>NC_134035.1:9915450-11322950 GCF_964204645.1 Tubulanus polymorphus | reverse complement strand
CTTACTGGATTGATTCAAGGGAAAAAACAAAATTGTTCAGTAGTCCTTTAATGATGTGTAACTTATGGACAATTTATAATCCGGGTATAGTATGGAAAAGGAAGAACCCGGCTGTATAAACTGAATCTGTGGTTGCGTGGTACAGGTTGATAATCTATGGTGTGGTATAATAAGATTTCTATTCGAAATTTGTCATCGATTAGTGTCTGCGACTTGCTTTCTAATAATTTATCGCCTTAATACAGATTAATGCGTCTAGTTTGTGCACGCGGTTCCGTCGTCGTCGTTTTAAACATCTCCATATTTCCATATTCAACGCGTCGGTTACTATGGTTGGCTATACGGCCAGACAGCAACCACCGTACTCCATTAAATACAAACCTTTTCTATTTAAAATCGTTATTGATGCCGGCGCTTTATAATACGGTAATCGATGTAGCGTCTTCCGGGAGATCATAAAAACGGGGAATTTCTTCATTCGCGCAGAAAAAACGGCTCCGCGAACGTCCGAATTCTTTCAATAAAAACACGACGTCCGTCTATAGAAATACGCGAATCTCTTATTCTCGAATCAGCGTCGTATAGACTTGTTAAATGAAGCGAACGCGCTACAAAATATTCACGAGGACGAACTTCGCGAAATTCTAAAAGCGCGCCGTACGCCGAAGGGATTTAATGCACTGCCCCTCTGTGCGTGTTCGCCGGATTTGTTTAATCGCCGCCGGCGTTAGAAAGTTCGCGTAGCAGTTCATCAACGTCACCTCCACCCTTATACCAGGAAATATGTCACAACACGACGGTTTCGAATTTCACCCGGTGGCCATGATCGACGTGATCGCCGGCGGTCAACAGATATCAACTGATATTATCATCATCGATGTTATGAATATCGAATGCTGCCTTATGACGTATTAATTGGATTCGAATAATCATAATAATGAACGACGCATTAGCATTTGAATGATGAATGCAGCTATGAAGTGAACAGTTGAAGCTGTGGATTCGAACAATAGTAGTGTAATTAGAAACGTGATAATTTACAGCTGTTTATAGCTGTCATAATAATTGGATGATCATTATTAAAGTAATAGCTGTTGGATAGTGCGGTGTATTAATTGCTCTCGGTGCGGTGTGTTATTTCGGGCAGTGGTAGCAACCATTGAATCATTTATTGTATCACTTGTAGATCTTCTACTTTGAGACTCAGGGATGAGTCTTTAGCCGCGATTATATGCAGATGATTTAGCACGGATCAGACCCGGGTCAAATTTTTTTATTTTTATACAACTGAATATACACAACAAATACAACATTAAACACATTACAAGGAATAACCGTCTTATTGCTAAAAATAGAAGAGAAATTATATAATGATTTACATTTCAAGCACTCACTCGATACTAACCAAAGTGAAGTGAGTAACATCCGGAACCAGTTGCAATTCACACGCAATCATTTTACCCGTGCCAAAATTTGGCTTGGGCCTGGTCCAAAATTTTTGGCCAGGGCCAAACAGGCTCAGTCGCAATTAGTACCCTAACAGTTGAATGTGCGAACAGTTGTTCCGGGCAAAATTTGCGAAGGCCCAAAAATGCTTGCTTATGGCGGCTGTAGTGTTTTACTGCTTTTACCCCATTGGAATCCTAGAAAAAAGTAACATAATCCTTGAATCAATATCATCCTTCGAATTATGGCATTTCATCCGAATTCATCTCTTAAGTATGTATATATCAAGCTGCCTATGAGACAGCGGGGTGTTTTTCGTGTAGTTGTTTTCTATTCCGGTGGGAACTATCAAAACGCTTAGGAACTACCTGGAACTACCTCTCGCTCGCGCGCACATCGCAGTGTGATCGTATTTGATTTCTTCTCGAGCAAGACAGATTTACCGGTTAGAATACAGACAGTTGTGATACGGGATACATAGCTAGGAATGAGAAGGTTGTTAAGAACATAATTGCCGTGTTTTCGTAGTAGAAAGACGCCCGGCCATCTATTTCGTGTTGTAAAGTAAGCAACCGACGCGCAGGTGATCTATTCGTTATACAGGTGCATCTCTCTGTTACTGTCTGTTACCCGAGGGAGGTCTTTACCTGCTGTAGTTGGTCGATTCATCGTTGCTTTCCTTCGTTTCTCCTCCGCGCAAGCAAATTCGATTATATCCTTATATCCTTAACCTTCCCGGGTCAATGACTGGGGCAAGGTAGCTGTAACATGTCTTGATATATGTTGCAGAAGCACGAAGAGTCCATATCCTGTAAATTTACCTGTCCGTAATTTTTTATCAATACATAGAGAATCTCAGACTGATATTTAACGAGAAAGTTGAATTTCGAAAAGTTTCCTTTCAGCTAATGATTTATTGATTCGACGTTTCGACTACATCTTAATAATCATCGTCAGGAATGAACATAACTGAAAATGACTATCAGGTTATAGTCGAAACGTCGAATCAATAAAATATTAGCTAAAAAGGAAACTTTTCCGACTACGTCTTTTTTGTTGTATCATTACGGGATTCTCTGTATATCGTCACAACACGGACATAGCGTTTCATCAATGGTTATGTCTTCATAACAAAAAGTCCAAACTTCGAATCTGTTTAAATATCTTTGACTAAGTCATCTTTTTCCAAGCACTAGAAAAATGCGTTGTTCAAGACAATGATTCTTTTATACAAATCTTTTTTTATTTGTTTTGAGTGAATTGCTTACTACTGCAAGCGTCATCAAATTTCCTCTTTGTACCGGTTCACACACGCACATACATACACAGCGCGAAAATTGATACGCAAAAAATTCCCTTGTTGAAAGAAATTCATAAACTGAATGCCAAAAATCTGTTCCGCGCGATACCGCTAGACGAAGCGCCGTCGTTTTGCTGTAATAAACGAAAAAGTTCCGGAAACCGAACCTCGATGGCGAGAATAATGTCAGTCAGGTACCTCGTCCGATCGACGTCTCCGATAAACCTCAGTATGCTAAACTAATATTTGCGAAGACCCCGTTAACTTCATTGAGGAGACGGAAGAATATTCCTCGCGTTCGGGGCTGAATGTATGTTACTGGAATTTACACATGTAGGCTATCCGTTCCTCGGGATCTTACGCAAACAACCACTTCCAGTTTTTATGTTTGAAACTCAGTTGGTTCGATGCACGCGATGAATAGCTAGATTTTTATTCCGATTTTTTTTGTTCACTCTCGAGATGTAAATACCGATTACTGAAAAGGACGTAGCGAGGAGTCGCCGGTATTTCGGGTCGCGGAAAAACAGCGCCGTGTGAGAACAAATTGAATTTCGACTCGCAGCTCGGCGACGGTTATCGATTCTATTCGTTTTTTCCTTGCGGCGTCGTCGTCCTCGGAATCGAGGATAAATATTGTAACGCCACGCGACGGTAGATTCTCTGATTCTTTGATTCTCATTTCGTTGAGAGAAAGTGACTCAAGCGTGTGGTAATGGCAGTTTTGCTGCTGGTACCTTCGGGGGGGGGGGGTGGGGTAGAAGATATCAGCCATATGGCACTCGATATATTTCATTGAGATTTCTGACCAGCCATCCTTACATGATAAAACTACAGTTTATGGACGGACTATTATAGAGTAATAAACCACCGAATTAATAGTTTACTGAGATAAACAGTACCTACGTAGAAGGAGTCTACAGTAATTAAGATAAGAAAGTGATGCAGACATATTTGAAATTTTCTCCTTTAAAACTCCTCGAAAACTGACTAAATTCAGATATAACTGATCTGTAGGGACGGTGTGTAAGATTTTAGCAAATTTTTGTGAAATCTGTTTCAAGCTCTGCCATTATGATTGTTATCATTTTAAACAAATTTGTGCAAATCGCTGTAATAATTGGCATTTAAAAAGCGCTTTGCGTGGCAGTGAAGTTATAATTTTAGTTGCACACCCATCCCTAGTCGAATATCTATAATCTGAATGAGATAAAGGCATCAATCAAACCCTTCACACCATCACACCCATCATTGAATATTATCTGAGCGTCTGCCTCCGTTTAGATGCATATAGAAAGTAGACTTGGAAGAGCAGTTACAAATATTTTCATACCTTTAGCATCCTCCCTCAGCAGGGATTCGAACCTGATGGCATCGCTTCACTCGGCCTCGGCATGAACCCCTGCCACAGTAGACCGGGTGCGCAGGTACATGCGCAGCTGTGCCGCACGAAATCTTGCGGCACCAATCAGATTGCTCGTTGTATAATCGCCGAGGTAAATTTCACGGAAGAACCATAAACGGGAAAACCCAGGGTTAGAATAAAACGGGATACCTGATTGGCTGATAATGACATCACCTAATATGCGCGTGTAGCTGCGCACTCGGTCTAGTGTGGCAGGGCTTTGTACCGCGGCAATCTTGATGCCATCGGGTTCGAATCCCTGCCGGGGGGGGAGGATGACCACTGAGTCTCGCTGGGGTTCATTTGCGGTTTGCTAGAAATTTTTTTGTATTTGAACAATTATCTAGTGCAGTTTAATTCATAAGATTCGATAGGAAATCTAAAACGAATGGATCTATTTGTAATACACACCGGCTCTGTAGCGAGTTTTCACAAGCATCTGTATGAAAACAAACATCAGGAGATAAAATAACACCTTCAATTTTCTTTATAAACATGATCTAAGCGCTTAACCTCTCCGCACTATCCATTGCGGATATTCGAGAAAGCCAATATTCTAAGGTAAGGTAAGGTTGTCACTCGATTTCTCTTGATCAAACCAGAAAGAAGAAATCGAAATCAAAACCAATAATACTGAGTCATTTGCCATTTTCATCAAATTCCTAATTCACATTCAATAGAAAACCAGTCCCAGAGCTGCCAACTGTTACTGATTTTCAGTAATTGTTACTATTTTATAACGAGAAATACTGATTTGATTTGTTTGATGCGTACAGAGATATTGAAAGATGTTACTGAGTGTCTTACTGTTGATAAATACTGAATAATTGAACATTTTCTTTCATATTTCAATGAGATAATACTGAAAAAAGTTCAATTTGTTACTGCTAGCACTTTTCAGAGGTTGGCAGCTCTGCAGTCATTTTAGATAGTCAAAACTGTTTGCCTATACGTTTTAACTGTAAATTTCTAGTAGGAGAAATTCATTAGAAGAAAAGCCCCAGATGTGGTAGATTACTAGTCATGCCCTCCGCAGAACAACCCGTTTGTAACGATGAACGAACGATAAATTTAGAGATTATCCACCCGTGTTTCGTGTTAAAGAGAAATCGAGTGAGGAAAAAGGTGAAGATCGTTTCTCTCTCGAAACTTTTATCTATACAGCTTTAACTCTCTATCGTTCCCTTTAGATACAAGTCTAGCTAGCGCGCGCGGCCTGCGTTCACGGTAACTATATCAGAGTTGTCTATTAATCATGTCTACACGGTATATACCACAATCTTCAACGCGCGCAAAAACTCCAGTCGTGGTCTGTTTTGATGATGAAGTCATCGACAATTTTCGGCGATATTACTTAAAACAATCGGATGAAATAGCGATTTTTGTCGATGAGCTCATATAGGCTTAACGAATCAATGAATGTCATCAATAATGAATATATTGTTTCAAGTTATTGATATGAAAGAAATCTTTGAATTAACGGTTTCATTGCTGAAATGTTGGATCTATTTAGGATCAGTGGCAGGTCCCATTGTCATGGCTTGAACTTAAGACCCGCCAGAGACCATCGTCGTTCTATAGCCAATCCACTGAAGTCCGCTTGAATTTCCTTTGAAATCATTTTCTAAGTGATGGTTTGGTTATTTTAAGTAACATAAAGTTTATGATCTACAAGTCGTAGAGAACTGTGTGACCGATTTCTTTTTAATGAAACATTTTTATTTTTTTTCACAACATAGAAAATTAACCTACAATTTTTTTTTAATTTCTATGTTAAGAGAAGACTGTTTTTAAACCACGTTTAAATGTTTTCTTTTCGACGGGGATTATTTTTCGTAAGATACTGGGTTATACGCCAATACAAATTCTTCATACCACGGGTTCAGCACTCTATAGGACAACGCCACGGTCTGGTACCCTCTTCAAACTCGTGCTAGTGCGCTTCAGGTTCTTGATCCAGAAGTCGAATTTCCCAACGAAAACATGACGAGAATTAGGATAGTGAAATCTTACGACGGCACCGAAACAGAAGCGGATTCGGCAGGTGTTTGACACCGAATATCCAACCATTCGTATATCCACCCCTGTTCAGGTTGGTCGGAAGATTGGTTGAATGAACCGGAACCAAAATTTCAAATTATGTACTTAAATGTGCAGGTAGTTGCATTCAAACAAAAAATTCTGCCTGCGCCAATCGCGCAACTCTATCTCTTTTAGAAATCAGAAACCCCGGTATTGTAGTAGTGGTGGGGGTATTGTAGTAGTGGTGGGGGTATTGTAGTAGTGGTGGGGGTATTGTAGTAGTGGTGGGGGTATTGTAGTAGTGGTGGGGGTATTGTAGTAGTGGTGGGGGTATTGTAGTAGTGGTGGGGGTATTGTAGTAGTGGTGGGGGTATTGTAGTAGTGGTGGGGGTATTGTAGTAGTGGTGGGAGTATTGTAGTAGTGGTGGGGGTATTGTAGTTGTGGTGGGGGTATTGTAGTAGTGGTGGGGGTATTGTAGTAGTGGTGGGGGTATTGTAGTAGTGGTGGGGGTATTGTAGTAGTGGTGGGGGTATTGTAGTAGTGGTGGGAGTATTGTAGTAGTGGTGGGTTTGTAAGGGACACCGACTCAAATCGAATCGGACAAAATCTTGCAACCAAATAAATAACGAGGACGAACCCTAATTTAAGATAAAAATCAAAACAAAAGTCATAAAATTGTTGTATGTTTTGCTGTAGCAATGACTGGTATTAATAGAATAATGCTATTACGTAAAGCTGTAAATGGAAAATTCATTTCATAAGCAATATTAGAAAATAGCGATCAATGAAGTCTGTATGAAAATAAAAATTGTATTATTAATCTTATCGATCCAGATGCTAATAAATATTGATACCTTTCAAAACTGACAATGAAAGAAAACCGATTGGTGATCGTTGCTTTCGCTCGCAATGTACAGTTTCAACCATTTCTATGTTCGAATTTACGTGCGTTTATATTGCATCTATCGCCTTTAATCAATTTTCAAACAAAGGACATATTTTGAATTATGTATGAAATTCTGATAAAGGGACGCGGGATGGCTGTGGTGGTAAGCAGTTCAATACGACACACCTTTTATTCATCTTTTGTCTATATGTTATAGTTATACATAAAGACAGTCTTGTCTAAAATTCGATATTGCGCACGTTTTCCGTATGAAGTTTAGAGCAGTTTAAAAGAAAACCTAACTGCGTTTTGTTTTATGAAGTGTATTTTCATGTAGCTTAAGGCTCGTTACATCATTACATCATACGAATCTAATGCAGTTTTCAGGTTGATATTATTGACATGCGGCAAAGTTTACCCCTAGGGATTTACCAACTTCAATCGGCGTGTTTAACCCCAAAATCGAATGATATCACCGAGGTTAATTTTAGCCTGGGTCCCTTTCGGTTTATTCTTATGTCGTCAAGAAAGAAAAGATGGCTGCAAAGCAGGCATATTAAGTTAATGTCAAAGGGGATTTAGAATTCCTGGATGGGGGGTTGACCTGAAATGGAATGGGCACTTAATTTGAAAAGGGCAAAGGGCTGCAAAGATGAAAATTGGTGTTGGTTTCTGACAGCCCTACCAATGAAGAATTAGGACAAAAAGGGCTTTATGGCCCTCATCACCACCCACTTTGTCCTTTAAAACGTTTTTATGCAAAAAATTCCCCAGACTTTTTGGAGGGCATATTCAAACTTTGAAGGGGGTTGACTAGCCCAGTCGATCCAGCCCCTAAATACACCCTTGAATATCATCTCAAAACATTCCTGAAAACATTGTCACTTCAGTTGCGTTACCACATATTTTATTACCATTTCACTCTCATTTTCTTGCTTAGTTAACAAGTGAAATCACTGGCAATTGATGCAATCATTGTCTTACAATGATTAAGCCGAGGCGGCCATCTTTCTGCTGCAAACATTTGCCGGTATCGATGAATCCTAGTTTATTGACTTCATCACGTATATTATACCTAGTATCTCGTTAGTACTAATGCATACGTTCATTTCGCTGAATGGAATATTAAAATCGGTTCATGAATTTGATCATGTCAACAACAGGGTCATATAAGTGCACACGCTCTCGCTCTCGGTCCCTCTCAATCGCTTTGATATTAAATTCATTAGTATATATATGTATACGCGAACCTATATTTTGTATAAAACGCAACCTATTTCCTGATTCATTGACGTATATCCGGAGACCGTTAGTCGGTGTTACCGGTGCTACTTCACCTGTGATATAAAGATTATTAATAAATCCAAGTTGGAGATTGACTTGCTGTAGCTCACAGAGACGCGTGCTGGTGTAGTTACTGTCTTAATTGAGTCATATCCATTCATTCGCTGTTATTTCGCCACTGAATGAAGTAATAAAATAAAGAGTTTTCACGACAACTGAAATGATCTTGATTTACCCCAATACTCTTATCACTCGTTATTACACTCTATAAAATATGGATTGACTTTTTCATATATTGGTGATGAAAATTCACTGATAATGATGATGATGATGATGATGATGATGATGATAATGAGAAATGTCATCAGTAATCAATGATCAAGTAGAATCTAGACATTTCATTTCATCGACCACCAGTAGCAGCAGCAGCAGCAGCAGCAGCAGCAGCAGCAGCAGCGGCAGTAGCAGCGGATGCTTGTGAACCAGAGACATCAGTAACATTCACATACTCTTGATGATTTAGGAAATGTCTCTGAAAAATGTTGGCGTTAAAAAGGATGGTGTTAAAACAGACTGTATTTATTGAAGCATTTTCAGCTTATAGGGCTTTGACCCTGTCAAAATCGACTAGACCAGTTGTACATACAGTGCAGACTTTTATTAGAATTCTTAGACCAGTGTAAACACACTTTGTTGTCAATACCAACCATTTTCGAGGTTCTTGAACATTTTTGGACTAACGTCACAACTGAGCAACTCAGACCCCGGGCGTTCGGATTTTACATGTCTATGTATAAATAATTATCAGTTCTATGAAGGGAAATCATTGCATGGTTTGATGGTGGTAACATGTGTCGTCCTTGTTGATCCACAGTTGGTGTTGTTGATTGAACCCCATGATATCGATAACATTTACAGTTTGTGGTAGCTACAAATATCAAAAGATTGATCGGCTCCTACTGTGTTTATACAAAATCATCATTCTACCCTCATTTCTTGCGGTGTAGGAGACAGTGGATAAATTTGTTAAAATTTGATTGGCATTGCTAAATTCTATATTCTAAATCCTATAATCAAGGAGGCTTCCTTTTCTGAAGACATGGTACAAGATATGTATAGTTACAACTGTAGAGTCGCAATCAACTAGTTCTAGATTACCTTCAATATTTGATTGACATATTGTAACTGTCTACTTTCAAAAGGTTATCTCTCTGATAATCAACGATTCCGCTTGTAATATCAACGTTGTTTACGCTCACAACTTTTCATTCATTTCTGAAAAACCCCTTTGACAGACAGACCGACGACGGACGGGGTAAAGTTACGGCGAAAGCGCGCGCAAATTACTTGCTGAAAAGGTTGAAAACCGTTTTTGAAAGACTTCATTCTCGTTTGATGATGCCCGTGACGCACGGATAATAAGCGCAATTTTGTTTCGCATTATGTTGAAATCGGCGCGGCAATCGCGGCGCTAGAAAAGCTCGTTAAATTTACGAAAAAGGATCGCGTCACACTTTTGATCGCTTTGATTATGTTCTTTATGTACAAAGCATAATGCAACAATATACGCTTTTAAATATGTACGCGAGTATAATACCTATTGAATCCTCGGGCGATGCCGCCTTATACTTTTGATCGTTGCCAAATTCCTTACGGGGAAGAGGCCCTGTTCTAGCGGACCCACAGTCGAAGCTTCGGGCAATTTTAATTTCTCGCTAGCGAATATGATTTGTTCTAGTTCTGTTGACTGATAAGGCCACATGCCCGCTGTGTTTTTAAATGACTTGTCATGGGATATACAGACATGTCCGTCCGTGGCTGATGTTAGAATTAATAACTATGACGTTGTTCGGCTTTAAATCGCACCTGGTATTAGATTCAGTTATGTATTAAATACTAGTATTCAGCATGTTACGTATTATACACCAGTATTGGAGGCCTAATTCTACGCGTGCCTTATAATTATCGACTTTGCGGTATGATTAACTTTGTGGGCGCTCCCGCCGATGTATGAAGTAACGATTGCGTAACTTTAATAAGCGGGTACGCGGCGACGAATCGGTTCTCGAATGAGATCTTTGTGTAATTTGAGACGATTGAATCGGTTAGATTCACTAGTCGTACGCATTGATCGCTTTCGAATACACGGTGTCTATAACAAAAACAGTCATTGGTCGACAGTCGTCGAAATCGATGAGTCAATAATATCGTAGTTCGTTAAAAATTCTGTTCCTTATGAAGTTCTTTCGGTTTTGCTGAAACTTTTTACTTGAGAATTGATATATGACTACATGCAAACCTTGATGAAACACTATCTGTGTTGAAACGTTAACCACTGGCTTAGTGGATTAGTTCAGTCTTGGAGTAATCAGACTGAATACTCCAAGGTGCAGTCTACGAGCTATCATCTCCCTCGCAAGTAGGGTTCAGTCTTTTGATCTACCGGCTACGTAGAGACCCGGGTTCGATCCCCAGTTGATGTGCGTAATTTCATTAAATGTATACTTAAAAATGCCACAATTCTAATATTCATCTTCAGAAATACTCTGTGAAGGTGACTATTCGGATATAGTCGAAACGTAAACTATATACTCGAGCTCAAGAATAGAAATCGAGATATAAGAAGATCTTTTCCGACCGAACCCTGCGTTTAAGAAATTAATCAAAGAAGTAAAGACCGCATGGGGAGATGCAAGATTAGGCCCTTCTTATTTCCTTTTATTTCACTTTTCAAGTACCCCTCTAGCGATACAATAACCCCGGTATGAGTAGTGCTGGTGGTTATTTCGACAACAAGCAATCGCTTTGTGATTCCGATTCAAAATAGTACTGTTATAGGAGGGTTTTATAATGATTGTCGGTGCTACATTTCAACGATTAAGTCTTGCATGCGGTTCCTATTGTCCATGAAACAAATACATGTATTCAAACGCCCGCTACTCGGGTGGTATCGAAATACCACTCGTTTCATTTTGTTGCCAAGTATTTTTTTGAATTGACACCAAACCTCGAGGATGACTAGTTTTTTATTCACGACGACAACGACGAAGGTATCTCGTTACGTTTCAACGGCGGCCATATTGAAACGGCGTATAACGCGTGTCTATGAATCCAATTAACGTTTATGAAAAGGGAATTGTACGCATTTTTGAACTCAATTATTCGTTGAATCGTACGTATTTCGAAATATAGACAATCGTGACGAATGTCTCGTTTTCTATAATGTTGTCTAGCCGGCGGTGTTCATTTACTCAGCTCGTTCCAACCAACGACTATATATGTATTTTAACATTCTTCGAGTAATTCGTTTATCGTTGTTATTTGTGTAGTTTTAGCCCGCGCGCGAAAAACGTTGAAGTTTGTTTTTAAATCCAACGCACACGACACGCGGAAACTCGGAAACAAACGTGTTTGATCTCGGAAACTTTTTTCCTGAAAGCATTGTTTCTCATTTCTCGTAAATGTACACAGCGCAGGGAAACATGGAAACATGTTTCTGTCTCTTGTTTCCCTGCATCGGGCTTAACAAGAAAAAAAAAACATGGATGTTTCAGAGATCGAATATGTTTGATTCCATTTTTGTGTTTCGTGTGTTTCCAGATCCTATGTTTCCCTGTGTCGGGTGCGTTGGTCCATTACAAGAAACAGGAAACATAGTTTCAGGATAAATGTTTCTGAGATCCGAACATGTTTAATTCCATGTTTCCCTACGTTATGTGCATTGGGCTCTGGAAATGCAGTATTTGGTATCGTTAATTTTTCTTTTAATAGAAATGCTCAACGCCGCTACGTCAATCTTCACATTGTTTGTATTATTTTAAATGTTTATGGCCACACCCAAAATAGATTGATCAACATTAGATCTGGTTTCATTGCGTATATATGAATTAAGCTTACGAGAAACTTTCCGTTTAAAAACAATTACAAATTGATTTCATTTCATACGTAAAGCGACAAGTTTACGCTTTCATGATATGGATTTTTAATTCTTCGATTCGAAGTTGACGAACGAAGTTTTATATTGATGAAAAATGATATATATATATTGTGGCTAGTCTAGAAATCGATTGCTTAAATGTTTCCAAAAATAGAAATATTGACTCGTCGCGTCTTTTTGATGGTTTGATATTTATATTAAGTGAAATTAATGATATTTGACTAATGGAAAACATTCCTTATTTAGAAAGCATTAGTTACAAGTAACACATTATATTTCAATGAAATTGGCAACTTTTTAGATGATTCACACAGGATTATTGCACTTATAAAGTATATCAATCAAAAGGCTTGTTATCAGAAAGTTTTGAATCAACAATCTTTACATTTAATTTTTGTCTTTTGATTCTCGCGTCTTAGTTTTTAAGCCAACGAATATATTTTCATATGGAATTACGGAAATGAATTATTATTGATTATTTCTAATCCAAAATGACCATCATATTGGAAAAGTACTAGGAAGAAATCAAGGGATAAGTCATTTTGATTTTCAGTCCTAACGTCTTAGAAATGAAGCGTTTGACGAAAGTCTGGGACCTGTTCGTAAGAATGCGTCATTGTTTGATGCTATTCTACTGCGCTGTATATTGTGATACCAATAGTGGTATAATATGTGAGAATTAGTTTGACCCCTGTCAATCATGCAATAATTGATAAATAATGCGCTGATAAGCCGGCGACTCTCTAGGAGCAAAACAATAATCAACTGGATAACTGCATATCGAAAACGATAACGTTATTTGATCTGCTAAGTGAAATATTCCGTATTCAAACAATTACTAAACCTACAAGCAAATAGATTTCGTAGATAGCGTTTGAGACTCCTCGATGAATTTGGAATTAGATCGATGGAAATCCGTTCGATTCTCGTGGTGCCATTTACGGCGAAATGTTGCCTATATTCTGGCAGTGTGTGTATATGTATATGGAACAGGTGTTGTTCTATATAATAAATATATGGCTGAAATATAAAACACAATATGAATCAACGCGCGAGCGCGACACATGCTAGCACCATCGATCCGTCTCCCGGATGGACGGATAAATAAATTATTAAAAACTAATTGGAATCGAAGAAGTGTTAGGTTTGTTATTCGACCGCGAAAGAAAATAGGGTTCGATATTTCTGCTGCTGGGAAATGTAAAACTATTGCGCTCGTGATTGGGGAGGGTGGGTTAGAAGAGTGCGTTTCGGGTTCAAATAAGTACCACGTGAAATCAATGTATGCGTATTGGTTATTAATTGACTCTGTTGTGTTTGTATTTCCGCTATTTTTCATAATTATCGTCGTAACAATTTGGTGCTGTTAGTTTCGGCTTCGAAACTTCGGTTCCCAGAAACCGACTGGCAAATAGCGTACTACCCTTAGAGCAGTAGGTTTATCCCAATTTCGGTGTTAGGTGTTAGAAGCCGAGTGGTTTAAGCCACCGTACTGGTCTCGTCAATGTTTCATCGGTTTGAATCCCAGTCGCGGTAGAGTTTCTCGGTCAAAGGTCCTTCTCCGCCCATCGATACCGTTACTGGTGCCTTCTGTATGATACTCAGTATGTTGGAAGTGGTTAATTTTGGATCGGCAGGGCGGACATGGCGTGTAGGGCTGAGCGGTGTACACGGAGACTGTAACCTTGTTGTTACATCTTGTATATATGTATCAGTTACATATTGCGTCATTATCACTCACACCTTCAACTCTTAATGCGAAGTGGCTCTCTTGTAGATCTACTCATTCCTTCATTCTATTGTAGCAAGGTTCAGGTTTCCATTACAGGTACATAATGTAAAGTATCCCGATAATATCCTTAATGTACTATATATTACCACCATCAACTGCCAATACAACCCTGATCATTTCTTCTGAATTGCCATATTCTAGCATATCTATTTAGGATACAGGTTTTCATAACAGTACAGAGTTAGAGAATGTAGAAAAGGTATGGAAAGCTCTGGATAACTATTTCTCAAGGAGGTTGGCCAATCCTTATGTACCAATCCTTATAAGTTCTTTGCGCTGACAATCTCTTATCAAATTCCTGTATTTCCTATTCTCCAGTTGCGCAGTCATGTCTTACGTCGAAAATTGGTCTTAAATCGTAATACAGGTCCTAACAACACTTAACCAACATTGTTTTAGACTTCAAATCTTAGCCTTTACGATTGGACCTAGTACATCGTGACAGTTTCTTAAAGTTGATATTCCTGATTTTCATCGTTTACAAAATTATATGACGAAAACATATACGAAGTGAATTGAACACGCGTTGACAAAATATCAAAGATGTAAAGCGTTGGATCAGTTAATGGTATCTTTACCGCCCTTCTTTATCTTACTGGTGTTCAGTACATCGAGTGTGCGGAATAGAATAAAAGAGCTTTGATGAACAGAAAAAAGCGCCGATGTATGAGTTGCTTTGTGGAATTTTTTCCTGGGATCGCGCTTTGATAGACCGTCACGCCATGAAACAATGTTATCACGCGGTATTCAGTTATTTCTATTCTCGATATATACGCTTGATATTTCTGATATCGTGGAGAAGGCGATAGTTAGCTGGAGATGTAATTTGTAAGCTCGCGCTGGAATCCGAATGATTTTGTACACGAGGTGTGAGAGATATGCTATTGAACTTCCAGATTCTGTTAGAAGTCCCACATTCCACGCTTATGATGATGTAAAAAGTCAGGTTAGCCACTGACCTGGAGAGCTGGAGAAATCAGAGAAATCTACAAAATTTTACCAAAACCTAGAAAGTTTGGACAATGCTATTGACTGTGTGTTTCTTTATAAATATGGGATTCATCATAAACATCAAAATATGCATATATCATGTGTCGGATTTGTGTCCTCACTGACCAAATGTTAAGCGAGGTATAATACTTTGTTGGTTGTATTCAGATTGCATTCTCTGATACTGCGCCATCAGCAATTTGCTATTGACACTGCAGGGATTCCATAGATTCTCTTATTGCTAATGAGGCAAAAGTCGATGGCAAGAAGTATATAGCATTGTATATATTCTTTTTCTTTGTCAGCATTCTCCGAGGTAATTGTCAAAGGAGCCTCCGGTGTCTTAGGGATTTCTTTTCCTTGAATTCCGTCACTGAATAAAAGCAGGTTATGGGCAGTTTTATAGACCAGAGCCTGCGGTTATTTGATGACGCTGAAAGTCCTTTGTTAAGTACTGTTATTAAGTTGATACAGGGTCTAAGTTTGCAGGTATGAGTATGTACATTGTAGTTTCTGCAGATCAATATGATGTCGCGGCTTTCAGAGTTTAAAAAAAACATGAATTGAACTGCACGCGGACGTGGAAACATGTCATGAAGTTTCAACAAATTTTCTTGATATCTCGAGTACTCCTATTAATTGCCCTCACGATCCTATCAACTGGAATGTTATGACATATTTTTGTCGATAATTCCGAAACGATCATCAAAAATTCATTTCGTAAAGGCAACTTTTTGAAAGTTGAGTACGACGATATTTTGACTTCGACTAATTGAAAACTTCAGCGATGCATTAATGGTTTAACGGATATCTTTGAAGTCGACGACGGGCGTCTGACTCGGCGACACTTTCATCAAGCGAAATCAAGATCACATTATCATTTAGAATTTCCGATACTTTCACCGGCGGATTTGTAAGTGAACTTTCACTCGTAACATAGTAATTCCATTAAAATCGGGATATTCTACCAAGGTGACTTTATATACACCGACGCATTATAGCCATATCTAGCTCGGGTATCGGTGAGTTCAGCATCTTCTAGCTCAACCCGACTCGACAATAGAAATCCATTATGGTCCGCGTGTAATCCCGATGCTCCGCGTCGATGCAGCTCGATTCGCTTTCACGCGCGATCGACTCGCAAAAATCCAGGTGAAAGATTTTTACAAGCCCCCTGATGTTAGGTCTGCGGTCGATCCTGCAGAAAATCCTCTCCGCACGCAGTTCGACGATGTGTTGCTTTGTAATACTTCACTTCCTGGTGAGTCGACTCTTTGAGGTCGATGATAAAGACTTCGAAGCCGCTCGTATCCCATATCAACATTGATCCTTTATGGCTTTACGGGGAATGGTTTGATCCTAATTTATATTAGGGATATGTGAAAAGGATTGATTATACACTTCCACCTCGAACATTGTGATACTTTATCTTGTACGTTCAACTTTTCCAATCACTCCGCTGCATGAAAGTTCATGGTTTCTAGAGTGTCTTTTTGAAGAACTACACTGGGGGAGTAGAACAATGGCAAACTATTGGTAGGCTATATTCTTTGATGTGTCATTCGAACTGCTAAGAACATAGGCAGGCTCTCATTAG
This sequence comes from Tubulanus polymorphus, assembly GCF_964204645.1. Classification (NCBI taxonomy): domain Eukaryota; kingdom Metazoa; phylum Nemertea; class Palaeonemertea; order Tubulaniformes; family Tubulanidae; genus Tubulanus; species Tubulanus polymorphus. Next base: position 11,306,290 of record NC_134035.1, on the reverse strand, counting down.
GCATATCTTAGCGATACATAGGGTCTTACTTAGATCTGAGTACTTTTCAATTGGAAAGTATGATTGAATTAAAATGTCGTTATTGCTCTATGTTAAAGTTTCATAATCTTTGATTGAGGTAGGCCATTTTGTCTAAAGAGGACCTTGTTTCGAGTCCGTTGTCTAACTGGGAAGATGTCAGGAAAATGCGGGGCACTTCACACATTGGTTCACCGATCATCATCACTAGAGTTTTTATGAGGTTTTGATGATTCGCGGGTTTTCACGATTGGTTGATCTTTATTGATGGCGCTACCATTAGAAATTAATACTTGACTATAAACAGGAGCGCAGATAGACAAACAGGTCGGTCGGTCTGGCGATGAAACATTTCTCGACAATGGTTCTTTGTCAACGGTGTTGAAGTTGAACTTGAGAGTATTTCAACGAACACTTGACTAATGACAGTAGACACCGTGGTACCAACATCGAGCACCAGCACCGGTTTACAAGCATATTTCAGTTTGTATAGTCGATGTGTCGTTGTGTATTTTGGCTTTTCAGTATCATAACTTCACAGAGACTCTTCATCAATACATATACAAAATACTTACACAGTTATCTTTAGGGTGGGAATAACCTCTCTGGACTTGTGTCTGCTTTATTGCTTTAATACTCTTATACTTTACAAGGATTCATTAAACGACATCAGCTACAGGAGGTTATCTAAAAGGGTTCCTACAGTTCCTCAAAACCCTCGGACAAAAAACCTCAAATAAAATACTTAAAAAGGTTTTAATTAAACAAATCAAACGTTTTTAGTTATCTACCCTTAAACGCTAATGAAAATCCACGACAAAATTTGGCATAATCATCATATTTCCTTGATTATGAAACCCAGTGTATTTTTACCGACTTTGTCATTGTAGCGTTTAGGAAAGAACCACTAACAAAAGATAACATATTTGTCGTATATTATGACCATAAATTACAGCTACCTAGTCTTTAGAAGAAGACTATTTAGAACTCTTTATAACCATATCGCTCATTGTCGGTTTGAAGATCAAAACTTTTGAGTTGTATTCGTATAATGTACTCCATAAAAGCGGGTGATTTGCTTTCATTTCGATGGGAATTAACGTGACAGATGACGATAAAAGAAAACATTCCTTTTTCATTTTGTTTTGATTCAGCGATATTTTGTACGACGATCAATGCTTCAATACGATCGCGTTCTTTCGGCCCCGAGGCTGTTGTTTTTTTTTTCTGACGTATTTTTAAACTCTATCGGCGTTGATAAATGAGAGATAATTTTCAGGAATTCGAGTCACGAGTCCGATTCAAAAACCGCTCGTTAACTATGACAGGGCGGCCATATACCTGGAAACAGAGACAGGTCACGGAATTTTCTTTTTTAAGAAAAAGTAAGGGAAAAGTCAGAATTTTTGTGAGAAAGCTAATTGTCAGGGAAATGAGTTGCTAGAGATTGCTAGATCACGCATAATATCAAACGTCTATGTCTTACATATGTGACACTGTTAATCAATTGGATTCTTAGCAGATCAAGTCAGGGAAAATAACATGCATGACGCAAACGCGGTTTTACCTTTTGAAAGAGAAAAACTCATCGGTTTTTGTCATCATCAATTTATGCGTGATTCGTATTTAAATCAATGGCGAACGTGAAAACATAATTTCATCATTAATGGTCACAGATTGCGAGTTATCGCGCGCCTTATTTGGTCGTGAATGCAGTGAATAGAGTTTTTGTTCATTATTTCTGGAAAATTTCAATCACGCTGACTGTGAAAGCCTCGCCCGAGTTTCATTCGCGATTCAAACGCATTAGGTTTTTTTTTCGAGGGCGATGATTTATTCGACGCGACGATGTGGTAAAAAACACGACAGTCATAGCGCAGACCGCTATACGCAACGCTACTTAGAATCGGGACTGAAATTTTTTTTGTTTTCGAAAAAAGACGAACTGATATAATGAAACAACGCTATTCATCATAATTATATCATGTCGCTGTATAGAGGCTGTAATGTATGAGCACTATTACGATGATCGGTGGTAGACTTCGGGGTCGAAATACGAATTACTAATGACACCTCATCAATATATATATATATATATATATATATATATATATATATATATATATCTAATATCTGTATATATCTATATATGTGTTATAACTGATACTGAGAAAATGACAATCGTCAATTTCTCATCGTAAGTAAAGTCGCACCTTCATATATATATATATATATATATATATATATATCAAATATTAATAACAGCGATGATGATAACTTACTAATATATATATATATATATATATATATATATATATATATATATATATATATATATATATATATATATTTTTATATATATATATATATATATATATATATTAGTAAGTTATCATCATCGCTGTTATTAATATTTGATTAAGGGATTAGTTTAATTTCATAGAAAAGCGTTGTACATTGAATCCCCGTTGGTGTCCCCCGTACTTCACCACACGTGACTTCGAGAAGCGAAGTCTTTGTCGTTCGTAATCTCGAATCATGCATATTTATAATCAGAAAGGTGCAGTTGTCGCGAAGGGTGCTCTGTACGTCTATCATACTGAAGAACATAATTCGGTTTTTCTTGGCAAAGCTCAGGAAGCCTTCTGAATTTACTAGTACAACTAATCTAATGGCGCGATCACACGATTTCGGAAATGACTAAATTGGCACGGATCAGGCCCTGAGTCAAATTTGGCCCGTGCCTATTTAGAGAGCGCGTTCACGTGTAAACCACCCAATACTAAACGATGGGCTTGGTCCGACGTTTTTGGTCAGCATGGGCTTGGCACCTGTGTGAACAGTTGTTCCAGGCAAAATTTGGCACGGACTAGTCTTCTGGGGCACTTGGGGCAAAGACCTTAAGCTCAGAGTTTTGTAGGGCTCTGGGGCAAAGTCCCCTGGTTTATTATAAAAATGCACATTCTTTGAACTGGCTTCGAAGACACCCATATATCCTCCTCAAATCCTGTGTGAAAGCTGCATTGGAATCTGTCCTTGGGCTGTTGGTCACCCCAACCTTGATTGGTGTAAACTGTATTGTCTGCTGGTTGCAGTGACCGTCAATTCTTCATTCAACTCAATCCCTCACAGTTTCACAAAACGAGAGTAAATGAACGTTATTCATTCTCAGGGGGTCTTATATATCACAAGTGAATGCGCGAGACAATCATCAAACTCAGTATCGATGTTATCGATTGAATACCTATAACTATTCATCTCCAATTAATTGAGTATTATGATAATTAGCAGTTTCTTTAAGATTCTCGTTGAAGATTCCTCGTGTGGGGTATCGTACTCCAAACTGAGTAGTGCGTCACTAGCCCCTCAATCAATGATGACCTTGTTACATCACTCGGGTGACATGCACTGAAACACATCTTCATTCATTCACTGGTCTAAACCTTCAGAGTTGTTATAGCGGATTCGAGACAACAAAAGTGTGGATGCGGAATGAAGGAGTCCTACAATAGAAATTATGTGATAGAATTTATCAAGATGAAACCACAACATTTCACTTTGTTTTTATTGCTAGTTCTGTAAATTTTAGTTCTGACACGCATAGCTTCTGTTAATGTCCTGTAACTTTATATGCTTTGATACTACTGTTTCTGGTCATTCCACCCGATGGTAGCTGTTAAGCCTAGCGCACATCGACACTCCGATTGGAGACAACTAGTTGCTACCGAACGATTACCCCGCGCACATCGAAATCTAGTTACAACCGGTCAGTTGCAGCAACTACATGGCGCGTGTCGATCGTCAAGATCCAGAGCGCGCACATCAGCGGATATGACTGCGATTGAGTACAACCAGTTGCTCAAAAGTAGAACATGGGCAACTGGCTAGAACTGGAGATAGATCGACACGTTCAAGCAACTGATCGTATCCAGCCAGTTCCTCTCATGCGCCGAAAACTGCCTTGCAACTAGTTGTCTCCAATCGCACTGTCGATGTGCGCTAGGCTTTAGTCAACAGCTGAGTTCTAGTTCTAGTTTCATTTTGATAAATTTCATCACATAAAATTCTATTGTGGGACTTATGTATTCATCTACAGTTAACACGGTCAGAGTGTTTTATTCAACTACTAATGCGGATGCTTTGATCTTCACACAGGAAGGTATTAAACCGATTGGTTGAAGCTGTTGTATGGTCATAATGACACGATGTTTGCATGCCGCGATGGATTCATACCTTTTAAGGTTTAAACCGCAGCTGAATTATCTATCGGTGTATGATGATTAAACCATAATGTACGGATCACCCTTCCCTGCAGGCGTCGGAGCAGCGTGGTCACATCTGCCCCGAACAGCTCCGTACTCTCAGCTGTCTCCACAGTCGTACATTGTCACGCGCGTTCTCAGAAATTAAGTCGTCAATTTTACGTTTGTTTTATCGCGCCGTGTGCGCGGAGGAGGAATTCCTGGATGAATCCGTAATCCACGGTGAATCAAGAATGAATTGATGATCGTCGTGGTGGTCATTGAGTGCAGCTGCAGGTTCAGCTACTGAGTACACTCGAAGATCACTGCTTCGTACTTAGGATGTGATCGAGTGTTTATTGCGCCTGCCTGAGTGGTCAATGAGCTTGAGGATTCAAAATAGAAAGGAAAATCAATTGACTTTTTAAAACCTACACAGGGGTTGGTTAATAAAGTGTTTCAGTAGCATTTTAAGAATAATGTATATATTCAGGAATGTATTTAGGAAACCTCATTTTCAAAAAACAAATCAGTTTTTTGAAAATGTCTATGGAAACCAACACACTAGATTTTAAAATACTATTAAAACAATGTTGTGGTAAATGATGTGAGTAACTTCGAGAACCAGTTTTAGGCTCCGCATGGAATGATTTGACCCACACTAAAATTTTGTCATGGACCTGGTGCAAATTTGGCCCATGTCAAACATACACGTCGTACCCATTTAGCATGGACCAATCTGGCTTGGGTCAATTTTGGTCAAAACGTTTATACAATCGCGGCTTATGAATCGTAACATCTCGATTTCGATGCGCGCAATCTTTGATGCTCGTGAGTAGATGGATGCACGACGTTGTCGCGTAATAAGCCCATTCTGCAGTTCATCACAACGCCGTACCACGAGATATGATGACATGGTTTTTTTTAGATGTTATGCGGCGCCAATTAACCACTGGTCTGTAATCTCGCTAATGGTAAAGTGGCACGCGGCCTCGTCTTATTTTCGCCCGTATGGTAATTGGCGTGGCGGAAAAGATGATTTTTCCTCGGGATGAAATGATGAAGAAAAAAGACGTAGTGTTGTTTCGGGGAGATAGAGAGAGAGAGGGAGAGAGGAGAGAGAGAGACTGAGAGGAGAGAGAGAGAGGAGAGAGAGCGCCATACTACTGGCTGTAATTATTTATTCATCACTGCTGTATTTTTATTCATTCACACATCCTCCTCCTCGCTCTCGTGATGAGATTTAGCTTACGTATGGCGAAACCTATGGAATCTGGATTATACAGTGCGCAGAAACCCGAATCAAGAATCATCGTACTTGAGTATGTGACGACCGGTGAATAGCGTCTAGATTAGATAAAAATTAGGACCTGAGTTCTACAATTGTCGGTTGCGTTTAACTCTTTTCCGTAGTGAGGCGACTGTTTGCAAACTAAACAAAACCAAGTATCAGTTAATTGCAACTGTAGTCTGAAAATAGTTGTAGATGGTACAAATCTAGTTCCAAGATGGCCAGAATTATAGTGCCTTCAATTATTAGCTCCGACCACTTGACTACAGTAGAACTTGCTTGATTCGGATTTTGATTTTTCAATAAAAAATTTCACTTATTTTAATGTTCAAAGAACCATTCGAGGAACGTAAACTGTAGTATATCGCAATTCCTTTCAAAGAATTTTCACTGTTTCTTTTGGCAAATTCAATTTTTTGTTGAACCTTGAATTCTTTCTATTAATCATCATCGTAAGCAGCTTATACCAACGACGATGGCGTCTCTTCAGAGACTGAATCCCCGAGTGCAGATTCGGTGTTTATCCAATTTGTTGATTCGTTTTTCTGATCGGATTTGATTCGATTTGTGACGGGCGCGATGTGATTTCATCGTCGCCGACGCTCGTGAGAATTCTCAATTGGAATTAGATATTCAAAAGCTGGATTCACTTCTAAACATGAATGAATGTCGGATAACTTACTACGATTAGATTTTTTCATTTATTCAGATAGATAAGGTGTTTAGGGTCTCGGAGAACTGAATGCTATCATACTTTACTCTCATGTTTCTCATTCATTGCCATCTTTTGCGATTCTATTTTGATGCTACTCCATGATTTCAGTGAAAGCATTACATCTCAATTCAAAATTCTAACATGCATGAGAATTTCAGTTCAGCAAACTTCCAGTGACCAGATAAAGGTTACCCTGGATAAGTCCTAAAACCGGATCACATTCGAGCAAATTTGACTTAAGTCAAATTTATGTTTGGCTAGGCCCAGGCCGATTGGTTACGCTGATGCTAGATGGTTCTGATTCTGTTCACAGGGGTCAAATGTTTCAACCAAAATCACCAGACCAGGTGCCATCTAGGCCTGACCCAAATCTTAGCATAGATTGAATTATTGTGTAAATGCTAAAACTGGTTCTAAAATGACTTACTGAGTGATTTCAAATGAACATGCTCTCTGTTTAGGCATAGGCCAAATGTGACTAGGGCCCGATCCGGACCAAAATTGTCTCAGTGTTCTAAAGTTATCAACAAATTGTTTCCTACGAACTTCAAACTTTGTCCAACATCGAGAACATCTATCTTTCCTGCGTGGAGTTATGAAAAAACAGAACTATAACAAATGCATGTTTTGTTTGTGTTTCTGTGTGTGTGTGTTCAGTTGTGGTTTACGACGATCGTAATTATTTTCCCAAGCTCGCGGCGAACCACCGAATTAAAACAATCCCGCAAAAGTTTACATTTACGCTATTTATCGTAACAATAAATGCGAGCGATAGTGACTGATGTACGGGGTACCCGTCGTGTCATTCAAATGGCGTAATATGTATATATTTTATTCGGCCGTAATTATCGCCAAATCGCTTTGACCCGAAGGTATTTGTCTAGCTGAAGCTTCTATCTGATTTATTGAGATGCGTAAATATACGCAATCAGTTTTAAGTGCGAATGAAATGTCATTTTCCCAGATTTCCCAGGCTTTCGTATATAGCGTTCGAGCTTAGTCGGAATTACGAACGAACCGATAAAAAACGTTCATTCAGTCCGTTCGAAAGTGAACGGGGAAACTTTTTTCGTTGTTTTGAAGTCGGTGGCGTTTTTGATGTCGCCGCCGAACGACGACGAACGGAGAATCCGAATTTATTGCTTACGACCCTATTGAAATCCCTGAAACGCTAGCAGATCCCCGTACGCCATCTAATAAGCTTCCCGAAGCAAACATTAAACTAGCGACGGATGCGTTTGATGTTTCGGAAGGCGTAAGGATTCTACCATCAACATAAAGAAGACTTATGGGGCCTTTTAGCTGCAGAACGTTGGCGGCGGATCGGTTGATACTTGTAGATTCGAGAAGTTAAGCGAACGTTTTGATCCGATCGAGATTAACTTTATAGTCACTCATAAAAGGCTCACTATTCATTTAGGTTATCTCTTTGTTATAGATTCTACATTTGATATAGCGGTAAATGCATTAATGTTGGGCCTGTCAGCTTTGAGTAATCAAGATGTCCGCCTGTTTACCGCAATCACCACCAACAGTATCTCTAAACTCGAGTTTATGCGCATTTTGATACATTTGGTGGCACTTTTTGACTTGCAAGAATCTCTTAATCTTCAATGCGCATTTGTAAGCTGGAGCGAATCTAGGAAAATTGAAAGGGGGTTTAGAAGAAACGGAATGGTATTCCTTGGATAAAGCAAGTTCTGTTCCCTTTTGGCATTAGTAATTTTTTAGAAAAGATTAGATTTCCAAGGGGATATGTATCAAATTATGAGTCTAAACCTCTGGAAACCAAAACCCTATCTAACCACATAATGGCTACAGGCAAAAATATCTTTCAGCCAATTATGCCAACAAATTATAATCAAGAACAAGAATGAATATCGCACTTGACGATTGGATTACCAAAGCCTGAAACAGAAATCCCGAAACGGCTTATTTTAGCCACATATTGATAACTAGCAAGAACTCTTAAGAATGTAATCTGCAGGGCTGTTCGAAAAAAATACTGCGCCGCTGCATGGTTTCCGTAATAGAAAATTATTGACCATGCCTTAAGGGCTAATGATTTCGACCGGGTTTACTCGTGTATGTACCGTCCTACGAGGTTTATAAACGACGGCACGACATCCCTGATGTGATCTGAAATTTCAATCTCTCTCGCGTAATGATTCACTGATTCGAGTCGATCTTATTTCATATCTATCAGTTATTTCCCGTATTCCGTAGTCGTATATATACAGACAGTAACGCTAGACATGAAATTTATACATTAATACTGACGAGATACAGGCTATTTCAACTAAAAAGTCGCCAAATTTCTTTCCGAGTTCTAAGAAATCTGGACATGAAAATCTGGTCAATGGTAAAGAGTTGAGCAATTAGGCACCGGCTCACACTAGATGGCGCAACTATACACTCAGTTGACCGTCGCTATGGACTAGTGGTTAGTGCCCTTGACTCTTAAGCCATCAGACTGAAACCCATCTATACAAAGTTTCTTTGCATATTGCAAATTATTTCATTCAAAAAGTTCAAGTTCACATTTGAACTGAATTTTCAGGCTCCCAAATGCGAATATTATCTCACAAGTCGAATAGATTTTCCCCGCTCAGTGTACAGTATTTATTTCACTGAGAATTGATAAATCAAGTCAAGTTATTTTAAGTTTTTGTAGTGAAAAATTTACAAACTTGATTCAAAATGTAGTAGAAATTGAAGCGCGAATAACCACTAGGATACCTGGTGGATCTTCACACAATCCTCACTTGCCACAGTGTACCTCAATAGAATCAAAGGAAAGTTCCGAATTGAAACTCGACGCTGATTAAGCAGTTCCTTAGTTACAGTTGATTCTATGCCTTGTATGAAAAAAGTTGTAGATCTTGTTTGAGTGTTAAGGTGCATTTTATAAAGCGAAGAAGATATTGAAAATTTTTGAAGATGTTAAATCTGCTTCAAGCGCAAGATCCGAATGAAGAGTTTAGTATATAAAGGTGACTCTTGTAACAATATACGTTGGAATCATTTCGCCGACAATTACTCGACTGTAATCAGATATTTCAAATGGTTACTATAGTGATATTGAGTGATTTTTCAACTATGAGTCAGGTGATCTGTGCCGCCGGAAGCTGTCTGTCGTTGGTACACTCCACTACTGTTCGTAAACAATCGCGAAGAAGTCTTTCATAATCGCATTCTATCCGGAACTGTTTCACAATTAAAAATCTTCTTAACATCACTTTTGATCTTGAAATAGGGATTGTCCCCGTAATTTTTTTGATCGGTAGATTCGGTTTGATTTGTTATGATTTGGTGTCTCTTACAAACCCACCGCACCTGCCGGGAGCGAAACGGGATTTTATTTTGAAATCGGAAATCGAAGTACAGATATAGTCGCGTGATCGACGGATGCATTGACGGAATTTTATCGTTTAAATCGATGAACATAAACGGGAAATTTCAGTCCCATAACTAACTTTTTTGGCCTGAATGCTCTTTTCTGAAATCTTTCCCCAAAGATTCCTTTATTTGGACGTGATGAGGCTCATGCTGAAAACCGAGCTTCTGAATGTGTATCACATCAAAGGTGTTTTAAGTGAGACTTCTACCTTTTTGCCTGTCGAGGTCGACCGGAAAATGTCATCTTTAAGCCCAGCGCAAGCTTTTTGATCAAAATGTAGATGGTGAGAATTTTTAGCCATATATTTTATAAAGACAAGCTACGAGCTACTTATCTCTATCTAAGCTATCAATATGAGATCAGTTACATCTCAAATCCAAACAAACTGTAGGTTTCTATGAGAGTTGACTTATCTCTAGCTCTTGCGTACAGTGTGAATATTTATTTTGGAAAAAACTAATACTAGACTATGGCAGTTTTTTGCCTTCCTGTGCCATTTCATTTTTTCAATTTTTAAATGTTCGTCCGGCCGATTAAAGCATTTCAAGGAGGGGATCTAAGTATTTACTACCTTTGAAGAATGCTATCAGTTTACAGATGTCTCTCTTTAGCCCTCGGTTAATCTTTTTAATTACATAACCATAAAATTGTAGTAAACAACTATATACATGTATATTTAGCATGTATATATATATATATATATATATATATATATATATATATATATATGTGTGTGTATGTATATATAGTGGTTGTTGGTTTATAACTGGATTTATTTCGGGGGTTGTGGCTTCGTTGATTAACGCGTTGTCTACTCGTGGTTCGACCCTCGGGGAATGAAATGATGTCAATAATCTAATTGTCGGCGAAGTTTTGGAAAAATGAAATTGCATTAACAACAGCTTTTCATCAATGTAAACTTGTTTTACGGATATAACTCGAGATCGGGAATTAGCCGTCGGCTGCCACGACGACGGGCAAGATACACGATCGGAAAAAAGCTCAATCTCCGCTGCTGAGCGGACGACGAGAGAAATGCCTTCGCGTTATCAGTTGAAAAAATTGTCTTCTTTAGCAGAGAGCCTTTTATCCTCGGTTTCTCCTTTACCTCGGATCTTGGAGAGTTATTTTTCTTGACAATTACTCCGAGCTATGATGTTATTTTCAAAAAAGAATCTAATCACCGGAAGACCATACCACATACATATATAGGCCGGCCATGTATATATATATATATATTGTATTATGTATTTTCTACCATATATCGGAACATGTATTGACTTAGTTATTCATAAGGATCTTTGTGCCTAATAATTGAAACGTGATGAATATTTTGCTGCGTACTTCACTTCGAACGAGTGTTTTTCGAATACGTATTCGGTGTTGTTGCTCTTTTTAAAATGTTCATATATATGTGTAGTGTACCGGTATATGTTTCAGGTCGGGCAATGGCCCACGTTTTGCATATCTCAGGAATGCGCAGTGCTGATGTACATCTATATCAGCACTGTGCCCGTTCAAAATATGATTGCGCGCTTCAATTTTTTTTCCATTCAGATATTTAGTAAACAGAGGCATTTTCTGTTTACTTTCTGTTTACGCCGTAGAAAGCCCAAACATGGTCGAGGCACGCGCGCGTACCCGGCATAGCGTCATTCATAAAATTTTTGCAATAGTCATCGTTGTTCTTGATAAATATTTGCTCCGCGGCGATACCGATACACTGATACACCCGATACACTGTCATTCCTCTCCGCGCTTCCTATATCTGACATGGCAAATATGCGGCTACAATCAGTGAAGAATCGACTGAAAAAAGAACCACTTGTTGACGAAGCAATTGCCAACAGACAATATATCATCACCAGACATACCAAACATTTAATGAATTCTCTGAATTAATTTACACATATGTAAAATTGTTGCTCTCTACAGCTGGTGGGTCTTTACTGTATTTACTGGCATTCCATCGTTTCTAGATTGTGTAAGATGTGTATGCCTGAGGACGGATGCCTGGGTCTATTGACTTTGCTCTTCAGTTACTAAGTTTAAAGTTCTTTCGGATGATGATGACGATGACGGCAACTGAATACATGTAGGTGTAATAGATGAAGTACAGCCTGGAGTTGTTGCTGATTTGTACAATCGTTATGATTACATGTACACAAAAACCACCAAGTTGTTTAGCCCGCGATGATTATGTTTGTCAGAGTGGCGAAGGGATTCTGCCGGCTGAACGTGTGAGGTCCTGTGACTGGTACGAGTCATCGGTGACCAGAGGTTAAAGATAAAAGTCGATTAGTCTAATTCTCAATTAGCGAAACTGATAAATAAAGTAATGATCCACTCACAAATAGCGTTATCGCACACGGAGTCTGTTTAATAAACTTTGCGGTCTAGACAGTTCTAAGTGAGAGAGGCCTCTTGGACGGAGCCAAGGCTAAGTGAAATGCAATATCAGTACTGTCTTTGCCAATCTCTGGAAACTCCACCTTGGGCACAAAATGGTTGCGTAGAAAGTGCAGACAGGGGAAGGTCCAGAGTTCCTTAGTACAGCGCATTATGCTACAGTCCAATATTGTAAGGGGGTACCACAGTATGGAGGTCCTTGTCGGGAATTTTGAAGTGTTACTACCTCTACAAGCAATACGAGCATTTGTGAGAAGGTTAGATTTGATTTTCCGCATATCCGAAGGGTATTCGATATTTGAGCTGTGTTCATCCTCGAGTACCGTTCAAGTGGTGTAGACTGAACTGCATTATGATAATGGTTCTTTCTTAGGATTTTCACAAATTGATTTCTTCGCTGCTCCTGGGAGATGCTGGATCAATGGGCGTGATGTCCTGTGATGTACGGTTCACCCGTAGGGTGATGTAGTTCAAGTTGCCGAAACCTTCCGATGAACCGCGTTAACAATAAAAACGCGGCCGTAAGAAGATCAGATATGTTTGATCAGAAGCCTACACCGTTCTGCTTCATCAAAGACGCGTGTGAATGGATGTTCACGCACGCTTTGAGGGCATGGCATCGTCGGTCAATTTCACGGTGAAGGACGCGCTCCCACCGGGCCTGGCAGGCGTTTGCATAATCGCATTTGTCTAACGTTCGATCGACTCGTCGTGTAGTAGTTCAAGCGCGTCTCCAGTGGCAAAATAGATTTTCTACGGGGACTCAGCGAACGCCGATTGATCTGCTTGTAATGTGTGTAATGGTTGTTGGTGCGTCTGTTGTAGATTGTTTTGTGTTTTGCTCCGTCTGCGCTGGTGCTACTAACGAAAAACAAATGATGACACGAACAACGACTTCCTGGAAATATTTCGTCTAAAAAGTCGATTACGCGATGACGCTTTAGTCCTAAAATAGAAAATGATGGAGTCCCAAGAGTCTGGTGGTGTGCTGTACACCATAAAAACATGTTTACATCAGTTGCAATGTTTTTCTTTAGTTCACCGAGTCGAGTCGAGTTACGGCCTTTATGAGTCTTCATCATCTCCTGGTCATATGTAGGTGGATTTTATTCTTACGAAATAGGTCCATACACCTCTCCCCCCACTATTACAGTTGAGTTCCAATTAAATGAAGCCACATTAAATTGGATTTACCTGAGCTCATCTGTGGTGATTAGAATAACAGATTGGCCCAAGAAAACTCGTAAGATAGGCTAGGTTAACTGCATGGAACGATAGGTGATTAGATCGTAACATGAGTTGCTCATGTTCACCTTTTGCAAGGATTAAAACTTAGTTCATCACAAGACTGCTGAAATGCCTGAGCAACTAGATTTACGATAAACCAGGCAACAGCCCTAAAAAATCCAGTTGTGGACGATTGAATTACGTTGTCTCTTCTACATAGAGCAGGCATCACCGGGTGGGATGTGATGATCGGGAAGCTTTGAACGATGCCAGGAAGGTATACACTAATAATCTCCTGATTGCTTTCCTGTCATTGGCTTTATTTACTCGCGCATATAATGGTCAACTAATGATGTGGCCGCTGGTATTATACTCTCCTCTCATTCATAATTAGATGTCCCTTCTGAAGTTGTTCATTAACTCTCGTGTTTAAACATGGCCGATGTCATCCACATACGCCGGTATACACAAATAGCTATACGTTGTTATGTTATTACTTACGGTACTCGATGTTGGCCGTAGCCCTCCCAACAGTTTACACCGTCGAATAATCGTTCCAAGGTCACAAATAATTGTAAATTGTTAGCAATTTCGTCCAATCTTCTATTACAACATTGACACGTATGTAATTCATTTCGTCGAGTTTGTTGCTGATGGAATTTTCAGGGTGTTGGGAATAAATGAACTGATAATTTGATGCGCGCGCAGCGTAGACCTACTTCACTCTCTATTGCCCATATGAACTCTCTATGAGGTCGAGAACGGATGCAGCCTATCACTATCCCGATCGTCATATCATCTAGGACCTCCAACCTTACTGGTTTTTTCTATCCTTATTTCGGAGAAGAAATACTTCGTGTCTGCACATTTTCCACCCTTCTTAAATACCACTCCTTTTTCAGTAAACCAAAGAGAAACGGTGGTGCAATAAAACTTTATGTTTTGCCCATTTTCATCTTTGCCCAATAAACTTCATGTTTTGCCCATTTTCATGTTTGCCCATTAAACTTCATGTTTTGCCCATTTTCATGTTTGCCCATTTAACTTCGTGTTTTGCCCATTTTCCTTGATTTCCAATACCGTAGATAGTGTTAATAGATGAAACATAACTAGTGGGTAAGTTATGTTGTTTGATCGAGTAGATGTTCATTTAAGGATATAAAAATCCTGGGCTTCATTCTTCGTGCCACTTACAGCCACTAGATGAACGTACTATGATGTTTTCTAACCGGTTGTAAAGTCGTTGATCTCACTTGATACGACCCGCGCTGTCATCGTTAACAGCCGTCTAATAGCTCGGGTGATTCGCGCGGTAAACGGCGGTCCCAGACGTCTCCTTCGCGCTCGCTACCGCAGCCGCGCATGATGATGTCGAGTTGTGACGATGATATCTCGATTAAATAGAATCTGATTCGTAGATCATTCACTGGTGGATTGAAGATTGAATCTACTACATCAATTTGAGATTCAAATCTGAACCAAACAGTTTACTCAATTACATCAGAGATGTCGCAGATGGCCAGATACTGATAAACATCCCAAGGTAATTGGGCGAATCTTAGAAAACTGGATGGGTTTATCTAAATGGATCGTTGATAGAAACCTAGGTTGCACTTACTCAGTTCGTTCTGTGAATTTGATTTGAAAATGAGATAATTTGTAACCGTAAAATCACGGTTTACCTGCCTCAGACACCATAGACACCAAAAATACCTTAGACACTGAAATAGTTTAAAGCAAATTTGTTGATCAGTCCCTTTACATTTCAGGGCTGATAATTTTTTGTTTGAATAGTTTATGCTTGTCTGAAGATTCTTGCCCATATATGGACTTAGGGGAATGATAATACAGGACCTAGTCGTGAAAATGTCTATAAAAGCATATTGAGCGTAGACCGTCTTAGTGATACTGAGATTACCGATATCGATGTCCAACTCTTTGTATCTGAATTTGTCCTGTAATGCCTGATCAAATTCGTGATACTGATGTATCTTATCATCGTCTTTTTATTTAATCAGGACATCCATTTCGGCCTGTCAAACAATTTATTCAAACCAGCGGTCGACGCATACACCGCCGATGTAGTTCTATGCTTTATCGATATAGCAGAAAATCATTACAGATTATCACATCTCGGATCTCGAGCGACGACAAAAAGAAATCTTTTAATGGATGCATGCGTGATTTCTTCTTGTTCTTCTCGTTCGCCGGACTCGGATTGCCGAACGAGACGAGAGCAAGCGTTAAAAGCCTCAATCAGACGTTCAATTTCGATCGAAAGACGGAGAAGAGAATGCGATATCGATCTCGTTCGCGAATCTCTGTGAGTCATTGGTTTAAATATGAGAACGCATCTTTTTATTCCCGCTGTCTCAGGTATCATATGTTCGTCATCGTAATACGGTTGAGTCGAATGAACTAGGCATCATCGCTGTCTTCTTACGCCGCGCAAACAACTAAACTCTAAAACCGTTCGAAGTTAGCCTGCATAGTGAATGAGAAATATTTGATTGAAGGAATTTGATGAAATTATTTTAAGTACAGTAGTTGTAGAATAGCCACACTCAGATGTGGAGATGGATCATACAGTAATACACCTGGTGATAGACTCTAGAGAGAGTCCGAAATGTCGTGTTGAAATTTGGTTGAAATTTCTGATCAATGAAATTTGCTTTTAACCTTTAGATTTGTATTAAACAGGTTCTAAACAGGTGTATACCCTAAGCAGTTATTGGAAGCAGTTTTACTGCACATTGCACTCGGGGGCAACCTAAAGGACAGGATCCAGTTCCTCAGTGAGTTATAGTCAACTCTGTCTCATTTTCAATGAGCTAATCTGAACTCGGAATAGTTGAACTGGGTCCAGAAACTGTGGTTATTCTGATCTAAAATGAATGCCAGTTATTCATTCGACTTGAATTCGAGCGAAATAACAAATTCAACATTTTTCCTAATGTCGGCAATCAGTCATAGAATTCCTCTGCGAGGCGTGTCCTGGCATGCCTTTATTAGATCAAAAATGAATTATCATTCGAAGCCAATGATGCTACTGTTTAATGTTTCTATATCTATATAGCTATGATAAGTATTGCTCGAAATGACTGCAGTTATCAACGTATTATTCCGCGAACAAATACCGAATAATTCCCGGAATAATTAGCGTAATAAGTAATCTGTTAACGTTCGCGTTAACGCCGTCTCTACGGAGGAGACTTCGTCGGCGCGGCCATCATCGCAGCTCCTCGGCGCGCGAACGCGGTTCATATTTATCGACTGAGGGGGACGCATTATCTCATCCGTGATTCTCGGAAAGAATGATCAGTTCGCTCGTTCCCAGGGACCGCTTTCATCTCATCCACGCAGATAAAACAGGGACGAGAATAGAGACAAAAACCGGGTGATTATGGCGAGGTACGTCGTCGAAGACTTTTTGGTAGGAAATTTGCTTTGATCGTCATTTATCGGCGGTAAAGGATATGAGAGCGCGTCTCCAGCCGTAATTGGCTGAAATCGAATTAGCCTTTGTAGTTTTTTCAGTTTAAGTCTCTGGTTTCCTTTCATATCGCGGATATAATTATTTCAATAACATTGTGTTAGAGATAGTTTTTAGTAGAAAATGAGAACCGTGGCTTAGAAAAAGGCAGCACTGGCGATTGAGAGGAAACCGACAATATCAATCTAAACAACTGCTATTGTTTTTTTCTTTGGAGTTTGAAAGATTTTTCAAATAGAATGAAGAAGATGAATAAATGAAGATAGTTGAGAAGGAAGAGTTGTTTAGATTTATTTTGTTGCGGGGTTTCGCTCATTGATATTCAAGACTGGAAAATAGTCTCAACTATTTACGAGCATCACTGTGACTGATGTTTTCGCAAGTAAAATTCTGTTAATATACTGGCAGCGCATGTGTCAGTATTGAGATCAAGTTTTTAGTACGAAGAAGAGGTTTTCAAGAAAAATTAAACCTACATTTGGATTTAACCCTCTGATTAATGTTGAAGCTGGTATATAACTGAATTGCAAAGTCGTTAGGGCCCAACAGGGATAGTAAGTTGTAAGACTGGTATCAAGTTAATACAGTTTAAAATGGATTAAAAATCAATGGTTAAGGTCAGCTGCCAGTCCTTTCTGGTCCTAATAAGACTTTTATGAGGTATGTACCAACAAAAATTACTGAGCTAGGCCACCTGATATGCTCTCAAGTCAAGTTGAAATAGACATTTGACCGGCTAGAATCAAGATGGATTTAGACCTGTCTGAAATCTAAACCTATGCTGCGCAACTGAAACTTAAATGGGTGCCTTTTATCATTTTCACAAGAAGATATCTGACTGGGTGGTGAACTTGTCACAAAAAAGGGGTGCAGTATGCATCCCTGTGAAATGCCTCTCTGAACATATCACTGCAGGCGATGAAACTTTTCCATGTTCACCTATCAAGTTACTGCTTCAAGCTGCAGACATGACGTACACTCCTCTCTAGCGGATAGATGGTCGATAGCACGCGATATATTTTCAGGTAAAAATATTCGTCGCGCTGAAATTGGAGCCGATGATAACAGCAGATTGTCATAAATGGAAACACTCTAAAGACAATAGACAATCGATACTGAGATGATGAGATTATTGACTGTGTTTACACCCGTCGGCTACCAGCGAACTTTACGTTTCACCTACCCCTGACTCAGTCTCCCGGGACACGAAAACTTTTTGTTGTCTGGTCTCTGTTTTGCACCTTTCCCGCTCGTGCGCGCGACACCGGTTTGTCAAATCAATTCGTCAGAATTCTGATTAACGGGCAAAAAATTGTGAAGAACAAAAGGCTGGAGGTTTTTTGCAATCAGATAGTTCGAGGTTGGTTGCTTCGTTGCGATAAATGGGAAGAAGCTACAGAAGAACTTTAGACATGCCACTTATGCATATATAGGCCTATTGGATTGGTGAGACCTGGGGCCGGTTGCATAGTCATGGCTTAGACTTAAGACCAGTCTAACACCAACTTTGTTCTATAGCCAATCTAACAACTTAAGACCAGTCTTAAGATATAAGACCACTTTTGGACTTAAGTCAAGACTTTGCAACTGGCCCCAGTAGTGGAAGGCTGATGTCTTAAAACCACTTGTCCCTGATTTCATTAGATCGGGATTTTCCCAGCACGGGTCATAAAGTTCATACTATATTTCTTTTCATTCTCTCACATGAAACCTAATTACACATCTGTCAAATTCCTTAAAAAAGAATAATCATTCTAACTAGCCGCCTGAGTGTATATGAAGCGACATATCATCGAGCCCATCATCAACTGCCTGTTCATATACACTTATATTGCATAATTGTAAACATATATTTAATACTAGGACCAAATATAGGGCACTGTAGTGTCATCATAAACCACTGCTATTGCTATGTAGTTATTTTTTCTGATATAATTCGGGTGTTATGAAATTGCCCGAAACATACACGGTGGCGCACTCGACATACGCTTCAGACAAGTGCCATTATAGCGAGTATCATCGTTGTTGTCGCCATAGTCGTTGTTGGGGGGATAGTTAATTAAAAACGCGATTCGCTGCTTGGAAAAGTTTCGGGCTCAGAGACACCGAACGGGTTATATCGAATTACGAATTAAGCGTTTATAATAAGAGCACATTATCTATGGATAGAAGGACTCTTAAGAATGTGTAAGCTTTAATTTTATCGGTCTCTAAGAATGTAGATATCAAGTGGCCTTATCGGGACAAGACTTAGGGAAACACAAAAAAACAAACTTGTTTGATCTTGGAAACGTTGTTCTGAAAGTTTCTTGTTTCTGAAAGTTTCTCCTATTTCAATCTTTACTTGCATCATGTATGTTGGGCTTTAGCGATGAGCGGCCATTATTAGGAAAACTGGTTTGCTATCAAAAGCGATGATTTAGCCCCGAAAGTAGCTGATTCTTCTCAAATCGTACCCTTAACCTTGATTTCATGATGTGGCATCTCATCTGAGATTGTAGCGGCAATTTTTTACCGCGATATTTGTATTAAAAACAAGACCTCCTCTTTATGGGAATTGAGTTGATTATCGTATCTCGAATGAGCCATAATGTTTTATAGGCCTCGTGATTGAAGTTCAAAAGTGGGGCAGTTTTAGTTTAGCATTTTACAGCGATTTGATGATGATTTTGGTTCTAGTCGGTGATCGTGTTCTGCGGATTGATCGTGTTCTGCGATGTAGTAATACACCGGCGATAGATAGAGCGTTTTACATCGCATCGGAACGATGCTGCTTGTTTTATACCTGCCGTTTGTTTTTATCGTTTTAACACCGAAACGAACGCAGCCGTAGAGATGTTTTCGCTCTTCGCGTGTTCGTCAGTTTTTAGCGCCGATGGTGAAACCCGGTAAAATTCCCTCGTAATTAGAACCAGCGATGAAACTATCGCCGGCGTGTTCTGCCTATCGCGCGGGGGATGGTCGATTGGCTCGGGCGTGCTGCGATATATGAAAGCGTTTTAGATCGAGGAGTCGTTGTTCGTCGAAGTTCTTTCGCTATATTTCGATTAATTTGTAGTTCATCTCAGTCAATTCTATCGAACATGCATGCTGTTTATGAAGCACTCGAGATTTGGTGACAACGCAGCAGCGTTGGAGTGTATTAATTAACCCTTCATTGCTGAATATTTTTCAAATTTGAATATTTTTGAAAGCTCCAATAATGGGCATACCACTATAGTGCGTCTACACGGCGGGTGTATCGTTAGTTACTGATATTTCACTATGTTTGACAGGTGCTGCCATCTTTCAATAGAGATAAAAACTAATTAGTTATAACATCGATACGCCAGATGCAGTGTACTTGCAAAGTCCATCACTGATTGATACACCGCCCTGGGATGTAGATGCGCTGAAAAGGTTTAGAAGGAATAGACTCCTAGTCTTGACCAACACCACCATCTGGTGGGCTGACTGACTGAAAAAAGCAGTTCCCTATGGTCATCATTATTTTTTGGATGTTTTAATTACAAAACCAATTAAAATATATAGATAGAATTTGACAAAATTATTCCTAAGCAAATCAACAATCTGCAGGAGATTTATTTTAGAAATTACTGGTTATACTGTCTGAAGTTGCTCCCTACTGGTTGTTTTATGCTCGTGAAAGGCCTTCATACGGCCTTCATATATGTCTTCATGTATAAAGTTTAAATAAAGAACGTGACCCGAGCGCCAATCGTCAAAATATACATATTCTTATAAAGCGACAGACAGTGTGAAATACTCTCCTGTCTAATTGTATTAGAAAAAACCGTACAGAAATCTCCAACTGTTTGTTATAGTTGCTATTGTACTGTTGACACGTTCGTTTGACACCTTCGCAATGTATAGAAAACAAAGTTTGCAGTGACAAACAAATCGCACGCTTTCAGCAGTGACTTCAACTGACCCGTGTTCACGACATTCTCAACGGTCAGTCGACTGGACGCGAGCTTTCTATAGATTATATAGTACTTAGTTTACGATCTCAAGCGGTTAAGGGACGGTCACGTCGTCGATCGCGAATACGGAGGTGAATTCCAGCGATTCGCCCGCGGCCGAAAAAGTTAATTACGTCTCCATTTCTAGGCGCGTCGTTTCGATGAACCGGGGGTATCGGACTGAGACAAAATGAGTCAAGAGTTTCTTTCGCGAGCAATGAAGTAATAAGACATTCGAACAAAACAACTCCTCGAATACATCTCGTTATCTTTGTTCGCATCGCGTCTTCTTTGATGCGCGGGCTTTGTATTTTCGCACCTATTTTTGCTCGGAATCGAGTTTTATTGATCGAAAATGTGGCGTTTTTCCGCGCAGTTCGGTATTCATTAGTACGGCTCGGCGGAGCGTCACATTTCAGGTGGTCGAATCGCGCAAAAATCACGCTCGGCGTTTCATTCGATACGAAATGAATACTAGTTCTTTTATGGCCGAATGTTTTTATCGTCGTTGGGAAAATGTGTCGGAAGCACGTATGAACTTTACATGGACACTGACCGTAAAAACTCTTTCGCATGTATTATCAGCCTCATTAGCTATGCACTTTTACGGGGTCCTTACAACTTCCCTATTCTTTCAAAACGCCGTCTATACGGAAAATGTTTTTAAAGGTGCTCGAAACTCCTTTAATTCCGAGCAGAATGCCTGAAACTCCTTTAAAACTCCATCAATTTTGAGATATAAGCAATTATTCAATTTTTGTCTAGTTTGTCTAGCAAATCTATATGCCTAATAAATTGGTACAGTTGTTGCATATTGCAGATGTCTAAATCTTAGAAAATTGTTGTTTTAGTGAAGGGCTTGGCGAATTTCTGGATAAAGAATTGAGAGAAATTGTTTCCAAGTTTTTTTTCATCTACAACAAGATGTCAGTTGGGTTTCTCTCTAAATTGGGATTAAAATGGGATTAACCCCAGGTGGGGACTTAGTTGTCGGTAGATTTTAGCATGGGCCTCTATGATTATAGGTCACAATAAACTACAGACCAATTCACTGAGGAAACTCATCTCTGACTATCTTCATTTTGATTAAACTCAAACCGATGCATCTGTCTAATACTCGGCCGCCACACCGCACCAGCTCAATTCAAGCATTAATTGCTGCAGGTGATGATATCAAATTCTACATGTCTGCTAATTACGATGGCTTGTCTTATACTCCCGGTGGGAATCTATTTCAGTGTAGCAAAGGCCACTCAGAGTTAATGGCAGCGTGCCCATCAATTCTCTGTTAGTTAGGGCAATCCTTCCTCTCCAGTTTACAAAACACGCAGGTTTAACGCTTCCTTATTACCTTCTGTTTCTATGTTATCTTCACTGATTCTACGATATTCTTGTCAGACAGTTTTATTCTCATTTTTCCCGATCGATTGAGAATGTAAAATATGCATTGACCTTTACCGGATCAGGGCCAGGGGATTGCATTTTAAGCTCATCGAATGAGGCAATATCAGGAATGGAAAGTTTGTGCCTTTTTCAAAAAAAACTTGATATAGCGCAGTGACTGAATGTACTGGTAACATGCTAAGCTAATATATATCCCTGTGGTTGGCTAGTATTTCACTGAAATTTTGATCAGATATTACAGAGTATTCAAAAACAAATGACTTCATCATGTTCAGTCGCTGAAGTTGCTATTTTCCCAGAACAGACTTTAAGCAACCGATGCAAGGATATTGATTTCATTTTTTTGTCATGAAATTGAAGCACAGACAACAAATCTCCTAAAATTTGCCAAAAGATGAAAACGACTAGTTTCTTTGTTTCTTTGCTTGCGTATTATCTTATCGAATTTGTCGCTTGTATTTTTCAGGTTCGAGTCCAACAACACCGATCATGTGATACATGTGAATATGGGGGATAAAATAGATCTAATCTGTCCTTCTTATTATCCGGGCTACAACGCCAATAACATGGAATACTATGTGATATACCAGGTATATATGAGAATCCTGTATGAAATAAAATCTAAACTCTATTCAAATCCATATTACCGGTATATAATGTATGCTATGCTGGGGCTGGTCCCATAGTCGAGACTTGAGTCCAAAAGTGATCTTAAATCTAAAGGCTTGTCATTAATTTCTAGATTGGTTATAGAACCAAGGCGGTCTTAAAATGGTCATAAGTATAAGCCATGACAAGATGGTGTTAGACTGGTCTTAATTCTAAGCCATGACAAGATGCTCTAAAACTGGTCTTCAGTCTATGCCATGCCAGAAATTGGTCTTAGACTTGTCTATAGTCTAAGCGATAACTATGGAACCGGCCCCTGGGTTTTTTGTTGGGTTTGCGCTGTCGATTTTCGAAAGTAAAATAAGTGAAAGTTTAATTCAGTGAAATTATACTAGTGCAAACTGTGATTTTAAGTATCATTCTTTATTCAAACAGGGAAAGACGGTCCACATAAACTTTAAAATCTACTGTTAACAATAACAAAGATTCAAAGCAAAATTCATTCCTCAAAAATAAAATAAAAAAGAAGATATGATATTTCGGACCTTCTTTAAGGACCATCGTCATTCTAATCTTTTGAAATTTTGTATATAGTGGGTTTTAAACTAATCATCTTTTCGCTACGTCCATATCTGAAACCATTTCATGAAAAGTTATTACCTGTGATAACGGGAGCGATATTTTAATTCTGAAAATCGAATGTGTAAACCCAGATTATAGGTATGATTGGGTTGGCCTTGTCAGGATACTCCAAATTACTCAGTTGTTCATCGGTTTCTCATGTGCAGCATTACATTTCAGTCTCTTTGTCCCATCTGAGGTTCAGTATTTCTGGATTCAACTTTGGGAAAACTCAAGGGGCATTTCTAAACTGGCGGAAAGTAGCCACCCAGTATTAGCTGCTCAGATAAGATCCTTATGAATGTTCCCCTGGTTTTTCACACAAATGCTGCCACTATCCAGTCATTTGGAGACTATAGCCGCGATCACACGGAGAAGATTTGGCCTGGACCAAATTGGCACCGATCAGACTCTGGCCAAATTTGGCCCGTGTCTGAGAAGAGTTCACACGCAAACCATTCACTCGATACTCAACAATGCTCAAACAAAGCGAGGTGTATCATTTCCGATGCCAGTTGCAATTCAAACGTAATCATTTGCCTGGTGCTAAAATTGGGCCAAATTTGGCCCGGGCCAAAAATGCTCATGTGATCGCGGCTTAGGTGTATATGTCATCAACACTATTTCATGGGATGCTAATGACTGATCTAAGATACAGTTATCCTTCGCTGGCGAAACGCATCGAAATCCAAGGAGCTGATATTGATTGCTTTACCATTCATTGAGTCTTTCATGGCACGTAGGCCGACCTAAACATATCTTAAACAGTTATATAGAGAAGAGTGGGGCAGATTCTTCTCGAAGTTTATTTGTCAAATGTCAAGTGGTTCCAACTTAATCGAACCTCACTCGATACTGATTACAATGTAATATATTGTCTTTTTCCTCAATTATATCTGGCTACTTATTATCGGGCGTGTTTTTCCCCACAATTTTAAAAATTCCCGAACAAGATCTCGGATATAGAATAAAACGTATCGTTTGCTAAGAGGACAACCGCATAACCGGTCATTATCAATGTATGACACACCCATCACGTTCTGCCAGAATCAATTCTACTTCCTTTTTGTACCAGGAGGCAAATTCTGATCAATTCCATTCCCTCTGCTAACGAAACTATAAACCTACTATTAGAAATGCCTATAATTGATTGATTGCGCTCCATCAAGTAGGCGTCAAAACTGAATACAGTTTTAGTTTCGTGCACCAACCGCTGAAAAATCTTTTTCTAAACCTCGCGAACAAATGACTTAAGTCAGCGGCCAAATTCAGAATATCATATTGCAATTTTAAGGATGTTGGCAAAATTCGAAAAATCTCTGAGATCAAGATAGCATTTTCAAATGTAGCACAAATGTATATCAATGTTAGCGTCGTTAAGATACTAAACTGTCAAAGTCATAGATTGATACAGAAATATCTGGCAAACATACGCCATAAACATGACTATGAAAACATATGCCTATCCTTAAGATAGTGAATAATCATTTCATTCATTGAAATATGATTGTGGTAGATTTCATGCCCTATATCATGAACTGGGATTGTCCCGGGCGTGTCCGCTGTGGTTTTTATGACCCCGATATGCTTATAGGGATTAGCTCCTCTTCAGATCTTATGTAAGTTTTGTCCCGTTTAAAAGTGACACTTATATTATTACGGGCCACGAAACCCGTCCTTGTTGTATATGTATATATCGCCAGCCAGCCAGCGTAAACACTTCATGCAAACTTGAACTATCCCTGCATTTCCTTAAAGTCTTATCATTGCTTATTCAGTTTCCATAAAGCACTTGATTCTCATGTAAAGTTATTCGATATCGTTTTTGTTTCGATACTTATTGACTACTAGTAAAAAAAAACGACTTGGAAATAATGTATGGATGGTTTTTTGTCGGCCTACTTTTAAATATCTGTCTAGATCTAGATTATCTGTGTTTTGCTATACGAAGCCTGTCGCTACGAAACTATGATTTGATAAAATTTTCAGTAGGGAGATTTGTGGAGCTGGGAATCCGATATGTATTTACATTCACTAAAAAAATGGTTTGATTTTCTGAATCCTTATGTCTAACATAATATAACATTTGACTGCAGATTATTTCTGGCAAGTGAGGGTCCGCAATTATCACTGTCAGTTATTCAGTCTTGTGCGCTTCAATTTTTTCTACGTTGAAATCAAAACCAACTTTCCTTCATGAAAACTATACCAAACAATGACGAGTAGAAAAATAAATTGTTCGTTAATTTAGTGGTTTGTATTCGGGAGATTTGAAGTCTGAAGTCTATTTAGAATGAATCAATTTCGACTGAATGAAACCCGATGTAAGTGACGGCATCTGGTGGATTGTTAACGTAGCGGCAGGCTTATAGCGCCATCTATACAACAGATATTCATTGGAAAAAATCCGTACAGACCCCTCCTAACTCGAATACTTTCAAGCCGAATAAGCATTTTAATTCGCACACAAATCTTAAAGAAATATTGCAATAGAATATCGCGTAAATTCCATGGTCCGACTCTAATTACAAGTAGAACCCGCTTAATGCGGATCATTTGGAAACAAAGAAGTTTATGAAAAATCCAGATCAAAAATCGTATTTGAAATTCATAAATTATGCACAGATGGATCTTAAATGATATCAGGTTTAGATTAAAATCTGGACCGAATTGAATAGATTCTACCGTATCAGATACAATTATGTAACATTTTGACGAAGATGAATTTCTATTCCGAGTCACAACCGGAAATCACCGGCCCCGATTGTCATTCGAGTTAGACGCGGAGTCCGTCGTAAAATCTTTTTTCTTTTTCCTCGAAAAATTTCGTGCGTGCATGTTTGTTTGATATGTTTTTGCTCTGTCTGATACACGTGTCTCTAGGTGACGAAACAAGGCTACGACGATTGTAACGTATTTTCCAACCGGGTCAATCGCGTTCTCACGTGCGATAACAAAAAACGCCAACGCCGAATCACGATGCTCGTTACCCCTTTCGCATCGATCCCTAACACCGCCGAATTTAAGGCCGGCCAGGCCTATTACTACATAAGTAAGTTGTGTACGCGCGCGCGTTTAGGAGCCTCAATCCTGACGCTGCTGCTGCTTCCTCCTGTTCCTAGCTCCTGTTGCTGATGCATTGAATGGGTAGTGTGTGAGGCGCGTGACAATCTGCATTAGTTTACGTGCATGGTCCGGTCCGGTGAAGAATATAGAAAAAACTCTTTGGTGCGAACGTTTGAAATTCTAACCCTTTCAGTTCGTCTACATGGCAGTGCGGTGTATAAACTATAGTGCTTGTACATCGCACCGCGGTGTATTGATGTAATTAGTTATGAATTAGTTTTTTCTCTTTGGAGAGATGGCAGCACCTGTCAAACATAGTGCCGTATTACTAACAACAATACACCGCACCACAGTGTAGGCACATCAGAGCAGTATGCTCGTTATTCAACTCACTGGGGTGAACTTTTCAAATTATCTCCGGCACTTTCGAGTATTGAGTAGTCAGCACTGAAAGGGTTAAATCATTTTCTTCTCTATTCGCTTTGAAATCATTATCGCAGCACTATTACTATGTAGTAATAATATATCAAACACCGTTCTGCTTTTTATGAATACCGCACGACGCGGAGTTTTCTATTTCTGAATTCGGCATGGCCTCGCGCACGAACACGTATGTATACTGTCGCGCGTAGCCGCGAGGAGAGAATTCGGATCGAGTTTTCGCCGAAACGAATGAAAGCGCGAATCCGAAGTTGGCGCCCCCTGGGAGCGCGCGTCGTCGTGAAACCGTTAGATCTATCGGTCTCATAACTACGCGCGCTCCTCAACCGTGAGGCGCGTCCGATGCTCCAACCGTCAGTAGCAGACGGACTCGCCTCACGTACCCTCCTCATCGGCGTCTCACAACTTTTTTTTTTTTTTTCTTTTTTTTTTTTTTTAAATTTTCCTCTACGAACGTGTAATATCTTTATTTCTGCTTCATCCATATTTTTCCGTTTTTCCATGCGATTTCAGGTGCCAAAACAAAATTACGACGATTGTAATATTTTTACTCCGATCAAAATGATGCGCATAATCAACTGCAGTCGTCCACAGTTCAGACGACGGTATACGATAATCTTCAGTCGGTATACCGCTATTCCAAATACGCCCGAGTTCAGGCCTGGACAATCGTATTATTATATCAGTAAGTTCCTGCCTGTATATTGGTTGAAGGAGATACTGTTCTGGGGGCCGTGCGACGCCGTGCGGTCGAGATTTTATCTGCTTTGTTAAGACATGTTTACTGATGATGATAAAGAAGGAAGAGCCCAGGTCGCAGTTGTGACTTAAGCCCAGATCACTGGGAGACAATTTGGCCAGGGTTAATCGGGCCTGGACCAGGAACGAACCGGATCGTGACTTAAAACACAATGACAAAAATTGCCTTGTATCTGCAATCAGTGAATGTTTGGATCATTATGTACAGCCTGTCCCACATTAAGTATACTGAACTTGTTTTCATGAATGATTATCTCTTATTAGACTAATTCATTCCGGATTGAAGGTAAGACCTTTATCTTGGGAATGAGCTATTGTTTGTTAGATTTCCCTCGTGGATTGCTGAATATCATGGCTTCTAAAGTAAGGCCTCTGATTTCCACTCGTCTCACTTTTCAATTTTGCCATTCCAACCTATTGGAAGCCAACAAGTCACGAATAGCGGCTTAAATTCAGCTAACAGTCTGGTTTAGTATTCCCAATACGAAATCAAGCAGCTGTGACCAGTCTTTCATGCCTTGTTGACCTCCAATGGGTATGAATGGCTGAATTGAAATGTGTGGCAAGTGGAAATCAGTTGATTTTCTTAACGGCCATGACACTCAACTATCCATGCAGAGAATCCTACAAACAATAACTCATTTGAAAGATAAATGTTTCATCTTCACCAATGTGTTCAATACCTGTGAAACTGGGTCCTGGGCATTGATTTAACCTCTATCCAAACCCTAATATAGAAAATTTTTGAAGTAATTGACTCATCTTGATGAAGATGAAAACTTCAATTGTAGCATCAGTGATGGTCACTCAGTCCTGGAAGTGGTTGTTTCCAATCCTAGTATCAACCAGTGGTAATATCAATCACTAATGTTGTTGGTGAACAGAGTGTATTGGGCTGAGTTTATCCTTTTTCATCAGCAGTAAACATGTCCGACAAATTTTCTTCCATCGAAAAATCTTCAAATCGTTCAAATTTTATGCATTTTCTGGTAAATGGAGAGAAAAAATCGTTCACCAATTTGTTTAAGATCAAAATTCATCCCTTCTCTCTGCACGACCTTGAATTCCGCTATAACACCTCTTTAGGGGGTTAGCGGGGGTTGACAAATTTTCCCACTCCTCCTCGTCACAAAATTATTTGCCTCGCAGTGCGTTCGCGAACGGAATTACGTTTCAAAAAGCCGCGAGTTGATATCTCAAACGGAAAATCTATTTCACCACGAAGAAATTCGAAACAGATGATTGTCTGACGAATGTGGAGAACAGCTATTTCGGTACAGAAACCCATCAGCTACGTTAAACAATGCCTCGAAAAATCTCATCTTAAAAGGCAATATCGATATGTAAAATACTGCTGTTCGACAGTCACAGGCAATTCTGAAAACGTTTTTACGATGCCTCGAGTGTAAAAACTAAACAATACTATGTTTAGTATATGCTATAGAATGAAATGAAAATGCATTTGCGGTAATTTACGCCCGAAGCCCCCAGAACAGTGCGACGACGATGGTACGGTGTTCTTTTTTCATAGTTTATCATTTTCGTCCACATTATGCATCTTGTTACGTTTTAATATTCGCTGTTTTTGCGCCATCTGTACGCGTGATCATGAACTAAAACAAAAACCATCGAAAATCATTTGGAAAAATAAACGCGAAGATCGATTCATCATTTCGGCGCTTCGTATAGTAACATCACTGACACTCGTACCCCTCACCACCGTGAAAATATATTCACGAATTCCTGAGGAATGTGCTATGTGCATGCCCCTTGAGCCCTTTGTACGTGAAAGCCCAACGCACACGACATTGGGAAACCGGAGAAAAGGAGACAGAAATATGTTTCTGACCAATTCCCTGTTTGCATTTACGAGAAGGGATCATTCATTTATTACGTACGCATAAAATTTGAAATTTTCATCCCCCCTCCCCCTCTGTACGCAAAATCGGCCATTTTTTCATATACATTAAGCATTACAGTACGCAATTGCATTGACTCCTCCCCCCTCCCTTGATGCGTACGTAATAAATGAATGACCCCGAAACAATAAACATGGTTCGGGAAACGATGTTTCCAATATCAGACATGTTTATTTCTGTGTTTCCTTGTTTCCCTATGTTTTCTGCGTTGGGCTTTACTATATACATATACTTCACGATCAAGAACCACAACAGCGTTTTTCAAAGCGGTGTTCATCAGTGTGAATACACCAGTGGATCCAGGGTACCGAGCGTTCCAGATGGCAATATTCCATTTTTAGAGCTACTCCTGAGTTTATCACGGAATATCGAAACAAATTCTGATAATGGTTAAACAATTCTGGGCATGTTTTAGTTCTGAGTGTCCCCGAGCTCTGTACTTCCTAATCCTGGGTCACTTGAAAATTCCTTTCCTTGCCCTAAATTTGCTGCAATGCCATCAAAAAGGCCCCTGGATCTGCGCCGCTGTAATACCTGAGTATTCCCCAAAAATAATAGTCAGCGATAATCGTATTCATATTGGTTAATGACAATAATTTTGTTATTCAGAACACAAAAAAATTCAAAAGTATAGCACTGTTATGTATACTGGTATTTGAATATACGGGAATAGACAAATAACGCATTGAAAAACGCTGGCCGCGTGTTATTAAATTTCAAATGTACTGTAACATCATATTGATTCACCCCCAGTTCAATGAAATAATCAATGAAAAAAAGGTTTCAATTTTGTCAACTAATGATTAAAAATGAAAATATTAGAAAACTGGTACGGACTAGGTTTTCATTCTATTACTTGTTTGGACTGGTATCTTGGAAAATATACCAAACATTTTTGACAGTTGTAGTTCCACTTAACGTGCCATTTTCTCAACTCGGCAACCATGCTCAATCTTGGTTGGTTATTTTTGGACTGTGGTTCAGACTGACATTTCGCTAATAGTCGACAAACTATAAAAATTGAAGTTCGATCTGAATGACAATTGATATGCGTCGATCTTCCCACCTTCAAAAGTTTACCAAAAAACGATTTAGTTGACAAAAACGTATATCTTTCTTGATTAATTTCACTCCACAGAAAAAAAGTGCACAGCATTTTTCCACATGAGACACTTAATAGCGAATATGTTCAGTGTTTGATGTACCAATATTTACCGAACGAAATTCAGTACATACCTCATGGTCTCCCTCCATTCATTAATTGCCTTGCTGTTAATACCTACTGCATTGCTACAGTGAAAATATAAAACACAATATGTATACGTGTTTTACATGTAACATCATTTATTCAATCGCATGCCATTTTTCTAACATTGCGAGTTTTTGCTTGAATATAAATTCGTTTTATATCCGGACAATAGTGTTTTTTAATACAGCTTTATGCGGTATTTTTCCTACGAAATATTCATAAAGCTTCGTGAAGAGTGAAAGGTGAACAGGACAGTATACTGGTCTAAATGAAGTTGGTTCGGATCTGGTCAAATATAAGCCACAACCGGATTTGACGTGTTTTGCAAACTTTGAAAATTTGGATGGTTAAAATCAAAATGGTTTGATCAACATAACTGAAAACTCTATCATTTTGTTTTCTTTCATGGCCAGTATTAGACGAGACATGTCCACCTTTAACTCTTCAATTCCGAACGTTTTCAGTTCTTATTAGATTCAGATTGAAATATCAATGTTGAAACCAGCGTTATGCCCAACTATGTCTATAAGCCCTATCAAACTTAGATAGTGATATAAATACCCTGCAAAGTTTCTCCTCAATTCCAAGTTCATTTTTGACTGTGATTGGAAACGAACTAATTCTAAATCTAACAATTGAAAAGAATTCACAAACAAGAACTGATGGATTTCCCTTCTGATATACACTAGTGGTCCAGTCCATTTTCTGGTCGAATTTCAATAATAAGCACCTAGGACGAATTGCTGTTTGAATATTTGATATTTCTGACCTCCAAAAATGAGAAAAAAATGTGTGATTTTATACACAACCCTCTAATAAATGAATGAATGAATGAATTTCAACATTTTGCCCGTGAAGTGATGTGTAGGGATTTGTATAAAGCTTTATAGTTGATGGTTGTAAGCATTCCTGAAGGATAGGCTCAACTCATATGCACGCGTGTAAGAACCCAAATGTTTATTCAGCTTTTCTACAATGTCACATAATAGTTCTGGGTTGCAGATGCTTTACGAGAAATAGACTGTAGCTGGGTTTAATTTCCTATCAATCCAGCTTGAAATATGTTTGCTAAAAATCCAGCGTACATATCAGCTTACGGGCAAAATGGCAGAAATGTCTTAATTTTTTCATTTTCATCTAATCGTTTTATGATGACATAATTTAATTTCAGCGATCGTCGATACAGTGTCACTGTGAAATCCAGATCGACGTATTTCAAATAAACTGATCCAAATTGAAATAAGACATTTTGACAGATTTTTGATGCATGAATTCATGCACAAATTCTCTTCTCTCATTGAAGAGATACTGATTGAAACAAAACATTACCCATCGTTTTTGTTTGGCATATTTGTTCAAGCATTATTCAAATTAGAATATCTAAACACGATTGGATAGAATGCGTGTTCTGGATTAAGCAGTTTGTCTACATTATGAAAATGTTAATTTTAAAAATCGCATGTTTTTAAATGATTCCGATTGTACTGAAACTGTATAAGGTGAATCCAGTTCGCTCGAAATACGACAAACTTCTCGATCAAATTGAGAAAACAACAATTGAAACTTTCTCAGTCCAGTTTTCACGAAGCTTATCGAGTCTAATTCAAATTGAAGATGTGGAGGTTGTTTTGTGAAATCTAACTGTGTAGAAGTCGTTGAAAATGAGAAGTTTGTCAATGTAAACTAATTGTAAACTGGATCTGCCAGACATCTAAATTACATATCTATCTACTTTTTCTGTCATCTTTCTCAAATCTATCTATTCGCTCTATTTATATGGATGAACAGAAATTACGTCGTTTAAAACTCTAAATACTGAAATTCAAAATTGATTTGAAGAAAAAATATCAGAATTTGTCTTAAACAATAATTATCAATATCTATCATTAATAATGAAATCAGTGAAAGCTTTTATCTCAGTCTTGTCGCAAATCTAACATTATTTATGGTTTTTTCGAACGTTTTGCTTGTAGCTACATCGAGAGGTGATCTTGATGGTCTCGAAAATACTTACCATGGCGCGTGCAAGTATTTAAACATGAAAATGATATTCAAAGTGTGCTGCGATGAGAATTCACGTAAGTACTTGGAAAACAAACCCGATATCATTGGCTGGTTCATTTTACTTCATGATGGTGCGCTTTATCCAGTTTTCAGGCATAAGTTTAAATTCAGATTTTTGATATACTCGTTCTTAAGTGCAACAATTTGGGTCACTTTAAGCTTAGAATTTTCATCAAACTTGCTCCAGTCACACATGGTTAAGATTTGACAGGTTTCAATGTTTGGAAATCTTTACCTCTTGAGTCAAGCTTAACTCGGATCTAAATTACTCGGTCCTGACCTAAGCCTGAGATGAGAACAGTTTTATAGGTACCAAAATAAAACTTTAACATGAAAATGCGAATAATATTCATTAATGACCAACAACTGATTACTCAATAACTGGGCTAATGATTGGACGGGTTCTAGGACCCCTCATCGGACAAAATATTCATATTTTAGATAATAATCTATAAGTTGGTATTTGGAGACATTTCTGGGTCTTTACTTCATATCAATACATAAAAGCCCCTTGTAAACGTGAACACCTAACATAAAGGCCTTTGGATATTATAAAGTTTTATTGTCCATTTAAGTCAATTTTGTGCAACGTCTCATTAAAAAGGGATTTTTCATTTAAGTTTTCATTTGACAATATTCCCAGATGCCACGGGTAACAAACATGAAAAAAGAAAAGATTCACTGAAAAAGTTTGGGAAATTTCATCGAGAAAGTTAGATCAGTAATCGGTCTCGTTCCGCGAGACTCGAACGTCACGTCTTTTAATAGTTCTTACGCATTTGTTCAGCGGCGTTGTCATAGATTGTGAGAGCGTTCGCACAACAGACTGAATATCATCTGTCAAATCAGCGACATAGCAACAGACAGTATCGATCAATAATATTACGACGCAACTGAAAAATAACTCTCCCCGGCCAATTAGCGATGTCTGCCGTCGTCGTCATATAGGATAGAATTGGAAAATGATAAGAATAAGTACAGAGACTTCGGTCAGGTCATTTTCGCTACTGTCGTTAATTCAGTTGGTCTGATATATTTTTTGCGCGTTAGTCTTCATAGTTTTGGGAGTACTGCATAGTTAGTGATGACTCAATATTTGTATTGTACTTCTTAGTAAAGAAATAAACTAATGATAATCATGATAATAATAATAATAGATATAGATACAACAATAGAATACTCTGGGCCCTGTACAAGAAGGTGTCTTGTGCGGACTTGGTAAAAACTAGAAAATTTATTCAGATCGCTCGGATTTATTTCTGGGGGACCGATGCCAGTTATCTGTGAACGAAACTTCCAGGCGCCTAATTCTGAAATTCGGATTCATTTATGATTTTCTAGAAGGAGGATATGACGGCGGAGGTCAAGTGAAGCCGGTCACTCGACCGCGTCCGGTGTCATCGACTTCTACGCAATCAACCACCACTACTACACGTAGGCAGCAAATAACAACCAAAAAGTATATACCTCCTAAAACGAAGGAAAAAGGTAAGAATGCTGGCTGTCCGTATATTCACATCATAGTCACTGAGAAAATGAAAGGACGTCGAATATATCATGAAAACTAACATTGCATTTGTTTTGTGAACCAGGTGCAATGTTAGGATATATTTGAAGGAGGTTCACCTTGAAACTAATTGAATAGCAAACTTCTATAAGCCTTACTTGTGAAAACGATACTTAGTTACGTGTTTTGAATGCTAATTTTTTGCCATGGATGAAATTTGCTTTTCTATTGTTCGCTGAAGGTGCCATTAGGGCATGTAGATTAGGAGGTCAATTGGTACAAAATGCATACCATGTTAGCTATTTCAGTGCCCCCAAGTGTCTTCTTACGTACCTTAAAATGCTGGGGATAATTTGAAAATTTTGGGAATCCGCCCCAGTGCATTTTGTAAACCAATATTTCACAATGTTTGATGGGTGCTGCCATCTTTCAATAGAAATTAAAACTAATTGATAATCAAATCGATACAATGTGGTGCGGTGTATAAGCGAAGTCCTTCACCGATTTATATACCACACTGAAAGGGTTTAGGCCCCTTTATAATCAAGTTCTTCCGACCTGATTTTAATACATCGCGCATTTTTTATTTTCTATTTTCAGACATAATAAAAGACAAAAATACGAACGAGGTTTTAACGAACAATCCGAGCGACGCGAAACGCGTGTCGCAGGGAGCGGCGACGATTTCGTCTTCGATCGTAACGACTGTAATTTGCGCGTCGGTGACTTTAATAACGACGACGCAAATGATAATTCAACGCCATCTGGTGACAAACAGATAGGACGTTTTTATCTAGTAATCCGTGTGTTGATGATGTGAGCGGTGATTATTGTTTTCGATCATTATTTATGTATATATATATATATATATATATATATATATATATATATATATATATATATATATATATATATATATATATATATATATATATATATATATACGTGAACGTATATATACACGCGAGATACAGAGTTCGCGAGAAATGATCGCGTGCGGTGGTGAAATAAAGCCGGGCGCGGTAGTCGTGACGTCGCGCGAAAATATCATTAAATGGTGCTGTTTAAAATGATAATAATGTCGATTATTATTCAGAAGGCCACATTATAATCAGACGCATACCTTATAAGAATGTCGATGATGGCGATGCGCTTCGCAAAATGGTAAAGAAGATAAAATGACTCGCGCGATCTTTGAAGGCACGAAGTTGTGGTGAAACAATACCAAACATGCTCAAACGTTTGATCAGCGATATGCAATTATTATAAGATGCTAGCCATATGAACGTCAAACATGTATTCTGTACGGACGCAAGTTTTGAACTGTTTAGGCGTCAGAGATCGAGAAATCGCGTTCACTAAAAGGCAATTTGATGTGAATAATTGTACTCGAATGCAAAGCCCTCGAGGAGCTGAGCAAAAATTGCCGCGTTGCGAATCTGCTTTGGCGCCGATGACTACAAGTGCTGTTCGTCTATTTCGGGGTGGAATTTCCAATATTCGACGCGCAAGATCATAAAGAGCTGCGAACACCATATTCTCAAAGGACGGGCAGCTGGTGAAAACCTCTCTGCATCGGAAGTTTACGATAACTACATAAAATAAATCCTAGCGAAAATTTTCTAGCAATCGAGCTTTGTATGTTGTCAAATTGAGATGAATTTTGTTTGGGGGATCATCGAAAATTCTAGATCCAGTCCATCGGGTGTATAGTCAAATACGCTTAATTCAGATCGGTTTAATCTAATCTGGATATCATCAATGGTCTACTCTCACGTGTAAATGTATGTGAAATATGTTTAATTCAGATTTTTCGTAAACCAGATTATAATTTCATCAGGGGATCATTCATTTATTATGTACGTATTAGGGGAGGGGGAGGGGGTCAGTGCAATTGCGTACCGTAATGCTTAATGTATATGAAAAAATGGCCGAATTTCATGCGTACGTAATAAATGAATGATCCCCAGTTTCAAATAATCTGAATTACGTGGATTTTACTGACTATTGAGTAGGGTAGTATTTTAACTCGTGATGCCGACGACTGTGACACTAGATCCCTCGAGTTGCATCGTTTAGTTAGTGCAATGAACAGTTAGTCTGTGATGGTACGATACGTTTTTGATACCAAATTTTCAACAACGATGATGACGCCTAGTTTAACTAGACTCTAATGTTATCGATCAACGTGAAAACTGAAGACATTTCTGCGCTAAAAAGCGAATCGATGTTTAACAATGATGATAAAAGATAATCATTTCTCTTTGTGCTAAAAGTAAAATGTGGTGCTGTGTAACGATATGTTTCAATGTATATAGGTATTGTATGTAAATGTTTTCCATGACGGTAGTCCATCCAAATCTAGGAGATATTATTGTGGACTTATATGCGCGTGTGTGTACATTTTTGTAAGATAAAATGAAAATCTATTCTAAAAGATGTTCGTGAAATTCATCATTTGTTTTCTATGAAAAGCTGAAGCAGTTGTTAATGATACGTGATCCTCAAGTTCATGTAGGTTTTCTATGTTTTACGGACAGTCATTAGGAAAAGGTAGATCTGCCCTTGTTCATCTTGGCTGCTCGCCTTTCTCATTAATCTATTATGAAGGTAGTGATGAAGGGTTCCCAAATGGAAACTGACAAAAACATTTATTTGATAACGTTATATCCAGGGACTAGTTTAAATTTTGATCCGGGGCAGTTGCTTCAGGTTTGTAACAGTTAACTGGTAACCAAACAGTGAAATCTTCACTGCCACTATGTCATCTATCTACCAGTTCACATAAATAAACTTTTGACTAACTGTCCCCAGGGCCCAGTTCTGTATTCATTCATGGCTTAGACTTAAGAATAATTTAAGACCATCTTAGTTCTATAACCAATCTAACAACTTAAGACCAGTCTTAAAATTTGAGACCACTTTTGGACTTAAGTCACGACTGTGCAACTGGCCCCTGGTGAAGTGACTAAATTCAGTCCTTTTTGGTCTTTCGATTTCTAGCTATTCTCGAATTCTTAGGTTCTGATCTTCAGTTTCTTCAGAAATTTTGCATGTTGGGTGTTAGACTTTTCGGGCCGAGTTGGCATGGGTACATACCTTTTAACTTTTGGTTAACCAAATGTTTTAAACGTTTTTAGATAAATTGCAAGCATGTTCAGTAATTTGTGTATTATTTGCCCTCAACTACTTGTCTTTGGAATTCAAATTTTATAGACCATCCCCATCCATAAAATGGATTTGTATGGATTTTGTTGAACATTTTTTCCTACGTACAACAGGTACAAGTCGGCATAAAAATTTCGTTGTGTATATTGTGATATACCGGGTAGTATTTTGAAGGCCAAAAAGCCCTGATTTGTTCCCTGATTTATTTAAGTCATTCCTTTCTCTACCCATACGTCCAATTTTCAATTATTGCAACAACCAAGTGCATGGATAGGGTTATATTTTATTTTTGACAGCCTCGTACTAACTCGGATTTGCTGATTTGTCGGGGTCAAGGAAAGAATTTTAATTGAAAAATCAGGCCAATTTCGATGCTTATGGCTGGATGAAATTGAATGCGTTTGATATATTTTGCTGGCCCTGTTCAGCCGGCCATGGTTTGCCTGAAAGCTGTAAGCATTCCATGGCTATCATCAACCCAGCAAACTTTGCAGAACCAGAAAGTGTGCAGCAGTCTTTTGCGTTTAGGAGAATGTTTGAATTCCAAACTTCATTTCACACAAAACTTGTGTAGTCGTCAAAGTTTTCGTGAGTTAAGATTTATTCGGTTAACTGATACGACTACTGTCTATGATTTTTCTGAAAAAAAAAACTTGTGCAAACTTCGGCTTTGAAATTGTGACCACTGTGCATTTATGTGTAAGTAACAGAAATGTTGGTAATGTAAATAATCGAATGTAAAAATTCTAATAGCCCCTAAGTTAAGATTCATATATGTTTTAAAGCAAATGCTTGAACTGTGTGTATGTATATTTACTGATGATGGTTTGTAAATTAGGCCTGTGGAAATGGTTGTCGATATACTTCATAAAAGTCAATAATATAACTACTTCTAATCGTGTTCTAATTCAGTGATATTTGCCAAGTTTTTGAAATCGATTCTGTTGTCTCTGTATGTTGTCTGGAATTTCTAGCTTTCTAGCTTATGAATGAGCAGTTTGCTTCTTGACATATAGTTCCTCCTCGCTCTCTTTACAGTTCGGTTAGGTAGCGTTTTCAAAAAAGAAAATATTTTTTTCCGAATTTAATGAACAGAAAATTCATTACCTAAACATCGTTTTCAACGGTAACAGGTAGGCTGTTATTCTCACTCAATAGAACTGGAAGAGGGAGGAGCTGGTTTCAAGTAAGCACGTGCTCTTGAGACTCCACGGAATCTTTTCAAAACGGCAAAAAAGCTGCTAAGGCCGTTTTTTATCAGTCGGATTACGGATCCGCCGATGAACTATTCAATTTCTAGGGATAAAAAAAGTTTTTCATTTTTTCCTGGCGCCCCTTCATTTCTAAACACAGATATGGAAATGTGTCAGTAATATGGGTGTAGACAATATTTGGGTATAATTTTCCAAAATGACCTCTAAAATAAAGCAATTTTTTGGATAAAATCCCCGATTAGAATGGATTCAATATTTTCAGAAAATTTTTTTTTTAAATTCCCCCTCCCTCGTTTAATTATTTCAATCCGTAATCCGACTAATAATAAAAATCGGCCAAATGAATTATATATTTGTATATGAACAGTTGGACTAAAATTTTGAATATTTCACAGATTAGACGCTAATGATGTAAATGATGTAAGTACATCGATTAGTTGTGGACTATTAGTTGTGTATATATTTTGTGTTCGCGAAATGATGTTTAAACCAGGCATTAGAAATCT
Organism: Tubulanus polymorphus; assembly: GCF_964204645.1. NCBI lineage: Eukaryota > Metazoa > Nemertea > Palaeonemertea > Tubulaniformes > Tubulanidae > Tubulanus > Tubulanus polymorphus. Next base: position 11,267,007 of record NC_134035.1, on the reverse strand, counting down.
AGTGGGGATACATGTGTTTTTTTGCTTTCAGTTTCATTGGATTTCGAAAATTCTAATGAACGAAATCAATTATTAAAGAATTGATATTAATAAAATGAATGATAATGATTATTATTTTTTTACAAAATCGATTATTTTATCTTATTTGTTTCGTTTGTGGCAGCACTACTCAGTCTATCCCTGTTTACCTGAACCTCCAAGCCTGAACACAATGATTCGAAGGAGCCGCTAATATGGGGAATATAAAAATACAAGAACTGATCTCACGATCGCAACTAATTCTAAGTTGCGGGTCCACATTTCCAGGGCCGAATCTAAATACCGAATTCGAACCTGATTTCCAGTAGGTGGATTGAAGACTGACCCGGTACACATGGATGATTTCAATTCTCGACCATCTACGATCTTAAAAAATAAGAAATTGGGGATTTTCGTTTTGAATAACACGAAGTTCGCTACGAAGTTTTTCGTTCGCATTAAGTCCCAAAACGTTGATGGAAAAAGTGTTTCTGGTTTCGAATTTCGGAATCTATTTGATAGATGTGGAAAAACTGAGCATCAAAACGCCTAACGATTTCTATCAGTCGAAGCGATGAGTTTTTGTTTCATTATATTGCATTTACTTTTTTTCTAAATCTTTTCTTCCGCATATTCAATTCGCAAGTAGCGAGGAATCATTTCCCGTCGGGAGGAGCGTTTCCTACCACGAGGCACCCCATTTTTCAGAACAAACGATGATACAGTCGTTGTTGGTGAGTGCTGCATGAGACCGAGCCGTCGTTATATTCCTGTAAGCGTTATCAACGACCGTTTACGTTTTGCATGTCGCCTCCGCGGATGATGATGATGTTGATTCAACGGTAGGACGCTCTTTAAAAGCGGTTGTTCGGGGAGAGTTTAATCGTAATCTTCCAAAAAATGGAACCGAAAATATCGATCCAGCAAGGACAGGAACGAGATTAAAGTGACACATTGTTAAATACCAGAGGGGGGCGAAGAATCGCCTTTTAAATTCAAGTTCCGCATTTTTAATTCAAAATTTTGTTTTGTACATATTCCGGAAATTTCATAAATATTTCTCCAGGTCCAGAAAACGCCCCTTGTCTCAAGCATTCACGCGATTTCGAGAATTCAGAAATGCTCGTTTCGGCAGATACGGTGCAAAGTATGGCGTATAGTTCCACTCGTATCAATTCCGACCCACTTTGAAAATCTGATATCGACAGTTTATAGTTTAGTACATCTTCCCTCTGCAGGGACTCGAACCTGATGGCATCGCTACACTCAGCCGTGGCAATCTCGATGCCATCAGGTTCGAATCCCTGCCGGGGGAGGATGAGTTTAGTAGAACGCAATAGGTTTTGCATACGCTGAATAATGTAACAGTTGAGTTGTAAATCGTTACTGTACGTGTAACTGAAAACAGCTGAAAAGAAGATTAACATTTTATGAAACTCAGATACGCGTCGCATCAACGGATCTGAATTTATATAAACCCGGTTTTGCATTCGCTTAAAAATTAATATTAGTAAACGGATGTTATGGGGAACAGATGCGTTATTCCGAATCGCGTCGCTCGGGCGTTTATAGGAACGTTTCCTACTTCAAATCAATACATTTATTTCAACAATAGAATTAGAAGAGAGATAAACAATATTTTAAATAAAAAACAAGACCCCCATGTTCTATTCTAGCCATCTTTTTATTGCCACGTAACATATTTGTATTGTATATTATTTGTATAGAAGCCACCACCTAAACAGTTTCCCTTTTCTACTGAGGAGTAAAACTAGTATAATATATGTAATAGATTGTTGAATAGGATGAAATAGAATAAATTGAACAAAAATAAACATGATAATCATACCAACTACCGTATCGTGACTTCAGCAGCGAGTTTCACTGGGATTACATGAGATCTGCTTTTATTTGATATAAAGTTCTATGATGGTTTTACTCGGCTCCGAATCTTGGGAATTCACTTATAGTCATATCATGGTCATCTGACGTTTCTGGCCAGTATGAACTTTTCCAGTGTCATAGGCAACATCGGAAACCCGTAACTGTAGACGACATATTTACGGATGATATCCTGAACTTGTGCGCGCGATGTTTCCAGTAAAGTATCTAAATCTCGACCCGCTATAAACGTCGGTACTTCGTCGCTCATTTTACGAATCGCCGCGTCCTGTTCGTTGATACACAATCGGGCCGGTTTCAGGGCTAGGTGCATCAGAATTGCGGCTTCATCGGTGGAGCGCGAAACCAAAGTTATCTTAGCCGCTCTCGCGCGAAGGATTTCATCTATGTCAATATGGACGTAGGGAGTGGATGAAAAACCAGCGAGAGCTTGAATTTCTTGACACATCTTGAAACACTGTTCATTCTTCGTTGAACTCAGGAACACTCGTCCACACTCATTCGCTAACTTACAGAGCGACACTTCCAAACATTCTGCTGGATCGTCCAAGAAATAGAGCACGTGCGAAAAAATGATCAAATCGTAGAAGTCGTTTGGTAAGAAAGTAGGCGCCTCCTCGTAAGTGAATTTACGTGTGTGCACATTGGACTCGAAGCCGTACTTACTGGCGAGTGTATTCATTCGAGTTTCCAGCTCCCGCGCCAAAACTTCGTTTGGCTCAACGCAGTCCATGCGTTCGAAACTCACTTCATTACCGACTTCAGACAACGTGTCTTCTAACAAATATCCGTGAGCCGGACCGACTACTAACAATCTCAAACCTCTACGCCTGCCGTCCGGTGTCGTCAGTTTGCCGCTAACAGCCTGACGGACAGCACGAACTGCTTCACCTAATCTCTTCGGTCCGAAATTATTTTCTTCGCTGTGATTTAGACGAAATGTTCGGAAACTGTCGCTGTATTTTGATTCGTCCATCTTCGAGCTTCAAGTATCGTCTGCTAAAAGGAAATAGTTAGATATTAACGTGCGCGATCTGAGACAGGTTTTCATTTGATCTATTCCCGTTTAGTAATAGCAATTACGGATTACAAACTATCTACCGGCCGCTTCTTTATCAGGTGAAGAGATAAAGCAGCAGATGAGAATTCCCGAATCGGTCGTTATTGACCAGTCGAAACCTACCTACGTATCTGCGATGCTACACGAGAATGCAGTTTCGCAGAGCTCGCCGATTATTTTTAAAGCAACATATGGTCGGTTATTAGTGACGGATTTAAACCTTGCAATATAAATGATAATATGTAAAAAAATGATAATTCCAAGTTTTGAGTATGTGCCAGCAGGCGATAAAGACTATAATGTAAATCGATCTTTTTCAGATAGAAAAGATAGATTTAGAGGCAGTTGTATGTTGTATATCTTATATCTCATACGTATGTCGTCTGAGGTCTTCCATAATTTAGGGGTGCTCAAATCTTCAAATACAAATCGTATTATTTTAGTACAAATACATTGCAATGTATACCACAAGGCTCAATATTGGGCCCTCTACGGTTTTATATTTTTATTCACGACTGTGTTGATGTAATTCCCTTAATCAAATCACTTTTGCTTGCAGATGACTATGCCCAAGAATGTTGCAAAAAACAAAATTTGGTCAACCTTGAATTAAATAGATTATGCCTCGGGAGTGCAATCCCTTTCGGATTCATTTTTCTATTCTAATACACAAACCGCTTGTATCGTCCGTCGATTTCAAGCCAGTAACAGAATTCGGAAGAGGGGAGAAATCAAACTGCAATGGGGAGAAAATAGCCCTCCGACGTTCGGTGAGTGATTTTATCATTTTGGGACCAAGAAAATTTCTACGAAATAAGCGAATTTCCGACTTATAAAATCTGACTTAAGAAAAAACGTACACAATCGCCACACAGTAAATTGTACATCGAAAGCTAGCGAATGTTTAGTAAGGTGTCTAAGTCCACAGCCATGTTCAAAGCTATTATGATAGCTGGGCCTTCTTTCTGGAATAATCTAAACGCTAACATATCCACAACTACTTCTCTCGAGATTGCGTTCAGTATCCAAGCTCCGACTTTTGTTGGTAACGTCGGTGTTGTATCAAAATTATATATTACACGAATGGCGAACATTGTTTAACGTACTCTCGCTTAGTTTATTTCTGTAATATTGAATTTCAATTCATTCAGGAATTAAGATGATTTAAATGTTAAAATGTTTAAATGTAACTTGAATATTTTGCTCGACGCTTTATTTCTTTAACAATGGATCTTCCAAATTCTGGATTATATCCAGCACCAGACCGGATTATATCATCTAGTCGTCCAGGCATCCAGTGGCCCAGTCATCTAGTCGCCCAGGCATCCAGTGGCCCAGTCATCTAGTCGCCCAGGCATCCAGTGGCCCAGTCACCCAGTCATCCAGTCATCTAGTCGTCCAGGCATCCAGTGGCCCAGTCATCTAGTCATCCAGTCATCTAGTCGTCCAGGCATCCAGTGGCCCAGTCACCCAGTCATCCAGTCATCTAGTCGCCCAGGCATCCAGTGGCCCAGTCACCCAGTCATCCAGTCATCTAGTCGTCCAGGCATCCAGTGGCCCAGTCACCCAGTCATCCAGTCATCTAGTCGCCCAGGCATCCAGTGGCCCAGTCACCCAGTCATCCAGTCACCCAGTCACCCAGTGGCCCAGTCACCCAGTGGTCCAGTCATACAGTCATCCAGTCGCCCAGTCGCCCAGTCACCCAGTCATGCAGTCGCCCAGTCATCCAGTTGCCCAGTCATCCAACCGCTTCTATCGGATTTATAGATTATGCACCATGGTCCAGTTCCACAGTTCCGAGTTAAGATTTAACTCTGAGTTAACTCATTGAAAATGAACTAACTTCAACTCAAAAGAGTTAACTCTAACTCACAACTGTGGAACTTGGTGAATATTGTTGGATATTAGTGACGGATTTAGAATATGCTTAATGCGTGATTTTAATCAAAACGTGGAACTTAAATTTTTCTGTCGCTTGCAGATTTATTTATATATATATGCAAAATACGCCAGTTATAAATATTTACATAGAGGGTCGACACGAAAAGTTCGTGAAGTTCGATTGACGAGTGACGAATTGACGAAATTGACGAAATCGTATTTTGGGGTTTTTAGGCACTACAGGGTCCCAGGGGCCCGTGACGATGTAAAATAGGTGGTTTAAACAGGTGACCGGATGCGGGCCCGATGGTGATGCTAGCAATTCCAAAGGTTACGGCAAAACCAATTTACTTAAAACATAAACAAGGCTTCCATAAACAAGGCTTCTAATAGACTTCCAAATCTATCTATGTCATGTAGCGCCCGGTCCTAATGGGGTTATGACCTATTTCATGACATCGAAAATTGTTTGTCGGTCATCCACAACGCTTTAAAAAAGGTGTTTAAAAAAACTTTTTTCGTCAAATTATCAACTGTGCAACGTAAGCACTTTCACTGACATATCAATTATTGCTCAAATCATTTTAAGATAAAAACTTCTGCAATTAATCAACACTCGGCGATCTATATGAGTATTAATTTATGAGCAACAAGAATCGATTGCCGCAGTAGTTGATGTCCTACTGCACACTAGCGACACACGGTGGATCCTCACTGCCACAAGTGGAACCCTCTATTTTCACAGTAATTGGTCAGGGGCGTATAGCCACCTAAAATTCATCGGTGCGACAACCCGGAGCGCCGAAGGCGCGTATATCATACGAGCACTTATCTGTTATATAATTGCTCGTAGGTATTGTTATGTGACCCGAAGAAAAACCGAAATATCGTGGGAGAGCGTGTCCTTCCTCAACTCCGCACGACGACACAAATTGAATTTTGACCCGAGACCAAAAATAAATAAACAACTCATGTATATATATTCCGAAATCTAGATACTCACATCTATTCTATTAGACTCGTGCGTATATCGACACCTTTTACAAATCTGTGTTTCCTAATTTCTTGAGTGTGTTCTTCCCCGTTGTTCTCCCGGCTGCTCTCCCGGGTACTCTCCGACTAGTTCAGCTATGTATCTTATTTTTATACCTTCAAAATTTGGTTTCCAAGGAACTATTCTCGTGACCAACGCCACCACATTTGGGGAGGGCCGACGACCAACCTCGGGACCTGATTCGCCCACCAGGCCCCCAAGAATTAATGTTCTTAGCAACCTGGTTAAGAAACAAGCCCGGAGTCGTCTCGGTTTCCAAACGTAGACGTTGACACTTGACTAATCCCTTAGGATCTTTACTATTGTCTTGAAAACTAAATCCAAAATATTTCTTATTAATCCGAGACAAAAACTGAACCAGTAACAAAAGCAAATAAACATTACATAATCATTAAGCCAATACGTGCCCGTTTGTGAATTCCTACTGAACAATAGCAAATAGACATCGAAAAACCATTAGTCAAAACATGACCGTCTATCCCCTAGAAGATAACTATTTTCGCTTAGATTCAAATTTACCAATTTTATACTACTTCCAGAATTCTTGCCCGGAATAAAACATTCATGTTACTACAAGAGCCTGTCAAAATCACGAACTAGAAAAATATAAGGCAAAACTGAGTACCCCTCAATACACTAGTGGTAGGCCGGATCTGCCACTGGCCACTGACTTATTGATAAAGAAATAGCAGAACTGATGTTAGCTTATTGTACAATCAATACTCTCTCGATTTTCTCGGTTTCCATCTTACGGCATTTCAGCAGAATTTTCTTGGTCAAATCCTTTATTTTGGTCAATTTTTAAAATGTATAAAACACCTACAGAATCATTGAAATGTAACCAGAAGTTGCTCTAAAGTAATATGAAAAAGGTTTGCTGAATTCGGCAACTTTGATACTGTGAGATCAGGTGCATGGTCCAGATGTGATACTGTTGAAATCACAAAACTCGCTGGAGTCGGGCGGAAACGCCTCCGAATGAAATACTTTTGCACCACTGACAACTTCAACAACTTGACGTTTTAGCATAACGGGGTTTTCAATTATTGGTGCGACATTATGTCGCAGTTGTCGCACAGGTGGCTATGCCCCTGTTGGTGTCCCTAAAAATTTGAGGAAGAAAATTAAATGTGTATCTTTGCCCAAAATATCAAAATATGTTTTACGTGAGGCGAACTCACTGGGCACTTAGATTTTCAAGGTTCAAGGTCATGCACTGATTTACTACTCTCCTTCTACCATGCGTTTTCCTGTATAGAACTGATACCGTAGATATTTTCCAACCCGTTTTACTATAACTTCACCATTTACAACGAATTCTTGTAGGTAACGAATATTGATATTCAATTTAGTTAGATTTATTACACAATGAAAAATTCGCAAAATCTGAGTAAATTGTGTTTGATATCTGAGCATTGATTTTCTATTCACTTTTAACAATAGATATCACAAATGAATTGTAGCTGTAATAAGGTCTTTAATGATTTTTTTATGTTTATATTAAAGTTAGTTCGATTTTTCTAATACAAAAGATGTCATGGTCAGTTCCAGTACATTCTCAAACAGCCAGTAGTGCACTCTCGATCAGTGGATGAGTACAATCTCACTGTCAGTCAGTCCAGTACTATCTGACATTCACGACAGTTGGTACACTCTCAATTAATGCTGATGAATCATGAATTCTACTCGAATGCAAATCGGTCGAACTTATAGCAGTTATATTGTTCTTATGTCTGTCGCTAACAGGTCTGGAATCTACCGTACTGTGTCACTGGTCATGCTGCCTTTCTTCTTCGTGTTTGGAGGGTTTGGAAATTCAGCTACTTTCCTGATAATGATAAGTCGCAGATTCCGCAGTTTATCTTACGCTAACTATCTTATCATTTTGTCAGTCAGTGATTTCACGTTCTGTTTCAATTTTACACTGATGCCTGTTTTACAGTTTGTTCTCTTGCGCGTTAAAGGTGGTCCTATATTCTTGATGAATTCAGTGATCAGTTGTCAAATATATGAATGTGTAATGGGGATTGCTGTCGGCACAAGTTCGTGGTTAATAGTAGCAATATCTCTAGAACGTACGGCAGTTGTGCTCTTCCCGTTCACATCTCGTTTGATATGTACACCGAGATTCGCTAGATTTGTTATACTGATAATCACTGCGATGAATCTACTGGTTATATTAATCACACCTGTTTTGTCGATATATTTTTCCAACAAGTTTTTCGGATGTTACTATAAATTATTTGACCAAATAAGACTTTTCACCATAACTCTCATCTATGATGTCATTCTACCGTTAACATTGATCATTACATCAAATGCTGTAATAATATTTCAGTTATTCAGAGGTTCAAAAATGGTTTCGTCCGATCAGAAAACTACAAAATCAAAACGTACAACAATAATGCTAGTAACAGTTTAACTCGCATTTGCAATATTTGCACTTCCAACCACTATTACTACATATTTGCCAATATCATTGGAGCTGAGAAGTTTTATATATGATATTTTCATTCAGTTTCAAATGCTTAACTATGTCATAAATTTTTACATATATCTTTTGTTGGGACGAGAAATTCGTGAATATTTCTGTATGAAAATCCGTTGTAGGAATTCAATGAAATAAGCATTGATTCAACTTTATCCGACATATAAACTCAAGAAAATGGTCGATGAAAAATGTCAATGGATCTATATACACCTGTTTTTAGAAGACGCGTTAAGAATGATGTTAAAATTATGACATTTCATCCCAAACGGACGAACCTTTGGTACCAAAAGCTCAATTGGTTTTGAGTAGTTTAGTATTTGTCTACCGATTCTCGGAATCCAGCCTGAAGACCAGTGAACAAATTTGTTCAGATCTATTTTTGTGTACCTGAATATGGCAGTAACAGTAAGAATGATATTGATTTTAGTAACTACATAACTTCTTCGAGGCTCTAATTCATAACACAATAAGCAAATATATTGAGTCGATAAATCTAAAATAAAAGTTTTGCTAATTCTTTCATCAAAAATGTACGTGGTATTCATCAGATCCATTCTACCGGTAAAATTCGAAATTGTTATATGTAGTTTAGTATATTAGTAGTTCATGCGCTTCATTATAGATATTTTCACAGCTAAAGAACTCCACAAAAATATTTAATAAGAAATCCATCTCCAGTACGCTATAAAAAATTGATTTCGGGACGCTTCGATAGCTTGAGCAAATTCAATTGGCAACCAGATACGTTACCACAAGCGTCACAAACTCCTCAGTAATTACTGGGTTCGAACCCGGGACACCCTGGTACATCCTCCATTAAGCATCAGGGCCACTCGTTCAAACCCAGTAATTGCTGATACTGATTCAGAGTGGTCCTGATGCTGAATAGAGAATGTACAGGGGTGTCCCAGGTTCAAACCCAGTAATTACTGATACTGATTCAGAGTGGTCCTGATGCTGAATGGAGGATGTACAGGGGTGTCCCGGGTTCGAACCCAGTAATTACTGATGCTGATTCAGAGTGGTCCTGATGCTGAATATATAGAGGATGTCAGGGGTGTCCTTAATCAGTTATCAGTAATTACTTTTGTTAAGATATCAACATTTTACCGTACGGTGCTGTCTCTACGCTCATCGTTAGCGGGATTTTATACACTAACATTAGTCAACTCTGGCAAGCTAAGGTCACGGAGTATAACTGGACAGCACGTCGATTGCCAGAGTTGACTTTAGTTAGTGTATGAAAATCCCGCTAACGATGAGCATAGCGGCAGCACTGTACGGTCTGGACACCCCTGCACATCCTTTATTCAGCATTTTTACCAGTTTCACCGGAACAGAGAGGTTTTCTATATGACATTTTTGCACAATTCTATGTTTGTAACTTTGTGGTAAATTTCTACATATATCTTTCAGGGACGAGAAATTCGTGAATATTTCTGTATGAAAATCCGCTGTATAGAAACTCAGTCAAATAACCATTGATTTCAAGACTGATTCATTTAATTTAATGCAACTTTTTTCAAATCTATATTTATGCTTTACTTTTTTTGCCCTTAAATATGAGACATTTCCAGTTAGTCATAAGTATGGTTGAGAACGATAAGTGGGTATTATTAGTGGAGTAGTCAACACACGCCGGGACCACACGTGATTGGTCGCCACCATCACTGACCGGTCACCACACTGACGGAACGAAGGGCGTACTCTTTTATGACCTCCGAAGTCTCCGTCCGAAATCTCCGGTTGGCTCCACACAAATTCCAAAACACACCACTTCGACAGAAAGGAGGTTTCGGAGACTCCAAAAAGTCACGTGACCAATAAAAGAGTACGATTGGAGGCAAACGGATTCTCCGATCTGATAAAAGAGTTCGCCCGAACTGACGAAGTCAGGCATGCGAGAGGTCGCAGGTTCGAGTCCGGCTAAGCATAAAGATTTTTCCCTTTTTACCATTTACCACCTAAATTATCATCGATAAACGTAAATAGCGCGATAAAACGAGTTAATCTATTTCATCGCACGATAAAATGACTTTCTCGTTTTGTCGCGGTAATTGTCGGTAATTTTCCCCGTTCCGAAGGCCTTCGGACGTTGATAGATCTTTCTCTATTTAACAAGGGGACTGCCAAAAATTCAAGGTGACAATCCCCAAATGGGTCATCGATCAGACGTCATAGTTAAGTAGAAGGCTTGGGTTAACAATGGCCACAAAATATTTCTATAACCGTGCGACTCCAAATCAGTCAGGATTCAAATGCGTTTACAATTGCGAACAGTAAAACCACTAGAAAAGAGCGAAAGAAGAAAATTGGAATTAAATAGAGATTTATTTACATTGCAATATACATCTTATATATTACTATAATCGCTTTTGAATGGCATATAAATTGTAATCCTATGTTTTTCATTCAAAACAAGAGCCCTCAACTGGAATGCGTACATCAACAGAGTTTAAAACATGCACATACACTTGGTCATGACTGACGAATAGATGGTAAATCCAAGCGCAGTACACTAATACCATTGACTCCGCTAGCGACGGGGCCTCCAATAATGCATATATCCCAGGCAGATTTTTCCTTCTCCAATTATTCAGACTGGCTATCTAAATCCAAGGCAAGCGGAGTTTACGATACAATCAATTAAATAAGGGATCATTCATTTATTACGTACGCATAAAATTTGAATTTTTCAACCCCCCCTCCCCCTCTGTATGCAAAATCGGCCATTTTTTCATATACATTAAGCATTACGGTACACAATTGCACTGACCCCTCCCCCTCCCTTGATGCGTACGTAATAAATGAATGACCCCTAATCTGAGACTATTTTACTCTCAATAAGCTCTGATGTTTGTTATGTACTATACATTAAAAATTCATACTGATATATCAACCACCATGAAATATAGATACATTTTATAGTTATCTCATGAATGATATAAACACATCGGGCCAACTGCACATCGCTGCTGACTTGAGGTTACGAGATGATGAAGCCAAATGCATGCAGCACTGCAAAACCAGAAATACACATGTACTCCTATCTTTTGATGTATTACAGCAAATTATGTTGAACGAACGGTTGTCCAAACGTTTTCGGATTTGCTAAAAAACGTGTTTCGTAGCAAAATGTTTTTCTACGTTATTTCGCTGTTGCGCTGCATGCGTTGGGCTTTATATTTGTTTTACAGTGGAACCTCGTTATAACAATCGACGGTATCCGTTATCGCAAACCTCCAGTTTCAACGCGAATATACAGTAAAAGACCTATAGATCGGGTTGTAACAAACAAGATTTTCTGGTCCCAGTTCCTTCCTTGTAACGAGGTTCCAATGTATGTTAAAAACGACTTCAGTGCTGAAGCTGATGAAGAATCCACTTCGAAGAATCAACAGTACAAACATTTCTCAAGTGACCAAATGTTACTGAAATGTGTTCCTCCCTCCCTAAACATCTACCAGGTATTTATAGTCTACCGACTTACAAATTGTGGTAAAGTTACTGCCATACATGACTGAACGAAATTTCTGAAAATATTTGAAAGCGTCCCAATGCCTCGACCAGCCTCTCTTGTCGAATTGATCAAAATCTGACCACCGTTTCAACTTCTAAGACGATCCATTTCTAGCACTTCAGCACTGAACTTGTTATACGTATTTATGTAAAATGAGAATGAATATTCGAAATGAAATGGAGGCAAATCTGCAGCAGTGAAATGTTCTTTAACGTTGTTCATCGGCAATCATCAATCAACTCATTTTTGCGACGTAATTGCCGTCGACAGCCTACAATATGAAGAAAAATATATATTTATCATATTATACGTAGAAATATTCTTTTAAATAATTTTAGGATGATGGGATTTATTTTGGATAACGCAATGTACCCAGTGGTCAAAGGTCTTGGTACACAGTATTGAAGTATTTCTTCTTTCTGCTGAGCTCATAAGTTGATCCGGCCAACAGCCTATCTACCCTGTATATTATATGAGCCCCATGTTCTGACCATCTGTTGTGAGCCAACTGTACTCAATATAAACCTAGTCTCAGCCAGACATAGAGCCTTCGCATACTCTGCCCAAGTACTCTGGAATTCAACCTAGTCCTTCAATCAATCAATGCTTTTTAATCTAAGCTCAAAACCCATTTGTTCATCAAAGCTTTAAAAAGTAAGAAAAATAATTTAAAATACTAACCATTCCATAGCATCGTCCAATCCTTCGCCTTTCAGGGCCGATGTTTTGAATATTTGGTAACGTCTGTTTTTGATTGCTGGTAATCCTAACGAATTCGCTACTTCCGACGCGGTCATCGCACCCTGTAAATCCTGTTTGTTCGCCAACACGACCAGAATAGCCTTCTTCAATTCATCCTCCTGGATAAAAGAAAACAAAGTTGGCTCGTAATATTCATCTTTCTAGCTTCTGTTCACTATAAAACAGGACCCTAGCCATCGTTTTTACGTAAAATTTACCTCTAACATCGAGACGAGTTCCTGTTTCGAGATGCCGATCCTATCCTTGTCCATACTGTCCACTACGTATATGATAGCATCGGTATTTGAATAATAACATCTCCAGTAAGGCCTGAAAATAGTAAGCAAAATTAATTAATTTTACTTGACACAATGAGCACAATAGATCTAGAAGAAAACGATACTTTCTATTATCATTCATCTAGTTGATACTTTCTATCATTATTCATCTAGTTGATACTTTCTATTATTATTCATCTAGTTGATACTTTCTATTATTATTCATCTAGTTGATACTTTCTATTAGTATTCATCTAGTTGATACTTTCTATTAGTATTCATCTAGTTGATACTTTCTATTATTATTCATCTAGTTGATACTTTCTATTAGTATTCATCTAGTTGATACTTTCTATCATTATTCATCTAGTTGATACTTTCTATTATTATTCATCTAGTTTATACTTTCTATTAGTATTCATCTAGTTGATACTTTCTATCATTATTCATCTAGTTGATACTTTCTATTATTATTCATCTAGTTGATACTTTCTATTAGTATTCATCTAGTTTATACTTTCTATTAGTATTCATCTAGTTGATACTCTCTATTAGTATTCATCTAGTTGATACTTTCTATTATTATTCATCTAGTTGATACTTTCTATTATCATTCATCTAGTTGATACTTTCTATTAGTATTCATCTAGTTGATACTTTCTATTAGTATTCATCTAGTTGATACTTTCTATTATTATTCATCTAGTTGATACTTTCTATTAGTATTCATCTAGTTGATACTTTCTATCATTATTCATCTAGTTGATACTTTCTATTATTATTCATCTAGTTTATACTTTCTATTAGTATTCATCTAGTTGATACTTTCTATCATTATTCATCTAGTTTATACTTTCTATTATTATTCATCTAGTTGATACTTTCTATCATTATTCATCTAGTTGATACTTTCTATTATTATTCATCTAGTTGATACTTTCTATTAGTATTCATCTAGTTTTTATTTTTATGGCCACAGTAACACTGTTCACTGCTGCTGATTTATGAGTTATCTCATAGTTCCAGTTCTGCCATCATTGCCCATACAAGTTATCTCATAGCTGATCCTTCTAACACGCTGATAGCTTATTTACATCTTGGCACACGGGAATGAAACAGTTCTCGATTGACTGGCAACGTGAACAAACTCTGCTTCATTCTCAATGATCAGTTTTGAAAAATGTATAAATCCTCAATGCCGCCAACTACGAGATAACTTGTGGAATCAACTGAGACTGCAGTGAATGTAAAATTAACACCCCACTTCTACTTATTTGATTGTGTGAATTTGCCAAGTCGATTATCATTTGAAATCGGGGTTCTTACCGAATACTAGTTTGACCACCGAGATCCCACACTTGAAATTTGATATTCTTGTACGTCACAGTTTCGACGTTGAAACCAATAGCTAAAAAAAAAGAGTCAAAACTTCAGTTATACAATGAATGCAAACGAAAGGAAAACTACAAATTTTTGTAACTTTTTTGGAACATGTTCCATGTTCGTAGTTTAATGGATAAATACGGCTTGATCGATCTCACGTGACAAATCAATATAGATTATGCGTTCATCAATGCATAAAGCAAATTAATGCTTAGAGGCAAATAAACAATATTATAATAGACAATAGCTTCATTGGGAAACAATGCGCAATGATGTCTGGCTATTTGATCAGGACCTAGCGCCATTGCAGCGCCACGAGCTTGGTTTGTATTGCGCGTACTGAAAAGACCCCTAACCGAGTCAGGTGGCAACAGATTTCGTCAAATCATCCGCAGTACGTTGTAAGCAACAAAAATTGACCTACACATCGTAATGTAGTCCGATAACAGAGATCCTGGAAATGACCTGTAAGTAAGAATAAGTTAACTACTCGGACTCCGCAAGCTCCCCTGCACAGTGGGCATACCAGAGCCTTGGCTCGTTGCTAAAAAATCTTTTCTTTGGAATGATGTCGACTGAGCTTTTTCTTCCATCAGTTTCTCCAATAATCATTAATAATAATAATAATCTTGAATATTTGGTTGTAAGCCGACACTTTATCATTAATCAGTACTTTCATATTTTGGCTCGAAAGATCCATATACATCGATATATAAACCAGCTTTCCGATCTCCTTTGCAAAATCACTTACTAGAGTCACAAGATTGTCATGCGATTGCTAATTGGTCACAAGGAACCGGCAACAAAAACAAACCAGCCATGTTAACCCTTTCAGTGCGTCTACACCGCAGTGCTGTGTATAAATCAGTGATAGATTTTGCTAGTACACCGCACTGCAGTGTATTGATGTAATTAGTAATTAATTATCTCTCTTGAAAAATGGCAGCACGTGTCAAACATAGTGAAATACTAGTAACTAACGATACACTGCGCCGCAGTGTAGACACACTATAGTGGTATTCCCGTTGTTCAACACACTAGGGTGGAATTTTCAAATTATCTCCAGCACTATAGGGTATTAATTAGTCAGCACTGAAAGGGTTAAAAAGATAGCAGAGTCTAAGGTCTTGTAATGAAACTGGATGCAGAGTGGAGATAATACGTACTGGGTATAGTGGTCACAACTTCACCGACTTGCAACCTGTAAAGAATCGTCGTTTTACCGGCGCCGTCCAAACCGAGGATCAGTATACGTCGTTCATTCGATCCCCAAAGACTCGAGAACAAACTCCAAATTCCACCTGCAAAATCAATAAAGAAGAATTGTCATCGTTACAAAATCCTGGAAGATGCTCAAAGCTAAATCCACCGGTTAGCCTAACATTTTTAAAATGGGGCAATGTTTCTCAATAATAGTGGAACCTCATTATGAAGACCTCCTCGGATTTTCAATCCTCGAATTTGCAGTTAATATATTTTGAGGCCTAAATTTCATGGTGGATATAATGAACTAGGCCCTGGCTTAGGTCATAACAACCATATATTCTCTGGTCCCCTGTGATTTTTTGGAACAAGGTTTCTGTCCCGCTGCCCCCTCCTCCGAGCTCTCTTTTAAATACCCACTAACAGACGCCTCTCGACTCAGTAATAATAATGTTTTAGTTCTGCTGCCTGTATCTGTTGTGGCGTGCTGGTCATTCTAAAGAGCACCTCAAACATATGCATGATCTGAATGAGATATGGCACCCGACATTCGTCCCAAAAAGTTTAAATCGAAAGAAGAGACATTTTTCGAAATTGAGTACTACTACTTACTAAGAGTAAGTACTCTACTACATTTGTGAAATTGAATTGAATTGAAGAACTAGAAAACTTGTTTTCATTCTAATTTCAACGAGATCTAAGGGTACGATACACGAAATATAATTTCAACACGTTTCCTACTATCGGTATCTTGTAGACTGATAGCGACATACCCATTATTTTACTTGAGAATATGTAATTTGAAGCTGGAAAAATGCCGGAAAAATTTTTAGATCGCGATGCGGAAGTTGACGTGTGGCAGTCCGACTAACTACTGCACGGAACAGTTGTAATTTGTAAATTAACCATAAAGTGCTGCCTCTATGCATATCGTTCACGGTGAATGTGCGAACTAAGTCATTACACGCATGCCACAGTAGGAATATTGCCCAGTTCAGTTAGTTCGAAAATTCACCGCTTATCACAACGATAGGGGCAGCACATGACGGCCAGGATCTGGCCGGGACGGTAAGTTGAAGTTAGTTCTAGTTCTCTAGGTCGCAGCGCGTTTCGAATATTGACATATGCCAACTCGTCTCAAGGGCTTCTCGATAAAATGATAAGGAATGACAGCAACTAGAAAAGGAAGGGAGATAGCCTCCTCCTCCTAGCGCTAGATCGGTCGGTGACAGTGTCAGTATTCTCTACTAATCATTTGTTTTGAACTAAAAAATAGGCTACTCTATCTTCTTCATAAAAAAGGCCACCCCGAACTTACCCCGAACTTTGCCCGACCTTGTATTATAGTATTGTACACGATCCACAAGGGCCCACACCACAGGGGCCTGACACAAAAAGTTTTCGACCCCAGTATCCTTGGTAATATGATTTATTATATAACTTATCTATCATTTATTAATTAGGTGTATGAAAGAAAACTGATATGATATGATACGTTATTTAAGCAGGTTCACACACGATGGGCGATTCGTCGCTGAAAGAAGTTGGTGTCGGGGGAATCGTCAATCTGAACGTCGGCGGTACGATCTACACGACGACGATATCGACGCTTACCGCGTTTCCCGATTCGATGCTCGGCGCCATGTTCAAAGGCGACATACCGACTACGCTGGACGCGCGCGGCAACTATTTCATCGATCGCGACGGTCGACTGTTCCGTTACGTGTTAAACTACCTGCGAACGTTCAAACTGAACGTGCCGGACGATTTCGGCGAACTCGATCAGCTGCTCGACGAGGCCGATTTCTATCAGATACCGCCGTTGATCGACGCCGTCGAAGTTTTGGACCGCGCGAAGAAAGTTCGACGCCGCGATAAGACGGCGGGCGTATTCATCGAGGTTAAAGATCACATCGAATGCTACAAGGGATGGCATATAAATACTAGTCTAACGGGTCCGTTGTTCATGTTGATGGATCTGCCGCCGTTCGTCGAGGAGTTGCCGAAGTTGCGTTTCTATCGCACGTGGCGCGAGGGTAACGTCGAGGAGGTGTTCATGGAGAAGGGCTCGAAAACGCGACTCGAGTGGGCGATCGCGTTGAAGAAAAGCGGCTGGGACTTGATCTGCTCGACGTCGACGTCTACGGCCGTCGCGAAACCGACGACGAACGTTGCAAACGTTACGCAACAATTCACGACGATCGATAAATGGTTTTTGCCGCTGCCGGCGAAAGAAAATACGGAGCTTACGCCGAAAAAATGACCGTCGCTTCGTACGACACCGGTTAAACCTGCTCAGAATGGTTATTTATCTGTCCCTTTATAGCATGAAAATGTCCCTAGACCTTATATATAGTGACCAAGATCTGCAATAGCAGGGGCGGATCCAGTGAGGAGGGGTTCTGAGGGTTCTGGAATACCGTCGTGATTAGTCTGTGCCCGTCATGGATTTTGACATAGAAAGTGCCCTCTCCCATAATAGTGAGTGCCCTTATGAAATTTGGAACCCCCTCCAGATAGAATCCTGGATCCTCTCCTGAATAGTGACCATCATTAATCATATATTAAAATGAGTGGCCTTGAAGTGACTTGTTTATCATAAGCATTTGAGCTACCCGCTGTCGAATTACTTATATTCTGATTTGATAATCCTAACGAAGCCATTATTGTATTCATTGAGCTACGTCTACACTAGCTCATTGAACCCGGGTTCTTCGCAGCGAGTAGCGTCTACATTTAACTCCACCTCGGTAATTCAAGTTCAAGGTCAAATGTGGAGCTCAGATGCTCCACGTTGAACGAGGGTTTACACTAGAAAAATGCAGAGTCAGATACGAACGCAGATCTAATGCGGAGTGTACCCTTCTTTTTCAAGAAGGGTGTCTAGAAGGCGGGTTTTATGATAACTTCTGCTTCGAAACAGTGTTTCTAGTATTGTGTAGATGCAGAACCCGGGTGTAAGAAGCAAGTGTAAACGAGGCTGTAGTTAGTTCTCAAACATGATCTGAGCCTAGTCTTATCTTAACTGTATCATAGTTTTGTAATATATTTGCTCCGCTCTTGTCTACCGGTTTATGTGTTACTTCCATGTGTTAGTTTATTTACTTTAGGGTTTTAAAGTTTAATGGCAGCTTTCATCAAATGTCTCAGAAATGATAAGCATTTTTGTCTCAATTTCATTGATTTATCGATTGTAAAATGTCTATTTGATAAGGTACAGATATCGAACATCGAACAATTAACCTGTCCTATTATGAACTAGTTGCTTTGTTGTTAAGTTTAATCAATTATTCATTAAATGGACCCTTCAGATTGTCTCAGATGCTACACAGAGGCCTTTTTCAAAACCTTACGCATATTTTCAGTTTGGCCTAACTGGCCCCAGTGAAATGGTTTAGCTGGGTAAAATTAATATGGGGCTATTTTGAAGGATCAGAAAAAAGTTTTGCCGGAGCAGTTAGGAAAATATCCACCGGGTTTTGTGGCGATGAAAATGAATTCGCAGTGCCGTGGTGAACTGAAAATCCGGCCTATTTTAAAAAAAGACATCTATTACTGTACTTCTAACGCCGCACACCCTCCATGTCGATTCTCGTTGATAGTTCTAATTGGAGGTCAGGTAGAAATAGAAAATTTGATAAACACCGGTTTACATTAAGCAACTGGGGCCAGTTGCTCAAAGTTGGTTATCTTCAACCAACCTTTGAGCTACTGGCCCCTGGACCATGAACATATTTGTATTATGTTATCAAATCTTAATGGTATTATAATTTGAAATCATGCTTTTAAATACAACTTTATACCACGGAAGTCCCTACTGTTGTGTTTGTCTGAATTTGAAATCCAAGGACTTATAAACAATCTCTAGATGACAGGAAAGGTCGCTGGATGGTACAGTTGGGAACTAGACTAATGTATGGTACTGTACACTCCGCCCGAGTCGCTGATCCGATAAACTCGGCTTTATTTTGAGGTCATTTGCTGATTTTCCATACCTTTTCAACAGCCATAGAGAAAATCAAAATATCTGTAGCTTTACCAGGGCCTCGAAACATATTCTCATTTTCTAAAACCTGTGGGCACCATGGCAAAACGCAACTCCACAAAAAAATAACAATATGAAACCATTTTTAACTTCAAAAATATACTGGATACTTTATTGACTAGGATAACATTACATAATAATACAACAAAAGCTTTCAATCGAATGTAATGCGTGTCTGACTTGACTTTAAATACATCGTTCAATAATTTATCATCATTGCGAAATTATTTCCATCTTCTGTCAACCTAAAACAATATATATATATATATATATATAATCATCTCGTCCTTTCCATACAGTAAATATATTTTACAATAAATATACGAAGACTGGCTCCTAATTTCTAGTAGTGTATATATGTAGTTGATTAATAAAGAAAATTCGGAATACGTTTTTATAAAATGAAGAGAACGCGTCTGCGTCGGACGTAAACTTCGATAATAGTGAAATTAGATTTCGATGAAAAGAACAGAAAAAGGTGTCGCTCTCAGTAAGAATAAAGTAAAGATTTTAAAAACGAAAATTAAAAGAAAAAACAAAAGACCATTTATCAATAGTCATAATCAGATCTTTTGAAAATAAATCCGCGTATGCCTGCCTACACAAATATCTACACCAGACTGTTTACTTTTGTAGTTAATAACTAAATAGCAAATCAATAAATAAATAAATAATTCTATCAAATAATGTGCAACGAAATAATTGGAGCCAACTGTGCAATTTCAAATAACCCGAGTCGTGCGCGCGAGGGGGACACCAAAACCGGTAACTGAATAACACATATCTATGTTCAACCTTCAAAGGGTAAAAATATTTGTAGCATGAACAAGAAGAAGGCTGAAAAGTCCATCATTTACAGCGATTTTTTTTCATTTGGTACAAACAATCATTATGAATACGCGATTAGCTTTCAACCAGTTTCATAGATACAATCCAGCTCCACAGTTGTTAGAAAAGAATTGACTTATGAGTTTAACTCATTGAAAATGAACTGATTTTAACTCATATTTAACTCGCAACTGTGGAACTGGATCCTGTTCAAGAGATACGTATTGCAATAGAGTTCTGGAGTCGAGCAAATCCCTAGGAAACATTTTACACTGTTTCGCATTGTGATAATATAATCTTAGTGAACATTCATTTTACCGTGGTCATACCCCAATGCTATACTTGCTTATAACTCATATATAAAACTATCACACCCACTATGAAACCGGCCGTGTTTGATAAGCCACAGAACTACGTATATCACCATTTTAATCCTGCAAAACGGCAAAACTTTTTGCAGCAAAAGCAATATTCTTATGAATGGATGAACATTTTTTTGGTCAAATGAAACAGCATTAAAATCATGCGATTGATTGATAAATATAGATATATCTACAAGGTTTACATATATATTAATTACAGTGCATTGAATTGAAAGTGCTCTTACACAAGCAAAGAGAAATACAACGTTAACAGAATATAAATTCGACAACTATTTTTTTTTTCACAGTCTCCACGGTATCACACTCAATTATACGAGTAAAACTTCTTTAATCTGCATCGGTTTCATCCGAGCCTTCGTCTCATCTGGATTCAAACTGGAATTTATCGTACGCTGCTCAGAACAGATTTCTGCGTAATTCCTCCACAATTCATACACAAGTTGTGATCACATGAAGGTTGTAGCCATATTAGGCTAAGTTAAGCCGGTTTTAAATTGAATGAGAACTGCTTACATCATGTCTACAGGAGCCTACAACCAATACTCTATACAGTCCACAATTCATACACAAGTTGTGATCACATGAAGGTTGTAGCCATATTAGGCTCAGGCCAATCTTTCACACCAGTGCCAAATGGTCCATGCGTGGTTGACAGGGGCTGAATTCGGCCCAACAAAATGCGTCAGACCAGGCCCGTGCTAAAATTTGTCTAATTATTTGATGCAAATGTTTACTGGTTGTGGAGGTAACTCACCTCGCTTGCCAGAGCATCGTTTCAATAGCACTGCAGTAACGAATATGTGATTTACATGTGAACACGCGTTCTTATCAAACACAGGCCAAATTTGACTCTCGTCAGTTTGACTCAGGCCAAATCATCTCCGTGTGATCGCGGCTATAATTGTATATAGTTTGTATTATTGTATTTAGGCTTGCATTCTAAGGGCTAAACAGTCTCGAACCCGATACACACACAAACAACTTTCCACTTTAATCGCTCTGGCCGTTTTAAGTACTGCACCTCAACTCTTTGATTTATTTAAAGTTCAACGGACAATATCAATAACTGACGAAGACATTCACACAATAAAATTCACACAATAATCAATAATCAATACGTAATTACGAACACAGGTAATCATCGAAGCTCGTATTCATTCATGCACCTTTAGTAAATGCCTGATGGCTTCAAAAAAAAAATGCTCCCATCAGATATCTATCTCCGGGACGACGATACACAAACGTTTATCGCGGAATGATTTTCAATATCAGTAACATCGGAATTCTAGATCGTGAATAGATCTCGGAAACCGGATAATTTTCTAGTCAGCCGCCGAATAAGTTGTAAAACGCTCCATAATTACCATTCAAATGAGCGGAAATTATACATAGACATTTAAGGCGTCCTAGGAATGTGTGAGAAAGTTTGATCGGAACATCTTCCACAGAAGGAATAGTTATTCAACTTACTGATAAGAGTCAGACTTAGTCAAACAGATACATATGACGAGTGCTAATTAACATAAAGCGACCTATAGACTATAAATTATCAATAACAAAAGTGTATTAGAGGTAAAGAGTAAAACCACTTCTTCCGCGTCCAATCTTGACCCGGTTTCACGATTCTGGGTTAAAATATCACCGAGCAAAAACAGTGGAAATATTCTAACCCAGAACCGTGGAAATGGGTGATCAATCAATCGATCGAGCGGTACTAAAGAAATTCAGCTGTTTTCATCACAAAAAATGATTTAGGCAGTAAAAAACACATATCAGATACAGGTTTAAAGTTCTTGTCTAGAATTGAGAATGGTTCTCTTGGTCTATAATTAAATAATTGAGAATGAAGAACTGACTCGCAACTTCAGAACCAGAGATCCTGTGTTATAAATAAAGTCGCTTGTTCATCTACATTTATTCGTGGCAGTGAGTTGTAACCTTCAAACGAATTATCATTAAAGCTAAAATATTCCCCAAATAAGGGCGATTAATAAAGTAATACGTTCAGCGATATGACTTGAAAGCGATGAACGTTTGTTGTTCCCTTTCTTCGTGGAATGAAACTTTTTCATTAAAGTAATAATGGAATACTTAAGTTTAGGTCCTGATACGACAGGTAATGATTAAAGCTGAACCGAAGACACACGTTAAAATACTGACCGATTATCTACGACTACAAAGCTAAAAGTTATCCTTAAGACTGAAAGTTTGAAAAAATTGAATATCTCAACCGAACTTTGCGATCACAACTTATTTCGACATCCGCAGACAGGGACAGATCTAGGGATGAAAATGGGGGGGGGGGGTGTTCAAGTGCTTAATTTGAAAAGAAAAAAAAAGTTGTAATTTGGTTTGTAATAAGCAGCTGCTGCTTATTGCAAACCAAATTTAACCATGTTTAACCGTGCATATTTATTGCGATGTATCTAACTATAGCTTTACCGGTATACCCTGTCTGCATAAGGTGTCGAAATTTCAAAGAGCATGCCCTTCTTAATTCTGTGACATTCATTCATATTCGTATATAATATACATATAATATATTATTCGTGGTGTATAACATTTCTACAATAAACTTTACAAACAAACAGTAACGAGTATTCAAACATGCGTATAACTATAATGTACATACGTATACATGCACATGTCATTGATTGGTACATGTCAATACATGAACCTGTCAGCACATGCGTCGTTATTATTACATGTGTATTGCACAATGTCGTTCTTCATTCCTACACAACTGCCAAACTAAGGATTTTAATTTATTCAACGAGGAACCGGCAATGCTGATGTCTCCAGTTACAGCAAGCAAAGCATAGCTATACCCTTCCCAATCTACATAAACCTATTCTATCATCACTTTTATACGGTAAACATCGCCCTCCTCAGACACGGCTAACTGAAACTTATCACTATCTCGGATAAAAACGAAATCATCTTTGTGACATCCTAACGTATTTCCAATCCTTAACGCCGACTTCGCTGACCTCAGGCTAATCTGCCGCGGTCCCAGTTCGTCCGAGTCAGGCGAGGTTTACTGCAGTTCAGTTAAAATCGATCTCTGAATGATAGTGTAGATTTTAAATTAAAGATAAGCGAACTATGGGTTCACCGTAGACAATATAGCCGATCAGTATATTCAGGTACGGTATCTTAAAATACAACTGGTCTGCAGACGCGTACTGGGAAATCGGCTCTTCGTAACGAACGAAGAATATTCTTTCGTGCGCGCGCTTTCTAGCGAGATCGTTTAATTTACCAGTTCCTCATCGTTTATACGTAATAAGATATCACCAGGGTCGAGTAAAACAAACATCAACTGTATTTACAACTTCACATTCGCTTTATCCTGAAAATAAAAGCAGGTATTTCGGAATCGTTCACAGGTGTAATTCATATATAAATACCGGTATAGTCAATCTCAGTTCAGTCAACATCGGATAAATTGTCACATTAAAATATAAATTTACTAAGAGTAAGTCGTCATTAGTCATTAACATAATGATCATCCCAGCTAAGATGACTCAAATGAGTTTGACTGTAATATGGTTATTAATAAATTTATGTTTTAATATGGTTACAGGTGACCCGGTACAAGCCAACAGACTGTCTGTACTTAAAAATGTTAGTACAGGTTAAATGATCGCGTGTGAATTGCAACTGGTTCCGGTAATGACTCACTTTCCTTTGTTCATGCATTGTTTAATGTCAGGTGAGTGACTCTAATCAGACATGGGCCATTAGCTCGGGCCTGATCCGTGCTAATTTGGCCCCGGCCAAATCGCCTCAGTGTGGTCACGGCTTTTATCTATTATCTATAAAATGATCATAGATTTTTACCTGTTGTTCTGTCATCAAAAAGCGTCTTTGATATTCGTGAACGGCTTCACGGCCAGATCGACGGACAGATGAAAATCGAGACCGTTCAGACGACTCAACGATTTCGCCGCGTCTTCGAAGCCGGTTTTCGCCGTGTAACTCCACGGCTGATAATAATAGTCGACCATCGTCGTGTTACGCAATACCAAACGTAACCACGTACTTAGTTTACGTTCGCTGAAAAATATCACAGCGATATATTTGAAAACATTTCGCAATATATGAAAATATTTCGCGCGGATCGAAAATCTCCCCGAGGCCAGACTACTTACTTTAGTCCAAGACAGACGAAAGCTTTGAATTTGGCGTCTTCGCTTCGTTTCAACGGGTCGTGTGAGGATAGAACCGTATCCAGAGCGCCGAGTAATGTCTACAAAATCATACAATCGTAAGAACGTAGAAATCTATACGTTTCATCCAGGTCTAGTCGGTATTTATCAATTTGATTAACGCAAAATCATAGACTTGGGTAATCATAAGTGGCGTACATGGTCCCCCTTACAGATCAGTAATTCTTGGATATAAGGAGTTTTCAAGGAATTATAAAAGAGAAAATTTCATATTTCAAGGATATGTATCTGCATCACTTATATAACCCAATTACAGTAGACTCTTCAGGTTAATCTCGGTAAACCATTAACTCTGTGGTTTATAAGCAAATATATATTCTTAGTTAGAAACTACTCTTTAGTAGAGCTACTTTGAAATAGTAGTCTTAGTCAGTTGTATACAGGGTGCCTACCTGTTTAGCTGTTATTGCTTTACCGCCGACGATATCCAAATCGAACGACTGCGACAGTTTCCTCGCCGGCGACTCGTTATATTCGCGACCGTGTTTCATCTCGTAGTACTTCATCAATAAATCCCACGCGTGCATCATTTTCTGACTGGCTCGACTCGCCGAACGTGACGGTATACAGCCCCATGGTACCAAACTCGTACTCTGACCAACCTGCGAATAAGACAGCAACAAAATCATAATGGTAACAGGTTGATGGATTCAGGATTCATGCACTGTTGGGCAGGGTAGTGAACGATACACCAGTAAATAATTGAAATGTTTTGATTACTGAAGCAGGGTGGCCACTTTCTAGGTTTGAAATATTACAATTCATTCATTTTTCGATGAAACACGTGCTGAAAAGAAACGCTTGGTACAAAGCATTACAGAAACTCGCTAAGTTTTCCAGGTTTTTCGTAAAATTTGTCAAATTCCCGAGTTTTCCCTGATTTTATTTCTAGATTTTTCCATTTGAGAGATGAAATATATCTCAGTCAGCAGGAGTTAATAATACAGGTGAAATTAGATGCATCAGTAAACAAGGGTAACCAAATCAAAATCGCATCAATTACTGGTAAATCAAGATTTGTGGAGGAGCTGTTTGTAAGAATGACAACAAGATCATATAATGTGACTTATAATTTACACAGCCATGGACAAACAAATAATGAAATGGAAAACTTCCATAACTCGTACTGAACCGGAGGGAAAAAGATGATGTTGCAGCTAACTATGATTACCTCCATTAAGCCATGTTGCATCAAATCGCGTAAAGCCGGCGCTAAATCCCTGCGTACAACTTGAGTCATCTCGTGATTGAATTTCACTGTAGTCGCAGCTGCTGTCGAACCCTAGAATCAAGCGATAGAAAATGTTTCACTTGTAAAAATATTGACTACGAGATTAAAATGCGGAAGCGATTTCATTCTACGCTGTAGGACATGGAAATAAAGATGGCTGCCACGATCTACAACAGTCATGACATGAAATCAAATCCTCCATTGAATTTAGGGAGGTCAAAATGTCGGAAATCATTTCAAAGACATACAGTTCTCAACAACATCGCCCAGCAACAAGACAAATTTGCTAGAAAGGAGAAACTGATTCGGAGATGGACATAAAGTTTTTTTATACAAATGCAGCCATCTTTCTATCAGAATAGATTCGCTGGAGCCCTGAAATTCGTTCAAGCAAGGATGTTCCACTATAGTTCAATTCATAATAGAACTATAGTGGAACATCCTTGCTTGAACGAATTTCAGGGCTCCAGCGAATCTATTCTGATAACGACCGTTTGTCATATTCCAGTACAAAATTAGTTAAACAGGGGATGAATTACATCCGATTAGGGAAGTTACATTTCCCTGATCTGATAAACAAGGTTCCGCTGTACCATTATTCATTTAGGTGAAATGTATTAGATTTCCGTAGATATCAGTAACGTAATTCTCGCTATCAGACGAGGTTGTTCTTTACATTAGTTTACTCTGAAATTCTTTTGAAAACATGTAATGATTTGATGATTTATTTACCTCGACATCCGAATCACTTGTATAATCGCTGTCTTGATAAATACTTTCCTCTTTTTCAGATTTCACAGTTTCGAGCACTTTGTCGATTGCCAGTTCAAGACGTGCCAATAAATCTCTATTCAATTAGAAACAATCAAATGATAGAATGAGGATATATGGGGTACCGTACCAGAGAGGGTATTCTATGGGGTTAGTTAAAATCAAAATCCACAAAAACTATTTGATCTGATGCCAGAGCTCTCACCTGACTTTAAACAAATTCAATAAACATGTATGATTGTTAGTATTAAGGCCATGCTTCTATGCGTATCAGGGCTAAATATTTCACGAG
Source organism: Tubulanus polymorphus (assembly GCF_964204645.1). Lineage (NCBI taxonomy): Eukaryota > Metazoa > Nemertea > Palaeonemertea > Tubulaniformes > Tubulanidae > Tubulanus > Tubulanus polymorphus. The sequence continues at coordinate 11,239,694 of NC_134035.1, read as the reverse complement.
AAATTAAATCACTAATACATCGATTATGATTCATTAAGATGTATTGATGAAATCAAAAGTTAAACCTCGCCCGTTTCATCAGGTTTCATCATGATAATCACCGAGCACAAATCTTGTCGACAATGGGTTAACAAGCGTGGGTTCATCAAGGAACGAACACAGCCTAGCATGTATAAGCCATCACCTACCCGTAATGATTGCCTTTAGTCGTACGTTTCATCAAATTCTTCTGGAAATCTTGTCCAGCGCAGCCGAACTGACTGATGGCGAATATCTGCAGTACAGCGAGGGCTCGCCTTACTATCGACATCGTACGATCACGCACTTTCTGTAATCAAATCAGTCGTACAAATACATGTATAGAATAGAACATATTTGGTTTGAAGGTACCCACATAATTCCGATCATTTGTAACCGATGGAACAATATAAGATAAACTAGATAACAACTTACTAATTTTTCAATATCCACAATATGAACATTGACTATTGATATTATATCGATATATTGGTATTATTACCCCTAGTCTATACACATACATGTAACTGTGTATCAGTCATCTCTCCCTGGTGAGAAGAAACATTTGAGAAAGAAGAGACCAGGCCAACAACCCGATTGCTCTTAACTGGAGGTGGCAAGGAGAGTACTTTAATGGAAATATGGCATCAAGAAGGCTGGCTCCCATTCCACATATCAATACATATAATGTTTAACAGAACTGTAGATGTCTGGATTAGATGAAAATCCAGATTAAGACTAATCCAAATTAGATGGAGTCTTTATCTTTTTCAAGGTGTAAAAAACCCAAGCTCACCAAGTCGAAAACAATGCCTTCTTCAACCTTGTTCGATTATGAATTGTATATACCGGGTATGTACACAAACAAAGATGAAAAGAACAGCTCTCACCTTGTGTTCATCTCTACGTGCAGTAAACCGCGGACCGCGGGAATTGGAGGACGCATCACAACCGCAACCATTATTACCAGCGGACATATTGTTCTAAACAAAGCATGGATGAGAGAGGTACGGGTTTCAAAGCCGGTCGAATATATATATATATATATAAACATACCAGTAGTATATAAACACGAAGCATTAAAGCGAAAGGTCGTTTAAACGAATGTCAAACAGTGTTTAAATACAACAGACTCCGCTCAAAATGAACCTCAATTGAGCAAAAACATTACCGCTAATCAGTTCGAGTACTTAGTAATCTTAGTAAGTCCAATCAGTCAAACTTTGATGTAGCAATAAGGTCAAGTTTCTATTCAAACAAACCATACAGTATTTTAGGCTGGGGCTGCCTCTGGATCTGACCAGATCGGATATTTGTTGCTACCCTTCCCATATCTGACTCAAGTATCACTTGAGAGTAAGACATATTTTCCCATAGCTCAAAAAGATCGACCTCGAGCGGAGTCTACTGCATATTGTTTCTTATTGATCGCGGAATTCGAAAACTTATGGATTTATAGGTAGAAAAACATTCACAACGTATAAAATGATATAATAATATGAGATGTAGACATGAAGAACGAACCCGTTTATGAACCGGACAGTCGCACGTACAGCGGCGCTGAGCTGCTCCCGGAACCGGAACCGTTATTCCGGCTTCACCTAAAAAAAATTTAAAACAAATTCAAAACATTTCCACAATACGAACAACTTTCTAGTAGTTGAGAACGGCATGAAATAAAAGTTCAGGGAATTTATGAAAACATATTATACACGATTTAACAATCTCAACAAATTTCCGCGCCTCTTCCCTGATTTTTAGTAGTTTTAAAGAAAACAATTTCCTGACTTTTCCACCCGGGTAAGAGTGGCGCCACCCGGAATGAATAATCAAATATAAACTCATATAGGATTTATAGTATATATTGCAGTTTTTACCTTGAAGGAAATCTATAAATCTCTCTAAATCAACGATCTGTGTTTTCAGTTGATCGACCAGTTTCTCTTTCACTTTGGCCGGATTCACAATCTACACGTAAACAACAATTCATATCGAGCATATTTCAAAACGTGTTCCTAGTACCGATATACGAATTACAGCAATAGGTACCTGCCCGATGGCATTGTCAACGACTTGTCTCAATTCCTCCGTTGAAAGCCGATCGAAATTATCGAGATCCAAATCTAGTTTATTTTTCAGCTGATCGATGACCACTTTCTGTTTTTCCATAACTTTACAGGTCGGCAACTGATCGAATCCAGTCTGAAATTCAAATAGATAACAAATCACGTTGGAGTGTGCAGCGATAGTAAGCAATAGTAAGACAATTTCCACATGTTGCCTCTCTAAAATCCAGGATCAACTAGGCAGGGTGGCCACTAGTCTAAATATAATTTGCTTTCCCCTGATTTTCCCTGACATGTACATTATCCTCCCTGACTTGAATCTAATCAATTAACCCAATCAAATACGTAGGACATAGAAACTTTGATGATGCACGCTATTTAACTATTCCAACAAATTTCCCTGATTTTAATTTTTTTGCCAAGAAAACAAAGATTTCGAGATTTTCAATATTCACCTCATAAGCGTAGGTCTCCAGATCGGACAGCTGAGCTTTCAACTGCTCGATAAGCTCCAGTTGTTTACGTCTTTGGTCGTTTATCTTAGTCTGATGTTCTAATTCACTCTGTAAGACAAGTTCGTGATGTCATTTAAAATGATAGATAAATTCAGAACAAATAAATGACTCATTCTAAGGGAAAAAAGACTGTTTCAGGGTGATGGATTTATTCCCAATATCATTTAAGATGACATAATTAGGGACATGAAATAATTTTTCAGGGACCATTGGCAGCCCTGAAAAAGTGATCTTAAATCAAGATTTCACACAACCACAATGGCAAATGTCGGAGGCCAGGGGATAGTTCTAGGGTGTAGGCTACAGATTGATAAATACATGAAGCCTAAAACAACACCAGGTGTCTATGTAGAACAGCTTGTATGTATATAATACCAGTAAATATCTGATCAGTAATCCTCGACAAGTAAAGATTCCGAGAACGGAGAAGGGTCAGAAGTTTTGACAAATTATTTTTAGCATTTTTCACATTGATGGTGACAAAACTTGCTGCCAACAATACGAATCTATGCATGAAGTATTATGCTTTTGACTCGCTTGAAATGCTTGAAACTCGTCAAAATTGGAACTAAAATTTGTAGACGAAAACCGATCGAAACCAAGAATATCTGAGACATGCATATCAATAGTTCATGCGGTCGCTTACCAACTAGACTACTACTTATACCTACACCGGAATATGAACACATGCGACTATAATAACTACTAGTACGACGTCACAACAAGCAGAGATTCATCGGATAAAGACTGACCTTAACGAGAGTATTATTGTCAGGGCATTCGGAAGAACCTACCAATGGTTCGAGTAAATTCGCGTCTTGTATGTGACAACCGCGAACGTCAGGAATGCCGCGAAACGCAAATTCCTCTAACTCCTTCAGTAAATCCTGTTCGCCGACGCAAAACAAAAGATTCATTGGTTAAGATACAACTTTATAAGTATTCTCTGGACAAATTTGTCAGGGTCATCATTGAGTAAGGAGTTTTCAAATGATTTTTCGTGATAAGAGAAGATTCAAGGTCCTTGAAAATGATTATTCACTTCAAACTCAAACAATTCAACAAACTAAACCGTCTTAAAATAAAATGTTTTTATTGAAACTGGACCCAAGCACGGTTGTAACTTCAGTCCGTAAGTGGTCTCAAACCAAAGAACTGGTCTTAATTAACTACGATTGGCTATAAAACTTATAGATGGTGTTAGAGTGGTCTTAAATCAAAGCTACGACTGCGGAACAGTCAAGTTGTGACTTATATCCCAAAGTGGTCTTAAATATCAAGACTGGTGTCAAGTTGTTAGATTGGCTATAGAAGTTAGACTGGTCTTAAATTGGAGCTATAACTGCGCAGCAGGCTTAAGGGCCAAGTTGCACAGTCAAGACTTAAGTCCAAAAGTGGTCTTAAATCTTAAGATTGGTCTTTAGTTGTTGTAAGATTGACTATACAATCAAGTTGGTGTAAGACTGGCCTAAGCCATGACTGTGCAGCACGTTTCAGGATATAAAGACAGAAATGATCAATTACTCTTGATAAGATTTGGTCAATTTTGTTGTAATGTTTATATCGAATGCTTACCTCTTTTGATTCGGGATTAGCGTCGATGATCTGTTTCAATCGAAATTGTACCTGAGCGAAATGAGTGGTCAACGCGAGCAGAGACGAGTTCAGTTGTTCTTGTTCCTCCTCTAATTGTCTCAACTGATCGTTATCTTCTTCCGTACGACTGAAATATATATCGATTAAATGTACATCATGTAGTATCTACGAAATTTTTCTGATTACCGGAGTCTTCCAGGTTTTTCAGGACAGCGGTCCCCTTGTAATTAAACTAATGTTATATACGTGGGAGTCATGTCTGCGAAGGAGGAGAATGATGTGAGAATGAATATTCCAATTACACTTATACTTATTCACCTGTTGAAGCTTCTATACATTTATACTTATTCACCTGATGAAGCTTCTATACATTAGTAGCGAAAGCTTGTGCATTAAATAAATATTTAACCTATATAGTACTGGTTGTCTCGTTATTCAGTCAAACATTGTGAAACACCACAAACTCGTCTGGTAATTAATACTCACTGTAATTCGTCGATACTGAGTGATGAAAGTGAGGCAGCACCGAGCGGCGTCCATCTTTCTACCGGATATCTCTCTGTTTCGTTGTCGTAGTCGAATCCATTGCGGCCGACGTCATCGTCATCGGTTACAGCTGTACTGTAACGATCTCTTCGTTCTATATGCGGTTCCATATTAACAGAGACGGATGACAGTTCAAATACGTATCTATCACTGGTCTAATTGTGCGGCTGCGTATCGGCAATAATCTCAAATCAAGTAAAATCGCATTTCAGCGCGACTAGCTAATCGAATACGGCTAAGCTGTTGAACACCAGTTATAGCTTTTAAAGACCCTAAATTAAAACAGAGATAGATAGAAAAATATCTATAAAAAAATAGGTGTTAGCAATCAATACGTCAAAGGGCTTTAAATAGAGTACTAGTGTCAGCCATTGACTAAAAAACCACTGCTATCATTAATGACAGACTAATCCACATAGGCCTACAGTCCGATTAATAATACACTGGTAATCAGCTATATCTCTATATTCACCATAGGTTTCGTTTTTCTCAATTTCCAGGCCGGGGTAGTTCTTGTCTTGGCCAGTTCAGCAGTAATAGTTGAGTGGATATCTGGAGACCGGCCTGCCTGGTGTCTTTAATCGGTAGTTGACCGCGTCCTTTCACAATTTCGTATAGCAGAGGCTGAAATTTAGTGACATACTGTTGATCACTGTTGATCTGGTTCAGTACTACTACAGCTTCCTGCATCCGGGTATGCAATAGGAACCGGACCGGAATGGGCAACGGACTTAAAACACAGATTGCTCCGAGTTTATCATGAAGTTTATTCGTCATAAAACCATAAAGTTCTTCTATGATAAAAAATAAATGTTTAGAATGAGACAAATCAAGAAATAATAACGAGAACGTGATGATAAAGACATTAGAAAATGGGATAATAACAACGCAAAGAATTAATCGAAAAATTTCCACGATAATGGCACATCATCTTTCCCTGGTGGAAAAATGCTGATAAATTAACTTTAACCTTTATTTATCAGTACACAGCAATATTCAGTCTCTTTATCAATACTTTTATCGTTATCCGCCGGTGGCCCGTTCGGTTGGGCAAGAATAAAACCGTAACCGATATCCGCGAATTAGCTGCAACCACAATTTCATAGTAGGAAGGGTTTCCCCGAACTGGTGAAAGATCTGTTTGAAAGATCTGTTCGATATGATGTAAAATAACTGGATTTAGAGACGTCGACTCCTATCCGGGAAGCGTTTTGACCGTAGCAAGTAAACGATGGAGACGGACGAGCAAAGTGCACCGACGTTAAACGTTCCAGTGATGGAAAATAACGAGTGCGAAAGTTCCGATTTGACAGCTGTCAAAAATCATCAACTCGTCGAACCTGGAACCACAACCGATGACGGTCATCAATCGATTATCGCTGAAACTGAAAACAATTCTGTTGGTGCTGTTGACGAAATGGTTGACAACGAAGAAGGCTCAATGAATGTTGTACCTGCTGGAAATGGTAACATTAAAAAAGGGGCTGCATTTTATTTTAAGTGCACCTACCGCTACCCCCCCCCCCCCCCCCCCCCCCGATTGCTAGCACAGCCAGGGCCTTGGGCACCGGTTGCATCTCTGAAGTGGACTGGCTGTGGTATAGGCTAAGTCAGTAACCAGACTGTTGCGTAGTCATTACTACACTGGTCTGCATTTTCAGGACTGATTATTAGAGTCAATAATTAATAGGACTGGTTTAGCAAATGACTGGACTATGGTTTTGTCAATAACCAAACTGTGGTTTAGTCAGTAACTGGACTGGTTTAGAGTAGACTGTAACCGGACTGCGGTTTAGTCTGTCAGACTGTGGTCCCATTCTCTGCCACTCATGGGTTAGCCTAACCAAACTCTCATGGATTACTCAGAGAACTGTCAAACAACGTATAAAAAATATTGAGAAAGAATTCATAAAAAAACTGATTACGATCCATTCAGACTAATCTCTGATAGGCATGTTCAAATCTTTACTATTTATTACCTAATTCATCGTCTTAAATTTCAGCTGATTTTTCGACTGCTGCAATGAGCGAAGCCGACGTATCAACGATGACGTCGTCGTCTAACGTCGAAATGACCGTCGAAAACGATCGCGAAACCATCGTCGAATCGACGAAAACAATCTCCGCTCCGGAACGCGTCGTCAGCGATGGCATCGACGCCAAACCGATTCCGGAACCAGACGCCCAAAACCCATCTCAAAACGAAAAACTATCGACCGACAAGACATGTACGGCAGACGATGGCTCTGTTGCCGCGATGGCAGACGATGGCTCTGTTGCCGCGATGGCAGACGATGGCTCCGATGCGGCAATGGCAGACGGTGGCTCCGTCGCGGCAATGGCAGGCGGTGGCTCCGTCGCGGCGATAGCAGACGCCGCTGCCACCGCCGGGAATAACGACGAAAAACAACAACAAACGTCGAATTTCAAACCGTACCCGATGCCCGGAATATATCATATTAAAAATATGACATTCAACTCGAAGAAGCTGCCGATTATCACTCAGAATGAGAACGGACCGTGTCCGCTGTTGGCGATTATGAATATTTTGCTGTTGAAAGAGAAAATCAAACTACCGGCGATGATGGAAATAATCACATCGGAACAGTTGATGGAATACCTCGGCGATTATGTGTTCGAGCAAATACCGAAGGTACGTATCGGAATGAATCTGTGAATTTCTGTGAATTTAGTTGCAGGGTGGCCACTTACCTGGAAATCAGGGAAAAGTCGGGGAATTATCTTTCCTTTAAAAAAAAAGTCAGGCAATTTTCTTTCCATTAAAAAAGTCAGGGAATTTTGTAAAGAAATAAGCTAAACAGTCGGGGAAAATTTGCAAGATCGCGCATAAAATCAAACAGTTTCCTTCTACGTTACATATTTGAATGTAACATTAATTGATTGAATTCTTAGTACAGTGCTCTAAAGTCAGTGCAAATAACGTACAGTACCCGGGAAAATTCGGGGTAAAAGCAAGTCTATTAAAAGTGGCCACCCTGAGTTGGGAATCTGAGCAAATCTGGAGGTTAGTTGCAAATCTGAGTGATCTGCGATTGGGTATAGAATCTGAGGGGATCTCTGGGAGTAATTTGCAAATCTGGGGATTTCTAGGAGTGAATTGTGAATGCAAGTGAGTTGTGATCAATGAAGACATTCAGCCTCAGGCATTTTGCTTCTAAAGTTAATCGAAAAAACACTTACTAGCCATCACAATCCTGACCTAAGCCCATATTAATGCTATCGCCAATTCCAAGAACTTGTTAGCCATCAAGACTGATCCCATAAGACCAGTCTAAGCCATTTCTGGTTTCTACATAATCAGGCTGTGATAGTGGTGTGAAAAAAAATTGATAAAAAAGACCCTGCTCATGGCCGATATTGGTATCGCCTATGATGAAATGGGCAAAGTCTTTAATCTAGGTTATGACTTGTGAAATATGCCACAAGATCGTGGCCAACCTAGTGTAAGTCAGTTGATGATTGAAGCTATTTTTCGCTATATTTCAGAATATTTCCGAGGACGCTCAGTTAAACTTCGAACAGAACATGCACGACGCGATGGCCGTATTTCATAAGCTCCAGACTGGACTAGACGTCAATGTGAAATTCAACGGGTAATTATGCGTCGAGTGAAGAATGTGTCAATCATCGCGTACATGTAGTTAATAGAGTCAGTTTCATAGAATGCTTTAATAACAACCACGGATCAGTTTCATGATCGGTATTTTGTCATTAACGAAAGATTTAACACAGGAATAGTGCTCTATTTCGACCTAGGAAGTTAATGTTTTTGCCAACATTATGGCATTATTCTTGTAAATGCTAATTTGTTAATACGTATCACTCAAGAAAATTAATTCTTACGAATAAGATTAGGAAAGTGTGTGGGTACAATTTAACTAAACCTAACCCTTTCCATTTACTTAATACGTGTAGGCTACATTTAATAAGTTCTATGAAAAATTAATTCAAAATCAAATCATACATACATGATCCAGTAGACTCCGCTAAAGTCAGACTTTTGTGACCGTAAAATATGTCTGACTTGCGCGATATCCGAGTTCGATATTATCAAAAAAATACATTTTCGATATTATTTATTTCTTCAATAGTTTCACAAAAAATATTTCAATTTGAAATGTTTCAGTTGATTGGATGCGACTCGAGCGGAGTCTACTGTTTATCAACCGACCCCATTATGATTTTGCTCTCTTTCTTAATTACCGTAGGATCAGTAGTTTTGAGTACACGTCTGAACACATTATCTTCGATCTGCTGTCGATACCGATGTATCACGGCTGGCTCGTCGACCCTCAATCGCCGGAGGTCGTCTGCGCGGTCGGAAACTGTAGCTACAATCAACTAGTAGAGAAAATAATCAACCAAAAAACCTCGGACGATGAAGATTTAGTCTCTGAAGGTAATTCGGCGATTATTCTTTCGCAATTAGATCGAGTCATCTACGAGCAAGCTCTGAAGTTTAAGTTGCCCCGGGCTGCCCTGTTGGATTTAGTGTCTATGCACCCTCTACCTTCCTCAGAGGTTGCTGGATATCTAGGAGGGTGCGACTTTTAAATTCTTGTCTGTTGTTTTTGCAGCATTGATAGCGGAAAATTACTTAGAGCGCACCGCGTCTCAACTTACGTATCACGGCCTGGCTGAACTGGTGATAACGGTGAAGGAAGGAGAAATGTGTGTGCTGTTCAGGAATAATCACTTCAGCACGTTGTACAAACATAAAGTAAGTTTACAGTTAGGCTTTCAAAAAAACTGATACCTCCTTTCTCCTAATCGGCCGGGTCATTTTATGAACTGCAATGAAATTTCTAATCACTTCATTTCTATAATTGGTGGGTCTGGGTTTGTCGACAAAGATAATTGGTACATCTCAGTGCAGGAGTACACCTGATATTGCCTTTTCGACCATTAAAGTGTCCTTTAAGTATGTGAAAAGTTCTTCAAAATTGGCCTCTGGATCAACCTTCGGACTAGGCATCATGTGTCGATGTGGAGCTGAATCTTGATTATCTTATTTTAGTTTGAATGCTGATTTTATCCGTTTCAGAATGAATTATTTACGCTGGTCACCGACCAAGGATTTCTAAACGAAAGCGAAGTCGTGTGGGAAACGTTGTCGAACGTCGAAGGCGACGGTCTTTTTGTCAATTCGGAATTCCGTACTTATCAAAAACCCGAATCTAGTAATATTCCAGTCATTCCTATGGACAGTTTGGTATCACCTCAACAACAGATCGACCAAGAGTACGTACATCAATTCTACAACATCTAACTATCACTTAAATCTCACTGTTGGTCGGATACACCTGACCCTCTTACTAAGGCCAAACAAAAAATGTATTCTGTTTCTGGTCAGCGCGCGCGTCGATCTAGAACCCTCGCGTCAAAATTTTTTTTACCGAAACAAAAATCGGCTCTGAAATTCGCGCACCGCGCGCTAGCACGACTAGTCGCCGATGTTGTCAAACAGAAGTTTAGTCCATCTATTCATCGCTGTTTGTCTGATTGTGAATGAAAACCAAAAGCATGTTGATATCGATGTCCATTTTGAAAGGGCTGGCTACTATACATCCGTTCGGACTTGTTCCTGTCGACTAATCCATCACACTCGATAGTCAAATGTCGGAACATAAAAAAAAGAAAAACGCATCACCGCATCGTTTTGTACAGAAGGGCCTGACCAGAAACAGAATATATATATTTTTTTGGCCTAACAGTCAGAAGTACCGGTATGCCACGGTATTAATATCCTATCTATGAATACGATGAAAAATGTATGAGAAATGTGCTTTTAAAGAGGAATATTTTTCGAAATCTGTAGACTGGCGTGAATTCAATAGGCTTATTTCCTCGTATTGAAAATGAACAAACTAATATTACTACAAATGCCAGACATTACCGTAGTCGTTTCTAAGTGATTGTCAAGACAATGGTGAATGTGTGAAAGGGTGGTTTCATGCTGCTGATTAATACTTGCATGAGTGCGATTGGATGACTCAGCGTAGGCGTACATGAAGCTATTGGCCGCCTCATCGTCGGGATAAAGCGTATTATTTTCTAAAATTATATTGATCATTTTTAAGTTCCTATCGATATTGTATTGTAGTTATTTGGTGGCTTTGTCGTTACAAGATGAAGCTAACAGATACCAGGCTACCGCAGCCACTGGTGGTAGTGCTAGTAGTGCTAGTAGTGGTGGTAGTGGTGGTAGTGGTGCTGGCGGAATTCAGCAATTGCCAAATACTTTATCCGAGTAAGTACACAGAGTATACTGAATAGCATATACTTAATCAGGTCATTCTATGTAATATTTGTATTTCAGAATTGATATGTTGAAAATTGAGGCTGGGTTCAAATTCGCCAAAAGGAGTAATAACTAGTGACAACATCCTCTCTTCTAAATTACTTCAGCAATTCTAAATGAATAGCTGATTAGCTCGTACAGCTCGTGCTTGAAACTCCTTTGATTTGAGCGAAATGCCTGAAACTCCTTTAAAACTCCTTAAATTTAGGTGGCTGGCTGGGGCAATTTTTAAGCGCAACCGAAATGAGAAATGAGGTATCAATTCTTTTTAGCCTTATAGGCTGGGGGTTCTAATACCAACAAGAATGAGTGCATTCTAACTGTATTGAATAGGATTCTCGTGTTAAATTATTTTGTACATTTTGTCAATAATCATGTCATTGGTTTGGTTTTTCAGTCACGAGTTAGCCGTTCAGCTACAAGAAGAGGAGAATCGCCAGGCAGCCGCTGCCAGGCAACAGCAACAGATGTCGCTTCAACAACCTCAACAACAACAGCAGACCGCTGCTGGCAGATCGCCAGCGACGGCGGCATCGACGAACGAGACGGCGGACGGCGCTAAGAAAGAAAGCGATGTTAGTTGATGTATATATGTGTCAGTTTTAGAGGACGGTCGGAATTTTTGAGCAATCAGAACCGTGTCGAAAAAAGTGTCGTGTGTTGTCTGTGATATTCATACTTCATTATTTCTCTATTGCAGTGCAGGATACTATGATACTATAACTGATTGTGACGACTACACGACCGCGCGTGTCGCGACATATCAACATCCGCAGTTATATCTGTATTAATACATTTAGAGAGCGCGTTAACCGTCGAATATCTATCTCGAGTCGTCGCTCGATATCGCGACGAGGGAATGACTGAACCGTTCAGTTCGTTTGCGTTTATTTGAATATATTACAAATCGACGAATGAGCCGGGTCTCAATGAGCGTCTGTAGTTCAATCGAAGAAAAAACACAATCGCGAAGAAAAATTAAAGAGAGTAGTAACGTTTCGACTTGATTTGACGAACCGTTTTAAAATCAACTTTTCAAGCCAGTTTTGAAAATGGCTCGTAGAATTGAGTGGTTGCATTTCGACTCAATCCTATTTTCGAAACTTGACTTTCGAGGGCAGATTTCAGATTTTCTGAAGGGTTGGATCTGAAAAATCGGAATGGGCACTTTATTTGAAACTGGCAGATTTGGCAAAGCGAAGCAGACAGAGGCTCATTCAAATTTTGAAGGGGTGGACCAGTCCACTCGGTCCACCCCCCTCTAAATCTGCCCCTCTATTATCATGCAACAGCAGTTGTTACTATATAACGGGGGTAGCGACATGCTTACTATGTGATGCCTGTAGGAGCTGGTGACCAGTTGGTTCAGGGGGGAGATAGCTAGGTTAGAATTCACTGTGAAACCAGAGATCAAAACAATTAATACCCAACTCAATGATGTAGTGTTTATTTTTTCTTCGCTTTTCTTCGAAATCGTGGGTTTTTTCTGCGACGGACAATAAATAATAAAAACATGTGTGTATGTGTATATAGATATATATATATATATATATAAAAAAAGCTTATCGGTTGCGCAAATTAGCAATCGAAACTAAACCGTACGTCGTCGTCGACCCTCGCGTGCTGCGGGGGTACCGTACTCATGTATAGAGAGAATAAACAATATTTTTCGTAAATATTCGCGACGATCGGAATCTTGGACAGGGATAAACGAGTTGTCTATTTAATTCGGCGGGGTTAAGATATTATTTATCGCTTGAGCGCAGGAGTCGCGGATCAACTCGGGCAAACGCCCGTGATCCGATGTATTCATCGTTCCATCTCGGTGTCGAAATTTAACGTCACGTTTCGTACGCATGAACAGGAATAAGTTGAACCGTGGATTCTAAAACAAAAGAGAAAACAAAAGATTCCATGGTTGAAATCAGTAGTGCGTACATTCATTATCCTATATAAACGAATCAAATGAACTTATTAATTGCACTACAGTAGACTCTGTTCAGGAGTCCTCAGATTATCACTTGCCCCTGGACAAAATATTACTTCTTTCCTACTCCAATTCATTGTGAAATCGACGGATACCTGCTCCGACTGCCCCAGAATTTCTCATTGCTCCCAAAGAATTTATTTGTCCCGAGAGTCTACTGTACACGTATTTCATAGAAATGGATTGTTAATTCTACAAACATGTTTGGATTGCCGAGACGTGCAATAAATGATATGATGATATTTATAACAATAATCAAATAGTTACTTATGTAATCTTAATATTAATTTCTGCCCAGTTATCGAAAGTGATTTATGATTTCTTCTCGGAATGGTGAATTGTACTTTTGTAATATTGTTCATGATGAGTTTGTGATGAAAATATAAAGAACCCTTTCAATGTTAAGTCGATTTTGCTTCTGTCGTCGTTTCTAAGCGATGAGGACTAAATACCGAACTGTAGATGAGCATGATGCTGCCTAGACGATCAATGAAATCACTGGAAGACAAGTCATAGAACAGATTCTGTAACCCAACAACAGGATTGAGTACCCCAAGGCCTACTGGACTAACTCTTTCGATCCATTTTCGTAACACATGAGGCTCGGCTTGACTCAAATCTGCAGAATATTCCGAGCATCGATGGGTCGTCGTCATGTGAATTTCTTTTGAAAGATTTTAAACATTTCGTCATGAAGAGAACAATAAGACACGAGTTACAACATAAAAACCTGAAACTTTACTGCTCAAAAACACGTCGAAGAACATGATACATGTACGTAAATGTATTCATATATAAACGATAATTAACGCATTAGCGAATAGGTGGAATGTGGAGTCGATCTCAGAAATATTGACGAACGATACATTAAAATCTAGAGCATAATTTGATTAAACCTCAATGATAGTCTGTAAAACATTAATACTGTACATTAATAATGCAATTAATCAAACAACATCATAAAATGATTGACAGTGATGCTAAATAATGCAGGTATTTAACACTACTTCTCAAGACATTTAAAATTTTTTTTTTTTCAATTTTGATCTTGAACATGTGAAGCCTATACTCATCCCAGACAAATAAGGAACTAAACATTTTTATCACCAACCTTTCAGAAAGTGATTGTCCAGACTTTACACAACAAATAGTGAATCCCTCATGAAGGCTGGGTGCTACTAGGCTGCATTGCTGAGCAATCTGCTGACCAAATCATTAGCCTGGTTTAGGGTGGTTTATACCGGGGCCAAAGTGGGCAAAGATTGGTCTAGTCACATGACTCGCTATCACCAGCAGAATATCATAACCTAATACTTTGATAATGTATTTCAAAATGTTTACAACAGACAAAGAATATTACAACAAATCGTTTATCACATCAAATGAACAATAAATATATTCTAGGTGGGTTGTTGGAGAATGAATAGTTCATACACGTTTAAGCATTTGGATCACATTTAAAAAGAACATTTTTAACTTTTACGTATATGAAATCTTTCTCGTACTATTTAATACGTATGTACCTTGCATTACTCTTATAAACTGGGTTGACAAATGAAAAGAAGTTTAAGACGGAAGTATCATTTTGAATAGTAAGTACCGGTTTTTTTTAGGGGAAGTTCCAGAAATGTAATCTCTCGTCACAGATTCAAGTAAAAAGTGCTTAGCGATTCAAAAGTGAAATGATAAATGCTTCAATACTCAGAGGTGGTGTCACTAAGTTTAGAGACATCCCGATATCAGAGACGTACCGCAGAATATCTGAGACATCTCAATATATTTGTTATGGGGGGAGAGGATTGATTACACTTACAGTATCGGTACAGTGGAAGTCCTAAGGTAAAAGGTAAGAAATTTGCAAACTCTCGTTTAAAATATTTCCATCACAGGGAAACTTAAGAAATCTATCTAGGGTAATTTGTGAGGCAAATTCGCTCAATCAATTTCATTTGAGGCATGTTACTCGAAAGTGAGCCCACACTATATTTTCGAGGCATGTTGCTCAATACTGAGCCCAGACTCTATATTCTATATACCAATACCACGATTTTCTTAGAATCGATGAAATGTAGCCAAAAATTCAATAACTTATAATATAATACCAACTGCATAATAAAGGACGGACAAAATGCCAAGCTAGATTGCCTAGATTTTAGAAGAGATTCTTGAAGTATGAGACAAAAATTCGACTTGTAACCAGAAAGTTACTGCCAATATTATTTTCGGTGGGTATGCGCTCTAACTTTTATAATATTGGAATAATGAATACAACTTTAAGTAAACCGAAATCTTTTAGACTTTTAATTTGGTCAACTGTCAATCAATAACCAGTTTGCCCTCAAGGATTAAACGTGGAGCATCAATCTTCTACTCAGAATTTGGTAAACTTTTTAAAACGAAAAGTCCAAACCGTTCTGAACCAGGTGAACTCTACCCAAATCCTTTACCCTGTTTTTGGTAAACCTTTAAAAACAGTTCAAACCGTGCTGAATAAGGTCATCCCATAACTTTTATACTCTGTATTTGGTCGACTGTAATTGATACATCCCAATGTCAATGACCGAGGTAGCTTCCATGCCCGAATCTTTCCCTCTAGTAAACGTTTCAAATCAAACCTCGCTGAATAAGGTGGAGTCTTCTACCCTGGTTTGTCTCAACCTCAATGATATAACAGTGAAAGAATCTAAGGCACTGCGAAAGAGGGCAAAATGAGGAGAAACAGTTCACACAGCTGAAGCATTTTTCATCAGATCAACCGATATACGAATGAAAAGTCGTTCGTCTTTAATCGAGATCACTTTGTATTTCGCATCATTCAAACCATCTTTATCCATTACTTTCTTCACCTCATTTATAAAAGGCCATCTACAAAATCGAAAGGAACCAAAATCGGAGTGAATTAAAACCAAGTCGGTTTTTACATCGATCAAAAGGCTAGAATTCAATTTCGCGAACCCGCATAGAAGATCATACGACGACTCACTTCATTTTATTCTCCGTCCGATCATCGATGTGTGATAAAATGAGATACGATGCGATTCTCTGACCGTTTAGAAACGATACTTTTAAATTCTTGGCGCGAATTCTACAACAAAAATAACGCAAATAACGCAATAATTTCATCTCCACTCGATTCATTGCAGGGTAGACCCCGGGGGCATTGCGGTTCAACAACTGTATTTCCAGAGGTTGGCCTATACAGGGTCCCTACAGAACAGTCATTCCTGGCTACAATAAAGAATTTCAAGGTGAAGAATTCTAAAGTAGAAAATTTCAAATTTTGTGGAAGCGTCTGTATCACTTTCATACCATGATAATTACTATAGACTCCTTAATGGGTACTGCTTACCTCGGTAAACCGTTAATTCTGTGGTTAAAATCCAACTGTACTGATTGAGGCATAGTTTACTTTACAACTAAAAACACCTCTAATTGCCTACTTCTCAAAATGAAAATTGAAGGATTTTCAGGCATTTTGCTCAAATTAAAGGAATTTCGAGCAGCTTAAAGGCATTTTCTGTATAGGAGTTTTTAAGGAATCAAGGGACCCTGCTATCAGCTATTTGAAAGCGTAATAATATACCTTGCTGAGAAGTCATCATCCTCTCTACCCCAACCCCAGTATCGGTTTGAAAATCCATTGACTTTACGGAACACTTGACGAGGTATCGACAGGACGCCTCCGACATAGAACGAATATAATATCCTGAAATAGACAATATCAATAAATTCTTATACACGTCACTTTCCGCCCATTTACAAATCCCATGAGTTTTCCCTGATTTTTGCATGTGATTACACAAATTCTCCCTTTGAGTAAATCAGAGAAATTTTGTTGTTTAAAATGTTACTATTGTTTCATTTTTCATTGATAAAGAAATGAGTGGTCAATACACTAATTTCCGAATTCCCTGAGCTTTCGAGGTTTTTGTTAAAATTTGTCAAATTCCTTGAGATTTCCCTGATTTCTTCTAGAACTTTATTACCCCGGACCAATATTTCCAACCTTTTGTAGTCAGATTTTGACAGAAACAGTTTCCAAGATGGAAATTACAATACAGTAGAATGTGACTTAATCCCCGACTTAACAGACTGGTTTTTCCAGTTGACCAGCATTGATGCGTAAGGAAACCATTTATTGTACAGTATTCAGCTTCTCAACAATGAATCATATGTAATTTGTCTGGTTACGGTGTCATATTTACCCGTTTGAGTATTTTTTGTTCTGTTGCTCTCTGCGTTTGCCCATCATATGCTGCGCAAGCGTGGGACCGGCGCATTTATAAATATGTCGCGTATTTTCCGGTAGTTTATCGAGATCATGAACAATGTAACAACCCGTGTTTGTGAACTTCTGCGATTCCAGATATCCAATGTTTAACAACTTGGCTCGATTAAACAGTTCCATATCGGCCTGAAACGATATCGGTATATAACCCTGAGATACAAATTAAGTTAGAATCCACTAGGTGTCGCTAGTGTGCAGTAGGACAGCAACTACTGTTGTGGCAATAGACGATTCCACGTCTGGCAGGTTAAGATCTGTCAGGTGTGCTGTGAATTGTAGCAGGTATCTGTCAGGTGTGCTGTGGTGCATGCAGCAGCACATCAACTTATATTACAACTGAGAATTTGACCAGCAGAAAGGGGATGCACCAAGTTTGCTATTAGACTTTCTTAGAACCATCGACCGACGTAGACCTTAAACCTGTTCTGATTATAATTAAAAGCCACTATGTACAGATGAAGAAGTATCAAAACCAAGAATTCATTTAGCCTAGCCTAATTAAAAATTTGAAATGACACGACGTTTTGAACTCAAGTGACAATGATCTCTAGTAAAAGTTCAAAAAGTCGATTTTTGACTACATGAATTCTTGGTTTTAATTCTTATCAATCTTAACCCTTTCAGTGCTGACTAATTAAAACCCTATAGTGCTGGAGATAATTTGAAAATTTTTGAAAAATTCCACCCTAGTGTGTTGAATAACGGGAATAACACTATAGTGTGTCTACACCGCGGTGGGGTGTATCATTAGTTACTAGTACTTCACTATGTTTGACAGGTGCTGCTATTTTTCAAGAGAGATAAAAACTAATTACTAATTACATCAATACACCGCAGTGCGGTGTACTAGCAAAATCTATCACTGATTTATACACTGCACTGCGGTGTAGACGCACTGAAAGGGTTAAACGTAGTAGCTTTCCATCTATTCTCCACGTTTGACAGGTGGTTATTCTACACTAACCTGTTCTATCAAGAATATCTTATATTCGTTTTTCTGCGCGAGTAAAAACTTATGCATGTGATAGATGAATTTCTTCAGATTGTCGGGTCTATTACGATACGGTACGAGCATCGCGAACGACGTCGTCGGCGTGCAATTCGACGGCGTCCAGCCTCCGTTTTTAACCATCGGGAACATCGTTTCGTAGTCGGGAATTTTTGATAGATCCGTTTCTACGTTTACCGTGCCTGAACATAAATGAACAGATCTAATCGTTGAATATATTGGCATTCTCTTATCCTTTAACTACTGAACTCGGTTTCTAATTTGGTAAAGGCTCAATCAGGCAAAAAATATCCTGGAGCTGGGCCCAACTGTACCGACTTAAGCGTAGTCTTAAATATTTCTAATTACCTATTTCTCAAAATTGAAGGAGTTTTAAAGGTGTTTCAGGCATTTTGCCCAAATTAAAGGAGTTTCAAGCACCTTTAAAAGTATTTCCTTATAGAAGAAGTTTCAAAGGAATCAAAGAGTCGTAGGGACCCTGTTTTCACAACTTACCTAATTCATTAGGATCCGGGCCTTTGCACGCTTCCAACCTGTTTTTGTTAGTCGTTTCGATCCCTTGTTTTATAAAATCAGCCGTGCGTTGTTGTTTCATTACGTGTTCGAAATCATTTTTACCACGTTCTAAACTCGAATCCGTGCGTTGAGGTCCCTCGCTGCTGTCGCCGCGAGCGATGAATTTCAGCGCGTCGTTTGACAGGCCGGCGACCGTGTTCGTCGATCTCCGCGTCCTTGATACCGAACGTAAATACGAATACGCTATATTCAAGATGGTGAACACGAAAATCAACCACACGACGCGTTCGACGATCTTACGATGGCAGACGCGAATCATTTCGTCGTCAGTTATTCAAATCAGTGGCTGAGTCAAGAAAGTCGACTGCTTCCTATTTAGACGAGCTCTTGTTTTCTTCACCACTTGAATTCCATTATTTCCTCTTTAGTCTATTGATCGACCAAATCTATAGATTCAAACACGTATATATGGTATGAGAAAGATTAATTCTAAAATAAAGGTTAATCGATCAAAGCATTATGAAAATTTGAAATTTTCACAAATACTTAAAAAGTGCTTGGCAAAAAATGGCCACAAGTCGGCCATCTTAATCCTGGTATGGCCAGTTTTTGGGTTGAAGATGTATCTAGGGGATATTAATGTATTAACCAGAGATTAGGACAATCCACTCAAGTGCCTTCAAAACTTTCCAATAAAACTGGATTCCAGTTTTGCATATTCAAACTACTTATATAATACATAGTCCGGACCATGGGCGTCCCTAGAGGGGGTTCGGTAGTTTCGAACGAACCCCCTTTTTGAATTTTCAAACGTTGTCGAATGTCGGCACATATGGTCTGCATTTGCTGAAATGCAATTTAATCATCAGTGGTGATTTCGCTAAAAACAGTCTATTGTTTGAAAATGGAACATTACAAGGGGCCCCTTCTATTCCTACAAACTCAAAAACAAACTCCCCAAAGAATATCCTGGGGAAATGTGGTGTGAGGCAACTCAAACTGGTACAACAACGTTAAAACAAGCGTTAGAACCAATTTTTGATTGCTGCGGCCAAATACTGATTTTAGACAGGTTCTAAATATTGTATTGCTATAATATTTACTCAATTTCTTCATAAACGTCGTAGGCCTATTCATTTCAAAAAAAAAAAATGTCATTCAGTAAATTATCCCCGTGGCTGCAGTCGCTGCACTCTAACAGTCCTGCAGTAATGAGCTTCTCTTCTCATCTCAGCTAACAATGACATCCTTGAAGTTGAAAAAACTAAAACTTATGGTGATCACATGGATATTAACTTTAGTTTACCGACGACATACAATCCTAAGCTTTATTAGGGCGTACGAGTAGGTGTCACTGTCAGGATACTAACTTAAAAGCCTAGGCCTAAAGCAAACGTAATTTAATGCGGTGGGGCATCGTTAGTTAAGCTGCATTTTGGGGTAATGTTTTTTAGAAACGGAAGTACTGGAACCGTATACATTATATTTGTTACATCGTGTGCTAAGTAATTTTACTTGTGTGGTCCGACGACCTTCACAATTTGGTCTTAGACTGGTTGCCGGTCTCTGTTAATATTTTATTGCATGTCATTTCCTATGTAACTTGTATATTATATGGAGCAATAAAATTAAAGTTCAAGGTCTCTAATGGGACAGGCGTCCGTCACTTAGATTTCATCCGAGGCCTGTCACGCCATATCGGGGCCTGACACGCCATGTGCATCCTCGCTTACCAGGGGTCCGGTATCACTCCCGAACTCGGTTCCACCAGCGTTTAGACTGGTTGCCTGTCCCATTCAATACGGGAGATGGAGACCGGTAACCAGTCTAACCAGCGTTCGGCGAATAGACTGGTTACCGGTCTCTATAGGCCTTTTTATGAACACTCGATTAGTATATTCGAGTATGCAAAACGTTTTTATGAGCATGGATTGTGTCATAATCCGTCATTTTTATGAACATTGCTTATCATAATCGATTAGCATACTCAGCATACTCGCTCGGCGAGCAAGTATGCCGATTATCTAATCCAACCGATATGTTTCGATTTTGCTGGTTCATAAAAAGGCATGGTGTTCTCGGTAGAAGTCGCTGCTGAGTAGGCCATAATTGAATAATTACTGATACTGGTTCAGAGTGGTCCTGATGCTGAATAGAGGATGCACAGGGGTGTCCCGGGTTCGAATCCAGTAATTACTGATGCTGATTCAGAGTGGTTCTGATGCTGAATAGAGGATGTACAGGGATGTCCCGGGTTCAAACCCATCAATTACTGTGATTCAGAGTGGTCGTGATGGATAAAGGATGAACAGGGGTGTCCCAGGTTCAAACACAGTAATTAATGATACTGGTTCAAAGTGGCACTGATGCTGAATAGAGGATGTACAGGGGTGTCCTGGTTTCAAACCCAGTAATTACTGATACTGATTCAGAGTTGTCCTGATGTTGAATAAAGGATGTACAGGGGTGTCCAGACCGTACAGTGCTGCTGCTATGCTCATCGTTAGCGGGATTCTCATACACTAACTAAAGTCAACTCTGGCAATCGACGTGCTGTCCAGGTGACCTTAGCTTGCCAGAGTTGACTAACGTTAGTGTATAAAAATCCCGCTAACGATGAGCGTAGAGACAGCACCGTACGGTAAAATGTTGATATCTTAACAAAAGTAATTACTGATAACTGATTCAGGACACCCCTGTACATCCTCTATATATTCAGCATCAGGACCACTCTGAATCAGCATCAGTAATTACTGGGTTCGAACCCGGGACACCCCTGTACATCCTCCATTCAGCATCAGGACCACTCTGAATCAGTATCAGTAATTACTGGGTTTGAACCTGGGACACCCCTGTACATTCTCTATTCAGCATCAGGACCACTCTGAATCAGTATCAGCAATTACTGGATTTGAACGAGTGGCCCTGATGCTTAATGGAGGATGTCCCGGGTTCGAACCCAGTAATTACTGATGCTGATTCAGAGTGGTCCTGGTGCTGAATATATAGAGGATGTACAGGGATACAACACCCACCTCCCTGCTCTAACATATTAACATGGCTTCACTCACCGCACACGCGCACGCACACGCACACACGCACAGAAATACATTTTACCTCAGAGACAATGAACTCGAATCATTCATGCAATCAAGTTTCAAATCAAGTCTAACTTGACTTGTCAC
This sequence comes from Tubulanus polymorphus, assembly GCF_964204645.1. NCBI lineage: Eukaryota > Metazoa > Nemertea > Palaeonemertea > Tubulaniformes > Tubulanidae > Tubulanus > Tubulanus polymorphus. The sequence continues at coordinate 11,217,646 of NC_134035.1, read as the reverse complement.
TCTGAACATGGATGTATAATCTAGTTTACCACTGAATCTTCTAATTTTGCTAGAAATTTTCCTCAACGGCTCCTCTTTCGGCAGCAAAACAATATATTGAATAGACAACTATTTCCAATATTCAAAAAGAAACATTTATTTAATATTCTAACAAACAGTTAATCTATATAAAAATATACAATTCAATAAGCTTATACATGCTTTGTAACAAGTCTTTAAAAATATTTCTGAACAAAAAATATTATATGCAGTAAAATCTCAATGAAAGGACGGAATATGATGAAATAACTGTACTGCATTACCGGCTATTGATAATATCTTAAACTATCATTTAACTAATACATTATTTTTAGTAATGTAATTTTATCAAGAAAAACTTTTTCGTAGCGCTAAATCTTGATACATATCGTGATATGGATTTTAAACACAGCAGATTCATTGGATTTACATAGCGAGTATAACAAACAGTGAAAAATTCAAATCTTAAACAAATAAACAATGATTTTATCAATGAATAGTAGTTACAGCAATGATTGGACATATTTTCTTCTAATTTGAATATGATCTGATAACATGGATTCACTTCTTTTAACCATACAATCATTTATCACTGTCGGTGTTGTGATAAGATGATATCAAATCCCTCACTAAGAAATAAAATAAATTATCATTATTACTATTATTGTAAGAAAATATTAGCCTAACTTCTTAGTGTTCGATTTAATATCATAATGCATACAATATTTCTGATGTAGGCCTACACCGGGCCATGTAGGCCTACTTAAAAACAGGTAGTAAGGGAAAGTTTATCTATCGCATTTATCGTGTACATTTTGCCTTAAAATGCTTACAAACGACAGGTTAAAAACTTACGAAACATTCTGTATTGCCGACTGTTATCGATGAACAGTTGGTAGCGATATAAGCTTGTGTGTTATTCAATATCCACAATGGAAAATAGCACGACCCAGTTCCACAGTTGTGAGTTCAGATTTGACTTAACTCATTGAAAAATGAACCAATCTTATCTCAGAGTTAACTAATGACTCGAAGCTAGTTGCAAGTAACACAGCTGTTCTATGTACTATGTCTCCACGTTCAGACTTCTGACAGTTTGACTTGTCGGTGATCTAGTGACGACCTTCATCACTGGACTTAAGTTTGATCCCTGATGATACGGCGGAGGGGATGTCTGCAATGATGAGCCAGGAGGGCTTTCAGGCGGGAAGGGAGCGTCTAAAATCAATAAAAGCATTATGAGATGCCTCTCAGTTATAGCCAGGTGTGAAGTGCCTTGTGAAGAATACGCAGTGATAGTTAAGATCAATCAAGGTTCTGTGTTTTCATAACAGGCTTGGATCATTGGACCATTCCGATTATTCAATTTGAAATTTGCAATCAATTAACTAAAGTCAATGAGCAGTATAAGTCACTATATAATGATCATATTTTGTATTTCATATCAAATTCATCAATTTACCATTTGATTTACTATTCAAGATCATGTAAAAAATGTAACTTCATATTATAGGCTGACTTATACATTTACATAATGATCAGGGTGACGGGTAAGTTGAAATTGACAATGCAGTCAAAATCAACAAGAATTGAAAACCAAGCCATGACTATCAAAATAGGTCTGGAACAATAATATTGAGGATACCGATGTCATTATGGTGATTCCATCTGTGTGAAGGGAATTCCTGGATCCAAGCCTGTGTGAGCGATTTCTGATAGAAACCTTATGGGAGGTTATGTATTCTATACTGGGGTTCTACTGTAGCAAGAAAATCATTTCATCATTAATGCATTTAAGCCAGGGAAATTGAAGGCAAGGTCCTAAGCATTTAAGGAGACTAAATTTAAAAATGTCACTGAAATAAAGAGTTAACTCATTGATTAGTTTTTCCATTCAATAGGTGAAAAAGGTTACAAAATGATAAAAATGTCTGTTGAGTATTGAAGGATGACCGCATAGTGGATAGACTCAACCTTACTGTCAACTGTTGACCAGACAATGAGTCGAAGATCAGTGAAATTGGAAGTATTATAAAATGAAATAATAATTTTTGCAATTCATTTTTAAAAATTCATTACAAATTTGTGGGTGGCATCCAGAGTTCGAATAGTACTACTGTTAGTATGGATGTCTACTGTATTAACCACTTTCTCTGTAACTGTTGTAGATTCCAATTTTCTTATTTTATGAAAATATAATTATTTGCTAATATGTACAAACCTTTGGAAGATTCTTTGGCAATCGGTGGTAAAGGTGAAGCACTAGGAATAGTGGTTGATATATCAAACCCTTCAACCGGAGGTATTGACCGTGGTCTTTTTTGTTTTTCCGACCCATACGGAGTACTCGGTGGAACCTTTTCGGATATTACTGCAAAAAATTATGATTTCAAGCTAATCAATGGAACGAGACGAGAAGATACACAATATCCGTGTAAGAAGATAACAAGAGAAATCCCACAATAAGTTCAGCCAAAACGAGAAACTTGAATAGAAGAGTTATATATATTAGCGCAACGTTTCGGCTAAAGACTATTAGCCATCATCAGGCGTACTGATGTAGTACCTCTCAGTACGCCTGATGATGGCTAATAGTCTTTAGCCGAAACGTTGCGCTAATATATATAACTCTTCTATTCAAGTTTCTCGTTTTGGCTGAACTTATTGTGGGATTTCTCTTGTAATCAATGGAACCCTGCAGAAAAGATAGCTACCACTAAAATATAATCTCCTATGATGTGTAATGTTTTGATGAATGAAATCAGTCAGCAATATGATATCTTTGTAGGATTTAAGAAGACAGCCAGGAATATAATGTCCAGCAGTCCTGATGAATTTTTCTAATCAAACTATATGTATTATGAAACTGGACCAGCCATTTAATAGAAATTTGGTACATCAATGACACAGAATATTTTCTTTTATCCAAATAACCCACAGTGATAGGTGTTCTTAATCTTATTGTTAAGCTAACAGCCAGGTTTGTTTTGAAGGATAATAGCTCTGTTCATAAAAGCCTTAAAGAGATAAAGAGACCTTTCATGGCTGAACTCAATTACCATTACATGTACAACTAAATTACATGAAATTCCTCTCATTTCAAGAAGTCAGCCTAATAATTGAGAGACAACACAAAACTAAATTTCTAATTCAAATTACTTCATTAATATTATAAATGATAGATAACGTTCTGACTTATTAGAAGGAAGCATTTTTGGGACACACTGAGTAGGCCTATAGCAACTGTTTTGTTGAACTTACTCGATCCAGAAGCTAAACGTTTTTTCTGTTGTCCGCCCGGTGTTCCAGAGGGTCGATTGACCGTCATATACGAGCGTAGATTAGCGTTGGAAGCATTCACCAAACGATCGTCACTCAACGGTCCAGCTGGTATTTTGGCACTGAAAATAGGAAGTAAGGAAATAATGATCCGCAGTACTTTCCACGATGCAATAAAACAAAAGTATTTTCATTGAAAAATTAAGTTTATTCTTCTGTCATTAAAAAAATCCTAAAAACTAGTAACGCATTAACAGCAACACTGGATTTACACAGTGATGAGTTCCTCTCCTGATTTACTTGCCTGAACTTTCAGAAAAACCATTAAAAGACCTCATATCAGGGTATGAAAATTATGGTCATGGACAGCTTTGTGCCGTAAGCAAAAATCTGGGCTCTCAAAATCAGCTTCGGCCAAGATTTATGGTATATCATATATTACCCGAGATCAATGATAGATTTGGGGGTGGAAAATCTCAAGAAGTTAACTACATCTTAGTTATAGCTTAATTAATACCTGATTGTATTTTGACCGATCATCATTCGGTTGATGTCTAATTCTAATATTCTCGGCGTGTTCAAATACGACGTTTGTTGCTGTTTAAGATTATCAGCGGTTAAAACGCGAGGTATCGATTCTTGCGTCTGCCAAACTTGTCCGTCCGTGTCTCCGATTGAAGTCACGTGTTCACCGTGAATACCAGCCGATCCCTGCCTCTGTGGGAACACAACATAACGCAAAATTATCAAATTTCATAAGAACTGGGTGTGAGATATAGCAGCATACCAGTATTGGTATTGTAGACTTACTGCTGTTAACTGATGTATAACTGTGACATTGTCTTTAATAGGACTGACTGCTGGTGCTTTTGGCGGCTTCATACGTTCTATCTTAGTCGCGTAAGCATCCAAGTAACCTCTGAGTTAGATAAAAAGCAAAGAATCACAACATATACACACACACACAAAATATTAACTTCAGTTAAGTCTGGCAAAAGGTGAGGGGGTTTGTACTAAAGGTTTTGTTTTTGCCTCTGATATACAGCGCACAGCTTACATTAAGTTGGAAATATCAAGGATTGTACATAAGAGGTCTCATATCATAAGACTGGTCTAAAGTTGTTAGTTTGGCTATAGAACCAAGATAGTCCATACACTATTTTTGGAATATTCCTTCCTTACCTTCCTTTAAAAGAATAGACCGGTTTGATAAGAAATATTCCCGACTCCTCTTCGACATTATCGAGCGTATCCATTAACATTTTAGCCAGTAAAATCCTGCGTTCGTCCATCGTGTCCATTTCATCCGTCCATCGTTGAGCGCGCTAAAATAGATGTGTAATACATGTATTCACGATGATAAAAGATAACACATTAAAGCTCGCATTCAACCATGAATCTTGTGAAAAACAAAAATATGTTCATATTTTAAACACTAAGCAGCTGACACACATAGGTATATCTACCTTGTTCTGTAATTGTTCCATTTTGTCGAGTAGTTGGAAGACGTTATCGTTCAAACTGCGACTTTGCCGGACATTTTCTACGAAGGAACAAAAACTATCATTACTGGGGCATGAAAAATTACATAATCTTTAAAAAAGTGTAAGGAGAAGTGAGTTCAAGTAATGGTATACTACACATTTATCATTTTCAACAGCGAGGCAAACTAATCTATAATGGCTGCAAATGTATTGAAAATACATCTACTCAAATCAAATGCATGATTCGTGGTCATTCCAGAATTTAAGAATTTTTCTAGAAGTATCTGAGGAAAAATTTTGAACTTTCACGAGGTCTAAATATTAGCATCAAGTATACTTGTCCAAAATTTAAGAATTTAGTGTAATTTCTCAAAATAAAAAGTTTTAGGGCGTTGCAAGTATTTTTTTCAATTTCAGGTAGGTTTTGAAAGAAATTAGGTAGATCCTGAAATCCTATTCGACAAGTTTTAGCCGCATACCTTCTATTTCCTTCATTTGACAATGATGGTAAAATTTACGAACGAGTTGAGTAAACCGTTGCGCCGGTATGCTCACATATTCCTGCATTTTCTCACAAGCATCCTGTAAAATAGATACCAAAAACACAGAGGTAAATAACCAGCACCCTTAAAATAGAAAAGACACAAAGCAATGGTGAAAACTTGGTCCCACTATGTTTTTCCCGTGTGAACATGGATTTCTTTAGTATTTATGTATTCTGTTCTTTTTCTCTATTAGTCTGTACTTGTTCGAAATAAAGACTTTATTATTATTATTATTATTAAAAGGGGCAGCGGGGTGGTCATTGGTTATAAAAATGAATAAGAAAATTATATTGGCAGAAATATCGTTTCATGTCCTAGACAATTCAATTACACTCCAAAGAAAGATACAGCTGAATGGACGCATGTCTATGGTCATTGCTTACGACATATTTCTCCGGTTCCAACTTTTTGTCGACGACCGCTCTTTTCATCGTTTTGGCATTTCGTTCGTAGTCTAATCTCGTGAACATTACCGGTTCCTCATCTGGCACCTGAAATGAGATGAGAATTCTTCTTTAATAAACAGACAGAGTCTTATAAAGCCAGGGTCCAGCAGGGGCCAGTTGCACAGTCGTGACTTAAGTCCAAAAGTGGTCTTAAATCTTAAGACTGGTCTTAAGTTGTTAGATTGGCTATAGAAGTAAGTTGGTCTTAAACTGGTCTTAAATCTAAGTCATGACTATGCAACCGGCCCGAGCTACCATTGCTCAGATGGGAGTAACGATACCACGGCTGCCAACCTTTGAAATGTGCTATCAGTAACAAGTTGTATTATTCGTTATGTATGAAAGAAAATGTTGAACTTAGTCAGTAATTAATTGACACACCTTCAGTACATCTTTCAAATTTCTGAACACATCAAACAAATCAAATCAAGTACTTTTGGGACAAAATAGTAACTAAATATTGAAAATCAGCTGTGTGATACCAATGTATCATTGATCATACTCAATACCGAGGACATTGATACTTAAATACTTAACAACTTACATGCACTGGTTCTTGTCGTTTATGAAGATCAGTCAATTCCAGTTTCAGTCTATTGATTGTTTCTTGCATTTCCATGATAGTTGTTGTGTTTATTCTGTTGAAGAAGAAAAAGTATCATAGAACAATATATACACATAGAAATTGTCTACACATAATCAGTTAATGATACTGGTCTGCTACTTACTGTATTTGACTTTCATATTTCTGTTTTTCTGACTCCAAATTTCCTTGCCTGAAAAGATTTCAGAAGAAATAATGCAAATTTTTTAACAGTTTTCCGTGATAAAAATGTAACGATGCACACAACGATAACACACGAAGACTTACACTTTGATAATTTGTTCCTGAAGATCTTTGATTTGTGCAGACATTTTCGTTTCGGTGATGATGTCTCTGGCTGGTTCGACCGGCTCAGAAACCTCCTAAAAATACAACCAGCAAAATTTCATGATACAAACTGAAAATCTGAACATTTTTCTACATGTATAATACATGTGTAGGCCTATATTTGGTATGTAGAGATTTCAAAGGGAATGGATGCTATGACTGGAGGAAAGATTCCACTTGATTAACAGTATTTCAACTACACTGAGGAAAAAGAAGCCTGGGTCTGCATGGAATATCTGTAGGCTTTGATTTCAGAAGTTCGACCAGCTCATTGCCAATGGAAGAATAGTACCGAAAAACTGAACTTTCAGAAAATTAATTCACTTATGCAATTTCACTATAGGTACAAAATTAAAAGGTTACCGTAAACCATTTTAAGCTAAAGACTTTTTCCTGAAGTAGAAACCTTATGAGCTTAACCACTTGAAACCTAGACTTTTTCATGACGTAATGGATGCTAAGCACAAACTTATATTCAACTCGATCGACTCACTTTTTGTAATTCATCGAGGACATCAGAAAATGTAGCAAAAATCTCATCAAGGATCTTTAGGATACTGACGCTCATTTCTTCAAGTTGTGGTTGAACGGTATCATCCTCGTCAAAAGTAACAGTCTGAGCGCCGAGCAGCATCTGATTCGATACGGGCATTCCTACAATTATAGAATTATAATTCCTACTTGTCCATGCATATGTATTTGTATGTTCGTCTATATATGTTCACTATTTGTCAATATGTGTAAATAATTTGTTTTGTGGAGCAATAAATTTGCTTCACTATATTTCAAACATAACGCCCCCATTAATCTGAATATCTTCTTTCGATGAATTGGCAATACGTTATTTATTCCAATTCATTTTCATGAAAAGTGACCGGCATATACTCTTAGACATCACACATTTCCAGAATTCAAGTGTCGCTGGAAAATATAGATGGATTACCACTGCCCCTCAGAATGTTGAATTCTGCTTACATTATGCAATAGTACAGTACTTCCCTTAACCTGAATCCTTTTAAGTCAATTCATAAGGCAACTCAAATATACAAATCTTAAAACTATGACAATTAAATATCAATTCAAATTCCATAATCTAACCTGAACAAAAATCATAGGTTCCCATTGAGTCTGCTGCAGAACTACAAACCACAATCGGACATACAGGATTCAAACATTCATCCATGAATGAACTTCAGCACTCACCTCGCTCTTTGAGTAATGCACTCATATCATCTTTCAGTTTGATGATACCTCCATAGGAACGGAGATATTCCTGAACTACTGGATGTTCTACCATCTTCGTTGATTTCCTGAAAGTTCCACATCAATGTTAGTGCATTATCCTACATTACTAGTACCGAAACAGCGAGGGAAAACTAAACACTTAATGTATATTTTTTTCAGTCAAAAATAAAAAGATATTCAAGGTAAGCCTATATCTTAGATTATATGACAAAACAGGGATACCATGCCGATTTGGAGCCAGTTCCATAGTTCTAGGGTTAAATAAAATATTGGCCTGAGTCAAATTACTGCAATTAGTTCTACTAGTGACTCGCTTTATTTAAGCATTGTTTAGTACTGAGTGAGTGGTATTGATCGAGTGGCATATAAATGCTCGGACCAAATTTGACTCGGGCCTGATCCATGCCAATTTGCCCTGGGCCAAATTGTCTCCATGTGATCGCCGCTTTAGAGTCCATGGTCAAACTTATAACCGTGTGACAACTCTGGAACTGGGCCCTGGTGAAATGCTTGTCAATCAAGGGACATTTCACAGAACAACTCAAAAGTTCCACGAGTCATGATATCACAATACTGCCAAAACGTTTGATTAATTATGTAAAGTAGTTCTGTGAAAAGGTCCCCGCTAAGAGATGAACTAACGGCACAGGTTTCAGTTGCAACTGTTCTACAAAACCAGTGCCTCTATTTTCCACATTTACCAAATGCATTCTGTTTCATACATAGGTTTTTTACCTATATTGATTTTGAAATATCATATGGCGTATACCAGTAGCGTATATTGGCATCTAGTTAACCTTTGGTTTATTGTATAACATTGTATCTATTGTGGCAAACTTGGGAATATTCTCTCAAATGAAAAAATCAATAAAACTCATCTATTCGTCGTCGAATTGAGAGTTATTCATCTTGAGATTAATCTAATTTAGAACTTATTTAGATCATATCCAGGAGCGGATATAGCCCCACAGGGTGGGTGGTGACTGTAGCGCACAAGTCAGTAGGGCAATGATGAGTTTGTAAACAAGGCATCATTACTGTATTTGTTCCTGATGTACAGACACATAGGCTACAAAAACATAAATTGCACAACAGAAAAATGTACAACTTTTTCGAGGTCCCATGCACCGCATTCTTTTAGCTATTACCACATCAATTTCCCTAATCATCCATTTTTAAGCTTTACAGATTTTTTGTCCGGGATAAAGACCAGATGAAAAGTGAATACAACAGCCCACTTACATTTACTTCCACCAAAAGATAACATCGACGTTAACATGGAATATTTCAAACAACACGGATACAAAACATCTTAGTTTATCATGATTAGTGAATTAACTTTAGGGTCAGTATTCACTTAGACAACAACACTGAACAACATATACAATTTACCAGTCTGCGATATCAATATCACTGAAATTGAAGGCAATCTTTCGGTTATGTTTCTTATAAAATATTCTTTCTATAGCATGTTGCTTGTTCCAGGGGCGGATCAAAGGGGAGGGTGCAGGGGGTGCGCAACCCCTCGGAAAAAAGCTAAGTTGCCCAGAAATTTTACAGGAAAATGAGAAATGATGAAATGGTAGCAAAAAGTTTAGATTTATACGCTTGTTCTCTGTATTTCCAAAAATGAGTAAATATTTTCCAGTGAGTTTTTTTTGGGGTGCCCTTTAATTGTACATGCCCTATTTTGGGGGAGCATTTCTCCCTGAATCAGACTCTAGATCCGCCCCTGGTTCAAATGATGTAGAAGTTTCATGTTAAAACCTGTTTGTTTGTTTGTTTGTATTGCGCACTAATTGCTTTCTTGGTATAAAATCAAATTCGGTATAAGTCGACAATTCGAGTTTTCCGTTTATTTTGTTGATCAAATGGATCTATTACTTTCAACTTGCTCCAAACCAAAATTGGTGAGAACGCTTCATACCAAAATAGCATTCATCTAATTCATGGAATTTTTGTACGAATATTACCTGTCATCATCGTCGTCGGAAAGAACCATCGTATGATCGCGTACATCTGTCGTTGTTCGATCAAACGTCGTCTGCCTAGAGATACGTACGAATATACATCAAAAGCGAAGGTAACATTAACTACAAGTTAGTATCGCACAGACAGAGCTGTCAACCTTTGATATCAGACCCTCAGTAACGTATCCTTTCACATTTAGCATTTCGCAAAGGCTTGGTCCAAATCCATACAGAAACTTAAGTGAAATTTTTTTTCGGTAACATTTCATTGAAGAATGAAGCATTCAAATTTAAAACTCAAATTAATCAGTAATCAAGGGCACTTAAGATCCCAGTAACATGTCCTATACACATCTCACCGATGCCACCAACCTCGGCTATGAGTTATCAAAGACTAAATGTTTCGCTTCAACTTCAACTGACGGACAGTGAAATTTAATGAAACATAGTTCAAATCTGTCAGGAATGAGAGACTCGGTTACTATCTTGTCATTTAACATGTATCGAACAAATCAGTTTCCCAAAATTAGCTTACAGCTCTGTGAATTCATTGCAACATCGATATTTCTAATGGAACTTGATAAATACATGTACATGCTCAATATTAGTGTTAAACATATACCTCACCTGTGACCGCGGCGAAGATGTATCTCTCATGTCCTTATGGGAAGTACGTAATGCTACATTGAAGGGTATAAACACAATGTATAGAAACGTTTAATGAACTTTACCTGCTGAGATTTGTGACGCTCGATTCAAATTTCAGCGGAGAAGTCGAAGCATCTTGCATCATTGCCTCGACGCGTAATTCGGAAACTAAAAAACATCAAATGAATTTAGAGAGTCTTAGCACTCCTTGATTCTTAAGCCATTCTGACATCCAAAGACCAGTTCAATATTCCGTGACCTTTTTGTGTATACTGGTACATGTACTATGATTTATATCACGGTTATGAGTTAGACTTAACTCAGAGTCAAATCTTAACTAGAAACTGTGCCCGGTCCAGTTCTACAGTTCCGAGTTAATATCTAACTCTTGAGTTAAAACCCGAATTGATATTTAACTAACGTTAACTCATAACTGTGGATTTGGGTCCAGGACTGCACAACTGAGCTTTGTATGAATCATAAGTCTGGGGCCAGTTGCTCAAAAGTTGGTTAAAGATAACCGGTGGATAAATGCCATACTAACAATGAAGTTTTCATTGTCACTATTTCAACTATCTACTGGTTAACTCTAACCAACTTTTGAGCAACTGGCCCCAGGTAGAAAATACTGTTTATACCTCGTTTATCGATTGGAAACGGTACGTCGCCATTTTCATTCACTTCTGCGTCGATGATCGTTGATTTTAAAGATTTCAGCGATACAGCCGGAGATTTCGATCGACGCTCTTCAATCGCCGATCGCGTTTCTTCTAATTTCTCTTTGTATTTACCGCGCACGGACGCACGACTTCGAGCAGACGACACCACCTGTGGCGCCACCGTACCTTCTTCCTGTTCGGAAATACAATTATTTATAATTTCAATTTGAGTCCAAAGAGAATACATTACTGTAATGATTATTCATTGATTGAAATATCTTCACTATTCAACTGTTTTCAAAGTTGATGGCAGTTGATTTTGTACACGCATTCAATCCCTTTCAATTCTGATTTCAACTTAATCATTAAATTCATAGAATTAAACATATAACTGGAATGGAATGACGATAGCCTCCTAGTGGTCCTTCCTGCGAGTACCGGGTACTGACTTAAAAATCAGAAATGAAAACAATAAGAGATCATGCTGGTGTTAGGAAATATGGTATCACAATCTTTTTCAGGTTTCGATTGGAATGGTAGGGTATGAAGATACGTCAACAGTACTGAACCATGGATATTCATGCAAAAACATAATATACAGGTTGAAGTATTTATTTTGCTAGAGAAAATTAAGTGTGGAGGGCTTTTAATTGTTGTAGGCCCTTTCAAACAAAAACAAAGGCATTATCAGGGGAGGGTCAAGAGCCTTACACAAACATCCAGTGCATGTATCCCAGTGCATGTATCCTAGCATTCTTATGGTTACGGTTTTACTTGTGACTACTGTATAGCTGATTGAAAACGGTTTCATGGTTGAACAGATCGAAAAAATGGTTGTGTTTTCAAATGTAACCCCTCGAGCGATTTCTAAGGACAGCTAAAACCCTAGCGATGCATGCACAGATCTAAGAAGTGCAGAAATTTCATGGGTAAATTATAATATCAAACTGATACTGTTTTTTTATGAGCTTTCCAAGCAGTGCCTACACGGGTATGATGGAAAATCCACGATTAAAAGAAAGTAAAAATTATGAATCATCTTAAAGTTTCAAATAGCTGATAGTATTTCAATCGAAACGTCGAGTAACTTTTTTCTCGTTTAATTAAGGGGTTTCCTTTATTCAAAGATAGGCAGTGAGTGACTTGTCTGTGAAAACCAGACTACTCTTGTTACCATTTTCCAAAAAAAAAAAACTAAAAGCAACACACACAAGATGAGCACACACGAACACAAAATCAGCTAACATTGATACATATTATACACTCATGCATTGGTTCCATTTCATTGGTTCTTCTAAATAAAAGAACCGTCGACGAACTACGAAATTACCTCATGAAGAATATCCAAATTAACGTTAGATAATTTACTCGCGCGACTCGGAGACTGAGGCGCGGTCAACAGAGAATCGCAATCGGAATTGGGACTGAAATCGGTCGGTAGTGACTGACTGCTTTCTCGTCGGCGACACGCGCTGCTGCCGCTATCATCGGGAGATCTGACGACGACGATATTGCTGAAACGACGGCGAAGATTTCGTAATTTATCGAACCGCGGACTGACCGGTAATATCTCGGTCGCCGTGTGATCGGTTTGAGTCGAGTGGTCGACGTACGTGACGTTGATTTCGGGAACGGACGGTTTAATCGTCGACGCCGCCGAACTCGAACGAGTCGACCCCGCCGAATTATCGAACTTAGATTTAAATTTCAAACGTAGTCCGGACGACGCGCTACTTTCTTCGACCGTTCGGTTCGAATCGGCCGATTTGATCGAACTGTTCGAAGAGGCTAACGAGACTATCGACGGACTCGGTTCATGTTCTACACCAGGCAGACGGAGTCCGTTCGAAGTCTTATCATCGTCACGATTATTTGATACTGATTCGATGCTTGAAATATCATCGCTACTACTACTACTATCACTACTACTACTATCGGTAGTACTGCTATCAGACTCTGATTCACTATCAGAACTACTCGCCGATTCGCTGGATTCTGATTCTTTTGTTTTAATAACAACATTTTGATGGTGTTTCAACTTTGCACCCTCTGATTGACTACGATGCCCGATGCTAACATTCAGTTTTTTGTCCGGTTGAGTCTTATTCGGAGCAGATTTTCTGCTGATAATCGTTTTTTTAAGCGGAGTCTTCGAAATATTTGCCGTCGATTTCATATTTCTATTCACGAAACCCATTTGGGTTTTGCTCCTTTTCACTGGCGATTTAACAGCGGTTTTGACCGAATTCGAACTCACTGATCTATATACCGTCAAATGTTTCTTTTTATCTAAATCGTTTACAGTTTTATCATCTTTAGCCGAAACGCGATCTTTTCGTTCCCTTTCAGATTGCGATGAGTTATCCGTTGACCCATCGCTCGCCCCCTGATCGTCGCGCGAGTTCGATACCGAATTAGACTTAAAAGCATCCACGTAAGGCTGGAAGAAGACATTCGACAAACATTGTATTACGATTAGAAAAAAAGAGTCAAAAGTACACAGTATCCTCACGTGCCTGAGTCGATGTCTCTGGCAAATGACGATACGGACAAATTGCACACAGACAAATATAGCAGTTAGAAGATTATGATTATTAGCCAAGCAAGCAGTTATATAAAGTATAAAATTTTGTTAATGATTATATTTTATTTTGATAGATTATGCTTAATTTCAATCGAATAACAAATAAGCAGACGACAATCGAATCAGTTAAACATTTAGGACCCATTCATTTTAAGTATGGACATAAGTTTCGGCGTGGACCAAATCAAGAGATATGCGAACGGTAGTTTCGAAATGTACCAGTTCGAAACACTTCATGCTGCATATCTTTTGATGAATGAAAATGAACAAAAATGTCATGTACAGTGAACTTGCAAAAGTCATCGTAGTTGGGAAGATTATTTTGTTGACCACCAATCCGTATGATGAATTTTATTTAATAAATTTAATTATCACAAATTTGGACTGAAAAGGAGAGACGATTTCAATAGTGACGATTTATCAGATATGACTTAACCTGAGTTCGACTGTACAGTGGTTTGCCATTTATTCTATGACATTTGGAGGTGATATCTGATACTGGTAATGTGTAGAGGTAAGATGGGCAGTAAGGAATACTAATAGTGCTAGTTTAAGTATTTACTCATAATAATAGAAGGGAATCTTTTACCAATGAATGAATTGTGTATGCACCCCAAGGTCTAAATTAGCTCTATTATTTGTACATACTAAATGAACGGTCCCTTTTTAAATAGTTTAAAAATTTCAAACGGTCTAATGACCGTGTTATTCATGGGGAATGAACTTACGACATACCTGCGCTGAATTATTCAAATCATCAGTCAATGCCTCATCAGCGCTGGCAGAAACTGAATCCAGCCTCGACGAAGAGGCATCGTTTATTCGATTCGTAGCTTCAACATTTCGATTCACCTCATCATCATCATCCTCATCATCATCACCATCCTCAGGTGCAGCATCGGGTGACGCATTGCGTGAAGAATTGTTAGTATGGCTAGCGATATGCTGTTGCTGCGATATTGCGGGGGTTGGGGTACGTTTAGTCAAGAGAACAGGAGGCGTTGTTGCCTGTACGCCTTGCTGCAATACATAACATATAGCGCTACTACAGCTACATACGAAGTTACACATGAAGGAATTAGATACTATATTTTCTATGTATTCTCGCATTAAGCAACTGCTACAATAAATAATGAATCTAAAATAAATGCAGATTAGTAACAAATTAACGAATACATATGTTAATTTACATGAATATATACCAGGTACTGGTTGCCCAAAAGTTGCTCAACTCATATGGTATCGAACAAACTTATTTATTTTTTATAAGGGAACAGTTGTTATGTAATCACTCATCTGTACTATTCGTCTCTACAATGCAGTTTTAATTGTCGCTACATCAGTTATCAACCAACAGATTAACCTGAGCCAGCTTTTGAGCAACATGTCCCAATACTACCTTATTATCTAATTTCAATTATACTTATCCTAATAATACTAATATTAACCATCATATAGACCAGCCAAATATTTGCTTTTTCTATATATCTTGATCGTTTAGTGCATACGAAATTTCAAGTTCAGGCTTTCCGGATATCGATGATAAACTAGGCTGGCAGAGAATTGGCAGCAGTACATAAAGGATTTACAAATTAGCGAAAATCTAATAGAAAATAGAATAAACATTATAAAAAAAATTCTACAAACCTCTACTGCTTTCCGCTGAAGAGAAAAAACCATTGAGAGTTTAAGGAACATTATGAGACTGATATTTACCGTTTCTTGTTAGAGTTTGCAGCAAGCACTGACCTGTAAATTGTTTCCCGATGCCTCTTCGACGGATAGTTGTTGCTGTTGCTGATCCAGTTGTTCTGGCGATTGAGATAATTCGCTAGATAATAGGCCTTCCTGAGAATGAAAAAAGAGAAGAATAAGAAAGAGATGTTCTTCAATGTAAGCTGCTAGGGATTATTAAACTCGTCAATCAGGGATTCACGGTTCATCTCTGGCCTCTCTTAACCCTTAAGATAGAAAAATAATCATGCCCTGGGCCCGATTCCATAGTTTTGAGTTACATTTCAAATTTTTTTCATTTCTGATGTTTCAACCCGAGGGTCAAACTTATGAATCAACTCAGAACTGTGGAACTGGGTCCCCAGAGTTGTTTCTTTCAAGTATTCTTCCGTTGTGGTTTCGTACCAATTGTTCTTGTTCTCGAATAAACTCTTCCAATTGTGCCATACAAGCATCTGCTTCTTGTTCGGCTTGATTCTGTAGATTTGACGCTTGATCGATTTGTTTGATTAACGCT
This sequence comes from Tubulanus polymorphus, assembly GCF_964204645.1. Classification (NCBI taxonomy): domain Eukaryota; kingdom Metazoa; phylum Nemertea; class Palaeonemertea; order Tubulaniformes; family Tubulanidae; genus Tubulanus; species Tubulanus polymorphus. The sequence goes on along the minus strand of NC_134035.1, from coordinate 11,201,586 downwards.
TTCCTCTCCTGTTATTACGAAAACAGAAAGTAAATCGAGTTTAATTTCGATCGAAGACAATTGAACTGAAGCATGCTGCAACTTTCTTGTCACGCAAATAATTTTGACCATAGTTATGAAAGTTGCAATGTAGCATCTAGTGGGATCAGTGATATGACCGATTTCTTAAAAAGATGTATGAATGCAGTTCTGGTTTGCTCCATTTTGAATCAGTCCATGCACCAAATTAGAGTGGACTAAACAGCGATAGCTTGAACGTGGCTAATGACAATACCCATAATTTCAATGATTCAGTAAATTTATGATATTGCAAACTAACCGCTTCCCATCTGGATTTGTGCTCTTGGAATTGTGCTTTTAGAGTGTTGACTTTCTTTTGAGTCTTGATCAGCACGTCGTCCAGTTTCATTTCTAATTCAGAAATCTTTTCTTGACTCTAAAATTTAATGTAATCAATATGAAGCATAGAAATACACACGACAAAATCTTTGCACTATTAGACGAGAAGATATCCGACGACAATATCCGTTAGCCGAAACGTCGCTCCTCAAATATAATCATTCTGATATAGAATTTTTTCAATCTTGGCTTCGTTATTGTGGGATTTCTCTCGGCTTTGCACTATACAAAAAATTCTTTAAAAACATGGAAATAAGTATTCTAGAGTTATCTACATAGGTCAGTCGTAAGTGTTAATCATTTTTCATACTTACTAGTTCTCTGTATTGTTTGAATCTAGCTTCTATCTGATCTGCGGGCACCGAAGCCTGAAAGAATAAGAATTTAGTTTGAGTTTAATATGATTATGCAGTTTCAACGCAAATATCCACATATCTTTGTGCGGAATCTTGCTCAAGCGTTATTTTTTACGAGTTCGATTAAACTTTCAACACTTTCATATCAGAGTGAAGTTGATCAGGATCAGCTGGATTCATCTTGTGCCAACTTACCCAAGATTCTTCAGCGTCGAGATCAAAAAAGTTGTCTAATTCAACGACAATTTTGTTCGATTCCCGAACAGTATCCAGTGACATTCCAGTAACATCACGCGATAAATCGTAATTCACATCCGTTTTAGATGATTTCTGAAAAATTCGTCAAATGAATACCATAAAAAGAAGACATTTTTCCTGCAAAATAACGAAACATGTTTCACAAACCAAACAGTGTTCATTCAGTTGAAACATGTTTGGCTGTTTCACATGCGAACAGAAAGGCTGACTGATATGCAGTCATTTGTGACAACATATATATTTAAAATCTTTGAAGTCTCAGGATCAACCATTGATATCATGTGGAAAATTTTTCACAGCAAGAATTTTAATTCATTACTAATGTTTATTGATATCCCAGGGAGATGCAAGTCTCACAGGGTGTATCATATGCTTACAATGGATGTCTGAGTATTCTGTCTGCTTGTTGTAAGTGGAGCTCGTCGTTTTGAGACCTGCTTCGTGGCTGGTTTCCCAACATCTTTCAGTAACTCCTAAAATGAGGAAACAACATTTTCTGATTGACAATGATTAAGGAATAATCTATTTAATTGAGGTATCAACCTGCTGCCTAGAACCAGCCCAGACAATGAAGTCTGGATGGTCACTTTGTAATTGTGTACGGATGAAATGTCTGATGTTGGTAATTGATTTTCAGCAGGGTATAAATATTTCAGGTGAAGTCCTGAACAAATTCTGGATGGTGAAAATTGGAAGAATGATGATAAAGTGTTAAATTGTGAAGAAAAAGGAGCACTGCAGCTCGATGTGATCTACATTGATTCCTGCTGTTTAACATATCAGAAACTAAATACATCTAATAAATACACATTACAACAACTGTTTTAGAATTATTCTGCATCTTTTCAATCACAGTTGATTTTTTTTTCTTTAGCTTTTGCATTTTACTGATGTTGATTTCTGAAGCTAGGATAGAAGAATGGTAAAAATGACATAAAATCAACCACCATGTAATTCCAGGGAAGTCAAATCAAAGTACCACCTACACAGAAAAACAATCCAATGATATGATATGGGAATCAGAATTAATTAGGTATATCATCATCAGGGATTCTTCAGAGAATTTGATTCAATTTCAGGGTTGAGAAAAAATTAGTGGCTATTTCACATTTTCAATAAATGCGATGAATGAAACAATTAGGGATGATTGACACGGCTGAATTCTCATCAAATAAAGAGGGTTTGAAATAAATCTTCAATAAGAAATGTTGGAAAAGATAATCAAGAGTTGGGAAAGGACTGATACACGTAACAACAGACAACAAAACTCACCCGACTTTTCATTCGACTATTAGGGGCTAGTTTAACTCGAAGTTTGCCCTTTCCTTTCTAGAAACGCATGCGCACAGAATGAAACCTCTCTCAATTAATTCGTAACTTTTCATAACTTTTTTTCAAATGCATATTATATCGGAAAGACTTCACTTACCTGCCGAGCTGCTCTCTTTTTGATCTGGTCGGTATTGTCCGTCTGTAAAGAACAAATATTAATTCTCAGAAACAAATAGAAAAATTTGAATGGATCCAATTTTCCTACAGGAGTGAATTCAAATACTCAAACAAATTCTCATGTTTACTCTGAATGTTAATTACACAAAACGTTAGGTTCAAATCTGAAACAAAATCTCTCATTTAATGAAAAGGTTAGGGCTAAGCTAGTCCTCAAGATCGGTTTTAACTTGAAAGCCAGTGATAACTCAATATATTATTGGTTGAACCAAAGGGTTTTAGTTGAATCTGGTGCCAGTGGAAATAATCTAAGAGCAGTGAAAATATTCATAGATGAACTAATTGAGACTAATTCAGCTGACTATCTAAAAACTAAGTAACTGGGGTGCTGTGCTGGGTCAGTAGCTTAAAAGAACCCACTGAGGGCCACACAGGGCATTATTAGTAAGTTTGAGGTTTCTTTTTGCTCTGGCATGGAATGATGTACATTGAGTTAGTTTTCTATACGCAAGGTGACGAAGCCGACCTTAAGAACCTAATAATCAGGGACTCGAAATCTTCCCCGGCCTATGAAACATGTACATTCATATCTATCTACAAGCCCTACTATTGTACCTGATCGCTAGAGGTCGCTTCATTTGATTCCTGTTTGGGAAGAAATTATTTCGCTGAATCTTTAGCTACATGATTAGAATTATACAGATTCAAGCATAGATTCTTACAGCTAAAGATATCACTAGAAGAAGAATGTTGAACAGTTTTACCACAATTCAGAAATGAAAATACAGACTATACTGAATTATACAGTAAACCATGCGTATAAAAGTCAAATGTTGGGTCTCCTTTTATTCTTTAGGGCTGCCAACCTCAAAGTAACCAAAAGTAACAAGTCTAATTTTCTCAGTAGTTTATCTCGATGAAATGCTTATGAGAAAATTTGACAGAAAATTTTCAAATTAATCAGTAATCAATGATAAGACCCTCGGTAACATCGTTCATATTCCTGTCCGTGTCGAACAAATCAAATTAAGTATTTCTCGGGACAAAAATTGTAACAAAATCCTGTAAATCAGGAACAGTTGGCAGCTCTGATTCTTCTGTTAAATATCCATCCCAAACGCACTCAAATAGATCCCTGTGACTATTGTTTGAGATATGTGTGTGCCACCCTTCAGCAGTCCTTAAATAAAATCAAGATTTGTGTCTCGAACAATAGTTTATATTTTAAAGCATGAAAAGTCGGATTTTTTCTAAGTTAGGTGAAATCTTCCCATCCCGATACATGCAACTTACGCATGGTTTACTGTATATGCATTTAAAAGAAATTAAAGAGATATGATAGACATGTGTATCGAGATAAAACTATTTACATACAATAACCATATCTTCAATCAATTCAAAAACAGTTGTATCGTAATTGAATTGAATTTGAATAATGGGGTTCTGTGGTTAGAAATACCTACTGGTGCAACTCCTTTCACAGTTTCCAGTTCTTGCCTCAGATCATCAATTTCATCCTGTAAAATACGATATAAAACCTTATTACATACATGAAGAAGACATTGATTTTCCTCATAAAAATTCTGTACAAGTACCAAATTCAGTGAGAGATAATAAATAGGGTGTGATGCAGGTAAGTTGGATTTTCGAACATTTATGTAATGAATGTCACAAGTAGCTCGTTAATCAATATCAAAATGAGCTATTCAACATTCGTTCTCAAGCAACTCAAGCAAAAAATAGAATACAATTCTATCGTGCGAATCAAGGATCCAGTATCACAAATGGAATAAACTGCAACAAAACATAAAGTGAAACTTCATGAAACTGGATCCTGGCTTGAAAAGCTTATTCAGATGAAACCAGACTTTGCACTCCGATTCTACTTTCCAATTAGTGAATAATCGAAGTTTCATCTGAGAAAACTTCCAAATCATTTTCGAGTTTCAAGTTACCGGTTTAAAACGAACCTGATGATTAAAGGTCGGAGGATTCACATCGACGAACTGACGTAAATCCTGATATTGTAGAACGACCTGCGATGTTGCCATATTCAATCATTCATAGCGTTCAATCGATATACAAAATACGGCTGAATCTTATCATCCAACTGTTTCAAAGTTATTTCGCACAAATATTGCGTTCTGTTTCATATGTACATTCTACATATCCCTAATTTATCACAACTACAGTAAACCTTGTCTAACTTAGACACAGTGAGGCAAGGTTTACTGTATACCGGGGTATAGGCTCAGTAGTACATGTATACAGTCAAACTCCGTTATTACACCAATTTAACAAGTTTAGAATCATTTTTCTTTCCTAGCCTTGATCCTATTGAATAAAGTGTAATTGTCAAAAACCCGCTTAATCAAAATATTAGCAGCTACCTTAATTCAAGATTCTAATTTAATCATTTTCCAAAATCATCTCCAGAAGAAAAAGAAGTCTACTGCCTGATTATGCTTAATAGATTGATATTTTATTCTAACCATAAATTAACCTTAGCTCATATGATAACATGCTCCCTATCATGCTAGTGTAGTTATTGAAAGTCATAAGCGAACATAAACACCGAACACTAAAGCTATACATGTACCGGTATGATCTGAAGATATAACAAAACTATCATTAAGAAAAACACAAAACATCAATTTAAACAACTGTTACTGTTTTTTTCTTACGTTTCAAGTGGAATCCTCCGACCCATCTTCAGTTTATTTGAAATTTTCTATCCGCATTTTCATATAAACTCTGAAGATTGTTGGAAGGATTCCGCCTGAAACGTAAGAAAAAAACAATTACAATTGTTTAAATTGATATTGCGGGTTTCTTTCAATGATCTCATCAAGACTGAAAACTATGAACACCAATATAATGAAACTATTTCGTGTCTATCAATTCCAATAACAAAAACGAATCCACAAGTCAGTTTGAATAATTCATCGTTTCATTTCATAGCATAGCACGTAATATTCGGATACGTTTGTTTATATTATGGATGAAAGTCACCACAAAACACGAACGTATCGATAATTGATGGTTAATAGAACGTGCTACGGGTGACAACGGTTCTTAGGCTCAGGTTCGACTGTGGAGCGCTGAAGTTCCCATGCGTTAGTTTCCATTGCATTTTGGATACGTTGTATTTTAAATGTTACAATTAATTAATTTTTCATTGAATCAAATACTGATAAAGAAACATGTGGTCAATAAAGCATTATCCAAATTCCGAGTTTTCCAGGTTTTTGGCAAAATTGGTCAAATTCCCCGATTTTTTCTTGATTCTTTATTCCCTGAGTTATCCATGTTTTCCAGGTCAGTGGCTAGCCTGACATGAGGTTTATATAAACGATGTTCCACTGTTACACAAAAAAAGTAATAACAAGAAAAATCTACACAAACCAAATAAAGTACTGGAGTTGTCTTTGGGAAGCCGGTTTGTCATTTATAGTAATGCGATTTTGCCGTCGTTGAATATACTTTGTCTAAAGACGACCGTTTCTTAAGAATTCGAGTTTGGGAAATGTCACAAGACTGACATATTCACAAGCTATATAAGCATTGAATATTAAATACTTCACAGTCTTACAAACATATACCGTACGTTTCGAAGGTTCTGTGATTGAAAGGAAAATCGCGCTGGAAAGAATTCAAAGCGTGTTCAAATACTTATAAATATAATAAGTGTGTATGAAAAAATTACTAAATATGTCTAAGGACCGACTGTAATAAGTTACCACAACTAATAAACTGAAAGCTGATAGTTTTCATTGTTTCATTCATTCTAAATCAGTCCAAAAAAGTTAAAACTTAGTGAAAACTGGGACTCATAATGTAAATGATTATAAATCATATAGTAATCCTTTCGTGCCTATCAGCTTATGCCATATTGCTACTTATCTAGTTTTCCAATTCATAAATTTGTCCATGCTTATCCGCATTCCCGTTTTTCCAATTCCTAGTTGTTTAATTTCGATCTTCGATTCCTATTTTGTCGAAAGACAAGTACGGCGTTATTCACACTGATTTCACTCACATCGAAATCCATTTCGCACGATTACAAAACTACTAAATAAAGAACGCGGACAAGACACTAAATCTAACCGATACCTTAGACAGAATGGCCACTTTTGTTCAAAGACTTGCTTTTTTGCCGACTATTCCCAGACGTGTAAGTTGTTTTCCCTGATTTGATCTGCTAAGAATCCAATCAATTTTCACAGTCAAATATAATATGTAAGACATAGACAGAAACTGTTTGATTTTACATGCGATCTAGCGATCTCAACAAATTTCCTTGACTTTCCCTGACTTATAGCTTTTTTTTTACAAAATTCCCTGACTATTGCCTGACTTTTTCTAAAGAAAAGAAAATACCCTGACTTTTCCCTGATTTCCAGGTTAGTGGCCACCCTGATTGGATTCTCGATACTCATAACATCTTACCACATCATAGTCGTAACATTAGTTAGTTCCTTATCAGAGGAAAACCATTTATAGCAACAAATTTTGACAAAATAAAAACCGCGTAAAATTCGCCCAATAGTATCTAGCCGTTATTTCCAAAACAACTATGGGTTCAATGGTTGGTAACCAGTAAGATCATCTGCTATTCAGATTATACTTGATATTCCTTAGAAAATTAGATAAGATCCAAGAACGCAACATCACTAACTGGAACCGAACTAAAACTTGGTAGAACTCAGAACTCCGATAACTGAATCATAAAAACGAATCAATTTCTAAATTCCCATAATTGATATCCGAGTTTATACAATTGTTCAACGCGTAACTGTTAACGGCCTGTCGTTAAATGCGATTGCCTTATACACAGCGCTTATTGAAATAGCGTATTTCTCGAAATTAGTTCCACGCATTGCATTGTGACTGATCATAGAGCATAAATAGGCCTATATACCAGTACTTCGACGGCACCGTTGTGGGGTGTGGGTCATTAGAGAACGAGGGCTATTAATGGAATGACGAATCGGACGGACCAGAAATGAAATGGCCGGTTGACTTAGATATATTTCATGTGGCGAGATGATTAGTAGATATAGATATCATATGTTCAGGGCTCGATTGTGTGGACACAACCTTACTTAGACAACTATAATACTCGATTCAACTCATAAACAAAACTATTTAGATTTGTCCTGATAATGCAAACTACCTAATCAAATACATGTATAAATAAGATCCGCGCACTAATGGCGGTACTCAATGCCATCCAATGGCTGAACCTATTTAGCTCATTTTCCAAATATAGATCATACTTTCATTTATCCACCACCACGCAGAGCGCCGACTAGGATCGAGGTTTCTTTCTCCTAATCCAGGTGGGAGGCCAAAGAAGAACCTTTGACTAAACCAAGAGACTCGGTCTGGGCCAGTGATAACAACTGATTTTAAAAAATGCGTGAATGCACAGCACTGATTTGGTCTGTTCGGTTCCAGGTACAGGCCAAATAAAAACGGACTACCCAGTAACCAGTGATAATGTGAACGCAGCTCATATAATCGATATCTACCTTCGATGGTGGTTAACGAACACTAAAAATCCAATTAAGCGAAAATAATAAAAATATTTCCTCGATGTGTTTGTCATCGCCGGTGAATTACCGCGGACTTTGTCGTCGGTCGTGAATTATCGCGGACTTGTCAGCGTTAACAATCGATTACACGGTAACACACTCACTGCAACAATGAACGTACCATCGACTTCGTTCACGTTACCACAGAAACAGGCGGGATTAACGCGTCTCGTAATGGCCCCGTTTGATAATAAACTTTAACAACCAGGTAAATTATTACGGAGAGTTTTGCCGCGACGGGGAAACGTATTTATAAAGCCTTCAACTGCAGTTATGAGTTATAGAGAAATCTGCAATCCACTCGTATTACGCAAACAGGAAACTACGTCTCCATTGATTGGTTTCGGTTAGATTTCTAAGATCGCAGCTATCGAAGTTATGGAAGATTTTTTTCTCTCTTTCTTAACCCTATTTCATAGAACATGATCTATTATGAACGCGCCGATGGCATGATCTGGTGGTAACTGTTGCAGATGTCTGATCGTCTGATAAGTCTTGGTAGATGGCACTTTCCTGGCCTTTACCCCTTTAACGGGAAAATGAAACCTCGAAAGCTGGTTATATTGCCCTAAGTGGTGCTTAGTAGGGTCAGAGATGGAAATGTCTTACATGTGTCCGATAGGAATTTTTGCATTTATTAATATCAGCTGATAAAATTGGCTTTTTCACATTTTTTTCATAACTTCCGGCTATATACCAGGATTTTTCAAATTTTTCCTGACTTTTCTTTACGTCAAGATACAATAATGAAAGTAATTCCTCATCAAACTGTGTTTAGATAAAATTAACTTATTCAACTTATCAATTTATGCATAAATTCTGACCTCTACAATGTACCAAAAGGAATCAAGATATTTTGATGAATATATTAATTGAAATATTCATACATTTTCATTATTTTTCAAATCATTCACATTTTCTCACAATTCATCAGCACAATTTTCACATCAATCTGATGTTGATTGTTACTAAAACATCGAACTTACGTTAAGCTGAAGAATTTCTTTTTGATACGAGTCCTTGACTTCGGTGACGACTTTCTTGTGTTCAGACTTCAGTTGATCGACTTGATGCTCGTGCATCAAAACCAGATCTGTAAATAATATTCGAATCAGGATGAAAAGCGGATAAAGATCACCATTTCATTCAAAGTTACAGCTAAACCATTGATGAAACGCTATTTCCGTGTCGTGACAATATAGAGAATCGCACACTGATATAATGAGAAAGATGAAGTCCGAAAAGTTTTGATTCAACGTTTCATTGATAACCTATTCGTATTCCTGAAGATGACTATTAGGTTATAGTCAAAACATCTAATCAATAAATTATTAGCTTAAAGGAAACTTTTCAGAATAAATCTTTCTCGTTCTAATAGCGCTAGATTCTCTATATATCGTCGCGAAGCAATTCAGCCGAAATTGAAAGCGTAATAAGTACAGACCTGGGGTCGGTTGCATAGTCATGGCTTAGACTTAAGACCAGTCTAAGACCAACTTAGTTCTATAGCCAATCTAACAACTTAAGACTGGTCTTAAGATTTAAGACCATTTTTGGACTTAAGTCACAACTGTGCAACTGGACCCTGGACCAATATTTTTGGTCATTCTAAGCCTGTACCAGATTTTAGCACAAATTATTCCGCGTGAATGAATGGTTCTGGAAGCAACTTGTCACAGCATCATTTTAATAATAACTTTGTAAAGAATTGATTTACATGTGAACGCGCTCTCTAATCTAATCTCTGCACAAGTAATGAATCAGGCCTGGTCCGTACCAGTATGAACCAGGAAAAAAATCATCTGTGTGATCGCCACTCTAGAATCGTTCTATTCTGGTATTGAAGTGTACTAATTTGTTTTTGGTTTTATTGGTCTATTTGTTTCATTTGAAAAAGATTGCAATGTTTCTGACCAAATTCAGCCTGCGATGAAAAGAGTTGATGAGACCGCAGCACTAATACAATGCATTAACAATCTACTTCTAAATATTTCTATGAATAAAGGAATGAATATTTGGAAGGATAAAATCAATTGAGGATCATATATGATAATAAATAAACAAATTAATTTACACTTTTAAATAGGAAAATTTTGATTGTTCTGGGAATGAAAATAAATAGAAAATCTTAACAAAATTCATGATTTAAAAAACATTTTTAACGCTACTTTTTATAATTATCAATATCTCATAAGATAGGTTACTACTATCGAAATTCTATTTTGAAAAGAACAATGATTAAAATATGACATCGAAGGGTAGGATAACATGAGGTCGATAATCATTATACGTACATGCAGCATCCGCAGACAGAGTGCCCCCTGGTGTTAGTGTATGAAAACAGACAGGCAGCGTTAGTAGTACGTAGTAGTAGTGAGTACATATCATGAATATCAGGTGCAACACGAGACAATAAATCATTTAAAAGTATTTAAAAGTATAGAATATTAACGTCAGATGGCAGCAAAGTGTTTCACTGACACACGGTGCAAGTGATTCGTTCACAAGCCCGTTTGAAGCAGCCCTAGGTGAATGTTCCTATTTTCAGATTCCAACACTGCAGGCTTCGCAAAGATTCAGAAATAGCAGTTATAGTGAGACACACAATACACATTTTCAGTTTCAAAATTGATTACTTGCACCATGGAATTCTATATCATCAGCAAAAACGCAAAAATATGCTTCGAATCTTACCTCGTCTTTGGTGTTCTGTTTGCATCGTTTGAAAAACTGCCTGATTTTCCAGTTCAACTATAGCATTCTATAATCAAAGTAAAAAGCAACTGTTTTTTAGTAGGAGAACTGAAAATAAGTTTCAAAGAGAAAAGCTTAGCACATAGGTTCGTTCACATCGGACTAACTATTGACAACCTCAAAAATCAAAGATCAGTTAAACCGCTATGTTTGGATCAATTAAATCCATATTTTAATCCATACATCTATACCCAAAGTTTGATTCTATTAAGAATGAAAATTGCACCATTACCGACATTGAAATTCAGATTTCTTATAAACCAGATTTGATTCATCAGCCCCAAATGATTCACAACGAGATATATAACGAAATCTCAATCTAGATCTGCTTATACATAGCCGGATGAAGAAGCCAACTCTGATGGTCGTTTGTCTTACGGTTGTTGTTATAAGAACGAACACACAAACCTGCGTTTCCTGCTTTTCTTTCAGTAATTTACTAATATTCTGTTCTCGTTCCTGAGCTGCTTGTACGTTATCGAACTGTATCTCATCAATCGTACGTTGTAGCGTTCGAATCTTGTCTTCTTTCTGGTTACGAGCTTGCACCGAATCTTCAACTCCTTTCTACAATGACAATAGTATAATGATGACTGCGTATCATATATTTATTATTCATTATGAAATGCCGGTAACTTTCTCACTATCAATGACATCAACAAAGAGATTCTACCAGAAGCTTATTGTGAACTCATATCAATGATACAGGCATATACGCATTCCAAAAGGCCTCATCATTTAAATAACCATCAAAAGAACAAGAAGCTCATAGTTTCATAAAACGAATGGTAGGGTAGTTGGGCTCGTTGGGCTACAAGCAATCATCTCAAGAAGAGTCAGGTTCCCAGTGCATAAACACAATAAACACAAGTATTTGTTTACGCACGTGCTCGTCGATATTAAATTTTCTTTAACTCGTAGCTTGTCAATTTACCTTGGCTGCTTCTGCGGCCGATTTGTATCTCTGACATTCCATATTCTTCATATCCAACTGTTTGAACATCTGTTGAATTTTCTCCTCTTTCTGGTCGACCTCTGGAAAATGACGAAAGCACCACCGCACACCGGATAACAAATAATAGTTTCAAATGTCGTATGAAATGATTGAGAGCTAAATGGCCGAAATGAACCTACCTGTTTGAGCGGTCATTAATCTTTCACTGAGGCTTGCGAGTTCATCTTTCGTTTGTTGAAGAGCTTTTTCTAACTTCCTCCTGCCTCTATCAGAATTAAGTAAAGTTATCTTTATTATCAACCTGTATTAACCTGTAACTCAATAAACGTAAAGGCAAATAGTGCTTTGAAGGTAAACTAGATTCATTTGAAGTACAAGCTTTAACTACTATGAAACACTCATTCACCCGATGAAGCGCAGTAGTAGCGAAAGCTTGTATTTCAATTAAATCTAGTTAACCTTCATAGTACTATTTGTTTTAACGTTTATTGATTACTCTAGAATTGACAAATCGTCGCATGTATTCATTAAACTTTCTGAGGTGTATTACTATCCTACGACAAACTACCAGCACGCGGGATGTAAAGCCAGGTCTATGTTTTTTAACTACAAGTTGGGGAATAGTAAAAACTGTCCAACTGATTCGCACGAAAGAAGTGATCTAATGTAATCAATGTTCTACGTTCTACTTAGAGATGTTTCAGGGTGTTTCAATTTCATACATACAGACACCAGTTGATCAGGATCCAGTTCCATAGTCGCAAGTTGGAGTTAACTCAGAGTCAAATCTTAACTCACAACTGTAGAACTGGATTACTGACATAATGACAAATAAGATTCTAGTGTTATTTAGATGGTATTTTTTATGGGTAACTTGAAACAATCTTGAGTGACTTGGGCCAGTTTCCATAGTCATGCCTTAGATTTAAGACCATCTTAGGTCTATAGTCATGCTATCAACTTAAAAACGGTCTTATGATTTGAGATCATTTTTGGACTTAAGTCTTGACTATGAAGCGGGTCCCTGGACCCAATTAAGTTTTCTTAAATTTGTCTCAAACATTGGTAATTTCGACAATAAGTGTCAAACGACAAATTTTCACACCTTCGAGGGGGGCAACATTTGACATTAGCCGCTAACAAAAACTTTATGATAAAAATATGTATTACATATTGCTATAAACATCGTTTCACGGTACCTTTGATCTTTAGGAATTGTAGCAAGACTGACAACACAATACATACACACACGAAGAGATAGATTTGTAAAATCATGCTTTATCAATTATGTACATTTATAATAATCATGCGATATTTCAAATCCCAACGAAAATTTTAATGTTAAATGTACGAAACGGGATCCAGTTCAATCGAATAGGGTAGAATCTAATTGACTATGGCATCAGCTTGATTAGTTAATTATCATTTATTTCAGACCAAAGCCAAATCTGAATCCTCGCAAAAAGTGATGAAAACTGGAAAAATGTCTTATGGCCACTTAGAGAAATTTCTGTTGTGAAACAGGTTTTGAGTGCATTTTTTAGGTAAGCAAAACTAGCTTTAGCTTTAAAACTCTTTAATCCTTTCAGTGCAGCTACACCACATTGTGGTGTACAAATTACCAATAGACTTATGGATGCTAGTAATATTGACGTTATTAGCTATTAGTTTTTATCTTTATTGAAAGATAGCAGCACCAGTCAAGTATAGCGAAATATCAGTAACTAACCGCGGTAGACGCACTATAGTGGTATTCCCGTTATTCAATTCACTGGGGTAGAATTTTTAGAATTTTTCAAATTATCTCCAGCACTTTCGGATATCAATAAGTCAGCACTGAAAGGGTTAAAGGTTTTGGATTCGAAACATATCCATTGATATCACAATATCTATAACTGGATTCCGTTTCTTATTTTAGAACATACTTAGAAAATCATTTCAATTATTATGTAAAACACGTACTTGCTGCCGGCTTTGTTTTGAGCGTAGTTTGCCAAACACTCGACGATGTCTTTATTAATCTGACCGACTCGATGAATGAGAATCTCAGTGTATTCGATCGATTCTTCAATCGCGTTCGAAACGTCGTCCATATCGACGTCGGGAGATGTGGTATACGCCGTATCATCGTCTTCCAGTTTATTCCCGTTCTCCATGAAAAACTTTAAACGAGCAAAACACGCGAAATATCAATAACAATTTCATCTATGTTGCAAATGAGTTAGGGATTTCTGCTTTTTCACAGGAAAACCAAACAGCTTATCTCTTTAAGTCACTAAAGCCTAAGGTTCCTAAACTCCTTTAAACGAATTTCTACCAGATATTCTAGGATTTTACTTCAGCCCCATACCCACAGATTCCAAGTCTTGATTTCGATTGACCCTTCGGTTCATGCCCCAGGGGTCTAAAGTAATTTGTACAAGTTTGTAAAGGTCTAATAGTGCCTGTTCATAACGAAAGTAATTTGTCGCGTCTTAATTATTGCGGTGTAATACGTTGACGTTATTGTACCAGTCATATCAGGTTTCGAAACCCTGACAATTTTTAATTTCTATCTATAATTTCCAATGATTTGCATATCAATGATGATGCAGAAAACCTGTTATCGCTGCTTAGCAGCTATAATCAACTCTTTTAATCGCTTTACGGAATGCACAGGGACTTGTCACGATTGATAGCAAATGAATTAAACCAGTATCAATGACCAACTCCAGTATCCCTGTATAATAAAAAAACGTTTTTTTATTATACAGGGATTTGGTCATTGATATTGGTTTTATTCATTTACTATCAATTGTGACAAATCCCTGTGAGGGAATGTTGCACAATTGTCATTAGTTGGAAAATTCACAAAAACAAAAACATTACTTCATTTATTTGTTGTAGAAGCTGCAATTTTTTCGTACATATGTTTTCGTATCCGACAATGAATATGGTCACTTGTTGCTGGTATTTCTTCTTCTTCACATTGTCTTTGATAATGTCTTCCAGTTGCCCCTAACATTGAGAAATGCTTTGTGTGATCGCGGCTAAAGCTACAAATCTGTATTACGATTTGACAATTCTATTTTACTTACAATATCAGATATATACTCCATGTTTCCTCTGGTAACACCGCCTAACTGAGTCTGCAGTTCGAAAGTTCCATAAATCTGTAATCAGAATTTAATCAATTCTTCTCACATAATCTCAAGAAAAGGGATCCGATTAAAAGCATAATTTCAGCAAGTTATTGGCTGGAGTATCTTGACAAATGAATAGACAATAATGCCCACCTCCCCCAAAAATCCCACAAGGCAAAAATCCTCCTGATGAAGATCTCCCCACTAAATACCCCCCTGGGTAAAAAACTCGAATTTCAAGACAATTCATTTTTACAGGTTGGAAAATGATATTTCAGGACTTGCAATGGACTCAAAGATAAGGACATAACTTCAAGAGCAAATGAATATTTCAACATTAATCAATATAGCCATCTTATCGAAGCCTCTAACCCATAAAACTTCACTTTATCCGCTATCAGACAGAATTCAACTTACATGATCAACACGTTTCATAACTTTGTGAAGTTCTTCTCTGGTTTCGTCGGCCGCTCTCTGCGCTAGATTGCGTTCGTTCTTTACGATGACCGCTTTGGCCGGAGCGTCGCCCCGGTCCAGTATATCGATATCGGCTGTGTACTTCAGTTCCGAGCCCTTAGGGGTCTCAGCCGGGCAACTCATCGCTAACGTAGACGCCATATTTTTTTCCGACTTGGATTAAGATCGAAGATTGCTCATATCATCCTGAAAAAAAAATATATGATCAATATATATATATACTCGGTGAATTTAAATTTTTATTGTTATTATTGTGGGATTCCCTAGACATGAAGGGGTTGAATAATGTAAAATAAAAGTAAAGCAGATAATGTTTATAAGAAATATCACGAATATCGATTATAACCAGCGCATACTAATGCCAATCTAGGAGTCAATGTACTATTGTATCAATCAACAAAATAATCAGTAATTACCTGATAAAAAACCTGGCTTTACCCAGCTAGTTTTACATAACTCTCTTCAATTACAAAAGCAAATACATATACTGCAGTTATTTACCTAATCATTGGTGGTAAGCTTTTATAATTGGATGGGTTTGTGAAAATATCCAATCTTTACTGAAACTAAACCACAGACAGGTGTAGTGACTAATAAACTTACTGATAAAGAAAAATATCACGTATATATACAAATATCAAATCAAGATTGGTTCTTGTACAATCAAAAATAGTTCAATCCTCTCAACGCCATCGATCTGAGTGTATTAATAAGAAATCTCCAGTAAACAAAATCGAAAATTCAGGGGCAGATCTAGGTTCTTATTCGGGGGGGGGGGGGTGCTACCCCAAAATAGGGCATAAAAGGACACCCCGAAGAGAGCTTATCGGAAAACATTCACTCATTTTTGGAAATACAGAGAACAACCTTTTGAATTTAAACTTTTTTTAGGTATCAATACAATATTTTTCTCGTAAAATTTCAGGGTTGATATTTTACGTCACCTCCCCTCGGATCTGACCCTGAAATTGATTAAGTTTATACTCTATTGACTCAAATTTAACTCAGTTCAGTGGACCTGTTTCTCAGATTTCAAGTGCGGCAGGCTTAACGGAACACAGTAGAATGTTTAATGAAATGTCGAGTCAGTCTTCACAACGAGAGCCCTCCTACAGTATTTGAATAAATAGAATTTCCGTCGTACTCACATCGATCAAGATTAATGGGTTTTTTCCTCATCGAATTATCCGTCGATTCATACAAATTAAAACGTAATATCCGCACAAAATCGTCGTTGTTCGCGATCGCTAATGAGTTGTATCTTAAGAACGCCCGCGAAGTATATCCTTTCACGCCGAATAAAGCGCTGATCAAGTCTCGGTGATTTTTGATTAACGACCCCTTTACGAGCTATCGAAATACGGTTTGTTTTCTGTAATCGAAACGGGCTTTAAAAAACGATCCGCAAATGAAACGTCCGTCTGCCCGATAACCTATATCTGATGACAGCCTAACAAGTGCTACTATTGTCGAAAAGTTATTTACATTAAATAACATATAAAACTCTGGAATTCACCGTAGTTCTATGCACTGCGTATATATATATATATGCTTAAAGAATATAGAATGACACTTTCTTTCAGCGGTTCTTACAAAATAGCTATTGTTCGCACGTGTTTAATTGACCAGAACCGCTTAATACCCTGTGTAAATAAATAGGAATCAGATATCAGTGCATAGCATACACCTGAATTGAAACACAGGTGGATTAAGTCATTCTACGCTTGTTCGATCGACCGCGAATTCCAATTAGACGTTCGTGCCTGAAGATCGTTTTCGTCGGCCATAAATCGCCGCCGGGATTAAGTCGTTATATTCATACTCGAAAACGCTTTTCAATCTGTATTTACGCGTGAAGATAGAAAATTGAAATCGTAAAACGTACTAAATCTATGGGAAAACGCCATAAACCGAGCAACGACTAGACCTGAAATAATCGCCCTTAAATAGATATGAATTCATTGAAACTTGACTTCTAGAAACACTGTGTATACATATGCATAGAAAATTGAAATTCTTAAAAGCTACAACTTAACAACATAGAAAACTGATCAAATAACGAGAATCCCACGACGATAAAGTCTGAAAATATTTTCTAGAGCTAGTGTAGTTTATTCAACGTTTTGACTATATTCCAATAGTCATCTTCAGTATTCTTGAAGATGACTTTTAGAATATAATCAAATAAACTACTGACCCTAGAAATTATTTTCGGACTTTGTCCTTCATTATCATTGCGGGATTCTCGTTATCTTATCGTCACAACACGGATCCAGTGTTTTATCAATGGTGATGGAAAACTTTACTGAATTTCCTAAACCAACAACAAATCTAGGAGCAACAAGAAGACCTGGACACCTAACTATTCTAGTTGAGATCCATCAACGCACACTTCTCTTAAAACTACAAAGTAAAGAGAAATTTTCTGATTCTGACTTTGTAAGGACTACGACAAAAATAAATAGGATTTATTCCTGGGCAAACATCGAATTAAGGATTACGGATCATAACCTAATCATAATCAAACTGGCTTAAAGGCATTTCTATAGCTAAACCAATCGAGCTAAGGGGTTGGCTATTTTATACAAATCAAACAATTCTAATTATAAATACAAAACTGCCTAATCTGGTTGATTCGGACAATATTGAAGAGTGCAACAATTGAAATCTTGTTGTTTACAATAGGCCTACTGGAACCTTCAGATGCTACTAGCCTACTTCATTAAAGCTGATGATCAGTAGCTAGTTGATATTTTGTGGTTCCTGTAAATTCCTCAAATATACAATGGGACATCTTCACCTATTTAGATACATCGGTTTAGATTATTGTGTTCATTCAATATCGAACAATAATACAAAACACTTACCCCAATGAATTAGCCTTTTCAACAGTGGCTGTGCGTCACATACAATCATTACTACGGACTGTCCTCTATTGTTGATGTAGTTGATAGCTCTACACGCCAGCGAGATGTTAAACATTCTACCTGTAACCATAGACGACATATCGCGATAAATCAATAGTTCCTCCGGACCGACGACGATGACGGCGGCGGCAATCTCGCCGATACCGCCGCGATCAATTAATCCTGATTGATGCTAAATAAAAGTAGCGTTTATTAATGAAAAGGAAAGTAAATTCGTTCGGGTCTCAATAGGTGATCGCGATTTTGCAATAATAATAATAATGCGGTTGTAGCCAGTGCCGCAGACTCATGCAATAACTCATAGAATACTCTGAATGGGAATCAATACAGAGTTGCATTAAAACATTGTGAATAACTTTTGTATAATAACACTAACTGGTATTTCATAAGTGACTGGGAAAAGTGATATAGGCCTATTCTAAGTTTTCGAAGTTGATAAGCGAAACCCACAGTTGATGATATAAAAAGTTTATTCTAACTTTTTCGAGGTTGTAACTGAATCTCTCATCCATTTCATACATTTTCTGTTCAAAAATAATCATACTGTCAAATCAGAGACCAATATAATCTGGATATTATTTCAGGGCTGATCCAGAGGCCAATTTTGAAGGACTTGTTACATCCCAAAAGGATACTTTGATATCCTTCAAAGGCAATACATGTATTAGGTATATTCCCTACATTGCACAGATTATCTTTGTAGACAAAAAGGGCACATGCATCCTATGTTCCTCCTGTACATCAGAGGGGCTTGTCACAATTTGGTGGAGGATGGATGAAACATATCCCTAAAAAGAAAAGGGATAGGCCTACTGGTATCATCCATCTGCCTCCATCAAATTGTGACAAGCCCCTGTGCTGTACATCAATGTTTGTAAGATATGTTTAAAATTAGATTTGTCAATAAACCGTATAAGCTTTAAGCGATTGACAGAACTGAGATTAAATTAATTGATCAAAGCTAAGAGATGATGGCCACCTCGTAATTCAGTTATTCAGGGCTAAGAATACATTTTACATGTTATCTTGATTTTATAGGAGTTAATCATTATGAAACTGGATCCTGAGCCGAAGACAGGCGAATAGGAAGATTAATAGGAGTGAGCACAGGGTCAGGGAGGACTGGCTGGGCTAGTTAGTTACCTAATCGTTGGTGGTAAGCTTTTTATTATCAGATGGGCTTATACCATGTGGTTTGTGAAAATATCCGATCGTGAAACTAAACCACAGACAGGTTACTCACTATGGCCGGGCCTGACACAAACAGTGGACGGTCTCAGTAGTCCTAAGTACAGTAGAGTAGTAGAAGTACGGTACCTAGTCTCAATACCAGTCGTTGTTACGGGTTCCCTACAACTTCTTCTTCTTGTTTGGGGAACAACGGCTAGTAGAAGAGATTAATCGAAGTCAAGAAGTACATAGCATAGTTGGATATGGGCCAGCTGGGGTCAGAAACTTTTGTGTCAGGCCCCGCTGTGAGGAGGGGGACTGGCTTTATGAAGAAACTTCAACATTACAAACATGGACAAGTGTCGTTGCTTGCTAGGAGTTTGTAACTTTGTTCTTACATCTTGTTTTTAAAACATTGCCAGCATCCAATATAATATTGAATTGAAGCTAACCGCGCCAATAAAGTTTTATTGTATTGGATACTATTACAACCGCGCTAAACAACTTTTCGAAATTGTATGTTTCTGCACTTTTTTGATTTAGGTCTGTCTGCAGAGTTTCCAGAACCTGTCATGTCAGGGCCCAAGGCCTAAGGTGACAGGTTGATTCGCTAAAATGAAAATCGCTATGACTGAACCGATGATAGGCAATTAGAAGACATGATAGGCGCGGATTTAGAACACATGATAGCCGATGAGAACACAAAGAACATCGCGTAGTGCTTTCTGAATATATTATTCAAAAACAGGCGGTGCAACCAGGATAATCTAAGCTCATCTTGCTTTTGGCATCTTCATGTGTTCTTCAAACGTTATGAAACTTTTCCTGTTGAATTACAGACTCCCCTCTCCATCTCTCCCCTATTGAATTCATCAGAATGCGTCACTTCACACACATTATTTACCATCAAAGAAAGGCCCCAGGCAGCCACATATTAATCAATCTATTTGTCGTTGGAACTGCTTTTTGTTCAGAAGAATATGCGCCTTCACGTATATTCCGCCGTGCTTCACAGACGTGCGCGCCACAAGACTCGCCGCGATGTAATAATCTGTGCGTGTACTGTATATGAAAAGCGTGCGTCATGTGGTGGCCTAGTTAAAAGTTTTCCAGGAAACTGCATCTGATTCAACTGCCAGGGTTTGTAAATGATTCACGGACCGGCCGTGAAAAGCAGTGAATTTAATTAAGAGAAGGGCAGTGAAATGGGGGCGTTATTAAAACTATGCACTACTAAAACTATGACCTATGCACTTAGAGGTGTAAGAACTATGCATGACTAAAACGAAGTCCGATGAGCTATTGCACTCATTAGAAATCATCACTAGGGGTGCTATAGGTGTATTCAACCATCTATGCTAATAAGTGTAGGCAATACCAGATATAAACATATGCATATGTAACGTAAATTGGTCGGTTTTTCTCTGGTGCATATAGTTTTTTTATTTAGTAGTGCTTCGTTTTAGTAACACTTGTTGCTTAACTCAACGAATGACAAATTTCAAAATCATATTTATTCGCATACAAGAATTATACAAAATGCCAGGATTGCTCGAGGAATTATAACGCAAGCTCCTCAAACACGTGGACTTTCAAAAAACAACTAGTCCAACCACCATAGGCGTATAAACTATAAATGAGTGTTTATACGCCCCTTGGTCCAAACATAGACTCTAAAACAAAAAGGGCTATGGCCCAACCATGGACTCAATTGTCCATGGCCCCCGCACTAAAACCAGAGATAAACCTGGCCAAATACTCTGGAAAGCGTAGGATTAATCAATCTGATTTACATTCTTTACATCATTTTATTTTCACATATCAAATTATTAACTTTTTTTTATATGATACATTTCCACTACAGCTGATTCATACAATTTGCATCAATGGGAAAATAACAAAAATACACAGAGTTGTAAACTTTGATCCATAAAACACCGGAAAAAGGACTAGTCTGAAAGTCAAATTTGACAATTCATGAGGTCAATATAACCGACACTTTGTTATATTTCATGAAATATGAATCTATCATCGTCAACTTTTCAAATGACATCGAGATTGAGGACATTATAATTATCAAGAAAAAACATTAAGCCTACAAATTCACTCACTCTGGAAAGCGTAAGGTTAACTAATTAATCTTGATTATTACTGGAAAACTAAAAACATTGCCAAATTTTCCTCGTCTTTAAGAGATTTCTTCAAACATTATCAACTACTTTTTCACAAATTTTACATTTGAAACAAAGCAGGGTCTGATTTAAGCACTAGTCCAATTGCCCGGGACAAGTATATTTTCATTAGGGCATGAAGGTTATCATAATCACTCATCCACCGGGCTTGTGTAATTCTATGTCTCAAAGCTTTTATCCCACTCGATGCAAGGGATTATTGTGGCACAATCGGACTATTCATGTAGAGCAAGTTGATTTTTGAGGGGGCAAGTGATATTACATATATGCTTGCCCCTAGGTCAAGTGGCATTTATTCCTCAGATCAAACCCTGCAAACTATTATAAAGGTTTTTCTTCGTGATAATTTAAGATAAATCAAGTATTTTCAAATAAATATGGTTTGACTGATGAAGCTACGGTAACTTCTTAATTGTTTTATTCAACTTGATAGTAGATATAAATACAACTCTATATAAAGATCAGAAATTCTTGTCCAGATATTACAGGCCACACACAGACGCGGTTAAACTGATAATCAAAACAAATATTCTATGCTCTCGCTATTTTCGACAGGGCCTTGATTAAATCAGTATTTTATGAACCACTGAAAAGCGCCAAAGAGAAATTTTTGCTATAAAACTTAACTAAAAAGTTTTAACATGAATGATGAAAATGTACATCGTTTTATTCACGCAACAATAATATCTTAACCGAGGAATCATCATGCAAGTTCCTAATATACAAACACGCGAACTGTGTTACAATAACAGTCTCCAACATAAAAGCATTAAAACTAGAGATGAGAAACTCAGATTCACTCGGGAACTCTTAGTATCAATTAATCAGTACTTTCACTAGAAAACTATAATTTTGCCAACTTTGCCTTGTCTTAAGGATTTCCAAACACCTTGACATTACATACTAAGTATTCTGACGTTTTTCCTGGCGGCTTCAATATAATTATACAATCGGTAACTAATCAATAACATCAATAACTTAAGTTTATAGCTGTTTTAAATTCTTTCTAAAAAGTAAAATGTATGTACCAGATTTTAGATAGTAAGTCTACCCATGTATAACAATAAACAGTCACAGCAGTGATTGAGCGCGGCTAGTTGAAAGGATGGGTCGTTCTTTCATCACAGTTATTCACAGCATTCTATCATATCAGTTATTTTTTTAAATGTTTTCGATTTAGTTAAGGTTTATGGTTATTTGTTTTGTTCATTACAATAACTGAGTTGATAGAATGCTTTGAATAACAAAAGAAAAGATCTCTGGTTTTCGCTATACTTAGGGAAGGTTGTTCGATAAATGAAGAACCTTGTTGATAAATATTTGAAAAAATGCCTTTTCATGTAAATAGAATATTAATTTGTTGTTTGTTTGTATTGTTGTTTATTCTATTTATTATTTATTGGTTTTTTTTATTTTTTAGAATTAATTTATGTACTTTTAGTTTGTAGTTATGTATTATTTATACTCCTCTATTTACAACTGCAGGCATTTTTTCACTGTAAAGTTCTGGGCCCATTTTAAGAAAGCGCTACTGATTCACCGCCACTCCTTAATAATCATTATACACCCGATTTGAAGCTAAGTGATTATTCACGAGAGCCATCTCGTGATATGGATTTACCCATTACAATAAAAGAAGTTCAATCAGCTATAAACAATGTTAAAACGTTACAAATTAGTCCTAGCTATAACTTTATGCCTTGTTATTCCTAGCTTTACCTCTCAAATGTAAATAATGGTCTCCTTTCAGAAGCTTTAGTTTTCAAATACGTAGGTATGATCATCAAACAGATTGATGGAGGCTTTAATCGAAATCTACTTTGTTTCAAATTTTTCATATTGGTTACCTTCGAAAATATCAATGCCATCAAATTTGTACATCTACAATTCAGCAAATAGTTAATATTTGTACATCAACACTGGTCTAAGGTTATGTTCTATGTTTCCTAACTATGTGATATCTACACGGACAAATAGCCACAGTTGACTATGTTTAACTATGGTAAGTTGGAAGATTAAACTCACAATTCATGTTGAAACTATATCTCAGTTTAGGAGTTAACTCAAGAGACCTACAAGTCAAAACTAGGCACTCAACACGACCATTTACCCCTAGTGACTAACTTGACTTATCTATTGACCAAGGATCAAAGACCAAAATTGTGCATTAATGGAGCTTAGCTTTTATTAGACTCTCACATTGCATAAACATTATCAAATAGTTTCCTCGAAAACACTATATTATCCATCAGACTGGTTTGAAAAAGGTGATAAGCAAAAAACCAATACTTTACTACAGAAGTCCGCTATTGTTTATCGTGAATCAGTGTTTATGAGATAATCCATTAACTTTGTCACTTGAATCAGTGTTTATAAGATTCACTATTGTCTCTGCTGCTCCTGATAAAATGTTTTATAGAAATCACCGATTGTAGAAGAATCCATCATTCAGTGATTAATCCGTCGCTGGCTCCTAAACTTCTCATTTGGGCTTCTGCAGTTTTCATCAGCAAATGGGTCAATCAGTAATCGTTGTGGGTGTCTTCTTCAGACCATTATTTCCGGGATGTAGTTTGACTGAAACAAAGTGAAGAAAGCAAAACATTTTAGACAGATTTATCATAACTTACATGTCATTTCAAATTACAAGCCACCGTGTTTTTCACATAGTTAATATAGTTATTTCCAAAATCAGAATTAGGTTCATTGACGTCGATTGCTGATTTAAACCCCAATAAATAATTGCAGTAGTAGGACTAGTTCATCAATGTTTAAGCTTGGAGTAATCGTTTGAAAAATTTAAGGCGTAAGACTAGTAAAGATAAAAGTTCTAAGATCAGCCATGTGGACAGGTAAATAGATTTCGATGATAATCACTTATCAAATGATATTCATATGAGGCCTGAAATTTCTATATACCGGTAATTTCCATCTAATGAGTTTGATTCTTCTGTGGGTTGTTCAAATCCGTAGATTCAGATGAGTAATTGATTTTAAGCTGGTCTCTTTCTTATAGTTGAAACTTAGCTGCAATGAGTAAAGAAATATATCCTGTAATCACGACATTTAGAAATCATCGTAATAACTCCATGTACCGTATATCAAGTTACCTTTTATGATTGCTGGTTTCATCATCGACGAGGATCTCCTAAGTCGGTTGGTTTCTGTGCACTGTTCTCTAATCGGCAGATCTTTGATGAGTTGTTGACCTCAAGCTCTCGTTTGACTTTTCGAGTTGGTGTCCCTTACAAACCTACCACACCTGCCGGGAGCGAAACGGTAGTTTTTTTCAAAATCGGAAGTGATCGGCGGTCGTTTTTACAGATCTTTTTTTCCTAAGTCCAAGAACATAATTGGTAATTCGGGGTTCCGGTTCATTCAAACAATCTTTTATTATGCCTAATTCTGATTTTGGAAATAACTATATTACAAGGTTGAAGATAATTTTACAATATTTGGTCTTTTTTTTATTAACTAGTCCGAAAGTTTACAACGTTTAATAATTTTGTCTAACT
Organism: Tubulanus polymorphus; assembly: GCF_964204645.1. Taxonomy (NCBI): domain Eukaryota; kingdom Metazoa; phylum Nemertea; class Palaeonemertea; order Tubulaniformes; family Tubulanidae; genus Tubulanus; species Tubulanus polymorphus. Next base: position 11,176,415 of record NC_134035.1, on the reverse strand, counting down.
TCAATTTTTTTGGTCGTTTTCACCGTTTAAATAGTTGAAGCACATATTAAGTGACTGATTGGGGTTAACTTTTTTTCTGCCTAATTTAATACATCAAGATTTTGGAAATAACTATATATTACAATATTTGGTCTTTTTTTCATATAACTAGTCCGAAAGTTTACAAGGTTGAATAATTTTATCTATTTTTTTCTGCCTAATTTAATACATCAAGATTTTGGAAATAACTATATATTACAATATTTGGTCTTTTTTTTCATATAACTAGTCCGAAAGTTTACAAGGTTGAATAATTTTATCTATTTTTTTTCTACCTAATTTAAAACATCGAGATTTTGGAAATAACTATATTTTACAATATTTGGTCTTTTTTTCATGTAACTAGTCCGAAAGTTTACAATGTTGAATAATTTTATCTATTTTTTTCTGGCTTATTTAATACATCGAGATTTTGGAAATAACTATATTTTACAATATTTGGTCTTTTTCATGTAACTAGTCCGAAAGTTTACAAGGTTGAATAATTTTATCTATTTTTTTCTGCCTAATTTAAAACATCGAGATTTTGGAAATAACTATATTTTACAATATTTGGTCTTTTTTTCATGTAACTAGTCCGAAAGTTTACAAGGTTGAATAATTTTATCTATTTTTTTCTGCCTAATTTAAAACATCGAGATTTTGGAAATAACTATATTTTACAATATTTGGTCTTTTTTTCATGTAACTAGTCCGAAAGTTTACAAGGTGGGAGAATTTTGTCTTACTTTAATTTTTTTGTCGTTTTCACTGTTTAAATTTGTCTAATTTTTCAAAGTTTATTGTAATTTTTCTCGAGTATGTCTGAAATCGAAGTACATAATTGGGAAATTCGATTCCGGTTCATTCAAACTATCTTCCAATCAGTCTGAAACGGCAAGCTGAAGAAAAGAGCAGAACCTTTTGAGCAGAAAATCCTTTCGAATATCACTGATCATAATTATCATGTCAATTCATATATAAGATCAGCAATGTGGATCGTTATGTAGATTTTTATAATAGTCTTAAATGATATTTATAAAATTCAACTCATATAGTAATTCATCTATATTCTAAATATCTAAGCAATGGTTGATAATTTTTAGTTTAACAACAATTCAACTAAAGCATCTATAGTCATCTCTAGGAATACCAGAGTTACAACAAATTTAGTAATGCATAATCAATCTTATCAAATCGTTTTTGAACTGTTTTCTATTCTATCTTCTTGAAATTCTTGATGTGTCTTTTATTGAAACCCAGGCCATCATACAGTGCAAACCTGCTAGTAATATTGGCATATATATATTTCGATTGTCAGCTAAACCATGTTCGAATTAGCAAATTTACTTCATCGTCAGTTAATAAACTTTCTACCCCTAGGTGGTGACATCTGTACCCAGTAAATGGTATTCTAATCCATTTCATTAATTCTAAATATTGCTCCTAATATATACAATGATCTTGTAATTATGATAATGTAACTAACGGAAGAGTGAGTGCGCTGCCAGCATTGAGCACACTGATCCTATAAGTAACATGGTTCTACAGATTTAAGAAACCTTGAATCATTCCCACACCTCAACAAATCCAGAATTCTGCAAAGCCTTAAAGATTCAATAAATCCCACGCACAAGAGTCAGAGTTAAAACAGTTAACCAGTACTCTTTATATATCAATACAGTTGTCTTATCAACCCCTATGGTTTAGATTTGAGCACTTTCACCATATATGAAAATGCTGAATTAGATACCTAATCAATTAGTTAATTGATAATGTCCTAGCTATAATTGAAATTGTCTCGGACAATATTTTATATGGGGCTTGAAATTTCTACACGAGAAGAATTTCAGATCCGGTACGAATTTGAATTAATCACTATTAGAACTGCTGATTTTGCATCAGAGCTTTTGATACCTAGCTTAACTAACCCAGAATTCCCCAAAACCTAACTGATTCAACAGATCCCACACACATGTGGCCCAGTTAGACGCAGATGACATTGCACGATACAGTCGTCTCATCCACTGCGCAATTTTGAATAAGTTTCACTCATATTCATTATATTGAATTGATTTTAATTGAATTCTAGGTATCTAAGCGAACCATTAATTAGTAATCATACTAGCTATATTTAAATAGTCAGTTGAACAATATTTATATGGAGCCTGAAAATCTACATGAGTAGAATTTCAGATGTGGTGAATTCGTCACTATTTGAATTCATCAGAAATTAAAGATAAAAAAGCATATTTTTAGTGGTAAATTAGAAATTCCCTTAGCCGAATGGCTATATAATCTTTATTTCCCTTATATAGTACACTGTGTATAAGGACCGAAAGACCTTGTTATGACCGGACCTCCCTGGTGCGGTGCGAGTCATGATGCTAGAAAATAGTTTGAAGGAGAGGGGTTAGTAAAAGAGAGCTATTAGCAAGAGGAATAAGACCTAAGTTTAGGATATCCTGTCAGAATAAGGCTTTCAATCTGACATACACAGTGAAATTGAAATATTCCCCCTTCCAAATCCAGGAATGTATTTGTGCACAGATTCGATCGGAAGTAAATCTGCGTTAAATGATTTTGGCAATATGTATCAAAACTAATACAGCTGTGTGAAGACACCATAGGTCCACTTAGATACAGATAAATAAATGTGCTCAGATACACATGTATCAGCTACATTTTAAATGTCCATGGAATTAGAAATAATTTCACATAACAATTGAATTAACCTTAATGGATCTAAGTAATACGTTAATGAGTAATTCATCTTAGATTCTAATTTTCAGTTAAACTATATCTAATATGCGTCACTTGACACACAGTATGGCTTTTAGATATTAATTGAATCAGTTAGGTTTTAGTAAATTTTGCCAATAATGAAAAGCATGGCTAGTCGTCGTAAGCGCGGCAGTTGGCGATACAGAACTGATCAGTCAATGAGACCGATTTACTTATAGATGTGCTCGATTATATTATATATTTCAGCTATATTTCTGATCAATAAATATTTGTGATATAAAAAGTTTTTGATCTAACATCAAATATTGAATTCATCTTAATTGTGAATATCTAAGCCATTTTTCCTGGCTGTATGCTAATTTTCAGTCAAACAACAATTATCATGCGTCGCCCAAAGCAAGACACAGTGTTTCAGGAATGAATTAAATCAATTAAAGCTTTGGTTTATTCTGGATTTATCGAAGTGTTGCGACCAAATCACTGTTTCATAAAGACCCGTAGTCCATAGTTTTCCCCATATAACACCAGACCTCGATAGAGCCCTAGACACTATCTTATGAAATTCATAACTGTTATGTGTGAGGCAGCACACAGTATATATTGTAAAGTATGGCCTCAATCTCAATCTTGATAAATTTATCAATATATTATTTGTAAAGAAAAATCTATCAACCAACGATAAAGTTTAATTGATATATCTTTTAGTAAAAATTGTCCTATCTAGATCTTGATTGTCAGTTAAACAATAGTCATATGAGGCCTGAAATATCTACGGTACATTCAAATAATTTCAAATGTCACATAAGATATTGAATTTACCTTAATTGTACGTACTTACAAAATCTTTTAATCAATAACTGACCAATCTACATTTTAATTATCAGACCAAAGAATATTTAAAGGACCTCACTCAATCATTTCGTCTAATATTGTAAATATTCAAGCAATCATTGCCTAGCTATATTTCAATTTACTACCGGCCACAGAGCCTCAATAAAGTAGTGCGGAGATAGTGAGCTTGACCAGCACCTATGCATTCTACCCCAGATATGAAAAATCAACTTAGCTTTATGTATGTATGTTTTCCTGTTGCCATGCAGGATGAGCCATGCAAGACTGTCAGGTTCGGTTGCGACAGGTCTTTGCGACAGGTGTTTGGTGGTACTTCAAGGTGGAGTCTTTTGTGGGCACTTCTGGTGGGCAGATTTTAGATGGGCCTTTCCGGATTAACCTGAAATGAGTAAAAGAACGATATTCTGTAGTTACACAATCCTTTCCGTATCACGCATCGTAATTTACATGTGTATCAACTTAACTTTCAATATTGCTGAGTTCAGTGTTCTTTTTTGGCATCGTCTTCGTTGTAGTCACCTTCAGCATCTTCTTCAACTTCTTGGGAGTCCTGAAATGAAAAAAAAGAAAAGAGTGATGAAAACCTGGTACGGAACAAAACTAATGTTCGAAAGCTTTTCAGCTCTCCATCGCTGGTCACATGCCGAGAACACCAGACAATGAGCCAGCCAGGAATATACTGCCCTCTACACGCCCTCATACAGAACGCGAAAACCAGAATGACAACGCCTCACATTCCCCATCTAACTGCAGGATGTACTGGGCGACGTCAGTAACTGACAAACCTGTAAAATTGCACGAAACACAAATAGCACAGTACAACCAGCTTGACCGGGTTGAGATTCAGGATCTCAACTAGCACTCAAAAGCGTGACAAGAGACTTCATCCACTGACCGAGGTTGTCACAAGGACACAATGAAACTAGCACTCACAAGCCGACGAGAGACTTCATCCACTGACCGGGGTTGTCACAAGGACACAATGAAAACTAGCACTCAAACTAGAAATCAAAGAGCGTGACAGTAGAATCATCCCTCAGCCGACTCAGAATACCAGAAACAAAGAGCGTGACAGTAGAATCATCCCTCATCCGGGTGGTCACAAGGACACAATGAATGCTAGTAGCGTGACAATCCAGTATAACCGCTCCATTTGTATCCCGCGCAATCCCGCAGATATGCCCGTCATTGACATCACTCAGCACACTTTGTAGATAGATGGGGGCAGTGAGGCCTCATCATCCTGGTTTTCGTGTTCCGTATGAGGGCGTGTAGAGGGCAGAATTTCCTGTCCGACTCTTTGTCTGACATCCTCGACAAATGACCGGCAAAGGAGAGCTGACGCTTTCGGACATTAGTTTTGTTCCAGCAAACGTTGAAATTCGACAGAGAAATCGGCCCTGAAAAATAAAACGGATTAAATGCTGAAAATAGAACGGATTAATAAACACGGAACAGTACAGGACAGCACGGAGACGAACAGTAATACATAAAACATAAAGACGTCGTTCCTCAGGAAGCAGGAACAGGAGCAGGAGCGGGAGCGCAGCGAAAATCGCCAGGAGAATCCACGGTAGCATGTTCACAGTGTGAGTGTGCAGAGGTGAATGGTCTATGCTTGTGTACACCGTGGTCAGCCGGTGACGTATTCAATAGCGCGTATGAATGATATCAACAACTCTGAAAAGCCGCAATTGTGTCTCTATTGTTGAATGGATCTACAATATTGAGAGCTTATAGAAGTTGAATGAAAAGGTTCTACTGCCGGGTTGAATGCACGCCAGTAGCCAGCTGAACAATATCGTGGAACTTTAATAAGGCCATAAAAATAAATTTCTTACCATGGATATAGTTAATCTTAAGTTACTATAAAACAATAATTTTGAAGCGAGACCTCACACGGCAGCTCGCGCCATTTTGCAGAATTTCTCGCGACCTGTGGTGTGACAGGTCTGCACTAAAACTGATATAAATAGAAAAAAACTTCTTGCTCTAAATTTTGCTTTAGATTGATTTAAAATCAGTCTCAATAAAATCAGTCGCTATATTGCATTCGGCTCTTTTACATGTACATCATAAAAACAGTGAATATAAATAGTGAGACTTCAGGACAGTGAGGAGTGATGCCGGCGAGTGATACGAGCAGATATTTTTCAGTGTCTTATTGCGGAAACGAAATATCAAGACCTCGATACAACTATCGAAAATATTCTCATACTTCTACATTAATTAATTCATCTATGCTGAAACTTATTTTTTCCCTTTAATACAGAAATAAGTCATTTTACATAAATATTTTCTTCTTATAAATCAACCTTTCAAATCAATTATTAGTCAGAACATTTTCCTTATCGTTATTGTTGAATCATTTTCGACGGATCAGAATATTCATTCAATTCAAAATGTTCTTCCATTCGTCTAGCGCATGCCTAGATATTTCGCCGTTTCGTCAAATATTGTTGTGAGTTTGGGTATTTTTCCGGACCAATTCAAATACTTTATTGACAGTAATAAATTTTACAATAAAAACATTTTAGTGATACGTCAACAAAGTTAAACAAGACAAAGAAATCTGGAAACTCTGCAGACAGACATCATTCACTTTTTTTTCAGGTTTTGGAACAAAAATCATTCAATTCGCCGGACGATTTTGGCGGAATTGTGAATGGTTGTGAATAATCCCCCAGCCCAGGGCCAGACTCACAGTCACAAAGTAGTTGGGAGTAAAATAAAAATTTGATTCGGTCGAATAAAGGCTGGTGAGTTGTGTAAATAATGGGTTCAAATCCAAGGTTTCGAAGGACCTTTCATTCATTCATATTCAAAAGTTTCAGCCTGAATTGCCAGCCATGCATTGGCATTCCCTCCCGCAAATTTCTTATCGCTCTTCCTTCTGTTGCGTAAGCTTATATGCCACATATGAATAAAGGCGACGTATAAAAAAGAAACAGAAAACATCTATTATTTTGAAATATTTATTTTTCATAAGTTTTAGCCTTTTAGCTTTTCATCGGATGCTGTAGTTTTCCGCAGGCGTCTGCGGCGCCTTCGACGACATTAAAGCCTCATTCTCTCTGTCTTTTTCATTTTTTGTAGAATCAAAATGATGGAAAGTATCGCGTCGAGCGTCAAATTGTCAGAAATCGTACCGCATCAAGAATATTTGTTACAAGGAAGCATTTTAGAGTCGTCGCGAGATGCGCTTTTACATCGTCTACGCGGACTGTGCGATAATCTAGAAACCGGACCGGAGACCTTTCACGACCACGAAATGGTTTATAACATGAGTAAGGGGAGGATTTGATGATTTTTAGGAGTTAGGCATTTTTAGGATGATTTATTAATTATTACCCCCTGTAACTGTGTTTCAGTTAGTCAGTAACCTGTCTGTGGTTTAGTTTCACGATCGGAAATTTTCACTGTATATAGTTGGTATAAGCCCATCCGATAATAAAAAGCTTACCACCAATGATTAGGTAACTAACTGTGTTTCAGTCATCCCTCCCTGGTGAGAAGTGACATTGGTGTTATCACCCCTAGCCTATATCTGTAACTGAGTCATCTCTTCAGGGAGAGAAGTGGTATTGGTATTATTACCCCTAGTCAATATCTGTAACTGTGTCATCTCTTCAGGGAGAGAAGTGGTATTGGTATTATTACCCCTAGCCCATACACGTAACTGTGTATCAGTAATCTCTCCCTGGTGAGAAGTGACAATAGTACTCACTGAATACACATGTAGGCCTATTAATAAATGACCGAGGAAGAGTATAACTAGTATTTTTTCATTTCAAGGAGGATCGGGCCAACCTATTATATTTCGTGCAAGACATTCTTTAGATCAGCCAGATGTGCCTTGGTATGTTTGAGAACAAATTTTGTACAGTTCTAGTAAAATCTAATGTCACTGGTAGATACAGAATGTATTTACAGCGGGACTAGTTAATTATCTACCGATAATTTCCCCCTAATCACCTGGGCCCGGTTTTATAGACTGCTATACCTTTAACAAGGGGGCTCACTCGATTGATAATGAACCCCCGGGTCAAAGATAATGCCAGTCTATAAAACCGGGCCCAGGTCAACTAAGAGTGAACCTACTTTGCTGCAATTTTGATTATTTATTCAGGCATTTGCGTTACGTCGGACAAACTGATCTCGGAGATAAAAGTCGCACGACGTTACTACGCAGCTGTATCGACGTCGGAACGTCTGATAATCTCGTACAATTTCTCAATGAAATGGGCTTCAAGTGAGTAGCGCTACAGGCTTCAATTTACTCATTTCAATCCTGTTGCTCAAGAGTTTGTTAAAGTTAACGCGCGGATAGGTGATATAGTGACAATTTAAACCGCTCAAGGTTCACTTGTCATGAAAGCATGAATATCCTTCAATTCACTTTTAGATTGGATCATGAATTCGTTGTTAAAGGATATCTATTCAGGAAAGGCAGAATGAAAATAACGGTGTCAAAAATCTTTCGGGTAAATATATATCATTTATGATGAAATGTGTTTTTGTCCCCGGGTGTGGAATTCATATGTATAAGGGTTAATTCATTTACTGTTTTATGATGAAATGTGTTTTTGTCCCCGGGTGTGGAATTCATATGTATAAGGGTTAATTCATTTACTGTTTTAGATGCTGCAACCGAATAATATTGACAACATAGAACCATTGTCTCAGTCATATTTAGTAGAACTTAGCGTAGTCACTATTTCTGGCCAGGTAAGGAGTTAAGTCTTCTACAACATAATGCATACCTTTCAATGTATACCTGGTATCTAAAATCCAGTGGCTAGTTCTGTCTAGGTTAAGTTCCTTATTACTTTAAACCCTGGGCCTGGTTTTATAAAACTGGGCCCTGGGCCCAGTTTTATAAAAAGGTTTAACTGTAAAATCGATTTAATTTCTTCATTAATTCAGTTTATCTTAAATCGATTGAGGCCTTAATCTTTTTTGTGAAACTGGGCCCTGGGTTTTTGAAGATCAGGGAATCCAAAATTCCCTGATATTTCCCTGACACTATACAAAAAGTTTCGCTGTATTGATTATACGATTCATTTTCAGGAACAAGTACAAGAAGATATGAAGGCATTTAGTGAACAACTTAAACCGTATCCTTTCTTTAACAAACAAACCGCATAGCGAAAAGTATCCTAGAAAGATCTTTGTATAAACTTCTTCATCAAGAAAGCCCCCCGAAATCTCTTGATTTTGAGTTAGGTGCATTAAGTACAAAGAAAGGTAAGTAGGGAAGTTTTTTCTGCTGCTCCTTCCTCAAGCCCAACCAGTTTCTTAAAAAATTTCATAAGAATTCAATAGTTATTCATTTGTTGTTTTCTTCTTGACTAACTACCTCAGATTGTTGCAGTTGGATAAAATCGATCACAGGCGTTTGCAGGCAATGTGAAATACAAAGGCTTTTTTTGTTACTCAGCGGGTACATTGCAGTGCGCCTCAACTTTACGGAAAGGATATGAATAGACTCTATGGTGCCTGTGCAATTTATTTGAAGCGATGTGGAGTGAATGCGTTAAAAGCCCAGGCATGATTTCCCTTCGTAAATGTTTCAACTGTGTACATGTTGTAGATAAACTAACTTTCGTGTATATTGAATATTTCATAAATAAACTGAATATTGTATCAATCAATATTATTGTCTTGATGATTGAATTTTGGATCCTCAAGGACCGGTAGCAGAAATCATATTCCTTGGCTGTGGTTAGAGGGAATTTGTTTATTAGAAACACGAATTCGAAGGTTGACAGATGTTTTTGATTCCTATTGGTGAAAAGATCCTAGGTTTTGAAAGTCCAAAAATGCACTTGTGAAGAAACGAGTACTTTGAAGTGGAAGACCAGTCCATCCCCCGAATCCGCCATACACACTCCTACGGGATGCTGGAACGTGATGAAATAGTTCCCAGAAACAGTGAACAACAAGACCGCCTGACTACCAATTAGATTAATAATATTTGTCAACTCTAATAACTTAACCTTTATTTAAAACTTGCAAAATATAAAATCTATCCATAAATGCAGTCACATACCCTACGAACAAGTATATGCAAATAATGCTTGCTTCATCGTATAAAATGTTTTTTAAGTAAGATACATCAGATAAATGTATTTTAATTACAAATCCAATATTTTTGCATAGATGAAAGGACCACAAAATGATTTGAATTGAAGGTGTAAAATACGTTCAAAACTCCACTTTCCATTATAAACAGCGATGGATATTAAGTTTACCAGCGCACAAACCTCGCATGACCTCTTCAATGAACTTCATGCATCCATAAAATCTGTTAATTATAACCGATATTTGTGATAACCATCATGAAATTAAGAAAATTTTCATATTTGGGACAAAAATCTAGGTTAATAAAATGAGGTTCCACTGAATCGAGAAGTTTTCTTAAGAAGTTTTCTTTCAATGCACCTTTTGATCCATGTTCAATACAGCAATACTTAATAATTACATTTTTTCTTCCACTAGTGTTTGCTCAAATTAGGGTGTAAAGATTTGAAATTTTTCTGCGACCGAGAAAGCCCCACTCGAAGTCCCGGCGACCGGATGCTCAGTCCGCCTAAACTACTGTTCGGTGTACTGGTACCTAAAAAAATAAAAATATCAAATTGTTCTTATTACACTAAATCCTTAATGATGCTTCATGTATTAGAGCAGTTTCAGGGGTGGATCCAGTGGGACTTGTGTGACTTGTACAAGTTCATCAAATTTACCCTTCTCTTTTGTCAAAAAAGATAATTGGTGCATTTCAGTGTGGGAGTGCCCCTAATATTGCTTCATTGGACAGCCAAATGCCTTTTTGGGACGTGACAAGTCCTTAAAAATTTGCCACTAGACCCACCCATAGGTTTTCACCATGTTTATTTTGACTACTCACCGCTCTTAGTTAATCCCATATGAGTTAGTTTTCCGGCAGGAGTCGATATTTTAGATGAAGAGATTGATAGAGCAGCCGGAATTCTGCTCGATAGACTACCAGGTCGTGAGGCAGTCGATGGAGTTTTCGATACATTTGCACGAGGTGTACTTGATTTACTGTTGGAAGTTTTCTCTACAAGATATCATCAAATAATAATAATAATAATAATAATAATAATAATAATAATAATAATAATAATAATAACAATAAATCATTAGCTAAAATTGCTTAACATTAAAACAATCGCAAAGCCCTTTATAAAACAAATTTTCAATAATGACTAATCCATAAAATACTTATTGAAAATGATCATAAATGAAAATTTCTTTCAAGCACATCTTAAAGACTCGACTGATGGTCAGTTTCGGATATGATTTAACAAATTATTTCACAGACGAGGTGACGAGATTAAGTGGTTTAATTATTAAAAGTCCATTGCTTCACCGAACAACACCACTACCAGTTCCGGTAATAAATGATTAAATAAAAACGTGCAGGACGTACTTTGTTTTGTAACTGTAGTTGCGGGCTTCTTAGACGTTGTTCGTGCCGATGGTTTTTTCTTAGTTGCTTTACTACTGCGACCTTCATCGACGTTGAAGTCGCTGTCATCGTCGTCGTCATCATCATCTACTTCATCCTCGGCAGATTCATCTGAAATCAAAAATGAATTAGTCAATGAAATATTCTACATCAATGAATTATGCAGTAGAAACATTCAAGATACCAGTATGTGCCGAAATCACGGTGGCTACTTTCCACCCATTTACAAATTCCCTGATTTTTCCATGTGATTACAGTACACAAAATTCCCTGAGTGAATCAGTGAAGTTTCTAGGTTTAAAATGTTACAATTCATACATTGCTCAATGATTCACATACTGTTAAAGGAACAGGTGGTCAATTATCCAAATTTCCCTAGTTTTCTAGGTTTTTGGTTATATTAATCAAATACCCTTAGTTTTTCCTTGAGTTACCAGGTCATGGCCACCCCGGAAATAATTTTCTGACATGAAGCATGAATACACCATCTCGGGAATCATTCTCAAGTCGGCCGAATTTCATATCAAAACAGATCCGAATGGAGTCTTATGTGTGGAGTCTACAACTACAGTTAAGCTGTTCATCCATGGTATAGAAAATCCCAATCAGTTCCTTAAGGACCCCTGACTAACAAACTAACCCATTGATCGTAATAATTTTTCAAACCTGATATTTTAAACTCATCATCGCTGGATTCTGATACTTTTACATTCTCTTTCATATCATCATCACCATCATCATCATTTTCATCGTTATCATTTTCGTTGTTAAGTATCTGAAGTTGTTTTTCGGCGGCGTTTGTTGCGGCGCGGCGTCGTCGTTTGTTGACGGGTGATTGCGGCGGTGGAGATGGCGACTTGTGGATCGAATTGATTATTACGACACCCTCAACTGGAACTATTCAAAACAAACCAACTATCTTACCACAGAGGCAAAAAGATGACACCAACTCTTCTGTTATCGAGTTATCCTTTTCACCAGTGATATAATTGAAGAATTTCCATCATTAGAATTAAGATATCTAGGAAGATCTTTGACGAAAACTAGAATAATCAACTATAATCTACCAATATACAGTAGACCTTATCTACCCTGGGATTGATTGCCTCCGATTATCGCGTGCCTTGTAATAAAATAATATACGATATATTACAAATGTCTCCTTCAACTCAAATTCATTGTGATAACGACCTATCCCTGCTCCAAATACTTCTCCGGATTCATCATTGCTAGTTAGTATCTGATGACATGAATATTCCAAATAATTTTCAAATATTTTCCAGATGATTTTAACTTTTGGATATTGGCACATATCTATCGCTTTTCACGACAAAGAATGCGTTCTGTTCAGCAGACGCACTTTATTCCATGATAACAACTCATCCCAATATTTCTAACTTGCTTATTCCTACAAAATATGTCTTCAAACTGGCCATAGTTTATTGTTAGGGGTCATCATCACCTGGAGGTTTAACAGGTTGTTCGTCTTTGAGAGCAGTTTTCGAAACCTCCTCTTGTGATTTATCATCTTCAGTTTTTCCGCACTCCGCCATCGATAGTTGTAAAGCCAGTTTCAAATCGGGATCTTCATCATCGTCATTAATTCTGAAATCATAATCGATGAAAGAATTTTGAACACATCTTGCATAGAAAGAAATAAATACTACAAATTTGACTCATCTGCTAAAAACACAACCCTGGGGTCAGTTGCACAGTCATGACTTAAGTCCAAAAGTGGTCTTAAATCTTAAGACTGGTCTTAAGTTGTTAGATTAGCTATAGAACTAAGTTGGTCTTAGACTGGTGTTAAGTCTAAGCCATGACTATGCAACTGGCCCCAGGACCCGCTTTCACAGTTCTTAGTTAGATTCAACACTGAGTTAAAATCAGTTTCACAAAGAATAACTCAAGAGTGAAATTTTAATGGCCTTGGTAGCTGATTGGGTAAAGGCGTTATGCTGTTGCATTCACTTATCCTAGCTGGGTGACATGTGGTTTGAGTCATGCTGTTGCTTAGAGTATGCGGGGCAGCATTAGAAAGGCCATCCCATTGTGAGGTCAAGTGAAAAATCCAATAGGGTGATGTCTTGGGAACCCTAGTCTGTCAGTAACCTGTCTGTGGTTTAATTTCACAATCGGATATTTTCACATGGTATAAGCCCATCCGATTACAAAAGCTTACCACCAACGATTAGCTAACCCAAGATCCGAACTACGAGAAGCAAAGCGAAGCAAAAACAGTAAATTAACTTACAATTGTGGAACTGGGTCATTGGATTGAGATGAAGGATATGGATTAACTCACTTAGCTTTTTTCTCAGCTGGGCTCGATTTACTTTTCTCTTTTGGTTTACTCGGCGTTTTTGATTTAGGTTTCGTTTTCGCTGTCGTCGGCTTCTTTTTTGCCGCCGTTTTTCTCTTGTTCAATCTGCTCCTTTTCGACGTCGCGTTACTGTTGAAATCGCTGTCATCTCCGTCATCTTCCACAACGTCGTCTAGTTTGAATTCGTCATCGGTATTATCATCCAAATCTGAAAATACGTCAATAGTTCCCTTATGAAAATTCGACAATACCAGCACTAAGAGTTGAAAGAGCCGGCAGGTTCAAGGAGTCTTCGTTCGTAGATCTATGGGATAGACATAAGAACCATTGACCAAAAAATACCCTATGACTTTCCAGCATTTTTCTAAATAAAATTTGAATTCGCACATAAACCCAAAATCGGTCGTTATAAAATTTGTCAGCAGAAATTTCCTGTGATGACATTCAGGATCAGAACGTTCAGGATTGTATCTTTATCTGAGAAGTACGCACTTATCAGAGTGCGTAGAAAATATTTGCAATAGAAAGCACTTTTCAGTCCAGGATTTACGTGAAAAGTAAAGTACCATGGTACTTAGCAGATTTTGTCAGACTCGCTAAAAACTGCGAATTAATATACCGATCCGTCGTTTATTCTAGTAAATCGAGCCTATTCGAAATATACAAAATACAACCTTGAAGCGTTTTTCTCTTTCTTTTCGCCGGGACCGGCGGTTCAGTTTTTATACGCTCCGAGCCGAGTATTTCAATATCGTCGACGTCGTCATCAATGACGACTGCCGACTGCTGTTTCGAATGAATGTCAACGAGGGATACTTGAGGACTTTTCTCATTCGATAGCGACAAATTCATCGCCTTTTTCAAATCTCTTTCCAGCAATTTATCGTCTAAAGACGCCCTAGAAGATACAAACGAAAGAATTTACAGGAAAATTTTGACAGTATCATAATAACAACTTATTTCACCTAATCTGTCGTATGATAGGTCAAAAATACTGTTCTGACATAAGATGATGAGGGAATCAGTGCAAGCCTTGTTTGGTATTCAGACTAGCACACGTCAGCAGGCTGGGTAGACTTTTGAGACTTGTACAAGTTTATCAAATATTTTGAATCCCCTGTTTTGTTTTATCAATAAAGACTTAGGACATTCAGTGCAGGAATAATATGTCTAACTACATATTGCATTTTTGGACCTCAAAATGCCCTTTTGGGATGTGACAAGACAAGTTCTACAAAATAAGCCCCAGGGGACATTTTTATAGACTGGTATTAACTTTAAGCCGGGGGTTAACTCCTCGGTTAAAGTTAGGGCCTAATACAAGTCTATAAAACTGGGCCCTGGTACTTAAAAAATCAAGGTGCTGGGCCACACTGGAACAAATAACCTCCTTATTTCATGAATATCTTACCTTCCAGCAATCAGTTTATCATCTAAGTCCTTTTTAGACTTTGCAGTAGATTTGTCTTTATTCACTGGTGGTGGTGGTGGTGTGAATCCCTCAAAGTCATCTAGAAATGAAATATTCAAATCGTGCCACTGAATCACGAGTAAAGATAACAAAAACGTTCAACGATAGAGAGGGGATAGATTTACCTACCATCAGAGCTGCCATCTGCATCATCAGCGGCAAACTTTGAATAATCAACAGTTTTTCTATTCCTATATATTATGATATAAAAGACCTGTTCAAATCTTATAAAATACAATTGCAGAACAGAACGAGTTTTCACAATGCAGATCAGGGGCGGATTTAGACCGGAATTTTAAAGTGCCTTTTCATTTTTTCTCTGTATCAAAATTTGCTGTTGTAACCACCTGAGATACGCAATAGATATTTTTCCTGAATATATAACCTATGTTTCTTGACTAAATGCCTCCCAGAGATGCTCAGAAAGCTCTAAAATGATAGTAAAATTTTGCTGATATGCCTTTCCGCCCTAAATTAAGAATATATGCCCTTTTTATTGGTCGACATGGTCACAACATGCCCCTGGATCCGCCCCTGCTGATCATAGTTGCTATTCAGACTCAGGATCTAATCAAACGCTCGTCAGAGGATGCAATTAAACGTTATTCTACCATACCGAGTACATCAAGCCTAAAACTGATTGGCTATATGTATTTCCACAGGGGCTGTAAACTGCTAGTGAGCTGTCAATCAAAGTACACAATTATAGTTTTTCTACATCAATCAAAAAATTGATACTTTCCTTAGAAGTGTGATTGTCTTGGCTCGACAGGTTTCCGAGAAAAATCCATTGAACTTGAACTGATCATGGACTTCAGAAAGTTACCACGCATGCGCAGGGTTTCTGTCGCATCAATACGGTCCCAGGCAAAAGCAAGCCATTTCATCCCTTGTTATCTTTATATAGTAGGCCTAAGGCGTCGTGACCGCCCAATAATGATCCTTAACACTAACAGCCAATTGTTTATCGGAACTTGGATGCGGATAAATAACCAAAATAAACATGTATTTCTGTAATATTTTGAATTTATTTGCCGTTCAAATTTGGCACCATTCTGGTGAGATCATCAACAACCCGGAAATAGAATCCGAGCCAGTTAACAAGCTTTGTCCGTCCAGGGCAGGGTCGGATGCAAATAAATTCAACAAAATATCAAACATTTACAGACTTAGGATACATACTTCAAGTGATCTAATTTTTTGAAATACCTTTTAGCTCGTCCTTCGCTGAAGTCAATTTCATCAGGCAGCCCAGCCATCACTTTTAGTCTGAATTCGTTGTTAGAAATAAAGAGAATTCATAGCTTTATTATGATTTGTTGGGTTTGAATTTTCATTTATTTCCGGGTTCGACGATGTTGATTAAAAAACTGGAGGATGTTGCTCAGCATACTTGCCATAGCTGGAATTGTCGGACTAATGGACCGCACTTTTGTAACATGTACTCCTATTGATTCGGACTGGGGTTGAAATGTGTTCAGATAATCAATTTTCCGATGAAAATCATCAGTATTACGAATATTTTTGAATTCATTTAACATTTAGATGCACGGTTGCAGAATGAATCTTTTCGATGATAAGTTAAATTAGTCTCGAGTTAGGCCTAGTGTTTGATCCACGCATGAGGTAAACCCCATTTGAGGGTTAGATCACAGGGACCTGACAAAAAAATTTTTGACCCCAGTATCCAAGGTGTACTATCCTCTTTATGTATTTTTGGTACTATATATAAAAAGACTTGAAGCGGATTGGATTATCAATAACGAAGTTACGAACTGTTGAAGTGACATACCTGTACAGATCTGACGGAGAGTTGGCTCCTTGTTTTTTTTTATATATAGTACCTAGGATACTGGGGTAAAAAATTTTTTTGTCAGGTCCCTGTGGGTTAGATGTCAAACAATGATGGTTGTCTAACATCGCTAGAATGCCGGGCTAGAATGCCTGTTGTATTTGATCTGAGATAAGCAGTTTATCCAAATTGGCATTAATTAACGGGTATCGTGGATGTTACGATTGACCAATGATATTCAAAATGGGGGGGGGGGGCAGATTAAGTGTCTGGCATTAATTCATGAACACCGATCAGTGTTCACCTCCTGTCGATATCATACTAAGGTAGAACTCTGTAGTCTACCCCTTCAAAAGTTCGACGCTTCCAGAAAAATTGCAAACATGCGATCTGTAATACAACAGATACAGCTATTTAACAGTCTTATCAAGCAAATACTTATATACGGTAGTGAAGTTTGGGGTCTTACAGGAATAACACCACTTATCAAAAATAATGTGACAATTTACCTCTTGCGGCCCGCTTTAATCTAACAATAGCACATAAAACGATGAATAGATTCTGTCGTTCCATTCTTGGTGTATAATGCCAAAACACCTACTTTACCGGTACTAGGAGACCTTGGTATTTACCCGGTCTATGTTGATAGTTTGACATCCTCAGTGAAATATTGGTTAACAGTCACGTCAAAGTATAATCATAACTACCTTGTTTATCAAGCTATGCTAGAATCCTACTCCATGTATAAAGATAAAAATGTCATTAACTCAATATCTGCTATTCACGCAGTACTTAATTACTTTGGATACTCTGAACTATGGCACAATAATGGGTCCCGGAATATTGTAAAAGCTACCAAATCAATTAAACTATCTTTACAGGCTGACTTCAGAAATTATTGGAAAAATGAAATATCAGATTCAAAACATAGTAGATACCAATTTTATAACAAATATATGACTGACTTTAAACTAGAAAAATATCTCCACATGTCTAATGATTTTTACCAAAAGTCAGCAATGGCTAATTAAGTTAAGGACTAGTTCTCATAACCTCATGATTGAAAAAGGGGCGGCACCTATCAATAACTACTGAAAACCGTCTGTGTATAGTATGTAACGCTGTAGAGGATGAAGAACATTTCCTATTCAACTGCACTAAATTTGATGAATAAAGAAAGACATACAGACTTGAACGTCTTGATACACAAACTTTGATGGAAATTTTCAATTCAAACAATAACCCGAACATTTACTAAAATTTACCAAAGTCTGTATGTCCCTGCTGTAAGGTCCATTATCTAAAGTTGCCATAGCTATCTTTTTCTGTAAACAATCTATATTAATATGTGTATGTGTGTGTATATATGTATAACTGCCGATATAGTATTTTTTTGTTGAAACTTTCGAGCCATGCATATAGTCTATCGTATTACATGTATATCTGTTTTTATATTATTTTTGTATGCTTGTTTATCAGATGTTAATGATTACTATTATTTTATATTTCTCACTCTGTAAAATTTATGTATGTATAAATGTCAGTCACAAACAGTGCAATTGTTTATACTGAATGAATATTTGAATTGAATTGCGAATTGCCACCCGTTTGTTGACGTCCTCTATCCACCTGCAGTTTATAAATGTCTTCCTGTCTTTGTTAGGCTTCAGAAAAACAGATCTTCAGAGACAACTATTTCTATGATCAGATCATTTTTTATTCCTTTTCGAGCTTGAACCAATTAAACAATGTGGTGAATAATTGAAATAGATCGAGTATCGATGTTAGTTAGGACAGCAATAGCCAATAAATCTTGAGCAACACAAGCTTCGTGCGGGTCCACCAATCAGCCAATAGGTTGACGACTTTCCCTCACAGGTGCAATGAACTCCTCTCTTTTCAACCTCAACTTCTGCAATAACAATATTGATAAAAAGTCGCATTTTCCAAGCCTCTCTTCCTTGTATGACATCACCAACGCCGCTGCGCCCGATGTGATGTACAAGGGACCTCCAATTATCGTGATGTACATTTAGTTCGTCCAGGAAAGTTAACGTTTCGCTTGGCATCAACTTACGATCAAGTTCTGGACTCGATTTATATATGACTTGAATTCAATTAAACTCGGAATTTCACAGGATAATTTTGAACAAAAGTTACCTTCTGCATCGATGGCTCCAATGACCATAAACAAGGCCAAGGCGATGAAAAGAGTCTTGTACATACTCTGAAAGTAGATGAGAATTTCTATGATACATTTATTTCATTTCTAAAAAGTAGAATACAGCAACTGTTGGCTGCTTTCATTTATTTTACTACTCTCTTTGTCTGATAAAGATAGTATTTGAGTAAATGTTATTTTTTGATCTAGAAATCAGAAAGCAACGCTAGACCCCTCTGTAGGCATTCGAACCTGATATTATAATGACACTGCCTCCATGCGAAACCCTGTCGCGGTAAACCTATCCCCAACAGGCATGCACACACTGTAGTAACGAACCTGGGGCCGGTTGCATGTAGTCACGGATAAGACCGGTCTTAGTTCTATAGCCAATCTAACAACTTAAGATCAGTCTAAAGATTTAAGTCCACTTTTGGAATTAAGCCACAACTTTGCAACCAGTCCCTGTTTCATTCCTGAGTCACCCCTACTTCTGCTACTCATATATAGAGCTTAGTCACCTACCACAGATTTTTTGAGCGTCTTGTTGATGCGATCCACAACAATGATTAAAGGCAGAAAATAATCGTTACATATAGTGTAGTGAGCGTTTTTTACATAAGCAGCTTTGAAGAATTTTGGAATAAATCATCCAAGTTGCATCGGATATTCACATAATCCTGCTGAATATTTTCAGGCATGTAGGACTTATATAGAAGAAAAAATAATTTCAGAAAAAATAATTTCGTTTTCATTATTTCCATGAATCCTTTGTTTGAGTGTCATATGAAAGTCTTGTAGTCACATTTACATGTATATTGTCACATGCTGCAAAAGGAAAGGGAAGACCGAAGAATCAAACCCAGCCAATTACAGACTGCGATTTCTGTGGTTACAAACATGCAGCTGGAAAAGAAAGATGTCCCGCGTATAGTTAAACCTGTCAGAACTGTAACGGTCGGAATTACTTTAAAGCAAAATGTAAGAAGTCGAAAATACATGCAGTGGATATTTCGAGTGAAAAACCGCTCGACTATGGAGACGACTGCTGGCTTAATGCTGTGCAGGCTGACACGAAAGCGGTTTACATGCACGGATGCAAGTGAATGATTGCGATATCAAATTTCAAGTCGATAGCGGAACTGATACGAAACTGTTTGATGTGCCTCACTCTAGTTCGAATACCCTGTTCAGTTTGTGACAGAAAGTTTTCTGATCGTGGAAAGAAGGCTCTTCCAATCGTGATCGGTCCCCTCCCATAGATGAGCTCTTTCACCCATATTAAAGTCAAACATTTTAATTGAATTAGCATGGAATATATTCAAATTTAGTAAGGTTATTCATAGGCGCCTAAATGTATTTTGCTTATTCTACTCTACTGGTACTGTTTTATGTATCGGTTAGGTTTTCGTCGTGAAAAATGACCCTTGAAATTCGGTCTACAGACTCGCTCAGAAAACGTTTTAACACTTCTTTTTGAAAAATGTTTGTGATCCCAGACCACCCTCAGTGGGCGTCGCGCCTGCGGCGCTCGCGCTGTAGGCTTCGCCTCCAGCTTAACTCACGATATGGTCCCAATTTATGGAAAAAGAACCCCCCGCCGAAATCTCACGCTACGGGCCTGTAGCAATACGAATATGAACTAACTTCATCAACACCGATCGAACGAAAACGGAAGGAATCCGTACATGGCCACCAAGGCCGCATGAAAATCCATTTACTGTCGAAAACGATACCAAAAGCGAAGATCTGGGGGCGTCGTTGTACGGATTGCGATGACAACAGTCAGCCGTCAATAGTGGTCAATAGTCAGTGAAATTTCTGTACCGTACTTGGGGATCTTTGCATCCCTGCAAATCGTACCATTACATTTATCGCTCAACGTGTGCTTTTTGTTGGACCGGAGAAATATTAGTTGGTTTATATCAAATCACATGAATCTAAAATACTTTTGACAAGATTTTCACAAAAGCTTATTGAATAAGGCTAAAAAAATTGATACCTTGTTTCTCCGCTTTGCTGAGCTTATCAGTTGACCCGGCCGGCCGTCTATCTACCCTATACATCACTTTTTTTAAATCGTGATCAATTTTACCATAACAGACCCGGCCGCTATAGAAATGAATTGTTTACATATCTTATCATATTTAAAAAAGTGACCCCTGCCGCTGCGGAGAAACAAGGTATCATTTTTGTATACCCTTGACGCTTGAAGGAAAATGTAAATTTATACATGTAACTGCAGGATTGTGTTGTTGTTGAATGAAACATTCTTATTCGTGTCAACAGCGCTGATGTAACCAGATGAAAAGTCCAATACAATCTATTGAAGTGAAACCACAACGTTTCGGCTGTGTTGTTGACTCATGAGAGCGTGTGATTGCATTTTACATGTTTTGTGTCCAATCGTTGTGTATAGTCATAACATGTAATTACGAATAGATTACTGGCATTATTTTTATGAAAAGTGTCTGGAATTACTTCATGAACACCAATCAGTGTTGACCTCCGGTCGAAATCCTACTAAAGGTACAACTCTGTAGTCTGGGTCTACCCGTTCAAAAGTTCGACGCTTCCAGACAAAATGCAAACATGTGACCCGTTTGTTGACGTCCTCTATCCACCTGCAGTTTATAAATGTCTTCCTGTCTTGTTAAAAGGCTTCAGAAAAACAGATCTTCAGAGACAACTATTTCTATGATCAGATCATTTTTTATTCCTTTTCGAGCTTGAACCAATTAAACAATGTGGTGAATAATTGAAATAAATCGAGCATCGGTGTTAGTTAGGACAGCATCTGCCCATCAATCGTGAGCAACAGCCACTGCTAGGTCCACCAATCAGCCAGTAGGTTCCCTTCTTTCCATTACAGAAGCAAGGAAGTCCTCTCTCTTCAACCTCAACTTCTGCAATAGCAATGTTGAAAATAGTCGCATTCTCCAAGCTTCACATATGTTTAGTTTTGAATTCAATTAAACTACAGTCGGAATTACACAGCATAATTTTGAACAAAAGTTACCTTCTGCGGCGATGGCTCCAATGACCATAAACAAGGCCAAGGCGATGAAAAGAGTCTTGTACATATTCTGAAAGTAAATGAGAATTTCTCTGATTACAGCAACTTTTGGCTGTTTTCATTTATTTTACTACTCTCTTTGTCTGATAAAGATGGTATTTGAGTCAATGTTATGTTATGACCTTGAAATCAGAAAGCAACGCTAGACCCCTCTGTAGGCATTCGAACCTGACATCATATCATGACACTGCCTCCATGCGAAACCCTGTCGCGGTAAACCTATCCCCAACAGGCATGCACACGCTGTAGTTACGAACCTGGGGCCGGTTGCATATAGTCACGGCTAAGACTTTAGACTGGTCTTAGACCAACTAAGTTCTATAGCCAATCTAACAACTTAAGACCAGTCTAAAGATTTAAGTACACTTTTGGAATTAAGCCACAACTGTGTAACCAGTCCCTGTTTCATTCCTGAGTCACCCCTACTTCTGCTGCTCATATAGCTTAGTCACCTACCTCAGATTTTTTGAGCGTCTTGTTGATGCGATCCACAACAATTGATGAAAGGCAGAAAATTATCGTTACATATAGTGTAGTGAGCGTTTTTACATAAGCAGCTTTGAAGAATTTTGGAATAAATCATCCAAGTTGCATCGGATATTCACATAATCGTGCTGAATATTTTCAGGCACGTAGAACTTATACGAACTATGTTCAGAAAAAATAATTTATTTTTCATTATTTTCATGAATCCTTTGTTTGAGTGTCACATGAAAGTCTTGTAGTTGTTGTGGGGTTGCTTTCGGTTCTCCAACAATGTTGTGGGGTTGAGTTTCTCAACCAATTGTTGTGGGGGCCACGTTGCGTTCTCCCCTCGTGTTGTCGTTGTTGGTTCCGATTAATCCGATAAGTGATATCCCTCTGACTCCGGAATAATAACAACTCTTCTCGTGGGTCTACGTTCTTTCTTTATTTTCCCGCACAAGGCTTATTCCTTCCTACAGCTCGTATTTTTAGGCTTCTCCGCCACTCTAGCATCTCTCTCCCCCTTACTGTGCTGACCCTCCCTTTTTATCTTATTTCATGTTACTCGTGACGTATACTTCTACATATGTTATACGTCACGAGTTTATTACTTGTTTACTTCCTAGCCATACCAGAGCTCAAGGCTGCCGCTATAACCAGCAACCCTACGCAGATACTCACGTCACTTTCACCTATCTTCTATTCAGTGTCTTGTGTGCGACGTAAGCATCTACGTAGGTTGTTTACTAACTTCAGCCACTGCCCTGAACTCTGGCTTCCCTCCCTCTATGCAAACTACTAATTTATCACCCCAATATAGTCACATTTACATGTATATTGTCTTGAATGCATATTTTGTCAACACGTGGTCAGTTCATGTAGATTATATTTTCAACAGATGCAGTGACGTCAGTGAAAACGATTGTGATGTTGAGGGTTTATTTCATTTCATTTCGTCATCTTTTTTTCCGAATGAAACAAGTGAATATTACAAGAATGAATAAACTAAGAGATTGATTAGGTGTGTTATTCTATATCAATTCAGTGTGTAGCTAAACTAACTTAAAAATGTATAGACACCTTGAAAAATAACATATATATTGCTTAATATTTTCGATAATGAATAACATGATATGAAATCGTATGACCTTAAGGATAAAGTTAATTCGAATTTGACTATATCCATGATTGAATTGAATTGACCGGCAGACAGTCTTAGACCGGTGTAGACTGGTTACCGGTCTCTATCTTCAATTAAGGTGTTTTTATTTAAGCAACTCGTATAAAATCGCTTTGCTCCGCCGATTACTGTCACGTGGTACAAATCGAATCACCTTAAATAAATGACCCTACTCCCACAACCGGAACCTGAATTTTCGGCGATTGAAAAAGCCGCCATTTTGTTTTTGATCTATCACCGAACGCTCCACAGTCGTAGCAAATCGAATCAAAGCGCTTCGATGAGCGATTTGGTCGCGTTGGGTACTCGCGTTGGATATTTGGTTAAATAAATGGACGTTGTAGGCAAATCGTTGTAGGCGCGTTGCTTAAATAAATGGGCGATTCGATCCGATTTGATTCGAGTTGCTTAAATAAAAACGCCTTTAGATCTCCATTGAATGGGACAGGCAACCAGTCTAATTGAAGATAGAGACCGGTAACCAGTCTACAGCCGGTCTAACCCCGACATATCGATGAGGTAGTGCACATGCGATTTTTTCACAAGAGTGTTTCAAAGAATTTCACAATTTCAATAATTTGAACTCAAACATTTTTGACGTATTAAAGAAATATATACGTATCAAATTAATTCAATATCAAAGAGAAAGGCCAATGAAGAATTGGAAAATGTGGCTTGGAAATTAGATCTGATAATTCTTTTTTAGTTGGGCAGATCCCCAAATGTTGATTTCTGATGCAATTCTATATTAATCCCGATGACTCATCAATAAGATATTTTCTGTAAGTTGACCATTGGCCAGTTTACAAAAACGCTAGGTTGACCACTTGATGGGGAGGTTTTCCATTCGATAAGCTGGGGATACAGACCTATAGTCTATACAGCGACATTGCTCTCGACCAATGCGCTTAGTGATTCCACGTGTATTTAACAAAGAGCATGCGCACTGCGAACAAAATGGCGGAATTTCTCTTGTGAAAAAAAAAAAAATCTATGATAACAAAATAAACGCCGAATATTTATTCACAATTGTAATATATGATTATTTTGAACCGCAAATATTGATGACGTAGTGCATATCGATGCGCATAGAACCTCGTATAGCATAGTCATACAAACATTAATATAACGGTTTTTTCGGTGTCGAAAAGATTTTTGAATAACAAACTAGTTTCGCTAGTATCCTTCATACCCTTAATTACACAATGCAAAGTAATTTTAACTTAGAAATATAGTATCGAACCACTCTTAATAAATTCAACATCATATTGACGACCGCCTTTTAGGTGTTATATTTGCGTTTTCAGACAGATTCTATATTCATACAGTGTGGAGCTTTATTTTTAAAACGATTGTTACGGAAAAAAATGATTATGTTAATGATATCCGAGCTGTCTATCACGCAGATGTTTTTGCGACGAATGTTTTTTCCGCATTAATCGCCAGTTTTTTGTTAAACTAAGCTTTAGCCAGACAGTAGCAGTTGTTCAAAATACGTCGAAAATGTATAATCATCAGGTTGAATACGCATAGCCCATAAAAATAGGGATCGGTTTTTCGAACGAATTCATTTTTACATGTTGCATGTTACTTTATCAACATTATAACCTGTCCTGGCTTAGCAGGTTGCAACCTGCAGGGGTTTCACAGTCAATTCATAGCTGATGAATTTCAAGTGCTACTTGAATGCAGTTCACTACGAAAAGAACGCCAGTTACATATTTCATCTTTCTCCTGGCAGCACTCATCTTCACCCGTCAAGGGATTCGAACCCACTACGCTAAAGCTGTTCGCTGGTGGAAGCGAGTTCGGGAGTGATACCTGACCCCTGGCAAGCGAGGATGGGCGGCACTAAATGTTCTCAAATACAAAAGTTTAGTCAATACCACTGATGATGATTTAGAAAACCATCTTATATACGATTCTTATATAGATGTGATTTACAAACTGATTGCACAATATGTAAACGATTCCTTATCCCCACTAATACTTGTATCGAAAATGTTCTGTATGAACGTCATTCGATGATACTTGAAATGACCATTAACCGTTCAACTTTTGATTCTGTTTACATTTCTAGATATCATTGGGATTCCACTTTGCCACCTTAAATTGTTAATGTTATTTGATTTTGCTCTAAATACTACTTATTGTTAACATCAATTAGTTAATTTTGCTTTGTTAATTGTAGTTTAAATTGATTTTGCGGTGCTGCTTTCTGTAAATATCAATAAACTAGTTTTTCTTGCATGGAAATCTGTAAGAAAGGAGTTGCGGAATGTTGCATATACGAGAGACACTGTCACAAGCATTGTTGTTTTTACGTTTCGAATAACAATGACGGAAAAATGCAACCTGGTCTGATGATTCATAGTACAATAACAGCCAGGTAATGATCAGTCACAATCTCAGAATACCGATTACCAATACACTCGTTGCAATAATCCCTTTAATGCCTCATTGATACGCGACTAATCTTTGTACAGAAATATTCACGAATTTCTCTTCCCAGTAAAAGATATATGTAAAAGTTAATGGAGTAGTTAGATAGAAGGATTTGGCCGAATATTTCCAACAAAAATAGTCTTTGGTTCATCGAGATATGTATGAAATTAAATTATTTTTAGAATGATAACCCCAAGACAGCTGTTTGTCATGGAAAGTATAATGATTGTAATGATTATTTTGTAATATTCAGTAACATTGAAAATACTGATCAGTAAACTGAAGAGCACTGCAGATTCTCGTTGAGTCTCCTACAGAGCTGTTTAGATTGATAACTGAAGTCTTTCTAGCCAGGGTTACACTGGTCATTTCAGATACGTAGATTTGTCGTCTGCGGTTCCGTGACCCAATACTTCAACGCCGAACATCAAATCACCAAACGTAACTAAATACTTATTTTCATTTTTCTATCATATTCGTAGATATGTATTCAGATTATTGATCAGGGAACTTATGCTTCTAAACCTAATTTAGAATTCGTTTCAATATACTACCTTAACGAAGGCAATTTGTAAAGGATATTGTCTCGTATGAAAGGAAATAATTTTTGCTATAACGTTATTCGTTGTGGCGAAATCGACAAAGGAATTTTGCGCAGAAATATTCACGAATTTCTCGTCCCAGTAAAATATATATGTAGAAATTAATCGAATAGTTACATAATAGAAAATGACTGAATATGTCTAAGAAAAATTCGTTTCGGACTGAGGAGATTGGTAGGAATACAGTTATGGTAGATGGGAGTGTGCATATCGCAAACGCGAGTGAAACTGTTACAAGCATTATTGTAATACGTTTTGCATTTGTAGTTTTCTTATCAGACGAAACCATTTCTGAACCTCTGAACAACTGAACTATTATAACAGAATTTGATATGATTATCAGAGCTAAAGGCAAAGAATATGCATAGACACTGTATGAGAGGAAATGCATGAACTGGTCAAATAACTCATAATAACATCCGAAAAACTGGTAAGAATACTTCATAATTAGAGTTGGATGAATCACTATTATCAACGGGTTCATTACAAAAATTATACTAATGATGCATCGGGCGAATTTCGGTGTACATATCAAACGAGATGTGAACGGGAAGAGCACAATTGCCGCACGTTCCAGAGATACAGCTAGTATTAACCACGAACTATTTGCACCAACGAATGACATCAAAAATTCGTATATTCGACAATTTATCAGTGAATTCACCAGGTATATAGGACCAATGTTTACGTGCAAGAAAATAAACTGTAAAACAGGCATCAGTGCGGAATTGAAACAGTACATTAAATCACAGAGGGACAAAGCGATAAGATAGTTTGCGTAAGATAAGTTGCGGAATCTCTGACTTATCATTATCCTGAAAGTGGCTGAATTTCCGAAGGCTCCAAACAGGAACAAGAGCACCAGAATGACCATTGACACAGTACGGTAGATACCGGACTTGTTCTCCACGGACATAAGAACGATATAACTGCTATACGGTCGACCAACTATCTGCATCTCTGAAGAATTCGTCATGATTCGCAACGTCTATTAAGTATTATGACTATTTCAATATAATTGTGCTTCTGGTTCATTTGACGTATTGCTTCAACGAGAAAGAAATCCTCACTGATATGATTAAGGATTATTTCTTTAGTTTGTGTGTACATATGTTTTCTATAACTCCACGAATGAAAAATCAATTCTGGAAAATGCAATGTAATAATCTATTCAGTAGTAGATTCTACACTCAGACGTGGAGAACAGATAATAAGAAAAAAGCCCAATATACACAAATATGCTACTTTTGTAAATATAGATTAGTTGATTTAATAAACAAGTTTTACTTGCACGAAAATCTGTAAGAAAAATGCGATCAGATAGTTAGCGTATGCCCTAACTATGAAATATAGTGACTTATCATTATGAAGAAAGTAGCTGAATTCCCAAATTCACCTGACAGGAACAAAATAGCAAAAGGACGATAGAAAGTGTAAGGTATCTGCCCGGTTTGTTTTTCAACTACATAAGAACCATGTTGTTGTAAGATCGGCCAACAACAAACTGCTCGGGAAGAAAAAAACTGTTCTCGGGTAGAATTCATCATTCACCAGAATCCACAGACTTGCTGTTAATATTGGTAAATAATTCAATTTGAAGAAATCCACGCATACATATGAATACATACATACGAATAATTATATGATGAAAATTGGCTGCTTTGGTAGTTTGTGGAGATTGGTGTGAAAATCGCAATAGAGTTAGGAAGTATACAAACATTGCATACACTAGTGAAACTGTTACAAGCATGATCGTAACATTGTATTCCTGATCATTTGAAGTTTTCTGATCAGACGAATTCATTTCTGAATTATTATCATAACAGAGATGAATAGCCTGTGATTTATGTGAAACCCGATCTTGAATTTGAACATATATTTATTGCTCCTCAATCATGTACAAATACAACAGATCGATATTCTATTCACAGGCCTTATATATTGGAAACACCTAGAATTTGATTTCGTCCAACAGAAAATTCGGCCGATAATGTCATCGGTATGTAAAAAAAAACAAGAAAATTAGATGATAATTGTACAAGATAAATATTCCACTACTGTATTTAAACTTTACATCATACAAGAATATGGTCAGAAAGTTAGTTGATTTTCAAAAGGCGAAACAAAATATATCTTAATTTACCGTTGACGACTGTGTAAATAATGATATTAATACAGGAATTTAGAATCGACGAAAGCAAGTAAATCGCATTAAAAATCTGCTTGTAAAATTCCTTTTGACCGATCTTGCCTAGCAATCCCGGGAATTCTAGGATCGTGAAAATGATACTCATTGTAAGCACTATTTTAGTGGGCTTCTTCTGACTTTGAGATGGTAAGATCCTGGTCGCTGAGAGTGATTTCCGTTGCTTGGATTTGATTCTTAGGACAAAAAGGAGAGCTGCATTTACCATGAAAACTAAGATATTCGGAAGGAAAACGCGGGTGATTGGATCGACGTAGCTGTTCATGATTTTACGAATTTGTTTATAAATTCCGGCAGTGTAAGCTTTGTAATGAATGCAAAGAAAACCTCTGTAACTGAGTTGCAATTTTATCCTCATTGTGATCGGATAGTAAGAACATAATGACATCGACAATACAAACGTAGCGATGACGAATGAGTTTAGGCTGCACTTTTCGTGCATTGGAAAAGTAATAGTAACCAATCTTTCGCATTGAATTATAAAAGTTAAATAGTTACGAAACATTAAAATACCTTTACTGAACATAGAAATCTATATGTATATAGCAGGAGAGATTCGTAAAGCAGGAAACAGTATGACCGTTTCACCGCAGTTCGCATAGTGCACGTAATACCTCACCGGGTCCAGAATGAACGTCACCATCAAATAAACCGAGTCAGTTACTGCGAGATATTTCAGTAAATCAAAGCAGCGGTTTCTAGTATTCATTTTATGATATACGATGATTACCATGGCATTAAAAGCGGTGCCTAATATGATCAGCGGAGGCAGAAAAAACGCTTTGATTATCCATTTATACGCGTACGACATGAGTGCCGGTTCGCTGTAAATTGAGATATTCATTCGTTCTGTGTCGCTTCTTGTTTTCTGAAAAGTGCGTAATTGTGACCATAGGTCGATGCTTCTCTCCTGATGTAGCGCCACAATTTTCATGATTAAGATTACATTAGTTCTCATTCTGACGATCTACCCACACAGAGTATTGATGTCTCATTACATTCATCTATTGATAAACTCAAATTGTGTAATAAAAGCATTAGACTGCGGACAATATAGCATGAAAGATCGAACTGGTTTGAATTGGTCTACGCATAATTTCTATATAGATCTATTTGTAAAATCAATTTTCTATTTTCATTTTCCATAGTCTATTGTTGCTTTAGAAATTCAGTGCTATTTTTTCAGAGGTTTGCCTAAAACCCGTTTCGGATTTTGTCAACATCAATATATTTATGATGATATATTCATTGCAAGCCTCCGCGTGTACCGGTATTGTTAAATTCCCACTCAAAGTCTAGATTGACAAGATAGCAGTTATTCGGAATGTTTGTGGAGGAGCCCAAAAATGATGTAGCTTGTGTCTCATTTTTAAAATCCCTTACAAATGACAAGGGAGCCAAGTTTGCTACGGATACGAACATGAATTTTTGACTGCCAAGTTACCCTTGATCCACTCATTTGATATCATAATTGTCCCTTGGATGAATTATGACAAACTTAACCTACATTATTGGGTAATTTTTCTCTTTTATAAAAACAATTAGTTTATGGCATCGCGAGACTCAGTCTCCAATATCGATTCAGAGTTCATATGAAAAACAAAGCCTGAAAGAAAACTGCGTCCCGTGTTAGCCAATCAAATTGCTTGTCGTACAATCTTTGAGGCAAAATTCACGCAAAAATAAAATTTGATAAACCCGGGCTGAAATATAACGTGATTTTATTGGAAAATAATGACATCATCTCAACTGCGCACCTGCAGGGTTTCGTGTCGTGGTAGTCTTGATACCACCCGGTTTTATTTAGGATTACATGGATAGGCCTATAAAGCTTGTGGCTTCAGGCAGAATCATGCTATAGCCGCCTGGCTGGACACATTAAGTCTTCCCTGGAATTTTTCTCATGCGCTGTACTCATTAAACGAACGCATTGCCGAATAAACATGTGACTTGAGTAGAGAGTTTAACTCATTCTCTCCATTCAAAAATAAGAAAAGGCCAAGTTTTAAATGAGTTCATAATTGTGTGTCATTGAAAATATATTGTTCAACTGGCACTACGCATTTGACACTTTAGCCGGGTGCCAAACCCTGGCAAGCGAGGATGCAAACAACTGGCATGTTCAGCGCTTCCATATTTGGCAACAAACATTTGCACCTAGCATTTGGCAATTTGCAAATAGCAACTGTAAACAGCAACTAGCAATTAGCAACGAGCAACTAGCAACTGGCACTGTCCGTCCAGTCTTCTATAGTCTCGGTTACAATAAATCAGAATTGAATTGAATTGCCATTTGATAGTCAATGCAAGTCACTAGAGTACGGCCACATCGGCAACCCGGAAGTAAATAAGTGAGTTTCAGTTTGTTTGGTTTCATCGATTATCGAAGCACTTATCAATCCATGAATAAATAACTCGCGAGGACAATAAAGGTTAGTATGAGATATTTTCCACAATTCAGAACACCGAACTTTGCGCGCTTCGAATATTTTCGCGGCACAAACCAAATTTCAATCCAATCAACTCTTTATTACTACACACTACAATACAACTCTTTTATTACACACTACGATACGGTACTCTTAACTTATACGAAGTGGCTACTCATACGGACCCGTACGAATAATTCCGTAGGCTATTCGTACGCACCCGTCGGATAACTCTGGAATTATGTGTATGCGAAGGGATAGGGTTAGGGTAAGGTGAGGCTATATGTAGTTAAAACATTCGACCGACTGTCAGCGAGCTCGGTGGTCTAGTGGTATGATACTGCGCTAGTAATTTACTGGGCCGGGTTCGAGTCTCGCTCTATCCGCTATTTTTCTCTAACTCTATTCTCCACACTTTCCTTGAATTTTCTAAGTCGCGCACCTCTGTACGCATGCGCGCTGTTAATCGGCCAATCAGCGACAGTTATAAGCGTACAGATCCTAGTCCCGTACGAATAGCCTCCAGAGTAATCCGTACGAGTAGCCACAGCGTAACTTATATCCATAGGGATTGTTAAGGGTATACATGATAGAGTAAAAATACCAATATTCAATGGTTGGATGGGTGACCCTGCCTGCGACGTGTCTGTGATAACCCTAGGTTTCATATCCTCTTCATGAAAATGAGATCAATTTGGAAAAATTCAAAATTATTATGTGTTCCTCCTCTAAACTAACCAAAGCTCTCGGAAAATTCATCGCATTGGGCTTCGAAAAACATATGTAAATAATTAATCACTGTTATTGTTATGTTTATTCATATTTTTCAACTGCGTTTTTATTATGATTTCCTCTAAATTTTGTATTTTACCCTTTTCTCATCTTCATTGTAAAAAAAAACCTGACTTGTATTTTATATTACTCAAGGGACAATAAAGATATATTGAATTGAATATTGAATTGGTGCCGCATAATGGGCCTACACAAATGTGTTGTTATATTTTTCCAGGTTCATGATTGAAAGATGAGACGACTGAATGCAGTGAAAAATAAACCAGTGCTAAAAGTTGTTAAAGAATTGGATGCTTTTCCGAAAGTTCCTGAGAGCTACACTGAAACATCTGCATCAGGGGGTGGAAGTGAGTAATATACATTCTTTTTAAACTGAATGATTTTGTTTAACTTAACATTATTCGGATCTTGGTTTTCCGAGACGAACCCTGTTGGCTCGTTCGACATTTATGAAGGGAAGGCCTTTGAAGCGTCGCTGCACTCAGTAAGCAACCAGTAGGACTCGAACCCGGATGTAAGTCAGTACAGCTGCCTGGTCAGTGATCTGACTATAATCAATCACTGACTGCACTCACTTAGTCAGTGACTGAACCGGACTGGGTGTTCGATCGGTAACCGGACCGCTGTAGTGAGTAACAGGCCTGTAGTTTTGAAACGTGTAAAATTTTCTCTTGCAGTCTCGATATTGACGTTCATCATTATCATCATACTGGTCATCTCTGAATTCAGATATTATACCAGCACAAAGCTGAAATATGACTACGAGGTCGACAGGGATCCTTCTCAGTAAGTAAAATCTGCCTTATATTCCTAAATCTCTATCTAAAGTTATGTATTGATATAGGGCTTATTTGATAGACTCCTCGGCACATACCGATTAACTTGGTAAACCGTTCAAGTCAGGGAAAAATTTATCAAAATTCATTAGACCTATGAAATTATTTTTAAAAATTATGCAAATTTGTGAATAAATTATGAAATAGTGTCAGTTAATTTAGATGCCCCTTTATGTGTTTTATACTGTTGAGCTCACAATTTTATCCACCAACTGCGTTCAAATAAAAGAAATTTTAGTTTTATCCGTCCAGATTATGTAACTGGTTAACTGGTTATGTCATTATATATGGACGTGAAAAAGAGGTGAATAATGTGG
The DNA here is from genome assembly GCF_964204645.1 of Tubulanus polymorphus. Classification (NCBI taxonomy): domain Eukaryota; kingdom Metazoa; phylum Nemertea; class Palaeonemertea; order Tubulaniformes; family Tubulanidae; genus Tubulanus; species Tubulanus polymorphus. The sequence continues at coordinate 11,143,210 of NC_134035.1, read as the reverse complement.
GAAAATTATGTGAAGAATTCTGGAATTTTGTTGAAAAATCTAATGGCAGTGACGTTTAAAAATGTGAAAATGCCTGTCTGACCGCTGTAAACGTCTAAAATTGATTTTCTTATCGAATCGAATAAATTCCAATAATTTTTGGTTTCAGGTTGTTGCCGATAAATATTGATATGACGATCGCGATGAAATGCGACCGTATGTAGTTATCAGTTTACCGAATCTCAATGTTCTCGATCATCTCCGTGCACGACGACGCCGACTATGCGTGAAATGTTTTTTTTTTTTTCAGAAATCGGCGCCGACGTCGTCGATCTCACCGGTCAGAACGCCGATTCGCACGGAAAACTGTTCGAAGATCCGGTTTATTTCGATTTGTCTCCGGCTCAACAGCAATATCAGAATATGGTACATCGCACGAACACGTACATACGCTCGCAGTACCACGCTATACATGATTTGATGTGGCAGTCGGGATATCAAAGTATGGGCGGAATGCCTAAAAGGTAGGTCTATGTCGTAAATTTGTAAGTTTGAAAGATATGAAAGTTTAGCATCAGGGTCCAGTTTCACATTAAAGTGTAAGCCTAAAACAGTTGAATGGTTTGATTTGTTGTCCTCATTGAAGATATGAGGTAAATTATTGAATATGTGAAGAATCCTGGAATTTTCACATACTCAATAGCGATTACACCAAAAATTTGAGTTAAAATTGCCCAGTTTCTCGAAAAAGTTAAACTCAAATTTTTGGTGCAATTGCCATAGGTTATTTCATGTTTTCGATGAGGACAATTCAAACTTAACCGTTTTTGGCTTAAACCTTTTCGTGAAACTGGACCCATGGGCTGGTTGTATAGTCACGGCTTAGATTCAGTCTGAGACCATTTTAGTTCTATGGTTAATCTAACAATTAAGAAATTTTAGTTTGATCCGTCCAGATTATGTAACTGGTGAAAAATCTGGGAAAATGATGTGAAAATGTGAAAAATCACTGTGCTCCTTTTTAAGCCAACTTGAGCAGCTTTTCGTTCCTCGGTTATTGATGGTGTGTGTATTTTAGTGGCTGTTACAACTCATTTCAGAGAAACTCCTGGAGACGGTGAACCTGATGCCTGTCAAATATATGGCACTCTATTCGTAAACAAGGTCGCCGGCAATTTTCACATCACAGCTGGCAAGTAAGTATCTCCTCTACTCTGCCTTAGTATGTTCAGGCTTTTTTGATTACTTGAAGTACAGTTTTTTTTTTTTTCAAGAAAAAAATTGGAGTGCAAAGGGAAAGAGATTGAGATAAGAAAAACGTTTTTTATAATAAGTATTTGGAAATGAAAGGGAATGGGAAAAAAATAGAATTTTTTATTATTTGAGTATTTTCTGCATAAAACCTCGGAAGGACTGCAGAAAAAATAAAAACGGAGTGAAAATTGTGATGAATTTGATTCAAATGATGGGAGAAATGAAAAAAATCGCTCTTTTCCAAATCACGAGATTGAAAATTAAGATGAACATAACTTTTGAAAGTTACTAGGTTGAAAATCTAGACGGACATAACAAAAAAATTTGTTTGAAAAATTGTTTTGGAAACATTAAGGAGGACGGAAAAAAATTATTAGGTGATTTTTGCAGAATTCCGGGAGCCAACCCATACTTCAAGTAATTGAAATAAGCGTCAGTTTGGATATCACTAGACACCTAATTATTCCTTCAATCCAAATATTTGATTCAATGAAAAAATTGAACGTCTTAAAATCTATGATATCCTATCACAAGCTACTAATTATATAATGTTTTGCTACAGGCATATCAAAGTTCCAAACTCAAAGCTCCACTTTCATGTGTCTCGAATGAATCATATCAATGGTAACGGATATCTAAAAGTTTCTATATCACGATTGCTGCTATAGGGAGTGGTTAGCAGGGGATGGATAAAAGTTGTTTGATTTTAATGATACTGAACACTTTTTTTATCTGTGTGTATCGAAATTTTGATTTTCAATCGACATTTTTGTCGTTTAAGTGAGATTAGATATCATCACGCCGAATTCTGATTTCGATAGTCTTTTTCTCGCTGTCGCTGAAAGTGTCGATCCGACAAATCAAGTTGCCCCTGGGTCAAATACTGGTTTTACCAATTCAAATGCATATTTTTTGGGTGTCGTATCTGCAATACAACAAAAATAAACCGTTAGAACATTAAAATCAACTGTGACAAAGAAACCAGTAATGAAATATTGCTGTGTTCATCTGGTAGACCGAGTTGACTGGAGCGGACCAGCTCTGTGGCTGCAGTCAAATCAATATGGCGACACACATGGCTGATTAAACTGTTGGTGGAGAAACATACAGGGTTCTTTCAGATCGGGGGATTCTGGATTCATTTTTTCCCGCAAGAAAACAAGGGAATTCAAACTCTTCCCTTGAAAATCAGGGAAAAGTCCGAATTCTGAATTTGAATTTTCTGCGTCTCGTTGTTCTTGCTGGTGAGGAGTGGCACAAGGAACTTCTTGAGACGAAACAGCCTCAACTGAGGATATCTAATGATTTAATCATGAAATCTTTTGTTAGGGAGGAGAATTTTGGATTCCCTGATCCGTAAGAACCCCGAACAAACAGACACATTGAATAATAATTACACATTGTATCGTTGTTCATTATTGTCCATTAGGTCAGTTCCTGTTTATCCCAGTGGACACGCTCATTTGTCCATGATGTTAAATCATGAGGGTAAGATTTCATTGACATTTCATTTCACGAGGCACGGATCCTGATAATTTCAATCGCGTAGAAGCAACTTATTTTTAGTGCTCGTGCAATAGTCTCTGCTTGCCTACCTCCTTGGCAGGGATTCAAAACTGATGGCATGGCTAGACTCAGCCATAGCATGAACCCCTACCACACTTGCCTGTGCGCACAGATTTGCAGCATTGAAAACTAGCGGCACCAATCAAATTGCCCGTTCTATAATCGCTGAGGCAAATTTCATGCATTAACTATTATTGGAAATCATCATCAGATATGACATCATCAGCTGAGCTGCGCATGTAGCTGTTCTAGTGTGGCAGGGTTTCATACCGTAACTGAGTCTAGCGATGCCATCAGGTAAGAATCACTGCTGAGAGGACGATGCTCCAATCCATGCGATGACGACCGATCGTTGGCTCTGACCACTCTAGATTTACCTAACTTTTGGCGAGAAGTAATCGATCTCACGAGATCCGAGGCAAGCGGAGTCTACTCTATAAGGATCCTTCCTCGATGTGAATTTCACTTGTCGTTAAATTACTAACAGTTCGTATTATCTTCAAAAATTAATTTCATTATTAATATCTTTTATTTCGCTAAGAGCATTTTCACGCGATCATTAACGCATTTTTTAGCCTGCGTAGATAATTTCTTGTTGATTCCGTAAGAACAATGTCTTAATGTTGGGACAAAAATAGAGATGATTTATCTGATGAAGACATAAGCAAGGTTGACTGTTGCTGGATCGGATATAGTTATGATGTCAGGGGAGGGGTTTATCGCTGAAATACACTTACTTACATGTACATTATCTTACTAACAGACCATGCATGACAGATCCCACTGAACTTTTCTTGCCATCTCACAGCCCCTGCACCCAGTTACACAGTCATCGGACCAATCTTAGCAGGGGTCGATCTAGGGGCAGACTTTGACAGGAGCACAAAGAAATGATGATGGCAAGTATCCATGCAGAGCAATATGAAGCCAAAACGGGTCTGGAAAATTGTGAAATTGTGCATTTTTCAGGCACTTGCGAGACATTAAAGAAAATATCATCTAAGTCAATTTGGCAGCGGATTGCTGCTTTAGTTGCAGGTCGAATTTTGTTTTGAAAGGGAACAGGAAAATTGCGACTGGAACACGTGCTCCTGTCTGGATTCGGCCCTGCTTAGAAGTGTGACTGGGTCAACTCCTGATTTTCAAAACACCAGACTATTTCAAAAAAGGAACAAGATCCTGATCAATCCATTGTAAATACAAGACATACCTCTCACACATTTCACATTATTCCACACTGCTGCCTAATTTTCAGAGCTTTTCTTTGTGTGCGCAAAAATGTTGTTCGTAAATCGACACTAACCAACTTATATATTTCTTGTCATCCGTCATCTGTTTAACACCCTTGTATTATTTCCCAGACCCCTTAACTTAGAAAATGTTGGGCATGTTCACACCCATCACATGGTTGACCAGGAAGGCAAGTATTCATCTCTGAATCCCACTGCGTATGTATGTATGAATATACAGCGGAACCTCATCACAACAAACTCTCAGAAAATCTTTTTGTTGTAATCAATAGTGAGCTGGCCACTTACCGTGCCTGGAAATCAGGGAAAGCAACTTACATGTCAGGGAAACGTCAGGGATAAGCAAATCAAATAAAAGTGGCCTCCCTGAATACCGATAGTTCATTATATCCAGTCTTATATTAATCGTGAATTTTGTTCGATGTAAGTTTGTTACGATGAGTTTCCACAGTAGTGTATTTACTCTGTAGTGAATTCTATATAAAATTCTTCAATGATTTTGCATGTTTTCTGCATAGAACTGCCTCGGTTCTGAATGGTTTGATTTACTTACGCAAGCACAAGACTCTTTATAAGGACCGTTGATATTTTGCTGAATCAGAGGAGTCTTCTGCATGTAGAAGTATACCTGTTTTTGTCATTGTCTATCATTGCTCCTTTAGACACTGGCTTTAGCGAAGCTATGGCTTCGATTTCTTACCATTCTCATCTTACTTGAGATCATTCATATTGTTTTTACGCACAATTTTGATCAGCGTCTCCCGAGAAAATGTCATAGTCGTGTATGTACGTACTGTATGGATGATCTTTACAGTTTAAAACCAAAGTTTTGATTCAACCACTATTCTTACAGTCAAATTTAGAACATTAAGTTGAAAGCCCGGCTTAAGCTACATCGGTAATGGGGTCTACGGGTTTTCTCATGATTTGTGCCAGAACTCCATAGTCTTCGAAAACTTAATCAAAATTTAAAATCTTTATTTCCTTAATGTACAATGATTAACTACCTCGTAAAATTATATTCTGGTTCTGGTCAACATTCTATCGAAAAATATGAAATTTCTCAATGTAACTTATGAATTAATATCCTAAATTGCTCTACTATAGACTCTGTTCACCCTGGAGTCGATTGCCCGGATTATCGCTTGCCCGGACAATCTATTTGAAATTTTCTCACTCCAATTCATTGCGATAACGACCTATTCTGCTCCGACTGCCCCAGAATTTGCGAATCTCTGAGGAAATTCATCGGTTTCATGAGATCTGAGGCAAACGGAGTGTACTGTGATATCTATTTCAATCTATTTTTTTTCTCTATAGATTATAACTTCACTCATCGAATCGACCATTTCTCATTTGGTGAATACGCGACCGGACGAGTGAACCCTTTGGACGGTGACCAGAAAGTGGTTACCGACGGTAAGTCTTCATGATCGGTAAACTCTGCTCCAGTTTTTTTTTGGAGTGTCAATAACGTTCATTTTCGATTGATTCTACTAGGTTTTCATATGTTCCAATATTTCATCGAAGTTGTGCCGACATCTGTGAAAACGCATTGGTCTAAAGCCGATACTTATCAATACGCAGTCTCTGAACGGGTAAGCAAGCAAAATTTAAAACTGATAAGTCTAGTAACTACAGTCGACTGGCTACGAACTGGTGATTTTTGTTTCCGTTAATCCCAATAAACAGGGGAACACGAAAACATGGAATCACACACATTTGAAAAGCTAGTAGTTGAGCTAGTAGTTTATTCGATGTTTCGACTTCATTCTAATATCTTCAGGAATATGAAGGTGACTATTAGAATAAAGTCAAAACGTCGAATAAACTTCTAGCTCAAGGAACAATTTTCAGACTTAAGATTTTTTTTTCATCATTATTATTCTCTACCGGTACATATAATAATTTGCTGTGATGTTCATTATCACTGTTCGATTATGACGTATTCTTCGTGTTTGATGATGTATTTGGTTTCTGTTTGTGTAATTGATAGAATCGTAGCATCGATCACAGTAAAGGCAGCCACGGCATTCCGGGGATATTCGTCAAATACGACGTTTCGTCGTTCAAAGTTCACGTCAAAGAAGAGCATCTGCCGTATTCGCAATTCCTCATCAGGTTGTGCGGTATTGTCGGCGGAATATTCACCACCTCGGGTAATAAATCAATATCTTCATTTTGGGGTCAGTTGCTCAAAAGTTTGTTCGATGTAAATAAAATGGTGGATAGATGCCATAGTGATAATTGAAATTTCGTTGTAGCCATGTTGTTTTACCTCCGGTAAACTCTTAACAAATTTTTAAGCAACTATTGCCCCTGATTGAGATGTGTTACCAGTATTGAACCTTGGCATGGATAAATGTGATAAATCTGGAAAAATTATGAGAAGAAAATGTATGAGAAAATCCTGGTATTGCTTTGTGAAAAAGAAAATTCGTTAGGATGTGAAAACATGTGAAAATTCCAACAGAGTTCATTGATCTGACCGCTGTAATGAGATTTCACTTAAATATAGAACTATCAGTTGTAACGAGTATATTCACTGGTGCCCTGAAGTTTGTTGTCACAAGGGTCCAATGTAGCATTGATTTATCTGGAGTATTTCTCAAATTTATGAAGAAAATATTTTAACTTTAAGATTCTATGAGGGATAAAGGTAGAGACTTCTGGTAAAGTTAGAGACTTTTGCCCTCATAGAATCTTTGAAACTTATCCAGAACAAAGCCTTTTTCCTTTACAGAATTTTTGTAACTGTACCAGAAGAAAGCCTATATCTTTCATAGAATCTTTTTGCGTATTTTGATTTGCCTCATTTAAATCTGTTTGTGATGGTAAATGTATGATTTAAGTCTATAAAGACTATGTTAATACTCATTGTTAATGTTTATTTCAGGTTTGATAAACAACCTGGTGGGAGCGCTAGTCAATGTGGTGTGTTGCCAATATTTTAAAAACACGGGAAAAAATACCCAATCGGATGGTTCAACTGTAACCGTGCCGCCTACGATGGTCATGTCTAAAATACCCATCCAAAACTTGTCGGATGCTTCTCCAACTGAAACGCCTAGTGTTAGCCTAGTGGCACCCAGCTGATACCATCTACATAATATACGCATTTTAGACCAATTTAAAACGACTAGAAGTACAAGTACATATTTGTTTGTTCACCACATTAAAAGTCAATATTGCAATAAGCCATCGATCGTTCATAATATTTGCAATATAAAAGTCGCTCATCAAGTCGGATGTTTTTGGACCCTGAAAAGTTGGATGTATATGCAGTAGACCTCAGCCTTGGCTACCCTTGTACAGTAAAACCGCTCTTAAGTGGGTGAATTCTACTTAAGTTAATTCGGAAAATCTTTTTCCCTGATTGGCAACTCGGTTGAATATTTACGGTCCCAACGCCTCCCCTATTGCTGGTAAGGCTGAGTTTACTTCGTACATGTATATTAGTCTAGAAAATATTCTGATGAGTATCTCATTCGGTCAGGTGTCAAATGTATTCATTATGATTGAAAAGATTGTCTTGTGGTTGCTTCTTTTTGGGTTGTTCCGGCAAAGTGCATTCGGGTAGAGTATATGTAGCGGTGTTAGGAATATTGGTGGGTGTTATGATATATTTATTTCTAGAACTGCTTGTCTATTTATTTTAACGCGAAAAAAAGTTTCATTTTGTAATTCTTAGTTTATGATAGATCATCTAAGATGTAAATTGATTAGAACTGTCAGATTCACTGGTCTCAAAAAGAATATTCCTCAGTTACGATTGTATACCGGTATACTTTGTCAGAATGATCTCTGTCCATCTTTCATCGTGAATGAATTTTTAGATGAATAAAAACATGCTATTGATATTTTACGGTATATTTTATCATCGTTGTTCTTCGTCGCTGTTGAATAAAATAAACCGGATCTTGTTCATCAGTTGTTACAATTGAGGAACAAGATTACTCGAATCACAAATCAGAAGATCCAGTCGTAGGATGCTGAAGATACATTCCTTGCGTGAATCACAATGCTGGGAAAGATCCAGTCTTCTCTGCCTACAAATAAGAAGGTCCAGGCTGCTCAAACCAATGAAAGATGCAGTCATGCCCACAAATCAGAGATGATCTAGGCGGCTGGAACCACAATGCCAGAGAAATTCAAAGAAACACTCGCGATCAAGCTCTCCAACCACCTCCCATCTTCCAGCGAAACGACGTGCTACGAGTAGATTATTCGTGAGGTGTTGCAATCCCAAGAACTCGGAATGGTGGAAATTACATTATACTTATACTTAGATTATTATTTTTTTCACATACATTATTAAAAGAAAACTAATAGCCACGAAAAAGAAAATTGCAAGACACAACTTTTAAACCATCTATATATCCTGGGATTTAAGTCCCTCTATGTCTGTAAGAATAATATATTTAACACTAGAGACTAACATACTTTCATCTATTCTATTCTATTCTACTATATTGACTACTACGGGTTGAACACAAGGCGTAATGAAATTACTCACGCTAGAATTTATCTATGGAACCAACCTCGTTAAACATTTGCGGCAAATTTGAAAGCATGGGGGCACTGTTAGAGGTACTTTGGGACTGTTGAGGACCTACCATTCTCAACGCATTCCCCAGCATACGTAGATAAAGTATAACACTTTTCCTTTATCAAATTAGACTGAAAGTTCTGACCCTGTTCTCTAACGCAAAAGCTTCCGGGTATTTCGTCAAATAATCAGTACATACCAGGATATAACTCTTCCCAGATGATGTTTTCCTCAGTGGACCTAAAGAAATCTAAGCTATTCTTTCAAATGGACCTTCTACATTTATCGGATTTAATGGTGCTTTAATCAGATGCGGTAATGGTTTGCAAGTTACAACAGTCTTCACAACTTTTAGTCCAATGGGTGGTATCTGCATGCATACCCTTCCAGTAATATCGTTGTGTCATTTTCAAATATGTTTTTGCCTGACCGAAATGTCCTGCTGACAAATCATTATGCATTGAATATAAGACTTCTGATCTTAAAGATTTAGGGATTACTGTCCGTTCGTAAGCAGTTCCCTTGTCTTCTTTGAAGTGTCTTTATATATCATCTTTAATGAAATAATCTTCACTTTCAACTATCAATCGTCTTGCTTCGATTTCATTATCAGGTAAAATACCATCAGTTCAATAGTTCATCATTTTACTTAATTCCTTATCTTCCTTTTGCTTTCTTGAAATTACTTTCTCCTCAAGGAGCTCAGTTGTATTAAAGTTCAGTAGTTGCGGATTCGCATTTAGAAAACCAGTATTACTATTTTCTTCAGTTTCATAACTCCCATCATCATTACTTTTCAATACCTTAAGATTATCACGACTGGTCGCGTTTCAACAATCGAAACGGTATATGATGTTCATTAACTGTTCCTAATGTTTGACCACATAGTATTATATATTTTGCTGGTAAATTATACCAGAATGTACTATCCCTTGAGTGCCATTTGATATATGTGATGGAACACTATCCATAATTAGAATTTCAGAATTTGCTGGTATTTTCTCACTTTGCCTTGCTGCAATTTTACCACTCCCGTCTAATTCAACTTGACCAACATATGGTGCTTGTCACTCCTTTCTTTGTTAAATTCAATAATCTATTCTCAAAATCAATAAATGCTTTATATTTTTCTAGATAATCGCTTCCCAAAATAACATCATGAATAAGATTATCAACTATGTAAAATGTATATGTTGTATCATCATATATATCCATTCAACTTAATCGAGGTCAATCTTAACAATTTGAAATTAACTTCCCTGTACTGAAGTTGCTTCAAACGTATCAATAAGGTATTCAGCTGATTGGCCATTAATTTTAGCGTTTATTGTCATCGCTAACGAATTCATAAATGGACATGGGGTAAATCAGTTGCATTGATGGATACACGATTGTTCGACTCCTTTGAATTGAATGTTGTTTTGCTCGAAATAATGGATGCACTTCGCTTGCAAAGGAAACCGTTTTTTTCAAACGTCATTAGATATTTCAGTTTTTGTAATTATATTTTCAGCTGAGTTCGTGTATTCATCAACTTTTACTAAGCTGATTGTTGGGTGGTATTTACCCCTTGAACCCAGGCCTGTTTTGGTTTTTCGGAGTTCGAATTTGACATGACATTTTGACGTAATTCTGGTAATTATTGTTAGGATTCTGATAGCACGTGCACTCATGGTGCCCAGTTTTACCACAACGCTGACAAATGATTCGGCCTTGATGGTTTCTTTGGTCTCTAATAGGCAAATTTTTGTGCATTCTTTCAGTTTGAATTTTGAGACGCAATAATTCTCTCTGAAAACTATCCATCTGTTTGGTTAAGAGTTTTGTTATTTCCTTTATTTTCGAAACATCTTGCGAAACAGTGTTTAATTTAGAATCAGAAGGTGAAGATATTCCCACAATGGGAACCTCGTTTTGAAGTGAATTGACAGATTCATAAAGGCGTGCATCAATGGCTGATGAACCTTTAGCAATAACGAACATCTTCATGCATATACCCGAAATAAATGGCATTAATCGCGTTCGAACTTGAAGTGTTTCCCGGGGACGAACAAATGGCACGAATGTCTGTTATTTAATCATCTAAACTTTCGTGCACTTTTTTTTAATTCTTTTAATCTGTTTAGAATCAAACTTTTCATATCTGCCAAATTCTCCCATTTTTGTCCATTTCTGATTAAAACAACTTCACCGTCTTCATTCCCATATTCTGCTTCTCCGCAATAATCATTCCAATACCACTCGGATGCCAGGCCCCCAAAATACAGTGGGAATGCTTTCATATTTCTAACCATATGAATCTGGTTTACTAACTCTTCTTGAGATATTTTTGCCAATTTCAATATTTCCTAACAATCATATTCTTTTTCTTTAAATCACACAATGAACAATTAACCTGTAACTATTTCTAAATATTATTCTACCAGTAAAGAATTACAATGAATGATCTTAGTCTAAATTTTCTCAAAAATATTCTCCTAATTCAACCAGTGGCATGGTTTTCTATTTCTACTTTCAACTAAACCTATCGGAGTTCTTGCAACTCGCCACTGCCCATTTTCGATATCTTATGAAATAATTGCTGCTTCTGTGTGTTGTTAACTGTTGTAGAATTTTCTGCTGATCCTTGGTTGGTGAGATATTTACATGTAGCAAGGATTGACGTTCTTCATATCAGAAAATCTGAAATAGAATACAAATGATACCAAAAACTATCAAAGTCTTCATGACGATTATGATTTTATTTACATGAGTTTATATATACCGCCAAATGAATACTTTTTTTTTACTTCACTATTTTGAATTTGATTTTAAGAGGAAATATAAGAATGTGATGGTGAAGAGTGAGGTATTCAAACAAACATATAGGATAGGATCAGGTCATTTGAGAAATCAAAGGCCTGAATATTCTGTCGTTGTTGATTGGCCACGTTATGGCATAATTTGGTCCTATTTGTATTGTTTTGAATAGAAATTCTAATTCTGAAAGTGAAATGTTTAAATATGCTGGGTCGACGAAAATAAAATAAATATAAATTTATGCCCGGAACCCGACGTCGATGACGTCACATCCTCCGGGGATTTCCGATCTGTTTTGTTGTACAAGCACTTGGAGAAAAGGAGGAAAAAAAAGATAATGGCAACTCCCTGTAAACTTAGATTACTCTATCACGATGGAGATAAAAACGATTTTGTTACAGCGAAGGTAAAATTTTTCCATACAAATGAATTTCCACGCGATATCAAACGATATTCCAGCCATTTTACATTGTGAACACAGTGAATCGTTTGAAACTCAAATTTCTGATTGAAAGCGCCCTTCTGCCCCCATACTCTCCTCTTTAGTTCATATACATAAACATTCAGTTACTCATTTCTTATGTATAGTCCATTAATTTAGTTTTTTGTTTTTTTTTTCTTTGATTTCTATTATATTGCGCAATAGGGAAGTTTCCAGTTACTAGGCGCCATTTGCATAGGTTACCGCAGTATTGGAAAAGAAGAAATAGGTTCACAGTTTCGTTTAGTTAGAATACATCTATGTCTATGATACGTGGATTATGCTAACCGATGGGGAGTTTTATTTTAGATGAATTTAGCGAAATTTGGGACCGGAAATTTCCTTTTATATGAAAATATATGAAAAGAACATGGCTTCCTTCTTAATCACATTCCTCTCGTATTGTGGATATCAAAAGGCTTGCACTGCATATTGAATATTTATATATTTTCTTCACAGGCCTATAATTCAACGGATATTTGGGTCACAAGCAGTACCTCTCTATAAAACTTTAATTTTTTCATTATCTTGTACGGTATAATACATGTCAATTAAAGACTAGTCTTTATGAATTTATGATGATATGCGCAATAAGACAGTGCAGTGCTTCTTTCACTTATAGTTTGCATGTAGCTGGATAAGAAGAAGCAGACAGACATGCCTGTGGCTTGCTTGGAGAGTTTGTGTGGCCGGACTTTTCTCCTTGAGTCTTTTCCTCAGTATATTCATGTCTGGTGACTGGCTAGCCGATGGTCGATCTCGGGCAACATGGTTGATCTACCTGACTAACTGGTCGTTTGCTGTGCTGACGTTATCTCAGATTATGAGAGCAGTCGATGTCTGGTTAAGCGATTTAAGTAAGTTTACATTACAGCGATGATTTGGCAATGATCTATTATTTACAAAGATTTATATAAACTGTGCATTCATTTAATATCACTTAGATTAAGACTGTGAACCCAGTTGCACAGTCAGGATTTTTAGATTAAGGCTATGCAACTGGTTTATGATACCAAGTCATTTTTTAGTACGTACCTTTTTCAAATCTAGTTAAAATACGAATGCTATTGCTTTAATAGTTCAACTATGCTTTTAGATATCCTACAATCAAGAGGCTCAAATCTGTTGCCTTGGACATATAAAGTAACATGGATTGTTCACGAAGTCGCTATGAATGCCGCTTTAAATAGCACTTTCTTATATTGGGCCTCGGGACTTGGTATGTATGTCAATCCAAAAATGATCTTTCTACGTATATCAATAGAACGAGTTCGAATCGTACTGTGATATAAAAAGATTAATAGCTGAATTCAAAAGAAAAACTCTAAAAGAATCCTCACAAGCACAATCCTTACGGGAAATCGAGGCTAGTTATTGAAATACCCGTTTCCACCTTATTCCGATTACCGCCCCCCCCCCCCCAAAAAAATATAGATATATTAATAAGCGTTATCACGCATCTTCATTATGAAATGAAAATGATTTGAGGAATTTATTAGAATTTCAGAAGTGCATAGATATTAATAGAATAAGAATATGCATATATGTATATCTGATTATTCAGAAGAAGGGTGCACGTGAAATGCTGTGGATTTTAATGGTATGTTTGATCCGTTTTTACTTTGTATTTTCAGGGTCGACGAGCAAAATGGACGAATTGGATGTATTCACGCATGGAATACATGCATTTATAATTTCATTTCATTTGATTATTTCTGCCACACCCGTTCGATGTGTGCACGTATTTTTTTCTTTGATTTATTACATGATGTATGGTGCATTCACGTTTGTGTATCAGTATTGCGGTGGGCTGAATGCTAAAGGGGAACCTTTAATTTATCCGTTTCTTGACTGGGAAGAGAAACCGATCGATGCCACTTTGATGATGATAACTGTTCTATCTTTTGCGTTTGTTTTCCAGGCGTTTTTTGTTTTCTTGTGTTACATTCGCGATAAACTCCACGATAAGATTTGTCCACGGCCAGAATTCGAAAGAGGGCCCGCCATAATAGGACTTCGTGACGTGATAAATACATATATAGCTCCAGAAATTAAATGAAAACACGATTAAAACAATCATATATACTTTGCTGTTGTTTCCTTAAATTATTCTGATAAGTCGAATTATCTAATACCATGTTGAGGTCTTGATACACGAAATAAAAACAAAGTCAACGCTTATGTTAATATTGCAGATCCAACATTCTATCTTGAAAATAGTGGAACTTTGACATTTGCTTTCAATAAAACTGACTAATCTCCGAGCATTTTTTCTTTCTTCAAATTCGGTTTCTGTGTCCTTTGACAAAGCATTGTTTATGGTATCAGGATACATATCAGTCGACTTAACACACGCCTCCCTTTTTTTAAAAGGCTGGATGCACCTCTGTTGATTATCCGTGCACGTCTGGTAGACTGCATGATGGGTGCAATGATTGTCGTCTTGTCGATACACTACTTTCAGCGCCCCCTATTCCAACCCTGTCGGATTTACTTCTGTACAGTCCAGCTGTTACACTTCCTGTAGAAAATTGAAAAAAGAAATAATTGAATTTTCATCCAACTTAAAACCTTATTGTTGCACAAAATGAATTAGCTGTATTGCCAAAAACGGGCAGTCAAATCAGGGATCGGCTCGCTCGTACCCTTGACCTAATACGGGAGTTCTATTGTCTATACTTACCTTTTCTGGTTCGTTGTCCATTAACGAGATTTGGCATGAGACTTTGACGTCTTCCAGGAGCTTGTTGTACTGTGGGCCTAAGGAAGTTTGAGTCGTAGCTTCCGTGCCTGGAATAAGAGTTACATTTAATAGTAAATGTTTCATAGAATGAAAGCACTGCATTTGTGATACTGATTGGAGTTGGAAAATGGTGCTTCCCACATATATCCTGCACTTTGATCCACTTCTTTATAACGTTAAGAGTTATCGAAGGCCCCTGATATCGAAATACATCTTCACTCGTCACACTCAATGAATGTGTTCTCTTCCGTAACATAAACCCCCTGTTTTTAGTTGTTCCTACACACCTAGCGATGAATTATAAAAGGAGTTCGAAACGTCCCGTCACCCGTTTCCATTCTTTATTAGGGTTTTCTGGCTTTCGTCGAAAACCCTCTTGAAATTCTGTTGATTATTATTATTATTATTATATATTTTCTGCCGATTTCGTCAAATAAAATTCATCTTCATTCAGATTCGGCAACTGACAGCTTCGAAACGAAATGTATAAATTGATACTGTAATAACGGTCACTCTGAACCAACAGATTGTCTGAATGTACTTTCCATCCTATTTGAAACTTAAAATTACTTATTAGGTTACTGTAAATAAAGAATTGAATTGAATTGTTAGACAACAAGCACTGGGTTAGACCATTCAACCAAAAAGAGGATTGCTCCGATAATATCCAAATCATCTCATTTTATTTTTTCCATCGAATACCCGGTAATTAATTTTTCCTTTCGATCACATGCATCCAGAAAACCCGTTATCGCTGCTTTGCAGCTATATTTCTTTAATTGATTTTGCTTTTGAATTTGTACGTAGTGGGTTTTCATCACCCGGCGTATGATTATCGCGCAGATGTACATTTCGAGAGAGACGGACTGAGGAGATTCGCATGAAGATTAATCCAAAACAAACCTTTGATACTGAGTAGGAATTGTGTGAGAATTGATTGTCGAGCTGACATTTTGCTGATCAGTGGTTTCCATCAATTCATCTGTGAATATAACGCTGATCCCTGATCCGCATTTACTGTGGTAAGCTTGAAAATATATACAATACCGATGTACCGGTAAGTATGCATACTAATATGACATGTACATTCTCTTATCATTATTAAGCAAGAAATAGATTTAAGTAATTTGCGATCTGTATACATTTGTTGGCGTACTCGGCCAATTAGTTTTGGATTTGTTCAACTGTGAATTTGGAATCCATTAAAAGCACAACGCAAACGAAGCGGGGAAGCATAGAAACACGGAAACAACCATGTTTGATCTCTGT
Source organism: Tubulanus polymorphus (assembly GCF_964204645.1). Classification (NCBI taxonomy): domain Eukaryota; kingdom Metazoa; phylum Nemertea; class Palaeonemertea; order Tubulaniformes; family Tubulanidae; genus Tubulanus; species Tubulanus polymorphus. The sequence continues at coordinate 11,127,320 of NC_134035.1, read as the reverse complement.
GTTTCCCGAAACCATGTTTCTCATCATGTTTCTGTCTTTTGTTTAAGTGTTTAACTGTGGGTCGTGTGCGTTGGGCTTCTTTACACACACGGCACACGCTGGGAAACATTTCGGTTTTTATAGACAAGTGGCTGTCTGATATCAAAGAAGAAAAAACCCACGATAAGATGAGAAAAACTAGGAGAGAATCAAACTTTTCGAATCAAGGAGCCATTTTCAAAATCTGATTTTTAAAATGGCTCAGTGTTTTCATCTTATTGTGGGTTTTCACATCATTGCTTGGAAACATGTTTCTATCTCCTGTTTCCTCGTTTCCCTGCACCGTGTGCGAGCGAGTTTTTCATTCATCGGGGTGTGTGGACGGGTTGTCGGCCTAGAGTTTCAAGACCTGATGAATGGTGCGAGGAGGATTTACACGCTTACTAGGACCTTCTTCTTTAATGCCACTATCGCTACTTTCCGTGTCCGAAAGAGAGTTCAAACCCTGGTGACTACCGCTTGGAATTCCTTCTATCATCTCTTCTTCGGTTACTTGATTTTTCAGCACGTCCGGCGCGCTGACTAGTATTTTCTTCTGCTTTTTAGGCAATTTCGCCTGGGCCTGGGCGTGAGTGTAGTACAAGGCAAAATTGTTGACGATAACCGGCACCGGTAACGCTATTACTAATACCCCGGATATCGCGCAAACCATTCCGACCATATAACCTAAAAACGTCTTCGGATACATGTCGCCATATCCGAGCGTCGTCATCGTAACTAACGCCCACCAGAACCCGACCGGAATGTTCATAAACACGTTCTTCTTCGGCTCGTCGACCTGTTCGACGAAATATATGATGCTCGAAAAAATCAGCACGCCCATGAAGAGAATGAGTATGAGCAGTACCAGTTCTCTCAGACTGGCCTTCAACGTGTGCACGAGCACTTTTAAACCGTTGAAGTGTCGCGTCAGTTTGAACATGCGAAAAATACGCGCTAGTTTAATCGTTTGTAACACTTTGACGACGGTTTCCCAACCGAAATGAATTGCCACGAGTTGTAGATAAAACGGCACGATCGACACCAAGTCGACCCAGTTCAAGATCGACTTGATGAACAAAAGTTTATCGGGCGAGAAGACGACGCGAACGACGAACTCGATAGTGAAATAGGCGACGGTAATGTATTCGATGATTCTCAGCCACAAAACCGGCCGCGTGTATTCGAGGATTGTTTTTACACTCGTTAGATTGTTCTTATCGTAGCCTTCGACGGTTGGTTCACGAAACATCACTGCCGTTTCTGTGCAGAACGCCGCAATCGACAGAACGACGAAACACATCGACATTACTGCAAATACCTGGAAAGAATAAGGACATTATTCTCATTTTTAACGAACATGGGTCTTACGTTATCAAAGGAGTCAGGAAAAAATAGGACATTATTTTCATTTTTAGAGAACATAGGGGTCTTACGTTAGTAAAGGGGTCAGGAAAAAATAGGACATTTCAAATTCTAAGAGGACCTGCGGGACTCATAACTTATCAAAGGGTTTAATTTTTTTGTAGGGGATATAGGAATCTTAAGTTATATGAAATGGTCAAAGGCCTTCTTTAAAAAGAATAAAAAAATCCCTCAGTTCAGCCTCATCTTAACTTGACACTATATCTTTGTTATAAGTTAGCAATATCAGATTGCAAAAAGGTTTAATAATCGTGAACGCCTGTTTGATCAATAGTTCATTTGACGAGTAGTAGCAATCTTTTAGCGAGACACGACGACAATATTGTCGGGTTTCAATGCAAAATGCAATCATTTGTCGCGTAATCAACCGCATCAGAAAGTTCATATTTTCACAATATTAATTATTCAAAAATGCAATATTGCTTCATTATCTGCATATCGGTTGCCGCGGCAACCTAATACCCGAAGATTTACATTTCGTCATTAGCGGTTGTTTATCGGAAGAAAGTTCACGCCGTGCGACAATTTTCAACCGGGCACTTTATGACTCTTTTTGATTATTCGGGAAAATTTCAACAATATCAAATTTCCTTTTATCGATATCTCTAGAAATCACATCTATATGTGTATTTACATAATATTTTGATAAAGCTCTAATTAGTTAACGAAGATGATGGATCATTCTAATCACGATTGGACTTATCGAAGAAAATCATTTCTCTGATTCCAGAGATCTACGATATCAATTACGTATGTACATAAGGCGAGATCTATATATGGAATTGACGGTGAGATAATTCTCAGAACGCGGAAAGAGTTCTGTTTTCGACAGTAATCAGTAACGCAGAAATTAATCTCTTTCCACGAAAAGCGCCATCATTCCGGCCGTGTTCTCGATACTAACCATAGCGGCCTTTGAGAAATACGGCTCTTCTAAAACCGACCAGATTATCGGTTTCCATCTTTGCCATTTTGTCAGCTTGTTTTCCTCCTCTTCGATTCCGAATCGTCTGGCGACGTCGTTTTCGTCGTCGTCATCGTCGTGTTTTGATTTGTCGACTTCTCCGAGTTCGGCCAATGTTTCTTGGGCGTCACGATGGGTTCTAGAAAATATGATCGTAACTTTGTGAATGGAGTGAGCCCGAGATCGCAGCATGGACGAATGAACTAGAGTCTCTAGTTGATATGGCCCCTATCTTATTTTTTATTACATTATGGCTGGTGATTTATTTTGTTTGAAAATGACTCTAGATGCTATAGTGGCTGATTCGGGCCATACTAAAAAAAATTTCTGAGCGCCTAGAAAATTTTCTTTAACGTTGGCCCATTTTAAAAATTTTTTTAGTATGCCCTAAATCAGCCACCATAATATGCTCAGGAAATTGTCAATTTTTTTGGTGGAGGACTTCAAACCTCTCAAAACGCTGTTTTTTTTTAATAGAAAACTAGCCTTAGGAAATTTTGGGCCGCATCCTCATCTAAATTCCTGGATCCGCCCCGTATATCATTTGACATTGCATCATATTCATTATTTCTTATCACTCCTCAAACTCAACCTGTCTTAAATCTTATTTTCAAAAATGGGACGAAGTTTGTCTTCCTACAATTAAAATCTAAACTCATTCGAGCAGATGATACGCTTAAGTTTCTTGTCCATTCCAAGGCTTTGATATTCCTTCCGTTTGTTAGAAAAATGTGTACTTTTAAGATTCAAAAATTTTTCAACAACCTTTTTTGAAAATGAAAGAAAATCGACAACGACCTGTGCTTACATTACCTATAAGTCGTCCAACAGCAAGGTTCGATTTGTTTATCATCGATGCCCCAAAAAGCCAGTTCCTCTTCGAAAAGCGGTCCGCAAATATTCATGGGCGCGTGAAGTTTACCGGTTCGATAATAGTTCAGTATCATGCTGAAAACTCCTGAATGTCGATCAAAAAAGTATTCACCCATAGCGGGGTCGTAGTCCGGGTTATGAGCCGTGGTTTCGGTGAGCCACGACAGACGGGTGTCCGGAATTGTTTTCAGCGTAGATTTGTACGCTTCGTAGCGGACTCCTCCGACGTTTATTATGACCCGGTTATTGTGCGCGGAACCGGCTGGCATCGGACAAATAGACATTATTTCACTTAAGAAAAACTAATCCTTTTACTAGACACAAGCCCTGTTCGAATATGTATCCTTTCGGGGAATGCAATTCCGAATTAGATAAAACAGAAGCGCTTCATATAATCATTGAGATAGAAAGAAGAATATTCCGTTTTTGTTTGTGAGATGTGCATACGTAATTAAGAAAACATTTTAATTCTATTTCACTTTTAACAACTTATATAGAATAGCTGTTTTTATGTAAAACAAAACGCCTGCCGCTTGTATCGATATCTGAAATTGAGAAGCTGATGAAAATTGTCTTGGAGCGGCATATTCAACATGGATTTAACTGCGCATGCGTTCAAGCTCGCGCGGGAAACGACAGGTGCGGTGGCCGTTTACTGTTGTTGCGTCGTTTCACGAAGTAAATTAAGTTCCATCGATTACAACCAGGGTTAAACACGTGTTTACGAGCAATTTTCGGTTGTCTCGACTACTGACTGATGTTTACGTCTATGATTACGTGAATTATTAATTGATATTAGGCCAAATATAGTCGAATATGCTGTATACGAGTATATCGCCTAGAGGTAACCATTGATGAAACACAGACCGTGTTGTAACGATGATACGGAAAATGCCACACTCAGAAGTAGCTACAAGGAAACTAACTTGAAAATTCGTTGGCTTGGAAAATAACACATTGTCTAATATCGTTGACAATGAATAATATGATATAAATTTTCTAGTATTACGGATGAATCTAGTTATTTTGGATTTGAGTATATCGATAACTAAATTGAAAACTGACCGACAATCAGTCTCACCTCGATATATTGATGATGTAGTACACATCCTCTCAAAAATGATTATCAAAATTTATTTTAAAAAATCAGTTAAAAGAGTCATGAAATATGTTTAATTACAAAATAAACGCCAAAAATCACAATTGACTAATGATTATTTTTGCAAACGCCGATTTTGATGACGTAGTGCACATCGACTCATTAAAAATTAAATTGTGAGAAAGAAAACGGAAGAAATTATTTCAACAAGTAAATGCGGCGATCGATCGCACACGTTCCAGAGAGACGTAAGATATGAGCTCAATTTCGATTCTGTGCATTTCATAAGTTGAGATTCGGTTCCTGAGATCGAGATGTGTCTTACATTCGTCTTTTATGAGCGCGGGAATTTCGCTACTGAGAAACTAAACTACGAACGTTGCAGAAAACACATGTACCGATTTACAGTTTATGTTTGAAATTGGTCTCTGATCGATGGCAAAAAATGGAGAGATGGAATCTTCACAAAAGGGTGAATTTTGATTCGCAATGCTAACAGCATTTCAATTCGAAACTGCAGATTGAGATGATATTTTACCTGGACTACTGAAACCTACTACTGGTGGTATCATGGTAACGGATTGCCAAAACAAGAAACAATAAAACTTACGGACAAACGTAAGATACTTTATTTTGATACTTGTTTTCAGGTATAACGTAAAAATGAAATCTATATCCTGAAAAGATCTACGTAGCTTATGCTCAGTAGATTCATTGTTTTCAAATATTACACCGTATTTCTCGTTGGTGAAATCGGATTTGATAATATCAGTGTTCGCTAGTGGCGTATACTGACGTTGAACTGATGTATTTTCAAGGAAAGCTCATTATCAACAATAGTGACGCAAGAAAAATCGTATTTGTTACTGAGGTAGTCGTCCAATCAGCAGCCGCGTTACAGTGATCCGCGCTACAAAAACAGTACGTGGCCGTATATAGGCCGTTAGTAAATTCCCGGCATCCATCGGTGGTGTTCAAACCGGCCACGTGATCGGGTCGATAACAACCTCGTTGAGTCGCGGTGATCCAATCTAAAAAGAAAAAACAAATCGATCAAGACGATTTTCCAGTTTATAAGATATCAATTTTCTTGATTATCAAATCGGTGCAAGAATCATTTGACTAATGATATGATTACCATTTTCTCTCTTGGGATATTGAATTTGCACGGCACATTTTTTCACATTTGATTTGCATATTGTCGGTAAGAATCTCCAGGGGTTGAAAGGGAAACCGCACCCAGGATGCGATACGCTGACACATTCATAACACATTATACACCAGCCTGAAATATATATGAACATTGTGAGAATATACAGCCCCGGGAGGGTGCTTGCTACCGGGTTTCATGTTTCTTTTACGTGTTCAGTACTTAGAACGATTCATCAGCTTTGAGAAGGCACGAGACGGCAGCACGTCCCTAGTTAGTCGCCGTCATTTTGTAAAAATGTGTTATTTTATCGTGTTATCGTCGGAAGAGAATTTTAGACATCGAATCGAACTCAGTCGTGGCAAAAGATTTCAAACGTTTGAATGAGAATTATTCCTACATAGAAACGATTTCTACATTGACACCATTTGATTGTAGAACTTTCAGCAACCCTATGGAACCAAGTACTTTCTTTAGCTATATCCTGAAAATAGTATTTCTTCTAACTTGGATTCTATGTTTACGGATGCTCGAGAGATATCTGATATATATACATAACATGAGACTCTTCTTGGCTTCTACTGAAATATGTCACCAAATCCATCACAGTCGGAGAATGTCCATGATATGAATCTTTAACAATGTTGCAGCAAGCTTCTTCGACGCCAATGTATTTCGGAGTATAAGCTATACATGCATTCATAAATACGTTTAAACTCGGATAAAGCTCATGCGTTAGATGAATAAAAACCGCTATTCATTTGCCGTAAATGGCACTTGAAATTATCCGCTAGCATTAATTTCGATTCCGCTAAGACATTTTTCCTCGAGATAAACTCAAACAAATGACGCTTTGCCGAGGCGTTATGGCGCTAATTCTAGCGAGCTGAAAAAATCGAACACATTTAAGAGTACGGAACGGAACGGAACGAAGCACGTCTCGTTTTATTACCGAGTGTTTGTGCGCGCGTTTCATAGCATAAATGAAACCAGACAGATTGAAACGTCTTAATGACGCGCATTCAACGAACATTTTAATTCGCTATTCGAGTCACGCATAAGCGTTTATTTTACATCCATATGGCCATCCGTCTACTTTTGCGTCTGAAGAGAATATTGTTTTTCTGTCGATCGGAAGACATTCCGGCGACCTCGTTTAGAACCATCAGTGTCAGTGCATATACGGTGCATGGTCCGTTCAGTTTCAAAATTAAACCTTCATATAGACCTGATCATCCGACACCCACCACGCCTAACATATCGACTGGTATTATCCTCAGCCAGGGGTTTAACTCGATTGAAACTCAGGCCAGGACCCAGTTCTACAGCTGTGAGTTAGAGTTAACTCTGAGTTGAAACCAGTTCATTTTCAATGAGTTAAATCAGAGTTAAATCTTTACTCGGAACTGTGGAACTGGGTCCTGATATTTTGACGATCGGCATATCTATATTTTGTCTTGGAACGGAGTCAAATTTAACCCCTGATATACCAACATACTTTTCATAACGCAAAAATTCACGCACTGTTCGGAATATCTGGGTTGACCATATCAATATTGCTTTAATATCGCATATCTGTACAAGTCCAAAAAAGGTTTAACCCTGGACCATATAGTTCCGAGCTCAATCGCAACTGGTGTCATTTTTCCTCAGAATCAGACGGCTCTATAATCTTCATCCTTTGATACGAAATTCTGTGACGACTAAATGGATCGCTCCGCCTTTCTATATTTTCCGGTAAACAACTCTCGCTATCCGCGGGCGATGTATCGTTATTGCCTTCACTGCACAAGAGTTTTCAGTAATTATCCGTTAAAACACACAATGTCAGGATTAGCCCGTGGCGATTATGAATAACGATGATAAAGACGATCAGTGAAAATCTACGTGACGATTCCAGCATCTCGTACGTACTAATAACCCGCCATAAGAAATCTGTCAGATTTGTAGATGGATACCATAACGGATGTCACCGTCACTTGGCTTCATTTTCGAGTATTCTAGAATAAGAAACTCCACCTTTCCATCTCCGCTAGACTCGATTCGACTTTTTAGTTGTAGCGTTATGAGTCTATAGAATCTTACTATAATCAATGTCATATTGAGTGCAGCAATTGGTCCCTAAGGTGCATCATTACGGGATGAAACATATCCATGAATATTTCATGGTAACGAGAAAGGGTTTTTCGACAGTTTTTTTTATCAGTATCAAAGGTTTGATCTATAAACACGATAAGGGTTAATACACGCATCCGTAAGATAGAAATTAATGTAAGCATTTTTATCATTCGAGCGTTTGTTACATTTTTAGTCATTAATCAAAACAAATACGGTAACACGACCTTCAAATTTTGATTCTCAGATACAGCGCCAATTTGAATTTAAAAAAAAAAACAGCACGATCACTTACTTTTAGTACAGAATTCAAGGAGTATAATAGCGATAATGCAAATTAGTGAATAATCCATGTTTATGTGACTTTCATCTTAATATCGCTCCCACGAAAAGCAAATTGATGATCGTACGAAATAACGGACAGAACTGTTTTCTCTCCGAGACTGCGATCGCGCATTCATCCGTCTGGCGTGGTTACGGCTGTCGGCTGTTCGTGACTGCTGGCTGATTTTCAGGCGGCAGTAAATATTGCATTCTTCCGTTTTATGAAAATGTGTACAGCGAAAATCAGTTAATAATTGAAATGTCAACTAACAGCGCATCGTTCGTATCACTGGTGTCGTCAGACTTACAATCGGATATTGGCGCGCGAAAGCGATACCCGATATGTTTGAAAAATATCGTAAAAAGCACACGTGGTGCCCCCTCAGACCCAGGTATTGAGTCAGTATATTTTTATCAAAGCTGTAGATGATCCATGTCAGTGGTAGTTATTTCATAAGTTGAACCCTTTCTCAATGTATCTTCCTAAATATCTAGCCGTTTCTATAATGAACATTATAATCACAAATTTGTCGGTAAGATTAAACTATTCCATTGAAGGATATCTATTTCGTTGAGGTTCGTTTGCATGTCACAACATTTACGACGTACCTCGTTAATGAGATCATTAGAACATTACTTTCCAATTCATGCGTACGTTATACGATAGTCGTATTCAAACATCACGGGGATGAAAAAAAAACTATGGGGTCTTTGCAATTCTGAAACGTCTACGCGACAGAATTTTAATCAAATGTTTTTGCCGATAAAGCTTATTGCAATAAGAAAGTTGATAATAATTCTATTTCAATAGCAACGTTAAGTTGATACGTGTTTATGACTATATAGTATCATGCCGTATCGTTCTAATAAACGATCAAATTACTATTCGTCCATTTCTTTTCTTTATTGTATGACTTTGCGCGCGAGATATCGATATTTGATAATTATTATCATCTCTTTTCGTGAGCGGGAATTCGTGCAGACGTATTAGCGATATCTACACGATCTCACTCGCATCATCAAGAGTCACTCGCTGTCCACTGTGTAAAAATGTTACTACCATTTTTATGTCTACTGTTACTATCATTATCGTTATCACTAGCCGAGGACGATATACATATATACAAGATGACCTGCGACCAGTCGAAGAACGGAGATTCTGTAGATATTGCGCGGAGGATGATACAATGCGCTCGTTGGTGTAAACGGTCACCGAATTGTATGGGATTTGATCAGCATTGCTCCAAAGCGCTGACAAACATGGAAAACAGAACGTGTGCCAACGAGCAAGTCTATAGAAAAGGTAAAGATTTTCTAGAATTTAGTAATTCTGATTGCCACTATAAGCTATGATGGCTGATTCGGGCCATAGTAAAAAGTGTAATGTAATGAATGATTTATTTACTTATGATATGTACAAGATTATAAACATAATTTCTTTGGATATAATTGCATAGATAAATAGACATATATAAAAAGGACAACCCCAAGCCCTAGGGGCTGAGCCTGATAGGGGGATTGCCCTAAGAAAAAAAATTAATTAACGTGTTCTATACGGCTAGAGCAACGATAATGGCCCGAATCAGCCACCATAATAAGCACATACGACTAGAATAATTGTCAAATACACTTTCAATAAAGCTCAACGCACACAACGCAGGCAAACACGGAATCAAACGTGTGCGATCTCGGCAGCATTATACCCAAACCATGTTTCTCGTTTCTCGTAAACGCACACGACACAGGGAAACACTCGGAAACATGTTTCGATATGTTGTTCTTGTGTGTCCCTGTAACGTGTGCGTTGGGGCTTTATCGGACATCGCTTGATGATAATCGACCGGGTCTATTTATTGCAGTTGGATGCCGTGAAACTGTCGGTCCCTCGAATCTCTTCTCGTCTAGCATGATTAAGTCACCTACTCTGGTCATCCTGGTCAACTATACTATATCGTGCCCTGGTGAAATCATCAGGTGGAATTATTTTCGAAAAATTGTGAAATCGCAACCCGTGTTTATGGGCATCTTTCGACAAGTCGGCAAATTGGAATATCGATTGATAGGTCGAAATCGATTAGATCCGGGGCCAAGGGGAGTGGCTGTACAGCAGATACCAATGTCAGATAGGATCGCGGTCAAGGTCGGAGATATGTTTGGTTTTATTCACTCTGATGGTGAATCTAAAGCGTTCATGCGCGTGCGCTATGAATCAGAATGGAATCCGTCGTTGGACGAATGGTGGACGAAAGTGGTGAAAATCAGCGGCTATACCAATCTGAATCTCAAAGACGGAGACGTTATCAAGGGCAGAAGATACACTCGCGAATACCACCGATATCCGCTTAATGCGATTGTATCAATGTTCAATGATTAGCCGTGACCGAGACGTACTACAGATGTGAAGCCATTAGTTTAGAAATTTCACTTATGAACAACTACGTACGCCTTGCTTTATTCTGATGTCGTCACAACCGTTATCACGCTTATAGTTTTAAATATATCCACTGGTCCTCTACTAGTTCATCTTCGATCCGTCAAGCGATTCGGAACTCACTCCCGTTCCCCGAACTGGGTGCCCTGGTGGAACCGTTTGTGCGCGGGAGGATATCGATATTGAACGCTTGAAGTATTTCGTCAGTTGTGGCCGGCCCGGGGACGTTTGAAGAGGGCGGTGGACGATTTTTCGCCTCGTTCCAAGCTTGCCCGAAAAATCGGCTACCGTCACGAAATATTACTCTTCGAACCTCCGGAATTTCTAACTTTGCATTTGGAAAATATACCAATCACTGAGAAGAAGAAAACATTTTACATTTTGCTATCGTTCTTTGCCGCTTTGAAGAGCGTAGTTAACAACCTTGACAAAGTCCAATTCCGTTATTTAGAATAGAGTCTAGATCCGTGTTTTACTTAAAGTTGAACTTTTGAACCCGGAAATGGTTTTGCTGAATTGCTTAGAGTACTAACTCCCCAAATGTCATCATCGATGCATTTATTTCTTGAAAAAGGACTTTAATTGATATGTATTTCATCTAATCAGGTGAGTTCTTCGGTCATTGTTTAGTGATAATGCGAATCTTGACAATTCATCATTTTGTATAGGCCTACTGATATCACAGCCTGGTTATCAGACGATCTGACGCCAGGCAGAAGGCGTAATCTGGCTGAACGAAAGTCGAATTGAATTGAATTGAATCGGCAAATTGTAAAAACATACGATCATGATACTCAACCGCAAGAATACAGGTTACTGACTTGGCTACCCCTAGTAAGGTTCTGGAACAACTATATAGAAAGCCCTACTGTCTGACACTGACTTACTGACAGTAGGCCCTATTCATTATGTAATCTGTACTGCCATGGCACTAGATTAGAGTCTAGCCTAGATAAATCCGGATTTCTAGGTATTTTTTGGAAAACTAGCTTGTAAAACAAAGTCTTAAAAAACAATCTGAGGTAAAGTGAACTTCTTGGCCTAGACCTTACCTTTTTTGCTAAGATTTTCGAATAGCAAATAAAATTTGTTTTTTTTTCTGATTTCCAATAGATTTGTGGTGACTGGGGTCGAATCACGAGATGGATTCTACATTCCCGGCACCGATAAGTCGACGTTTTGCTCAGGCGACGTACGACTTCAAAACCGATGAAATCGGCGACGTTTCGTTCGGCGTCGGTGACATAATCGAAGTGACCGGTCGAATAAACGATGAGTGGTATTACGGCTCGGTCAACGACGGCAAGCGCGGTAGTTTTCCGATTAATTTCGTGAAGTTTCTATCCGTACCAGAGCCGGCGCCCGGGCAGCGGTTGTTCGTCGCGACCGAACATTTTCCGAAACAAGAAGCCGGCGACCTCGGATTCAAAAAAGGTAAATGATGAATGATTGAGAGATCGTAAGTTAGGCCTAGTTGAAATCGGTGTACTGGATCCAGTTCCGCAGTTTTAAAGATTTGAGTTAAAACATTGAAAATGAACTAATCTTAATTCAGAGTTAACTCTTACTCACAACTGTGGAACCGGATCCTGGTATCTGTACTAATTCTTAGGCCTTTTCTACTTTTCTTTCTGATTTGATATGATATGATTTATTTTCAAGTAAAATTTTTACAAAATCGATGAGTAAGGAAATACATTAAAGATGTAATAATATTAAAAGAGGGACTGCTTTGCAGCAACAATTAGCTTATACAAGAAAGCAGCCCTAGAAAAGAGGACAAAATATACACAAGATGAAAATAAAGAGAAGAAAAATGACATAATACGGATTTAATAACGACATTCATAAACATAACACATACATATACACATACAACTTAAATGCTGTTTAGAACTTGAGACATTTTGAATTGAAAACTTTTATGTCTATAGTATTGGACTTTAAAAATTGCCTAAAACTTGAGTCATCTTTGTATTTTCTGAGGGTCTTCTTTGGGATACTGACAGAGAAACTTCTATACCGTTTTAATGAATTTTCAATTGATTCGTGCCTTTAGTTTACAGAGCATTCAAATATTTTTTTACATTCGTTTGCTCATTTTCATATAGAGTCCCTTTAAGAGGACTAGATATTGAGGGTCTCGCCGCATTCCCCTAGGACCCCCTGGATCTACACCTGACATTCATCGTTTATCATCAGGTGGAATGGATCAAACGCAGAAATGCTTATACGATTTTTCCTGTGTGATGTACTAATGATGGAATTATTATTAATGAATCACGTCATCTGACAAGAATGAAGGTCATCTGAGTTCTGTTTCCTGATAGCGCAGAGGGATGATTACCTACAGGAATGCCCATTTTTATGTACACCATGTCCAGGACTATATGCATCGTTTGCAGATGTACGCGCATGAGAGAAAAAAAAATTGATTCTCAGAAAAATAAATGGGTTAAAATCCATCACCGTTTTTTATATGTTTTTACTGCGCAAAATACGACGCAAATCCTTCCTGGAAAATAAGCAACGGAGGACATCTGAACTGAATACATCAGCGATGAGCTGATACCAACAAAATTGAGAGAGAAATTCACATTCCAAAACATATGAAATCTTATCATGAAAAAAGCGTTTCGTATTTATCATCACACATCACCGAAATTGAAGTACTTTGTAGCAATTACTCTGTTTGTTATTACGTCGTTTGCATGAAAAACAAATTACAGTGTTTTTATTCATGCTAGGCAAATTGATAAATGAATGTACATTAGTTTAACCCTCTTGACACTGATTATGCTTCAGTTTGACATAGTTCGTTAATTTTGACAGTCGGGTGTTTTTAGGCTTTTTACGGGGTTCATTGTTTGGAGAGTTTTCCATAGTGCCTTGAAATAGGTGCTTTGAAAAAAAATTAAAAAGTGTTTACAAAGTGCTTACTTTAGTTATCCCATATTATTTTCTAATGATTTATGTTGTGGATTAGCAATATAGCTGCAGCTTTGAATGAAGAGAAAAGTGTCACTTTTCTCCTACAAAAGTGCCTACTTTTTCTATCAAAAAGTGCTTGAAGTGTTTTTGCCTTGGCCTTACTACTATGAACCTTGTTTTGGTATACGGTTACTGATTGCAACATAATCTGAATTTTGATGGTTTCTTTGATTCCATATATGAAATACATGAAATCATAGATAACCTATGTATAAGATTACTGTCTATGCTGATTAATGTCTATGATGATTCTAAATTCTGCATTATTATCTGTACGAAAACTAATCAAATAGATTTGCTGATTAAAAACAGAATAAAAATCTATGTATTCAACCCTTTTAGTGTGTCTACACCGCAGTGCAGTTTATAAGTCAGTGATGGATTTTGCTAGTACACCACATTGCGGTGTATCGGGGTAACTAGTTAATAGTTTTTGTCTCTATTGTAAGATGGCAGCACCTGTCAAACAGTGAAATATAAGTAACTAACGATACACCACGCTGCAGTGTATAGACGTATACCCGTTGTTCAACACACTAGGGTGGAATTTTTCAAAATTTTCAAATTATCTCCAGCACTAGGGTATTGATTAGTCAGCACTGAAAGGGTTAACTGACTTACCGTTTATCTTTCATAGAGAAATCTTGAATAATCCTTCGATGTATATTCCAAATTTCAGGCGAAGTTATTCTCGGACTGCAGCCTATTGACGACAATTGGTGGAAGGGCCAGATCGGAAATCGCGAGGGGATATTCCCGCTGTCGCTCGTACGCGCGGTAGCGTTGCGCGCTGACGACGAAAACGTTCGAGAGAACGACCGAACTACGAATCATATCGCGACGCCGTCCGAAGCCGCCGCCGCCGGTGACCGACGCGTCGTCGAAGCCATCGCGAACATGGATCTCACGGCGCAACTCGACGACGAGTTGAGTTTCCGTAAAAACGACGTCGTGCGAATCGTCGGAACGGTCGACGAGGATTTCTTCGTCGGCGAATGCGACAACGGCGACTCGGGGATATTCCCGCTGGCGTTCGTCGACGTCGTCGATCGACGTTTGTTCGACGAGGTGTTCGCGCCGGAGAACCGACCGCGTCGCTCTAGCACGCTGACGTCCTACGGTAAAACAGCGAGCTATAAAGAGATCGGAGACGAGGAGGAAATCGATTCAGCCGATTATTTACCGAATCTGAATAACAATAATTATAAACGCGGGTCTGAGCCGGCGGAATACGATCGTCACGACGATCGTAATCGCGCGGTGTCGTTTAATCAGGAGAACACGCGATCGCACGACGCCGTCGTCGAGTCGTACGGACGCACGCTGTACGCGTTCACCGCGCAGAACGACGACGAGTTGTCGTTCGGCGAGAACGAAATCGTCAAATTGATATCGCACGTCGACTCGCAGTGGACGACGGCGGAGATCGACTCGCGTCGCGGAATTGTGCCGACCAGTTACGTGAATATAATCGTCGATTGTCCGTACGCCGGCGCCGAGAACGGACGACCGTACGACGAGGAATCGGTTCGACGAACTTCCGAATCGAGGAATCCCGAAAACGAATATGAATCGGTTTATCCGAATGACGTTCAACGGGAATCGGTAAATCGCGACGACTTTCGACGGCAAACGGGAATCGAAAACAAAAACGAATCGGCGAATCAGAACGATCTCCCGCACGGCGGCGATGATTCCGAATCGGAATCGGTGGAAGTCGTCGTCGAAAACTGTTACGGTTTGGTGCGTTACGATTTCCGTACGGATTGCGTCGGCGACTTGTCATTGAAAGAAGACGACATCGTTCGAATCGTGCGTCAAATCGACGCGAACTGGTACGAGGCGAAAGACGCGTTCGGCAACACGGGTTCGTGCCCCGTCGATTTCGTGCGGATCATTCGCAAAAACGACGCGCTGAAATCTGAGAGAACGGCGTTACCTTCGATACGTACGCACGAAGAGACGCCGGTCGTCGCGAATATGGCCGCCGCGTTACCTCTCGACGATGAAACGAATGCCGAAATCGAACGGCACACGTCGGCCTCGCGCGGGACGGCTTTATCGCCGGTTTCGTCGCCGTCGTCCTCGCGTGGATCGTCGCCGAAGCCTCCGCTGCCGCCAAAACCTCAGCTCTCGACGACGAAACAATCCACTGCATCGAGAGGAAGATCGTTGAGTCCTAAAGCCAGTCCGTACAGTTCGACCGAATCGCTTACTAACGTCGATAAACGTCTGGTTAATACGAATGCGATACCGGTATCGGATACCACCGGGTCGTCGACCGTTGACGTTCCGGCGCCATCGCGACCGGCTGATATCATCTCTAGTCATCGAACGAATCGTCCGAAACGTCCGCCGCTGATTCACGACAAACGACATATCGTCAACAGCAGCCTCGACGAGATCGTCGCCGGTGAAATGAGCCGCGCTAAACAGGAAGCTCGTTTACGCGCGTCCAGCGTCGACGAGGGAGACCGGCAATCCGATTCGAAAAGAATCGTCGCCCCGCCGATTCCTCCGTTACCGCATCGTTCGTTGATCACGGGCGATAATCCGTGGGCGGTGAAAACGGACGACGATTCGTACGCCAGCGAGTTCGGCGATCTGTTTCAGACGGGCGTGTCGAACACGTCGTGGTACGTTCAACCGCCGGGCGCGAGGAAACCGATGCCGCCGAAACGACCGGCTCGACCGCATCCGGTTCTTAGGCCGGTTTCCGTCGATTCGGGCAAGCGACCGGTACCGCAACGTCCAGCTCCAGTCCCCGCTAGAAAGGAACAACCTCTTGTTCCAGTCGTGTTGTCAGATGATGAATTAATGAATGTTTCAGTAAGCGGTGAGTGTTTAATTAGATTAGTTATTAGAGTTTTAATCGAATTTCGTTAATAACTTGTGGTGCTTTTAGACGTTTGAATGGGTATTGAAGTATTTTTTGTAACATGTGGTGTACTTGAATTGAAGCTCCAAGACATTTATAATGTGGAGCCCTGCCGATATAAACAGATAAAGTTCATAAAACTGCCAACTTAGACTCTTAAATATTTTTTAGTCTTTTTGACCCATAACTAGCTTAGAAACTGAACAGAACAACTGCGGAAATATTCGTGGATGATAAGCCGGTTTGTAGCAATATTGCAATATTGCATAATGAAAGGTTTCATTAAATACTTCGAAATGAGGGCGCTAAAACATTTCCAGTCACACCTCATAAGTTATGGCTAATATGTAACATTTGGTGCTGGAATTTAAAGAATTATTGTTTATATAATACGTGGCGCTTGAATTTAATAAGGTAGTTTGTTCCAGGTGGCTGACTTTGTATACCGGTAATGAATTTATTGTCCCAATGAAAATACATGTAGTAAAGTTAGCGTATACATTTATACTATAGTCATTCTCAGTTCATGTTATATGGAAATATAGCAGTAGATTAATCAATCTATTCAAAAATTGCTCACATTTTTCCAAATGAAAATTGGTAACTATTTAGTTGTTCTCAGATGGCTTTGAGTGCTATGAGTTTGAGTAATCCGTACATAGCACTGATATTTAGATTTTCTGCTTCATTTCAGTTACCAGTGAAGAAGAAAATGCAGAGGTTGCGCAAGATGTGCAAAATCGTATTTCGGTCATAAGGAACGATCTAGAGGTAAAATATTTATGCACGAAAAATCGATGTTTTCTGATATATCTTAGATGTGATCATAGTCTCAGTCATCTTGCTGAGAGGGGCGGTGGCCGAGTGGTTTAAGCCGCCGGTCACTGGTCTCGTCAATCCAGGGTTTATGGGTTCAAATCCTGGTGGCGACAGAGTTTCTTGGTCGAAGGTTCTTCCCTGGTCTCTCCCCTATTGGAAAAAAGAAAGATCAAACCCGCTCAATGCCCTGCCCCCCCAAAAAAAATCTTGCTGAAGCAAACATTATGAATATAGTTATTTCAAGCTATATTCATTGACACTTCTCCAGTTCAAAGAGCAGACATTACAAGAGATTTCTTATCAGGGTGGCCACTTAGCTAGAAATTAGGGAAAAGTCTGTGAATTTTCTTTTCTTTGAAAAAGTCAGGGAATGCAGGAATTTTTTAAAAAGCTATATCAGGAAAATTTGTTGACATTGCTAGATCGCTCTTAAAATCAAACAGTTTCCATTTATGTCTGACGTATTTGACTGCGTTAATTGATTGGATTCTTCGCGTCAGAGAAAACCACGTACATGGGGATCATTCATTTATTATATACGCATAAAACTTGAATTATATTATTCATTCAAGTTTAATCCACATATCTGAATTATGATATGTATTGATTTGTCTACTGTTCCTGTGACTCATTACTTATATTCCTTCTTTATTACAGAGTTGTATACAATCAAAACAAGAGACCGTCCTGAAATTGTGTCGCGTGAAAAATGAAGACGAAGAACGCGAAGTTCGTGAAATCATCGAATTCTACGACGCCAACATCAAAGGACTTACGGAAGAACTCGACTCATTGACAGGTATAATCTAAAGCACGGGATAATAACAGAAAACTGGCACTTATTGGGGGTCAGTGACATTGTTTGTATGGTCAGTGGTCATTGATGATGTATTTGTAAGCCCTGTGACTTAAGTCAGTTCAATATGTGGTCCAATCCTGTGGCAGCCATATTGCGATCTTTGATATTGAGAGGATCCATGCAGTTGGGACGATATACAGTTCAGAATATTTGATAAAGTGTGACTCAGTCGGCCAAAATCGATAGGTTTCCTTTTCTGGGATCAATCGATCATAATTTTGTTCAAGTTAACATGTCCGCTGTCGATTATGAGATATCTCATAATTCTGGTTCTACGACCATTGCCACTATGTACCTTGTACACTATGTACCTATGGAGTCATACCTGATTCTTCCTATTTGCACTCAGGCCGTGTGAATAAACTCAGCTTCATTCTCATTGCGCATTGGTCAATTTTGGATAAAGCCTGACTATGTAACAGCCCTAGTGGCAAGTGGGGGCGACACTGTATTATCACGATGGCAAACCTGTTTCCTAATGGGTAACAGATGTAGAAACACTCAAAACTGCATTGTTACCACGGGTATTCATCCTGTGGTTTACTTAAACGAACATTTCAGCATTTGAGCCGTTTTTTCAACAACAACGACAACTAAAAAAACATGTTTTATTTTAACAGAAACAGCAAAACAGTTTGAATCATGCGCTGGCGGTGTAACGAGTGATAACGTCGCCGCCGGTGGAGGAGACGTCGACGATGGAATCAAATTACTAGAACAGCAGCAACGAGAACAAGAAAACGCGAAACGACGCCTCGAAGAAATGAGAACGAAAATGCACGATAAACGAATACAAGTGCTACGTGAGCTCGTCGATACCGAGAAGGATTATTTGAAAGATTTGCACCTGATCTGCGAAACATTTTTATCCGCATCTGCCAATAAGGTAAGTCCTCAGCTATAAGATATATGGATGAATGAAGAAGTCCCACGCAATTGAATTTTATACGATAAAATTTATTGAAATGTAACCAAAACGTTTTGGCTGTTCACTAACCTTTTCACTAACATCTGACTCAGGTGGAATGACCAGAAGCAGAAGTGAGTAAGCCTATAAACTCACAGGACGCTAACAGAAGTTTATATGCTTCTGATACTTCTACTTCTGGTCATTCCACCTGATGATAGCTGTTCGGGGAGTTGGCAGCCGAAATGTTGGGGTTTCATTTCAATAGATTTCATCTTATAAAATTCTATTGTGGAACTCCTTCATTCATCTTCAGTTTACACGGATCAAAACGTTTTATTTGACAACTAAGATACATGGAGTTTCATCGTTCTGCTGTTGATACCCACATTTTAATTGTATTGTTTCATTGATCTGCTGTTGATACCCACGTTTTAATTGTATTGTTTCATTGTTCTGCTGTTGATACCCACGTTTTAATTGTATTGTTTCATTGTTCTTCTGTTGATACCCACGTTTTAATTGTATTGTTTCAGTGTTCTGCTGTTGATACTGATGTTCTATTCGGTAATATTGAAGACGTGGTCGACGTGTCTGAGAAACTGTTGACGTTAATCGAAGGCGCGATGTATGGTAAATCATTTGAGAAACAGGTTGTCGGTAAGTGAAACGTTAATCGGCATCGTTTTAGCCACAATTTTCCAATATCAGGAAACATTTGTACAAATCCATTGTCTCCAATGCCATCTCTGATTATACCTGTATTTAGTGAACAGATTTTACTATTTATTGAGCAAAACCCACAGTTTATTTCGACAGTTTCTCGAAGTTTTGACTGAACTTCATCATTAGAGAAACAAAAATTACATAATAATAATTGTTATGTTATCTTAGTTTCTCTGATGATGAAATTTAGTCAAAACTTTGAAACTGTCAGAAAATAAACTGTTATATCATCAACTAACTGTGAGTTCAGCTCATTGACTCTGATATTCTGGAATTAATATCAGTCTTTGCCGGTCATGGTTTTCCTATAATGATCATTTAATGTTTCAGGTCCATGTTTTATCGAAATGGCCGATGATATGACGAAAGTTTATGCCCAATACTGCCGTAATCACGACGATGTGTTAACATTACTGGAAAAGGTCGGTGTCCGTCGTGAGAGAGAAATGCGTGCGCTGCATTTTTAATCGATGTCGCTTTTTCGCTCAATACTCGTTCGTTCATATTTTCAGTACGAAGACAATCCAGAAATTCAAAACTACATACAAGACGGGATCAAGCTCATAAAACAACATACCGGCGTTTTTGACCTCGGATCTTTGTTAATTAAACCGGTTCAACGTATACTCAAGTATCCTCTTCTGATTAATGAACTAGTTAAGGTAAGCTTTGCCGAGTGTCATTAATACGGGCGATTCTAACCTGATGGCATCGTGAAACCCTGCGTCATTAGACCCAGGTGTGCAGGATTATCTGCACGCCTGGCGCCCTTTGGACTGCCTGTTTTATAAACTCGCAGATAGCTATAACCACAGCTAAAAATGAAATGTGATCTGTGAAATCTAATGGCTAATAATGACATAATGACTGCACACCTGCGCACTGGGACTTGCTCTCGTGCCATTGCGGAGTTACACAATTCCATTCCATACGAATCCCTGCCATGCGAAGATGTGAAGTGCTGGCATCTTTTGACTCTAATTGGTACTAGTAATCACCGAAAAATTGTTTGGGAATGTTTTTCTCTCTACAGAATACGGAGGATACTCATCCGGATAAACCGGAATTACTGCAGGCGATTAACGCGATGACCGATGTAGCGACCGCCATTAATGAGTATAAGAGACGCAAAGATTTAGGTAGTGTAGACTGGTCATTGAACATGATTCCTTCGAGCTAAAATTTATTCGACAATATCCTTAAGTCATATTCATTATTTGTGATGATGAATATTACAGGTGGCCACTTACCTGGAAGTCAGAGGAATTTCTTTAGTAAAGTCAGGGAATTGTCAGGGAATTTTGTAAGAAAGCTAAAAATCAGGGAAATTTATATAATCAACACAAATATTGTTCATTAATGGTTATTCAAGCTAGCATCCCCTTGAAGTCAAAATCTTTTTATGAATACGAGGTTTAACGTTTTTTATTGATATTATATTTTGTTTGTATTGTAGTGTATAAATATCGTAAGGACGCTGACAGCAGTTTGAGTGACAAGATATCGAAATTAAACATACATTCAATCAAGAAAAAGGGAGTTCGTATGGGTGCGCGACTTTCTACAAATTTGGGTCTTGGAAGCAGTCAGGTAGGAGGTGCAACACTTATATGGTAGACTATTGCTCCGACTGCCTCGGAGTTCACGTATCTGGAGAGAGAATTTATTGATCTATTAAATCTTTACTGGCAAGACAGTAGAACCCGAGTCGATTGCCTTAATAGATTATTGCATGCCGTGGACAATATATATTAAATTTTCTTACTTGAGTTGATCGTGATAATGAACAATCCCTGCTCCGACTAAACCCCTGCCCCCTGAGGAATTCGCATATATTCGCAAAGGGTAAATTTTTTGGTCCTGCAAAATTAGACTGGTCGGCCACTGGCAGCACCTGTCGAATGTAGTGAAATATAAGTAACGAACGTTTCGTCTCATCACGGTGTAGAAGTACTAAAGAGGTATAGTCGGTGATGGACTACGCTAGTACATTGCACCTGTAAAACCTGGGAATTTGACAAATTTTGCAAAAAAATCTTGAAAACTGCGGATGCTATTGACCACTTGTTTCTCTATCAATAATTGAACCGTATAGAAATGAATAGATTGTTACATTTTAAACCTACAAATTTTTCTGATTCACTCGGGGAATTTTGTGTTATAACATTGGAAAAATCAGGGAAAACTCGTGGTCGCTTGTCAGCTGAGAGCGTGAAATACATGTTTGCTCTTGATTACAGACTGTCGATGAAGAATTTAACCAAGAAGAAGAGAAATTCAAAGGACTCGATAAAGCGATCAAACTATTTCTACGTGGATTGGCAACTTACATGGAACAAGTCAAGGTATCTACGCAGTTTCCTTGTTCTTTAGATATCTTCGAGAGGATGATATATTTGTGAGTTTGAAGTTTTATCATTGATTACAGGATTGGAGCCACGCTGCTGAAGTTTGTTCTGCTAATATCGAAGATTTCTATGCTGACGAAGGCCGTCAACAGGAAGTCAAACAATATCAAGACGCGATGAACGCGATCGCTACGACACTTTATCGACAATTTGTAAGTTTCTATGAAGTAGAGGGGTATGTGTGAGTGGTTAGAGTGTTTTCACTCTGGGTCAGGGCTTATAGGTTCAAATCCCGTACATTTTGGTTCTCGGGTAAGATGCTTAACTTAACCTAATTGCGACTTTCCACCCTGCGCAGCGAACATTTTGATAATGAGATTTTCAAAAGCAGCTTCATTTATATCACATATCAATTCACATTCATGGTCTTTGATGGAATTTCGGAAAAATTGAAACAAATTATGCTTAACGGTAGAGTGTTGATTGTTCAAGTGCCAGGGTATCACATGGTAATTTCTCTTCTGTCACTTTCTGATCTTCAGAATGACGAGACCGATGATCAAGTATCAGGACCGCTGTTGAAACTCATCGCTATGTTCCACGGACCGCACAAACTCATCAAGAAACGCTACGACAAATTACTCGATTACATCGGCTCGACGAGCGCGGAACGACGAGCGAAAGATCCCGACCAACTTAGACAGGTATGAATTTCAAAACTCCTTCAAACGCCAACAGAGAACAACTTAGCTCAATCTAACTCAAATTCTGTGGAATTATCATTCAGTATCAGCCAAATTCACGTTTTTCATTGGCCCCAAAACTGGAATTATAAAGTACTTTCAGCGTATTTAATTACTTTCAGGCAAAGGAAAACCTGGAATTGACGAAGAGGAATTATGAAGCGTTGAACGCGCAGCTGAAAGATGAACTACCGCTGTTATTTGAGATGTCTGTATCGCTGTTCAAGGATTGCATCAGTAACTTCATAACTGCGCAGAAAAATATGATCAACGGTTTATTACGTGAGCTTTACGGATTGATGGGGGTAGGTTTGATAACACGCGACCGCTAGATTTTGTTGTCCATGTCCGTGTATTGACGAAAGAGAATTCAACACTAAAAATATAGCTGTATAGCAACGATAACGGGTTTCTGCCTAACTGGTTCAAATGTTGCAATGGGAAGCGTAAAAAAAATTTCATCGAAATTATTCCAATCCGTCCATAACATAGGACTATTTCCAAGAAGCGCAACCTGGGTCAACAATATGCTGGATTATGTGGATCGAAAAGGGCTCCCATGTAAAAAGTACTGATGTACCAAGTCTAATCAAAATGGCTTTGAGGATACCGAAGATATGGTCCCCCGGTGGCAGTTGTATGAACTTGAACGTCGCGTGTCGAGGCAGGTGGTGGCCTAAAATGAGCAAGATGAAGTCTGAAAAGTGTCCTTTAATTGATATTGTGGGTTTCTCTCATCAGGACTGGAAATAGTCTCAACTATTCACAACGGATATACTGTTTTATCAAGAGTTCATCGATCTGGCCCCTGTAACCGATTAATTGAAGATATTCTCTCAGGGTTCGTTCTGTTTCAGCTTCCTTTGTTGATTAAACTCGGGGACGCGAACGTGTCGGAAAACTTCAACATCAAATTCACCGAATCGATCGACCGACTATCCGACCTGACATTCATTCCGAAAAATTTCAACCCGAAAATGGAGTTAAAAGACAAGAAAACGTCGAGAAAATCGATCACCTCCGTCGACTATACGGCGTCTGCTAAAAGCACGGTATTTATATTTACGCCTTATAACAGCAGCACCTAGTTACAAGCAGTACACTCCTACCAGTAAATAATAATCATACAGTAAAACCTCTCTATAGTGAATGCCGGCGGGACCGACTGAAAAGTTTTCACTAAAGGGGGAGTCAGGTCATAATGCGACATGGGGTGACGCCTAGTATTCTCCTATGAATCCACAACCGCAGATAAAGCCAAACATTAAATTGATCTAAATTATGGCTGAAATACGCTTTCAGTTTTAAGTACTGATTTGGTAAATTATGTAAGTTATAAGTGATCACAAGTACTCAAGAGAGTTAGTGGTGTTATAATGTTGGTTCAGATGTGGCAAAAATCTAGTGTATCATCGAACTTTGCGCGAGTCAGGCGCATATTGTGACTGCCTTCTAAAACTGGCAAGGGGAGTCAGTAGACACATTGATGTCAGATGAGGATCCAAGCCAAGTGAGCGCCAATAGCGTGAAGCCTATAGTGGGGGGGGTTGGTAAATTGAAGGTCTTAAATGCAATCAGAGAGGTTTCCAATAGCTAAAAGGCACTTTGAAAGCCCTGACTACCTTTAAGAAGGCATGGTAGCATGCTGTATGCACCCCTGTGAATCTCCCATATTCACGATGCATGAATCCCAGCATGTCGTCCTAGTGAGTCTTTCTGCACAGGGGAAGCCATTGCATGATTTGCAGCCCATGCCAAGGGGTGGTGGAAATTTAGGAAAGAGTTTACCATTGAGCATTACTAACATATATATGTATCTACATTGCTTGTCGTAGTTGATAGTTTTGCGATAGTTTAACCTTGTATCGGATTATAGTTCTTTTTACAGCCGGATACGAGCGAAACGCCGCAACAAAGCGACAGCCAGAAAGTCTACGTCCGTCAGAAATATCCAGCTGATAAACTGTACACAGCCGTATTCGAACACGCTCCCAGTCAGATATTGGATATCGGTTTACACGCGGGTGATGTCGTCGGTCTCGTGAAGGATCAGGATCCAATGGGCAGTAAAGAACGTTGGTTCGTTGATAATGGAGGTAATTGTCCTTCTCCATCTCCCACTCCCACTCCCTCCCTCTCCTCCCTCTCTCCCTCTCCCATTCCCTCTTCTCTTTCCCTCGTCTCTCCCTCTCCCACTCTCTCTCCCACTCCCTCTTCTCTCCCCCTCCCTCTCCCTCTACAATACAATGTATCTGGCTGAGTTCTTGTATTTTGTCGGTGGGAGGTCATATTCAGAAATTCAATTTCGTTTTAATTACTGATTTCTGTAATTTTTTTCAGCGATGAAAGGATTCGCCCCGAAAGGCATTTTACTTCCGTTGAACCCGTCTCCGAAAGTACATCGAAACAGCTGTCAATCAGACCCCGGCGGCGATTTACTCGACCTCCTCGAGACTCCGCCCAGTTACGAGGAAACGATGGCTGCAACCGTCGCCGCTGCAACAGCGGTATCTAATCCTAGTCCGCATTCCTATCAGTCAGTAGCTGGTCACAGTAACCCGGCTTTTACATATCCATCGACAATCACTAGCCAGTCATCACAACAACAGCAACAGCCACAGTTAGAGGTCAGTATTGTGAAAGATCTTCTACAGTTTACCATCATTAACCTTTTCTCTGCGTATTTCGTCATAAAGTTGACATTTGATGTGTGTAGGGCAAGCTCGCCTTGTCTATAAGTATTGTATAGCACTATTAACTACTCACCTCAAAACAGCACTTTTCCGTGCCTACTTCGACACTTCAGAAGAGCGCTTTTGAATTTTGTCTCAGCATTGGAATTACAGCTCTTTATATATGTTTTATCATTATTCATCGTGCATTGTTATAACTGTATGTACACACACCAGGCAACTTAGTTTTGATTTTCTCGAAGAATAGCGAGACTTTCACCAGTTGGTGGAATTTGTCGAATATAAAAAACTAAGAGTTTCATCCCGCATATGACTATTTTATCAATTTCATATTGGAAAAGAAACTACCGGTATCGTTTATAACGAACAGGTCCCAGTTTCTCCAAAGTCGGTTTAAGTTAACCAGTGGATAGTTGACATAATGACAATTAAAATTGCATTGTTACTGTAGTATTTGTCCATCAGTTATCTCTAACCAACTTTTGAGCTGACTATACTCCAGATATCTTGGTCCCTTGAAGTTCGTTGTAACGAGGTTCCACTGATTCATCACACGAGTGCATCCTATTTTTTCAGGTGTATCGAGCGATGTATTCATTTACCGGACACAGCGCGCAGGAATTGAGCTTTCAAGAAGGACAGTTAGTGAACGTTATCATGAAACACGATTTGGAAGGCAATACGGAATGGTGGAAAGTGTCGGATCACACCGGAAAATATGGATACGTACCGGGAAATTATCTGACCCCTTATCATTCGTGATGATCTTGTCGCAACAAACCAAAACCGTAACCAGTTATGCAGAGTCCGATCTAAGCACTTGTCCGATTGCCCGGGTCAAGTATATTCCCATAAGGGCAAGTGGATTATCATTATCACTTGTCCACCGGCCTAGTGCAATTTTATGTCACAAAGCTTTTCTCCCATTTGATACGATAGTGCCACCAATCAGATTGCCTGTGTAGGGGCAAGTAGCTTTTGGAGCGGGCAAGTGAAATTTCAGATGTGCTTGCCCCCGGGCAAGTGGCTTTCATTCCTTAGATCGGACCCTGGTTATTCGGGGCTCCAGGATCCAGTTCCACAGTTGTGAGTTTGAGTTATCTCTCGAGTTATAATAATTCGCTCATTTTCAACGAGTTAACTCTGAGTCAAATCTTAACTCACAACTGTGGAACTGGGTCCAGAATCAAAACACTGGAAACGAACTAGTATCTACTCATTTCAGTAAAAACTTATCAAAAAACTGTTGAATCGAGTCATGTTTATTTGCCATATTTGTCCCATTTATCATTCGATACATATATAACAGATATTTCAGCGGTTGTCATTTATTCTTTTTTGGGAATGATGATTTTACACTTTCGTTATCGTCAATCAAAATTGGGAAAACGCCATTTGGGAATAATTTTTCATATGAATTATATAGAATTATGTTAACGGTCGTAACAGTTATAGAATTCTAGTATTTTCTACTATGTGATACGTAAAAGAGCATACTACATGTATAAGGCTAAAGAAATGATACCTAGTTTCTCCAAATCGGCCGGGTCATTTTGTAAACTGTAATGAAATTTGTAATCCGTTCATTTCTATAACTGCCAGGTCTGTTATGGTTAGCTTAATCATGAATGATAAATTGTATCGGAACTTTAGTTCTGCATCAAAATGTAGGGCAAGTTTTATAGACCAGTTTAAAACTAAATTGCCAATGAATTGAGTTCGTCCCTAATGGTCGAAATTAACACCAGTCTAATAGAACGGGCCTTGAATTGTTGGAACGTTAAATGTTCGTGTACATAACTTCTTGAGCTTGAAATCATGACATTCATCGTTGATTTATGAACTTTATACTTTGTAAATACCGGAGGTAATCAACAACTGCGATTACCAGTGACCAATCATGTACGGTATTACAGTTTTGGTGTTAGGGCATGTATGATCAGTTACACAAAGTGTATATACGATAAATATATTGTTACTTCACAGTAAAATATAAAGACAACGCTCTCAATAAATGAGAGAGGATATTAGAACAAAGATTAGAATTCACCTTTGAAATCATGGATTTTCTCAAATTCTGTCCTGTTGAAGCTGATATACGCGCATCATGGTGCTAATTTATTGTGATAAATAAGATTTTTTTTTTTTTAAATTGTTTTCATGTTTCCGTTGTCAGTGTTGAAAATGTTCAAAACTTTCGCCATCTTTAAAATCGGAGAAATAAATATACATATATATATATTATTCTAATAATATGCTACAAATTGTCTTTATCTTCATTTCTTTTAAATCATAATGAAATAAGGAGCTGTATTTTACGTAAACCCATTATGCAAGGTAAACGATTCGAGCGGGCGGAGATGAGGAAATTGTTGTGAGACAGAGGGGTATAAAGGCGAAGGAAGGATATTCTTGTACGTCTTAAGACAACTAGAATCATGATTTAAGACGTCTTCAGACGTACGATGATTACGGTTGAGGATGATATTAGAGGCGAGTCGGTCAATAGCGCTGTAACTGAAGGGAGTTGTGTATTGCAATTCTGATTCGGCGTTTTTCATTATGCGCATTTCGAATACCGTAATTTACCGTTTGCAGGTGGGGTGTTAAAAAGATACACCGTCGTTAATTCACAAGGGTCAACAATTCACGCGTTTAATTTCTGTCTAAACAAGTTTCGCTCGGCACAAATAATTCCCGAGATAACGCGGCTGATAAAGGTCGAGATCGCAAGATGGTCGACAAATCTGGCGCGATAACTAGATTGTTTTTATAGTTATAAATGAGATAAGACGATTATCAATAAAATGTATGCATATCTATATGCATATAGACGCTGACTTTAATGACACACACTTTTCGGTCACCTTCTATTTTCAGCTGGGATATTTGAATCTATACTCCATTTTCACCCTGTACTGTAGTTAGTTACCTAATCGTTGGTGGTAAGCTTTTTATAATCGGATGGGCTTATACCAACAATGTGGTTTGTGAAAATATCCGATCGTGAAACTAAACCACAGACAGGTTACTGACTACCTGTACTGATAAACATTCACTCATGAGAGGGTGAACATAGCATGTGATCAAACGATTGTTGAAAATTCGTATGTTCATTAAGGGTTTTTCGAATGAAGGCAACTTTTTCCTCTCCGGGAATCCTAGGCGAAAACTTCCGACGAAATCGGCAAGGCGGGCGGGTGATTGAATCAGGGAGGGGCCCCTCAGAAAAGAGCAAGGGCAGCTCTAAAGCTCATCGGAAAACATAAACTCATTTTTTGATATACAGAGAAATACAAGCTTATGAATGCTAGAACCTTAAGTAATTTTCCCGTAAAATGCAGGACTTTTTCTAGGGGTGGTGCGCGCCCCGTCATCCTTTGATCCGCCTTTGAAATTCAACCCGTTACGGCTGAATCGTTGCGTAATGGTAATGGCGTATTCAAACTACCTCCATGGATAAACCAATCATTGATAGAGTTGCCATGGCATCCAGAATCAGGACTCGATCCTCTAATAGTGTCTGCATCCATCAGGACATCATATAGTCATTCCAAGATTAAAATCTATCCTAGACAATGCAATTTCATTTTTAACAGCCATCGTTACCGTGCGAAACCGTCGCATTGAAGTTACGTAACTATAAAGATAATTTCGTCGAATAAATTGGGAAAATTATGTCAGTAGCCTAACAACGCTTGACCGAAGATCACCCTAAGGGCAGAGTTGTAAAAAAGCCGCGCCCTTCTAGTCAAAAAGGGCAAGCAAATGCTTTGATCAAAAAGTGCACTTTCTGAAAGCAGTGACGAAGAAATTCATAAATTACGGGTGCAATTTTTCTTATGACAACAAGGAGCGAAAATACTGAATCTTGAGCGCGTGGCGCAAGGACCACGTGCTGAGCTGGTCCGCGCGTGCCCTTTTGAAACACCGTCAAAATTTTTAGGGCTTCGGCCACCCGTAATTTTGAAACAGAGCGCAAAATTTAGGCTTATTCTAAATGTCATCCAGTGCCTAATATATATTAGTCTACCAGTCGTTGTTATGGGTTCCCTGTTCAGAGGAGAACACGGAAGGTTAGATTGATACGTACGTATGTATGAATTGAAAATGGGGCGCTGAAATTTCAAGATTTTTCAGACCCTTGTTTTAGCTGTGTGGACGCTTAACTTGCCCTTTTCAGTTGCCCTTTTCTGGAGTTTTTTTTTGTGCTCCTGTCAAAATCTGCCCCTGGTAATGCACACAGGGACACTTTTAGTAGTTATTTTAATTGTTTAAAATAGTGGATTCGGGCCCTTTTAAACTGAAATTCTAACCCTGAAAAACCATGGATACGCCCATGTTCCCGGTCAGGCCCCTGTTTATTGGATCATGAGTTATTTCTGGACGGAGGATTGCCACCGCAAAAAACTCACGCTTTGTATTTTTAGTAACAGGAAATCCCTCCGGTTGCCGGTGAGACGTCTTGGCGCCGAATGTTCCCACGATCGCAGTCGCGAGCCTTCGCGTGATTGACGTAAAAACTTTCAACCAATTACAAGCCGTTATTTACATATACAGGTGCGCGTGCACCTGCGCGGCAAGTGCACGTCTTGTTGAATATAAGCGTCCCGTCGCGCGAGTAGCCAGTTGAATGAAATCAGTGTAGCGTGTGATTGTCGTCTATGCAAGTCTATTTAACCATCACCGATTAATAATTATGGATAACCCCGGCGCTAAACCGAACGAAGCGGCTCTACTCGTGCTGATGGAGAGGACCGGCTACAGCATGATCCAGGAAAACGGGCAAAGAAAATACGGCGGACCGCCGCCGCACTGGGGAGAAGGCCAGCCGGTCCCGGCGAAGGGATGCGAGATTTTCATCGGAAAAATTCCGCGCGATTGTTTCGAAGACGAGCTCGTGCCCGTGTTCGAGAAGATCGGGCAGATTTACGAATTGCGGCTGATGATGGATTTCAGCGGTTCGAATCGCGGCTACGCGTTCGTCATGTACACCAGTCGCTCGGACGCTCTGAGAGCCGTGCGCGAGTTGAACAACTACGAAATCCGAAAAGGCCGCTATTTGGGCGTGTGTCTGAGCGTCGACAACTGCCGCCTGTTCGTCGGGGGAATACCAAAAAATAAGCAACGCGACGAAATCCTGGCCGAGATGAAAAAAGTCACCGAAGGAGTCGTCGACGTGATCGTCTACCCGAGCGCCATGGACAAAACGAAAAACCGCGGCTTCGCGTTCGTCGAGTATGAAAGTCACCGGGCCGCGGCCATGGCCCGACGCAAACTGATCCCCGGCAAAATACAGTTGTGGGCGCATCAAATCGCCGTCGATTGGGCCGAACCGGAGCGAGAAGTCGACGAGGAAGTCATGTCGAAGGTAAGGTTGTTTTTAGATCGTCGATTAAAAATGTAATAAATCTTCTTTAGAATGGTGTATCTTATCAAAACTGTGTAGGCCCTAGCAAATAATTATGCAAAAATTCGCAGCCTCTCCTGATTGTAGGCTAAATGTAGTCATGTGTGATTCGAAAAACTTGATAATGAAGGAAGCTTTTTATATGATTCATATGAAGTGCCCAAGAATTAAATTAGCCTAAATAAATGGGTGGAAATTGAGAACATGTTTTGAAATTCGAAAATCTTGGAAATTTGGAATAGAAAATTTTGAAAATAATTATTTTTGATTAAGATTATTATACACACTAGGCCTATTAAGAAATTAACACGTGCATCTGGTTTTTGAAAAGAAAGGTTCTGGCTAAAAATGTTTTACTTAAGGAGAACATGAGGTAAAATCGACTGCCAACTAAATCCAAAATTAGTTTAAAATCTTTTATTAAATTGGGCCCCTATAACCTTGGTTCTGTTTTAATGCTAAAGTTTAAAAGTTTGAATTGTCGTCCTCATTGAAAACATTAAATTATCAATTTATCAATGGCAATTTAACCAAAAATTTGAGTTAGATTAAATTTTTGGTTTAATTGGACAACATATAACAAGGTCAATTTGAGAAAATCCATTTGTTGAACTGGGTCTTGTTGAAATTTTAGTTCTGACACAAAACTGTTGAAAGAAATGCAAACTTAAAAGTGATGATTTGAAATTTTTGAGAAAAATGGAGAAATTTGTTCCTAATTCGAAAAACCTTTTCCGCAGGTTAAAATATTATATATGAGAAACCTAATGATCAGCACAACAGAGGACACGATAGAACAAGCGTGTAATCAGGCCCTGCGTAAAGAGGGCGCCGTCGAACGTGTGAAAAAAATCAGGGATTACGCGTTCATTCATTTCCGCGAACGTAATGACGCCATGAGAGTAATGGAAGAATTGAATGGTAAGATAATGACTAAATTACTGTAACCACGTTTTGGGAGATGTTTTAGATGTGATATTTCTGATTGAATCATGATTCTTCTTTTTTAACCGTGAGAGGGGGTCACTGGGAAAATTAGGTGTTAGTGCCTAACATGTGGCAGTAATAATTCAGACCTAACTTTGACTACCAGGGCCCGGTTCCATAGATGTGAGTTAAATAGTTAACTCTGAGACAAGGTTAGTTGAATTTTCTAGAGTCAAAATTAACTCAGAACTGTGGAACTGGGTGCTGTATAGCCATGGGCTCAAATACCAATAATTTTTGAAGTAAAAAAGAATTTTTTTGATAAATTACTCTCATTTGTGCTGAAAAACTGCTGCCAAAGGAAATTGACGGGTAGCTGCACTGCTTAGTAGGCCTAATTCGTAATTAATGCTAATTCAAAGTCGATTTAATTTTAGGCGAATGTGAAACCAACCCCAAAATTGTTTTCATGAACCTCAAAATTTTCTCATAATCTTGACCGAAATCTTTTGAAACGGATATCTTCCTGATGAGAATTAAAAATAACTTTTCTATTTTCCTCCCTCGATAATTGATTTAATGTAGGAAACTATGTCGAAGACAGTGTTGTAGAGGTTACACTAGCCAAACCGGTTGATAGGTTCGACCCGCTGAAAGATTTCGAAGATGACTCATGCAAGTGCCGACGGTTCTCAAGTTGCAGTTGAATTTTTTTTTGCCGTTGAATTCTTTTCCGTATTTTTCTTTCTCTTCGTTTTTGACCAGAATTCTGCAATACTTTCGCAACAATATTTTTATCACTGAAGTCATGCTTCTTGCCAAATGTATAAATTTGAAATTTCTGAAACCGAATATAAAAGCGAAAAATTGCGGCGCAACGATGGATTCGAGTATTTCCTATCCATCGTTGAATCTCGTTTCTGAGTTAAACTGTTTGTATTTTTTTTGTAGTTCCTTTTAAACTCATTTGGAATATTTCAATTTTGATTTGTTTTTTTTTTTTCATTGAATTTTATTTGTGTTGGTTACCGAATTTCAAATGATTCTTTGAGATTGTTTTAGCAGCGTTCAGCAGCGGGGTTCATCGCTGTTTCTGTCGGCTGATGAACAGTTCTTAAAGGAGGGTTTTGATTGAACTTATTCCGATTGAAGAATATAAATTGCGAATAACAAACTAGAGCCCGGCCACTTCTATCCGGTTTACAGATTTTGCTATTCCGGAAAAGGTATCAGTCGAAACCTGTCCGGACCTAACTACCACTACTATTTGAGAGTATTTGAGAATGAACAGCTCAACTGCTCAATGAGGATATCGAAATCCCCACAAAATCTGAATAATTTCTAGTTTTATTAATAAAACTACGATTTTTGATGTCTAATTACTTAAGGCCAAAGCTACTAGTTTCAAACAAAAGATCAGGTAGTCTGGAATGCTAGATGAACAACACGTAGGGGTTGAATCGTAGGAATAATTCTTCAACATTTCTTCATTTATGGTTTAACAATTTTTTGTTTTTGAAACCAGGTACGAGTGTTGAGGGTTCGACCGTTGAGGTGTCGCTAGCGAAACCCGTCGACAAGGCTGAATACGTGCGTCACAGCAGAAATTTAGGTCGAGGAGGTCTACTGACAACTCAGGTAAGAGTCGCAATTATTACCTTCGTAAATGGGCGGAAAGTAGCCACCCTCAGTGGGTTTGACATCCTCGCTTGCCAGGGGTCCGGTATCACTCCCGAACTCGCTTCCACCAGCCCCCTGGCCTCACGAAGCGTGATTTCATTACTGGCGCTGTTGCGCGTGACGTCATATATCGATTTGCGAAACACTTCCTTGTTCGATAAAACGTTCGCTGATTGGTCAATTTAACGGGAAAACCAACAGAAGTCTACTGACGGTTTGTTACAAGCGCTGTGATTGGTACGACTCGTAATTCTGGTCGGCTAGTAACGACTCCAACGACTCGTGAGGTCAAGGGGTTCGGGGAACAGCTTTAGCGTAGTGGGTTCGAATCCCTTGACGGGTGAAGATGTGGGTTTGACTATATTAGTAGACCATGTATAGATTATTGATTAATTCGTATGTTGTATGTGTATTTTACTCAGGCCGCTGCTGGATTGGCCGCTGGATACCCGTATTACCTGTACAGCGACCCGAGTCTCGCCGCTGCCGCCGCCGCCACCTATAATCCGTTTATCCCGATGAACGCGACAACTGCCGCCGCCCTGGCGACCAGGTACAAAACAAAATTACGACAAATATTCCTGAAATTGTCCGACTTTTTCCGCGACATTGCGAAATTCTGTCTCCAATTGCATCGAGACATTACTTCAAATCTTAGAGAAATTATTTCTATCGAAAATTTTCGAATTTTATAGAATGTGGAATAGAACTTATAGAGAAATTAGCAGAATGAATCTGAATCTTAACCACTTGTCTTTTGAGTTAAATATTGAGCGATTTGGTGCTTGAAGTTATCTTAATTTCTTATTTCTGATTGCCTGTTGTGGACTATATAGCTCTGATTGGATCTGAAAATTATGTTCAGAAGCTCACAATTTTTTTTCATCGGCCGTTATTGAAATTCGGTACATTTTCTGGAAAATTGATCCAGAAAAAAAAAGAAAAAAGCCTTGCAGATTTTTTAACGCCGAATAACTGAATTATTGATAATTTGTGAAATGATATCATAATTTAACCATTCAGCTCTAATTCTGAAATTGATATTTTCTAATTCATTTGATATTAACAAATTTTTATAAGTTATTTGCTTGTTCGAGTTGAAATTTAATCGAAATCGTTATAACTAACAAATACACCCCAGATTCGAATGAACTGACACATGCGCACACCCACAAGCATGCTCGAGATATCATCAGCATGAATATCTTGCAGAATCAGCTATACCTAAAAGGTAGACCCTAAACTTCAATGGTCATTCGTATTGATTGACCAGTTAATTGTAGACAAAACCGATGATTATGAAGGAAAACAATCTGAAAGTGGTTTTAACTTGATTCTTAGAGCCATTTTAAAGACTGTTTATGAAGATGAAAATGGCTCACAGAATTGAGTCGAAATATCCCTGCTTTCTTAGTCTTTCTTCATAATTGCGGGCATTTTCTTCAATTGAATCATAGACGGTCGCTAGTCTATGCAAACGGTCACTAGTCTATGCGAACTGACTTAATGTTACTATCTATATGAATCATCGCTCCCAATCATGGAGTTGTTTGAAATGAGTATTGAATCATGAACGTGAAGAACCCATCTTAAAAATAATATTCATTATTAATTCGTGAAATAAATGCGACAAAATTCAGTACCGATCTATTCACTTATCGTATGGAATTACTTAAATCATATTCTATTGAGAATTGTGCGAAAATGACGAAAAAATAATTGAAAGTCCGAAAATGTTTCCTTGAATGAATAGTTTATTTGACGTTTCGACTTCATTGTAATAGTTATCTTCAGTATTTCAGAAGATAACTATTTGAATATAGTCAAAACGTCGAATAAACTACTCGTTCCAAGAAACATTTTCGGACTTTCAATTATTTTTTCGTTTTTCTTGTTGGATTCTCTATAGATTAACGTGACGACACCGATGTAGTGTTTTATCAATGGCTACTTAAGTCGTCCGCGCGATTACGGAAATGATTTGAAATTACTGTTTGGAAATTTGTATCGAATCTGATGCGTGGAGCGCCGCGTAATGTGTCAGTTCAGGCTCGTTTAGATATAAGAAAAGAAGCAGGGTGCATGGAAAGTAATTGTGAGAGAAAACGTTAGGAACAAACGGTTGTATAATCATCAGCCGGTGATTACTTGTTCGTTACAGCGTCGCCCCGACTGCAGTCGAGGAACCACAACAATCGTCGCTTGCATGCACCCTGCGACCACACCCGTATGAGCGCAATGATTTGTTAACTTCCAGAGGTAACATGGCTCTACGAGGAGGCTCGCTGCGTGGCCGCGGACGAGGAGCCGCCGGATCGCGCGGTGCCGGACGCGCCGGATACGTCAACGCACCCAGACGCAAACATCAAGATGTAAGTCCAAATTCTCTCGATCTTTCTCGTCTTTTTTCTTTCTTCGGAGATTTTATGTGCATGTCGATACTCGAATATACTACACTCGGTTCCACAGTATTGGGATAGTATTTCACTGGAAGAAAGTTCAAATAAACAGAAGCCAACTTCAGATTTTTATTGATGGAATTTCTATACTTTGTTACTCTTCACTAAACTAAACTGATATTGCGGAAGATTATAGCTACGAGCGCATGTAGACGATTTGGCACGAATCAGGAATGAATCAAATTTGGCCCATAGATAATTAAGAGAGTGCATTCAAAATGAATTCAGTCACTTATGTGACCAGTTGCAATTTGCAATTCACTTGCTAAAATTTGGCTTTGGTCAGACATTTTTGGTCGGTCATAACAGGCACATGTCCATTTGGAACCTATGGCAAGCTGAGTGCACTGTAATTATTGCCCATAACTGTGGAACTGAAAACCTGTCGCTTTTCTTCGCATGGTTAGTTTTTGAATGCCGCTAGTTTTAATTAATACAGTTTCTGATATTCAGTAACGAAAACAAACCTCTATTGCGCACGTCCTAATTTCGAGAACAACTATTTTGCCAAATATGGACACGATAGAGGGGTCGCATGTTATCAATTTCATCTTCTTTTCGTCTCATTCTTTCTATCCTCTTATTGCATGTTGCATGACGTACGTTCGTATCGATATAGATGTTGATTTGCATGTTGTGTTTTATTAGGAGCATGTTGTAGATTTATTGCCGGGCATGGAATTAACTCCTATTGATCCAGTCACTTTAAAACCTCAATCGAAGACTCATCTTCAGGTATACAATGCAATTACCATTCGATTAATGCTATCTAGTTTTCAATCTGCAGCCTTGGACCCTGCGCCCCCCTTCAAATATTCAATTGCCTTATCGCCACTATACCAATTCATCGGACTGTATTCAAGACTTCACCTGGTATATTTGATTGGAAATAAACTTAAAAAGAAGTACGAATACCTGCTGGTCTGGTTTTATAGACTGGCATCAAAGTAATCCCTAGGAGCAACTCCTAAATCTGGGTAACAACCGCAGTAGTAACGATGAGAAACCATGGCAAATTTCAAAATGTTCTCGGGGACTATTTTACTTCGACATCTATGAAACCCAGTCCTGGTCTGGTTTTATAGGCTGGGTATCTAATTTAACCCGTAGGGTAAATCCTTAACGAGGGTGACGACCACCTTGTAATCGAGAAACCGTGGTACAATTTCAAAATGTTCCCAGCTGGATTATTTCGCCCCCGCAATCGATAAAACTCTTAACTTAGACATTTTATCACCACACTTTCAAATAGTGATCATCAAGATATCAAGTTGAGATTCTTCCGGAAATGAAGGGTTAATGGTTCCAGACTACAGATTGATATCTACATAACGGCCTTTCGTTAATTTACAAAGCGCTGCCACTTAACGATGTGTTCTAAATTTCTGAAATAACAAGTTCCATTACAGTTTTGAAAAATTCTCAGCATTTCAAAAAAGGGAAAGTATTCCACTAAGAATATATGGAAAAGTTACTGTTTTGAAAACTGCAGCTCTTTTGGAGAAAAAAAACTGGCCGAGTAACTTCTGAAATCGATACTTGATTCAGAGCTGTATCGTATGGCGATTGTCAGGAAATTAGAAATAGGAAATCATGCAGAAAGCATTCAGTGTTCTGATATATACCGTGTAATACGATATATGTTATTTTTTGATTGATTCTAGGTGTTGGATGAAGTTTGCACCAAGAACGGTTGGGGTAGCCCTAGTTACCAGTTAAATTCCGCTCTCGGACAAGACGGTTCGCAAATGTTTCTTTTCAAGGTATTTATTTTAACCTGGGATGTGTTGAGATATAATTCGGATCTTGGAGTTGGAGTAATAGTTCAATGAGAACGACTCGGGATAATCGGGATCCGCGTATCGATAACCAAAACCAATAGTGATTTAGATTTTTAAACTCAGATGATAAAATTATGGTTCATTTTCGAGCAGTCTTCTTGCTCTAGAGGTTAATTCAACTCAAACTGACACACTAGGTCTTCAGAAATAGAAGAAATCATTTTGTTTGAGTACAACATCAATTTGTAATGGTTTCCATGGACAAGTGACTGTGTATAAGTCAATTGAAGTTCTGAAAATGGCTCGTAGTCAAAATATCACAACTCTCTTAGCTATTCTTGATAAGGTTAAAAAAAATGGTACCTTGTTTCTCCTAATTGGTGGGGTCATTTTGCAAACTGTAATAAAATTTGTAATCAGTTGTTTCCATAACTGCTGGATCTGTAGACCATGATTTTAAAAATGGTAATGTACAGGGTGGCTGGCTGGGTCAGCTCGGCAGAAATGAGAGACAAGGTATCAATTGTTTTTAGCCTAATAGTGGGTATTTCTCTTCAATTGTACTTGAATGTTGCAGGTGACCGTTCCAGCAATGTCGCACCCATTCACGCCCACGAAACTATGCAGAACTGTCGATGAAGCGAAAAGTCTAGCCGCCGAATTCGTCCTCACAAATCTCGGAATTCCAGTCGAAAACGGTAAATATCTTTCTATCGTATGTCCGCGCTCGTATATCGATATATAGCTATTTTTTTATCAGGCTTCGTTACGTTAAAGGACATCTCCCCGAATATCTATTTGAACAAAGATGAACAATAGCAACACCCTTTTCTATACCGCGCGTATACCATATTATGTATTGCATATCAAGCATTGTGCGATTGAAATATTTCCTTTTTCTCTGGTTTACTGAGAATGAAACATCATAATGAAATTGTTCATCTTTTACCGAGTAAAAAAGAACTACAAAGTAGCCTTGATGCGGGCGTATTGATGAGATTTCAGGTCCGGGGTAATTCTGGTTTTTGTAGTTGTGGATTTAACTTAATTAAGTTGATAATATTTCAAAACTGTCTTTGAAATTGCTTTTATCGGGGGTACCGCAATTTTTCTCGGGAATTTGTCCATCTTTTTAATAAGGCCGATTAACTGTGATGTATTTCTCTGAATATTTTTGTAAGGTTTGGAGAGGCATTTCCAACGGTTGTCCCTACATTCAGGACGTCACAACAACAACTACAGGTTTTAGGCGTAATATGTACACCCATACGCGAATACAATTAATGGTGAATGAACTGAAATATTAATAACTATTATTATTATTATTATTATTATTCAGATTAATATTATTATCGAAATGAATATATGACTTTTGATTATTTTGTTTCAATCTCTTCTAAATCCGGATGATGATTTTTAAATCGATTTTAAACGGGAATTTGAGATGATGATTTTCAATGTGACATACTATAATAATGCACCTCCTATAATCGGGCTCGGAGATCAAAACGTCGTCGTCGCCGTGAAATTTATTCTTCATTTCGCTTGAACTATTATCATTGCCCCGTGGTAGAACTACTACCTCGATATCATTTAACTGCTGACTGTTATTATCGAATCTGGCCCGTGTTTTTGATGATTTCATAGTGTGTTAATTTTTAGACTATTCGTAATATCGAAAAAAGTGTCTCGTTATTTTATTTGCTACCAATAATCCGTGTAAGCCGCGATGTCGCTGATTTCTAACGCTTTAACGACTTACACGTCGTATATAACTGAACGTTGTACACCTGTGGGTCGTATATAACTGAACGTTGTACACCTATGGGTCGTATATAACTGAACGTTGTACACCTATGGGTCGTATATAACTGAACGTTGTACACCTGTGGGTCGTATATAACTGAACGTTGTACACCTATGGGTCGTATATAACTGAACGTTGTACACCTATGGGTCGTATATAACTAAATGTTGTACACCTGTGGGTCGCGCGATTGCCAGCGAAAGAGAGATCTACGCTTCGATTCAGCCTGCCTCTCTTTCTTTCTCTTCGATTATTGCTATGCCTAGAAATCGAGATATTCAGAAGCGGGTGAATATTTGGATCGGGATTTGGCTACCAGGGGTCCGTTGCTGAAAAGTTGGTCGGACTAAACCGGTGGATAGTTGACATAGTGACAATTAAAAGTTCAATATTGGAACCTTGTTATAACGAACTCCGATACATTGATTCATCGGATATAACAAATATAGAATTTCATCCCGAGTAAGACATTACTGGATATAAACGAACTATCGGTTATAACGAACATTTTCTGGTCCCGTGAAGTTCGTTGTAACGAGGTTCCGCTGTATGTATGGTATTTATCGGCTGGTCATCTTTAACTTTTGAGCAACTGGACTCGAGTCTTTTTAGCTGTGGTAAATATAGCTTTCGTTTGAATTATTTCTAAATTGAGCTGCGTTGGGAATTGCGTACAGTGGGCTATAAAATGGTATGCTTTCGACTATTGTTTCAAAAGATTTTGTTATCCAGAACGGAAACCTAATTCTCAAGAAGCGCTGTGAAGGTTTTTCAAATCATCTCTGACTACCACTAATACTACTATTTGAGGTTACCTTTGTAAGAACTCGACTAGCCCTAGAAATATCAAAATTCTGAATTATTTCTAGCTCATTTTCAATTGATGAAATTTTGACGTCAAATATGCGGAAATCATTTCAAAAGGTGATGCAATGGTAGTCAGATCTGCATTTATATTGAGATAAATGTTTTTATAGGGGGTGAATTAAGCTATATCCACAACTAAAAAAGCCAGCCGATCCCCCCACGTGGCCGGCCGGTGCTGTCGTGTATTAAAGCACCGTTTGATTTTTATTAAATGATTATTTCTAATTAATACATACATACTGAGTCTTCAAGATAGCATGGCTTTATTTAGATTATATTCGAAATAAATCAGAAAGAACGAAATTTAACGAACCCGGGCTTCATCACGCTCAGCCTGGCGTCGACCAAACATGGGGCTTAAAAATTTCAAGGCGTGATGTTTTCGGCTTTGTAGATCGGTTAAAAAATATCGAATTTAGAAATTTCGCTAAAACTGGTTTTGAAACTGAAACTGACCATGTATTGCGTATGTATTTATTAATTGGCGAACATACGATAATGATGATCATATATGTATATATATATATATATATATATATATATATATATATATATATATGTCAGGACGGCCACTGACCTGGAAAACCAGAGAAACTGAGGCAATGAGAAAAAATCTAGGAAACTGGGAGTTAAACAAATTTTACCAAAAACCTGGAAAATTCGGAATTTGGATCATAATGATATTGAACACATGTTTCGTAATCAGTACATGATTCAATGAAAAATGAATGATCGTAACATTTTAAACC
Source organism: Tubulanus polymorphus (assembly GCF_964204645.1). NCBI lineage: Eukaryota > Metazoa > Nemertea > Palaeonemertea > Tubulaniformes > Tubulanidae > Tubulanus > Tubulanus polymorphus. Next base: position 11,086,277 of record NC_134035.1, on the reverse strand, counting down.
TAAAAATTTCTCTGATTCACTCGGCAAATTTTGTGTGATAGATCCGGGAAAGCTGGGGGGTGACTCGTAAATCGGCGGAAAGCGGCCGTCCTGATGTATAAATATATATCTATATAATACATATATATATATATATATATATAATATGAATATGCGTTCACGTTTCTACAGCCGCTCCGAGCCCGACGATCAGTGACGGTTCGACGAACAATCTGGCTGTATCATCGGTATCGACATCACCTCCCATTACTACCACACCGTGTACATCAACTGCTGCCTACCATCAAGGTCGTCCGATAATCGGGCCGTCCTACCCGCCTACCATACTGTCGTCACCATACGGTAATATGAATAATTTTGCTAATATGATTATGCTATATTGCGCCGGACCTGGACCGGACTGGACCTGGCCTATTCCGCAGTTAGGAGTTTAGAGTCGTTTAAACCCGCTATACACAAAATTTAAAAGTAGTAGTTTTCACCAAAAATGAGAGTAATTTGAAATAAGAAATAGGACTTTCATAGAAAATGAACGCGAAATCTTTTTGATTGCAATAGTATTTTGATATTGAGTGGTTGAGCTCTTTAAAAGCGCTCAACTCTGTATGTGGAGAATAGATAATAATTTCAAAATCCACTATATACAAAATTTAAAAGATTAAAACGAATTTTATTTGTTGAAAATCAAAAGACACAACGTTTCGGACTCTAAAGATCGTCGTCAGGTTCTGATCTCAAAATCAGAATAACTCTGGTTCATTAAACTACTATTTTTCACATCTAATTACATGTACTCTCATTTTGGTGAGACAATTAAAAAGATACCATTTATCAGGTATTGGTCTTGGTGTTTAAATCAGCTCAGAACTGCAGAATTCGGTCCATGGTCTAGTTAAGTTTCATGAGAAAAACGGTTAAATTTGAATTGTTGTCCTGCGTGTCCTCATTAAAATCGAGAAGTCATCTGCAGCGACTTTACCAAAAATTCGAGTTTAACTTCTTTCTAGAACTGGACTCTGTAATCTGCAGCTTGGACCAACCCAGATATTTAACTATTTTCACGATTGTTAATTCTTTATACTGTAAAGGGGAATGGTTGCAGGCTGCAGATTTATACTTGTAATTAATGTGATTTATACTAATTTTATCCACTGAAAAAATTGCATTGCAACAAGTACTGATCAAATACCACGCAGGACCGGGTTCTGTGTAGTTAGATCTGCTGAGTATGATGCCGCGATTACATCGTGTTTTTGCCCCATGCAAGAGCGAGTTATGTATGAACTAAATTCTCTAAAATCTCTATATTAGGCATGGGCCAAATTTGACCCTGGTTTGGTGCGGGCCAAATCATCCGTGTAATCGCGGTTAGTGATAAGCCTGTCTATGTTATGCATTACGCGCTGCCTGCATAGACACATAGACCTGGTCTTATCATCTGAAAAGTCTCCACGCGATTGTAGAACCTTTGCCTGGTAGCTGATTACTACGCGGCTGATAAACTATTTCAGTTTGTTTGCTTAATGATTGATAACGCATTTAATTGATTTCAACTGAGCACACCCAGCACCACTGTATACGAAATACACTATTATGAAATTACTATCAATAATGTTTGCCAGTATACTCAAACAAAATCTCATATGAAAATTTCTGTCGATGAATTATCATTTTCTATCGGTTTTTTACAACAAAAAAAAAGAAGCTTTGCATGAGAATTGTATAATACTTGGTCTATTCGTGTTGCCTATAAAACTTAATCTTAAAACCTAAACGGAGGTTTGAATTTTGAATTATTTCAAACGATTAATCGCCAATATCATCGGGCTAAACAAGGATCGAGTTGTTCTAACGCTGTTTTATTTTCGTTTCGTTTTAACAGCGACGGGAGACGCGTCGTCGTACGCGACGGCCGCCGCTGCGGCAGCTGCAGCTGAATATCAACTATCGGCGTTATCCACGGCGTATACTCTACCGACGATGCCGGTCGGCGCGATGCCCGGTACCGATTTACTGTCGATCGTTCCTCAGATGTATACCCAACAGTTATACTAGACCGCATCGCCGAAACAACAACACGTCTCTACTCGACGAAAAGATTGTAAGAGTATAAATCGGCTGACCGGTGAGATCGACCAATGTCGACTGAATTAAGGGTTTGAAATTTTTCGGGACGGAAAAAAATGCGTTCCGGCGCGTCGAGGGCCGTACCACTGAAATCGTAATTCCAGCATAGCGTCGGTATTACGTATCTATTACAGACACCACCACAGCTGCGTGGTGCGTGGTGCGTGGTGTGGTGGTCCTAGACACTGTCACATTTAGTGACGTGAAGATCCGTAAGAACATTTTTAAAGTGTTAACCAGATATACACGGTTTATATCGCTGGGTTTTAGTAATAGTTCGATATTCAACGCTGTTTTCTTCGCTGTTTTTCATTGCGTATTTTTTGTATTCATGTAAACTGTTCATTAAGAATTTGTTGATATATATATTGATATATTTTTGCGGTGTTTGTGTGCGAGTGTGCGGTGGTAGTTTTTGAGTCGTACGCACTTGCGCGCGTCTTAAAAAGATTTCGATTTTGTCGGGACTGAGATGGAATAGCGATTATCGTGGATTTTTTAATGATCCATCACTTTCACGATTGTCTCCGAATTAAAATGTCTCTAAATATCGTTTGCTGATTAGAAGTCCTGTCTTTTTGCTGCTTAGATATAGCTGAGACTTCGATGATATAGTAGGTTTAATAAGTTGTGCTTTGCTGCATTTTGGGGGGTGGATCTAGTGTCTGATTCAGGAAGGGGTGCGCCCCCAAAATAGGGCATGTCATACGATAAAACGCCGGACACCCTGAAGAAAAGCTCATTTTAACTCATTTTTGGAAATACAGGGGACAAGCATGTATGAATTCAAACTTTTTTTTAGGTATCGGTTTAAAATTTTTCATTTCGGGGCGACTTAGATCCGCCTCCGCTCCCCTTGATTACCGTAGAAAAGTTCATTAGAAATGTTTTCGGAATGGGATTGAAAAAAAGAGTATTAGTTGAAAGGAATGAATTGAATGCGGTAGTAGTATATCTATCTATATATATATTTGATTAGTAAATGATAGGTCGGGTATAAAAGCCAGTGGTTAATGGTGCTGATGTAGACTAATAGTGGTTTACACGAATGAACGGTGGTGGGAAACTTATTCAACTAATGAAAGAAAAAAAAAACAACCTGAAACTCTTGATTTTGTCGGAAGAACTGTCGATTTCCAAATTCACTATTTATACTCGAAATTGATGTATGAATATTCTATGATATCAACCTCGGTATATATCCATATCTATATCTATTAGAAGATGCAATATATATCGTAAACATAAAGGCCTATTTACGCGTTCCAAGTGAGTTAGTTTAGTCAAAAAGTGTAATTTTCTCATTTTATCCATTCATATCATTATGTTATTTAATAAGATAAGGTTAGTGTTTTTCTAGTATATATATATATATATATATAGCCTATAGGAGCCAGTATTGTACATTCCACTCCATATTCTACTGGGTTCGTGTCAATTCGGTATAGATTACCGATGATCTTAATTCCATTATTTTTAAACGAATTTTTTATTCATCCGAAAAATCATTCCATTTATTGTGCATCTTTTTTAATCCCGTTCTTATCGTTATTATCGCGTGTTTTATTATAGATATTTTTATCCAATTTTAACGTAAATACATTCTGTAGCTTGCTGCTGTTGCCGCTGCTGCTGCTTTTTGAGACTTCAGTGTTTCGAAAGAAGACATACCTTACATTCCAGCGTAGATTTCAAAATATCTAAAAAGAAAATAAGCACAAGCAAAGCGGCTTTTACTATACGTTTAAATCCGATTGTTTAAAAAATCTGGACTGATTTTATGAGATTAGTAAAATGAAAAGTTCTCGATCCATATTTTCAGATAGATTTTGATTGTTTTTGTTTGTAATATGTACGTTAGTATTATGATAGACAAACCAGGTAGGTTCGCGCCTTCCTGTCAGAGATAAAGTGTCTTATCAATCCACCTTCTCTTGAATATTCTTCGAACACTGGTGTCCGTCCATTGAATTAGCGATCATTAGCAGTCCCGCTTCGTAAAAACTCTTCTAAAAACTATTTTACTCTTTTCATTAAATCGAATTAAATTGAAATGTATATCGAGAGAAAAAATTCCCATGAATTAGGAAGAACTTTGTTTCAACTGAATTCCGTGAGCCATTTAAAAAAAACTGGTAAAACAGTCTTGAAAATTGGTCCTAGAATTCAGGCGTCCGTACTAGCATAGTGTTTCATTTTGAACGCGGGTTTTTTCTTCAAATTAGATAATTTTAGGCAGTCGCTTGTCGACAGAAACCAATATAGAGTTATTATCGACTGTCGTAAAGTGTTCGAAACATTTAAGATACGATCAGTAAATATAGATTCAACATTTATGCCTTTACATTGGAGTTTATGCAATAATATTGTGCTTCCATATAATAACGATAATAGTTAAAGGATGTATCATTCAAGGGCGAGTATATTTTACAGTACACGCCCAGCTATGATAACTGTGATAACGATACCAAGCTGTGAACAAAAATATAACGTTTATAAAAGTCTCTAGATTATTATTATTATTAACATTTTTTTTATTATTATTAGCAAATTTCGGATATATTTATATACGATATCGGTTAAAATTGATTAAAAACGTGATGGAGGAAAATGTTGATTGTACCGAAATTTGCAGCGCTTAAATTGGCCTATTAATTTGAGAAGTTCGATTGATATTACGATCCTAATTTCTATCCGGAACAAATTCAAAAACTAATTTTATAAGTTAATTTTTTTTTGTTGTTGATTATTTTATATCCTAGTGATTTTTATAAGACTAATTTTCAAGATTTGCAATTAATTAATAGAAGTAAATTGATCGATAATTATGTATATTCGGGTTATGGTTTATGCACGGTGATTGCGATATGTACGTCAAACGCGATGAACTTTGGAATCTACGCACGTGTGTAAACCATCTCCGTCGTCTATATATCAAAGGTCTGGAATCAGCTTGAGCTTGTTATCGTTTTGACATCCGCCGATAAAAATCTGATAAATATCTGAATTAATAACTTCAAAGGTGGAGTAAGACTAATCATAAAATCACGCGGGCGGCCCATTTTCCGAGGATGCTTTATTGCGCTTGGCCACTTACCTACGACTTATCTTCGAATGATAACTCTAACTTATGATAATTGCCGAGTGGTTACTGGTATAGGTGAAAGGTTACGACTTTAAATCTTTCTTTCCTGAGAGCGTGTTGTAGACCAGTGGCTTTTGAAAATTCCTCTTGTGGCCAATACACAGATCAGTAGAACTCGCTTAAGAATTCAAAAATTTTTCAAAAAATCGATTTAATCTGGAACTATGTAAAATATTAGCCATAATTCGGATTTTGCTTAATTCGAAAAAAATCTGGGCAGTCCCTAGTCGCCCGAATTAAGAGAGTTCTACTGTAATTCATAATTCCTTTTAAAAATATCTAACTAATTCCTTCCCCCCTAATCTAAACGAAACAAAAATAAACCAATTGCAAAAAAATCAAACGTTGAATCTAACGCTACGCATGAACCAATAATGATGATAGCAGACTTGACTACCACTACTATTTAACCCTTTCAGTGCTGACTAATTAATACCCTATAGTGCTGGAGAAAATTTGAAAATTCTAAAAAATTCCACCCTAGTGTGTTGAACAATGGGAATACCACTTTAGTGCGTCTACACCGCAGTGCGGTGTATCGTTAGTTACTAGTATTTCACTATGTTTGACACTTGCTGCCATTTTTCAATAGAAATAATAACAAATTACTAATTACATCAATACACCGCAGTGCGGTGTACTAGCAAAATCCATCACTGATTTATACACCGCACTGCAAGGGTTAAGAGTAGCTACTATTTTAAGAGCTCAATTACTACCAAAATTATTATAATAATACTCCCGGAATCACAATAATTTCTAGTTCATTTTCAGTTAAAGTACTATTTTAGACGTTAGATAAAAACTGCTACAATGGTAGATACCGAGGTAGTCGGGTCTGTGATAGCTAGCTTCGAACAAAAAAATCAAAAGCCGAAAAAATTATCGACGTAAAATTTGATTCGAAAACTAATCAAACATCGTAATAAATAAATAAAGACTTTTCGTTAGTCTAGTCAACTAAAACAGTGTTTGGTTTTTTAAAGCATTATATGTGTCTGTCGAAGAAAACAGGAAACAGTTATACTCTTTATTATACAAACCTCTATATATACATACATATATATTTATAGACGCAATTTTGAGAGACGTTTTTGCGAATTTTCATCGTCCAGAATTCATGCTCAAACACGATGTGAAGCGCACTGCGTTCAGTATTATTCATTCAGTGCGCTTTTCAAAAAAAGATAAGGATTATTTTCTTTTATTTGTAAGTTTATTATTATCATTATTTAATTATAACGTATTATTTGTGGACTTGTGTGTTAACCACGATACGTGGTTTTTTTCACACTAAAAAAAAAAACTGGCAGGGGTACTTCTTACGTAACGCAGAACACACGCGACGCAGGGAAACACAGAAACAGGAGACAGAAACATGTTTCCATTTATGTATTCTGTTTCCCTTCATCGTGTGTGTTGGGCTTGTGGAATTATTAATGGAAATCATTTTTTAATGACTGTGCTACCATTGCCAAATATTTTCTCATATCTCAAGCAGAACAACCACCACCGAAGACTTCTATGTTGTAGTATCTGTGTCTCCAGTGCTTATCTCCTGGGGGTGTATGCACCTGATATTGAACAGTTTATCATTTTATGGGACAATATCATTCCACTGATAAGAGCTTAGCACACATTGTCGTTTCTGTGTCCTAGGTCACAGATTTCGGTTGCTAAGCACCTGATAAGCACACATACACCATTCATAATGTGTAGGGCCCATATAACGTGTAATATGTAGTGTATAAATGTTTGTTCCATGACAAAAAAGCTATTTTACCCGACTGGCAGGTGTGGTAGGGCATCCTTAAAAACGAATTAGGCGACGATGTTTCGATGCGTCTAAAATATTGGCAAAGTATCTTAATAATTATATCCCACCGGTTTGTTCGTGTCCATATGTCTGTCAAAATACATACACTCAGGACTTTGTATGCAGTTTGTTTTAAACGAGGTCTGCGTTAGTTTGGTTTTTTTTTTCTCGCGCGTACGTTCTCGCCGTTTTTTAAACTACTTCATGTATGTCTCGTTTTGTTTTATTTCACTTCATAATAATATTGCGTTTGTGACATTTTTAAAAATGCATGTGTACCGCGCTGTTTTCGTGGCATGCATATGGTTGTGATTTGTGTCGTCTTTTTTAAAAGTCGCGTAAAAGAGATTTGACCAGAACAGTTTTTCGCGTGTGGTTTTATTATCATTTAGTGGCTAGTGATCGTTGTTATCGTACTGTATCGATCGGGAGAAATTAACGATATTTTCCTCTCTTTTTAAGAATCTGCTGTATTTCATAATTGCTAGAAATATCTAGATTGGTTTTAGTTAGAATATATCGGACGATTTGCGTATCAACTGATTGTACTGTTCTGGTTTATGAAAAGTGATTGATGATTGTCACAAGTAAATTCTTCTTGTTGCGACAAGCTCTCTCTCGGCGTTGCCGACCAACTGATAAGATTTAATGGGTCCAAAGGGCGATATGATTTTTGAAAACCGGTTTAGTTGTTCTGGTTGTTTTCGGTATTCATTGATTACCGGGTCAGGTGAAAGTTGAACTGATAACACCTCCGATAAGCAGTTCTCTGATTTCAAAGTCTAAAATGTCCACTTGACAAAATAGTTTACCTCTAGTTATTGTCTCCACTCAATATACTTTGGATCAGAGTTTTGTTTGCATATATGCATTGGACCCGGGCGACCTAACTTCGGTTTTTGTAACTAGTCGACAAGAGGACGGAACTTATAACCGAAGGCACTATGGTTCGGTCGTAACGTATTTCACCGTGTCGGCCATCTTGAAAATAGGTACAAACTACCAGTGACCGTAGTACTTAATTCTCTAGTCGATCATTTCTGGACTACAGTTCCGACTAAATGATATTCGGTTTCATTTGGTTCAACTTCAGTCGACTAACTCTGATAACCGAAGTTCGCCTTGATAGAAAGTGCAGTTGCGAAATGAGATTGTCCTAACTGAAGTTTTTACCTTGGTTTAAAAAAGTAAACGTAATTTGTATTTGTAAAATAAGTTCGTCTTGTGCATTGTGTCATTTTCCTTTATAATACTTGAAATGTTCATTCATTACTTCGTCATTAATTGTTTGAAGAAAAAAAGAAACGTTCACGTTTTCGTTTTTTTTGCAGCCGGTTTCTACAAAATCCCTTTTAACGGAAAAAGTGTTTCTCCGTTGTCCTCTACTTAACGAATAAAAATTCATCGTTTTTATAGATCGAAAAACAAGAGCGAATAGCTTTATTTTACACGAGAGAAATCATCTCAGCCTGGGTTTTAGATATGCTTGTAGATTTTAATCGTAACGTAATTCTTTCGATTCTTTCTTTTTTTTTGGGAAAATTTCTCGAGATTTTATATTGTTTTTAAAGTATGCTTAGTTTTGTCTTTTTAATTTATGATAAAATGAGTTTAGATCGATGAATATATTTATAGCGGGAACTTATAGTTTGAACTTGACTCTGATTTCAAGCTTAAGAGCGGCAATAAACCGTATCTTTATTGGAGTTTATGTTAGAGCAAATATGCAGCCAACTATAGTATCTATACTACAGAATGTTGACATAGCGAACTGATTATTCATGAACTGAAAGGTAATATATACCTTTCTCGCTAATGTCCTATTTCCTCGATAAAATCAAGTTTCACTTAGTTGTAACTTCTTCAAACAATTGACTACATAGCTAATTGCATATTCATACCGGCCTCAGGTGATTAACCATTAAATGCCTGTGTGTATGGTCTTTGTGTTTTGTAACTAAGTGTATTTGATATCCTGTAATTTGAGACTAATTTCATTCCTGCATCTTGAGATTCTGTAGAGTGCGTTTAAAACAGGTTTTTTTTTTTTAAGTTTAAGATCATGAAACAAGTTCATAGATTTGTATACCGCTGGTCAAAATTAAATTAAGTTCACGTCCTATAAAGTTCAATTTTGCTTCAGTTTGTTTTCAGTTCGTGTGTCGAGTATGAATCCGATATTGCTCGGTACCAACACTGGTTCATAATCCAAGATTTCTAAAGAATTTAGCATTTATCGTTGGGTATTTTGCTGTAGGTACACCCATAACGCGGTTTCAAATGAAGCATCTATTTTTTTAATTCTAAGTAACAGGACCCTCTTCAAATTATTGTGAACTATAACACCTGCAATTACTTCAGTATTGTTTCAATACATTTTGCTGACATCAAAACATTAAACACCTGTAGTTTAATATATCTGTATTCGCTTAAGGCACCATGAAAGATTAGCCAACTTTTAACTGTTGAAAAAACATTGACACGATAAACAAAGCCTATCATAGACCATAGAACACACTGTTGATCAAGGATCATATATGTGACTTATTACACCTATGTTGATTTAGTTGAAACTTAGGTACAATAGATAGATTAAATGTTACTGTTGCTGTGTACACATGACACGTGTGTAGGTTACTCAGGCATTGTTTGGCCAGCGGTATTGTTCTATATTTGTAGAGTGTACATAAACGTATTTATTAAAGAAATATTGTAATATTATTTAATTGAATATTTATTTATCGATGGTAAACAACGTTTGTGGGGATTTTGTAGATTCTCGTCGCCGATTTTGTGAACGTCACTTCTTTATCGTCGTTTTGTGAAATATTTGTGTCTCTTCTTGAAATGTTTATTATTATTATTATTATTATCATCATACCTTATACAGATTGAATAGGATTAAAATAGTTCGAATAAACCAGTTACATCACAGTTTTAGAATAACATATGATTGTAATTTTGTGTAATTTATTTGTTCGGAGGATTTTGTGAATCAGCGGAGATGGTTGACAGCTGGACTACCTAACCTTACGTCCCTCAGTATTCATATTGTAACACAAATGAGGAATGCAATGAAACTGGGGCCCGGGCTATCGGAAAAACGTTGATACAGATAAGATACTTGTAGCTGGACGACTGGTTTGACATATTTTGTCCAGTATTGTCCTGTCCAGTATTCAAGCTGTAAAATGGGAAGCAAGAAATCCTTGGCCCATCTATGGGTAAAACTTTCCAGGAGAGATGGCCAGAAGTGGCTTAATTATTCAACACGAGCAGGGGCTAGGATATGATGACATTGGGGACCTTAAGGTCAGGTTATTGCTAAGAGTGGGGGCCCTTTCAGAGCCATGCCCAGGATATTATACCAGAGATATATTGGACCTAGCGGAGTTATCGGAGGACAGGATAATACCAGAGAGGTGCTGCCCAGCTATTATTCTAAGATATCATGCCAGTTCTACTAGCATCCATCGTTTGTTGGCGCTGGTCAAGACGCATAATATATGATACCTGGCAAGAGGGACTTAACCCCTTGACAGGGTCCCTACCGATGAGTCGTCTGCATCGCTCTATTGGTACTACAGTGTATTTATCTCAGTAAACCATCAATTCAGTGGCATTTTTATCCTATCCACTACTTAAACACGGTTTCTAATTGGGTAAACGTCTAATCCAGGTCCCGACTGGATCGATTTAGGGGTAGGCTACAACTTGCCTATTTCTCAAAATTGAAGGTGTTTTGGGCATTGAGTTCAACTTCGAGGACCTTTAATAGCATTTTCTGTTATGACGATGAGTCCTGGTAGGGATCTTGCTTGATGTAATACAAGGTAGGTTGTAACCATAGTGCGGTGATAGAGAAATACGATTCTTATGTAGCAAGGGATTAGATACAGCTTACACATGAACTGGAAACTACAATCCTTCATACCGGGGTATGTTGACTAATGCATCCAATGATTCAGTGCCATCGACGACCACTAGAGTGCGACACCTCACAAAAGCAAAAGTTTAACGTCACGTAATCGAGAAACATTTTATTTATTTGTTACCATTTTCAACATAAATTCATGATAAATAATGAAACAACGCAGTTTTATATTGTATCATATACTTTATAGTGTAATATATCTATAATATACATCATTATAATATCGTTACGAATTCACAGCAAGAGAATAAACTAGAACAACATCGAACCAGAGGGAGAAACATCGGCCAAATATTGCATCACGAATAACGAGAGTTGAATGACAACAATTCTTTCATTTATCCAATCATCCTCACTTACCAGGGTTTCATTGCCTCCCGCCAAAGCTCACGCCAACACAACCCTGGCTGAAGACCCTTCATTGGTCTATTACACCGCCCGAGATTTCTTTGAAGCACAGGCTGCCACTCTCAGCAGCCGCCAGTCTATATATCTAGCCAATCAGATTCATGGTATTGATAGAGTGAATCTGCCGGTGAAAAAAATGCATCTGATTGGCTTAATACATAGACTGGTGGCAGCTGGAGGCAACCTGTTCTACCAAGAAATCTTGGGTGGTGTAATAGACCTATGAAGGGTCTGCGATGAGGTTTTGTGTTGGTGTGAGCTTTGGCGGGAGGCGATCAAACCCTGGCAAACGATGATGGTAGTCAATTCACAAGCAGTTGATCCCAGTATTATCAGCCATATAGAACCGTAATATCAAGTAACGTTATGGATGTACGAATGGAAGCTAAATGTCCTACAACAACCGAGTTCAAATTCCTACCGAAATCAGGGGCCGTTCTGTTCCAGAACCCAATTAAACGTACATAACATTCAAATAAATATCGATCAACACTTATAGGTCACAGAAACTACATCATTACAAGTATCCATAGCATTATACAGTAACCTCTGCTCAACAAATCGGATCGAACCAACTCGGATATTTGCTGAAAAAGCTTTTCTATACGGGTATTCCTCACACTTGTTCGATTGCGACTTGCCACAAGTCTGTCATGTAAACAACTTATTGCGTTCGACCGTGATTACGGCGTTGTAATTTGGAAAAAGCCCACGGCCACAAGAGGTCTATGATATGAAATGTACGGGTATGTACTATCCAACTACGATGTCGCAAAAGTCGAACGAAGTATCAAGGTCCAAAAAACTCGATCTAAGCGGAGTAGTCTACTATGTATATATCTAATATGTATCTATTATGTCTAGCTTCATAACACATGTAATACATTATATAGGTAGTAACTGTATTCCCTGAAGTTATGGTTTGTGTACAGTTCAATGATGTACACAACTTGGCATAATTCGTCATTACGTACATGTACACATCAGTATAGCAATAATAAGCACCTTCGTAGCATATAACATACGGCGATAATGATAATCAAAGCTCGATATAATTCTCCTCGATGAGAACAATCTTTAATATTGAATTGAAAATAAAACTAAGACTTCGGTCGGGTTAATATCCGAAAGTTACTACAACGGACGCCATTTCATCGAGAAGATACTCTAAACGTTACTGAACTCGTACACGGCTTTATCTCAAACCTCTTCGAAATCAACAGACTAAAAACATTTATGACGTCTATAATGCTGAATGCCGTCACAAACTCAGAATCATGCCAAAACCAGCGGGTTGGCATCACTGGTCAGTTGCTCAAAAGTTAAGTCTAAGTTAACCATCTCATAACTACCATGATAAGAATGCAGTTGTAATTATTGTCACTGTCAGCTATCCAGTAACATCCAACTTTTGAGCAACGTTACTGACCCCAGACTTTAAACGGAAGATTAGCTCAACTGCAGTTAACTGGGCATTACAATGTAGCGTCAAAATTTTGCCTAGTTCAGAATCAGGTAAATCTAAGGCGTTCGATTAACCAAAACAGAGTAAGGAGGAGTCTACTGTATTGTTAGTCAATTGTGTTATCCCTCGGGTTTAATTTAAAAACAGGGCCGAGCAGTCCCAACAGAAGAAAGGTTTAACGCGTAGTAATTTTTCAAATTCAACTCCCATTTCAGTCCGAATGATGTTAGCCGATTAAAACTTATAATGAGATCCCACAATAACATCAAGGGCCAGTTGTTTAAAATACGGTAGTTGTATAAAGTAAACCAGCGGAGAATACTACAATTGTGCCGATTGAAATTGTATTTCTACGATGGTTTTCATCCGCTGGTTATCGCTGATCAACAGGCCTCGGTACTGTCCGTATTCATCCCAACAATAAAACAATAACCGATGAAAACAGCGTCTAACGATTTGAAGCGCGTATTCACATTTTCGCTGCGCCGAGCATGTCGGCGATGTCGTCTTCGTAATCCGAGTCCCATTCGACGCGATCGAAGCTAGAAGGTGGCGTTACGACTGCCGGTGCAGGCGGCTGCTGCGATGACTGTTTAATAGCGGCGGGATGCGGCGGAGCGTGCCCGGGCAGACGTCCCGTGGAAGATGAAGCCGGCGTTCTCTGCTGCTGTTGATGTTGTTGAGGCTGTTTGGGAATCTTCGGCGGAGGACGATGGCGTTGAAGCAGCGGCGGCGGTTTCGCGTCCGGTATACGAGAACGATCGTTCACCGGTTGTAGGTTTAACTGCAGTTGAGGATTGATCAGTAATTGCATGTTCGACCCGTCGACTTCTGGATGTTCGATCAGTGATTGCAGTAACATGTTACTATCGGGATCTGGTTGAAGTCGAGCTTGTTGTTGCTGCTGTTGTTGTTGTTGTGTGGTCAGCGGTGACTGTATACCCGACATTTCAGGATCGAGTTGAACCGTGTGTTTTACGCGTTCTTGAAAGAAGTCTCCCGGCGTATAAGGAGGCGGCGGCTCTTGATTGGCTGAAATTGGATGTGATTAGAATATCATTATTCCAACAAAATCTGCCTAACATATGCTGTAATACTACTGGCCCGTTCCATAGTCGAGATTCGAAGTAGGACTAGATTTGATTGAATTCTAAGACTAATTTTTGGACTAACCGGTAAATCTTGACTATGGAACCAGCCTCTGGGGCCAATTGCTTAAAAGTTGATTCAAGTAAACCATCAGATAGTTGACTAAGTGACAATTAAAACTTCATTGTTACGACAGTACTTATCGAATGGTTAACTTAACCCTTTCAGAGCTGACCAGATTTTACCCTGAGGAGCTGGGGATAATTTGAAAACCTCAGTGTATCGTGCAATAGGCATGCCGATAGAGAACACCTGCGTAATAGGTGCTGCCATCTTCCCATAGAGATTATAACTAATTAAACCGATACACTGCTTAGATTTATAACTACAATGTGGTGCACCGGTAGAAGCACTGAGAGGGTTTATCAACTTCATGCAACTGATTCAAACTTTACTGAGTTTGTTGGAGTCTACTCAACAGTAAGTAGCCACTCTGTACAGTATTCGTATAAACAGGACTCTGAATTCGCGCACGTACCTGATGTATTATAAGCTCGTATGCGAGCACGTCTGTTGTACTGCTTGATTTTCTCTTTAGCTTTTAAAACGTACTGTTTCGTAGCACCAGAACCTAAATTCAAGAATCAATACAAATCAGGTCATACCACCAAGGGTCAAGTCAGATCATGGGAAACTTTCTGCGGAAATAAGCCACTCCGTTCATCCATTCACCAAGTCTTGCAAAGTCATGATACAATTCTTTTTTTTTCTGTAGTTTCAGCTTATCTCAAAATCTTGTAGGACCAATAAATTCTCTCCGACATACATGCATGTCTAAACAGGCATGTGATAACCTCAGGCAATCCAGGGCCGGAGGAAGCAAGTTATATTCCCATATTATATTCAGGGACTGTCCCTGATAATCAGGGACAGTTGGCAGCTCTGTGGAGGGAACAGTGTAATGAATTTGTACTCACCAGTATATTTTATATCCTCGATATCTTTCTCCTGAACGTCCGGTAACTGATACGCGATATCCTGCTGCGCTTCGTGGATGATCGCGCATTTCTTACCCATCTCGATGTACGCCTGAGAAACGTTGATCAACCCTTCGCGAAACCGAGTCAGCTTGATCGCTTCGTTTTCGCGAATTCGATCTTCAACTGAGAAAACAACCGAACGAAATATCAGAATACACATTATATTCCCCACAGCTAGGTGAATTTACAAAATTCCCTGGTAAGTGGTCACCCTGCTATATTTCGAAACTGGAAAGTATTATCTTAAGATGTAAGTTTTTTCCCAATTTCCCCGTACTGTAGGAACCATGCTATAGATAAACAAGATATTCAACAGATAGAAGTTCGATATTGTTTGTTTGCAGTCAACTTACATTCTAACTTAGCGATATCTTTAGCTCTTTCGGCTTGTAAGAGCTTCGTTTCTAAAGATCGGATCTCGTCGTTAGTGGCGAACTGAAATCAGAAACCCATTTCACCTCATTATTGATAAAACGACCAGATATAAGAAATGACCGTAGTGAAATTACCAGTACATGCACTGACTGGGGATCGAACCCGGGTCGCGTAAGTAGAAAGCAAAAGCTAACCAGTAGACCAATAGAACTAGTCTACTTGGCCAATGCGGCAATGGTTATACCAGCTTGCTGTAGATGTGTAACACAGAAACTCTGTGAACATGGAAATTGACATACAGCTGCCTCTATGTTTTATAGGTGTCAGTTGCTCGAAGTTAAGTCGGTTATTGATAATTGTTGGATAAAAACAATTGATTTTCAATTGTTACTGACGTGTCAACTGTTCACTAGTTAACTTAAACTGAATTTTGAGCAACTATCTCCGGGTGTTTGTACCTAAACCTGAACGAGTATGAATGAGTGATATTCACCTTTGCAGCTTTCTTCAATTCTTTCTTGATTTTGCCTTCTTTCTGTTCGCATAAGGCCTGAAAATCAACAAATGGCAACAGTTGATCCTCACATTAACAGATTTGCAGTCGTCACTTGGGATTGATGTCTTTTAGAGGAGGGCAGTGGATAACTGGACAGCATTTTAGTGAGGATTCTATGCTCAATTGATGATGAAGATGAAATAATATTCATGTAGTGCCAAATTCAAATGTTCCATTCAAATGCATTCCAGGTCTTCAAAGGCGCGTTTAAGTAATCCAGTTAACAGCTTTTGGAGAATTTTACTAAATTGGGCTCATAACAAATGTTTTTTGGGTAGAGCATTCCAAAGGGTGGGATCAAGAAATGCAAAAGATCAACGATCTATAATCTATAGTTTGGTACAAGCAAATTCTCTGATCGGGATCCAGATCTAAGTTGTCGAGAAAGGGAATATTTTGTGTTCTCCCGGACAACTATGTCGGATGACTTCTTAGAATCGAATAAAATCTATCCGTAATTTGATTGTACTTGACGGTACTACAATGATATTATTACGTACGAGATGATTTCGCGCTTGGTCGATGTGTTTTTCTCCTTCCAATATCAACTCGAACATTTGTTTGAACATTTTCAATTGCTCTAGAAATGAAAACAAAAAGACTTTTTTCTAAATTCAAAAAAAAATCAGCATCGCGAAATAATAATAAAACTGCTCAGAAATATATTCCTTACCGGTAAATTCACGCTGCACTTCGGTCCACAGTATATTCAATTCTCCCATCTGACAAACGACGTCCTAAGGTTAACGGCAAAAAAGGAGTCAAAATCAAAGCTACTAAATGCATACATCCATATCAAGGGTTTTCTGTGTAACAAAATATTAAGTATACCTGAATTGCTCTGTCATCTTCTTGCAACGCCCATTTCATCATGTACTGAGCAGCTGAATATAAATGATAAATCAATTCAAAAATAACCATTCGATTCGTAAATGTTGTCATTGTTAGCTCTGTCATATTCAGACGCGGGTTCATCGATAATCTTTACACCACTTTAACCTGTATCTCTTATTCTACATCTCAATTCATATTCCGATTAAAATTTCTAAATTCTCATTTGGATAAGTTGTCGACATGGGATGATGTACTCTGATTCTTGAATAAATATTACGTTGATTTCATTCTGTTCTTAGTACGCCCGATGTTTGCTAATAATATTATCAACATAGCTCGAAATATATACCATTCTACCATAGAACTTTTCATTTTTGGCTGTATCTATTGTGGGATTTCTCTTGTTAATCGCGTACTGCTGTAATAGATGTTTAAACTAATAAATGTATAAATACCCGAATTTTGAGCAGCCATGAAAGCTTTTGAAGTATTGCGAATGTCTTTTTCTTCCGATATCACCATATTGAGATTTCCATGTCCACCGGTCAGTGACAGAAGGCGCACGCTACTCCTTAAAATTGTAAAATGTCATCGATCATTTGTTGAAAGCTGGGCTAATTTTTCTTTCTCCACAGTTTGGCCTTAGCCTCATAGTGGACTTAGTGGTAATCATCAGTATTTGAAATACCAGTAGCTAACCAATTATCTAACAAGTTGGTCTAATGCTGGACTGTTTCAGTCAGTTTCCAGACTTTTGTTTTTAGTCACTAACTGGACTATAGTTCAGGCAGTAACTTGATTTGGTCTAGTCAGTAACTGGATGGATGTAGTTTAGTCAGTTACTGGACTGTGGTATAGACAATAACTGGACTTCAGTTTAGTCAATAACCAGACTCTGGTTGAGTCAGTAACTGGACTGTGCTTTAATAAGTCAGTAACTAACTGATGGGGCCGAACTGATGATGCGGTTTAGTCTCAGCAACTGGACTGCATTGGATTGCAGTTTGGTTTTTAGTCACAAATAAACTGGACTCGGGTTTAGTTTCAGATTAGCTTTTTCACACTCCTGATGGTTAAAGCATTATTAGAATATCTAAAGCTCAACACCAGTATCAGTATGGGGCTCACCACCGAAAAAGGTAGGTCTAACTACTTGGCACTTTTGGCATTGCCACAATTGCTACAAAACGGTAAAACGTTCCGTAACGTAGTAGTCAGTAACCTGTCAGGTCTGTGGTTTATTTTCACGATTGAATATTTTCACAAACCACATAAGCCCATCCGATTATAAAAAGCTTACCAGTTGCCAGTAACTAAACTAACGAACGTAGCTACTACGATACGAATTGGACTGGTTGGAATTTTCAACCAGTTTTAAGAAAGGTAGGCTTAACTGAATTATTCATTCATAGCGACCTTGTACTTTAGAAATGTGCACGAAATTAGAACAAAAAGCTACGAATAGAGAATTAGAGATGAAGACAAACCTGCGAATTGTTTTGGCAGCTTTCTCCATTTCTCAATCTCAAGCAGGGGTATGTGTAACGACAAAACTTTAGACAAGTTTGATATAATTTTTGTATGATTATTAAGTAACAATTTAACAAAACCACTGCTAAAAATAATGTTTGTTTCAGATAAATTGAATGGATTGTTGAGATTTATCTAATTCCCGATTAATCAGTTATTGCATATAATTAAATAATGAATAAATTGTTGGTACATATGCAGTAGTGTAACGAAATATCTAGATATCTCCGGTTGAACTTAATTGACCTTTTATTATTCACCATAAAATTACCCGATCAAACATTTCAAAATAAAGCATTAATTTGCAAAGAATTCATGAAAATTGCATATCGAGAAATTAAAACTTAACGTTACATAAACATTTGAAATACGGGTTAAGAAAAAAACACGGAATAGGACTTTTGTTTGGGCCGGTTTTCACATCGACCTTTTTATTCTCGTCCGATCTCGTTTTGTTACGGTAAAGTTCGAGATTTGGCGAGTAAGTGTGGTTTTTGAAAAAAAATTCATGGTCTTCTAAGAAGAAGTACAATACGAGTATTTGGTAAGCCTGTTTATTCAATGATTGGCGCGTTTGCTTTTAAAGTTTTTGGTACATGGTAGAATTTTGTTTTCAAAATGGAAAGAAACCGTCTGTGCAGTGTGGGCCTTGCTTGTGTGTGTGTGTGTGTGGTGTGTTGTCTTCTCAAAAAAGAAACTTGGGCCTAGTTAGGCCGATGGGTCGGTCCAGGATCGCCAGAGACACCATCTTCCCTCTTTGGCAGTGATTGAACTCCTCGCTCGAGTATACCGAGGAGGACATGCACGCTGCTAGCGTAGCCTAGCCAAGAACTCCACCTCCTCCATCATCAGCAGCCAATCAGAAATCATCATGTTTTGGGTTAGCCTGGATGATTCCAAAGTACACCAACCAGCAATAAAAACATGTCATAATAGACTACGAAAGTTGATTCAACAATTTCCCTATCTGGATATCTGGGAAAAGTCAGGGAATTTTATTTTCCTTATTAAAACGTCAGGGAATGGTCCAGGAATTTTGATTGCTGAATCGGGTATAAAATCAAACAGTTTCCGACTACGTTTTATGGCCTGTATGAATAATTGATCAAGTCAGGGAAAACAATGTATATGTCAGGGAATAGTCGGGGGGGGGGGGGGAAGGCAAAGCGAGTCAAATAAAAGTGGCCACCCAATGATAGGCCTAGTTCAAATCACTTTCTCATTCATTTCATGGGCGTTGTTGTTTTTGTTTTTCAGAGTAGAGAGAATGGCTGATAATTTGAAACGTGATTCTGGTCACAGTTCCGGAGGCGCGACGGGTACGGCCGCGTTCGGCGGCGGAGGAATCCTCGCTCCTAACCGATTCGCGGCGAATCCATTCGCTCGATCGGCCGCCCACAAGACGGACATCGACGACGAGAAGAAAGATCGACCGATCATCGCGCCGGCTACGTTCACGCCGATGTTCGGCGGCGCCGGCGGTTCGGATAAAATTTCGGCGGCGAGCGGAGAAAAAACCGCGAACGCGGACGACAATTCAACGACGTCGCGAAACAGCATTTATTTACGTCCGTCTGCATTGAGTTCGAAAACTGTGAATTTCGGTAAAGGTTTTACCGCGACGAAACTGAACTCGTCGGATAGGGGCTTTGAAAAAGCGGCATCCGAAAACGTGGCCCCCGTCAATTCCATATCGACTTCGTCGGAGCCGGTTCTTTCGCCGCCGAAGTCCGATTCGAAATCCGACGAAGCTGTCGACGAAGCGACGGCTCAGACGACGACCGCCGAGGCGACGTCGCCCGACCAGAAAACCGCGGACAATCAAGCGTCGAGTAGCGGTTTCATTTTCGGTAAGAATTTAGGCGAACGGGTTTGCGGCGTCCCGAAAATCAGCGACGGACCGAAAGAAGCCGATAATCCACCGCTGCCGTCGACGTCGTCGTCGGATTTACGCGGATCCGGTTTCGTGTTCGGACGAAATATCGCCGAAAGGGTAACCGGAACGCCGGCTAGTCCGACGGATTTGGCGTCCGGAAACGAAGCGTCGACGAGTAGTAAAACGAGCGGCGGCGGCGCGGGTAGTTTATCGAGCGGCGCCAGTTTACAGTTCATCGGCGCGAATAACGTGTCGTTGAAAGATCTGAACGCGGATTCGTCGGACGCGATGAAAAACGGCAACGTCGCGACGAGTCCGTCGACCGACAAGACGACGACGTTGGCCGAATCGGCGTCAGCGTACCAGGCGAAACACGCCGTGCAAGAATTCAACGAGGTTCCGACGTTCACCGGCGAGGAGGCCGAGTCGAACGTCTTGCAGATCAACTGCAAACTGTACATGTTCGAGAAGGCGACGCACAACTGGCTGGAACGCGGTCGCGGACTGCTGCGTTTGAACGACAAGTCGGCCGACAACGACGAACCGTTTCATTCGCGTATAATCATACGCATGCACGGCACGTTGACCGTTATTCTCAACACGAAAGTCTGGTCGGGGATGATGGTCGAGCGCGCCAGTTCGAAAAGTATTCATATCACCGGTCAATGCGACGATGGTATTCGCGTGTTCCTCGTTATGGCCGGCTCGAAGGACATCGATAATTTATTCGGCGCCGTCGATTGGCGCGTGCAGCAACTTAAGATGACCGAGGAGTCGAACCACGCGGCGTCGGCGGCTGAAACGGCGCCCCAGCTGCCGCCGTCGTCTACGAAGAGATCGATTAACGAAGAAGATGATGACGATGACGAGGATGAATCGAACGGGAATACGAAACGAGAAGCGAAAAAACTGAAGAGCGACGTCTCGTCGTCGGCGACGCAGGGAGCGGCGGCGGCTCTCGATCCGAAAGAACGACGTGAAGTCGCGCAAGATGATTCGAACGATAGTAGCAGCATCGATCCGGAGGTTTCTAACGACGGAACGACGCGACCTACGCCGCCGGCGCCGACTAAAACCGAAACCACGTCGTCGTAAGCACCGCGCGGCCCTCGTTTGATAACGTCGTCTTTTAATAAATATGAAAATCCGGATTCTACTCGATGGGAATACGGCGGCGGAACGTCGTGAATTTCTCCTCGAATTGACGCCGGAAAACGAGAATCTATTTGATGAACGGCGCGTCCTGCGGTTTTTCCGAACAAGATATCTGTGCTGCGATCGAAACTGAATAAACAGCTTTCCGTCGTTATACGATTTTTCGAAATGCGGTGTTCTCCGTACGCTGGTTTTTCTGGGGGGGGGGGGGCTACGTTGATTCTTTCCTCGAATAACGTTGTTGACGACGGACGCTAAAGATTTGGGTCGGGGATTTGAAGTCTCTTCTCGAAAATATCGAAGATTAAGCTGATTTTCAGTACAATCTGCCGCTGTTACGCTGTAACTAACTACTGGAAAAAGCAATAATCAATATTGATAGAACAGTGACATCAATTCATATACAGGGGCAGCAGACTGTTTAGGGGTGGATGCAGTGTTATCCACTAAAGGTTGTAGATGGGCAGCCACCCTTTTCATTAATGCATACTGCCCCTACCAGAGTGGATTTCAATATACTATCAATGTTGATAATTACTTTGAAGTATATTGAGCTAATGTGAAAATTAGAAGATTACGCCAAAATTAAGTTTAAATTGTCTGTATTTTTTGCGAATTGAAGCCTTGCTACTTCAGCAGCCACGATGTCATAATGTAGACCCTGAACGCTGGGATGTAAAATGGCACGTGTGGCCACACCTCAAAAACCTCTTGTGGAGAACCCTGCTAGATAATTGAAAATTTGATAGCGCAAAGTTAAACGATTCTTTGGTTTCAGTGGTTATCAAATTCGAACGATGTTCGAGAATCGCGTCTGGGGGTGTTCGTTGTGGTGTAGAACAATCTTGCATGACGATTCCTGAAAAATGTGTATTGTCTACTAATTACGAAGTCCAACAAATGTTTAAGCTGAAAATATTTCCAGCTCGGTATCTACAAGAGCCTATTGGATTATTCTGTTGCTTTTATCGATAATTACCTACTATGAATATTCGTATCATTTGCGTTCCATGATTTTGCTGTAAAAAAGAATTTTGCGATAACATTCTTGGAATAATTTGTTTCATGAATTTTCCTTTCTTAGAAAAAAAAGCGTGTTCCTGGGAAAGGGAACCTTTGATCGGTCTAAAAATTCTAGGAACAATGGTTGAAATATCAAGTTGTTAAATGAGTCCGATCAACTCGCTTCTATGGTGAGTTGTTCGTCTGCAAGAATGCTTAAATAAACTCAGTTTCATTTAAACTCTTTATTCTGAAAATACTCGTGATACCGAATGATGTAACTCAAAGCTTAATTGTTTGGAATCAGCTTTTGAGTTGGAATATTTGTGTTCAAAATTAGTTTTTCAAATAATCACAATTCTGTCATGGATTATGAGATAATTTTCATGCAAAATTCATCTGTTTTGAATACTGAATTATTCCCTTGCTTGAAAAATAGTCAGTTTCGTATTTTGTAAAAGGTGAAGGGCTTGGAATATGATCATTTATAAATTTTACGTTGCATGACTCAGAAATTCAGTACTTCTAATTTTTGTTAATGATTATTTACAGAGTGCCAGGAGTATTTAATCCTCTTGTATCATATGACCTAGTTCAGAATAAATTAAAGTTCTTTGGTTAATTCGTTTGTCTATTACATATTTTCTCCAGATTGTTTCGCCGTCTATCGGTCGATATCGTAACTAAATGGGCACATCGGCGATGCTGCCACCTTTAGGTAAATTCAGGAACTTATGATAGCGCGTGACGTCAAACATTGGAATGTTAGAACCGTAGGGGAAAATGGGAATCGAGATTATCCATATCTGGTGATGAATTGATAAAAACGCTCTACTCCGATGCGAGATCGTGAAGTTGATAGAAAAATGCACAATAATCTATTTTCTGCCCCATTTAAAAGCCAAAAAACCGAAAGGCATTTTAACGGGTCGAAAATAGAATCTAAAAATTTAGAATCACCCAACTCACGAAATTTCTCCGTTCATGTCAACGTCCGAAACGCTGTGGTTTCAGTTTATCGAACCATCCGTATTTTCAGAGGGATAATACATTAAATATTCAAATAATTTTATCGGGGATGAACGCCCGCGTTAAGGTTTTGATAATAAAGTCTAAATTGGATTGGATTGCTGCCCGTTTCCGAATATGCTTACGTCGCGCATTACCCAGAAAGAGAAGCGAGGAGAGAAAAATAGAGAGTGAGAGAAGAGAGAGACATGTTGTAAGCGTCTAGTACGGCTCGATCCGGAGCCTCAACCTCTAGTGTAAATATTTTTCGGGGGTTTGTACCGAGGATAAATATATATACATGCATCGAAACAAAACAAGAAGAAGACTAAGAGAAAACGATCAGGTTTGTGAAACGTAGTTGAATTCAAGGAACCCTGTTTATTAATCTTGTTTGTCTACGTTCCGACGACGTCTCGATTCTGCTCAGCTCTCATTGTTTTGAATTTTATTTCCTGATTCAGCATGTTTGTTTCGTGTTCGCGATTCTCATTCCCTGTTTCTAATTCATTCATGGTTATCGATAGCTTTTGTGATAATAATGAGCTTTCTGATTACTGGACTTACGAGGGGGGATTTTGACGACATGACGTTGATTAATTAATTAGTAGAACTGTTTATACTTTGGTATCCCGCCTGGACTGTGGTGGATTAGTCATCACCTGGACCGGACTATGGACTGGTTTAGTCAAAATAACTGGACGACTACAGTTTTAGTCAGTTTTGGCTAAGTATAGTAGGTAGAGTAAGGCCAACTGGTCTGGATTGCGATTATTATGTAACCTGGTTCATTCACACACCGGACTATGTGTTTAGTCAGTAACCGGACTATAGTTTAAGTCAGTTTTGGCTAAGTATATTCAGTAGAGTAAAGCCAACTAGTCTGGATTGGGATTATGTAACCTGGTTTGTTCACAAACCAGTGCGAGGTTTAGTCAGTAACCGGACAAGGAGGGTTTATTCAGTTGTGTAGTTGGTGTTAAAGTGGAGAAAGTCCTGCAATTCAATGTGATTTCTTAAATTTGGCGGTGCAGTGTTTTGAATAGTGTAGGTCTCGCACTTTGGCCTGTTCAAACATGATCAAAGCAATTTAAGAATTTGTAGCAGAGTCCCTACAACTCCTTGATCGGTTGAAAACAACTTCCGTAGACCAAGAGTGTTTTTAAAGCACAAGGTGCTGCCTTCAAACTCCTTTATGAGCAAAATACCGAAAACTCTTCCAATTTTGAGAATTTTGCAATTAGGAACATTGACCATAGAAGTGAAGTCAGCGATTGATACACCACCAGACTGTGTATGTTGGCCATATTAGAAAATATTGTGGAATTTACTCTTATTGTCTTGTGATGGATATAGTGATCAACTGATTTATATTCTGAATATAAATCAGTTGTATTCATTGCAATTAGAAACTTTGACTATAATAGTGAAATCTTGAGATTTGGGCTCAAAAGTTGTTGATAGGCACTGAGTTAAATCGATCACAATGAACCTTCGTATTTATAGATATAGGCCTATGATGTTGCTGGTTATAAAGTTTAACATACGTCTTTTATGTTTGTTTTTTTTTTGTTTCAGAGAAAAGGCTCCCGATGCAAACTAACCCTCGGAATTTCTCTTCACAAATAAGTGCATTCAGCAATTTTAAGAAGTTGAAAATCGAAACCGTGGCGCCGAGTCACCACCATAATGTAGTAGGGTGTTCATCATCTAACTATATGCCAATGCCACCCGAGAAGAATTTTAATTTTACGAACTTTAATTTCACGAGTTTAAGGAATGTTAACGCGGCGCCCGCCGCCGATCGCACGGACATCGCACTGGATGGTATGTCGCAAAACTACATTCGCGCGAGCACGATTAAACTATTGGATACGTACCAGCGGTGCGGGCTAAAACGCAAAAGCGAGGACCTAGACCAAATCGTAAACATTCCCGAAGTCGCGTCCGTCGCGAGTCACACGACGGCGCGCCATCGGTCGCAACATCATCACCACCAGTCCAACAATGAGGCCGCCTCGACGACGAAGGTCGCCGCGACGACGACGTCCAAAAACTCGTCGTCGTCGAACAACGAAGGCGACTATCAACTCGTGCAACACGAGGTGCTCTACTCGATGACGAGCGCCTACGAGGTTCTCGAGTTCCTCGGGCGCGGCACATTCGGGCAGGTGGTGAAATGTTGGAAGAAAGGGACCAACGAAATCGTCGCGATCAAAATCCTGAAGAATCACCCGTCGTACGCTCGACAGGGACAGATCGAGGTGAGTATACTCGGCCGGCTGAGTCAGGAGAACGCCGACGAGTGCAACTTCGTACGCGCGTACGAGTGCTTCCAACACAAGAATCACACGTGTCTCGTGTTCGAGATGCTCGAACAGAATCTGTACGACTTCCTCAAGCAGAACAAATTCCAACCGTTGCCGCTGCGTTCCATCCGTCCGATCACGCAACAAGTGCTCAGCGCGTTGCTCAAACTGAAAAAACTCGGATTAATACACGCCGACCTGAAGCCGGAGAACATCATGCTCACCGACCCCGTGCGGCAGCCGTTCAAGGTGAAGGTCATCGATTTCGGCTCGGCGAGTCACGTGTCGAAGGCGGTCTGTTCGACTTATTTACAGTCGCGATATTACAGGTAAGAGACTCTCGGGGGAAAATGTGAGAATCGCTGACAGGGTCCCCGCAACTCCTCGATTCCTTAAAACTCCTGCAATTCGAGCAAAATGTCAGAAACTCCTTTTTAAACTCCTTGGCTGGGTTTCATAGATGTGGACGAAAAATAGTCCCTGGGAATATTTTGAAGTTTGTCAGTTATAACCATGGTTTCTCATTGTTACTACGGTGGTTGTTACCCAGATTGAGGATTAACCCCTAGGGATAACTTTGATACTCGGTCTATGAAACCGGATCCTTCAGTTTTGAGAAATAGGCAATAGTGTCAAGTATCTTTCGGATTCCCTGTTCTGTTGAACCCCCCCCCCCCTTACTTCGCGTAGCATTAGATATTCGTTTACACTCCACCTGTAGGCCTACATGTGAAATACAATGTTCAATTCTGATTACTCATAAAACGGATGAATTTCACTGGTCCCGAATGATCCAAATTAAGTGGATTCTGCCGTAGTTAATGGGATTGCTGTCGATTGCTGTCGAATATTTATACATGATAAAAGATGTAACAATATCAAAGATGGGTTTACCATAGGAAGCAGAGCTTGTATTTTATGTACACCCATGAGAAAAATTAATTGGATCGGATTTTGACATCAATAATGAGGCCATTATCAAATTCAAACTCGACTTCGAGTCTGTCTTGATTACGAAACGTTTAATAAGGACAGTATTTAAATCAAATTTGACTTCGAGTCTATGTTGATTATGAAACGGTATTTAACACACTTGCGTATGGACGTTCTCGGAATTGACACCACGCGGTGGCGATGAAGTTTATCAAACAATAGCTCGTCTGTGCGTACAAACGATCGACCGACGTCAACCGATAACGATCTTATCTACATCTCTCCCGATGATTGGCTAGGGCACGTCGAAGTTCACGCCGATTATTACGAAGATTATTACGAAATTGAAACGACGTAGCGCGGCTTGGCTTAAAACTCGGGATTAAAAAAGTCATTTTTAACCCGGGGCTGTGTTGTCAATATTTAACGACGACGCGACCGTCAGGTTCAGGGACAGGCCACCTATTCCGTTAAATATTCGAGCAGTTCTATTTTTCGCGTGTTCCGTGCATGACTGTCATAATAAAAGCTATGGCTTCGCTCCCGATATTTGGTAAAAACAAGCGAAATCTCGAATGTCTTGGTCAACTTGTCGGTCGTCTTGCATACGGCACAAGCTCGACAGTCTAACATTATTAAAAAGAGGCAAATAAATATTTAAAAGTGCGGGCTTCGAATATGTATTTGTCTAGGAAATTGAAAATTTTGAAAATATAGAAATTTCCGCTTTAAATTTTTTTCATATTGAATTTGTTATAGGTTTCTGATTTAAGTTCGTGTCTGGCTATTATTATTATTATTTTATAGAATCTCGACAGCGATCATGCAATCTCTTCAGATCTCGGTGGTTCTTCGAAGTTTAGGACTTAAAAACGAGTTTATCAGACTAATATTGAAGTTAAGCGTAGAAAAAAGTTTTAGAATATATAATTAGATGAAAGTTTTTGGTACGATCAGATTGACATTAGTTTGTACTGAGTTAATTTTGCAATGAATAAATGTAGGTTTCTGATAAGTCAGTTCATGTATCGGGTCTGTATAATGTAGGCTATTGTAATAAAAAAACAATCTAGATGATTCTTCGGTGCACTGTTATACGACCTATATTTGATTGGATCATGAATAGCGTTCAGAGAAGTCACGTGTCTGTCTGCTGTTTGTACTAAATTGATAATAATGTAATCATTTGATGAAAACATCGTATGAATTCATATAGAAATTTCAGGGAATTGGAAAAAATATTTCCGAACCATTTCTGTGTTGATTCACGAGACTTGAGGCCTACAGTGTTGGTTGTCTATGCATTGAACATTAAATTTCAATTAATTTGCGCTGAAAATTTTTCGAAAAAAAAAATTTCTCGACTCCTAACTCATGTAGGGCCTGATAGACTTTTCTACTCATATATACTTTGATGATTTTATGGCCCTTTCATCTGGTAGAGCGTTATCTCGACGCTCGGCGAAGTATTTCTTTGATTCACGAACGCGTTTTGTACCTGAAAAGAGAAATGCGAATAAAAACCGCTGAACGTTTATCATCAGCGGTCGATAGGTTTTTGATCCTATCAACGTGAAGCGTCTATGAGACGACAGCGATGCCGATCGGTGTTCAGTTCTCTCTTTATGATTTCATGATGGAGCAGTCACGTAGCATTTCAATCATAGGGTCGATCCGTGTTAACTTGAACCGGCGGCGGGCTAACTCAATTCATTCTCGATCGAGTTAATCCGTGGGTAAGCGTTTAAACAGGGTACCTATAACTCCTCGGTTCCTTCTAAACGTACACTTTTAAAAGGTGCTGAAAACTACTTTGATTTGAGCGAAATGTGCAAAAACTCCTTGAATTTGGAGAAAAAGGCGATTAGAAATAGTTGTAGTTATACGGTAACTACGCCTTGAATAGGGGCAGTTGGACCAGGACAATCACGGATGAAGTGTTTATCAATGGTTACTGCTTTTCATGAAAAATGCTTCGAGGCGTAAAATTGCATGGTCCATGTCGTCTGGCGTGGACCTCACTGTTTTCTTCATCCGAACTAATGTGTTTGCGATTAATTTCTAATAAATTGTCGCCTATGATGAAGGATCACAGGTCACTAACTTCCGCCATCTTTCCTCGTGAATCTATCTACATCATCATCGTGGTGGTTTGTACAATAATTGTATTGTAATGCGTTTATAAGTCACATATGTTGATCAATGGTGTGCTGTATATATATATATATATATATATATATATATATATATATATATATATATATATATATATATATATATATATATGTATTCGCTGCTTGAAGAGTACCCTATACTGATGTATACAGCGTCAGTGTTGTACATGTGTATATATCTCTTATGGCAGTCGTGGTCGTCGTTGTTGTCATTGTATTCAGGGATCGTCCTATCATTCTGTAGTGTTTTTTATAGTATAAAACAGCTGTTGTTACTTGGTGAAACACTGCGCGCGCGATAGACATGAAGTGAAGGAATCCAAAAGAGAACCCAAAATATGATCATGATAAACAATGATTAATAGAGTCCCTGCAATAAGGGCAGGGATTCATGGCGGTCCTTGGTCCTTCGAAGTCCTTAAATGGGGAATGGGTCGATTCAAGACTGCCTCGAGTGCGATGGACTGGGCTCCATAATTCCTTTCATAATCATTGTCAGGTCCTCGAATGGCATCGCCTCACATAGTGATAAATATAATTTGAAACCTTTGGTCACAATTTATCAGATATAAGTAGGTCTAGTACATAAGTACATTATTCGGTCTAACATTAGTCTGATAGATGGATCCAATGAGAATTGGGAGTCCTCTAAAAGAATGCCCTGAAATCACCCAAAATGGTGAGTCAAAGTCCCCGAATCGGAGACAAAAATGTCCTTGCAAGTAATGAAAAGTCAGGCTTATATATTGTCTTGGTTTTTTCACGTGACTATGCCTTATTGGTGGTTACATGATTACATCGCAGCAGACCGTCGTCGGCGGAAGTGTCGTGAGTCCTCCTGGTTGACTTAAATTATGTTGTTATGTATGGCAGGTTTTTAACGTTACTATGACGTCAAGTGTCAGACCTCTAGTGACGCAGCCAAACTGAACTGTGAAATAAAAACTGACATAGTTGACATTTACCTTAGATAACAATAAGCAGTGAGACCTAGATCTATTTATTACATCCTAAGTCATTACCTTAATCCTGTGTCCTATCTTCGAAAATAGTTCGATGGATTATAGGATGTTTGACGATGAAAAAGTGACGGTGCGTTCGGACTCAAATGAACCTAGTCGCGATGTTCCATGACTTACTGAAATACGACCAGATCGAGTCGCTTCAAACAGAATACTCATGAACGCGAGGACTTTGTATGAAAAACCTTAATCCATGTGCGAAGTTAATCCAATTTTCCAGAACGGAATGTTTGGTTTGTTGAGTATGAGGGTGGCCACTTAACCTTGAAATCAGGGAATTTTCTTTTCTTATAAAAGGTCAGAGAATTTTGTCGAGAATAAGCTGGAAATCTGGGAAAAAAACTAGGGAGATTTGTAGAGATTGCTAGATCGCGCGTAAAATTGAAACAGTTTCTGTCTGTGTCTTATGTATTTGACAGTGTTAATTGATCGGATTCTTAGTAGATCGAGACAGGGAAGTGGACCCCTCAGCTGCCAAAATGACACCGAGTTTAATGAGATGAGGAGGTTCATTTCTAGAGATATACTTTTGAAAAATATCACCGCACGAAACTCGATCGCTTTCTCGTGAATTTTCTATTCTGACTCATTTGCGAAGATCAATTACGAGGAACGAGTGTCTCGGTTTATTAACGTTAGATCCGTATGAAATCTGGCGCCGTCACTGAACGCGAGCGCGGCGCGATTTGTCAAATATAAACGTCATTTAGAACACGGCAGGTTGATTAGGGGACAGTCGTCTGATTATTGATAGATTCTCAACATTCGCTTCGTGTTCGTTTCAGCGGTTCGTTCAGGAATGAACCGGATTTCGGGCAAATGTCGCAGATCGCTTGTTGTGAAGATTTTGCCCGTCTGGGCCTAAATCAGATCGTTGAATAAACCGCGATCTTGGCCCGGGTCGACCGTAAACGCAAGTGCCAAATGGCTGCGCATGAGTCGGACCAGGCCTGTACCTTATTTTAGCATGGAAGTGACTCACATGGTTTATACCACAATACCATTGTGTTCGGTTCTAGAAAGAGTGAATGATTTACGTGGTGACAGCTTTCCCTAAGTAAGCACAAACTTGACTCGGGTCTGATCCGGGCCAGTTTGAATCGGCCAAAATCATCTCCGTGTGATCGCGGCAGCTATAATAGCTTATATGTTGTTACCTATGGTAACCTGTTCATAATGCACCAGCCTTATGTTTCTAGTGGTTCTCTCTCCTCTCTCCAACTCTCTCTCTCCTCTCTCTCCTCTCTCTACGTCTCAGACATTTCAGTATCAGTGTATTTCTATTCTCATCTCGCGAGCGAAAACCTACATTACACCTGAACAGTGTACACAGGTGTGTCTATGTCTGTGTGTATATGCTTCTATGCTGCTGCCACTATTTTCAGTAAAGAATTATGTATCAATAAGTAAAAAAAATGAAAAACCGTTAAATGATTAGACAAAATCACTGGTTCATGTCGATCTAGGTATCAATATGGGTATGGTTATTATTGCGAGGCCCTTGTGAAGGGGGTTGTGTGTTATATATTCTAATAGATTCATTATTTCAATCGCGTATTGGGAGCTGTTCGGAGATTTTAAGTGGTTCCATCGAAATTGAAAAGTGTGCGGACATGATGTATATCGCGCATGTGGTGTAGATTCAAATGATATATACATGGAGCGTGTCGTCATGACAATATCATTGTTATATGAATGATAATGCGGGTGGGAGGGCTGGGGCCAGGTGGTGCGCTGGTGGTCGTTGAGAGGTTTGAGAACTGAACGCTCGACTGATCTGGCCGTTAATTCATCAGGTGCTTGATGGAGAGAGTTCACGGAATATAACAGTCGATGATTAGTTAGTCCCAATTGCGGACAAAGGATTATGATGAACATTTGTGACGGTTCCCAGGGAATCACGTGTTCTCAGTTTGTCTTGTCGTTATACAGCATAAGAGCTACGAGCAATCATGAGCAATCATGAGCTTAGGGCTTCTATTAGGGCAATCGTTATTCAATATAGTATCCACCAATAGGATCCAAATCTTTGTCGTTTGAAATCTTTTTAAAATCCGCAACCTATTCGACGTGGTTGCTTTATCAGGACAGAAATGTCTCTCCTCTTCAGGTCTCGTGAGGTGCACAGTTTCGAAGCCTGTACAAAACGGTGGTTTATACCTGTACACTATACAATTGTCACGTGAAGCTGCATCCGAATAAAGAGTTATAGGGGGAAGCATCCTGTATGATGATGATGATGATAATGATGATGATAGTTACAATTTCAGTCGATGATCTGCGGCAATTTGCGCACGGTTACCGTCGGTTGCGTTTACGCCGAAGTTCCGAACGCCGGCGTAAATTACTTTTCCTTCTCAAGACGACGAGGAACCCCCGTACCACTTGAACCAATTCCATTCCGACAATAACGCGGCGTCGGCGGTGCCCGTCGTTATCGTTACATAATCAACATGATTTCACGTCTAGCGTTGCGTAATAGTAACTCCTTCATAAACTCCTCTCCTACTGTTGTGTACAAGAACGAGTTAAATTTCGTAACCAATCGCGACCAGATTCTATCAATTTCTTGCCAGTTATGATTGCCGATTTCGCCGAACTCAGTTTAGTAATAATAATGATGATAATAATTCGGTCTAAATTTCATATAGAATGTGCTCATTGGCTTTATAACATGTATAACGAGACAAGAGAACAAGTTTCATTAAAATCTTTAACCCTTTCAGTGCGGTGTATGAATCAGTGATAGATTTTGCTAGTACACCGCAATGGGGTGTATTGATGTTATAAGTAATTAGTAATTATCTCTCTTGAAAAATGGCCGCACCTATCAAACATAGTGAAATAATAGTAAATAACGTTACACCGCGCCGCGGTGTAGACGCATTATAATGGTATTCCTGTTATTCAAGACACTAGGGTGGAATTTTAAAAAATTTTCAAATTATCTCCAGCACTATAGGGTATTAATTAGTCAGCACTGAAAGGGTTAATGAACAAATGGGTTTTCTGCCTAGATCTAAAAACATCGATTGATGGACTAGATCCCGCGCTTGCTGGTCGGTTTGCCCTTTCGGTGCGATTTGCTCTAGTGTTCGGATAATCGTTCACACCTTACCCCCTAAAAAAAAAACTTTCAATTCGTTCTGAATTAAGCGTCGTCTCGATTTTTGTGGAATTGATTCGTCGTGAAGCGTGCGACGGTCGAGTGTTGAACGCTTTGATGTTTTATAAGCGCTCGGCTCGACTGTGAATCACTCACGCGCCATTTCACCGATATATACTCCATCGCAGCCGCAGCCGCCGCTGGTGATCGGCTACTGCTGATCATTAATCAATTCATCTTCAGCAACGATAGTTTTTAGATGGATATTCGCTCGAAATCCGGCGTCATTGTCCGAATCAACGCCGGAGACACCTGGTGGACCCAAGGATGCATCGATCAGTCCTCATTGTCTGTACTAATTGATCTCTTTAATCCAGTATTCCAATTTTATAATCTTTTGCAAAAAGATCCCTATTTCATAAGGTATTTCGGAAGCCTAAATAGGTCCTGTTTGGTAGAACAAACCTGAATGGAAGGCTAATAATAGAAGGGGAACCATCAGGACCCAGTTCCACAGTCGCGAGTTAAGATTTGACCCTGAGTTAAAACATTGAAAATGAACTAATTTTAACTAAAGAGTTAACTCTAACTCAGAACTGTGGAACTGGGTCCAGTGTTTTACTTTGAAAACCTAGGTGTATACCTTTATTGTAAAATGGCCCTACTAGCTTCATAAGTCTTAGCTATTACTGCCCGGTTATATCTGCTGCGTTTCCATGTGAAGCCATTATTGTAAATTCATGATTCTGCCATAGATTTAATTAGTCGTAATGACTCATGTTGGTTCATCGTTAGTTAAGACTGATAATAACATTATTAATCGATGACTTAATCAACGTGGTTTCACTTTGACCGATCGGTTTACAATCATCAGGGTACTACGGGTTGAGAACTTGAAATGAGGTGAAGAAATTGAAGCGTGGTTACCGAGTAACCGCTAGAAACACATGGGCTGGGTTTCATAGATATGGAAGAAAAATAGTCCCTGGGAATATATTTTGAAATTCGTCATTTATAACCATGGTTTCGCACCTTACTATGGTGGTTGTCACCCAGGGCCCAGTCCCACAGTTCTGAGTTAAGATTTGACTCTGGGTTAAAACATCGAAAATGAACTAACTTTAACTGAAGAGTTAACACTAACTCACGACTGTGGAACTGGGTCCAGATTGAGGATTTTTACCCCTAGGAATAACTTTGATACTCAGTCTATGAAACCGGGCCCTGGTGGATAATCGCCTGCGGTAATTTGCTCCATTATTTAGATGTCGTCTTTGTTTTTCTATTTTACAGGGCACCGGAAATACTGCTGGGTCTACCGTTTTGTGAAGCCATCGACATGTGGTCGCTTGGCTGTGTGATTGCTGAACTCTTCCTCGGCTGGCCTTTATACCCGGGTTCATCGGAGTATGATCAGGTAGGTCGATCACCGGTTTAAACCTAAATTCGCCTCTTCAATTCATCGAGATATCAACCCATCCCTGCTCCCGGAATTTGCGCCGACCTCCATGGGAATTCATCGGTCGCGCGAGATCCGATGCGAGCCAACTTTTTTTAACAAAACTATTTCGATATAGAAATTACCCGTTAAAGCTACCGGTATTAGTTAGCCGATGTTCCCATCCCCGGCAACTAGAGTTCTATTCGGTTAACTATTCAGACAAAACGTTTTTACGCAGACAAAGATATTATTATTCCCTTCATTAATGAATTCATAAATAACGCGCGCACCAGCGCACCGCACCACTGCTGGCGGGTGATCATGCGATTTTCAACTGGTGTTTTCTATGTAGGTCATGCTATAGTGGTTTATAGAGATTGTATTGTGCGTGTGCTCGAAATAACAACAACAACACAAATACCCAATACTACACCGACTCTGTGGGCTTGACTCCGAATATGTCTGAAATTTATGAATTAAAACTCTTGTATAGTCATGGCTTTGACTGAAGACCAGTCTAAGACCGACTTAGTTCTATAGACGATCTAACAACTTAAGATCTGTCTTAAGATTTAATACCGCTTCTGAACTGAAGTCAATAACAACGGGTCCCAGAAGCGAAGTGGATAGAGCGACGGTTCTCGATTATTTTAATGTTGAGCGATGAAAGAACGTCGTTTATTTTCTAACAACGGTTTGTCGAAACTGTTTAACACAAAACTCGTCGCTGATTCGACTCGATCTCGTTCTCGGAAACGTTTCACTGTTCCCGATGCTTCTTATACGAGTCGTTTGAGACGGCACGCTCGGCGCGTATTGCGGAATGCGTCACCTCGGAGAGAAAGAGAGTCGTTATTATTGCTTTAGCGAGAATCCGACCTGAGTCGCGCGAGTCGATTCCTCAAAACTGGCTTACGTAGAAATCGTCGGAACGAGATTCGCGATTCTCGCTCCGAGCGAAAGGTCGACCTCTACGCAAATCTCGGTTTCCGGGTCCCTCTAAATTTCAAAGTTCGTCGTATCGATTCTTGTGAAAATCTCGAATCTTCTCGGAGGGGGGGTGTCTTAAGATTGAAGATGATACGGTATGTTTCAGCTAACTGTGGTTCTAGCTTTGAATTGATGGTTCGGTCAGTAAATATCACCTGCTATCGAGATAAGACTCTGAGTCTGAGTTCAATCGGTGTTAATGATAGATTAGCTCGTGTCTATTTACCAGTTACATCATCATATACTGCGCACATATTTTCAACGGTCTCTCCTTTCTTCACTCTCCTCTCCCTCTCTTCTTTCTCATCTCTTGTCTCTCCTTTTTCATCTTTCGTTTTCTCGCTTTTCTCATATCTCCTCTTTCTTTTCTCTCATCTCTCTTCTCCCCTCTCATTTCCCTTCCCTTGTTTCTCCTTTGGTTTGCCGCTTCCCTTTCTCCTCTCTGCGCTCTTCTCCCTCGTGTATCTTCCTCCCTACTCTCGCCCTCAGATGTTAAATCTTTCTATTAGTTCATAGGGTTGTGAATGACTTCATATAATGCTCTGTGCAGTCTACCACTACCTGCGGGTACCTCACTCATCAGTGTGTGAGTGTCTGCGTGTACCTCACTCAGTGTGTGAGTGTCTAACACTACCTGCGTGTACCTCACTCATCAGTGTGTGAGTGTCTGCGTGTACCTCACTCATCAGTGTGTGTCTGCGTGTACCTCACTCATCAGTGTGTGAGTGTCTGCGTGTACCTCACTTATCAGTGTGTGAGTGTCTGCGTGTACCTCACTCATCAGTGTGTGAGTGTCTGCGTGTACCTCACTCGTCAGTGTGTGAGTGTCTGCATGTACCTCACTCGTCAGTGTGTGAGTGTCTGCATGTACCTCACTCATCAGTGTGTGAGTGTCTGCATGTACCTCACTCATCAGTGTGTGAGTGTCTGTGTGTACCTCACTCATCAGTGTGTGAGTGTCTGCGTGTACCTCACTTATCAGTGTGTGAGTGTCTGCGTGTACCTCACTCATCAGTGTGTGAGTGTCTGCGTGTACCTCACTTATCAGTGTGTGAGTGTCTGCGTGTACCTAACTCAGTGTGTGAGTGTCTGCGTGTACCTCACTCGTCAGTGTGTGAGTGTCTGTGTGTACCTCACTCGTCAGTGTGTGAGTGTCTGCGTGTACCTCAAACAGTGTGTGAGTGTCTACCATTACCTGCGTGTACCTCACTCATCAGTGTGTGAGTGTTTGCGTGTACCTCACTTATCAGTGTGTGAGTGTCTGCGTGTACCTCACTTATCAGTGTGTGTCTGCATGTACCTCACTTATCAGTGTGTGAGTGTCTGCGTGTACCTCACTTATCAGTGTGTGAGTGTCTGCGTGTACCTCACTTATCAGTGTGTGAGTGTCTGTGTGTACCTAACTCAGTGTGTGAGTGTCTGCGTGTACCTAACTCAGTGTGTGAGTGTCTGCGTGTACCTCACTCATCAGTGTGTGAGTGTCTGCGTGTACCTCACTCAGTGTGTGAGTGTCTGCGTGTACCTCACTTATCAGTGTGTGAGTGTCTGCGTGTACCTCACTTATCAGTGTGTGAGTGTCTGCGTGTACCTAACTCAGTGTGTGAGTGTCTGCGTGTACCTCACTCATCAGTGTGTGAGTGTCTGCGTGTACCTAACTCAGTGTGTGAGTGTCTGCGTGTACCTCACTTATCAGTGTGTGAGTGTCTGCGTGTACCTCACTTATCAGTGTGTGAGTGTCTGTGTGTACCTAACTCAGTGTGTGAGTGTCTGCGTGTACCTAACTCAGTGTGTGAGTGTCTGCGTGTACCTCACTCATCAGTGTGTGAGTGTCTGCATGTACCTCACTCATCAGTGTGTGTGTGTCTGCGTGTACCTCACTTATCAGTGTGTGAGTGTCTGCGTGTACCTCACTCATCAGTGTGTGAGTGTCTGCGTGTACCTCACTCAGTGTGTGAGTGTTTTTAACTCGATGTGGCTACGGCTCGGATTTCCATCCGTGCCGCAATCAGAAACCTTTCCAAACAGAGTCTGATTGAAAAGTGTCCGGTAACAGTTCTCCGCGTCTCAACCTCGATCATAAATGATATCTATTTTTCGATCATTTTTAGTTTTTAATATGTCGTGGCTGCGAATTTTTTATAATCCCTTCCCCCTGTGATGAAGTAGAGGTTACCGGAGAGGTGAGTTCCTGTTGTGCAGGGGCTTATCCGTAGGAAGGTCTTGTCAGATCCAAAAGGGCTCTACGAGCCTGCCCCAACGCAGTCATTTCTAGTTTGAAATTTTGAACTCCTTTTTTCACTCATTTCCGATGTTTCTTGAAAATTACTTGATAGTTACTAATATTATTAAGTATAAAAAAGAGGTCACCATATTTAACAGGGCCGAGGAAAACCATTTCAGATGGAGTGACCTTTTCTACCATTCACCAGATATCAATGATTCATCAATTTACCATATTCAACTGTTTACCAAAGTAAGAAAAAAAGGGAAACCATATTCAACGCTTAATTAGCCTGAGTAATTAATCAGTTTTATCCGTACCAAATTAGCGCAGATAAAACATTGAAGGTATATTCAGCTCATTTTTGATAGAAATCACGTAGGCCCTATTTGAGGGTTAACATTGGTTTATTCGACGGTTCGCCTGCAGACAAACAAAACGTTTCCAGTGATAATTAATGAATTGATGAGGATAGGTAGTGGGCGAGAGAGAAAGAGAGTGAGTTGTGGGTAGATAATGGATGAGGTCCTTGACCGATGTGAACCGCGTCGAACCGAGCGCAATTTGGGAAAAACGATTTCCTAAAACAGCAAACGCACCGAAACGTAACCATACGTCCGTTTATTAGAACTTCCTGCTCGACGAGAATTCGCCAGGAAGTGATAATAACTGAGATTGCTGTCTATCCGTTCCGATACGAATAATTACGACGAGTGATAATGGACGCTGTAGCAGGTAGCACCATCGAGCGTCCAGTTTCTACGGGCCTGGATTTAAGTTTATACCTGGGGCAAGTCGTTGTACAGATCTTTGAGACCAGCTTACAGTAGCGTACAGGCAATCGCTCGACTAAAGACTGAAGTCATGACTAAGCCGTGTCCAGGGGCCAGTTGCACAGTCGTGACTTAGTACAAAAGTGGTCTTAGATCTTAAGACTGGTCTTATCTTGTTAGATTGGCTATAGTACTAAGTTGCTCTTAGACTGGTCTTAAGTCTAAGCTTTGACGATGCAACCGGCCCCTGGAGGTAAAGATTAAACTGATCTACATATAATCTGGGCCCCGAAATGTTTTATGATCGCTTTTTCGGAATTTTCCATAAACAAATCGTTTACAGAGTTTTTGGCTGAGGTTTGCACGCGCGCGTTGTATGTATTTATGCACAAGTCTCGTAAAGAATAACTGCGACATTTTTAGGGCTCGTTTTCAAGTCGTACAACAGTCAACATTCCAGTTGACAGGTTCTTCCTCGTCTGGCAGGTCCCAAATAAACGTTTTTTTTCCACATAGCTCTGCTGGTTTGTTAAGACGTACTTTGCGCAAGCATTTGTAGAGTCGAATGACAACGAACAGGGTGGCCACTTACCTGGAAATTAGGGAATAGTGAAGGTCAAGAATTTTGTTTGAAAAAAAATAAGTCAGGGAAATTTGTTGAGATTGTTAGATCATTGTGGCTAAATAAAAATTCCGTCTATGTGTAATGTATTTGACTGCGTTAATTGATTGGATTCTAAGCAAATCAAGTCGGGGAAAACCGCATGTATTTCAGGGAAAAGTTGGGGTAAGCAAGTCGAATAAAAGCCACCCTAAAAAAAATCAAATCTATTTAGAATATTTAGATTTTTCTATAATTTCGCATTGAAATGAATTATCGTCGTGTAAATTTGAACTTTGACAAGCTCGCTAGCTACGTGTCCCCGTGGAAGGTGCTTTCAGGTTATTGCCGAATTTGGGTTATCAAAATAAGTCCATCGGAACTAAGAACTAAGACCATCGGGTAGAGTTCAGCTGTTCATAACAAAATTGATTATCATTGTTTGAATTTGACTGGTTTCAGATTTGTCTATATGATTTGTATATAATGCGCTAACCAGCCTATTGCGCAATACGCTATTAGAGCTGTTAACACTCTTTTTATGGCTTAATTAGTCTAGAAATATCAAAGATATGCTGAAAATCTCATTTCTCTTATCAGGGAAGCCACTTACCTGGAAATCAGGGATGAAAATCTTCCGACCATAGACGGATTTCCGACCTTTTCTAACATTTTCTTTATTCCTGAGAACAGTGTAAATCACCTCAATCGCTTAAATCACCTCAATCGCGGGCGTCACATCGGAGCGCTCCGTAGTTAGGAGTGCTCCTTAAGACGGTTTTCGGCAGTTGTTAGAACAACTGTGGAGTCGGAGAAACAAATATGGCGACTCATTCAAAAAGCGGCTCTAATTCAGGCCCAAACTATTAACATTTTGACCAAAAGGAAGTAAGTTTTTTGGCTAAAAGTTACTGATTTTTGTTCCCCAAAAAAATTCTTTTTTTTTTTGAAAATATTTTCCGGCTTTTTCAATATGGGAAGTTTTCATCCCTGGGAAATCATGGAAAATTCAGGGAATTTTGTGAAAAAGTCATATCGGGGAAACTCGTTGATATCGCTAGATCGCTCATTTGAAATCAAACAGTTTCCGTCTATGTCTTACATATTACTTGACATATTTTAATTGATTGGATTCTTAGTAGATCGACGAACATATCGGGAAATAGTCAGCAAAAAAGCAAGTCAAATAAAAGTGGCCGATCTGTTCATCTTCAATTGAACTGCTATTTTTGATATTGAACTGTTCTCATCGTGTTGAATATTATTCCCAAAAAGCAATGACTTTCAGTCAGAAGACTCGACTATTGTTTTTGATTATTCTCGTAAGGTCGACGCGTCATGGCATCGCTATTCAGCCGGGTTTATTTCGGTCTCTGACGAACGAACGAACGAACGTGTTGTTATTGCAGCCTGCAATTCTCGCGTTATCCTTGAGAGTAGTTCGTACGTTTGTTACCGGATGGCAGCACCGTCCATTTTCACCGTCGTCGCTAGTAGCGTAGACAAAACAACTAAAACAACAACAATAGAACCAGCGCGCGACGACTCGGTATGATGAAATGTCTTCGAATAAAAAGCGAAGAATGAAGGAAGAACTCGCTGGATGTTCATTCAAACCCTACTCTGTTAATTATTGTAATTCAAAGAATCTCCGAGCCTATGAACTCGCCCAGTGATGTAACAAAAACGATATGACGCAATCTTGGTGAAATAGCTAGCGGGGGAATTGTCTCGGCATATGAAGTATGGTGTATGAAGTAATATTTCTGGATTTAGCCTTTTTTCTGTATATAAAGCCACCTTAATGCCTGACCGGGCTTTATATTGTGAGAAATAAAGTTGGATATCAGTGTGGTCGATGAAATCATGATTTAGTTTTAGGCTCGTCGATAAATTCTTGCGGTTATTCAGGAAAGGAACGATGAAATATCTTTGAAAAATAAGAAAGAAACTTTCTTGATGTTTGTTATTGTTAACGATCGATGAATATCTGCTGACCCTATAGCTGCTGCTGGTTATTGTAATCTTAAGAACGCCTCGGAACCATTTGGCCTCAGTGCATACCGAACAATCTACCAGTGTACATAGAATGAAGCCTTGCCGTTCTGTACAGATAACTGAAGTCTATATTATTCCAATATTCATTTATTTAGTTCCGATAGTTTCAGGGAACTCGGGGAATTGGACGAATTTTGTATAAAAAAAACCTAGAAAATTCTGGGAATTTAGATAATGTTATTGACCACGTGTTTATTTATCAATAGGTGATTCTTTGAAAACGAATAAATGGTAACATTTTAAACATTTATTCATTCAGGGAATTTTATGTAATCGCATGAGAAAATCAGGGCCACCCTCGGTTAGGAAAATAAAAAAAATCGAATGTTCTTGATGTTTATTGTTATAAACATTATGATTATCAATAGCCATGATATCCCAGAAATGCTTGGCTAAATCTCTAAATATATTCTAATGTCCTGGTAAACCCTGTTTCATTCCGATCAGATGTGGTGGGTTTTTAAGGGACACTCAAAAGTTGATTTTTAGAGTTAAACAGTGGATATTGACAATAAATAGTTCATTGTTACTATAGTATTCATCCACCAGTTATTGGGAACCAACTTTTTAGGAACTGACCCCAGAATAAGCATCCAATCTAATCGCATTGATCGAATGCACAAGTGGAATAATCGTCAAGATAGGAAAACGTTCATGGTTTCCGATGAAGAAATAAAGTTTCATACAGTATTAAGAGACTTGAATTGTTTTAATCATTTCAGATACGATATATATCCCAAACTCAAGGCTTACCCGCTGAACGCATGCTGAGCGCCGCGACGAAAACTACGCGATTCTTCAACAGAGAAAGCACCGAGGGCAGTTATCCATTCTGGAGGCTGAAGGTAGTTGAATGTTTGCTGCGTCATGAGGACAAAATTTCTCTCGAGTATTTTCCGTGAAAAATAAAGGGAGGAATGAAAATTATAATGAATTTGATTAAAATGATGGGAGAAATGAAAAAAAAAACTTTTTGCGAATCACGAGATTGAAAATGTCAAAATCTTCAATTGGTCTCGTTTTTTTTTCCAGACCCCGGAAGAACATGAAGCTGAAACACGAATCAAGTCTAAAGAAGCGAGAAAATACATCTTTAATTGTTTGGATGATATGGCCCAAGTGAGTCCGGGCTCGAGCTGTGGCAAGGTAAACATGTTTTTGAAACAAATGAATTTCAGCACCTTAGTGTTTCAAACACTATAGCCATGATCACAGAAGCCTTTCTGGCCGAGGCCAAATATGGCCTGTCCCAAATTAGGCCCCGAACAACTGAATGAACGTGTGTGTCAAATTTGGCCAGACCAAATATACAAATATGTCTGACGAGGCCCGAAACGAATTTCAGCACTGGTCAAATGATTGCATGTGAATCACGTACCACTGGTTCCGGACATGACCTACTATGCTTTGTTTAAGCATTGTTTAGTATCGAGTGAGTGGTTTATGTGTGAACATGCTCTCGAATTTCACTCTGGTCTGATCCAGGCTAAAACGTCTCCTTGCGATCGCGGCTAATATGTGATATATATGGCGATACATATCTAACGAGTGATATGCGCGGCTGTACGATGATAATTGAAACCGATGTAATGTCGCATGCCCGCGTCCACCCGAAGGCTATAAAGCTGAGAAATTATATTAACAATGATTATCATATCCGACGCGTACTCACAATAACCGTACTACACAGTCGTATTGATTCGAGAAAGTCTTACGCTAAAGCTGCGCATTAATTGGTAGTTCGCCGATATAGAATTCTGAAAATCTACGCTTTTCTAAAGAAAGGATGAAACTGATTTAACATAGCCAA
This sequence comes from Tubulanus polymorphus, assembly GCF_964204645.1. Classification (NCBI taxonomy): domain Eukaryota; kingdom Metazoa; phylum Nemertea; class Palaeonemertea; order Tubulaniformes; family Tubulanidae; genus Tubulanus; species Tubulanus polymorphus. The sequence continues at coordinate 11,043,479 of NC_134035.1, read as the reverse complement.
GAAACTGGGATTTCGGGCTTTTTCCGTTTAATTTTTGTATGAGCATTATGATGTCAATATGTAATATGATTACGCGATGTTGACAATCATCTAACGCACGTAATTGAAACAACACCCCAAAGCCCGGGGGCTCTAGCACAACGCTGCGATAGCCTGATGACCTATAGAATTAGTTTATGCTTCTACCACTAGGGGGCATGTATGGAGAAAACTCCAGTTTGTCGCAAAAAGGGATAGCCTCGACCTATAACAGTTGGTTTATATTTTGCCACGGGGGGCATGTATTGAGAAAAAATAATGGAAATTTTGCCTGATTAAAACGGAGAAATTTTGATGAAAAATGAAAAGCCCCAGTTTGTAGCAAAAGAGGATAGCCTGATTAAAGTCATTGAACTTAACAATCAGTTTATATTTCTACCAAGGGGAAAATTACAGAGATTTTTATGATGGAAAGTCCGGTTTAAATATTGTTTGATGATTTATTGCTCGGTTTTGTAGATAAACGTTCCGTCGGATCTGGAGGGTATCGAACTGATGGCTGAGAAAGTGGATAGGCGCGAGTTCATCGATTTGTTGAAACGAATGCTGACCCTCGATCAGGAACGACGTATCACGCCCGGCGAGGCGTTGAATCATCCGTTCATTACAATGGCACACCTGGTCGACTACGCGCACACCAATCTGTAAGTAACGTGCAGGGTCCTTACAACGACTCGAATACTCCTTATATCCAGGAATGACTGAAGGGACGTCGCGTTGAAATACCGAGTCTCTTGAAATTGGCGGAAACTCTTTACCTTAAAGGACCTTATAGGCCTGATGACAGTAAAGCCAATTACCCGATTCTTAACCCGGGTGCGGTTCATTAATCCTTGCTTCTTGTTCCAAAATGAAAGTCTATAATCACATAAAAGCAGCGGCAGTCTTTGCCTTTTTGCTGACTGGGGGTTCGTGATCTGACATTAGACAAAATTTGCTTGGAAACATAACTTTTGTTAGGTGTTTCTAAAGTGACTTGTCTTTTATAAACTTTTGGATTTGTGATTGTATTCACAAATTGAATGTAGTCAACTAAAAACGTGGGTTCTCGTAAACTTTGGCAGCGAGACATTGGCCTGGATGATGATATTGAGTCTATACCCTCGTACTGTCCTTAAGATTGGAGAACGGCTTCCATATTGAGCCTATTCGGCTTAGATCAATAGTAAAGAATTCCTTCTGGTTCCCAAATGTTATTTCGAATAGTGATGATGAAAAATTTTCTAATCTGCATTTTCTCTTTTTTTTTTTATTCGCTGACAGTGTTAAACAAAGCGTGCAGCACATGGAGATCTGTCGTCGTCCGAAAACGGCGGCGTACGACGTTAATCAAAACACACCGATGATGGCGAACTTCATTCCTTCATCGTCTACTGCTAATATCACCTTGACCTTCAATAACCATCTAAACGCTATCAACCAGGTTAGTACGATCTGGTTTCTGGTTTGCAAATCCTTGATTTCTTAAAAACGGAAAATGCGTTTAAAGACGTATGAAATCCCTTTGATTTGAGCAAGATGCCCAATACATTCAATTTCGAGATATATTTGAAATTTTTGTCTAGTTAGTAGTTGTACAGACTTTGCCTAAGTCAATAGAATTAGAAATTAGAAATTGAGTTATGGTAGCGTATAGGATAGCAGTTAGTTATCTTACTATTACGATTGGTTTACCGAGATAAACAGTTCCGATTTAAGAGGAGTTTACAGGAAGGAAACTCTTTTGAAGAAAAACTTTCGAGCAATCGCAAAATCTAAGTAGCTCGTAAAGAAAGATGAAACTTTTTTGTCCTTGCTCAACTATGTCAGCCGAATTTCCGCTCGAGTTTTAGCGAGAATGATTATTACGATCAGTTGCGCGTCTCATCTCGAGATTGGATTGCGGTCGACATCTGACCCTCGTCATATTAATTTCCTATTTCCAACTTCGACATATTTGTATTTCATCTGCATTTTTTCGTCCCTGATCTTTCATGTGGCGAGTGTCGGGTGACGTGCGTTTTATTTCCTAACTAATTCATTGCGTTGTGTCTTCGTAGACATACACATAATATTCACAGGCTCCCGACGATTCCTCGATCCCTTAAAAACTGCTTCTCAACGGAAAATGCTTGCGAATGTGCTTGCTATTCCATTAATTCGAGCAAAATGTCAGAAACGCCTTTGAAAACTCCATCAATTTTGAGAAATGGGTAATTAGATACTTAAGAAACGTTAGACTACGCCTAAATCGGTACAGTTGGAACCAAGGACCTGGTTTTCCTATAAGGCAGTAACCGAATTAGAAACCGAATACAGTAATATCAAGGATGAATACTTGTTGATAAAAGCAGTAAATTACTGGTTTTTCTGAGATAAACAGTACCGATTTAGTAGGAGTCCGCTGTTATTAGGATATAAAAGTGGTGCAGGCACTTTCTTGAAACGCGACATTTTCTCCTTGAAAACTCGCATCCAGGAATGACTGATCTGTAGGGACCCTGGATTCATCAAACTTAAAACTTAGAATCTATTTTTGATGAAATTATACAGATATTTGTTAAAAAGAAGACGTTCTTATGGCTTTCAGTGTGATATGTAGGCCTACATATCTTATTATGTTCTATAAATGTTCATGACTATAATTTACCATGATTGAATGTATTCCAGTTTATAACACGTGGTATTCGATTTAAGCAATAAATAGATTTTCCTGTTCTGTTTCTCTGTTAGATTAAATTCGTTTTATTCATCCAATTATTCCGCATAGGCCTATATTATTCCGTCTTATTTTTTCCACACGTATTAGACGAGCGCCTTTCAGCAGTGACTTTTTGACAAAAAAATTCCAATCCATTTTCCAGAATAGTTTCAACCAAATACTCTCTTCTTTGCCGAACTTATCCTTTTCAGACATAATTTTCCCTTTAATTAAAACTGGAAATCGGAGGCTTGCGTAAAATCCCCGGGATCGGCCCCTGACAGTTACTTTTTGAAGTATTTCTTGTGTTGGGGTGAATGATTTGGTTTTTAATGCTGTTTCCCGTATGTAAGGCCGCGTCATTTTGTACATTCTTCATCATTGCGAGTTCTTGCGAATGTATCGATTATGTGATGAAGCATACTCATTTCATCCGATAATATCTAATGAAATTCCCTTTCTCGTCGACCGGTCTCTGTAAAATAAAATAAAATGTGTATTGTGATTATTTCAGATGAGTTCGGCCTCGCAAGCGCTGACGACGCCGAGTCACAACGAAATACCATATCTTCAATATCAGTTACAATCGGCTCCGTACCTCGCTCATCAACCCATTTCACAACCGCTAGCTCAACCGTCGGCTGCTCCGCCTCAGTTTACAGACCCGTTCTCTCAGTCGTTGTGTAAGTTCACGTTTCAAAATCCGGAAAAAATTTCCCCGCTGATTTGGCACCCGATTTGTGCTTAGCTTTTACGGAAAAGTGGTGAAAAGTGCTAATTTTCAATTTACAAAACCATAGGCGCCAGTTACTCAGAAGATGGTTTAAGATAACTGGTGGATAGATACCAGTTACAAGGAACTTTTAATTGTCACTATGTCAACAATCCACTGGTTAACTCTAAATCAACTTTTGAGCAAACGGTCCCTGGAATATTTTTGTCAAATAATCAAAATCCAAGCACACTTCGCTCCCGGGCGTTTAACATGTCCTAGTGCATGTAGGACATGTAGCGGTAAGTGATATTAGTCCATTGTTTGTTGTTATGGTTTGACAAATCATGATGAGCAGTGACTGTGTTTCATTCGTGCAATCAACTAAAAAGTGATACTTTTTAGGGTCGAAAATGCTGTTAAGTGCATACTTTAGCTGTTTGTCTGAATTATAGAAATCGACCTTTTGCCTTATCTTAATTCATTTAATATTCGTAGTAAACAGATTTCTGTTTCAATGATTGATTATAGCATAGAACTCAAATCAATTTGAGTTCTATGATAATAGACAGGGTTATCGCGTCCTAAGAATAAGATTGAAATCCGCTGTTGTTGAATACTAGCTTGTAGACTCTGCCATGGAGAATAGATAATGAAATAAGAATTGATTCCACTAGATACGAATTTAAAAACAAAATTTGTTTATCAAGTTTTAAGATCAAAAATTAAAAGATAACATTTCGACCTCTTTAGACACAATCATAAAAATTTCATTTTCAATCCATCGAATTTGTATGTACTAGGTTTTAGACTTCTATTCTCAATGTATAAACGTGGCTATTCTACGACCCAAAATATAAGTCTGACCGATTCGTTTTACTTTTCAACTGTGGATAAAACATATTTCGATACCTAACACTAAAACACACTAAACCACGGTACATATACCGCAGTAGGTTTTATCTTAATGCAGATAAATGTTTTTAGAAGTCACGTCAATCTAGATAAACTGATATTTTATCGCGACGCTGATATGTTATTATTATTTTTATAGAAACTCAAAATCGATTGTTGACTTAATTCTTCGTGTGATAATTTTGCGAACGAATCAAACTTGAATGAATGCATTAGCCTCGTACAGAAATTTGTGCGAAAATATGAATCAGCGGTTTCGAAGACCAATGAAATAATCGTGATCATAAGTTGAGTTTTGGAAAGAGATGGCGTTATGAGAAACTGGTCCTAAAAGGTTCAATATTGTTACTGGTCTAAATTCAGTGTTCTCCATATACCAGAATTCTGGAATTTTAAAGGGGCTGCAGTAGCGAGGTTGTCGATCCCTCAAAAAATACAAAATTTTAGCTATATTTGGTGGTAATCTTCTATTTTTAACATTAGCTCAATAGATTTCAAAATCAAAGAAATTTTCAGCACTTATAGAATATTGACATCCATTATGGTAGGGGCGGCAGATATTTTATAAGGAATGGTTGATTTTTGGAGGGGTGTATGTGAAAATGAAAGGGGTGGTGGAGAACATGTTGAGGAGAACACTTTGAAATGAATGATTTTCCCCGTGAATCAGTCGGTTGATAAACGCTTGTCTCTCGATCTCTCATCTAACTAACGGGGCTCAGTGTCAACAAACCGTTCTACATTTATATTGTTTGTTTTTCAGTTGGTCTGGGTAATTCCCCTACGAAGCACGGCTACTCCGTACGCGTGGAGAATGCCGTTCCCATGGTAACGCAGCCTCCGCAGGCACTGCAACTGCAACCACAACTCATCACGCAGGTTAGTACCGCCGCCGCTGCAGCCGAGTTGTTGCCATCGACGATGGTTGACACGATTTCTAATTAATTAAGTTATAAATCAGTTGCGCTCGTGGCGGGAGGCGAATAATCCGCGGTCTCGGGCACCGGCGGTGATCACGCGGCAATACAGAATTAATTCCGCCGGATTAGTCTAAATTAAAATTTATCCTCCCCTATACCCCCCCCCACTCAACCCCCTCGGCTGGTGCGAGAAATTGATAGTGTGAACCTCACAACCTAATTTCGACATACTCAAATTGGGCCTGGCAAAGTTGGTCAATAGTTATCAGAAAGTCCAAGCTTAGGCTCGGAAAATAGATTAATAGGGTGTCCACTCACCTGGAAAACTTGGAAAACTTAGGGAAGCAGAAAAATCTAGAAATAACCAGGAGAAACTCAGGAAATTTGACAAATTTTACCAAAAACCTTGAAAACTCTTGGAATTTGGATAATACTATATTGACCATATGTTTCTTTATCAATGCGTGATTCAATGAAAAATGATGTAATCACATGGAAATATCAGTACAGGGAAATTTGTTTACTGCGAATTTTTACTTACTGTCAGCTCAAATTATTATCCCTACTGTTAAGACTAATTCAATAGTCAACACCAGTCGAGTGATCGACTCTAGTTATTCCCGAACCGGGCCATTTAATCGGCCTAGAAATAATCGTTGGTTTCGTTTGATGAGTATTTCGATCCATTGGATTCAATTTATATTTCGGTTTTGTGAAGTAATGGACGAACAAATTGAAAAATCAACTCATACGTTTACAGTGTGAATAACCCTAAAAGATCGGGATTATTTCATATGCTTTTGTATGTTTCATTGATTTATCGCGGTGTAGAACATTTAGTAATGATACGCAGATCTGACTGCCACTACTATTTTAGATAAGTTAACAGACATTTAAGGACGCGAGTACTCATAAAAGATACCAAAATATGCTCAAAATCAAAATAATTTCTTGTTCACTTTCAATTAAGCCAGTATTTTAGATGCCAAATTATGGCAAAAACTACTACAAAGGTAGTTACGTCCGAAATTGAGTTGACTAGAATTGTATAGAATAAATAATATTGTTTTGATTATTTCAGCAACAAGTACCTAATCAACAATTTGTTCCTGTTTCTATGTTTGATCAGAGCGGTCGGCAAATTCTTGTCGCTGTAAGTATGCGCTAAAAATCTACCCATTTCCCAGGTTACATGTTCGAAGTGTCAGTTGTCGATTCAGAGTTATTGAGTAAAACCCACAGTTGATGATATAATAGTTTATTCTGACTAAACTTCATCGTTAAAGAAACACGAAAATAACATAAAAACGATATACAGTTTTTCAAAGATATATGGAGATGTTGCTAAGGAAGGTTTAGTGACAGGAACTAGTGATTGTCTCTTCCTAAGTAACAACTACATTTCTAGATAACTGTACATTATGATTATGTTATTTTCGTTTCTCTGGATGAAGTTTAGTCAAAAGTGTTAAAATAAATTGTTACATCATCAACAACTTGAGTTTTACTCATTAACTCTGAATCAGTGATCGGGAATTGACTTTAATATATACAGAGTTATTCCAAACATTGTATTCGCTTCTTTTTTCCCCGCAGAACGCGCCGATAACGTCATGGCCGACGAATCGACAGGTTCTCGTACCGACGTGGCAACAAATACCGAGCTTATCGACGCAACGCGCCGTTCAGCCTCACATCATACAAGATCCGCAACGTTTACCGGATCCGTTGAGGCATTCGCTGGTTCTCGATCATCTCGACCAGCGCCAACCGATGTTTCCATTGGTAAATTCTGTTATCTTAATCATCGAATTTAGAAAACTGATAACAATGAAGAAATGACTGAAATGTTATAGGTGATAGTCTGGGAATTCCGGATTTATTTTTCCCTGCATTCTGACATCACAGAAGTCCGTGAATTTGAATTTTCGATGCCTTTAATTATGGATTTTCTATATTCTATTTCTTTGCCGTTTATAATCAGTACCGTAATTTCTATCATTTACCGAAACCCACGAATTAAATTCAAACATCGGTTCTTGTTTTTCTACCAATCTTCAGAGGTTGTATATTCAAATAAACCCTGAGTAGATGGGTGGAAGGATTCCACCTTAAACATGAGAAAGAAAGTAACAATGGTTTAAATTGATATCGTGGGTTTCTCTTAATGATATTCATTACGCTGTAGTGTCTATCACTCTATGTATATATGTATGTGTACTTTGTTCGTTGGTAGGAATTTGGTGATGGCCGGATGCTCGATCGAACGTTAATGGAACGAAGTCAGCACACCGGCGGCGCCGGCGCGTCTACACAGTTCGCGTCGATCCTGCCGCAACAGCCGTGGAATATCGGCGCGATGGTTCCGCCGAGCGTGAAGTTCCCTCGGCACTCCTCCTCCTCTAGTTCACACAACAGACGTTCAGCAAGAAATAGGTAAGAGATGAATGAATCAGCAAACTACTCGTATACTTAACTACTCTTACCCGATGCTCATATGATCTTCATCTTTCATTATCTCTCTCCTCTCCCTCCTCCCTCCTCTTCTTACAACTCTCATTCCTCTATCCTCTCCTTTCTCACTCTTCTTCTGTCTCTCTGCCAAACTTAACTAAGACTATACCCCGGGTACTTACTATTTGAAAGTGATTTCTACCCTTAAAGGGCTTAACTACGCTTGAAATATTTCAAAATTCACAAAATCCGAATAATTCTTGGGCCTCATCAAATATTCCATTGAAAGGATTTTGCATTATGTAAGATGAATTTATCTGCTAAGAGAATTAACAATTGATTTGAACGCCCTGTTATGAGATATTTTTAATCCGTCGTTTGTAGAACAACTACGAAACAAGAGTACACGCATCGTTCTCCCGTGAAAAAACGCGTGAAGGAAAACACGCCACCGCAAGCTGCGTCGTCGACGAACCACCATCAACACAATAACAACAGCAGCAGCAGCTCGGCGATCATCGATCACAAAGTCGCTCCGTTACTAGTGTCACAGTGGACGAGTCTCGCGAAAACCAAACCATCAGCTACGATCGCAGCTGCGGTATCCGCGTCGTCGATCGCGTCTGCTGGCGCGGCGTCGGCGGTTCTGTCGTCGTCGTTGCCGAAAGTGCATCAACCTATTGTGATAAACGATACGCCGAGTCCGGCGATTAGTGTGATAACAATTAGCTCTGATAGCGAGGACGACGAACCGCAAACAACGCAGCAGAGCATGATGCAAAAAGGGTACGTTTTAGTACGCGAGTATCTCCTGTCAAATCCGGGTACAACTTAATGAACTGAACCCACAGTTGATGATTTAACAGTTTAGACTGACGGTTTTGAAGTTTTGACTTAACTTCATCATCAGAGAAATGAAAATAACACAATGATATATAGAAAAAATATAGTTGTTACTAAGGAAGGTTAGGGGCCGGATCTCGGAGACATAAAAGATTGTCTCTTAAGTTCCTGTTCCAAGAGTCTCCAAAAGTCTGATCTGAATTTCAGTGATAGCGGGTCCTAATGTTAAACTCAGTTCATACGTAGATGATGAAATGACAAGCCTGCGATCAATGGAATATCTTGTATCGTTTCTCGATTTTCATTATTGTCACTTTGACGATGATGGAAATCGGGCAAAATTTTGAATTGAAATAATTTGAAATTGAAAATAGTGGTGATTTCTGTTTCAAACTTTGCATTTGTCAATATTTGAACTTAATGGTGGCAAGATCGGCCAATTTTGGATTGCATTTTGGACTGCATTTTGGACTGCTTGTACATCTCCTGTTTATGAATGAATTATCTCATCGTTTTCGTGAATATTTCAGGAAGAATAGCAGTATTACAGTGTTAAGTCCTGACTCTGATTCGGAATGCGTCCAGGTTTCGCCGAATAAAGGTCAGTATTAAATCTAGTCTGGTCATAACCTGAGCTAGGCTTTAGTGAGGGGTTTCATGTAGAGAGCTTCAGAGGAAAAGGTGTTTATTATGGGAGGTTTCCTGTACTAGCTCTTTGAAACTTTTTCTGATTTCATTTTACTGATTTCATTGGAGTGCCGGAATTTACATAATCACTACAACCCGGTTTATCGATGGATGTTGTTATTACGTTGTAGAGTCACCGAGAACTTCACGGGGCGTCGAAACAGTTCGCGATTCGGATTCCGATCCCGTTCACCACCACATGGCGGGACTGGTCACCATCAAGGAGGAGGTCATACACTCCGATCTGCTGAGCGAAGCATTACACCGCGCATCGCTGCCGCGTCTGCCTAACGACGGACAAACGATGGCCGCTGTGTCGACGTCGCATCCGCAACGCGGCGGCGTAGCGTCCGTGGCGACGAGTAGCCACCGGCGCCACCACAGCGACATATTCGCCGGAATACCGTCGTCGCAGCTGCCGTTGTTGCACATCGACACGGCACTCGCCGATTTGAAGGCGCGGCCGAGCATGCTTAATCTCGGTCACCACCAACGCATGCCGAATGTTCAACCGCAAATATCCCCGCGAGGGAACACGCAGTTGACGCATCAGGACATTCAAAGGTATGCCCACCCTTTATATCTGCCCTTTAAATGGTGAAACGTCGAGAGAAATAATTGGAACGGAAAAACGGAAGATACCCGATGACGAAAGAAGACTGAGCACTCGGCCCGCGTTTGGAAACTGAAAAAAAAAAAAAACAATCTATCTGTCTTAATATGAATATCCCGAATCACGTGTATGAAATGAGATGCATTTTATCTATCTATGTAATAGATTTATGGTCCAAAGAAGTATCGCACCTGTCATGATTGAATCACGTAGCTTCGTAAAATGTTTGAGTCGGGAACATCAAAAAGTTACGGTTTTTCGCCTCCCATATTATATTAGATGAATGAATGAATGAATTAGACGAGGTTCAGTTCGATAGCAGCTGTAGATTAAAAGCGAACGGCTGTATTCGCGAGGAGAGCTGGTCGCGATGCATTTTACAATTCGAAAAACGGTGAATAAATGATTGTGCTCTTCTGAATCTGTAAGATCACAATATTCATGATTAAAAAAAAAACAATTCAAAATCCTATGATTGTTGATTGACTGAAAGTATGTTTAGAATGCCTGAAAAATGTCAGTTTTTATGAGTGAAGAGGACCACTCGAAATATTTCTAGTACCCCGGTATTTTGATTAAACTTTTTAGTCCGTCAACAATCGTTGGATTTCACATCGATTGTACGCGTAGTTGGTCCGGTTCTATTTACGATAATATTTTCGTTATATATTCGATGTACTGCTGCGTTTTAACATCTATTGAATTACACGTCGTAAAGGTCATCGTTATATGTTAAAATCCATAGCGGGTAAATGAAAGGATACGTCGATTCTGAATTCAGTTGCGAATGTTCGGTTTGCGTCGCGGCGCGAACTTCCTTCTTTCCCTCGCGCTTTACTTTCGTAGTTTTAGGAAACGTTTTCTCGAACGTAGGGAAAGTGCGACGGAAGTTCGTGCGCAAAATCAGTTTGAACGAATTGACGTCGCGTCGCGGGCCCGGTTTTTTAGACTTTTCCCGACCAGGAGATCGTAGTTGGAACAGTATTTATAGGGTCCCTACAAATCCTAGATTCCTTAAATATGTCTTGTAAACGGAAAATGCTCTAAAAAGGTGCTTGAAACTCTTTCAATTTTGAGAAATTTTGAGTATTTGGAAATGTTTGTAGTTGTACAGTAAACTATGCCTAAATCGTCACAGTTGTGACCAGGATTAGTTTTTACCCAATTAGGCGGTTACCGAATTAGAAACCGAGTTCAGGTAGTGTACAGGATAAAAATTTGCTTACAAAACCACTGCATTAATGGTTTACGGAGATAAAAAGTACTGATTCAGGAGGAGTCTTTTGTAATTGGGATATAGAAATGCGGACGCTCCTCGAAATTTGAAATTTTCTCCTTTTAACTCCTTATGTCCAGGAAAGACTGATCTGTACAAGGACCCTGATTTTACAGGCCCCTGCTTGTGTTAGTTCTAAAGATATTATCATATTGCGTCAAAGCAATTATGAGGAAATGTATGGTGAAAATGATATTTTGAAGTAGTTGCATATTTTTGGAATATTGGTTTGCAGTTTGTATAGTTACGTTAAATTTTCTCGATACATGCATGGTACTGGCACCTGTTGCATGTAGTACGTACATGATAATAACTACCGTTTAATGTGATGTTGTAATATCAGTTTTTCTTCCATTACTTCAGTTTTTCCCCGTGTTACGATTATCGATTATTTCGAGTTGCTTTTCCGATTTCAAAATTATACTTAATTTTAAGAATTTTGGTTATAAAATCTTTTTAAAAATTTTTTTTTCGCACCTAAAATCTTTTCCTTCATGTCTTGCTCTCTCTTTCTGCGCAGATCACCGATGAATGTCTGTTTAGTATTTTTCACCACTTCCGATTTTCGCGGTTTTAAAATTCAGTCGCGAATGACCGAGCTCTTTCCGTGTTCGATTACGGAAGAATCTTTCGATCGGAACTACGAAAAAACCTCGCGTGAATTTCTCAACGGAATATTGAAATCTATAAAGACCAGTCGTTGTGTATGAAATGTATAAAAGACTGACACTACGATGGTTTAACGATGAAATCTGTATTGCTTACATTTTCAGAATACTTCTATCTATCCTCAAAGATTTATTCAAACCTCTGGGTCCAGTTCCACAGTTCCGAGTTAAGATTTAACTCTAAGTTGACTCATTGAAAATGAACTAACTTTAACTCAGAGTTAACTCTAACTCACAACTGTGGAACTGGGTCGTGCAGTGCTGACTTATTAATATCCATTAGTGCTGGAAGTAATTTGAAATTTTTCAAAGATTACCACCCTAGCGTGTTGTGTAGACGCACTGAAAAGGTTGAAATGACATGTTGAAAAAATCTTTGAGGATTGATAAAAGTAATCTATCTGAAAAAAAAACATCAGGTTTACAGATTTTGTTGTTAAATCTGCGAGTTGTGGGTGTTTTATATCGACAAATTATTTCTTTAGTTTTACGTAGATTTTCTCGCATCGATTGATAGCAGTAAGTTTACTGTATTATCGTTATCGTTATGATTATTATTATTATTATTATGATTATTGTTATTATTATTATTATTATGTGACTTTTTGGTGTTCCTGCTTGCTATTATTAATTGGTTAGTGACACAGTTTTTTAAACGTTTCGCCACGTAGCTTTAAATGTTGTGTTTGACTATTTTTCGTTGTTCTCGTTTTTTTCGTGTAGGGAAACTGGCAACGTCGTCGTCAACCACCGTCGACACTGCAATCAACAGCTACAACAACACCCGCAACCGCAACTGACGAGCCCGCCGAAATACCTGATGCCCGCGCACCAGAAAATGCCGTACGGCCCGTTCTCCCCTAATAACAGTCTGTTCCCGTATCCACCGCCGCCCGCTCATCAGAGCCCGCGTCAGTTACAGTTCACCGCTCAGCCTCTACCGGCGCACGTTCACCCGGTATTACGCTCGCCGACGACCGCGACGACGCAGCTGGCGCCCGTCGCGCCGGGTAATTACGCGCGTTCGCCGTCGGCCGCCACCTTGCAGTTCACCTCGTACCCGTTCAGCCCAACGAAAACCCGTCAGTATCAATACCTGTATCAAACGTTCGCCGCGCAATGACGCAACGTCGTCGGCGTCGTCGGCAAGCCGAATACGAATACGATGATGACGATGATTTGAGAAAAAATTCGTCTACGAACGACGCGGCTGTGATCGTCGATCTCGCGGAATGATATGTTTTAAATTTTTTCACGTGGAGCTGTTGTACGCTGCGGGTGCGAGCATTTCTTATGCACATTTTACGCAAAACTGGCCTCAACGCCTGTTCATTCATGTATTATATATATCACTATATATTTTGTGTGTGTGTATTTTAACATGTGGCCATGACACTTGCAGTAGTAATGGTGGTGGTGGTGGTGCACTGTGTGTGTTTGTTTTTTGATGCGGTGTGAAAATTGAGCACTTTTCGAAGCCGTATTTTTCTCGACCGGCTGAGTATCGAGCGGAAACAAATATATCGCTTACGTATAACGCACGTACGGCAAGCTGCTGCGAACTGCGTTTTGCTTCCTCCTTCATTAACGATTCAAAACCCGCAAGAAAGCTGTAAAAATCTGGCAAACGTTTAAAATAAGAGTGGAAACTATAAATTAGATATGATATAAACATAGTTTGGGTAATCGGCAATTGTTCGTTCGTTGGCGTTATAGTTTTACTTATTTCATATGATATAATCGATGCCTCTGTTTTACTTACGAAAGCGTTTTCTTTTTTTCTTTCTTTTTGTCGGTTTGAAGTTTACGTCGTTTTTAGCTTCCACTTTAGTGTGTCAATTATTTTCTTAATATTAACGTATTTCTGCGCTTTAAGCCTATGAACCTTTCAATTATTGATCATCGCGTTGTGTGTGCGGCATGCTATGTTTTAATGGCTATAAAGATATTTTTATCCGAGGTATTTTATGATTATGATTATTATTATTATTATTCCTTATACGTCGATAATTCGAACGATGTCTTAAGAAAAAGAAACACGCCGCTGTTTTTCAATGATAATATCACGATTATAATTATCATTATTATAACTATCATAATTACTATTCGATTAATACATCGCATTGCATTTACTAGAATACTAAGTGGTGATATGTTAGTAGACCGATTGTCAATGATTGCTTTATAGATATTATTATTATTAATGGTATATGTATTATTGATTCTTATACGAGAAGATGTACCTGGATAATGTTTTAAATATTCATTGATAACGTTTGCATGATACGTATATCCCTTCAGGCTCTTAAATGGAATATAATTGGTCCCAAGTGTATTATTATTATTATTATTATTATTACTATGATTAATATTATTACTAACACTACTTATTATGTATAAGTTATTTATCGAAGTGTATTCAAGCGTTCGTTCTATCGTATATCGCCTCGATCGGGTTTGTGTTAATGTAGTGTTTACCTTTTCGGGCGTACGATTTCATTTTACGTCTAATAATTCGTCGTAGTCGGCATTGAAATGTTTTAAAACGCGGTTACGCGTCACGGACTCGCGTGTCGGAATTATTCGTGACGCGAAGGGTTAATGAACTATTCTTGTGATCTATCTCATTTCGTGGCCCGGCGCTGTCTAAGAAAACTAAGTCTTTCGAATAACTATATATATATATATATGCGTAATACGCGAGGAATCCATTTCCATTTTGAACAGATTGAAAATTGTAGATAAAAAAAGCAAATCTGGTGGTGCTATTTGAAAACCTGTTTGTCTCTCCTGATTTATTTTATTATAAAGATGATGATGTTTATAGCAATACACATCCTCCCTGGGCGGGCATGCGAACCTGATGGCATCACGAGCCCTGTCTGATTAGGCCCGAGCGTGCGCAGCTTAGCCGTACAAAAATGTGCAGTACCAATCGGAATACCTGTTGTATAATCTTGTGCTTATTCATTGATAGGCTAACCATGGTTAAAATGATTACGTGATTTCTGATTGGCGAATGATGACATGCCTAAGCACGCACTGGCTGGCTCGCGAAGTTTCATGATGCTATTAGGTTTGAATCCTCGCCGAGGGAGGATGATCTGATAACAGTAATGTTTCTCTAAGTTCTATAACAGTAAATTTGGCTCGTGCCGTTGAAGTCTGCTGTACCACATAAGATAACTGAAAATTCTGCTTTCATAGATAGATTTTAGGTTGATAAATGACTATGGGATGCTTGTTGAACAGGAGTATCATCCGTCAACCTTTTGACCGATAACTTGCAGGATGTAATTGACTCGTGCAAAATATATGGAGATTTTTTTCCTACCTTTTTTTCAAAGAACAATAGATAGATTAATGCGCAAAAGCTGTCCCAGTTACTGCTCCTGCCCCCGATGAAGTCAACTTGCAAAATCGATTTTTCTCCCGGCCTTCCGTCCATGACAAGAATGCTGCTTCATTTTCACAAATTCTTATCTTGTCCTAAACGAAAATGTTTTTGAATAGTGCGGCGTTTTGGGGGCCGTAAACCTTAACGTTCCGTAATCCGTTTCATTTTGCGCGAGTCACACGTTCATCGATGATACGATGATAAAATTCTCCGATCGATCTGTTTTTTCATTTCACGTAGGTCGCGTTTTCTTAATATAGCATTCTGTTAATCGTAGCATTCGTTGGTCTCTGTTCATTATACAATACGGTGGTTTGTTTAGGTGTACGTGTATTAGTTCAGTGGCTTAAGGGGTAATATGTAGAGAAATTCATTATATAATACAATGATATACGCATATAAATATATATATATATATTTTTAACTCGTAGTTAGTCAACAATAGCGAATGATTATTATGATTATTATTATGATTATTGTTTGTGTGTTTTTGAAGGTCGTGCAACTAGCTTCGTATATGGGTTAGAATTGTGGTGTTTATAATCAGTGTTTGATGTGCTAAACTAATGAAGATATGTTCACCGGCTACTTTGTGTACGTGTATGAGATTTTAAAATGATCGAGGCTTTGATTTGAATTTAACTCGGTAACCACTGGCGAATGTGATAGATCGTCGTGAAATCCTCACTTGCCGCAGTAGCAGTGCCGGTACCTCCTTTCAGAAGAGTCCTTCTTTGGATATGGTTGGTCGGAAAATATAAATGGAAGCTAATCAAAAATGGAGAAAATTATGATCAAGTTAAAAATGCAGATATATATATATATTCTGCAGTGTGTCGGTTATAAGAAATGTTTGTTTCTGATTTGTGGGTAAATGAAGCGCGTTCAACAAATCATCCCATAGTCGTAGGTATGCTGGCTTCATCTATGTATGAAAACAAGAAATTAATGCTGATGCCTCAATTCCTGCCGATATTGTTTGAACTGTAATCGAGAGATAATCAGCCGTTTCTATTCAAATTATGGCGGATATTGAGAATATTTATTGGCGTCAGCTTACGCCTAATAGATCGGAATTGTGAATAATGTGGTATGATTATCTTAGTCGTAACTATTATGAAACCTGTCATAATCGGCGAGTCTTCGAATGATATTATCCCAATCAAAGAAAACGGTATTAATTATGAGTAGATTTAAAAGCGGTATGATGGTATGAATATATGAAATGGCTAGACGGGGAATTGGTAACGAAGGCGTCGGTGATCTCTTCTGAAATAATCCTATTTCAAGGATGATTAATGCGGACTGGGGAAGTGGGAAAAATTTTTTCCGTTCTTTGAGAAGAAAGATCAAAATCAATTCAATTCATTACCGATTTCAGCGCACGGCTCCATGAAAACTGTACAGTTCGAAATCAAAACCAAAATCAGTCATATTCGGTCTGAGAAGAAATCGCAACGGTTAAAATTATATAATAGTCATCATTAATTGAAAACGTTCTCAAAGAACGATTTACATGTGTATTATAGACGTGTTTGTATATGTGTAAATATTCATCAACAGTAAGAATTGTTTCTTAGAATTAATCAGCGAAATGAAACTGCGCGCGCAAACTGAAAGTAACGATTATGAATCGGTGATGGTCAATCTCGGCCGGGAAAGTTATTCGAATTTTTGGTCGGGGGATTTATTTTATCCTGTCGTTCGTTTTGATAGTCACCGATGCGGAGAAAAGGTGCATTTACGGTTTTGGCGATAAACAATATTATTTCATGGGAAAATCGGATTTTTTTTAGAGTATTCTTTTGATATGGAAATGCTCTGAAAATCTGGATCGTTTCTAGTTTGTAATCAATTAACCGACCATTTATAGTGTCGAATTATTCTTTTATTTGTGGTGAAAATTACTATAGATAGAAATACAAGGGGCTCAGAGTTAACCGGTGGATAGTTGACATAGTGACGGTACTGGGCTATTTTATCTGCTGGTTAACGAAGCTTTGAGCAACTGGCCTACGGTAGTCGGTTGTGGGAAAACTATTCATTATTTTAGGGGCCCTATGCGAAAGCTCGGGACAATATTAGCGTCATCCGTTTAAGTTGAATCGATCGTGCAGATTTGAACTTTTTATAAACCGGGCCCTATGAGGTAACTGGTAGGCGTAGTAGAGCAGTAGAGCGTAGTTAATGCGTTTAAATGAGGACCTTGCTGGGCAAGCGTTTAGATAAGTCATTATTATAACTGCACTAGATGTGTCTTACTGCGCACACATCGCATTCATAGATTTCATATAAACGAAGCACTTTCACTAATGAATGTCGTGTGTTCGGGGTGTTTTAATGTTTACCGAGTGAGTGTCTAAAATATATATATATATATGTATGTATAAATTATTATCATTATATTGATATTAATAATAATAATAATAATAATAGTGATATAATGATATGTATTTTTGTATAATCTAGATTTTTCGGGGCTAGAAAAGTATTAAATGTATTATTATTATTATTCTCACACGATGCGAGCGCGCGCGCGGATGTGTGTACGCAGGGGACGGGTTCGGAACTGATCGGCCGGCGCTCGCCGCTCGATTTAACGATGAGAAGAACGAAGATGAAATGTGGCGATGAGACGGTCCTTGATCGATATTCGAATTAACGCGCGTTCATCTATATAATCTCACGTAACGAGTTCGTAACGGTGAATTCAATTAAGCAGACAATCTTCGCACATCGGCTTTTTATATACATGTATGTTCATATATATATATATATATATATATGTATGTATCTCTCTTTATATAAAAATGATGCAATAATTCATGTGTTTCGTGTCGTTATTAACGTGATATAAGATGTATTTTTGGCTGGAAAACGACCGACGCCGCCTCCTTTAAACATATAAACATGACAACAGCAATGGTCACAATTAGGATTTTCCGATGTAGCTATACTCTATCTGGTCTTCGAATTATTATTTTTCTATCCATATCCCGTTTTGAAAATGGAGAGTGAAACCTTCAGTTTCGTGTTCATCGGTAGTTCTAGATTTCTAATAGTATGTATTAGGTGTTTGTTGTGTGATTACTGGTTATGTATAGTTACGTATTTATGTCGGCGAGTAGATAGAAGTTTTGAAATGATGCTAGGAATTTGATTACGTGGCTTCGTTCGGGAAGAAAGTTTCTGCTTAAAAGATTAATCGTACTTTCATAGTTTTTTGACTGAATCCGTTTAATTATCTATTTTTAGTCAAATTTGAACAGGTAACTACTGTGTAACATCGATATCGCTGAAAATGAGAACTATCGCTGAAAATCATCAACAGTGCTTGTTATATAATCTATATTTTCCGCCATGTTGGGCATAGGAAGAAAAATAAGTTTCGACTGCGTATTCCGGTTTAAAAATATAAACACCTGATTAAAAAACTCTCTACCGGCCGCTTCTATCAGGTTTACAGTTTTATACTATTCCAGAATAGGTAGAGTGAATAAGTGTAGTATTCTACGATCAGACCTATCGATACGTGTCTTAGTTAACTAGTATCTTCGGGTAGCTAAGGGGCGAGGATAGTTTTCGATGGTAAGAGTAGAAACGGTGTTGAACGATGTCGTCTCGCGCATATACTGCTGTAACCTTCCATCGTCAGTTTATACCATATATACATCTTCGGTGTTTACTGTCACTAACGTATTTATCTCCTCCGTATCATTCATATCGTAAAAGAACAATAATCGGACAAAAAGCACCTTCAAACGTTACAACAAAAAAAACATCAACCGCTATTGTAGTAAAAATTAAATCGAGTTCTCTAATATCTATGTACGTATATGATCTTCGTAGCTATGTAACGTCGGTAAGAATTTATAACTAACAGTTAAATTCGTATAACTCCGTATTCGATAATGAAGTTAAATTAGTCTCTGTTATTATCAACATTATTATCAACATTAATGTTAAGTATTAAACTCCTATATTACATACTACGTGTCTACTGTATGGAATTGTCATCGTCGCCACCTATAGGACGCGCTTCGAATTAAAATTGTCGATGTAAGCCATGGCGGCATTCAGGCAGTAGGTGAAAAGAGAAGTTGTTCATTTAAATGTTACAATGTACGGCATATTGATGCATATTGAAAAATTGCTGAATTATATCAAAATTGATGCGCATTTATCGGAAAATTTTGCGATTCGTCAGATTTCGCGCGCGTTAGACAGCGCCGATCAACTCGAATACCGTAGATGATTCGATGAATCGACCTGTTCTCTATATCAATCAGCAGCTGTTGTGTTCTATTATATATAACGATATGTAAATCGCGTAAGGGTAAAATCGAATCTAAACCTACGCGACTGTGGTTCGTATATTTAAAAAAAAAACCGAATTCTTCCTATCATCGAGTTATTTACTCACCACTTCCAAACCGATGTATGTACGTACGTATCTCACTGGTGGAATATATATATTTATTCTCATAGATGTTTTAAGACGTCGATGGCTGATTGTTTTTTTTTCTTCTCCGAATTCTCTCCGAAGATGTGTTGTTTGAGTATTGATATCGATCTTGTAAGCTACGTGTCTTCATTATACTCAATCGTCATTATTATCGTTTATCGGGTATTGATATAATAATTATTATGATTATTATCATTAGTATAAGTGTATGGTATCTATTATTATTATTATTATTATTATTATTTATTATCGATCATTTTAAAAGTTAATGTTATATGGTGCGTTGTGTCTATATGTAGTTGGATTGCTGTGGTCCTCTCTTGATGAAAAAAACTTTTAAATTATCAATCAAAGTAGAGGTAGGTTGTTTTTGTCGTTCTCATTCATTAATCGAGAATTCGCGGACGATGATCAGGTCCGTTTTGTAATTATCGAAGACGGTTAGCTAGCTTATTTAGATGGGTGTACAATCGTGCTGGACCGCTGGCTGGTGGCACATTGTTCAACTTTCTCGTAATACGTGGCGGAAAAATCGACCGCGGCCAGAATGTGCTTTCTTACAATATATACTAGGAGAAAAAAACCCGAGAAAATTCGTTCGTTCGCGAATGTGGTATATTCATTTTCTTTCTCGATGTATATGCCGAAATGTAGTGAAAAGTTTATTTCGTTTTAGCTAACACGGCTGGTTTAGTGTAGTGGGTTTCGGTCGTCTCTTCATTATATAGATATTGATATAACTTATAATATTGATCTCAAGAGCTATATATATATATATATATGTATAATACATATAAACTATGCGATGTAAATGTATATGATTGACGTGCTACATCTTTAAAATAGAGGCTTTCTAATGAATCGATGCACCGGAGAAAAAGAAATCTGCACACCGCGATATAATCAGGTAAATCGAATATTTTAAAGAAATTCTAGAATTCTAATAGTCGTTCACTATTCAGGGATAAGACGTATCCTCGTTTCGATGTGGCGGTCGATTTTTACTACGTGCGCGCGCGCGCGTGCAAAATTTTATCAGGGATTTAATAGATAATCTACGTGTATGAACTTTACTTCATTTGTCGAAACTATTACCGTTTTTGAAAAAGGAAAAAGAAAATTTGCGTCGTACGAATGTTTCGAAATTTTGAGTCTCTAAACGAATGATATCGCTTATTTATATTATCGAGATAAACTAGGTTACTACTGGTTACAGTTTTTATGGACAGTTTCATGACAAACAACTCGGGTTCCAGTCGCTGTCATTTTGCCCGTGCTTTGTACGCGTGCATATAGAAGTCTTGCATCATGTGATGTCATAGTTGTCATACGTATAAACAAAAGATGATCAGGGGCCGGGCCGGTTGCATAGTCATGGCTTAGACTCAAGACCAGTCTAAGACCAACTTAGTTCTATAGCCAATCTAACAATTTAAGACCAGTCTTAAGATTTCAGACCACTTTTTGACTTAAGTCATGACTGTGCAACTGGCCCCAGGGGATTTACCAACTTCGAGGGGTCTGTCATGTTTTTGCCAATCAACATATGGGGCCAGTTCCTAAGTTGGGACTAAAAAGATAGTCTTGAATCTAAAAATTAGTCTTAAGTTGTTAAATTGGCTTTAGAACCGAGTTGGTATTATTATAATATCGACTTGGTTCTGGAGACAATTTCTTACGTCTAAGCCATGACTATAGAACCAGGCCCTGGTAGCAAGAAATCTATAGGTTTAATTGTATTTCAACTTAAGTATTGACTTTTAATGGAACAGTTGACTTGAACACTTTTTTGAATTACTCCTGAACAATTTGTATTATTTCCATGAATCATACTAGGTTGGAACTGGATCCTGAGTTGCTGCTATTGGTTGGTTTCCTTCGCTCAATGGCGTAATCAGAGTTTTAACATAACCCAGGCGAGGTTTAACGACTAACAAACGACTAGTTCATTACGAAATATGTTTTGTACGTGTATTTTATGCGAACTATATCGTCGTCGTTTCGCGTGTATTAACGAAATAACGATGATGAAATGTGTGTGTGTGTGTGCTTTAAAGCATTCGAACTGCTCATTAGAGAATATTATATCAATAGTAGCAGTTTGCCATTTGCCATTCATTCTTAATTATCATCAGTTGATTATTTTATTATATGTGTAAATATATATATATATATATAAATTCATTTCTAGTCACTATGTTAACGTATTCACACTTTGAGAGCGCTATTATTTTTATCGTGCATGCGCAGCTGCTAGTTTTGGTTTTAACTACAATGAAATCTTGATTCGAGGACGTAAAAAGCGTCTTATTCGCATTTAAGCCTTTCAGTGCCTACTAGTTAATACCCAAAAGTGCTGGAGATTTTTTTTTGAAATTTTAGAAAATTCCACCCCAGTGTGTTAGTTTTTAATATTCAACCGTGTTTGACTCGTGCTGCCATCTTTTATTTGAGATATAAAAACTAATAACTAATTGCATCGATACACCGGGGTGCTGTGCACTAGCAAAGTTCATCACGGATTTATACACCGTACTGCGGTGTAAATGCACTGAAAGGGTTAATGCTAATTAAAAAATCTTCATTTCGAAATGATTGATGTGGACGAATGAACAGTTTTACCAAATGGGAGATTTTTTTGTTTTTGAACGCTTAATGGAAAAAATTTGTGATGAAAATTATATATGTATAATAATGATAATAATGTATGTGTAATGTTTTAATCTTATTTCAACGAATGTCAATTCATAGAATGTCAAAAATTAACAATCGATTTATGAGTGAATAGTGGCTGCGTAGGTACAAATTAGCCGGGTTTCGATTGAACATATTCCGGATTGTGAACTCCAGGTGCCGGTTTACAGACCGATATTATCTTTAAGGCGGGGGGTTAACCCGAATTAGAAATGAATTGAGTTAGCTCCGCCCACATCCTGCCCACTCGGGTTAAGTTTATTCAACGCCCGTATTCCGGGCTCCGTAGAAACCAATCGAAACCTGTGTTAGAATCATATTAGATATTATCGTGTTTTAGTAGGTATTATATCTCTGCGGGTTTCCACGGTATTTATTTCATGTACTATGAATATGAACAGTTATGAATCAAGTCGGCAAAATGGAAAAAACAACCTTACTACAGTAAGCGGATTGAAACGCGAAACCATGCTTAATGCGTATAATATCGCAGCTAAGGTATTCAAATTAAGACTTCTTCGTGAAGGGCCTTAGTAGATTCATTTCCGCCGACTTCATAGTCCACTTAAACTCGTTCTATCGACGCAATTTTTCTAAGGGTCACAACTTAGTTGTAGTAGGTTACACACACAAGCGCTCTTAGGGATTCGAAAAAGCATTATTACGAATATGAATCATTTATTTTTTCGTCATTAGTTCATTTTGCATTTATTATTTATCGAACACTGTTTTGAGCTTGTGTGTCGCGTGTGGCATTCATATATTTCGCCGGGTTTTTATAGTCTTCGAAGAACAAAAATTACTCACCAGGTGGCGGTGGTAGTATGGTCGCTAACATTTTTCGTATTCTTTTATATTTATTGTACTTAACGAATGTTACAATTATCAAACAATAATTAATAAGCTGTATTTGTCTCATCGACTGACTGTCGGGTGCCAGTTTCAGCCGGTTTCATTCGACCGAAACCTGAACAATACTAGTTGATAACTGGGTCTGGTTTGTGGGCTGTAATTATTTATTTTTGATTATGGGTATGAATTGTTAATGATTTTTTGATGGAATAGATTTCGATTGACTATGGTATCAGTGAAGAGTGCATGGATTGTAATTAATAGGAAACTAACACAGGACTCGGTTCTACAGTTGTCGGTCATTCTAAAGGGGTTTTTATTTTTGAAAATTGAGCCACTTGATCCCTATGAGTGTGTAATGCTTTGAATAGCGCATGGGGGGGGGGGGGTAGAGTGCATCCTCGTTTGCCAGAGTTTGCAGAAGCTCACACTAACACGAACCCTGGCCACAGTTCCTTCATTAGTCTATTACACCGCCCAAGATTTTTTTGGGTGGACAGATTGTCAAGATTTTTTTGGGTGGACAGATTGTCGCACAGTGGCCACCAGTCTACGCCAATCACATGCGTTGTTTTTCACTGGCAGATTTGCTCTGTTGATGTCTGATTGGCTTAATACATAGACAGGTGGCTGCTGCGCCGCAAACTTGGGCGGTGTAATACACCGATGAACGGTCTGTGGCCAGGGTTTGTGTTGGCATGAGCTTCGGCGTGAGGCAATCTAACCCTGGCAAGCGAGGATGGGGAGGCTGGGTGGTGGTTCTAAAAGCAAATGAACTAAATTTTAATCTAGATTCAGACGACTGTAGATAAGGGTTCCGATGATTTGGTGTTTGACATCATGTTTAATAACTACTCAATATTTCTGTACGTGTTCATCGCATATAATGTTCACCGTATTATCGTTATTCATGACCTTCACCTTCGCGCTGCCTCTCGCCGTTCGAATGTCTATTTCGTATCAACCACCGATGAAATGGCTATTTGTTTTTCAGCGCACACGCTTTTAATGAAATTCCATTCGTTTCTCTCAGCAATATACACCGATAGTCCTGATTACGTTACGTATGTTAACAATATATTATAAAATTGGAATGTTTCAGGAAAACAAAAATATTTTCCGATTAATTCTCGATAATCTGCCTTATATATTTTTTGAACAGGTGTTTGGGTTATCATCGGTTTGATTGTATATTTATTTATTTATTATTACTAAGTAGCGCACATAATAGTTACGTGGAACTAGACAACAAAAAACGAAACTTTTCCATGAAAATGATAATCGAGTTATGTTTCAAACGCTCGCTCATTTTTCGCGCGACTATTTCGACGTTAATCGCGATACGGTTTTGGCGGTTAAAATCCGGCGAGTGCCTCGTTTTTTCTTTCTTTCGCTTGTGAGTGTTTCAAATATTTTAAGTTTGATGTTTTGATTTCGGATTGCGTTGTATATTTATATCGTAGAAGCGTATTATTATATTATTTTCCTTCTCTTCCTCTCAACGAAGTTAAAATTAGTCGCGTTCGTTCGCATAAAACTGAAGCCTATTTTACTAATGATTACTAAAGAAAAATATCCTGCATCGATTACATTAGATTTATTATTTTCTTATTATCGATATCATTGTGTGCGTGGTATATATATATACATATATAATCTATATATAGTATATAAGACACATAATGATACTACTAAAACGGACTCACTCAAGTTTTTAGGTTTTAATTGTGGTCGGAGGGAAGTCGGTTTAACATATATGTATTATTGTGTATACTATGTGTATAGGGCGGACTCGATTATGATTATGTAGTGCTTTTTGGACAAATTACACATAGATTTTTAACATTCTTGGGATCAAATTTGGAATAAACTTAACTTTTTAAATGAAGCTTAAAAAAAGTTGTCGCATCATGTCGTCGTTCTTTCTTTTGGTATGGCTTGAGGATTTGGAACGCCTGCAGTCTTGAAAATCAAAGCAAGGCGATTGACCAGGGGCAGATTTAGAGGTGATCGCCTGCCTTCTTACTGAGGTTGCCCTTTACGTCAAGACAGAGATACTTTATCCTCTAAAAATTCGCATCTTTCAGGATATATTTCTTAACACTATAGAGAGGGTGCCAGTGGGTAGCACCCCGCTCATGTATTTTCAGGATCGACAATTCGATTGTTACCGATGACAAAGAGGATTGACATCAGAGACCTCTATCTCTGACCCTAACCCTAACATCGGCTTCGGTCGATTCTGGACCTCCTCGGTCCTCCTCGGGAGAAATAACTGGATGACTGAAATTAATCACATAGAATTTATTACAAAAACAGTTGTATAAAACACGTAATTTCTTTGTTTGAAATAAGGTGATCATATAGTTGATATCTTCACTTCTTCGGCAAATATTCCACAGCAATATCAATCATGATACTAGATATTTAAAGCTTTTAAAACTTCGAAAATAAAATCTACATAAAGTCGACATACTTTTCGTTGACATTCTGCGAGAGATTAAATGCAATGATTGAGCCATAGGTGAAAAAGGTTGGATATTATCCCGAATACGAACCCCTGTGGATATTATTAGCTCTCAGTGCGGGATGCAAATACAATTTAAGGTGATTGCTATTAAAACAAACGCACAAACAATACTTAGCATAAGAAAATGCAAACCTAATCCGATTCCTACAACCTTTGCATAACAAAAATACACTTAATCTTATTACAAAATATTTTCATTTCAACAACATTTTTTCATTAATGATAAGTTAGACTGAGGAACGTGATGTGATGAAGTATTGATGATGTACAATAATTATGCAGACAAAGTATAATTAAATGCATGAGCCTTATAGGTTAATTCATCATTTTGGCATCGGACCAATCAGTCAAACCCACTTAATCCGGGGATCAGTGGTAACTAATAAAATCCTAAATCATCATCTTTTACATACAATTACCAGTAGGTATCGATGGCGAGTTTGATTGTAACGATTGTATTGTATCAAATATTGGACATTTTCCATACATATTCAGTAAATGTTAAGTTGATTTAGGAGATGAACACATCAGAATATTTTGAACTTATTTAGGAATGATAATTTCCCCCTATGTTTCATCATCTCTCCATCTCTCTCTATCTTATAAGAGTCGACCTCGACATTCGGCCGAGCCGCAGTAACAGTAGAGAACTTTCCCCGGCACGCTGCCGACCTCATAATTATAATCCCACGTCAGTTCGGTTCCCGCTCGAATTAACCTGAAATTATTTCCAATCGAAAATTATGCATGATAATCCCCGAGTCGTTATAACTGATAGTAATAGTTCACCCGTGTGAAAACTTACTGTAATGAGAAGAAGCCGACCCAAGGAAAACGTAGATCATGCGTATCAACGAACACATTCTGAACAAAAACATTCGGGGTACAACTATGCTGTAAATAGAGAGGAAAATAATGTAGCCGTCACTTCTTCTGGGTCATGAAAACCAATCTCAAAGTCAGTCTTCAAGATTTAACGTCCTTCCTTCTTACGTTGAGATATCGTCCGAGGTTTCCTATCGATTTAGCATCCATGATATAACAGAATTCTTCGTTGAAAAAACTTCGCAGCGGAATCGTTAATTTCTTATCCTTGTCTCCTGTAACAATTAACGCAGACAGTACATTCAGGTGTCGCAGTTAAATTATTGCCTTCAAAAGTCGCGTGTTTTCATTGCTTTCGCAATACCTTTAGTTTTGTCTTTTTGTACTTCCATCGTGGATAATTTGATTTTCAACGAGGGTATCGGCGTCTTCGGATCCGGCAGATTCATAAATCTGGACGTTTTTTCCACTAAAAGCGCAAAATAAGGAAATATATGATAACGATAGTCGAGTTAAGCCCACTTCAAAGTATTGACTCCAGAATTGATGGATCAATCTTCAAAGTTTACCCAGAATTATAGAATTTCACTTGTGGGTAACAACATTGGACGTGAACTAGTCTTAAACCAAAAATTAACCGAGAAATGTCTAAGCCCAGGGCCTACCCATAATTAAATATGGTCTGGAATCTTAAGACTTGTCTTAAGTTGGAAGTTCGTAGTTCCTCTTTAGAACTAAGATGGTATTTCAGATTCTTAAATCTAAGCCATCGCTGCACAACTGGGCCCAGGTCTATGAAATTGATCCCAATGAATTTAGTATGTTAATTGGTAGCTAATTGAGATTAGTTGATACGTATAACACCCCGATTACAAATGATTACCTTTATTCGATCGCCCTTCATCAGAATCATCAGAATCATGCACCATATCGGCAGGATCTGTAATACAATATAATACTTGTTGTGCTATACTATTCAATAATTCAGTTTAAAGGCTAAAGCTAGAAGTGTCTTTCAAGGAATTACTACGCTTAAGCTATTTATAAGCTATCATAACATAAGGTTATCATAGGAATTAAAAACATCCATCCACGAGGAGTATAAAACATTACTAAAGCAAATCAAGAACGTTACCTTTTCACATGCAACTAAAAGTTAATCATAAATTTGATTCATTTCCACGATTACTGAATAAACTCGAAACAATACTAACAAAATATGCGTTCAATCAAATAGAAAATAAATAAAAAGTTCATTTAAAGACGATTAAATAGTAAAGAGTAAAACAGAATGGATTATATGTTAAAGGTTATTTTTCATGGGTGGATCCAAGAAATGGCGAGCCTTCTTCAAAATTGTTCAAAAAATTGTCAGCATTTGGAGCATTCTGATGGCTGTCTATGTCATCTCTTATGGATGGAAGTGTAAGGCTGCATTTGCCCAGATACTGCGCACATGTTCGGGATCCAGCCCTATTCACTGAATAGGTATAGAGAATAGTACTGAATATTGGATGATGATGGTGTAGGTTGCTCAGGGGCGGATCCAGCCTGTCATCACAGCACCATAAAGGGGTGTGGGGATCGTACTCCAGAAAATTTTAGAATTTTACCACCTCCAAATGCATTCCAAGCGTTTGTGGGGACGTTAAATTTCATTTTCAAAATATCGGTCCAAAATAATTCTGCTCTGGCATTTGATCTCGAAAAATTTGCGAGTATCAATCAAGCGGTAACAGCAGTAGGTTGGATCCGCACCTATTGCTTCTATTGTTAAATTAGGCAATGAATCAAAAGCTAAGTCCACCGTCCATGATTAGTGGCTTAAATTAATACATTTCTAACTTAATAATTTCTGAAAAATAATATACTGCAAAAAGAATGTCGCACGTAGTGGGTTAGTAAGGGTAGGAATAGGTTAAGGTATTAGGGTGATAAAATGAAAATTAATCGTGGAGTTAAAGGAAGTAGCAGTCGGAAGTAATTTCACCTGATGACGGTTTATCGGGGGTTTTAGTCGCGGAGGGGGCAGTTTTGTCGGCGGCTGGTTCGTCCGATTTCGCTGGTTGTTTTTCCGCTAAAATATGAAATAAACACAAAAATTCCGTTTGAAATGACAGTAAGAAAGCGATGAAAAATACGTAGTGTCATAAACCGTAAGCATATCGATACGTTCGAAAAGATTGTACAGTAAGAAAGAAACAGCGTGGTACAGATGAAATATTAAGCATATTTTACTGGCTATCGATACCTGTATTTTGAACTGAAGAAAAATCACCACAATTAAATTAAAGGAAATTTATGAGAGTAGTTTGACATTTCGACTCGAATGCCACGAGCCGTATACGAAACAGATTCAATTTCCAAAAGCGTAACATGAAAACAAGGGTAGCAAACGAGGTTACTAAGAATTTTACCTGTATTTTGATTTGATTTACCAGGTTTCCTGACGGTGCCATCTAAAAATCAAGCAAGCCCGTTCATTTAACGACATATCGTGACATGTAATCCATGAAAATAAGAAGCGACAATATTACTACATTTACAACGTAATGTGAATAGCAGTTGTAAGTTGTGACTTGTTGTTAGGTGTCCTGCGACCTTGCGATATGTTTGAAAATTAAATGCAAAGATGGAGAAATCTCATACCTTCTGTGAAAATGCATATTTGAGCAAAAAAGGAAGAGAATCTAGCATCGTTTTCATGCAATTTGGCCTCGAATAAAGAAAATTTGAAGGTATGGCATATTTTTGAATGTGAAGATTTGAAAATGAGTGAATTTTTTAGAATTGATGCCCAAATTTTCTTAAGGCCGGGATCGGGGCCAACCTTCCACGGTTCGTTTGACCCTTAACCTTATACGGGCCAGGTGAATACTTTTACAAGCACATCGATATCAATACCTCGACGGAACGATTGATAACCACACAGCGATCTTTCATCGATCGAACAAACTGTGAAAAAGCCTCATTTACTGAACGTGGTGCGAAGTCGGTGAGAAATAACGACAGATCGAGTTCCACTAGATACAATACCTGGTGCTAGATCGGGTAGTTCGTCGGTATCCATACCGACGTCATCCTTCTTTTCCTCGTCGTCGCTGATTGTAATCGCGCCGGCCGCGTCCGGTAATGAATCCAACCATTTAGCCGCTTTATCCGTAGATGTCGCCGTTGTTGTTGTGGCAGTATCTTTTTCACTGCTGAAAAACGCCGATGCATCAGATCAGGCTATTCAGATAATCAGGATCAGGTTTAGGACTGTCTGGGCTTAAGGGCCAGCTGTGCAGTCGTGACCTAAGTCCGAAAGTGGTCAAAAATTATCGCTCGGTGTAACCTAATTCATTCGGATCAGTCTAACCCATAGTTTGATGAAATCGGGATATTATTCACAGTCTTTACATATAAATATGATGTTCAAACTGGATTTCCCAAAAACTACTGGTAGCCAAATTTCGTCAGTACCAAATGATCGAAATCAATCGGGTTCTACTCTGGTTCTAACTTACGGGTTCTTTTTATTCACGGCCCACGTTTTGTTTTCCGTTGAAGATGTGCATTTGATGACTATTTTACCCACTTTTCCGGCTGGTTCCGATCTATCTTTGCTCAATCGCCGACGACTGCAAAAAAAATGGCAAGAACTTATTATCAATTGAAATGTAGCCGGAAATACTTATACTAACTGGACTTAAAGTAAACTACACGTAACATCAAGATTAGGGCAAATTTTGGGTAAATATTATGAAACCTGACCCTCTGATCATCTGGGTTTTGGTTGTAGCTCGAAATCGCAAGGTTTTCGTGAAAACAAATATTGATATGAATTTTAGAATAGCTTACTTCGATCTTCGACGAGTATTGTGAACTGGTGCTTCATCCGTATCGAACTTAACAGCAGCGTGACCGGAATAATCACTACAATCATACACAACATAGATTACAATATACATAATTAATACATGTTCTGAAGTACACTATAGTTCTACAGTTCTATATCAGATTTACACTTAAACTATATTCAACTGAGTTCGTTTTCAATCTAGATAGATCAAAACTGTGGAACTGGATCCAGTAGATTTAAGCCGTTATCACAAACTTGCTCGGACCAGGCCCGTCAAATTTGGCCCGTAACTACTTAGAGAGCGTGTTCATGCATAAATCACTCACTTGTCATCGAAATACTATGATTCCGGAAATGATTCCGTTGCAAGCGAGGTGAGTCATTTCCAGAAGATATGCCATGGGTTGGGTCCAACATTTTTGGTGTGAACAATTGGCCCGGGCCTAATCGGGCACAGATAAAATATGACCTGGGTTAAAAACGATCATTACTATATATTCACCTGCCGATGTCTGATTCGGTTTTAACACTGTCATCGGACGTTTCATTGTCGTCGAGATCTTCATCGATAGGATCAACGTCGTCTTCGAAGCCTTCTTTAATCTGCTCAACGACTTCAATATGATCCAATTCAGCCAGATATTCATCGCCGTACTGATGTCCGTCCTGTATAATTCATCGAATAAATATGAAACGAAGGCATACATCGCCGTGCCGCCACTTTCCATTCATTTACAAATCCCCTAAGTTTTCCCTGACTTTTGCATGCGATTGTACAAAATTCCCTGAGTGACTCAGAGAAATCTCTCGATTTAAAATGATACGAATTCATTCATTTTTCATTCAGACATTGAATCATGTATTGATAGAGAAACACGTGGTCTATAGTATCATTAGTATAACATCAATACACCTTGATGCGGTGTACTAGCAACGTCCAGCACTGATTTATACACCGCACCGTGGTGTAGACTTATTGAGAGGGTTAAAAGTTGATTGAATCAGTACCGACTGTGACCTACCTCATTTGCTGCCTGTTCTGTTAATAGCTGTCCGGCATATATACAAATAAACCCACCGGCTGGAATGTCATCTAAACATCTTATACCCCAGCCCCTAAAATTCGAGAGAAATTCATTTAGATTTTAGTAATCAAAATGTTTTTAATGGGTCTTTTGGTTTATGGGGTTATAAATATGTGAATAACTGACAAAGTGACAATCAGAACTTTCAGCTTGGATTACCATTGTACATATCCGATGGTTAACTACAAGTAACTTTTGAGGGAGAACAAGCCCGTGCTGCTTAAGAAAACAAGCAGTTTAACAAGCGTTGAAACTTACCGTTTTTCGGTTTTGAACACTTGTAGTCGAAGCTGTAGTCCATTTTGAGCTACGCGGTTATGACATCGTTGATCGCATCCACATCTCGAATTACACTCGTAGACTCTGTGTGAAATTTATAGGGAATCGTGAATAACCCGATATACAAACCACTTCGACAGTACTGAGTTAGGTTAAGAGTCGGATACTAGGACCTGTACCACCGACAAGGGCTTGTAGTTGAATTTTGAGTTGAGCCCGTAGCTTAGATCATATCAGTGCCTTTGATATTGCATTAGCTAAGCTATAGGTTCACCCCAAACTTCAACTACGAGCCCCTGTGGAACCACCAGCTTGTTGCGCCTTTCAATAGGACAACTCAATCAAGATTTAGTTCATTTCAATTAAATTCCATCTAGATTTTTAGCCTCCCACTTCAGGAATTTGGCGAAATGTGTCCCTTGATCTAGCTGTATCTCCAATTACCACAGTCACAGTCTTCATTATTGTGTAAACCTATAGTCAAAGCTTAACTCATGATTCTGGGACTAGGTCAAGAACTCTTATAACCCATATGAAATCAAACAAGGACATGTTTGTTTGGAAAACTATTCACTCCATTCAACTGACCCAGTAATCAATGGATGCTTCAATCTTCGGTATTCGTAACCGGCTTCTTCATCCACACGACCTTGAGGATCGATCGCGGCAGACGCGGCCCACGTCAATTGACAGCAAGCGCATTTACTTTTATCCTGAAATAGCACGAGAAACAAATGAAGGTTTAAAGTATACGGCCATTGAATTTCAAAGAGGGCAGAATTCGAGGGTCTTATCAAATATTACTAAGGCCATTCACGCAGAACCTTTTGACCACTTTCTGGAATTATCGAGCCTTTCCTTTTTACAGAAATTTTCCTTTTTTAGTTTTTTTCCCGACAAAATTGTGCCCATTTCAGAATAAATGGAGCACTCAAAATTACAAGGGTCTAAAAGAATGTTGTAAGAAACCCTTAGATCCACTCCAGGTCGGAACTCTGTCGCAAAGAAATATTGCGTCTGCGTCGTACCTGACAATTATCGGTGCAATTGCAACAAGCGAGGAATTCCGTGTCGAGATTCAGTTTGACGCCCTTAGCCGGTATTCGCTGGTTCGAGTATTCGACGTAGTCCGGATACTGACGATCGATACCGTTCACGCACGATATCGGTACGGTCTCTTTACCGTATGATATATCCTTAATGTCGCAGAACGTCTGAAATATCGATAATATATCAATTCAAACGACAAATCATAACATAATAACAGATCATGATTAATACACATCGTCTGCTAGTGAGTGGCGTGGGCGAGCGGTCAGAGCGTTTGACTCTGGGAAGCAAGGTTGTGGGTTCGAATCCCATATATTTCCGCAGTGTCCTCCGGCAAGACACTTATCCTCATCGTCTCTCTCCACCCAGGAGTAAATGAGTACCTGGACTGATAGATGACTCCAGGGTCCAGTTCCACAGTTGCGAGTTAAGATTTAACTCTGAGTTAACTCATTGAAAATGAACTAATTATAACTCACTACTGTGGAACTGGGTCCTGAGCGTCTAGTAGCTGCTCGGGTGTTACTTCTGCCCAAGGAGAGATGACTGATACATGGAATAGAGTTATAGGCTGGGGATAATAGTACCAAGTTTGGAGCGCATTTCAACTCACTCAGGTTAGGATACCTGCGCTATATAAATGACAATTATTATTATTATTATTATTATCATTATTATTATTATTAGTAATTACCTTGATCGGTACGAATTCACTCAACACGTGAATGTACGGGTCGAAACAGAACATGTCACACGACAAACTGGATGATGTCGTATCGAGATATTTCATCAAGTCTTCCATGCTGCGCAGACGTCGTTGACACGGCGCTGAATAAATCACGTAACGTTTACCGCTTGTGTTGCGAACCTTCGATAGGTGTCGATTCCAGCCGAACAGCAGTGGTATACGCAGCGGGTTGTGACCGCGGAATCTAGTCGGGTCGTCCTCCTCGGAGCAAGTCATCGAACACACATGTTTTACTGCGGGGGCGGGGGGAGGAGGAGAGAGGAAAATAAATTACTCGCAGGATAGCTGTTAATAATTGACTATTTGACATACAGGCATTCACAAGGGGGTATGGGCCATAGTGCCCTTTTTCAAATAAAGAAAAATATCTATTTACTTCATAAATTACGCAATCAAAATTTAAGATACCGTAGTTTAAGACCATTCCGTAGCAGGA
Organism: Tubulanus polymorphus; assembly: GCF_964204645.1. Classification (NCBI taxonomy): domain Eukaryota; kingdom Metazoa; phylum Nemertea; class Palaeonemertea; order Tubulaniformes; family Tubulanidae; genus Tubulanus; species Tubulanus polymorphus. The sequence goes on along the minus strand of NC_134035.1, from coordinate 11,009,467 downwards.
CTACTGCATTAACCTCTATATAACAAGTATAGTTTACATATCATCATATTGTATCATATCGTATTGTAACTGTAACCAGTAATGAAGGCCAGTCTGGCCTATATCACAGTTGCCTCCTTGTTTCACAGGTCTATGTTGCTTATTTGGACTAAATTATGGCCTAGGTTGTTTGCTAAGTTATATATGAAATCTAGATGACTTGGCCCCTATCAAAGAGAAACCCGACAACCCCGGGGAGGCCTATATATTGACGTTTTTCTTATATCTACCATATTTCTTGATTTGACGATTAGGCACTAGTTTATTGAGTGGTATGTCGATCCTTTCGCCGTGGTTTTCTGGTCCAACTGAGAAAGAAAAGACAATAAATATTACAAATTACAGAAAAGACAAAAAAATGCAGCACAACGATCGATGTGTGAATGAATGATGTTGGGCTAACAGTATTTATAAAGAATCTCTTGATAAACGTTTGAGTCAATTGATAATAGCGGGATTTTATTTCTAAACATACCTAAAGCGGAAACTTGCCTACGCACGGAATGTTCTTTAGCAGGGGACGTACTCGTGAATTCTGAAATGAAATCAAACACATCCGAATTAACTGTCGATTGAAATACGTTCACAAGCTATAGCGTCGGCGAGGGGACAAACCTTTCTTGCCGGGCGACGTAGTTTGTTTCGTCATAATCGATAAGTAAGATGATGATGATGACGATGAAGTATTTTGATGATGATTTTGGCTGCCTCCTGTAGATTTTTTCGCCACCGATCTGCCGGTTGATTTACGCGCGGTCTGTTGCGTGGGCGGCTCCACTGAAACAATACACGCGAGAATCTAACAACGGGTGTGATTAAATGATAACATTCATCTATGGTCTGTTACGTAAAATATCTCAACAGACTCTCTTAACTGAGATATCGATGTTGGCTGCTCACGAAATGACAATCAAATGTCTGTTGGGCGAGAGAGAGTGGGGGATAGGAGGATAGGGGAGAGAGGTAGGGAAGGAGGGAGAGAGGTAGGGAAGGAGGGAGAGATGGATAGAGGGAAGAAGGGATAGGGGGAGAGAGGAAAAGAGGGGAGAGAGCGGGATGGAAGGAGGGAGAGGAGGGAGAGGGGGAGAGAGGGAAGGAGTGAGAGAGGGATGGATAGAGGGAAGAAGGGATAGGGAGAGAGAGGGATGGAAGGAGGGAGAGGAGGGAGAGAGGGGGAGAGGGGGAGAGAGCCCGGGCCAAATCATGGCTATTAGAAATTGTTAGCAGTCAGCAACTTTTGAGTTTCAGAGATGATTGATACGATTCATACCTTTATCGATGATTTGTAGTTCGTCATCGCTTTCCGTTCCGCGAGTGTATTCGACGTACGGTTTATTCTTCTTACGCATACCGAGATTGTGGCGAATGCGACCTTTACCGCCCGACACCTTGTTCGCCTCGGCGTTCGCGAGTTCGGTGTAGAGCGGCTCGAGTCGCGTCGAACCGCGGTAGATCCACTCGATTCTCTGATCGGCGTCGAAGAACATTTTCACGAGACTCGCGTCCAATTCTTGAACACGTGCTTTCCACCTGAATTTAAAATTAAAAGCATGTCATACAGACCTAGCCTCGTCCGTTTCCATAGACAAGTGACTGTTTGTAATTCAATTGAAGAAAATACTCATGATTTATTATGTAAAAAAAATGGGAGCCAGTGGTGATGTTTCCACCCAATTCTATGGGCTATTTTCAGTTTTGAAAAATGGTTCATTGAATTGAGTCCAAAAGTCACTACTCCCTTACAGGGTGGCCACTCTTATTTGACTTGATTTTCCCTCACTCGGTCTGCAAAGAATCTGATCGATTAACACAATATCAAGCCATAGACGGAAACTGATTTTGCGAGTAACAAATTCAATAACAAGTCTCAACAAATTTCCCTGACTTAAAAGACAAGAAAATTCCACGACTTTTTCCTGATTACTTCCAGGCCACCGTGCCTTCGTTTAGCTGCGTAATTGTTTAATTGTGGTTCCTCTCCTGAATTATAAACAGCCTCTCCTATACTTTTTCACCAATATCGTCGAGGCAAACAGCATTCATTTCGATATTTCTTATTTTTCCACTTACCATTCTCCATTCCATTCTGTTTTGATGTACTGTCCAACTTGCAAACGAACCATCGGTCGCTAAAATTTCAATTGACATTCTCTATATACTATGCACGACCACTTTTATGGCTATCAACTTTGTTTATTGAGTAGGAATTTTGGTTCTATAGCCAATCTAAAAGATCGGTGTCAGCCCATTTTGGTTCATATCAAATCTGACAAATTTATCATTAAGACCAGTCCGAGCCCATTTTGCTTCTACAAATATACACTCAATCCAATGACTGTGAGACTAAATCCTGAACCTTTAACATTTTGGAAATACTCCTGTGAGATTTTCAAAACATGGAGATTCAGTAACACGAATTAGGGTGTAAATTAGAGTGTAAATTTTACCTCTGGGTAGGAGAGTAAGTAACTTTTAATGAACTCCTGAGAATCTGGATGTATGTCCTCCCAAACATTCTCGCCTGCAACGAACAGACACTTTATTGTACAATAAATGTAAATAGTTTTTTTTGCTTCTAAAATTAAGATCATCTTGAGTGCATTGTGAGTTTAAACTGACACTTACTTTGTCTGTAAACACGATGAACTGTTTTTATATGATTGTATTGAGCGTATCCATCGTCGAAGAATATCAGATACCTTCAAAAAAGCAGCAATTACAATAACTGTTCAACTCTGTAAATAGTTGAGACTATTTCCAGTCTTAATGAATATCATTGAGAGAAACCCACAGTATGAATTTAAACAGACACCGTTTCTTTTTCAAATTTCAGGTCGAATCCTTACCATCAATCTTCTTAGTTTATTTGAAAAAAATAATTTTCTAACTCTGTGGAGATGGGTGGAAGGATTCTGTCCGAAAACGTAAGAAAAAAAAACAACAACAGTTGTTTGAATTGACATAATGGGTTTCTCTCAAGAGATACCGTTCAACTGCTTAGAATAATTCATCCTCTGAAATGATTACCGACTCGTCGTCAAGTTTAATATAGATAGGATATTTACCGATTTAGATTTCGAACACTAGGACTTTCAGCTACGATACCGGCGTAATGAGAAATGGCCGGTGTGGCATCTTCATCTCTGTACTGAGCTGTAAATAGAACGTTTAATAAGAGCGGTGAATTTAAACTCATACCAGAATTCCCTACCCCAACCCCTCCGTGATATTGACCCTTGCTTTCAACGGACAACTTGAAACATTTCTGTTCAACTCATCACCTGTTTATTGATAGTTCTATTGATAATAGTTCTACTATTTACAAGGCGCGCCCTTATTCTATCCTAATGTAATCACAAAATTATCTGAATTCATTTGACCAGTAATGAAAGCCCAGTATTTAGACCTTTCTTTCTATAAAAGCCAGCTGCCTGGAATAAATTCAAAACAAACGCAACGTACCGACAACTCTTGTACCAAGTGGTAGTCTAGTTTCGTTATCGACTGTTGGAATGGCGATTTCTTTGCCGGTAACCAATTTCCATCCCTTTCCATCAAACTTTACGCGATATCTTCCCTGCAAATGTGAGAGAGAGTGAAACAACAATAAGTGAAGAATAGCTGGAAATTGGTTAACCAAACTCTGGGGCCAATTCTATGGTGGAGACTTAAGTCCAAAAGTTAACAATCTTTAAAGTAGTCTGAAGTTGTTAGATTGGCTATAGAACTACCGGTACATTTATGAACTTGGTTTTAGACTTATCTCAAGTCTAAGCCACGACTATGGAACCAGCCCCCGGGCCGAGTTTCATAGTTGTGGCTGTAAAACAATCCCTGGGAACATTTGCGAAGTTATCATATTGTTATCATGGTGGTTGTCACCTGGGTTGACGATCTACCGCCAGGGAAAACTTTGAAAGTTAGTCTCAGGTGCAGATAAATGAATGTAGCTTACATCAGGGTTTTCTGTATCCGGTGCCTGCATATCTTGTACGTTACCCTTGTACCATATGTCATTTCCTTTTTTCGCCAAAACCTTCATGTTCAACTTCATTTCCCTTGAAGATTAGAGCGAACTCAATGGAATAAACATAACAGCAAATCCCGCCTTATTTCTAAATCTTGAGTTAAAAAATTTCGCTTTTAATCTTTTGTATATACGTTGTGGGTTTTAAACTTATCATCGGAAGATTTGTCCAATTCAGAGTTGGGCATGTCTGAATAAAGCGACATTTTCTCTATAATACAAGGAATGCATCATCAGTAAATGATGGTAATACGTACATAAGAGGAAGCTGTTTGATAGTCTTATAAAATGGAACTCTTTGTCGGTGTTGAATGATCAAGTGCCTCGGTTGACCGCTTTGACCTTGTTTCATTAGAACCTAAACGAATGAAATATCTGAGAATGAATAGGCCTATATTTCTGAATCAAGCCTTTGTCGGATTCGTAAGTATTGTGAATTGCCGCTTGTCTAGGTCGTTGGAAATAATCAAGTTTCGCTTACCTGCTGCCAGTTTACCTAAAAATAATACAATAAATTGAAATTTAAAAATATTCATTCAGGGATTTTTGAATACTTTGGAATAACATCGCAAAAACAGTATTTGGAGAGAACTCTAATTCAGAGTTCTATTAATTGGTGGTCTGATATCATGATAGAGCAGACTCTGCCTCACTCTGTTTAGTTTGGACTCCGTAAATATCGCTTCAAAGTTTGGAGACAGGATACAAAAATTTTTTACGTACGTTCTGACCGTCGACTGCTTTTATGCTCGATAACGGTACGTAGTGTATTTTTCCGGCTGCATCGCGAGACATCACCATTTGATTCGCTGTTACTTGTAACGTACCCTTGCTGTTCAACAAAACAATAGATGAATCGTATTTAACAATATCCTTAATATCTAACAATTTTGAAACTGAAAAACTTTTTGTAAATCTATCCGAAAGTGTGGGATTTTACATCTTCATTTTTTAGATATTATCATGGTGTTTTTTTTTTGTTCTTTTTTTAAATCTTAAAATAGGGATTTTTCCTTTTATTTATTTGGCTGGTAGATTTTTTGATTGAGTACCCCTTACAGACTCACCACACCTGCCGGGAGCGAAACAGGGGGTTTGATTTTGAAATCGGAAATCGGTTCTTAGTCGATATATCACTTTTTGGGTAGATTTGTTTATTAAGAAAAATCGTTAGTTCGTACTCACCTGTTCGGCAGTTTAATGAATGTAGTCGGTTGTTTATGCGGTGGAAGATGCGATGTACCGGTTTTCGACGTTGATTTAGTCGATGACACGAATTGTATGTCGTCATCGCTATCATTATCCGATAGATGTATAATGCTGAAACAAATAAAAAAACAATTCATCATCAACATCAAGGACGATTGGAGGCCTGGTAGAGGCTTATTTAGAATCAAAACTTAGAATTAAGCTTTGTCTGACTTAGTGAGATCCAGCCCCAGTTATCATTAACTGTGAATTTCTAATGGATGGTTGAGTCTTACTTGGGTGCGGTCTCTTTTTTATCGGTTAAGGACTTGATAATCTTATCTAAACGTCTTTCAGCGTCTTCAAAGATTTTGCTCGCTTTGATACTTGTTTCTGCGGATGAAAAATGCAAAATTCTATTGATTACAGCAGTGGAAGTGTTAAAAGCAATCGATAACCAGTTCTCCGTCAATACATGGTTCAAGAGCTTGTTGTTCGAAGGTTTTTTTCCTGCCAACTTTAATTGGAAAAAATAAATTTAACCTGCTCATAATGCCCTGATGGCAGGTTTTGGTTAAAGAAGAAACTTTAAACCTGCTAATAATACCGCTCCATGTGTTTTGAGGAGTCTAGTATCTAGCCGTTGTTCCCCAAACATTGTAAGGGGACCGTAAAAAATTCCGGTATTCCAACTAGGTTTGGGGTAGCCTAAGGGAGGAACCCTAAATCTACAAATAACACCCTGAATGGTGCTAAGGGAGCTTAGGGTAAAGGAGAAACTTTGAACTTGCTAATTAATGCGTTAAGTTTAAGCTTAAACTAATTAAGTTTGGATAAATCATTTAACAGTTGCTAGCTGCCATCTGTTAGGGTACTGATGTCTTGATAGTTGGGATAATTTTTTTCTCTTCTTAAACCTATTTATGATGCATATTTTGTCATATTACACCAAACCATAGATATACATTATGACAACTTAAGCAAAACTCAAACCGAGTGATTGACTCCTTCCTCATAACCTAACCATATTTCCAATACTGGTAGATGTCAAAACAGTCAAACAAAATGGCTGCTAAAACTGTCCAATGGGTTGATGAGGAAGGATGAACATAGAATTTTATTAATCTTACTCTCAATGGTACTAATTTGATGTCGTATCGGAGATATCAACTGTTTCGACTCTTCTTCTAAATCCAACTGCTGCAATTTGGAATCGATCATTTTCTCGAGGTCGACTTCGTTGAAATCGATATCGTCGAAATCGAACTCGTATTGTTCATCTCCGCCGCAGTCGTCGTCGCTCACGTCTACAATCATCTGTTCTACCGTTCCTGAGCCTTCTCTACCGCTCACATCGGCCATAACTACTTCTTTATCCTAGAAAACACAAAGTATTTATATCTTGACCGGTAATCGGGCGATATACCTGGGCCCGGTTTGATAGACGGGTATTACCTTTAACCCGGGGGCTAACTAAATTGAAAATGAATTAAGTTAGCCCCCGGGTTGAAGGTAATATCCGTTAAACCGGGCCAAGTATACCAGAAGATGACTATTAGTATATAGTCGAAATGTTGAATAAACTACCAGCTAAAGGAAGCATTTTCGGACTTTATCATTTTCTCGTCTTTTCAGTGGGATTCTCGTTATATTATGTTATCGCTGCTTTGCAGCTATATTCTTTTAGGGAAAATTACCATACTGACTATACTCTATATTGAATTTTTGCCAAAATAACTTCCTAAATTGCTTTCTTATATCCCACGTACGGTATAATGTGTTTTTACTACTTGTTCTCTCCTTTGTCCAACGTGTTTATTCTACCCTAAATCGAATTATCAAATCATTGTCTTTGTTAACAAGACGAATCAATTTGAATTGAATTGATTTTGTCTTGTCTTTTTAACTTTTTTTGTGATGCGGGTGGGACACGACAGAAACAAACAGGAAAGTGCAGTTACGAAAAGGGAATTAGTTTCTGTACGATGCTTGAAAGGATGCCGTAGCTTTACCATAATCAAAATTACTGATGTTATTAACTACAATTCCATCAAAAAGGTCGCCATCGGACTACATCGGTTTATAGTACGACTGAAGCAGCCATTGGGGTGGCTCCGGTAATATCGAAATTAGGATTATCCAATTAAATTCAATTATCATTTTATTTTCAAAGGGAAGCAAGCTAAGGGGGGTAATTCACTCAAACAAAAGTGATTAAGTTGAGTGAGTGACAACAATTGAGTAAATTATATCAAAAGCAAAGAGAAGAGACACGAATCAAAAGATACATTAAGGTTTAACCAAATTGCTCATAAATTTAGAAATAAGTTATGTGTTTGTGAAAATCCGATCAAAACTAAACCACGACAGGTTACTGACTAACATTATGAGTTTTCCGGTTTGCTCGGCTACCCGTACTGGCGGGGTAGTCTAGAAAGGCCAATGAAATCTCTTTGCGGGGACGCGGTATGATGTTTGATCTGACAGTTTCAAGTGGTTAATGGCTGTTTCAAGTGCTCTTCAACGATGCTTATTACATCGTGGTACATGGTGGTTTAAAAAAAGATTTCATAATAATACGGACACCACGTGGGCTTCGTAGAAAGACCACTACCTGTGGCCTTCCCAAATTTTAATTGTCCTGTCCGATTTGGTTTCGTCCGATTGAGAGACTGCCTTTTCCAGTAAGGGTATTTTTGGATCACATCACTCAGGAAATTGCACTTTTGGGCCTCTTCGTCGGTTCCACGTGTTTCATTTGAGCTATAGACCACAATGGCGACACCATCATGGTCAGAAACTGACCAATTGAGATATCTCCGAGTCTCGAACACTTGACTTCGAATTTCGGAAATTTTTCAAGTCATGTTTGTTTTCAAACTACTGAAGAATCATTGCAAATTCATAAACTGACCATCACTAACCACCACTGACCAATTCAAACTCCTTGAATTTGAAAACGATATACCGCGTTATGGTGTCAAACTAGAAAGGATTCGGCGCTATAGATATTGAGAATTCATGAATTGACCATCACTGACCAATTCATGCTTATCAATTAATTACTATCATATCATCGCCAACCTAACTAGAAATACCCTGATACTAATTTACTCTTTTAAAACTAATTCATTTGAAGAGGAATTGCCAGTTAAGGAGTTTCAGAGCTGTTTGGAAAGAGTTTGAGAATTTTCTCGGAATCCGGCCCGCAAATCGGTAAATAGTTCGTTCAGTACGGCCGTTAAAAGTGTCTGGCAAGCGAGTATTATGTTAGTTCACGTTTTCTCCGCTATCGTTATACATAGGGGCAGCACTAGACGGTTTCAGATCACTATTTTTGTAGTGGCGGGCTCGTTTCAAATGCTTTATTTAATGAAACCATTCTCTTGAATAAAGACTTTAAAGCCACTTTTTGTAGACATGATTCTCACTTTTCTTTCATACGATCTTTGATTCGGAGTCTGTAGATGTTAATACAGTCTACGGGACGCCAATTCAAAGGGGCCACCACGGCTTCCGCTCATCCCCGATTTGATACGATTTGGAGATGGTAGACTCACAAATTTGTTTCGAAAAACTGATACGAATGTCAAAACTGAAAGCGAAACCTGAAACTCATTCATAGGATATATAAATTAATATTTTAAAAAGTGGGACAGTATTTTGTCAGCCGTTTGTGGAACAACAGGCGTCAAATTCATCTGTGCTTTATCTTATTTGGACTACGTGTGAACTAGCAAATTATGATTAGGAAAATAGAATTTGATTTGACAAGATAAAGTTCGCCTATGTTATTCAAACAAAAATTATTAAAATTTAGTAGTCTCTACTTCACCCAGCGAGTGATCCCTCCACCAATTATAGTCAACTTACCAGACAGTTTTCAATAGTGAAAGATTTCAAATAATTACAAGGCTAAAAACCGCGAGTCTAGTCATCATTGGTCGGTCGATTTTCTTCTCATTTTACTTGGTTGGTTACTTTTGGTCGGTATCATGATTTACTTTTAATGGTTGTTAGAATTTTGGTCGGTACTATTTCACTTTTGGTCGGTATTAGACGGTTTTAATCAGTATTGGACGGTTTTGATGCAATAAATAAACGGATGCAATAAATTCTGAATTGAAGATTGAAGTGGAAATTCACCCTTGATGGCTATAGTGACAATCAAAAAAATTTCGCAATTACTCTTCGGCAGCAACATTCGCTTCTAACCGGTCAACAAGTGTCAGTGTTTCCGGTTTAAAGTGTTTAACTGTGTTGCCTGATATAATCGATTATCATATTTTGCGGACATACTCGTCTCCGCACCATGTTGGTGGGAATATAGGGTTGAAAAAAGAGGTGGATTGCAAGATAACAAAAAACCACTGACTGGTGAACTAATAAAGTTCAGAGAAGCTAATTAACTTAACAAAAAGAGACTCCAATTATATTTACTCTCATACAACAATTATACAAAATGCCAGGTTTGTGCTTGAGGAATTATAACTTAAGTTCCTCAAACACGTGGACTGATTTAAAAAACAATCCAATCATGGACGTATAAACAATAAACTAGAGCTTATACGTCCATGGTCCAACGAGCAATTATCTAATAGATAACTGCTCGTAGGTCCAACCATAGACCATCTAAAACAGAAATGTCTATGGCCCACAACCATGGACTCTAAACTGTGAGGGTCCATGGCTCCCCGCACTAAAACCAGAGATAAACCCGGCCAAATACTCTGGAAAGCGTAAGATTTAAAGTTATCAATCTGATTTACATTTTTACTCTTTAAAGTTGACCCAGCCGGCCGCCTTTCTACATAAGGCCTTACATTACTTTTTCATGATCAAGCTTACCATAACAGACCCGGCAGATGGAAATGAACTGATTACAAATTTCATTGATCTATGAAATGACCCGGCCGATCAGGAAAAACAAGATATCATTTTTAGCCTTATAATGACTTAGATTATCCAAAATATAAAATTACTAGCTTTTAATATCACATATGCTACATCATGGAAGGTATTTCAAAGTTTTATTTAGCAAAAACATTATCACTGCAACTGATACAATTTGAATCAATAGGAAAATAACAAAATTGAACAAAGAATTGTTAACTTCGATCCATTAAACACCGACAATTGGGACTAGTCTGAATGTCTAAGACTATTAGTTTGACAATTCATGTAGTCACTCGCCGGGCATAAGTGACACTTGGCCATTTCATGAAATATGAAGCATTCAATCATATCAACTATTCTAATTACAATGTAGGCCTAAGAGAGATTTAGGATATTCTGTTCATACATAAAACTGCATAACATATCTCCAAAATGTAAACATTAAACTGGACATAAAACAATTTCACTCTCTCAAATAATCAATCTCTAATTTCATTTCATTAACATTGTTTTTACAGGAAAACTGAAATTTTGTATCATGTAATTTCTACAAATGGGTGAACTCAGAGATAAAACCTACAGATTCACTCTGGATAGATGAGATTAAGCTAATCAATCTTTATTTTCATTTTCATTAACATTATTTAACAAGATAATTATTCCAACTATTTCCAGTTTTTCCAACTTTGCCCAAGATTTTCAAACATTATCAACGTTAATTTCCACACATTGTTACGTTTAATGCAAAGAATTTTGAAGGTTTTTTAATTAAGATACATGGAGCATCATCATATAGATATTGTTCAACTATCCAATTGAATATAGCTAAGTAAATTACAAACAACTGATTGCTGAGATATCTACAATCATGACTTTTTCGATATTTGAAATGCAGGGTCCGATCTAAGCACTTGTTCGATTGCCCGGGACAAGTATATTCTCATCAGGGCAAGTAGGTTATCATTATCACTTGTCCCCCGGGCTAGTGTAATTTTATGTCACATAGCTTTTTTCCCACTCAATACAACGAACACCAATTGGACTGCCTGTGAAGGGCAAGTATTTTTGGAAGGGGCAAGCGAAATTTCAGATATGCTTGCTCCCGGGCAAGTGGCTTTCATTCCTCAGATCGGACCCTGAAATGCTTCTTGCGCAGATTTGAATCAGGCCCATATATGCACCATGCACATGGTCTAGTGCCTTAATTCTAAGCACAGCCAGCTGACTCGCACTGGATCCTCCATAACCATATAGTGCACGTAAAACCTGTCCAACATTGTATGTAGGAGTTAAGAAAAATAAATAAACTTTATATAGACATTGTAAAACCGACAATCAAAACAGGACAATTTACTTATCAACACTGTTCATAAATCCTCATTTATAAAAAGTACTGCTCCACTTTATTTGATAGGACCTCAGTTTCCTCAGTTTGGTAGTTGCTATAAACTTAACTAAACAATTGATAAGTTTTACCATGAATAATGAACACGTATGTGTCGTTTTATTCTCATGACAATAATCACACCTTGCTAAATGACAGATATGTACTCGAGGAATTATTATGTAAGTTCCTTGTTAACAAATGAACTGTATTTTAAAAACAGTGTAACATAAGCTTTCAAACTAGAGACAAATCCTACAAAGTCACCCTGGAAAGCTTACAATTAACTTAACGTTCTAAATTTCATTTTCGTTAACATCATTTTTACTAGACTAGAATTTTCGCTGCACCTTGTCTTAAATAAAGATTTTCAAACACTATCAGTTCGCTCATTTAATACAACGCTATTTCAGGGAAAACATGACAATAATTTTACGATCGATAACTAATCACGTTTATAGCTGTTTAACATTCTTTCTAAAAAAGAGTAAAATGTATCTCCCAGATATTATCCCTAAAACAATTAACAGTTACAGCAGTGACAGGGTGTGATACATAGGTAAAGGACGCGTGATCTTTCATCAGTTATTTGAAGCATTCTATCGAAACAGATATTTTTTAGTGTGTTTGGTTTAGTTAAGGTTTATGGTTATTTGTTTTGTTTATTACTGAGTCGATAGAACGCTCAAAACAACAACAGAAAAGATCTCAAGAGGTTGGCAAACACGGAGAAGGTTGTTCTATGAAAGAAGAACCTTTAATAATTAGATTGAGTTGATTAGAAAAAATTCCTGATGATGAAGGCCTATATTTACTAATTGTTTGTTGGTTTTGTTTATTTTTTCATTACTTTATAATTTCATTTGTTTTTTTTATATCATTTATTTTGTAGTTTTTATCTATTTTTAAAAATTATGTTCTCTGTATTTTGTACTATTTATTACTATTTACATCATCAGGAATTTTTTAGCGGTGAAATTATGGCCTCACTTAAAAAAGTGCTACAAATTCACTGCTGCACCTAAATAATCGCTTCCTAATTAAACATCCCGATTTGAAGTTAAGTGATCATTGAAAGCAACTCAACCCTATGATATGAATGACGATGAAAGAAGTTAAAACAGCTATAAACAAAATTAGAACAATCAAAATCATTGCTGGCCATTATTATTTATTCCTTTATATTACATTATTCCTAGTATTACCTCTCATACCTCTGTGGATACAATGTACTATGATATAAATTTCATATAACTAGCTAGGATCACCTACCTATTGGCCGGAAATACGGTACATGGAAGTACAATACTAAAACTCCTGTGAAAATCGAGATATTCTACTCATTAGTCAAATCGCTTTAATGGGCCTTAAAATTATGGCATCAAAATTACATCGACACTTTGGTATATTAACTTATTATTTGTACACAGAACACTGCCTAATATTATATGGTTTCCTTAACTATACCTGATGATATTCGAGGGGCGTAGCCAGTTTGTACTGAAGGCCCGGCCCTTCACTTTTTGGCCAAGGAATCATTTTCAAAACATCTTTATTCAAAACCCATTAACTTGCTGGGCGAGTTTAGGAGTCTAAACTAATAACGTACCAACTTCCTTTATTGCGTTTAAAAGTTGCAACTGTTTAACTGACTACGCTCTCCCTTTTCAACATTTAGGCTATGCAAATCATTAAATTATTTTCACTCTAAGGAAATATAAAATGAATCACTATTTCTAAGATTAATCGAATGAAGACCAATGAACATAAATGTCATTATTATAAATCATGCACAACTATGTTTAACTAAGGATGAAGATTATCTGAACTATCCTGTTGATTTCATATCTAAGTTTAGTAGTATTTCAACCGACTTACGAGTCGAACCCAGACGCTGAACGCGATCAATACCATGAATTAATGGAGCGTAAATTTTATGAGACTCCAAGAAGGAACTTAAAGGACATGACTCCTCTGTTTACAAATTAATCAAATATGAATAGTTCCTTCTCAGACTCAGAGCCCTAATTATCTAACTTCAATTTTCAATTATCAACATCAAAAATATTTCTTCAGTTTATTCCGCTCCTTCAAATAGACAGTGATTTTTGTAAACCCATGTTACCCATCAGACTAGTTTGTAAAAAGGTAATACACAAAATAAATCAATACTTTACATATTCTATTGTCTCTGCTGCTCCTGAATAAGTGTTTATAAGATACGCATTGTCTGTGCTGCTCCTGAACAAGTGTTTATATGATACGCATTGTCTGTGCTGCTCCTGAATAACTGTTCACAAAATATTTACATTGTCTCTGCTGCTCCTGAATAATTGTTTATATATACCGGTAAGACACGCATTGTCTCTTCTCCACCTATTGTAGAAGAAATCTGTCATTGGGCGATAAACTGCTGCTGGCTAAATTTCTCTGGACTTCTAGGCCTATGCAGTCGAATTCAAGATGGTTCTTCTGTGGTAGTTGATGATTTCAATTCAAGATGGAATCTTCTGTTGGCTATTCTAATCAGTACATTTTTCACCAGTACATCTTAGGCTGAGCATTTTCTTATAGATGTGATTAAGCTGAAATGAATAAAAGAAGATATCCTGTAATTATACAATATCTTACAATATACATAATTCTTCATATACCATTAATAATAATAAATTCCATGTACTGTCATTCAATTTCATTTAGAATTAATCGCAATATTTCCATCTATATTAAGTTACCTTTTATGATTGCTGGGTTGATGATTTTGATTCTAGTTGGCTGTGCGCTGTTCCAGTTGGTCGATTTTGGATAAGTAGTTGATCTCAAGCTGGGTTTTCCATATAGTTGAAATTTAGCTGCAATGATTAAAAGAAGTTATCCTGTAATGACAAGTTTTTTCAATGAGAATTTATCGCAATAATTCCATCTATATTAAGTTACCTTTTATGATTGCTGGGTTCGTTATCGGCGTGGATCATCTAAGTTGATTGGTTGCAGATTTTGATTCTAGTTGGCTGTGCGCTGTTCCAGTTGGTCGATTTTGGATGAGTAGTTGATCTCAAGCTGGGTTTTTCATATAGTTGAAATTTAGCTGCAATAATTAAAAGAAGTTATCCTGTAATGACAAGTTTTTTCAATGAGAATTTATCGCAATAATTCCATCTATATTAAGTTACCTTTTATGATTGCTGGGTTCGTTATCGGCGTGGATCATCTAAGTTGATTGGTTGATGATTTTGATTCTAGTTGGCTGTGCGCTGTTCCAGTTGGTCGATTTTGGATGAGTAGTTGATCTCAAGCTGGGTTTTTCATATAGTTGAAATTTAGCTGCAATAATTAAAAGAAGTTATCCTGTAATGACAAGTTTTTTCAATGAGAATTTATCGCAATAATTCCATCTATATTGAGTTACCTTTTATGATTGCTGGGTTCGTTATCGGCGTGGATCATCTAAGTTGATTGGTTGATGATTTGATTATAGCTGGCTGTGCGCTGTTCCAGTTGGTCGATTTTGGACGAGTAGTTGATCTCAAGCTGGGTTTTCCATATAGTTGAAATTTAGCTGCAATGATTAAAAGAAGTTATCCTGTAATGACAAGTTTTTTCAATGAGAATTTATCGCAATAATTCCATCTATATTAAGTTACCTTTTATGATTGCTGGGTTCATTATCGGCGTGGATCATCTAAGTTGATTGGTTGATGATTTGATTATAGCTGGCTGTGCGCTGTACCAGTTGGTCGATTTTGGACGAGTAGTTGATCTCAAGCTGGGTTTTCCATATAGTTGAAATTTAGCTGCAATGATTAAAAGAAGTTATCCTGTAATGACAAGTTTTTTCAATGAGAATTTATCGCAATAATTCCATCTATATTAAGTTACCTTTTATGATTGCTGGGTTCGTTATCAGCGTGGATCATCTAAGTTGATTGGTTGATGATTTGATTCTAGTTGGCAGCGCACTGTTCCAGTTAGTCGATTTTGGACGAGTAGTTGATCTCAAGCTGGGTTTTCCATATAGTTGAAATTTAGCTGCAATGATTAAAAGAAGTTATCCTGTAATGACAAGTTTTTTCAATGAGAATTTATCGCAATAATTCCATCTATATTGAGTTACCTTTTATGATTGCTGGGTTCGTTATCGGCGTGGATCATCTAAGTTGATTGGTTGATGATTTTGATTCTAGTTGGCTGTGCGCTGTTCCAGTTGGTCGATTTTGGATGAGTAGTTGATCTCAAGCTGGGTATTTCATATAGTTGAAATTTAGCTGCAATGATTAAAAGAAGTTATGCTGTAATGACAAATTTTTTCAATTAGAATTCATCGCAATTATTCCATCTATATTAAGTTACCTTTTATGATTGCTGGGTTCGTTATCGGCGTGGATCATCTAAGTTGATTGGTTGCAGATTATGATTTTAGTTGGCTGTGCGCTGTTCCAGTTGGTCGATTTTGGACGAGTAGTTGATCTCAAGCTGGGTTTTCCATGTAGTTGAAATTTGAGCGAAATTTAGCTGCAATGATTAAAAGAAGTTATCCTGTAATGACAAATTTTTTCAATTAGAATTTATCGCAATAATTCCATCTATATTAAGTTACCTTTTATGATTGCTGGGTTCGTTATCGGCGTGGATCATCTAATTTGATTGGTTGATGATTTGATTCTAGCTGGCTGTGCGCTGTTCCAGTTGGTCGATTTTGGACGAGTAGTTGATCTCAAGCTGGGTTATTCATATAGCTGAAATTTAGCTGCAATGATTAAAAGAAGTTATCCTGTAATGACAAGTTTTTTCAATTAGAATTTATCGCAATAATTCCTTCTATATTAAGTTACCTTTTATGATTGCCGGGTTCGTTATCGGCGTGGATCATCTAATTTGATTGGTTGATGATTTGATTCTAGCTGGCTGTGCGCTGTTCCAGTTGGTCGATTTTGGACGAGTAGTTGATCTCAAGCTGGGTTTTCCATATAGTTGAAATTTAGCTGCAATGATTAAAAGAAGTTATGCTGTAATGACAAGTTTTTTCAACGAGAATTTATCGCAATAATTCCATCTATATCGAGTTACCTTTTATGATTGCTCGGTTCATTATCGGCGTGGATCATCTAAGTTGATTGGTTGATGATTTGATTATAGCTGGCTGTGCGCTGTTCCAGTTGGTCGATTTTGGACGAGTAGTTGATCTCAAGCTGGGTTTTCCATATAGTTGAAATTTAGCTGCAATGATTAAAAGAAGTTATCCTGTAATGACAAATTTTTTCAATGAGAATTTATCGGAATAATTCCATCTATATTAAGTTACCTTTTATGATTGCTGGGTTCGTTATCGGCGTGGATCATCTAAGTTGATTGGTTGATGATTTGATTCTAGCTGGCTGTGCGCTGCTCCAGTTGGTCGATTTTGGACGAATAGTTGATCTCAAGCTGGGTTTTCCATGTAGTTGAAATTTAGCTGCAATGATTAAAAGAAGTTATCCTGTAATGACAAATTTTTTCAATTAGAATTTATCGCAATTATTCCATCTATATTAAGTTACCTTTTATGATTGCTGGGTTCGTTATGGGCGTGGATCATCTAAGTTGATTGGTTGCAGATTATGATTCTAGTTGGCTGTGCGCTGTTCCAGTTGGTCGATTTTGGACCAGTAGTTGATCTCAAGCTGGGTTTTTCATATAGTTGAAATTTAGCTGCAATGATTAAAAGAAGTTATCCTGTAATGACAAGTTTTTTCAATGAGAATTTATCGCAATAATTCCATCTATATTGAGTTACCTTTTATGATTGCTCGGTTCATTATCGGCGTGGATCATCTAAGTTGATTGGTTGATAATTTGATTCTAGCTGGCTGTGCGCTGTTCCAGTTGGTTGATTTTGGACGAATAGTTGATCTCAAGCTGGGTTTTCCATATAGTTGAAATTTAGCTGCAATGATTAAAAGAAGTTATTCTGAAATGACAGGTTTTTTCAATTAGAATTTATCGCAATAATTCCATCTATATTAAGTTACCTTTTATGATTGCCGGGTTCATTATCGGCGAGGGTCTCTTATGTTGGTTGTCTAATTTTACATATTTTTTTTCATATAACTTTTTTTCTGCCTAATTTAATACATTGAGATTTTGGAAATAACTATATTTTACAATATTTGGTCTTCTTTTCATGTAAATAGTCCGAAAGTTTACAAGGTTGAATAATTTTGTCTAAGTTTTTTACATTTCATGGGTCTTTTTTTCATGTAAATAGTCCGAAAGTTTACAAGGTTGAAAAATTTTGTCTAGTTTTATATTCAAAATCGGAAATCAAAGTACAGATATAGTTGTGTGATCGGTGGTCGATTTTACATAAATTTTGTTTTCTTTAAAACCAAGCACATAATTGGAAAATCCGGTTCCGGTTCATTCAATTAATCTTCCAACCAGTCTGAACCGGCAGGCGACTGATTAGGGTCAATTAAGTTGACTGCCTATTTTAATACATCAAGATTTGGAATATCTATATTACAAGGTTGAAGATCACTTTGTACATTTTATGACTAATTTATTATTAGAATAGCTGAAAAAAAGAGCAAAATCTTGTGAGCAGAAAATCCTTTCGAATATCACTGATCATGATTCATTCTAGATATCTGATATTGATTATTATAGTTTAACAACAATTCGGTAAAGCATCTCTAGCTATCTTGAGGAATACCAGAGTTACAGCAAATCTAATAATGCATAATCAATCTGTTCAAATTTTTTTTGTACTGTAGTTTCTCTTCTATCTTCAGAAATTCTTGATGTTTTTCTTCCATGGGTGCTAAACACCCAGTGGCCAGTAGACTTTTATTAAAACCCAGGCCCATCATATAGTGCAAACCTGCTAGTAATATTGCCCCCTATATACATTTCGATTGTCAGCTTAACCATGTTCATATTATCAAATTAACTTCATCGTCAATTAATAAACTTTAAGAGATATGTTTTCTACCCACAGATGGTGACATCTGTGCCCAGTGAATGGTATTCTCATCCATTTCAGTAATTCTAAATATTGCACGTAAAATATATACAATGATGTTGTAATTATGATAATATAACTAACTAGAGTGAGTGCGCTGCCAGCATTGAGCACACTGATCCTATAAGCAACATGGTTCTACAGATTTAAGAAACCTTGAATCATCCCCACACCTTGACAAATCCAGAATTCTGCAAAGCCTTAATGATTTAATAAATCCAACGCACAAGAGACAGAGTTAAAACACACCCTGTATAGGGTATAGGCCTAAACCAATAGTTAATTATACAGTTGTCTTATCAACCCATATGGTTTGGATTTGAGCACTTTTACCTTATATGAAGATGCTGAGTTAATCTTGATCGTAGATACCTAATAAATCAATTAATGTCCTAGCTATAATTAAAATTGTCTCGGACAATAATTTATTTGGGGCTTGAAATTTCTACACGAGAAGAATTTCAAATCCAGTACAAATTTGAATTCATCATTATTTCAACTGCTAATTTTGCATCAGAGCTTTTGATTCCTAGCTTAACGAACCCAGAATTCCCCAAAACCTAACTGATTCAACAGATCCCTCACACATGTGGCCCAGTTAGACACAGACAACATTGCACGATACAGTTGTCTCATCCACTACGCTATTTTCTAAATAATTTTCACTTATATTCATTATATTGAATTAATTTTAACTAATTTTCTAGATATCTAAGCGATCCGTTTATTAGTCATCATACTAGCTACATCTTAATTATCAGTCAACAATATTTATATTTATATGGAGCCTGAAAATCTACACGAGTAGAATTTCAGATGTGGTGAATTCATCACTATTTGAATTCACCAGAAATTAAGACAAAAGCACATTTTTAGTGGTAAATTAGAAATTTCCTTATAGCCGAATTGCTATGTAATCTTTAGTTCTTTTATATCTTTTACAGTACACTGTGTATAAGGATCGAAAGACCTTGTTATGACCGGACCTCCCTGGTGCGGTGCAAGACATGATGCTGGAATATAGTTTGAAGGAGAGGGGTTAGTAAAAGAGAGCTATTAGCAAGAGGAATAAGACCTAAGTTTAGGATATCATGTCAGATTAAGGCTCTCAATCTGACATACACAGTGAAATTGAAATATTCTCCCTTCCAAATTCAGGAATGTATTTTTGCACGTACAGATTTGTTTTATCTCCCTTCAATCGGAAGTAAATCTGCGTTAAATGTCAATTTGGCAATGTGTTTCAAAACTAATACAGCTGTATGACGACACAATAGGTTCACTTTAGATACAGATAAATAATTAATTTGCTCAGATACACATATATCAGCTACATTTTAAATGTCAATGGACTTGAATTAAAAATAATTTCACATAACAATTGAATTAACCTCAATTGTAGATATCTAAGTAATACGTTAATGAGTATTTCATCTTAGCTATATTCTAATTGTCAGTTAAACTATATCTATTATGCGTCACTTGACACACAGTAGGCCTATGGCTTTTAGATATCATTTGAATCAGTAAGGTTTTGGTAAATTTTTGGCAATATTGAAGAGCATGACCAGTCGCCGTAAGTATGGCAGTTGGAGATATAAATACTGATCAGTCGATGAGACTGATTCACTTATTATATAGATATGCTCAAATATACATATATCAGCTATATCTCAATTGTCAGTTTAATCATATTTATAATGGGCCTGCATCACATATAAATTATTTCATACATAGCATATAAATAGTTTTTGATCTTACATGAAATATTAAATTCATCTTAATTGTGGATATCTAAGCCATTGGTTAATGAGCAATTTTTCCTAGCTATATATATGATGATTGTCAGTTAAACAATAATCATAGCCCAAAACAAGGCACAGAGTATGGCTCTGGGGAATGATTTGGATTAAGTAAAGCTTTCATTATTCTAGATTTATCAAAGTGCTGAGACCTAATCACAGTTTCTAAAAGACACGCAGTCCATAGTTTTCCCCATATATATTACACCAGATCTCGATAGAGCCCTAGACAATATTTTATACATCTTTCCCCCAGGAATTCATTAATGTAATGGGTAAAGCAGCATATAATATATACTGTAAAGTGCCCGAATGTTTATAAATGACATATGTATCAATATATTATTTGTAAAAAAATCTATTAACCGACGATAAAGTTTAATTGATATATATCTTTACTAGTAAAGCCAGCCTAAATGTATATGGGGCCCTAAAATATCTACACCTTAAGAATTTCTCGTCAAACATTATAAGATATTGAATGATTGCTAATATCTAAGCGATTGGTTAATTAGTAAATTGTCCTATCTATATCTTGATTGTCAGTTAAACAAGCCATATGAGGCCTGAAATATCTACGGTACATTCGGAAAATTTCACATAAGATATTGAATTTACCTTAATTGTACATACTTAAAAAATCTTTTAATCAATAACTGACCAATCTACCTTTAATTATCAGACCAAAGAATATTCAAGGGACCTCACTCAATCATTTCGTCTAATATTGTAAATATTCAAGCAATCATTGCCCTAGCTATAGCCTATTTCAATTTACTTTTAACAATATACCGGCCATAGAGCTTCAATAAAGTAGTGCGGAGATGGCGAGTTTGACCAGCGTCTGTATCCTCACCAGTGCCTATGCATTCTACCCCAGATATGAAAAATCAACTTAGCTTTATGTATGTATGCATTCCTGTTGCCATGCAGGATGAGACTGCCAGGTTTGGTTGCCCAGGTCTTTTGGTGTTTGGTTCATTCAACGTGGAGTCTTTTGTGGGCACTTCTAGTGGGTAGATTTTAAATGGGCCTTTCCGGATTAACCTGAAATGAGTAAAAGAACGATATTCTGTAGTTACACAATCCTTTCTGTATCATACATCGTAATTTACACATGTATCAACTTAACTTTCAATATTGCTGAGTTCAGTGTTCTTTTTTCGCCATCTTCTGTAGTCACCTTCAGCATCTTCTTCTTCATCTTGGGAGTCCTGAAATGAAAAAAAAGAGAAGAGCGATGAAAACCTGGTACGGAACAAAACTAATTGTAAATACAATATACATAATTCTTCATAAACCATTAAAATAATAATAAATTCCATGTACCGTAAATCAATTTCATTTAGAATTAATCGCAATAATTCCATCTATATTAAGTTACCTTTTATGATTTTGATTCTAGTTGGCTGTGCGCTGTTTCAGTTGGTCGATTTTGGACGAGTAGTTGATCTCAAGCTGGGTTTTTCATATAGTTGAAATTTAGCTGCAATGATTAAAAGAAGTTATCCTGTAATGACAAATTTTTTCAATTAGAATTTATCGCAATAATTCCATCTATATTGAGTTACCTTTTATGATTGCTGGGTTCGTTATCGGCGTGGATCATCTAAGTTGATTGGTTGATGATTTGATTATAGCTGGCTGTGCGCTGTTCCAGTTGGTCGATTTTGGACGAGTAGTTGATCTCAAGCTGGGTTTTCCATATAGTTGAAATTTAGCTGCAATGATTAAAAGAAGTTATCCTGTAATGACAAGTTTTTTCAATGAGAATTTATCGCAATAATTCCATCTATATTAAGTTACCTTTTATGATTGCTGGGTTCATTATCGGCGTGGATCATCTAAGTTGATTGGTTGATGATTTGATTATAGCTGGCTGTGCGCTGTACCAGTTGGTCGATTTTGGACGAGTAGTTGATCTCAAGCTGGGTTTTCCATATAGTTGAAATTTAGCTGCAATGATTAAAAGAAGTTATCCTGTAATGACAAGTTTTTTCAATGAGAATTTATCGCAATAATTCCATCTATATTAAGTTACCTTTTATGATTGCTGGGTTCGTTATCAGCGTGGATCATCTAAGTTGATTGGTTGATGATTTGATTCTAGTTGGCAGCGCGCTGTTCCAGTTAGTCGATTTTGGATGAGTAGTTGATCTCAAGCTGGGTTTTTCATATAGTTGAAATTTAGCTGCAATGATTAAAAGAAGTTATCCTGTAATGACAAGTTTTTTCAATGAGAATTTATCGCAATAATTCCATCTATATTAAGTTACCTTTTATGATTGCTGGGTTCGTTATCGGCGTGGATCATCTAAGTTGATTGGTTGATGATTTTGATTCTAGTTGGCTGTGCGCTGTTTCAGTTGGTCGATTTTGGACGAGTAGTTGATCTCAAGCAGGGTTTTCATATAGTTGAAATTTAGCTGCAATGATTAAAAGAAGTTATCCTGTAATGACAAGTTTTTTCAATGAGAATTTATCGCAATAATTCCATCTATATTAAGTTACCTTTTATGATTGCTGGGTTCGTTATCGGCGTGGTTCATCTTAGTTGATTGGTTGATGATTTTGATTCTAGTTGGCTGTGCGCTGTTCCAGTTGGTCGATTTTGGATGAGTAGTTGATCTCAAGCTGGGTTTTCATATAGTCGAAATTTAGCTGCAATGATTAAAAGAAGTTATACAGTAATGACAAATTTTTCAATGAGAATTTATCGCAATAATTCCATCTATATTAAGTTACCTTTTATGATTGCCGGGTTCATTATCGGCGAGGGTCTCCTATGTTGGTTGTCTAATTTTACATATTTTTTTTCATATAACTTTTTTTCTGCCTAATTTAATACATTGAGATTTTGGAAATAACTATATTTTACAATATTTGGTCTTCTTTTCATGTAAATAGTCCGAAAGTTTACAAGGTTGAATAATTTTGTCTAAGTTTTTTACATTTCATGGGTCTTTTTTTCATGTAAATAGTCCGAAAGTTTACAAGGTTGAAAAATTTTGTCGAGTTTTATATTCAAAATCGGAAATCAAAGTACAGATATAGTTGTGATCGGGGGTCGATTTTACATAAATTTTGTTTTCTTTAAAACCAAGCACAAATTGGAAAATCCGGTTCCGGTTCATTCAATTAATCTTCCAACCAGTCTGAACCGGCAGGCGACTGATTAGGGTCAATTAAGTTGACTGCCTATTTTAATACATCAAGATTTGGAATATCTATATTACAAGGTTGAAGATCACTTTGTACATTTTATGACTAATTTATTATTAGAATAGCTGAAAAAAAGAGCAAAATCTTGTGAGCAGAAAATCCTTTCGAATATCACTGATCATGATTAACGTGTCAATTCATATATATATATATATATAAGATCAGCAATGTGGACCGGAAAGTAGATTTTGATAATAGTCAATTATTAAACGATTCAATTAATTAATCTATATTCATTCTAGATATCTGATATTGATTATTATAGTTTAACAACAATTCGGTAAAGCATCTCTAGCTATCTTGAGGAATACCAGAGTTACAGCAAATCTAATAATGCATAATCAATCTGTTCAAATTTTTTTTGTACTGTAGTTTCTCTTCTATCTTCAGAAATTCTTGATGTTTTTCTTCCATGGGTGCTAAACACCCAGTGGCCAGTAGACTTTTATTAAAACCCAGGCCCATCATATAGTGCAAACCTGCTAGTAATATTGCCCCCTATATACATTTCGATTGTCAGCTTAACCATGTTCATATTATCAAATTAACTTCATCGTCAATTAATAAACTTTAAGAGATATGTTTTCTACCCACAGATGGTGACATCTGTGCCCAGTGAATGGTATTCTCATCCATTTCAGTAATTCTAAATATTGCACGTAAAATATATACAATGATGTTGTAATTATGATAATATAACTAACTAGAGTGAGTGCGCTGCCAGCATTGAGCACACTGATCCTATAAGCAACATGGTTCTACAGATTTAAGAAACCTTGAATCATCCCCACACCTTGACAAATCCAGAATTCTGCAAAGCCTTAATGATTTAATAAATCCAACGCACAAGAGACAGAGTTAAAACACACCCTGTATAGGGTATAGGCCTAAACCAATAGTTAATTATACAGTTGTCTTATCAACCCATATGGTTTGGATTTGAGCACTTTTACCTTATATGAAGATGCTGAGTTAATCTTTATCGTAGATACCTAATAAATCAATTAATGTCCTAGCTATAATTAAAATTGTCTCGGACAATAATTTATTTGGGGCTTGAAATTTCTACACGAGAAGAATTTCAAATCCAGTACAAATTTGAATTCATCATTATTTCAACTGCTAATTTTGCATCAGAGCTTTTGATACCTAGCTTAACGAACCCAGAATTCCCCAAAACCTAACTGATTCAACAGATCCCTCACACATGTGGCCCAGTTAGACACAGACAACATTGCACGATACAGTTGTCTCATCCACTGCGCTATTTTCTAAATAATTTTCACTTATATTCATTATATTGAATTAATTTTAACTAATTTTCTAGATATCTAAGCGATCCGTTTATTAGTCATCATACTAGCTACATCTTAATTATCAGTCAACAATATTTATATTTATATGGAGCCTGAAAATCTACACGAGTAGAATTTCAGATGTGGTGAATTCATCACTATTTGAATTCATCAGAAATTAAGACAAAAGCACATTTTTAGTGGTAAATTAGAAATTCCCTTATAGCCGAATTGCTATGTAATCTTTAGTTCTTTTATATCTTTTACAGTACACTGTGTATAAGGATCGAAAGACCTTGTTATGACCGGACCTCCCTGGTGCGGTGCAAGACATGATGCTGGAATATAGTTTGAAGGAGAGGGGTTAGTAAAAGAGAGCTATTAGCAAGAGGAATAAGACCTAAGTTTAGGATATCCGGTCAGATTAAGGCTCTCAATCTGACATACACAGTGAAATTGAAATATTCTCCCTTCCAAATTCAGGAATGTATTTTTGCACGTACAGATTTGTTTTATCTCCCTTCAATCGGAAGTAAATCTGCGTTAAATGAATTTGGCAATATGTATCAAAATTAATACAGCTGTATGACGACACAATAGGTTCACTTTAGATACAGATAAATAATTAATTTGCTCAGATACACATGTATCAGCTACATTTTAAATGTCAATGGACTTGAATTAAAAATAATTTCACATAACAATTGAATTAACCTTAATTGTAGATATCTAAGTAATACGTTAATGAGTAATTCATCTTAGCTATATTCTAATTGTCAGTTAATAGACTATATTATGCGTCACTTGACACACAGTAGGCCTATGGCTTTTAGATACCATTTGAATCAGTAAGGTTTTGGTAAACTTTTGGCAATATTGAAGAGCATGACCAGTCGCCGTAAGTACGGCAGTTGGAGATATAAACACTGATCAGTCGATGAGACTGATTCAATTATACAGATATGCTCAAATATACATATATCAGCTATATCTCAATTGTCAGTTTAATCATATTTATAATGGACCTGTATCACATATAAATTATTTCATACATAGCATATAAATAGTTTTTGATCTTACATGAAATATTAAATTCATCTTAATTGTGGATATCTAAGCCATTGGTTAATGAGCAATTTTTCCTAGCTATATATATGATGATTGTCAGTTAAACAATAATCATAGCCCAAAAAAGGTACAAAGTATGACTCCGGGGAATGATTTGGATTAATTAAAGCTTTCTTTATTCTCGATTTATCAAAGTGTTGAGACCTAATCACAGTTTCTAAAAGACCCGCAGTCCATAGTTTTCCCCATATATATTACACCAGATCTCGATAGAGCCCTAGACAATATTTTATACATCTTTCCCCCAGGAATTCATTAATGTAATGGGTAAAGCAGCACATAATATATACTGTAAAGTGCCCGAATGTTTATAAATGACATATGTATCAATATATTATTTGTAAAAAAATCTATTAACCGACGATAAAGTTTAATTGATATATATCTTTACTAGTAAAGCCAGCCTAAATGTATATGGGGCCCTAAAATATCTACACCTGAAGAATTTCTCGTCAAACATTATAAGATATTGAATGATTGCTAATATCTAAGCGATTGGTTAATTAGTAAATTGTCCTATCTATATCTTGATTGTCAGTTAAACAAGCCATATGAGGCCTGAAATATCTACGGTACATTCGGAAAATTTCACATAAGATATTGAATTTACCTTAATTGTACATACTTAAAAAATCTTTTAATCAATAACTGACCAATCTACCTTTAATTATCAGACCAAAGAATATTCAAGGGACCTCACTCAATCATTTCGTCTAATATTGTAAATATTCAAGCAATCATTGCCCTAGCTATAGCCTATTTCAATTTACTTTTAACAATATACCGGCCATAGAGCTTCAATAAAGTAGTGCGGAGATGGCGAGCTTGACCAGCGTCTGTATCCTCACCAGTGCCTATGCATTCTACCCCAGATATGAAAAATCAACTTAGCTTTATGTATGTATGCATTCCTGTTGCCATGCAGGATGAGACTGCCAGGTTTGGTTGCTCAGGTCTTTTGGTGTTTGGTTCATTCAACGTGGAGTCTTTTGTGGGCACTTCTAGTGGGTAGATTTTAGATGGGCCTTTCCGGATTAACCTGAAATGAGTAAAAGAACGATATTCTGTAGTTACACAATCCTTTCTGTATCATACATCGTAATTTACACATGTATCAACTTAACTTTCAATATTGCTGAGTTCAGTGTTCTTTTTTCGCCATCTTCTGTAGTCGCCTTCAGCATCTTCTTCTTCATCTTGGGAGTCCTGAAATGAAAAAAAAAGAGAAGAGCGATGAAAACCTGGTACGGAACAAAACGAATGTCCGAAAGCTTTTCAGCTCTCCGTCCCCGGTCACATGCCCAGAACACCAGACAATGAGCCAGCCAGGAATATACTGCCCTCTACACGCCCTCACACAGAACGCGAAAACCAGGATGACGACGCCTTACTTTCACCATTTACCGACAGGGTGTGCCGGGTGACGTCAGTAACTGACAAACCTATCAAATTGCCCAAGCCAAAAATAGGGCAGCGCAACTGGATTGCCCGGACTAGCACTCAAAGGAAGACAAGACTTAATCCCGCCCGAAGCAACCCACAGGGAATCAATGAATATAAACACTCAAAGGAGACAGGGAAATTAATCCCTGCCCGAAGCAATCCCTTAAAAGGAATCAATGAATAGTAGACAGTCCAGCTTTACCACTCCATTTTTAACCTGTGCAATCAGACTGACTTGTCCGTCATTGACGTCACCCAGCACACTCTGTTGATACATGGGGAGTGAGGCCTCATCATCCTGGTTTTCGTGTTCCGTATGAGGGCGTGTAGAGGGCAGCCATTTCCTGACCGACTCTTTTTCTGACATCCTCGACATGTGACCGGCGAAGGAGAGCTGACGCTTTCGGACATTAGTTTTGTTCCAGCAAACGTTGAAATTCGACAGAGAAATCGGCCCTGAAAAATAAAACGGGTTAATCCCTGAAAAATAGAACTGATTAATAAACACGGAACAGTACAGGACAGCACAGAGACAAACAGTAACACATAAAACATAAAGACGTCGTTCCTCAGGAAGCAGGAACAGGAGCAGGAGCGGGAGCGCAGCGAAAATCGCCAGGAGGAGAATCCACGGTAGCATGTTCACAGTGTGAGTGTGCAGAGGTGAATGAAGGCCTATGCTTGTACTACACCGTGGTCAGCCGGTGACGTATTCAATAGGGCATGTGAATGCTATCAACAACTCTGAAAAACCGCTATTGTGTCTCTATTGTTGAATGGATTTACCTTGAATACGCGCCAGTAGCCAGGCGAACCTATCGTGGAACTTTAAGGCCATATAAATAAATTATTTGATTCTCGACTCTAGAATTTAGCGCCGCCTAGTTCTTTTCAGTCTGTTGCGGTCGGCTCCAGTCAGTCGGCTCCGGTCATACTCTTCGAGCGTCAGTCGATCGTTCGTCTGGGGTCTTAACCTGCTGAAATGAAAGCATGAAACCGAGTTCGATTTAAAAGGTTACAGTCCTCAAATAATAAATACAGAATTAAATAAACCTTGGACGCTGGAGTCCAGACTTTTTGAAATAATTAATATTTTTAAAAGTGGAACAGGCATGTTTAGTGGAACAACAGGCGTCAAATTCATCTGTGTTTACTACTACTACAAATCACTATTGAATTGTAAACAGTTGACACAGTGATAATTAAAAGTTCATTATTTCAATGGTATTTATCTGCCAGTCTTGAGCAACTGCAGTCCCAGGTCAGTGATGGACTGGTCAGGATTGACTGAGCCTAACCGAGCATCTTCCGAAAATTCCAGGAATCGAATGGTTAACTAGGTGCGTCCAAAGCAAATATTTACAAACTGATTTTAAACTTTTGTGTACACACGTACACGGCACGTTCTTGGGTCCAGTATCATCGGATATATTGCGTCCACTCGTAATTCAAACGTGTCCAAACACATTTCATTTCTAGTCCACACTTCAAACAAATTGATTTTCACACAGCTGCGCGCGGCTGATAATGAACTTGTCGAGATGATTAAAATTACGATCAAACGTTATGATTAGATTTCATTCATCAAATCGAATCGGCAGGCCTTCTGCTGTCCTAGAATAACGAGATCGTTAGAATTCGGATTAACTCTGAGAATATTCTCACAAAAACAACAAGAATATATACTTCAGGTTCGTAATTCGAAGCAGAATAGCCGGAGTGAAAGTTCAAACCGAAAGTGCGTCGCAAGACATACTTCGCAAAAACATGGTGCATATCGCGCGGATAAAAGCATTAGTCCTACTGCTATTTTTGCTGTTGCAAATCATAGTACTAAGTTATGGAGCTCCATTACACATACACCATAGGATCAACATGAAGGATCGTGCAGCCAAACCAGGGAAGTTTTTAGAAATCTCGATATATTGAGATTTGTCAATTTGCCAAATTATGTGTATTTAAGTTTAACATCTGCATGACAAGCAATCACCAGCAGAAAACATTATTTCGAACTTTAGATACTGTTTTTCCTCAACTAAATGAAGTTGTATTTTTACGGATTTTTCATTACTTTATATAGAACAAAGCAGTATACCAGAGCAACTTCCACTGACCAGGAAATTAGGTATGGCTCCCGACATCGCATTTTAGTCCCACAGCGCGGGGTGTTAAGGGGTTACGACGAACTGCCCACAATTCGAAAAAGGCCCACTTTTGAAAAACGACTTTTTATAGAAATTCCTATGAATTATTATTGGAGTTTAATAGAGTTCTTAAAATTTCTAAATGATTCATTCTTTCAAAAGCTGGCAATGAACGCCACTGGAAGCCTGGAACTGCGAGCGTATTTGCCGTTCACAAAGTAACGTCTTAACCCTCGAGCACATTTTCAAAAATGTTCGCATTCTAACGAAAGCGAACTGCCTATGCAAATCGATCACATTTTGATGAACTTTACCTTGGTTGGCTGCAAACTGTAACGAAAATACCATTTCAGGTTCACGCAGCGCTACATTTAAGCGTGCATGGTTAAATCTGGTGAAAAAACCACGGCAGATGATTACTACTGGCAAATTCGGGTCGCTTTTTGGTTGGCTTAATATTGGTTAGTTTCATATGAATATTCTATGGACGTGATAAATCGTAGCGAGCGGAAGACCATCCATTCGAAAACGTCATCATCTCTCGAGAACATTCCACTCGATCAAAGACCCGTCGAAATAGAAATGCGGCGCTTCTTGAAATGTAAACCATCATTTACTAGTGAATGAAATTAAAACAGTACCAAAAACGATTGAAAATTGTCTTCTGCAACGAACCTCGATTAATGAACTGCATGTATAAAAGCGTCTGTCATAGACTTCATTCAATAAACTGATAAACAAAATAGTCTGTATTCGAAAGTCTGGTGTGTTTTATTGGGAATATTTTTCAACCAAATGTAATTTTCTACATTAGCTATAATAAGATTATCGTGCCGTGTTTAGTTCGAATCGCACTGGCTTACAGCTCGGCGGAAACCCGAATCGCCCGGTCTCTCCTATTTCTAGATTCGGTTCAGCACGTTAGAGGCGCAATATCTAAGCTGCGCAACTTGACCCATCATATTTTCATCTTTTGACATGCTCTGTATATCGAATTTGAAAATACTGCATAATTTTCGACCGATCTCCTCGTTACGGACTTGTTGACGATACCCGGAATTCAGTTTACTGCCGAGAAAATTCTTCTAAAAAAAGCGTTTAACTTTTTTAGGACACCCGATGGCCAAAGGCTGTGGTTGAGAGGAGAACGAAAAACATTCAGACGGAATGATATTTGTGATAAACATTCAAACTTTATTTTTCTCATACACATATCATTCGAACTAACATTTTTGGAAAAAAATATGTTTCTCCAATCGAATATAGATATCACAATTTAATATAAATAGTGTTGCGAATTATTGCGTCGCAATATGTCATCATTTAGACTGTTAAACTACCTATTTCAGACCCTTAAAAATTCCCACCAAAAATCCTTTAAAACATTAATATAAAATCAATACATAAAACTATATAACAATTTAGAATCTACTATAGGCTAAATATTTGACTTTGAATACAAAACAATCTGCAGGGGCCAGTTGCTTAAAAGTTATTTTAGTTTGTGGATGAATGACTGACACGGTGACAAACAACACTCAGTCAAGGTCCGTTATAACACTATTAACGTCAACATTTTTCATACAACAAATTTGCCCTAACTAACTCAAATTCAATGAAAATATCATTCGTTATAGCGTCCCAACGATGAAGTACTTTCACTGTTCTTATCAATTGCAGTTGTACGCGTTAACAGTTTGAGTCGAATCTAGTTGATTTTCAATCAATTACTTACCCTTGAATTAGAACATTAACTCGCATCTGTCGAACTGCATTTCAGTCCTAAATTTTCAAAAGAATCTTTCGCGCAAACTGACCCTGCATCGAAAATTTACAAATTCATCCAACTAAATTTACGAATCAAATTCTATTTGTTAAATCAACATTTGGATGTTTTATGCTGCACTTGCGATATACAAAAAATTTGCAAATGATTTTCCCTAGCATCAGGAAAATTCAAATTCGTATTTTCCATTCACGTCTAATAATACTAAGTAAATTATGCCATTATTCAAATAGTTATTGTTGATAATAAGGTTCAGGCCATCTGGTATTTCCATTTTGTAGTAGTTTTCACCACTAGTGGGGGCGATTTGACATGAAAATTAATAATCCGATTGATAATGAACTAGAAACTATTCTGATTTAGAAAGTATTTTGATGATTTTGGAAGTAATTAAGCTCTTGTCTTAGCAGAGTAGCAACTACTACTCTTTGATAGCAGCGGTTGTCAGTTTTGAAGGTTTGATTTGATGAGAACAAACAATATTTTCATTCACTATCTCGGCTTCGACGCATAAAGTTCGTCCTTTATTTTCGGAGTCAGTAAACCGCTATACGCTTGCCTCAAATCGGACAATGAATCATCGAGATCAATACTTTCCGACGGTTTTTGGCGTTTGTCGTCGCGTGGATTCGAAACGCTGCGCGTTATCGGCATCGTAATCGGCAGCTGTGGATCGTGATGCCGCCGCTGCTGCTGCTGCTGAGACGGAGGGACGGATTGTTTCGTAGCGGCCGTCAACGGAAACGCATTGTCTAATAAACGTTTGGCAATCTCGGACGGCGCGCGATCGCTGTAGACATCGACGGAGGACACCGGTATAGGTGGCGCTACGGTACGCGATTGATTCAATTGCCGGAACAGATCCTGAATAAAAACAACAGATGATTATTATCTATTAAAATGCGTGTAGAAATCTGCAATTCGCAACCTGGACCCTGGCAACCCTCAGATATTCAATAATTCATCATCATTCTCACAATATCCACACTTCACATGAGTTCTGGGCTTCACTTGAGAAATTCCATTCATTGAAAATGAACTACAAACACCAGACATTTTATCATTTTAAACCTTTTATCAGAACACCTTTGAAAAGTGATTGTTCAGGACTTTGAATTGAAAATGAACTAACACTAGATATTTCATCTGAACATACTTTAAAAAAAAATCAAGACTTCACACTAGAATGGTTGTGAGTGCCAATAGGAAGGGAGTATGACTAGTTCAGGGGTGTATGAACTGACCTGAGATCGTTGCTGAGTGGATTCAGGATCATATTTTGCTCGTCGAGGCCTTGCCCTCATATTATGTCCGAGTTTAACCATATTCTGTCGAAAGAAAAACCAATCCAACAAACGTTGAAAAATAACTTTTCAAAGTTATTGGGATACTCAATAAAATATTCTATGACCTTATGGCGTAATTTGAAATGATTAAAACTATAAAGGTCTTTTCAGAAATTGTAAATGCTTTGCGTCAGTTACAATCATTATCAACGTAACATATACTTACGATATCATCACTGTAAGCGTACTGTTGACTGTCATCGTATCGAGACCAGCTACGTCGATGACCATGCTTCTTCCTTCTGCTATAAATAATAGACCATGAAATGAAATTTATTTTTAAACAGCATAGGAACATAATCGCTTATTGTTAAATTCATTTCATAGAATGGCTGGATTTTTTTCTATTCTTGAAAAAAAATGATTTTTTGCAGTCCTTCAATACTGTGTAAAATGGATTAAGAACTGATTCAATTCTGGTCACCCCGATACTTAAGGACATTTTTATGGTACTAACTTTGTACCCTATAATTCTTGGCAACAAACGTCTATGTGTTTGGAATGATGTAAACGTAGCAGATTATTCTTACACACCTGTGGCTAGAGGATGACGGATTACTCTGTTTTTCCCTTTCTTCTTTTAGCTACAAAAAGAAATTGAAAGGAATACATGAATCATACAAGTCAGCAACAGGACTGCAGCTTAGTCACTAAACGGACTGAGATTAAATAAGGAACTGGACAGTTTCCAGACATTGGTTTCGCCAGACATTGGAATATGATTAACTACATGGAACAGCATTTTTCTGTTGAGATTCTCAATTTGATACGGCCGTCTTGCTTTTACTTTCAGAAGCGGAAATGCAAACATTTTACATACTTGCAGTAAAAGCTGCTGTCTTTCCCTCTGACGATTTTTGTTGCGAATTTTCTCCATTTCGACGCGGTCTTGAATCGTGAAGTCCTGTGCACCACTCCATGGATCCTGAACATGAGAACAAAATAAGATTTAATGAGAAAAGGGTGTCTTATGCTATCGCTACAACTCTCAGAGTTTTAGAGACTGTATTGGCAATACCCGTGGCTTTACATTGGATTTTCCAGTGTACTTGATCCAACGATTTTCAATTCAGCAAATCAGCAAAGCCTTAAGCCCTCACAATGCACCAAACATTACTTAGATTATCAAAATTTTCTGTGGTCGCTTGTACCCTATTCCCTCACAATTGTTTTGCACCGGCTTCGCTAGATGCAAAACCTATCTATTAAAAATCCTATCTATTAAGAACCTGAATCTGCCTTTGAGTCTTCGGAGACATTTCCTTTGTTCAAACTGCTGAAGGCTGATCAGTACTAGTACTAGTAAATCAATACGTTACCATAAGCTTTACGGGAACTCTAGGCCTCTGTTTAAGCTCGGCGGCGAAGTGAGGCTGTACGGGCGCGGGCGTGAAATCATCTTCGACGTCGATGCTTTCGATATCTGGAAGAACGGTAGATCGTAGACGAACGGGTGGACGGACGGTCGAAGGTAGAGCGGGCATTAATCGCTCGTCGAGACGACTGAGCTTAGCAACGTTTTCATAAACTCCAGCCGGAGACGACTCGTATCCAGCCTGAAACAAACAAATGAAATTTAAGAGTTAAGGAAAAAAAATAATGATACCTTGCTTCTTCTAATTGACCAGGGCCCTGTTTCATAGACTGAGTGTCAGAGTTATCCCTAGGGGTAAATCCTCGATTTGGGTGACAACCACCATAGTAACAATGCAAAACAATGGTTATAACTCTTGGTGTTTCAGACATGAGGAACCTACCTCCACATCCATGTATTCATCAGTGTATAATCTATCAGCGGATGAAACACGTTTCGCAATACGAGGTTTAAAAATCACTTCCCCGGCATCATTATCGTCAGCAGCCACAGCCCCGGCGGTATTGCTATATTCAAAAATTATAAATAAACAATTTGGGTCAGGTTGGTGAACTTTGGAATTTTCACATTTTTTTCACATCCAAGCATTTGCCGTTTTCACAATTTTTCATAACAAAAAAACATTCATCCACGGGAAGATTTTGGTAAAGCTTTTGATGAATCTACTAAGATCATCCAGTAAATATCCCAGGTACTATAAAACAGAAAGTACCTGGGATATTGGATGATCATCCTGCTACAAACTTCAAATGAAATATATGAGCCCGGCCCTGGCTAGCCCTGTTGTACACACCGTCTGACCTTTTGTTTTGGATGTACAATTTCATTTGAATCTCAACACCTTTTTGCTTTATGATTTTTCATGCAGATATGCATTTCACAGAATTTTTTACGTCAAACTATAAAGCGCCATAATTATATAAAAAAGCGCTGACGAATCCGTTTGTTGGATTTGTTACAGAATTCATCGTAAAATCAACCTTTTTCGATCGAATTCAGGAAAAATGCGTGCGATTCAAAACATATATCAGTAAGAGTTTTCACTTCTCTCGACTCGAAAACTAATTCTGAAGTATATATTAACATACAAAGAGTTTATTTCGCTCGTAACTGGAAATAACCCGGAAAGTGCCCGCTTGTTGCCAAAACAATACCCATAAGACCGTCTAGTGCTGCCACCGTCCGGATAGACGGATTAATGGACAGGACATCCTGTCCGTTATACGCAGTCCATATCCGTAGGCACAAGCGGGCCGGGCTAGACGCCCAAACGTCGTAATACAATTTCGGAAAGATGACGATTACAGAAACAGTAAGTTTTAAACAGTTTTTTACATTTTCAGTCGATAGTTTTCCAAACAACCGGCTCCAAAATGGAGTGAGACGTCATTGAAAAAATCGAACGGGCGCCGGGAACACTGTGTAGCCGGACCGCCAAATTGAGTTGTATGTTTCTTACCTGTTACCAGATTTACTCATGCGGCGTTGATCTGACAGTCTTGCAATATTTTCCTTGTCTAACGATGGCTAGAAAGCGGAGAAAAACTCAAAAATATTGTCTGGATGATCTACAAAATCTATCATAAATCTCTCCAGATACCGGTCTATTTATTCACTATTTCGATATGATGTGGAATGGTTGATAGTAATTTTTTCCTCATAGATTTAGGCTATTCAGTTACCTGTCGTGAAGGAAATGGTGACGTTTGCACTGATGTGTTGACTGCCTGCTCGGGGACTAGTTTCGGTTCGAACTCTGTGCCGACATCGTGCGTCACCGGTTTCGTCGGGGAAGAGCCGTTTAGCGATAAGACGGATAGACAGTCCGGTGGAACCGGTCTCTCTACTCTCTCTCGTACATCGCTGTCGGTTGTATGAACCGAGGCGGCGGTTGTACGGGTCGGAGTAGGCACCTCGTCAACTGTTGATAGTCCCGATGGCGGCGAAATCGGTAGAGGCGCAATGGCCATCGAGCTCATCGAGTCAATCGTATACGTCGATACTTTACGATCGACTTCGTCAAATCGAACTGTTGTCGACGACGGTATGTTGTCCGTCTGAATATTTTCTTCGATCAGCGGAGTTCGATCGACCGGGGAAACAGTCGGCGTCGAGGTAGATTCTGGTGACATAGTTAACGCCAAGCGTCTGTGAGATGGCAATAAAAACGTCGCCAATGACATATTGCGCAATGTAAACTTTCCTTTTCGCTTCTTCGAGCCGGATGCACCGTCCGCATCGTCGGTTTTACTATGACTTTCTCTCTCGATGCTCGGGCTATAAGGAGCAGTATTTGGCGGTGGGGCTGGCGCGACTCGACGCTTTCTTCTTGCAGTATTTGGGGTGGGAGTTTGCGATGGTACTGGAGGAGACAGCGATTTCTCGCCGCTTCCAGAATCACGTACACTGTACCAATGACGCTTTCCCTTGACGATCTGAATACAAACAGATGTTATTAGACCTTTCATGAATGATTTGTTCTGGCTAACAGGATGTAAGTTGTCCATATCCAAACAACCTCCTCCCCTTGTCCACAAAAGTCTAAAGTTCACATACCCACCCTCCCCCTCGACCTTGGATGTATCTTATTGTCAGCCCCTTACCTGTTCTAATCGTCGATTTTCCTGTAATTTCCGGAGTCGGTCTTTTTGCATCTTGTGTTTTTTCACGCATATGAAAATTATGATGATGACGATGGTGAAGATCGTGATCGGCGCTACGATCGCGATTATCATCCACGTGGGCATCGTGATCGTCTCTCCTCCAACTCCCGGCGGTGGTGCATTTTCTGCCAAAATTGGCTCCAATACCTATACGAGATATAGATCGATTGTCAATAGTTTTACCTCAATACGACCGCAGATGCAAAAGTGATCCCTATTCTTGATGGCAAACACAATTTATGATTTACATAAAAAACCTTATGTTAATTTTGTAAATCCCCTGCGTTATGTTGTGTTGTTATGGACCCGATTTCACAGTCATGAGTTGTAAGGTCTGAGTTCATTTTAAAGAAGTCAAATCTTCACTCAGAACTGCTGATCTTGATGCTTATGGTAAGTCTTCCGTACTGGTTGGTAAACAACCATGGCGTCAAGTGCAAGACCTCTATACCGGTTTGACACATACAGTGGATTCGCGCCGATCTCCTGAATTCTTAATTCAGATTTTGGGGAATCTTATGGTTCGATTATCGTAATAAGATAGAATTCATAGCTTACCGGGTAACCAAGCTTTGCACTGAGCTCAGCAATTGAGAGTTTGCTGAAAACCTTTTCAGCTGTGTTCCCGGCAACCGTCGAACCATCCTGAGTCATATAAAAGTTGATCTTTGCAACGTTGGAATCTTTTCTTTCCGCATCTGTGACCTTTAAAATAAGCAGTTGAATATACTAGTTGAAGATCCCCAACTGAGAGATTAGTTATGACAAAGCTATGCATCTTACTTTTGCCTCGACGTTTCCAGACTGTTGCTCAGTCACTGCTCGTCTTAGCCGTCTTTTGTTTAAGTGGCGATCGTCAACGTTTACCGGTGATCTGCGACGCCGTAGTTTTGCAAGTGCTTTTATGTAAAGCAGTCGCAATCCTTTCCATTAAGATGAAGATAAACATATATTTAGGCTGAGTAAAATCAAAAGCCTGAGTCTACAGGGCAGCCTAACTTTAAATCAGAGGTAAACAAAATGAATTGAATTAAGCAATGAACTGTTATTAAAACTGACCTTTATTACTGGTAAAAAGTAAGTAGAATGTGAGCATTAGATTTGGTTGATTGGAAATTGTTTATCTATATATAGTCTACATTTAACTGACGACTATTTCGTGTACATGTATCCTAAGGTTATCGAATCTTACGCTTTTATGATATGCAGATGCAAATTGCAATACATTCAATAAATACTGGAGTTAATCGAAAGGTATTACCTGATTCAATAGTTTGTCCGAACTTTGAACTGAGAATGTTTTCCGTTGGTTCGACGGATACCATCACTCGTAATAGATCACTGACGGGTACAATAGGTGGGGTTGATATAGATATCAAGGAGGAAGATGACGATTGCGTGTGGGAAGGAGAAGGACGGATCGTAGTCGAGACAATCGTCTGCGCGTATTCAGAATCAATCATTGAGGTAGAATAATTCGACGATGTTTTAGTGATTTGCGTCATGATGAGCGTATCGGTTGTACTTGGATGAACTATTGTCACGATCGCAGTCGAGGTTTCCTTGGGCGAAATCTCTTCACTGGATTCTCTTTGCGTCGGTGAGACACGCGGAGATTGCGTTGTTGGTGTAAT
The DNA here is from genome assembly GCF_964204645.1 of Tubulanus polymorphus. Classification (NCBI taxonomy): domain Eukaryota; kingdom Metazoa; phylum Nemertea; class Palaeonemertea; order Tubulaniformes; family Tubulanidae; genus Tubulanus; species Tubulanus polymorphus. Next base: position 10,971,095 of record NC_134035.1, on the reverse strand, counting down.
CAAGACGGACGATGATCTTGAAGTTTGCGTCATGTTGGGGGTTTCAGTTGTCAATGGAGTTGTGTCGGTGCTTGCCTGAATTGACGATTTACTATACGACGCTGGTGATGCTGTTTTTGTATCGATGGGCATCTGTGATATAGTATTATGATCTACCAGGCTTGACGACACAGTCAATGTTGAAGCGAAACTGCGTCTTACAGATTTTATTTGTGTCGAGAGTAGGCCTACCGATTTTTGTGAAATCGTTTGATCCGACGCAGCCGCCAATGTAGCAATAAACGTCGGAACGATCGATGTCTTTTTACCAGTTGGTATTGATTGCCAAATCGAAGAGCTCTTCAGAGACGGCGAAACATTTTGTGTAATAACTACGGACAGATTCGACTTTCGTAGCGAAAGCGTAGCTGTTGTTCTAAAAGAACTTTGTACTAATAGACTTTCAGACGTACTAGTTATGGACGAAGAACCGCCAGATATAACCTTTTCTGTTGAACTAACACTACCCTGTATCGTATGAGATAGAGACATCGAAGATGTAATCGATATTGAAGAAAGCGATGATCGAATGGACGGCCCTGAATGAATAGGCGTTGGACTGATGGAGTCGAAGGTATCATCACTTATGGTCTGTTTCATTAGGAGTGACGAAGTAACTAATGATACACCCTTACTACTCAAACTGCGTATCTGATCCGGAGTCTCGGTAATTGAGGATCGGACCAAAAGAGTTGTTGTAGGTACTTCCAGAAAGCTCGGGTTCAAGTATGAAGCGTGCTGCGTGAAGATTTGGGAAATGTCGTCAATAGGTTTAGTAGGGTGTGATAATGAAGAGTATGTGGTTGTTGAAAATATTGATGATAAAGTTGATCTATTACTGGTTGAATTGTCAGTCGGCTGATCTGAAAGTGACGCATTTCTCATTATAAACCATGTACTAGTATGAGCAAGAAAATCGGTTTTATCCGTACTTGTAGGTTTAAGTATTGATGACGAAGTGATGTATGTTGGATCTATCTTACTAATCCTACTTGAAGAATTTCCTATCGAGGAACTGTACTGATCGAGCGATAGGAGGTTTATTTCACTAGAGGTTGATTTCATATTAGTTTTTTGACTTGCGACTGTAGATGATGGTTGGCTATGTAGCGAGCTCTCTATACTACTGAAGGTCGTATCCGGTGAGGTGCTAGTGTATATATATGGGGTCTCTATCGTTGATTGAGAATGAATTAGCGAGGATTCTATTGAATATTGTTCAGTTGTAGCTATAGGTAACATACTTAAATTCTGCGTCAGGACTAGTTTTGTTAATAAAGGGACATCCCTCGTTAGGAATTCCGAAGTTGTTGGGGATGTTGTTCTCTCTTTTGACGAAGACGGTGTTGTTGTAGTTGGTATATGGGAACTGGTGCTATGATTTTGGTATTCAATTCGGTTATCTGTATCAGTAGAGATCACCACGCTGCGTGTTGAAAACTCTGATACTGTCGACGAAAAATCAGAATTTATCGATGCAGCGGGTGAAATCACTGAGACAGTGTCTTCTTTTTCCATATCTGGGTTCATGGTATACAACGTCGCTTTATTCCTGGATGAATAGAATATAGATGAAGATAATACTGTCATATTGTTTGTTTGACTCATCACCGACTCAGTTATAGTTTGAGAAATTTCATTAGCTATATCCTGTGATGGTACCAGGTTCAGACCAACTGTTGTGTTCGTTTCGAGAGCCGTTCCTGAAATCATATGTGATTCCGAAACACCTTGGTTAGAAGATGAAAGGCTAGTTTGTAGCAAAATCACTGAGCTCGAGGTTACCGATGAGCTGGTTCGCGTTGGATCTACTGATGTCCATGTTGTCAAACTGCTAGATGTGTCTTGTGGAAATATAGAACTAAATCCTGTCAATTCGAATGTACTGGATTGAGAATATGATGCTGAAATATACGTTTCTGCGTTGTTTTTCACCGATGAACTGATTTGAGAAGGAATCACTGAGATTTCTATTGTCGAAGTGCTGGATGTGTCTTGTCGTGGAAATATGGAACTAGATCCTGTCAATGTGATTGTACTGATTTGAGTAGATGATGTTGAATTATACGTTACTGCACTGATTTTAGAGGTCACTGATGAGCTGGTTCGCGTAGGAACTACTGACATTTCTATCGTTGAAATACTGGATGTGTCTTGTCGTGGATATATAGAACTAGATATTATAAATGCGAGTGTACTAGTTTGAGAAGATAGTGTTGAAATAAACGTTTCTGCACTGTTTTTAGAGGTAACGGGTGAGCTGGTTCGCGTAGGGACCACTGATATCTGTGTTGCCGTTGTGCTGGATGTGTCAAATATAGAACTAGATTTTGTGAATGCGAGTGTACTGGTATGAGAGGGTGATGATGTAATATAAGATTCTGTTACTAATGCGCTAATCTGCTTTGTAGCCTCAGGCATTTGTGTTGGTTTTGAAAGAAATGAAATTGACATATCTTGCTTGCTGGTTTGTTCTTGGGAAATAGATTTTATCGACGTGCTGATTTCTAACACAGGTGATGGGCTACCTTGGTAAGGCATTTGGCCTGTTGGGAATAGTTGTTCTCGAGAAGATGGAACCGATGAAAATTGCAACGACGATTTTGTCGGCCCTCTCTGACTCTGCGTGATTAGAAATGATTTTTCCATCGATAAGTCATTAGATGTTATAGAGTCAGCATAGTCAGTAGATGTTTCTAACGTTGAAGGCATCCCGACTCCAGTTACGCTTGATAACGAGTGGATATCAGACCGAATCGAACCATCCCCCTGAGTTGACGTAATAAACATTGGCATTTGTGAAGTTGTAATTGGAGCCATTAAGGGTCGAGTGCTTTGGGCTATTGGTGAGTATGGGTAGAGTGACGTAGATATTAAATGTGATGGATCAGATGTTGTAGACTTTCCAGGTTTGGCTGACTTATCAACATGGGATTTTGTCGGCTGGATATCATTAAACGTCGATTGAAAAACTGAGCGTTCCAAAAGCTGCGAATTTGAAACCGACTGCTGTAAGTCAAACTGAGAGTTGCCTCTGTGAGGAAAATGAGTCGACGTATAACGCAGTTGGAGTTTTAAAGATTCGAATTCCATGTATAACGAATAGTCGATACTGTTTAGTATCCTGCTCTTTATCGGAATCGATCGGCTTGACTCGTATAACGTAGTCGATGTTGTCGAATACATCTCAGATAGAAATTCAAAACTACTGTCTACTGGACTTGTTGAAAGAAGTTGGGCAACTGCCTTGCCGATTGGGATGGATAAGTTATTGCACAGATAGTTTCTCAAATCAATGGGCAAATTGATGGCTTTACCGCCCGACGAACTGAGGGGCGTGGAGCTGAGCTGAGCTTCTTTAGTATCAGACAGTGATGTAGACGATGCAACTCGTGATGTAAATATCATTGTCGAAGCCTCTTCTATGATACCAGAGGAACTGGCTGTATCAGTTTCGGAAACAGGATACGTCATAACCTCAAGAGGCAAATCGTATGTATGTTTCGTCTTCGAATCGTCGTAGGTCATGAATACCTCTTGTAATGTAGTCGTCTTGAAAAGCTGCACATTTTCCTTTTCAGTTATGAAGCTATTTTCCAGTTTTGAAGACTGTATGTTGACGTCGCTGGTCAGATCCTTAGTACGAGTGACTTTATCCAAATCAATGTCACTGGGAGATGCGTTGAATTCTTTTAGTTTTCTAGCCTTAAAATACTTTTGATCGCGATAGGGGATGTCTTTTGCTGCTGACGTATGTTGTGTGGCGGTGCTTGCTGTTGGTACATTAGACGAAGACAATGAAGTAATATGCGATGATATAGATGGAGTTGAAGGCAAGTTGATGCTCGAAGACACTGGCGAGGCATTGGAAGACACCGATAGAAGAAGTCTTTTTAAATAGTTGTAAACGTCTGCCAGATGTCCGAGAATGGCGCGTGAGTGCATGGCTGACGCTGCCGATACGACATACGGTTCACTGGTGTTACTGGCAGCGGGCCAGCTCGTTGGAAAAGATATCCGCGAGTTGTGTCGCATATTGTGAAATACGAAATATTTTTTTCTAAAAAATTGCACAGACAACATACAACTTGGTTCGTAGAAGCACTTCACCACAGGACTGAATGGCTCATATATCGGCTGCTGATCTGTCGCAAACGTTTTGTCATTTTTCACAATTAAGAAAACGCCTGCTAGCTTTGTTTTAGGTATTCGGGTAACATCTGCTGTTAGCGATAATAGACACCGTCGAGAAACAACAACGCCTGGATGAGTCGTACCATCAGGCGCGTATCGTGCCATCAACTTGTCGTCATAGGCAGCGACGCCAGCTGTGAACAACGTAAATACATTTTCTTGTGCTGTCGATCTAATGATTGTTCTTCTGTAGAAGGTTTCGCGGTGTAGTATTGTGTTCGTACACGGAAGGAAGATGTGAATGTCAATAATTCGCCGCCGAGGGAAGAAGAGACAGCAGGCGAAAGTAAAATTCGGTGAAGGGAAAGACGAAGTAATTAAGCAATCTATGGGAGTAGCAGTTTGAAGGTTGCAGAAGTGACGTCCCTTTTCCGAACAAAAGAAACCATTACGACCACTACTACCACTACCACCACCGTGATGATGAAAATGGAATGACAAAACCAGCACCGAATTCTGAATACATTCCTTACCACTTTCGACCGTTTGGGTTGAATTCTGAGGAGTCATTTTGATATTCGCATTATTCTTATCACTATTCGGTCCCGATGCTACTTCTTGAAAAGCGATAGGCTTATCCACACGATCGTGTCTGTTTCCATTCGAGGTTTTCATTTCACCGCGCTCCAATTTCTTGAAGACGTCGTTCAGTATGGATTTGAATATTTGATCTCTGTACAAAGCTGTAGAATAGAACATCGATGAAAAGTGTTAGGCTTCTTATCATCTACACACCGGTGCTTCTGAAGGGTACTGTACTAAAATCACAGCAATATCGATCTACACATTATATATTAATCCACACAACTAACTTAACTACGAATTCATGATATACTCACGCTAGAAACATGACTTACCTGTAAAAAACAGAAACATCGATACGACGGCTACGATTCCCAAAGTCGCCGGAATGAGACAACCGACTCTCATTTTCTCATGGCACAGTTATACGCATATTCGTGTTTTCATTTTATCGACTTAGCTTATCCGTTCTGTAGGGAATATCGTAATGAAATAGTTTTGTCTTCAGCGTTAGACCTCTAGAAAATGTTAATCAGCTCATCGCTTGTAATCCTCTCCCGAACTCGCGACGGGAGCTTCTGTTACTGATAATTATTGTACGTACTGTCGCGTATTACGATATTAATATTACATCGTGTGGTATATTTCTATAATATATAGAAAATAGATGATCACCTGCGATCATCGTATGCTCATCAGATCACCGAGAATGCTGCAAAAAATATATTCAAAAATACAAAAGCTTATTTAAAACAACGCTTGTAATATTAGTACAGCTTTGATTATTATTGTGTCAATTGATATTTTAAATGCATTGTAGAAATGACCTTTCACCGGAGTCTATATCCACAGCAACAGGCACTGTCTTGATAGGGGTACGACTTAGTGAACCTTTTATGACATTGGAAAAACCGATATTTCCGAAAGCGTGGGAGGAAGGGTCTGAAGAAAATAGTGAAAAAGGTGACTAAAATATGTATTTTGAGGCTGTTATACGTTATGTATGTGGTATGAGAGATGCATGAACAATAGCAGGTATTATTTATTTGCAGAGACTGCTGTGTAGAAAATAATCATCGTTATCATCATTATTATCATTTTTCTGTGGACCGATGTGTGGACCTGTGGACCGATCGCGCCTACTTGATTTCGGGCGTGATTGTCTACAATTTATGATCGCAGTTAGTCTGATTGATTCGTCATCAAGTAGTACAGTTGGCGTTATTTCATGTTTGCTCGAGATTACGAAATCTCCTATACGACTACGCGATCGGTTTAGAGTTAATCCTTTCCATCGATTATTCCAGGTTTTATCCAGTTTATCAGGTCCGCACGATATTCTCGCGTTATTATCGAATCGATGGATATTCAACGGTTCTCATCTTGTCTCTGTGAATTCTTATCAATTTATTAAACATTCTGACGTCCGCATATTAATATGAGAGCTTTAATTGAATTCATCTAATCGACCATGTACTCCGTATATAGGAGAAATGGCTTGGATGCTTTGTCATCTAAAATAGATGTTGTATCCCAGCTGAGATTATGTGTACGGTACCAGTAATTCGTGCAGGAATCAATACCTTATGGTAAACTCTGTTGTTATTGCTATGATTTCACGATGAAGTAAAATTAATTCACGAATAGTCTCTCTTTTTGAAGAAAAAATATACACCACCCATAGTAGATGTAGATAGTAAATTCAGGTGAAACGATACGAGCTAAATCCCACAACACTGATGGCTAGATAGTTTATGAAAATGATAAAAATATTTCGGGTGGTTTCGATCACCCTTCTTCAGTCTGAAAAGGGTCTAAAACTTCTAGACTGAAGAACGGTGGTATAGAAAGAAACCACCCGAAATATTTCTAGTTTTCTGATAAACTTTTTAGCTATCAATTCATCTATTGTGCAATTTTACTCTTAGTAAATTCAGACTTGAGGTGAGTATCATCTATCGCAAAGATCTATTCAAGAGAGAAATTACTTTGTCTATTGAATTGTATCTTCTTGTGATATGATTTTTTAGAAAAGTGGTTCTGTGTGGTACTTGTTCACTACGTTATATCTAAACAAGGGTAGGGCGATGAATGAGCACATTAGTATAGGCATTTTCGTAAACTACGTATGGGATCTGATCTATCGATTGAGGATTGTTGTCAGCCATTGACAAAAATACCGTATACTGTTTTCTAGAGCAGGCTGACTTTATAACTATAACCTTTCGAAAGTGTATTACCTTTATATGGTGAATAATCCTAATCGAACGAAAGACGTTTACATAAGCGAACCGACAAAAAACCTGCCGCACGAACGTGTCACAGACATCTGGTCTTATCTCTCGGTCTATAGGACGACTCTGCTTCACCAGACGCGACACGTTTCACGCGAATCGCTACTTATTCCATCGTCAAAATCGATTTCGTGATAGAAATCTACGTTCGAGCTCCGCCAGAAAATATCGAAATTAAATCTAGAGTAAAGACTATTAAGACGGCTCGATTCGGACCAAATAGAAAAAAATCATAGACACTCAAATCTCAACCGATTCTTTTTTACATTATACACGAACAAATTTTCGTTAAAAATCGTCGTCTTACGGCACGTTAAAGCCAGCTTTTTATTTTATGGCGGCTTCGGGTCGTATAAAGGAAGAGGCACAATCACCACCATTTTTTAGATTATGAAAAGTTGGTTTGACGTGTGGCGACGAAACGAAAAAAGTCGTTTCTCTAACGTGGCGTTAAGGCGAAAAAGACGAGGTTCTAACGCGGCGTTTCCATGTTACATGAAAGATAAATTCATGAAGATTGAAGTGTCATATCGTTCTTTAAATTTGGAATGAATCAGACGCCATAAAAATTTAGATAAGCCGACTAGATAAAGAGAAATATAATTAGTGATTTACATAATGCGTCTCAGCCGTCATTAAAGCGTCATGCATATCCTAATGAACGCAATAGACCGTTAGTACAGATAAAACATAAATACATGGACATTTATTTATTTACTTCTAAACATAGTAGCACGGTTACATTTCAGGCAAGACTTTAAAAAAAAATGTCTGACTATCCCTGAGATTTTTTCTTGTGGACGAATATTTTTTCTTGTGGACGAAACATGCAACAGACACGAACATGAATATTCGTGTATACGAATATTTATTGGTCACTTCCTTCTTCTTGGCCTATTCACCGTTGACACTTGTCTTTGGGGCTAGGTTGAAATCGCTGTCCCGTCGAATCGAACTGAAGCGACCTTTAGTTTTATTTTCGGGGTCGACGTCGCCGCACGAGCAAACCGGGGCCGAGAACTCAGTACCGTCGGTCAGACTGCACGAAGTCAATCGCGAATCGGCGGTCATTCTGCCGGGTTGCGGCCAAATTTTGCGGCCTTGTACGTAAACCTCGATTATATTCCGATCGTCGCCTGTTTAGAGAAATGATATATTCATTTGAAGTTACACTATTAAGTGTCGTATTCTGGTCACGTGTATATTGCTATCTGCACGAGAACGCGAAAATAGATTTTAAAGCCCTACAATATATAATACAAGCGCACAAGACATTGTTTTTATTGTGAGTTCTTAGATGATAAAAATATACACGTGGCCCGAAACGGACACAATACATGAGTTATATCTACTAACCATGGATGATTATGATCATTAGTGATGATGCTTAATGAACAAGATGAGCAATGCCGAGGTAGCGTAATACAAACGTTGGGCATTGGCTGCTGCTTGACCGGTTCAGTTCGGAAGCTAACCATTCAACTGTACGTATTTCAAGAATTTCAATTCTGATATAACTTGAGTCTTATCTCACACGAACCTAAGAAAAGAAACTTCTGGAACATTTCTTGGTGAAAATCACCGTCGAAAGCATCGATGCCGGAATAGTTCGTATGCGGGTCGATGAGCAGTGCGTCGAATTCTTTACCGACCTCGAAGCTGCCCAATCGTTCATCCATACACAAGGCTGTTAATATATATGAGAATAATAATCTTATTATGGACTTCATAGATTTGAACATTTTAATTGTACTTTCGTCGACGGTTAGTTGATCTATTACAAAACGATATTCTAGGAATTAGGAATTATGGATTAAGAATCCATTTAAATTCCAAACGTTTCCACGGTGTATGGAGGGAGGCCATGAAATATGTACAATATCTACAAAACAACAGGAAATATAAACTCTTCGCATGAACTCTTCGCAAAAAGTATGACAAAGTTATTAAAAGTACATACGTACTCCATTTACATTATATTAACTACCTGGGTTGTTGGGTTTTGTAAATATCAAGATTGCCAAAAAGAGTTCAAATTCAGATTGAGTTCAAGGATTTCATTAAGTAGAGTGCAATCAAAAACAAAATATAATTCATCACCTAAAACATTACGAGCGAAGCATAATCTATCATTTCTATCTCTCACTTACCTTCAGCACCGCCTAGTGTTGCTAAACGGAAGACGTCCTGGTACACCAGGGGGCGGTAGTCATCGCCTTTCTGAACGCTGAGGATGTTAGAAACGGCAATTGCGTTTCTCATAGCGTCGAGTATAGATGGGTGGTAACCACCGGCTAAATCTAAGTAGAAGAAATTCAGGAATAACTAATTAATAATTCTTAATAACACATTAATTCGTTTCAGAGTTACAGTTTAAACAATTGTCTATCTATCATAAGTCCAGGGGCCAGTTGCTAAAAGAATGGAGTTAACCAGTGGGCAACTGAATAGTGACAATCAACTGCATTGTTATTATAGTATTTATCCGATGGTAAACTTTAACGAACTTTCGAGCAGCTAACCCCTGGTGGAGTTACGATACCAATGAGCTTTTCCGTTATTTCTGTTCTAAACCTAATACAATTGGAGAAAAATCAATGTCTCCTATACCTGTCCCAAGTCCAATTTTCATGCCCCGATCTAGAATCTTCCTTGCGTCCAACATGCCGCTGCGTAAGCTGATATTTGAGTTGGGGCAATGGGCGATTGCTACTCCTCGCATCTTCATCAGATCCAATTCTTCGTCCGATAGATGTATACCGTGAGCCATAACCGTCTGAATGAACAACAATCGATACACACGATTAATTCCTACATAATCTGAAACGGGATTTAATCGAACATTTTACATTTGGAAATAGATAATTTGGAAATGAACAAGTAATTTGACTCCAAACACTGATAACCGTGTAAGTGCGACCTGATGCACAACGATGTATTTGTAAGTCATACTTTATTGGTGAGTAAACCGGCTTTATCATACACGGACACATAGTCCCTTGAGTTTGGATGCAATTCGCTAACCCATCTACATTCTGCTTCAGTTTCGCTGAGATGACTCTGGAAAAAAAATCTGCTGTTTTGTGAATATCAACGTAAACCTCTATTTTCTAATCTTCTTTTGTGGAATTTGTGGCTACTAATGACAGTTTCAAAAGCTCCGGGAAGCTTGTCTCCTCAGTACCTGGATGTAAAGATCGTATCGTTTGGCTAGTTCGCCCAATCCATTCTGCAATTCCTCGGTACAATTCGGCACAAATCGCGGAGTTATAACCGGTTCAACCAGACGATAATTACGTCTTCTGATCTCATCGATAAACCTGAATGTGACAAAGTTGTCTTACTAGTTATAGAGAAAACTCAACGTGGAATTACTGCAGAATTCGGTGTAACATCAAGCTCTGTGTTTTAAGGAGTCTTTAATCTGACTGAAAATGCGAACCTCTCTGTTTCAAGTAGCGAATCTTTCGCAGAAAGTTCTGTGTACTCATCAGGACTATTTCGATCCATATTGACTTTGCCAACGAGCGCTCTTTGTCCGCAAGCCTCTTCAAAACAAACGAAAATATAGTTAAAAAAGTGACATAAAGCAAATTAGATATTTACCGTTCCAATCAAAACAAATCTTGGTTTATGTATATTTACCGATGATATCACAAAGCGCAAGTGTTGAATCAGTGTGTATTGTGGCGAAATAGCAGGAAGTCGTCGTCCCATTTCTAAGCAGTCGTTCCTTAAAAATAATGAAAAAGGCACCGTATGTTGTGAAAGCAGTGTCAAAATAGCAATACGACGAGAGCCAACTTGTTTGATCTCTGACACTTTGTTCCCGAAACCGTTTTTCTCCTTTCTCGAAGGCACACGACACAGGGAAACGCAGGCACACGACACAGGGAAACAAGAACACGGTTCTGTCTGTTGATTCCGTGTTTTCCTGCGTCGTGTGCGTTGGGTTCTGCTATAAATACTGTCAGAATCATGATCACATTTCTACGTTCTTAATAATGATGACTATCCGGTATGCTTCGTGTCAATTCATGTCAATAAAAAAATGGTCAATTTCATCTTTTCTTTCAAAGTTTTTTTCTACTAAATTGTGTAGAAAGTGATTTGCATCTCGAATTGAATATCTCGTTTTAGTTCGGTTCCAATTTATTCAAAAACGCATACTCACCACGGCCTTGGTATAGGCAACCGCGGCAAAGTCTAAATCGTCGAATTTTGCCTCGGTCGGGAACGTATGTTTCTCCAACCAATCTAACAACACTAATCCTAAATTACTCCCGCAGAATACGTACTGTGATGCGTGTACGTGACAGTCAACAAAACCGGGAATCATGAATTGACTATCACGAAAAAATAGAGAGAACAAACATGCGAAATGTATTCGTTAAAATCAGATTTTCTTCGTAACAGAGTTAAAAATCGTACGAGCGTTTTTCTAGCCTGACATATTGAAGACACAATTATTCCTTAAAGAGAATTAGCCAGAAAGGGAGAGGGGTAGAGGGAGAGGGGTAGAGGGCTAGATGGGGGAGGGGGAGGCTAGATGGAGAGGTGTTGAGGTAGGGGAACTGAAATTCTATTTGTACGACCTCCAGCCACCCAGTACCACAGAGTTGTGAGCTAAATTTGACTATAGAGTTTAAACCACTGAGAATGAACTGATTTCATCTGGGAGTTAACTCGAGTCTGGAACTGGGGTCAGGTTTAAACGCAAAATGTTCAATTCATCGTTATACGGTCGTGTTGAATCGATACTCACCCGAAATGCATCGCGTGAACATTACAACTGGGGATGCTGAATTCTTTTCTAACGTGTGGTAGTTGTTTAATTTCTTTCACGAATATAATCTAAAAGCCAGGGCGAAAAGAATAATTCTAAATGATTCGAAGTCTTTCACCAGGTTATTACATATAAATCGCACACTATTTCGTGGGCCCATTTTCTAAACTGTTTTTATCACCAAGGCCGAGGTGAAATTAGTTATACAGTCAAGTTGACTGATTGGAATATTCTGCATGATTTCGCTTCGTTATGTACAACTGGAAAGGAATATAGCGATTATCTCATCGAAAAAAAAACGGATCATATTTTATAGAATAGAATGTCAATCTAATGTAATTTAATTCGTAAATAAAGAATAATTAAAGAATGGTCTCAAAGCTCTTCCGTATTATCATTTCTATCATCATCGAACATTTAAGAAGACATCGACAGGTAGGAAATTTATTCAAAATTCCGAATTTTTGGTTTTCCTCAAAAAACCGTTATCGAGGAATTAGATCATTATCAATATCAGCTCCTTGATAATGGTTTTAGAGGAAAAATCGAAAATTCAGATTTTGATTAGATTTCAAAGTTTTATTTTGATGACGGCATACAAAAAGTGGAAAAAGCTACGTGGGATCTTACAATGCTGATACTGTTTCTTTTATTGTTTTTTGTTCGTTCTTACATATTTACCTTGCCATTCTGAACGCCAACGACCGTGTCTTCCAAGATTTCTACCTCGGTTTGTTTTTTCGTGCAATGGATAAATGTTCCCAGGTAACAGTGAACGTCGCTTGTTGGCGAGGCCATTTTCTTCTGGTGTCTGAAAAGTAGTAATGACCCGGACGCGACTAGACCTGACTGAGGACGAAATGGTCTTTTTAACGAACTGGTGCATTCAATACTTACGGACTTAACGAAAGACCGAGTGTCGTAAAACGCTTTATCTATAAATCATTCCCCAGTGTTAAACATAATCCGTTTAAAAGATTGTCATATTATGACAGACAGCTTTGAAATCTGAGTGTACAGGAATAAAACTTCCGTGCTAGTTCTAGAAACATTACCTTATAAGATAATAAGATAAAATCCCACTATGATCTCTAGGGTGAGATCGAAACGTCGTGTAACTTACATTTTCTGAATAGATAAATTCTCGATTTTGAAATTCTTTTAATTTGTACATAGTGGTTTTTATCATATTATCCGTTCAACCACGTTTGAGTGTGGTTATTGTACCATTACCTTAAGATTTTTTGTCCTTTGAATGATAATTCAGACGCATGAATCTTCGTATACCGTGCAAGAACTTTCACCAAGACGGTTGATATCGAGGTAAACTTCTGAGCACGTTCAGTTCAGGCTGATAAGTTAGACTATAATCGTATTGATTTTGAGATAACGCTTCAGTTGTTTACTTAGGTTGTAAAAGTACTACAAACTCTCAATTGATCAGAATTCAATATGGTTTTACGACATCGGATCTTTTTTTTCCAAACAAAGATACATTGTCTGACAATAGTGATTTATTACGCATTGTATCGCGCGAGTTAATCAAAAGGTCGAAATGTCCTGGTCACGTAGCGTAGAAATAACGTGTAGAAATGTATATGTTTCTATTAAACGTCGTTCAAAGGAAGGTCAAAGAAGGATAGGACGTCACGATTAGCAAATCATTAGGGAAAATATAGTCAAGTGGCCTTAGAAGAGTTAGCAGATCCAATCACTGGTCAGAATTTGATGAGGAGATAAATGGATTTATGAGGCATTGTAGGGACTCTATGACATCATGAGCGTGACGTCATAGTCTGTTTGACCGTTTAAGACTTGTCGTCATACAACTATCACTGTTATGATTGTTCCATCAATTGGTCGTTTCGCTTATTCATTCACTGTCCTTATACGTAAATCGAGAATTGGACTACTCAATGATTCTTTTTCCCCTTTTTTCACCACCCGAGTGCTTACGCCAGCGACCTTCAGGCTTCTCTCGGCCCGCACAGAACGCTTCATTTCATTAACCCTCTTAACTAATTAATTGTGCTTGTTATTAAAATCTAATTTCTTTTTACGTCTTGTCTTTTCAACTATCTTTTTGTATACAAGGAAAATTTCTTTTGCTCTCCGTAAAATAAACTTGGATTGGAATATCATGGTCTTTTCCAAATTTTCGGGTGTCCGTCAACATTGCGTCGGTCACGTGTGAAAGCGTCCCATACCTCAACAACGACCGTACGACCGCCGCACGTATAACGAAATCGAAAAGATAAAAATGCGCAATGGTATTTAGACTAGAATTCAAATACGCCGATGATCAATACTTCTGACTTTTTAAATTGCATTTTCATTAGTTTCGTAAGCTTCGCGAGCATTCTAATAATTTTTTGCTTTTTTGTTGTTGTTGAAAAAATACGATAAATTCTGAAGTATTCGCTGCAAATATAGTTCATTCGAGGAGGCGAGCAATGCAATCGATTCGCAGTTTGAAACCCGTGAATCCCCGCGGCGGAACATCTTTAAATCTATTCGTCCGTGTGGATGGACCACGCTTGAATACGAAGGACGCGTCGTTTGCACCGCGCTTCGAGGGCATCCGAGGACATCTGTATACATCTGACTGTTGCGCGGTGCGTTCACCGGCAACGCGGTGATTCAAACGTCGATTATAATGCACGCGATCTGTATATCACATATACACCAGAAGAATGGACTATAATGTAACGTATTGCTTCGGTAGAATTTCAGGCGGATTTTCGCGCGTGTTTGGAGGATAAACTGTTCAGAATACTGAAAAAATAACATTTGCATATGTACATAGTTTCATCACATTTACATGGATTCTATAGCAATACTTTATAAGGTAAGCATTTACACATATTCACTCTTATCCGACGTGCCAAAATTTGAAAAGTAAGCACTGAAGGGTTCTATCGTCCACCGATGCAATCTGAGTAGCGTTAGTTTCCGGCTTTCACGGGCGATGGTGAAGATCTCAGCCCTCGGGGACAACAGCAGCTTTATAACCATTGATGGAATTCGCCGTTCGTTTTGAAAAGAAGATACAAAATCTCGCACTTAGAATAAAATACTAAATAAAGTACGAAATGTTCCTTGAGCGAATATCTATTCGACATCATTTCCTGACTAGAGTCGAAACGTTGAATGAATATAAGCTCAAGGAAACATTTCGGACTCTTTTTCCCCAGTGTCCGATTTTTTTAATGATACCAGCTTTCTTTCACGAAAGATTCTAGCACTTTCTTTCATAATTTACTAAGACGATTTCCGAGTTTAGCGCAAAGGGCTATATCAACACCATCCTCGGAATAATTATGAATTGAAAGATTAGTTTTGTTAAATTGGAAGACGGCTAATATCAAGAAAATGATAACACATTTATGTCTATAAATTCGCAGCCCCAACACGAAAATGATTAGAGATATCGTTGCTCCAACGCGGCTACACAGATATTGATGATTCTCTGGCGCGAAAGCTTACATTTTAAAACTATACATTTTGCCGAAATGTAATATGATGTATTATTATGACGAATAATACTTTGATCGTTGAATTCATTGAAAGTGCAAACTTTTCGCTACTCAAACGGGTAAAGATGCTATGCACTAGAAGCGAAAACTCTCAAGGTACTATTTGTCTTCGCGTTTACTGATTTAATACCAGGTTATCACGGCTACTCCGCGACTCCCTCCTATTTTATGTAACTCCGATGCGTTTAGTAGAGCCTGGTGTATAAATAAATGTTATTACTAATATCATTATTGTTACTAAATTGCAGAAAACACCTACATTTCATTCGCTGATACACTTCTCTGCGTGTATACCCTAAGTTACGGCCCTGGATTCAGCAGCCATCCAAAAAAAAAATCGCGATGATAATAGAAATCCGCGTTTTATTTCGCGTTGTCATCGGTTACGTCGTTGCGTCGACTATTGTGTCAGAAGACGAAATATCTGTTGTTATTAATTTTGCGACGAATCAATCAATCAACGCGGGCTATAGCAAAGAGATATCCCCGCGGGCGCCGATATCAAATCGAAGCGATCATCAGGCGATGAGCCCTTGAAGCTATTTTCAACGCCATAGCTTCATTTGGATGTACGCGTTGCATTATGAATAATGCATGATCGTGTATACGACGATTCTAATGTCTTCTAAGCATTCTTCGCTCACTGCGGGGCTTAGTTCACTCAGTATTACGATATTGATAGTTTCAGGTCTCGGAACATTTTTGCCGCCACCTTAAAAACGTACTTTTAAGGGTATATGTTGATAAAGGAAGGGTTCGGCCTAGCATCATTCTATATAGTGTGCGATGATTATATTGCCTGATACGGAAATATTGAATACGAAATGAATATTGATGAAGTGTCGACAGTGCGAGAGCGCGTTGATCAATCTTAAATCCAATCTTTCAAAACATTTTATGAATTTTAATGTTTACGTTGGTAAATTAATGTTGATTAGCAATTTAGAGACTGAATGTGCTGGCTGAACGTGTAGGAAATCTGTTAGATCGTTGGACCCGGTCAGTGCAAGCTTTCCGCCTGATCCAATTTACATTACGCGACTAGTCAGACTTCCGCAAATTTCAAAATAACGGCAGTTGCTTTGGAAAGATAATAATACATTTTGGAGTTTTTAATTCCAGAAAACGGAACAAATTTGTATAAGAAATATCCTCGGGCTTTACTGTTCATTCTAAGCGCGGGTTTTTTATGATCTCGTTGCGGACGCATACAGACGTCCAATTGTAACACGGACGACATCATTGTTCACGATATGAACAAGAACGAGATATCGTTCTAATGATGTTAATCGTCTTGATATAGCAGTAACAGCAGCATCAGCAGTAGCATCAGCAGCAGTATCAGCAGCAGCCGTAGCAGTAGCAGCAGCAGTATCAGCAGCAGTAGCAGTATCCCTATAGAGACGTGATGCAATTAAAGTATTATGTCTTGGTGTTAATCATCTCATTTCTGTTCTAATCTCGTGGTCGAATCACGCATTAGCTGCCATCTTCGCCGAGTTCTCGCACGCCACAAGTCGTAATCGTAACTGTTTTAATGCCATTTGCGAACGGGTCGTGACCCCGTCTCTTCATCTTCTTCATCTTCGTCTCAGTGACGAGATATAATGCTCTACATAGAATATCTAGATTAATTCTATCCTACATGAAGCCGGTTGCTTGTGGGAGAATCCGGTAAAGGATTATGCTTGACCAACAACAGCGAATCGTAATGACTAAGTATTTCAACAGACATGGTTGATTATATTCCGATTTAAGAGAATGAATCCCGGGTTACAAACTTTCTACCGGCCGCTTTTATCAGGACCTGGTTCCAATTGAATTACGATCATTTTCAATGTTTCAACTTTAATGTAAAATTTAGCCGTGTAACTGGATGTAGGTTTACAGATTATGCCTTCCCGTTGTTGTCAAAACGAACCGCGCCAGGAGAGAATAATTGCGGAATCTACTGAGACAGATAGAAAGTTGTTTATAGTGATGGGCATCGAAGGCATTCTATATTCTGGACGACGCTGATGAAACAGCACGAGAAAATAATCCGATAGCGATAACATTTAAAACGATAAAGCAGTTAATAATGAGAACTGATTCACCTCATCGATTATAGATTCATCTTCGGTGAAATAATGTATATATGAAATTTGAAAGACGCTTCGATTTTCTTCTTATGGCTAAAAGTATGATATCTTGTTTCTGCTAATCGGCCGGATCATTATTGTAAACTCCAATGAAATTTGTAATTAGTTCATTTCTGAAGCTGCTGGTTCTGATTTTGTTAGCTCGATCATGATTTCAAAAAAGTAATGTACAGGGTAGATAGATAGCCGGCCGGATCAACTTTTAAGCCCCTGCGGAAATGAAAAACAAGGTATCAATATTTTTCAGCCGAGTGAACTGATCATTTTTGATCTTATACGGATTGACACCGTGATCTATTTAATCGGTAGATTTCGTCAGATTTTTCTTAATTTGGTGTCCCTTACAAACCCAGCACACCTGCCGGGAGCGAAACAGGGGGTTTGATTTTGAAATCGGAAATCGATGTACATCGTGTGATTAGCGGTCGAATCGCAGTACATGATTGGAAATTTTGGTTCCGAGACTGATTGGGGTTAATCTTGTTAGCTGCCTTATTCAATACATCGAGATTTCAGGAATGACTCTAGTACAAGGTTAAAAATCATTTTGTCAATTTTTGGTCGTTATCCACGTGTAAATAGTGCAAAAATTTATTGTAGTTTTTTCTCATTTCAATCGTGAGGTGTTTCTGGAAGCGGCGCCGAGTTCAACCGAATTTATCCATTTTCGAGCATTTGCTATAACGCGCATTCCCGAGTCGACTCGTTATCCGCCTGCTGGATGTGACTCTACCCGTCGTGATAGATCAGTTGGTTCTTGCGATCGCGGAGATTCCCGGCTCGCGTTAGACCTAATGACTTCAATTAGGCTGCTTTGTCCTTATTTGCCGTCGTTCGACGTGAGATAAATGAAACATCATCGTCCTCTAAAACGACACGACACTTCAGTACACGTGTGAAGAATAGCTGCACAGTCCCGGGCCAACCCGACCTTCTGATAGTAAATTGAGATTCAACTCGAGTGTCGGGCAGATTATGTAAAAACACTTCTAAACCCGTGCCCGCCAGGTGTGGTAGGTTTGTAACGAAAGCATCCAGTCAATTCATCAAAAAAGAGAGGGGCGATCATTTCTATTTCAAGATTGAAAACCTCTACAATGTACATTCATGTTGTAGGCGTTTAACGAACACGCGAATGCTAATAAATGTTGGAAAGAATATTTTCAGAAATCTCTTGAAGGATTACAATTCGTATAGGGCTTGTTTTCAGTGATAATATTTTGTCAGTTGATCTTAGGTAGAGAGTCTAGATCATTCAAAATCCATAGAAGCAAAAACAGTACAAATCTCATTTTCTAATGAGTAGTAATGTATATTCATTATAGGGAACGTTTTCGGGAGTTACAAACTCCTGAAACTCCCGAAAACGTTCGCTATAATAAATATATATTACTCATAAGAAATGAGATTTGTTCTGGTTTTGCTTCTATGGATTTTGAATCTTGTCAGTTAATATTTGTTAACTATTTATACCGTAAGTTTACTTGTACAGTCGACGGATGCGTCGCGTTAACCTCGTGTCGAATCAGTCAAAATTATTAAGATAAATATTAAAGGTGAAATGGATTTATTTGAAGTACGAGCCGCGCTTCGTG
The DNA here is from genome assembly GCF_964204645.1 of Tubulanus polymorphus. Classification (NCBI taxonomy): domain Eukaryota; kingdom Metazoa; phylum Nemertea; class Palaeonemertea; order Tubulaniformes; family Tubulanidae; genus Tubulanus; species Tubulanus polymorphus. The sequence continues at coordinate 10,951,988 of NC_134035.1, read as the reverse complement.
TAATGTAGCTTCATCAGGTAAATCAGTAGTCACAGAGCAAACAGCCGAATATATAGGGAGAGTGACTCTAATCGACAGAGAAAATGACTTCATACGCGTTCACAATTCCTAAACGATTATTGTTCGTGTGAAATTGAATATGAAAAAGCGATACGATGGAATTTGTGGCGATCGCGCTGAAAACCGACGATTAGTCTCTTCCGCGTACAGGAATCATTCCCTGTTCGCTCGCGTCATTAACCGCCACACGTCACTGTGCGTTGAATTCAATTTGCGCTCAGAACTCTTCGATCAAAACTATAGCGATGTTAATTTGTCAGTCAGCGTGATACATATCATATGCAGGATCGCTTTATATCCTAGCCTATCTTCATCAAACGCCTGCATTACTGATATAGCGCATTATAAACAAGAAAAACGACTAAACAAGTAAAATAACACGCATATTTCGACATAGAATTGAATAATATTAAGGGTCAATAAATTCATTTTGAATTTGAATATATCGATTATTGAATTGAATTGACCGACAACCAGTCTAGCCCCGATATATGTGTACGTCCACCTTCCAAACATCTTGGCTTCCATAAGTCCAGTCTTATTCTATAAGTCCAGTCTGTTATTAAACAAAAAATAGGCTCAGATTGGCCTTAAAATCTAATCCTATACTGATCAACTGGTAGAATACCGCAGGGAATTCATCGTTTGAGATATTCAGTCTTAAGTCTAAGTAAATATTTGCTATCCATTCCTTCCTCGGTATCGATATACTCGAATCTTAATTGCGTCGACGATTCGATGATGAATGCGGATTTGATTGGGATCGTTGGCTATAAATCGAAAGCTTCTGCGTTATCATTAGCAATTTGTCAGCGGAATTCGCGTCAATCGTCCGTGAAATATGAAAACAAAGGAAATCACCCGCGACTTGCTTGATTGTGATTAACAAGTTACTAACGACTCGCTAAAGTGTTCATGGCATTTATGTTGATTGACTGGAAAGGGTCACATACAGCCACCGCACTGCACACAGTTTTGACATCAGTCTGCCTAACTAGAATGCTGTTCGGCCGCGGAATTCTATATCTGTTGGGATCTGGTTGGGTTCCTGGTTTATGATGAACTGATCTCTACTCCGAATCTGACTCATTCGTTGGCTGGTTGCACTCGAAGCTAAGCTCATTTTCGGTCCTATAGCCAATCGGAATGATTTTACTCCATGCGAATATTTTGAAGCGGTGTATCCCTGATCATATAATATGTTATGTAGTTTGTATTACCTCAGATGATGCAAGATAATGTGCGTTTGAAAACAAATCTGGGATAACGATGTTAGCAATAACAACGATATTTTGATTATTTGGAACTCAAACTGGTATTTGAAGAAATACATGTTTCAAATTTTCGTGCCTGAACTGCGGAGCCGGGTCAGAAGATACGATTCACTGGAACGTGAACTTGAATCTAAAACGAAAAGAAAAAGTCATCGTCAACTGGCAGCAGAAGGCGATATTAAATCGGTTTTATTTGATCATTTCTGCAGAAATCCGATCGAAACTCGATGATGAAATATTCCTCGATTTTTGACGCGACTATTTTGAAATTTATTACGACGTTTGACGTTGTCGTCAGTGCGAAATGAACGTTTAAGTTTAAGTTGGACAAACGACATGAGTGTCAATAAACAAAGTGCAAGAAAAACAGAGATGCAAAGAAAACCTACAGGAAAGAAGCACCGTACTAAACACATATAATATCAAACATCAAATAATATACAATATTCAAACCCCGATTTGACATATTTTCCAAATTCATCAATTCCGATTTGCTACATATCAATAAAATCATATTTACATCATTCGGACTAACATTTGCCATTTTATTTCGTTCTATGATTCCTGAATATACTATATGTTAGGATGAAATACAGCTCATCTTCCAAAGTCAGTTTTGTTCGCTTCTAAGAGTACTTCTGCCTATAGAATGTCAGCGTATAGATCGTAAAGGCGAGGTTGACTCTCGTATTACGGTAATCTCTGTTGATTCATTAGTAACGATGCCATTGCGCGCATATGGATTTTATTCTTATGTTCGAAAACATTCAATAACTTTCGATCGATACGATATTAAAATCCATACACGAACGTTTGTAATTTTCAGAAACATTTACTGAATTGTCGTCACCTTGAGTACGTATATTTCTACTGCCAACACACCCAAGAGTGCACCATCCCATTGCTTCGCATACCGGCCTCGAAGCCTCGAGCTATCATCGTAAGCTATTGTATTGAATATTTCGCTGTCATAAGTTCATATTGCATATATAGTTCTCTATAGTGAAAATTGATAAAATGTGAAATGTTATACAACAGTTGACGACAGGTTTACTCGCGAAGTTATGGGTTAAACTTTTTTCATTCACTAGTTTTTAAGACGTTGTAATGTCATATCTGAATCTGTAACTGTATAACTTTCTATTGCGAAACGGTCGCGGAATTACCGCCTCATATAGGCTTTAACCTGACATCATCACGTCTGTGACATTTCGCCATCATATTTCTCACGTCCGTTAAGTGTTCTCCAGAATTTCTGCGTAGAGTGACTTGTATAAGTGCACCTTTGGGCTGGGAGCAGGTTATAGCACTTACAAATTATGTATATTTACATATATCATTCATCTATTGCGGTGAAATGTGCAATAATATTCCACACGTCACTGTTATACATAGATGAATAATAAAATAAATGATAGCGGAAAAATAAGATAACTTCTGTTCTACAGAAATTTTTATTTTTGGCTGAATTTATCGTGGGATCTCTCTCGTTATACACGGATATTGCGTATCTTCTCGTCTCAACTTCTGTTTAGTTGATTTCCTTCAATATTACAACTAAGACGAAAATATGAATCGTCTTATCTTTATCTGATTCATATATGTTATATGTGAATCGTTCTCGGTAGACTCGGGTAGACTGTGTGTAGAGGCGCCGTTTCATTAAGCCGCGCTATGAAGTCTCAGAAATTCACATCCGTTCGCGATTTATCCCCGTTTTTACGAAAACGTCTGAAACGGAAATTAAGGGATTTTTATATCTCGAGCTGATTTTGTTTGTGTAATAAAACTCCCGAAGCGTTTTTAGCGTATAGTATAACGTAAGCGTAACGTATCCAATCCCGTCAACGCAAATTTATAAATTGGCTAAGGAATTTCGGCAGGGGCTCATCCAGGAATTTTGAGTAAGGGGGGGTGGGGGGCAAAAATCCGGGGCCTAGTCGTATACGTGTTGGTACATGAACGTGATCGCCGTAGACGCCAAGTCCTTTAGGGGGTTTTGGGGCCCCAAAGAAATTTGGAAAAATAAATCATTTCAGAGCATCTAGATCAGATTGATAATTTTTCTCAAATCAAAATTGGGTGGAGCCAAGCGGGTGGGGGGGGGGGCAAACTATGCCTCCAAATCACTGGATTACAGGAGCACAGCAACCCCCACCAATGAACCCCCGAGCTACGAGCATAACGGTCGAAGATTTAGCATTTGCCATAAAAGTGAAGTCAAGAAATACGTGAAAAGCATTATGAATTATTTCAAATATCCTTGATATAGTTGAAGTGGTTCTTGCTTGTATAAAATGATGTAAAATCCAAGATAGGGTAATGCAGAAGATTTGTTTAGCAGCTGCAAATTAGTCGCAATTATATTTCAGGGGATTTTACAGTAAATCCGATCAATTGACAGCCCACCTGTTCATCGTTAAAAAACGATATATTCGAAATTCATTCGAAATATTATGGCGTATTTTTCGAATAGATAAAGTTACAAACGACATTTTCAGTTAGAATGTCAGCTGATATCTGGCTAATGATAACTTGCCTCACTCACTGAAGGTGATTGGATCAGTATCCCCTACTGTTTTCAAACGTGCTCTCAAACGTTATCTCCATGTTCCATATTTTTGCCAGTTTCTGCCATCTTAGATATTTCTGTATGAGTGCGGCGTGAAATAGAGTGTGATTGGGTGCACGAGGGTGGCATGAGAATCTTATAAAACAACATTCAGTCTCTTGATGCGTCTCTCCATCATCATTCAAAATGGTAAATGAAATTATCATTATCATTATCAACATCGACTATCGTTGTTCTGTATTGTGAATATTCACGCACATCTATTGGTTTATGGTAGTAAATCAGCCTAGTCAGTCAGAGACGACGCCCGCGGACATCGAAGGATCATTACTTCTATCGCTAGAACAATAAAATATTGCTCGCCGAGGGAAAAAGCAGATTGTCTGAAATTTGCCGGCAAATCTTCCTTTCCCTTCAACCAGTTGAGTCGGCACTTATAGGATATCTATACGGAGATTGCAGTGTATTCATCTTCAGAGCGGGTCAATTCGGTCGCCATTTCTAGAAAAGCAATTCTAAGATGTAACGTAATTTGTCCGTCGTACAAGAAAACTCGATCGCTGATGGGGTCAGTATCAATCGACCGTTTCTATCGATCTCGGATTATTATTTACAGCTCCCGAGCCTCGCGAATCTATTTTCATGTATACCTCGGTCTCGGCTGGTTCGAGTCGTGCGGGGTGTCTGCGGTCCGTCGCACGGGGATCAAGTCATGGCGGACACGATCGGCTTACGTTCGTTGTCGAACGATCGATCGAACGATAGCGATTGCGAGTATCGGTGATTAGCATAACCAATTTACCTACTTTCGGCTTTCAAAGCCATCCTGATTTCCTGCTTTTAAACCTAAGTCCGTTCGAGTGCGAATACGAACCTCTCACTGTCCACCCTAGGTTTACTAATTCCTTCGTCGCGTTAATGGAAAGCGCGAATGAATTAGAGTAAAAGGATTAAGTATAAACGAATTCGATTTCTTGCAATTGTTTCTCGAAATATAAGTGAAGTAAACAACAGCTAAAATCAGCCACTTCAACCCAGCTCCTATGAGCCTCGTTTGTTCATTCATTAATTTCTTTTTTATCTTATTGTAATTTTGTACTAAAATCTACAGTACACAAATATCGTTTATGTAGTACAAAATATAATGCCATTACATATACATCTGTGAATTGTAAAAATCCAATGAAAAATCTAGGAAGATAGATTATGATGATTTAAAAGCTGCTTTCAGGAATGTACACAGTTTGACCAGAGTATTACTTGAATAATCAAAGAAAGCCTGTAGCCTTTAATGACTATGTGCTAAACAGAATTGTGATATTCTATATTCTATCTGAAATTGCACGTATTTTTGTATATTCATTATCACATGGTTAAATTAATCATTTTCGACATTTTATGTAAAATGCGCGAAACCGAGAAACCATAAGTCGCTCAACTCGGGCTACTAAACTAGATGATAATTTTCCATTACGCGGTTCCGGATTAAAATGCCAGCGCGAATCAGCCGCCTCGGAATTTGCTTATAGATTGATTGCGGGTATCGAAGCGTGATCGGATGGATAGAATTCGCGTCACTGCAATGAGGAGGAGGGCGACAAACAACATATAGAAAACGTCGTCCTTCGTGCGCTGAATATTCTCTGGTGGCACTCGCATTCCTGTCCTTCTAAATATCATCACTAGCTAGATTATCCTTATACACCACCCGAAGATAGGGCAGTTATGTATAAAACAAATTAACAAATTAATTCATGTTATATCTGGTATGTTTATTATTGGAAATTCAGATTATCATACTTCAGAAGTTCAAAAGGTCAACCCTATGTATATATTCGTGATATCAGGCACCTATCAAGGAAAAACGGGAAAACCTAGAACGGGTTGACAGGTTTAAAGATTGATATCATTGATATCGCGCATTATTAACGGCGGAAAAAATATCCATTTTTGTTACGTTGAATATTGAATATTGAATATCCGCGGCGGCAATTTCCAGCCGGAGAACACTGCTGGAGATCAGTGCCGTTTGAATGTGTAGTTTACTGCCGTTTTTGCTCACGGGTATTTCCGTCGGTACACACGACGACAGAGATCGCCACGTCCTTTACACCGAGCTGAGTAATAAACTCCAGGTGAATATTTCTTATCACAGGCCAACTCACAACTATCAGCGATTCGTTTGATATAGGTTTCGCCAATTCGTTTCGACTGTGGTTGAACCATGAGTCTTTCGAATATTTCGTCGTGAAAATTTGGTGGCCAGTATAATTTCATGGAACGAGACAAGTTGGCATCAAATCTATTTGGTTAACTGTTTTTAAATTGTCCTATGCGTATTTTCTTTTAAACTTTCAAACATATCGTATATTCATAAAATATTGGCGTATTCGTGTTTCTAGAAATTTGGAAACATTTCGTTTCAGTACAGGTATATGGAACCAAAATATTAGTGTCAATAGGGAACTGCACCAAGATATGATAAGCACGTGATGTGCACGCACTTGGTCTTAGATCGTCAAAATTAGTTCATTATCAAAATAAACTTCGAACTGAATTTTTAGGCTCCCAGTTGTATACATTATCACAGAACCCATAATATTGAATGCATTATTCTATTCAGTGATTGGTAAAGGTTTTATTAGTTATCGGTTTATCTGAGAAATAAATTAGGTTTTAACTGAAATTTAGAAGAAATTAAAGCCGGAAGACCGTGTCAATACTTGCGACACCTGGCGCATCCTTGCTTGCCATATGCGGAATCCTCGATTGCCGCAGTATCGTTGGCAGTTCCCTATTTTACTATTTTCGTATCGACCGATTGCTACAGTTCCTCATTCTGTTTTTTAGTTTACTGTTTTCGTATTGTCCTATAGAATTCAGGTTCGGTCGTCTCTCGGTTCGACAATATTGTTTCAGCGTGGAAATCAATGGGACAACGTCCGTTTAGAAAATATACTGCCGCCACCGAAGTTCCCCCGGTTGCGTGCGAAATTACCCGCTTATCGATTATTCACGTATAGAAACCAAACCGACAACAGAATCCAGTAGCTTTCACCAGTGTCGATACAATGGCCCGAAAGAATGAAATTAATCAATGTCGGTTTGACGACGAGTATCGAGAGAAGTATATTTTAATCAGGAAATTCCGACCTATTGCGTTCAACAATACGACGCGCGCAACCTTACATATTATGTATGTATGCATATATGTATGTATGCATATGTCGAGTTTGCTCCGGCTTATGAAGAGATGGAAATTGAAATTGATGGTGAAATTGGCAATGTTGCCCATGTAAATTAATCGGGGTGAGTGTATACGGTCAGCCTGTCACTAATTGATGTATTCGAACAGTCGTATGAACGCAGCCGCGATCAATGTACTGGATGCGATCTATCTTCTCTCTTTGGCTAAAGAAAATGATACTTGTTACTCCTAATCGGCTGGGTCACTTTAGTAAACCGCAATAGAATATGTAATAAAACATATGTTATGGTTAGCGAGACCATGATTTGAAAAAAGGAATGTAGAGAGTAGATAGCCGGCCGGCCGGGTCAACTTTTTAGCTCAGCAGAAATGAGAAAGTTATCAATTCTTTTTTGTCAATATTCTACATGGCCGCACGGGGTATGCCTACCACACATTCCGCCACCTGTCCCAACCACGTTCGCGATTGTCTACCTGTCCTTTTTGATTTAGTGACTCGTAATTTATTTGTAACTGTTCTGCTTATACTCTGAATTCTCTAATCAGCGTCACTCTCCCAATAAATGCTGTTGTTTCTGCATTGACTGTACTCATATTCACCTGATGAAGCTCCTTAAGTTGATCTACAAAGTACTGATTGTCCTCGCGTTTATTGATTTGTCCTTTAAACAGCGTTCGTCACTAACGTTTTTCACTTTGTTGATATGAGACTGTCACTTAGAAACTGTGTTCGTAACCTTCTCGTCCAGTCTGACATATTTTCTTTTTTTTTCAATCCATCAACTCACCGTACCATTCAGAATGATTATATTCGTCGTTTCGAAATTCTCTGACCGAGTGACGTGTTGTCTTCCTTTGTCTGCTCCGTATATATATCATTCTAATTCGTGGTTATACGTCCCAGAAGAGCCTTATTTTCTATAAACTTCATTCGGACGATTACATTAGCTTAACTCGACACCTCAGATCGTCCCAAAAGGATAGTTAACCGCACCGAAGCCAATTTAGTCGGACTGGATTTATTGCGGGTTTAATGATTTGGTCATTTACGCCGTGAATGCGAACAGTAAAAATGAATCTTGTTTTATTGCTCGAGTTGTCAGCGAGCAGTTCGAGGCGCGCTCTGCAACTCCGAGACGATCTGGAGAGAAAATTGAACAGTGAGTGATCGGTACATGAGACATTCGATCGGCTGTTTATTCGGCGTGAAATGAATTTGGATAACTGCTCAATTTCGAGCGATATTAGATATATGTAAAATGGCGCATGCAACGATCTGATTTTCAGTACCATGATTGCATCATTTTCATATTTTGAAATGTTTTCCAAAATTCTTTTATGAAAATCTCACAAGCTGCATAGTTTTGACATTTTTTTCTCGAATCCTTGTTATAACCAAATGAGAGGCTGCATCATTTCGATATTTTCTCCCAAATCTAACGCAAATATTTTTGTAACTAACTCAGAAGCTGTATTATATTGACGTTTTCTCGAAATACCTTGTTATTAGCAACCGTTTCTATTATATATCTTTTCGATCGTTTGTCAGGATCGTCGACTGCATCGTTTCTACGATGACCTATACAATGACCCGCATAAGCGCGTTTACCGAACGGCAAAAACACGGGGAGCATATTTCACGGAAAATGAGTTGCTTTTTCCCCCACGGTACCCTTTTTTATCGGAAGGATCGATCGAAAATGTTGTACCGTTTCGGCGCACACAGCGGTTAGTTGATTGATAGGTTTCTTCCGCGATTGCGGACACACGTAAGTAGCATTAATGCACTTTTAATACGACATGAATATTTCTTTCAGTCGTGGGACCATTAACAGAGCGCAGATTTCCCTCTCTCTCGCTCATCCCAACGATTCGACGAGCGAAGAGCCACACACCGTAAAACCTGTATATAACGTCGTTGTTTCGCTGGCATTTGGACGGTGTTAGCGAGTAAAGTAATACCATACTGCACGATTCGTATTGGATTTGTTTTCGTCGACTTTGCTGACAAATTGAATCGAAAATTCAATGTGACACGTCATGCATTAAAATGTACAAGCATTTCATCTTTCATTTCGCGAATCCGCTTTCGAGATCGGAATAATTCCTTTTAAAAGGGAATATTATGGAACGTGTTTCTTAAGAGAGCCTACAACGTAATAAATGGTTCCATTTTGGTTTTTATTCGTCTCGAGCGCCAGAAAATATCCAACATGCTGGGAAAAAACTCGATAATTCCCAGCGCACCCGCAAGAACTTGTTTCGCAAAAACTTGCCGCTTTCAGACACCTTAGCAACCTTTACGACTTTTCAACCTTTAAACTCACAACGACTCAGTCGTTGTTCCACATGCCAAGCCTAACCAGTGTGGTCTAGCTAGCAGGTATTTTTTTTCAACAACCATGCCACCTCTGGACGGGGATTTGAATTTGACGGCACTGCGTAACTCTACTACGCTACGAAACCCTTATTACCCCAAAAGCGCTGGTACGCGCGCAGAAAAAATGTTCGGCGCCAATCAGATTGGCCGTTGTATAATCGCTGAGGCAAGTTTCACGGATATTTTTACATGGAATAACCCTGGCTAAAAACGTGATTTCTGATTAGCTCCATGTTACAGGCAGGGGTTTTGTGCCGTGGCAGAGTCTAGAGACGTCTGCTTCGAATCCCTGCCGAGGGAGAATGCAACGCACAATACTCTGGTATTTCGATTCGGAGATGTTCAGCTATCTCATTTCGGAGATAGCGGCTTTGTCCGGGGATAACAATTATCATAGTTGTTTTATCAGTCTTTGCCTTTAAGCCGCATTACAAATATTTGGCTCGTCATCGGCAACGAACGTGACCGGCGGGAATATCAGTAATTACAACAAGAACAACACTTGCGGGTTATTGTCGACGGGAAAGACGATATCGAGATGTTCAACACGTTGTCTATCGATAGCGGTGTCGAATTTCCTCCACGTTCGAATCGATTTCGAACGTAACGCGGTTCGATAACCGTTAACCATACGCAGTCGCCGCGGCGATCGATTACTCTCCGTTGACGACTTGGGAAGATATTTTAGAGCTTCCATTCGACAAGTAGGATTAGGTTACCGCACGTGTTTAAATCAACCAGCGCAGTTCCCACCATCTGTTGTCGGTTTGTCGGCCAGGCGGCTCTCCTTGAAAACAAAATGGCCGCTCAGGTCGTGATGACGATAGTTTATTAACGATTTGAATTAGAGTAAGACGAAGGATAAGTAAATACAAAGGACCTAATATGCCCAGTCGCCCACACCCACATTCATACCTGATCCATACCTATACTTGTCACGGGAAAGAAATAAGCGTTTGATTAGTAATCGTTACTTAGCTTTTAATGTTTTCATTTCAATTTCCAGTCTTCAATTTTTCATTCGTCTGACCATAAAGAAAGGAATGGGAGTTAGAAAGAAAAGGCATCAATCTTAATAAAATCTTAATCTTAATAAACGAGCCAAGGAAACAACTGCAAAATAGGAGCAGTTGTTTACAGTTCTAGGGAACAATAGAAAATGAACTAATCTACATTAATAGACAGTCAAATTAATCCGTCATTGTCAATCTTCGAGCTGAAACGAGTTCCTTTTTCGATTCATCGACCCTGAAAGTGTGGACGTTTCCGTAGAATTTCAAGGTTGCATTAATGGATTACCGTGCGTTCATTGAGCTCAGTTCTTACGCGTAATTAGTTTTCATAAACTCGATTACTAGTAATTTCTATCACTTCGTATATTTAATTTGACGAAACAGATTTGAAATGTGTGCGTCTATAGTGCATGACTCGTAATCGACCGGTTGTTTCCTGCGGCTAAACGAATTTTGTTGATTCTCGCGCCCGGAATCTACAGAAGAGTGTTTGATTTTCTAATTCGTTGCTGTCGTCGTCTGAATTCGAAGTGGAACGAATTTAATACGCGCCTAAAAGGGGTTTATGAGAATGAATCGAAAGCGGAAATGGAATTAGAGGAAAGGACGTGCGAAGAAGGGTGGTACTGTTATGTTTGATGGCGGATAGGGTGTAACTTTAAGCCCAACGCACACGACGCAGGGAAACAGAAGAAGCAGGTTTTCGAGCTTCCCCCGTGTCGCGTGCGTTTACGAGAAACATGGTTTCGGAAACAGCGAGAATATGTTTGATTCAATGTTTCCGTGTTTCCTTACGTCGTTGTGCGTTGGGCTTCGATCAACGATCATCAATTCGTAAATTGTTGATTGGCGCAAAATGTGCCCAAACCCGTCGGTAAATCGACGTGTGAATTTCACGGCGAGTACACTTCGTATTTCGTTAATGAGATTTTCAACACTCGTTAAGTAGCGCCAGTTGCGTGGAGGGTGATACTGCGGCGTGCTGATGGTGTGAACGGGGAGAGTAGAATACTAGCGGAGAGAGTAGATTACCAGCTTTATCTCCTGATACTGCTGATACTGCTGCTGTTGCTGCTGCTGCTGTTGATGGTGGTGATGATCACCCGATGACGATAATGGTGCAATTAATTTTGTTTTAAGCGTCGCCGCGTGTCGACGTCATCCTAATGGATGGACGATTTGATAAACCACATAATATGCATAATGAAACAGAGCCATTATCAGCGATATGAACAAAATAAAGAGCATTGTTATGCGCGTCATTTTATTCGTGACACATTGCCGTCCGAAATGTTATTCGATGCAAGCATTGTTAGCTCGGGAGAAAATATTTTACTTTCGATATTCCAAAGTTAACAGCTCTCTGAGGTAATACACGTGTACTTAAACGTAAAAACTGTACTTGGAAGGTTGAATTGATTATATCAAAATAGCGAGCTTTCCCCGCTACTCTATAACAGCTTGACTTCATCAGGTACAATCTTTGACCTAATGAAGTTACTGTATACCTACTACTGTCAGTCACACATGCTCTTCGTGCGACGTTTTGGTCCGTAATTTCGTTAATAATCGGTTGATCTGTAAATATTATGCATCAATTTGTTCAGTAAGGAATTTGCATTCAGAAATAAATCATGAACTGGCAGAAATTTGTTTGTGTTTTCTTCTATCAGCGATAGTTTACCTAGCATACGCTCGCGTAATGCTGAAAAACGGCTTTTATGGCCCGTCACGTGGCGCCACCTACTGTATTTTGATATGCTAATGAGCAGGTGATGACGTCACTGTAACGTTTCCGAGCGTCCGCGGAGCGGATTTTTCAGCATTACGCGAGCGTATGCTGAGTAAACTATCGCTCATTAATGAAAACAAAAACAACTTAAGTGAAAATTGTTGTTTATTTCTGAATGCAAATTCCTCACTGAACAAAGTGATGCGTAATAAAGGTAGATAAACCGATTATTAACGAAATAACGGACCAAAACGTCGCACGGAGAGTAGGTGTGACAGACAGTAGTAGCAAAAGCTCGTGCTTTTTAAGTTAACCTTCCCAGTACTATTTTCTTATCGTTTACTGATTCGACCCCAGGCTCATCCATGACTCTCCTCAGCATGTACTTATTGTGTACTAATATTGCTATTAGTTTACTAACAATAATTTTTCGTACATTTTGTTCGTTTTGAAATTATGGCGAGCCAATTTTCGAATGAGTCTACATAAATTCCAGCCCCTGCGATGCACACGTTAATGAAATGGAATGCTCGGAGTTAACAGCGATAATTGCAATCACGACAGTCGGCTGAAATATTTTGACAATTTTGCCACGGGTTCTCGATAATGGAACCGCAAGTCGTAATGTACACGCGTCATGCAAGGGCGAACAAAAGCTTCGTGACCTGACCATGAATTTGCTGTTAGTGCGAATATCAAGGAGGCTGATGAGATTCCGAAACATCGTTGAGGAGAATACCGAACACATTGCCGCATCGGATGGTGCCTCCGAGCAATAGTTCGAACCAAATAGTTTTCGACTACGTTATATCACTTTTTCTGGGAAACCGAGGACGTTCAACAATTCTTGATTATGCCTCGATTTTCTATGGAAATATTGCCAAAATATAATACGGTACGCCCCACAGTACTAGAAGTACCGGTCCTGATAATGATCAAGGCGACATGTTGAAAAAAGAATTGAAGACTCGCTTTTCTTTTTGTATTGTGGGATTACTGGCGTACTGTTTCAATTTTGTCACGCTGAAATACATGTATAACTTCTGAGTATGATTTTAGTATGAAAAGAACGTATTTTCGTAAAGAATTAAGTAGTTCGGTGGTCAATGAAGCTGCATCTTCGATATCGGCCGAGATTCCAGGCCAGCCTGACGTTAAGATATCTTGACGTCTTTAATGATCTCCTCGTCTGATCAGCAAATCTACAATCAGTAGTTGCAACGCTACATCGGCGGTGTTTTCAATACATCACGTCTAATATATATAGATCCGCGAGCACAGGATGACAGGATAACAAATACTGACTGACACGATAGATCGAGGGATTCAGCCTTTTTTCGATAATTGACTTAATCTACAGCGAGTTGAAATATTAGTACTGTCGGCTGCACAGTGCATCCGGTAAATTGAAGACCCAATCATGAGGTGAATGCGATTTTTTACCGATTCCGTCATTAAACATTTTCTAACATTCAGAATAGATTTTTCTCAATGTTTAATGTTAGTTTTATCCCCAACAGTTTGAGGAGTAGAAGAGGAAACATCAGGTGCATCAATTGTATTCGGTTGGCAAAACTTCGACTGTCACTAAAAGGCTTTTGTTTAGCGTGGCCTGTAAACAGTGGAACTATTTTAAAAGTATCAAATGTGCTCTTCAGAAACAGGTCATGATTTGAACAGAAATGTCTTGAATCAGGCGCATCAATTCGACTGCGACTGTCACTGGCTACCACTAAAAAACGCCAAACTCACAAGATTATAAAGTTTGAAAAACGTTGGACAAAATGACAACTCCTGTTCATAAGTTGTAATTGTACTAGGATGGGATGCATTTGTATAGCGTGACCTGTGGAGAGTGAAACTATCATCAAAAGTGCTCTCCAGAAACAGGTGATGATTCTGAACAGCCTGTCCTTCGAATGCTGGGACAGAGTCAATAATATCACGGGGGGTTTGGAGTGTTTGGAGCCAACCAGCCGATTCATCAACGTAATTCAAATTACGCAATATTCATTCATGTTAAACCAGTCATATTTCGGAGGTAATTTCGAACGAGTAAAAAGCTTTCGTTATTTCCTTCCTGAAGCAGACGCTCCTCTACCCGCCTCGCGCGATAGATTTGTGGGGATGATTGCCGGCCGCTGATAATATATCAGATAAATGAACAGGGATGTGTAACAGGTCACGGTGGATTAGCCACATTTCTATGACGATACATATTTTTCCAGCTCGGCGCTCGACGACTTCACCGCGGTTTAATCTACGATCGATGCCTACCGATACAAATTGATCCGAGCATTTAATTAACTTTGGCAGGTTTTTTTTCTATATTACGAATCTTGTCGTCGCAGTTTCTTTTCAGTTTGCGTCTAAAACTCTCCGCCCGGCGTTCGGCTCGACTCGGCTTTTTGGTGTAGCGATATACGCGGCGATTCATCGCTTTACGCACGGTCGCCCAAACATAACCAGTCATCAAAACATAACCCTTTATCTGCGAATTTGCACGCCGCGTTTTTTTTTCAACTTGTAACAACCGTCGACATAGTACCGGAGATTTCTCATATTTACATCGTCTTAGGTTAGCACGACTTTTTTGGGCGGTCAATATGAGTGTTGTCAAAATGACGAGTGTTGATATCAAGCGTTTTCAGCGATTTACACGACAGGTTTTTTGTATAGTTTCGACATCCCCAATATTGTGATCGCAGTTGTTTCTACATCTCCATTATTGCACCATGCAACCTTATTAGCCCGATGCACACGACGCAAGGAAACACGGAAACATGGGATTTGAAACATGTTTCCGAGCATTTTGTCAAACGTCGTTGATTCAACGGATGGATAAAAAAAATTGATTAACGCATGCTTATATACTATGCTTTTTGTAATTCACCGTTTTTTGACTCTATAAAACTATGAACGATTCGCGTTATAGAATCTGATAAACCATAACTATTTCGGCGCATGTGGTTTTAGCATGAATGATTCACGCGAAAAGAACGACGCCGTCCAATCGAAACGTAACACAAGACGCTGGGGTAGCTCCCAAGGATGTTTGTTTGGTGCATTCGCGATGTTCGACTGTGTATAAGAAAAAGCCAGTCCCATCGCTCGACGAGGAAGTAATAAAATGTATGATAAATGAAGCGAAATCGATGCAGTTCAGTGATTGGATTGCTCAAATCTCGCGCATAGTCGCCGAGATCGATACCTTCAGAGACACGACACATTTCGGGAATAAACGACCGTCTTATTGAGAAGAAATGACGTTAATGTTTAAAGGTCACTCCAGGCAGAAAAACAAGGCGAAACTAGGGCAACTCGGTCGAGAACTTTCAGAGGGTCCGTTTCACAGAATTTCTCATACAATCTCTTTGATTGTGTTACTCTTACGGGAAGCTGGTAACCACTGGTCAAGTGGACTAGTTCTGTAGGTCTACTGGTTAACACGCTTTCTCTCGATTTCAAAATCAAACCCCCTGTTTCGCTCTTGGCAGGTGTGGTGGCTTTGTAAGAGATACCAAATCAAAACAAATCAAACCAAATCTACCAATTAAGCAAAAACGTAACAGGGTGATCTATTTATCTGTTTATCTATTTTAAGATAGAAAACACACTTTCTCTCAACGTACGAGACTCGGGTTCGATCCCCGGTGAGTGCGCCTAATTCCACTACGGCCATTCCTTAATCGTTACATTACGCACTAACAGTGGTTATGAAAGTTGAAATTCATATTTTTTTCTTTATGATTGAATTCGTGGTTTTTAGATATTGACAGCAATCTGCCATAGCGTTTCATTAACCTTAAATAACCTTGATGTACGTAAAACCGAAGGTTGCGAGGTACCAATATTGGACACTGAATAAACCAGTTTTGACTTACTTTATAACTGCGCTTTATTGTAATCGGGATAATGAACATTTCCTGGAAAACAAGATATACGTATACACAAGGAAACTAATAGTGTGTATTTAGTTCCACTGATTTTGATAATTCCGATATTACCGTAACGCGCACTGATGAATATTTAGGTATTTGGCGGGTCAGTAAACGTTGCCCGCGCGCCTGTGATTTATTATCAATTACGGTAATCGATTGGCTCCGGTTTCATATCTATTCATATCCGTTTTATTGGATTCTTCTAGTTATCATTCGTGACACAAGACAAATTGCTAATTGACAATATCGCGTGTATCGATGAGAGAAGTCGCAGGCGCGGTCACTCGGAGGACGCTTTTACTCCTCGTGGGAACTGGCGTAGATTAATATCGATTTAGACGCGTTATGCGTAGAGTTATCGGATTTGCTGCCCGGGTTGTGCGAGACAAAACCAGCGGATTTACAAGCTGAAATAAACTCGTTATTGTAGTGGTTTCAAGTTGATGCGATATGATACTCATTTCTCCTTGATTCGATATGATACGAAAAATATTCGTATACAAAACGTTTTTACAGGATCTTGGACGGGATTATAGGGGAGCCTGAAGGCTGTAAGCTATAGGACATTGCGCACTGGGCCACGAAAAAACAAAGACAAAAACAGCAAAAAAACCTGAACGATGATAAATGAACAAATGAGTCAAGTGACTTTATAGTGAACAATAGATACAAGAAAAGGAAAATTAAATGAAAAATTAAAAAAGAAAATTATACTTGATTTTTTTTTCGTCTGGCTGTGCTACATTTTTCTTTTATTCATTTTTACTATAAAGTCACTGGCCTCATGTGTTCATTTCTCATTGCGCAGTTATTTTGCTGTTAAAATTTGTATTCCCGCGGTAGTATTTTCGACTTCTCTGCGTCTCATAATTCATTCATTCATTTATTCAATGGAATTCACTAATTTAAATATCTACTTGTGTAATCAACGAAATTTATTATCTAACAATTCTAGGAAGGTGGTTTTTTAACTACCCGTTAGCTGAAAGGTTCGGAATTAAATTCTGAGGTATAGTTTTGGCAATGATAGTTTAAACTGCCTGCTGTCTCGCTATATCCTGTGTACGGAACGTAAGCTAAATGAATCGATAACTATTTAAGGCTTTAATTAGACAAAACTTCAGCTATAACTATCTATAATTCGGTAAATCTAGATGAGGGTGCTCAGCGATAAAAGCTAATGAATGAGTGATCGATTTGTTTGCAGTTCCGCTACTATAATCTACCGTACAAATTTACCATATCGATTCGGTGCGTATAATACTTCCCGTAGGTTCGGCCCGACGCGCTGAGAATTATCGCTATCAGACATCGGTCCTCATGGATTTCCCGAAAGCAAACCCTTTCCCTCTCCGCGCTTAGGTATATGTTTATTCTCGGTTTTTTTTTTCTACGAAGCACGTACTGGCAACTCTATCATACGTCGAAGGGAACAAACAGTACGGCTGAAATGTAGTTTTATTTTTGCTAATCTTGTACTTAGAAAAGCGATAACTTCGTGTCTATTTCTTGTCTTGTTTGACGTCCGGAATGCTTTGAATATGTAGACATACATATGTACGTATTAATACGACCGATGCTCGAGATAACGCAACGATTAAGTTTCAGTAAGGTTTCTCGCTACGGGATTATTGCGAGCTCGACTGAAAGCAATAATCCCTGAAGGAACTGAATTAGCACTTGACTACAGTGACATTAAGCCGACCTTTCTCGATGACGTCTGAATTCAGCCGAAACATCCCATAAATCTTCTCCAGTGGCTTCAGTTGCCCCGGACGCGGCCTCTGTCGAAAATGGTATCGAATCAGAAGTAGTCTCGCTAGATTTGGTCGAATACGAGAATACGTCATTTACTCCGATGTCTAAGTTTATTCCTTATTTTTCTTTTTAGGGCTGTTCTCGTGTACAAGCTAGCTGTTGCTTTAAATCAGTCCTTCAACCAATATTATCACATTCTTTATGTGTATTGTTTATTCATTAATTCTGTAAAAATGTCATATGAAAAAAAAAATCATATTATAAGTTATGATTGCGCAATGCACTGGGTTCAGGAAATTCCAATTATTCATGGTTGCTAGCATGCATTGTGTACAGGGAAATTCAACCAATAAGTTATTAAATTGTATTAAGTACCTCAAATCGAATTGAAGTTGTGTATTACTGCTCTTATCTTACAGACAATCGCGGGTGATCAAACCCTAGGAATACCGCGCAAATGACACTGAGGCGGCCGGATTATGACCCTAGTAAGCGGCGATACACGCAGTTGCGCTGGGGTCCGTCGAAAGTGTTCGGTAAGTAAAATTTACGTATTTTCTATCTTCCAATCGATGTCGTAAACCAATCTTTAAAATGAACTGTGCTACGATCGAAACCCAGAACCGAAATACCAAATTCCATTTCGGATCCATCTTCACCCGTCAAGGGATTCGAACTCACTAAGCTGAAGTCCTTCCCCAAACTAGCGGACGTGAGTTCGTGGAGCGATACCGGACCCCTGGCTAGCGAGGATGTTTTCGATCCAACTCCAGGGTCGAACTACACCCACAAAACTAACGACGTATATACAGCTACGCAATAACTGGGGAACAACTGGCAACACACGTAATCGAAAATGCATACATATATACATATATATTCATATTATATTATATATATATATATATATATATATATATATATATATATATATATATATATATATATATATATATATATATATATATATATATATATATATATATATATATATATATATATATATATATATATATATATATATATATATATATATATATATATATATATATATATATATATATATATATATATATATATATATATATATATATATATATATATTCTGACATCAGGGAAATCACAGTCATGTAGATTAAGGTTCGGTGATAAATGCATCACTATACAAAATGTTGATTTTTGATAAACTTGAAAATGATTTATAAGATGTGGCATGATTCTGATAATATCCCGAGACGACTAAAATGTGAACGAAAAGTTTAAAGACATTCGGGACGTTTCACGGCTTTGATATCAAGCATGCTTCGCGCACAACCGCAAACCGTTTATATCTATATACATTTGTCATCTGTGCTCACAGATAAATATGAAAAACGATGTCTAAAATCTTTAAATGTTGTTTGCTGCGTTGGGACTGCGCGAAGCACTCGAAACACGCTTTGACGACCAGGGGTTTAGTATCGACAATATTCGGTGATTTATCAAATGTAAGTCATAGGGGTTTTAGATAATGTTTGAGAAAATGTTTCTTTTTCCACGTTGTGGCTTTTAGAGCGTAATCGACCGGGTCACTTTAGTAAACTGTAATACAATTTGTAATCAGAACATTTCTATAGCTGCCGGGTCTGTCATTGTTCGCTCGAGCGTGGTTTAAAAAAGTGGATAGCAGAAATGAAAAACAAAATATCAATTTTTCTAGCTTAGAATGTTGATATTATCCATTTCGCAATTACGAATTTGACCGCCGATCACACAACTATATCTGCACTTCGATTTCCGATGTCAAAATCGATCCCCCTGTTTGGCCCCCGGCAGGTGCGGCGGGTTAATAAGGAACACTTCAAACAACTCTACAGAAATAAGTAAAATCCCACAGTTTTTAATTCTTAATACTGAGATTATTATCATTCTTCCAGTCAGCTGTACAGAAATCAAATCATCAATCAAATAAAAATAGAAGGAAAATCATCATTATTTCAAGATAAAAAGAATTATCTTGAAATGTTAGATATTGACGGATTTGCAACACATTAGACATTTTCCCTCGTTAACGATAGAACGTATTTCTGGCATTTTTCTTCACACGAACTTATTGTATCTTCAAATTTACAAAGCAATTTGCCCGACGCTCTAGTTTTTACGGCAATCGATCATGATCTGTTGGCATTCGCG
Source organism: Tubulanus polymorphus (assembly GCF_964204645.1). Lineage (NCBI taxonomy): Eukaryota > Metazoa > Nemertea > Palaeonemertea > Tubulaniformes > Tubulanidae > Tubulanus > Tubulanus polymorphus. Next base: position 10,931,878 of record NC_134035.1, on the reverse strand, counting down.
TCAGATATGGATGCGATTAACCAGGTATTTCTATTAGGCTCCAATTTCGTTTCAGATATTTTGGTTGTATTTCGGTCATTTTCGCTCCGGTGGAATCTAAATCTAAACTATTCGACCAGGCGCGATAAACGTTGCAAAACAAAAAGAAACGACTGTACTACAATCTCTATTGGAAAGATGCGTATAGCGTTGCACACACACCACACTGCTTTCAACAAAAATCGATTCAGCTACGATTAAACCGTGTGTCTTCCTGCACATTTTGGTATCTTTTCCAATTGTCATCTTTTATTTCGTATCTGAATCATTAAACGACGACAACTAAAATGCATTCATTGCCTAAAAAGTGAATTGCCAAAATTTCCACTGGAAAAAAACAAAACTGTCTAAGATTAAGGAGGGACCAGTTGGGAATCTGAAACTTCACCAAAATGGGTGATGATCAGGCCTGATACGAAATATCGTATGGCCCTAAGTCAAGGAAGGTCAAATTCTTGAGTTTATCACATTGTTCGGATACAAAGTCTACATGGAATATGTACGAATTCCTGTGTAATTAAAATCATTAAAAAATTGCTGATATTCATAAAAAGAATAGAAAATGCGTGCCACTGATTCTTCTCGTAACCCGGGACCCAGTTCCAGAGTTGCAAGTTAGAATTTCACTCCGATTGATTCGATTATAAACGAGCTTTACTCTTGTGTCAAAATGTACCCTTAGATCACTGTGAAACTGCGGATAACATTTCTAAATGCCACGAACGACTTCGTGCCACCGATCCCTTTCACCTCGCTGATTCCGCGTAGAATGCAGTCGTGTTGATATTAATAATACGAACGCAGTTCCACGCGGTGAAACGCATTTACAATATGATAAGAAGCGCTAAGAATATCGTAGACTAGGAATAACCGATACGGCACTGGTTCATCGCCTCTCCTTCAGCGTCGTAGGCGACGAGACAGCAGCAGCGGCTTCAACAGCCGCGTTGACGTGCGCGCTACTGACGCATATTACGGGTATTCGAACCCATAGCAGTTTGACACCTTGACGTCATAGAATAACTCGAAAATCGTCTTCAGATTGCGCCGAGCTCGTCGTCGATGTACGTCATAAATTTGACTCAGAGATGTATCAGTTTGCACGGGCGATTGAAAAGAAAAAATCTGCAAATAGGGATTGTCCCGATTATCTGGTTCATTGATAGATCGGCGGATTTCAATCGATGGTTTGGTGTCCCATACAAATTACCCCACCGCACATGCCTGCGACGAAAGAGGGGATTTGATTTTGTTATCAAAAATCGAAGTACGCAGGTATTGCTGGATAGTCGGTCGAATCAACAAATTTGTTTTGAACAAGTCGAACTACAAAACGATAGGAAATTTCGGTCCCGATGCCTGGGACGAAAAAGGGGATTTGATTTTGTAATAAGAAATCGAAGCACGCACATATTGCTGGATAGTCGGTCGAATCAACAAATTTGTTTTGAACAAGTCTGGCTACATAACGATAGGAAAAGATCATCCACCCATCGTGAAACGGCGACTGATCGTGGTTGATCTTTGTGCTGGCTGCCTGATCTAAAACATTGACATTCGGCTATAACTACCAGGGTTTAAGATGATAAAAAATTCCCCACATATTCTAACCAAGTGTTCGATTGTATAATATAAAAACGTCACTGGTGGAAGAATCCTCTATATATTGCCTACTCATATTACCTTTTATTTTTGCAAATGGCGCACGCAATCGTCTGTCTAGACATTATTTTCTAGTCGATAAAACCCGCTCTGCTACGAAATTCATAATTCAGACCGAACGGCTTCGATGAAATGAATTGCGAGCGTTTCTTTGTCACAGATAGATTGACCGTATATTGCGCGGTATAGCCGGAAACTATGATTGAAAAAAGTAGCAAATAGTTAAATAAGCAAATTTATTTTTCGTAAACCGTAATATATACAATATAATGAGTAATCGACAATTTCTAATTTTACAATACAGTTACGAGTCATCCAGTGCTAGTTACCAGGCTGTACTTAGGCCTTTTTGATAGCTTGGTTTACGGGATACATCATCGTATTCGCACATCATGCAATCCAGTCGATTTTCCACTAAATACTATGATTATCAAGGAATGATCATGACAGTTCCTTCTTGTTTATGATTTTTATTGGAAAACCGAAAATGCGGATATCAAAACTAATTTCAACGTCTCGATGTTTCAAATTTTCGGTTTGTTGATCGTGTGACTTAGATTTTATTCTCCATTCGCGACTCATTGCGAAGTTCTACCCGGTCAAATTTTGTTATGATAGATTTCGAGTTCCAATCCATCCACTGTGCCTTCACATCCAGACATCAGTAGCAGCCGAGTGTTACTCGAGGAGTTATGCCGTTCGATTATTGCTTTATATTGTCGATCATACATGATATAATATAGAATTATACGATAAGTCATTTTGAATTTGAATAAATCGATAATTGAATTGAAATTGACCGGCAACCAGTCTAACCCCGATGTATTGTTGACATGGTGCACATTCACCAAAAAACAATTATCAAAAACTTATCGAATGTGAAATAAGAGTTATGAAATAAATTTATTTCCAAAAATAAAATGTGAAAATTCACAATTGTAATTGTCACTTTGAAACGCCAATGCCGATGACGTAGCGCACATCAACTCACACAGAACCCTTTAAACATACTACGCGTACTAGGTATCAATGTATATATAAACATTATTGTAACAGTTTGACGGCGTCAAAAAATCTATTTTTTATTTTCTGAAAATATCAAACCGAAATTGGGTGTACTGTTCATAGCCGTAGCTAGTTATATTTAAAAAGAAGCTATGTTGATACAGTTTCAGCTCGTTATCCTTGACATTTAAAACAAGATGACGTGTTGCGGTGATGATCACCACCGATATACTCACGTATATTAGTTCCGAAAGGTTGTGCCTGGAAATGATGTGTACCTGCGAGGTACGAGGAGCGACGGCCGCTCTCTCTCTCTCTTTTACATTATTGATGCGTTAAAGATCTGCTGTTTTTACACGATACAAGATCGGTTAATATAGAAAACTTCGGCAACGGTCTTATATACAAGATCCAGCTTCATAGAGAATATTGTCGTAGTAACTGTCTAATTCACTAATGACGAAAAACCGACAATCTGAAAAATCTACGATATATATTCGATGTTTCGTATGAATTCTATTTGTAATTTTCAAATTTATTTTACTGTTTTTTTGTTCGTTTGTTTTTTCAAAAAATGGGACATACAATCGAGTTGAAACATTGAAAATTGCTCGCAGGATATTGCGTTCAAGGACAGAGATGATTAATATCGTGTAGATGGATGAACTTTGACTGAATGTCTTCGATTAGAAACAAAAGTTGGAAAGTGCAAAGACCAAATTCGCAATTTGAATATCACAGCCGCATATCTGACACGTCTTACTTATTCTGGAGTCGCAGTTCAATTAATTGATCGTCTGAGATCTTCTTTCAAATTTTGTGAAATATTTCAGAAATAATCAATACTGGGAATACGACAGATGATAGATTCTATGCGCATATATTCGTGTGAGCGAAACACTTGATCTAAGGTAAAATTGCGTGCTAGGGAATTTCTGCATCTCAAAAATAATTTAAAACATTACCCGCCAGGCATCAGTGTGATTACAGTTTAATTTGATTGTCACCCGTGGAGAAGGCGATATTTTTTTCTATCGAGCATGTTCAACCCCCCCTCTCTCTCTATTTCTGTTTTCTCTCCCCATACGGGTCCGTAGGATACATCAGCTGGATTTGACGTGTTTTGCAATTATGGAAAATCTTTGCTACGTTGGAAATTTATCTGGCAAATATTGTCGTTGTCGCCTGGTGATGTTATAGCTCTTTAGTCGCGTTTATAACGTTCCCGGACCAAAGGAGCTCACTGGCAAAAAGTCTGTCCTAAAAACCGAGTCCGTTTCATTAAGAGACGGAATGGCATCGAAAAAGGGCATTATCAGTTGAGCAGAGCACACTCTGGTTTGGCGCATTTCCTGGTATACGGGTCATTTTGGAACGGATTAGTAATTCTGACGTCATGCATTAATCAGCATCATTATTTCGGTGATATCAGTTGAGCAGAGCACAGTTCTGGTTTGGTACATTTCAAATACAGATCCTTTATAATAATATAATATTTCTTTTAATTTCCACTAAATATTACAATATATCATTATACCTTATAAAAATGAAGTTAAATGAAATATTTTATTTTATTTTATTATTGATATACGGGGTACATTGAAACGAACTAACTAATTCTGATGTCATGCGTCAGCAAGCATCATTATTTGCCCTTCGTCTCAATTATTCTATAGCGGAGGGTCTTGAGTTTAATTTTAATGATCCAAGCCTTCAGTCGGACTGTCAACTGGCCCAATGATGACAGAGGATTTCTCCACGATTCGATGTGAAACCTATTCATCTGATTTCGTTGAATCTTGCTCGAAAGGTCCGATTGAAATCTTAGAATTATCAGACGTATATACATAAACTATTAGTAACTAAAAAAGGGTTTGTCTGCAATGAAATACCGAGAACGCACGCGTCAAAGCGTCATTCAACGATTTTTTTCGAAAAAAAACCTGTTCTAAGAAGCTGAACTTGCTGTGATTCACTATTTCTTTCTTTCGTATATACGAAGACATGTGACATCTTGAGCAAATACGAATATTTTCATCGCACGATGGTATGGCCCATTTTGTAACGTTTTTTAACGTCAGGACAAATTATCTTGAAATCGTGGGTTTTCGTTTCGTTTACCCGTTAGTTCTTGTGATTAAGAAACACTCTTTACGAGCACAAACAATTCTGTATATATTTTCTCCTCGTAAAAAGTGTCCAAAAAGAGAGAGAGCAATATGTAATAACAATTGTAATCAAGGCAACAACAATAAAACAGGGTTTTCTGCCGAAAACATAGAATGAAATAGGAAGTACGTCGTCATCTTATTGTTTCGGTAGCACGGATTCTCGTTGCGACAGCGCTCGTGAATGAAACAGAACGGCAATGATTCTCCAGCAGGAGGTCAGATTCACCGTCACGACGATAGAGACAACAACAAAACGCGCAGACGATGAAGCCGCAGACGAACGCAGTCGACGGCGGTTGTTGTTTGCGTATTACTAATGCGACTATACTTAAACTACTACGTGTAACACCTGAGCGAAGAATTAGCGCGCAACGCGGGTGGCTCGTGCGCATCCCGGCGGCTACTGTAAGCGAACGACCGTTCCGAGCGGCAAGTACTTAGACGCCCGAAACTGCGGATTTTAACCACGCATCGCGTACGCCAGAAGACGCGGTTTAGAAGTCATCTTCGAGCACCTGTTGGACCTAATCCTCGCCGCGTAGCGGGATATTGATATTCACCTCGGATTTAAACATGACAGCGCCTAACTCCGCGCGCTGACTGTCACAAACGACCGTTCATATCTATATCTGATTTATGCCGCCGGGCAGGAATCAGTTGGATTGGAATATTTTCATTCGTATCTGCAGGTAACGAAATATTTTATCAATAACCTTAAGCCTTTTTCGACCTTTTTTCGACATTTACGGCGGAATTACGATATCATTCAAGTGACGTGGAAAATTAGACGAAATACATGCATTGAATGATATAAAAATGCAAAAATGCGACACGAGTCCTGGAGGTTTCCTCGGGCTAATATTCGACGTGACGGTTCGACTTTATCCTTGAAGTGATCGTGTTGCATACATGCATATCATAATTCTGTTGTATTTTTAGTATTACTGAAGATGACTATTAGAATCTATAGTCGAAATAGCGAATAGAATATAAGCCCAAGAAGAAATGTTTCGGACTCATTTCATTCTTATTCCTAACGATGACTATTAGGATCTTTTCGTTACGTCGAATTAAACATTAGCTCGAGGTTAATTTTCGGACAAAATTTATTTTGTGTTGTGAGATGTTTATACTTACAACATGGACAGAGTGTTTAATCAAGGTTATGCAGAATCTAGTTTTGTAGTTCCAACAGAATATGGAGTGTCGTCTACTATATATTAAACAATGGTATTGAAGCGTGTTAGATCTCGGGTACCACCGTTAAGAATACTATCGTATTTTCTCCGTTATTATAATTCAAGCTTCAAAAAATTGATAATTTTGCAGAAACCTGTATCGTCGTTAACGCCGGCGTGTCAGGGACGTCTCCGAGACTCGACGAGAGTTACCGTCGGCGCGACGGGGACGACTCCGATACTCGACGAGAGCTGAAATCAATGTTCAATTAAAAGTGAGGAGCTCACTGTGACTACACCGTTGTGTATGTCGCTAATACGAAGTTGACATTTAGAAATGCTGCTGACGATGGTTATGCCGACGACACTCCCGCCTTCGATATGATAAACATAACGCGTGCTCGTTTGCCACGGAAAAACCGCCGTGCGAAAACTGAAACGCGCGCCGACGAAAAAAGCTTTTTATGGAATTTTGATGAATTATCATAACGCAGAGAAAAAATATTTATCTTTTTCCCTTTTTTTAACACGAAATCCAATACAACATGGAAGATTTGCTAGAACGTTAAGTCCAACGCAGGGAAACGCAGAAACATGAGAAATAAACGTGTTTCCGAGCGTTTCCCTGCGCGGTGTACGTTTACGAGAAACAGTGTTTTTGAGATCCAACGTGTTTGATTCCGCGTGTGCGTAAGGATAGGCAAAGTAACTCAAATCCCTACCAAATGGTGATACGTATTAGCTGTACTTGCAGTGCTAGGCTTATTTGTCTTTAAGGTTGTGACGATATTTCATTTACTTTTCGATTTCGTCATTTATATTTGTCACATTCGCAATCACCGTCGCATAGGGTTTGTTTAAATCAGTTGAGAAATCGCATTCACGATCTTTAGACGAAAATCCCGTTTACACTCCAGACAGCAATCAGCGCTGAGTGTGGTGTATTATCAGTAGCCCGTTTAAAATCAGCTTTCACAGCAATATATCAGATATAAGCCGCGTTGATATTATTCATCAACGAGCAAGTTGTGTCATAATTGTCTGACGAGCAATTTACAAACCGCTACAAGTCGTTGAGTAGACGATCGTTCGATGTTATCCGTGTTATTGTCTAATTAGTCAAACTATCGTATATTTATGTGCTTGCATAATGTGGTCTTATTGACCACACTTGAAATTCGATTCATCGTCGATTCATAGGCGAGTCAAACGGCATTTAACATTTTAGTTTGTAAAGCGAATCACAGTGAATTGAATGCGTAAATCAATTTGTTACGTATTCTCATAAAGGTTCTGTTAGGTGACATAATCTATATCTGTTTTAGAGTGTGAAAAACCTCACAAACAGTTCCAAGTAATGCGACGAGACGGATAGTACTTCATAGGTTAACCCATTAATTACACGCACGCACTTTCGCTACTAGAATACAGTAGTTTCACTATATTCACTAGTAGCGAAAGCTGGTACTTCAAATAAACTATTTAACTTACAAAGTACTATTCGTCTTGTCTAATTCATTCTACACCGGGTTCAAACGGCTCATCTACGAATCAGTTCAACATAAGCACGCTTAATGCTATAATCTTGAACACTGCGTCATCATCGAATTTGGCACATCACGAAAGCTGCCTTTCGATGGTGATATTGTTGATCGTTTCGTGGAAACAGAACGCCCGCTCCCACGACACGGGTCTACTACCGCCTCCACGTCCGCACCCATCTCGTGGGTGATCACATGATTTGATTATCAAATAGATATATTGCAGGATGCAAGATTTATCGAACCGGCATTTTACCCAATGCATTGAAAGAAGTTTCTCAAGGAATAGGTGTATATTGACAACACTGTAAACTGTTGTGAAACCTGTCATATATCTGCATTTCATTTCATTCAGTAATGTCATAACAGTCAGGTGATAATAGACGGAAATTTCACCCTAAGGAAGAAACAATATGAAAACCGTTCGACGAAATCGACTGAAATGCGCTTGTTTACTATCCAGTGAAAATACATGTACACATAACGGTATTCCTTTTACAGATATTAACAATTGAAAATACTTACTATGTGTGTTTATTTGAACTTTACCCACCTAAAATATACTCAATCAAACTACAAACATGAGATCGCAAATTTACTCACGGACTAGTGCGAAATGTATCTCATACATAAAGACGTTAGAACAAACTTTGCCTCTTAATTGGAATTTTGCAATTCTGCGAAGTCATGAACTCTTACTTACCGACGAGTCCGCTAAGGTAAATTAAGAATTTACATAGTTGTCAGACATAACCTCATTCGGGCATGCTATACACATTTGAAATATTAGGGTCTAAGAGGAAATCCATCTCATAGAAAAGGTGTACGGTTTATTTTTAGCATCGTGTACTTATCCGCTCTTTGTGATTATATCATGACTCGCAGAGCGTACGAAAAGTAACGTTTTTTTTACTCTTATCTCTTTTATTCGCAGTGGTTACGCCATGTGAGCCGCGACCAATGGAGCTCATGAAAATAGCCACTAATATACAAACACGGCCGCCTGGGGGACGCAGAATACCGCCCCGTCGCAACTCCACTAGCGACGTCGAAGATTCGGAAACGGACGAACCCAGGGAACATTGTTTCACAAGGTTAGTCCGAAGCGCTTTTTAGAATTTTCCTTTCAGTCGCACTTTTTGTGGGGAATGTACTAGACTATGTAGTGTTGCTGGTAAATGGGAATAAGGACGCGGAGGTTATCCTTAGATGCGTTAGCAGTACTGTCAGGCATCAATATGGGAAACCCGCTAAATCAGCTATCCCAACAGATGGCGTGATAAGCAGTAGGGCGTCCGTTGTCAAAATTAGTGAAAATTCAATGAACTTTGAACTGGACTTTAGACTCCCGAATCCATATATTATCACAACACCCACCAAATATACAATACTTTCATTCTTCCTACTCGGATATCGGTAAAGTTTTCTTGAATAATTGATTTATTAAAGAGAAATGATCATACGGATTTAATTGAAATATATAGAAGAAATCGAACGCGGACGACCAACTACTAGCGAACCTTACGGATCCTCGCCTGCCATACGTGGAACCCTCGATTGCCACAGTAGCACTGCGGGTACTACACCGCTTACGAGTCAGTAAAGTATTCGTATAAAATAAGAAAAAACTCTTCGGGAACATTTCGTTCGTATTTGAACTTTTCCTCATTGTAACCAGAGCCGTATAGATTTTGTGTCTAGATAAAGGTTAATGAAATCAACACGTCAATATTATTTATGTCGTATAAGCGTTTAGAAATACGCCGAATACACCGAAATCCCAAGCGTCTGAAGCAATAAACGAGCGTAAAAAAACCTCGCTACTCCATCGCAGTACAAGCGTACGACGTTAATATGACAAGAACGACCGACAAAATGCGATCAAAAGCAACGGTAAGCAGGATTGATTGTGATGCGTCCCGGGTCTGGCAACATTCAGGTCATAATTGAGGATGATTTCACCGTGGAATAGTGGTGATTATCAGCCCATCATCTCCTACATTCGGCCATTAAGAAACGCATATCGTCGGTGTCAAGAATGTCGGCTTAATCAGTGATGGCAGCCAAATTGACGCGGGGGTTCGTTAATTATGAAGAGATAAGAACAGATGAATGGAATGAATTCTTACTTGAAAAGAGCATACGGGAGCTTGTTTTTAGTTATGAATTTGCGATCGCAAAAAATAGATATTAGTTATTCAGAATTGTTTGAATGAACGGTCGAGAGTTAAGAACGATCTATAGGTCTACAGGTACGTTCCAGGAAGAATCACTGGCAAACAGTTTGCACGAAACATTTGGTTATTCATGGATGAACTTTTTTGAACGAACTGAGCAAATAGGAAGGAGAATTCTTCTCGAAACGCCAGGGAAATGGAATTTATGTTCATCGCTTCGTCGCTTTTGTGGGTTTTTTTTGGATATACAGGAAATAGAACTTGAATGCGTTGTTCGTCGCATAAATAATATTACAATTACGCAATCAGCGTTTTGGAATCGACTGCCTTTAAAACGGTGGTTTATAGAAGGATATGACGTTATTTCAACGCTACGAAAGTATGTACAGCTTCCCTCGTTACCAAAACTAAGGAGAAGCCCGCAATAAAAACCAAAAATGTTAAGTCCAAAGATGAATTCCCGGAGAATATCGTCGATACGTCGAGTATATTACACTAGCTCGAGGAAATATCTTCGGATTTGAATTTCTTTTCTCGTTATTATTGTGGGATTCACCGTAAATTATCTGCACAGCACGGATATTGCGTTTCATCAATGGCTGTTTCCGAAGCATTTCTTTTTTTTTCAAATTTCTTTTTGTTTTCTAAAGGTTACCGAATCGATTCTCCAACGCGAAACAAGGTTGCCGCTTTCTATATGCGCGTCCGTGTGTAATCCGGTTCATGTTGGCGGTTGTCTTATTAATTTCGCGTCGTCTTTGCTTTCCGCACATACGCGAGAGCGGTGATTATCGAAAACACAGACCGCTCAGAGAAATCCTAATAACGAATCCATAACGATGCGTTTTCTTAATTTACCAACAACCTGTCCGATGTCGTAATGACGAAGATTGAACTGCGGCAATGATTGTTTATGATTAAAAACTGAATATCTGGCTTCGGCGCGCTCGCGCTGCGCACGGCGTATATCGTTGTGTAAAGATCACAGGTCAGTTTTCGAAAGCGCGCTTGTTTTGCGTTATATCGATTTTCATGAGAATAAGGCAGATTCTATACACCGCATTTGATCGTTCGCGATTCTTGGAAATATGTAAGCGAAATATGCCATCTCCACATATCGGTGGCATCTCTCAGTAGTGTTTGTTGAAATGGGCCACTTCTCGTGGCATTACGCACGCCGCTCTATCATCCGGCACCCACAGGGCAAAACTGGCAAAACTGGCAAAATATCTTTCGTTCGTAATTTACGAAATGTATTTTCATTTCGTCGCAGTTTAAAAAGAGAAGATATTTCAGAGGTATTTCTTTCTGACGGTTTGTTGTTGTTGAGAATAAATTCTCACGAATTTTCGTTTAATAATGTTTTTCCTAGGTCGAATCTTTTCCTAGGTGAGTAAAAGCCAATACCAGATGAACGGACGGGCGGACGGGCGGGCGGGCGGGCGGTCGGGTGGATGGACGCTACACATTCGATCGCGAGCGATAAACGAATGCGCAGATTTGTAGAACGCTTTATTCCTAATCTTTATTATAAACCCTTTAAATCGACAATTTGTGTTTTCGATCGTTATTTTATTGGCGATTTCGACGTCAAGACGTCAACAAAGTGCTTAAATTACGATTCCCGTCTGCGACATCTACGCCGATCAGACGAACGGATTTTATTCCGTCGCCGCTTATTTACAAATGAACAAGCTGAAAAACATTGCAGGCAGGGTCCCTATTGAGAACGGCGCGCAATTACAGTTGAGCCCGAGCGTTTATTACCCGTTCGCGTTCCGCTCGACAGCGGCAAAAGTTTCGCTGGTAATTGAATGATTGATGGCTTCTTGTTTTACACGGCTCGTTATCGCTTGTGACAACTACTGGCTGCCAGTGATATCCCAAACGTCAGTTTACAAGTACGAGCGCCGTTGTCTATGCGACTAGCGCGAAAGTTTTGGCGATAGTCAATTCAACGTCCCTATTCGAGTAGATAATGATTAATCGCCGGTTCGTCCGACCTAGCGCTTCCTCTGTTCCGCGAAAATAATCCGTAGTAATCTCAACGTAGATTTCGCTCTTAATAACGATATTGCGTGGAAATTGATATAAGACATGATGGATTTATGGCAGGGGAGGGATGTATCTTAAAAAAAGAAGTGAGAATAAATAAAAACGCGATGTGACTGAACATGAGGCCAGCGTAATGTATGGCCACCGGATGTAATTGGGATTGGTATTCAAACCTATTCAAAATGCCGGAGGTGTCACCGGTGAAGCTCGAAGCGGGGGTCTGAGGCCCCTGCCCAGAAAATGATTTTGGAAGAAGATACTTTTAGGTGCATTTCCGATATATGAACCAGGCATTAGCCGATTTTACGAATGTGGGTGGAACTGATTTGGAAATGGTCGGAAACCAAGGTGTCGGGAGGTCGGACTGGCCAGCATACATGCGGAGACGATTCGTGCAGCTTGTTCGTATGCTCGTAATGACGACGCAGTATTCATTACACTTATTAAGTAGACACAGTCCTTCAAAGTTAGCATAATCAATTCTTTAAAAAATACTCTGGTCAAACTATCTAAATTCCTAAAAGGAGTTTATGTACCTCTTTTATGTATCCCCCTAAATCATTATCCATTTACCTGAATTACTATCGATATATATTGCTATTACGTGGCCCATCTTTATTTTGTGTAACATGCACGATTTGTCAACTGTATGTAGCACAGATTTTATTTCTTTTTCCCTACGAAGTCGCAATAAACTGAACACGATCGCATTGAAGAGTGCATTCACGAATTTAAAGTTAGAATTCAACCATAATACAATGTAGATAATTCGAATACATTATCGAGTAGGTCTTCGATTCTCATATTCCGTTATGCGTGTCGGTCGAATCGAGGGTAAAATATATTTGCGCTCTCATTCTCAAAAAGTGCAGCCGACTATTCGTCGGTTTTGTCGGATAAATAGAACATGCCCGAAAGGTGTTATCCCTCTCGCTATACTCAAACATCTTTTCTAATGAAACAAATTGACCAATCTTCAGAGATCGTGTCGTCTAGATGCACTGAACGTATAGCGTCGTGACGTTTTCAGCGCGCTGCTGAGATTTGCCGACTTTGTTCTCTAATTAGCATATCGAGACCATAATAATCTTGTATTCATACTCCGCGATGAATTCCATCCGGCCCAATTACGTAGGAATTCATGATTCGCGTCGAGATATCTCGACGCGATATAGTCTAGTAAGTAGATCGCATCAAGATCGTAAGCTATCGTCATTCAGTCCAGTTAATTGTTTTTTTTTTGGGTCGACGAGGAGACGAATTCAATCGAAAACCGATTGAAGAAAAGCTGCGAGTGTAGTGACCATTCATCTGAATTCTACATTCATTTTCAAAGACATTTAACCTTTAAAATCGCTCATACCATCCACAGGGGCTCGCCACGATAGCAGGGGGGTCCAAAATAAAGAATTTGACCCAATATCCTAGGTGCCACCTATCAAAAGAACTTTTTATATGCGGTACCAAGGATATTGGGTCAAACCTTTCACTTTGGATCCGCAGCTATCGGGACAAGCCCTCGCCATACAATCGAGTCGAAACATTCTCGTAGTTTTTATTCTGTCATCATTATTGAATTACGAACTGTTACTCGTCCATCGAAACCAACAGTCTTAAGTCCACTAGTCGCTCAGCGGTTTGGGTGGGATGAAAAAAAATCACACTAATAAAGCTGGAGTCACCTTTACCGGTGCGTGCCAGTACACAAATTCGGCTTGTGTAGCTGTGATGATCTTAGACGTTTTATGAGGCTTCCTTAATTTGATTGTAGCGGTTAATTTAACGGTGAGATTAGAATTTGACTAGGCTTTATACACGTGTGGCGAAAACTGATTAGTCCACGCGTCGGAATCCTACGGCGTACGTGCCGCGTATCCAGCCACCGCGCTTGACTTTTTTTTCTGGCCGTAAAAAAAGCGCGTCTCGTTTTATCGGCGAATTCACTTTTTCGCTATTATTGTAAATCTCTCGATATCAAAGGCTCGTAAATTATAAATGCGCCGAGGATGAACGGGCGTGTAGCGAATGCGAGAACGAACTATAAACTGCCTACCCTGGAAATCCAGGACAACACGGCGCGGTATACTCCACCTCAATTAACTCAATTATTCCCAATAGTTCGCGCGCGGATAATAATCGAAGCCAATTGATTCAATACCGCTATAACAAACACCTCGGCCTTGCCGAAATCTTTCTCGAATCACGTCGAAGATTATTATTTTGTCTACGTTTTCACGCGGAGGGTATAATGGCTATAGACTCGGTATGACATTTACGGCGTGCGCTTGTTTACGCTATGGTCTGCTGTTTTTCTGCTAGTTTCTTTTTACGTTGAATAAATTAGCACGTCTTCTCAGACTGGGAATCGATTTTTATCTTCTCAGAATCCATTCTCACACGGTATTTAGACGAACGTTAAAAATTTATAGGTGGTTTCGGAATGTTACCGTTTTTTTCATATTTAGCAGATTTTTCTCGTTGAAGGGAGAAGACAATCTTATGTTGTATCATTATGATTGTATTTCGACCGTTTGATTTAAGATTGTCGAATAAACTAAGCTTAATTCAAACTATGATATATTTGGAATCTTATCCTCGTATAAGAGAAGAGATCACAGTCAAGTTTTGTTCTAAAAACAATAAGCCCACAATGATAATGATCATATTTTCTTAAACAACGAAAAAAGGGAGTGATTTAAACATTTGAACTCAATTTTCTATGTTATTTTCAAAGCTGTTTTGGATAATGGCTCATAGCAATCCAGTCGACAGGTTAAGATAACTCCCCGAGTGTTTTTATCGATTGTTGGTTTTCTCTTAAACGAGGACAGCACTTTTTACGTTAATGTTGAAATCGAGCTTCCAGTGAATTTATCCGTATATCGAATCTTTATCATACCCAATAAACTGATAAACTCGGTCCGATGGTGATCGCCATATCAAACTTGGCCCAGTTGCCCATGTAGTCCAATAGTGATATGATTGGATCTTAAGACTGTGGATATGAAGACTGGTCTTAGTTATTACAGATTGGCTATAGAAATAAGATTGTCTTAAACTGGTCTGAAATCTAAGCCAGACATGCTACTGGGTCCTGCAGTGTGGAGTATGAAAGCATCTTATGTCTTTTAGTCCATTCGTTGGTTCATTCAAACATTGAGAGATATGCCGAGTAAAGCGATGAATACATGTGAAGTTTGGACGAGCAAAAATTGGAAATATGGCGTAAAGATTATATGACAAAACCCACTTTGTACCAATCAAAAGACTCAAAAACAAGATTTATCAAAGGCGAGAGGACACGACGAACTCTCACTATCCCATCGTCAAATTAGTTTTGGTCATACAATCCATTCTTCACGTTAGAATGTGCCTAATCTACTACGATGGGTGACGAAGTCTTCATTATGTAAAGGATTCGGCCGGAGCCGGTATAGATCGCGTTAGTTTAGATAGGAAAGATATATAAATCAACTTGTTAGAATTACTAGACCGACTCTTTAGAGAGTGGTATGTGATATATCAAATTGTGAGGACGGGCAGCAACGCATGCGAGCTTGTTGAGTAACGAGATGAAAATGCGGACAATGCCGCGAGGAGGTGTGTTTGTTTACACCGATTATGCACATAATTTACTATATTTACAAAACTGTTCAATTGATGAACGAATACCTCGACGAAACGTTTGTATTTACGTTAACCCCGGCGCTGGTGGTTCGGGAATTTTTTCGAAACGCTGATAATCCGTCAGCGCTTATGATGATTATTATATCGGTCGCTGCGTAAACAGCGTTTCCGACGCCCTCCGCCCGAAATCGGTGTTTTTCAGATAGCGGAAATATGTACGCGGGTAGATATTCGGGAAAACAACGCGCGGCGCTCCTCAAAACACATCTTCGAGTATGTGAAAAATAACGGATCGAATTTTGCGCAAGGTTTCGAGAAGAATGCGGATATTCTCTTGAAATGTGCGAAAGCGTGCGGTATGCCGAACTTTAGAGTGAAATCGTGACAAAATCCCATCAATCGTTTTCAATGATTGCGTCGACGAAACGAATCTGTTTCGAATAAACCCATCGTTCAACGTTACGAAGGTGTGAAACAAGAATTTTTCCCACCTAGTTAAATGTTGGATTAAACGACCGAGCCTTCATGAGTATTTCAAGGACGCAGTTATAATAATTAAGCGAATCATGCGCATTCCTTGTATACAGTATGATGCTTTTTCTTCGCTTGTTTGGTCGTTAGCACACGCTGTCTTTAAGAACATTTCAAAGAAAATGAAAATGAAATATCTATTAAACGGTGCCTTTTTCTATTCTAAAAAATTATCTTTCCGATTCTCTCTAGAAATATAAAGAAATCAACAGATAATCAGTTTAGCACAATAGCTAAGAAGAATTTTATTTTATGATATTTTGGACAAAAACTCTTATTGCCCTTTGTATTGTGGTTATCTATATCCCGGTAAACTCTAGCTATATGATATGATATGATATGATATGATGTATGATTTACTTGCATAAAAATCGTAACAGAGTTTACAGATAATTAATTACACAATTTAAAAGCAAAACGATGATCAATAAATTATGCGAGGAATTAGGAAATGCCTAAGTAGGCTTAGCCAATACCAATACCTCGTCCTTACACTCCCTGCAAGATTACGCAGATTATATCTAATCGTTGGAAAGACGATAACGCTGAAGCTGGATTTTGATAACGAGTCTAAGCATTTTAATTTCGGTGGTAAACTTTTCAAAAATATCCTCGCTTGCCAGGGGTACGGTAAATCCAACACAAGCCTGATGTCGTCTGTTACAAACTCTGTGATTAACTTGATTGGATTCTGGTAACGACTCTTACTGGTAACGACTATCTCGCGAGGTCGAGGGGTTCGGGGAACAACTTTTGCGTAGCGGGTTCGAATCCCCTGACGGGTGAAGATGTACCAAACAGCATATGCCACAAGTGCGGTTTCGACAACGTACAACCAGTCGTCAAACGCTCGCCTGAGTCTAAAAAATAACGCAATAATCACATAATTTGAGTCGTCACTTGCTATAGAATTTTATGTCTGTTATCATTAAGTCCCCATCAACCAACCGAATCTTCAAACGTATCTCTACTTCGGTATTTTTTTCTGTTTTTGTAAACGCTCCTTTTTCGAGAGGATTTATAGCCAATAGAAGCGGCTTCTTTTCCGTTTTTTCGCCGCCACTATACGATGCACGTTCGTCTTCGGTTGGTATTCAATTAACTGCGCGCGCGTGGAATGAAGTCGTAACGTTTTTTAAGCGGCTGAAAAACCCAACAAAATAAACTCTTGCCGGTAAGTTAATTCTTTACTGTTTACGTTGGGCATTCATTGACGCGGGGCTGCGTGTCTGCTGTACTATCTTCGCCAGGTTTCCAGCTCGAATTTCCGTTCATCGCCGAGCGTAAAATCCGGCCGCGCTCAGATAAACCCGAATAAATTCTATCCGGTTCTTGTTCGAATGAGACGTGACCGAATTTATGGTTTCGTTTGCGCCGAGTTGCGGAGGAAACGTGCCGGTAAATATAGCTAATACTAATGGTTCACCGAGTTTAGACTTTTAAAGCGCACTTTTTGTGAGATTACTCCAATTAAGTTCGCTTTCTGCAATACCGAATTACCCCGATACGTCGTCGGTGTTACTAAAGCCTATTAGCGCGTGTACACAGTGAGAAAAACACGAAACAGATTTGTATTTACGCGTTTCGATGTTTCGGTTCACCGGCTATAGCACTCAACGAAACAAGCTGTACGTTCAAGAATATTGTCGTTTATCATCAGTGGCTCCAGGAAATAATGAAATCTGTGTCCAGTGATTAATGGAAGTAACCTTATGTGCGGTGTCGGAGGCACGAAGTCCTGCATTTTGGGAGCACCCCCCCCCCCAATTTGAAAATTTGGTGCAAGAATCATTTTCCAGGCTTCAGAGGAAAAATTGCATGTGTAGAATTAATTGATTTATCATCGGTAAATGTCAATCAGGAAATGTTAACGCGAGGGTCTTTAATTTTTTTTTTTTTTTTGGGGGGGGGGCCTTAATCCTCCCTTGCTTCGATCTACTTTTGAACATGTTTTCTAAAGATAGTCTCGAGTGTTATTCGTATTCACTCAAATCTTGATTTGCACGGTTTTTTGTACTTTAGGATTTTCTATATTTGTAACGAGTCGCTTGAAATGTCTCAGGTTGACGAGTAATCCCCGCCAAAACGAGGATTATGTGCGCATTGAAATAGACCACAAACTCTCGTCTCTTAACGTATAACAAAATCTGCTTATTTATGCGGCTCGGTCTTATACACGCGTAGGCGGTATCTGCCTTTTTTGTTGAGATACTGCGAACGATATTAACTTTCTGCTATTGCTGTCCGTTCTCACGGAGACAGAAAGAAATAGATAGAAAGAAAGAAAGAAAGAAAGAAAGAAAGAAAGAGAGATTGAGAACAATCGACTTGGCATTTTTCGTTGCCGTTTTGACATTTCAAGTTCTAAGGATACACGAAGCCTACACCAGACGCTGATAAGTATATTGACTCAACACACGACTGTATAGACGCTACTGAGAGCCGTCTGTTTTGCTATGTATTATTTATTCATCGGGGAACTGGTTTTCAGTACGATATCACCAGGCTTACAGAAAACCCGCTATCCCTATCAACGGATCTGAGGACTGTAATTCACGACAGCTTATGGGGCAGACAAAAACAGGTCGCAACGATCTCGTATTCAAATGCAAAAGACGTTTAAGGCAGTCCTTTTTTGCGACAACCGACTCCACGTCATATCATTCACATACAGCATATTGGATATCAACGGGGAGAATCCGTAGTTATAGCTTAGTCTTAGGAGCATCTTAGTTCTATAACCGATCTAACAACTTATGGCTATTTGTCAAGACCGCTGTTGGAATTAGGTTTCGACTGTATAGGACCAGCCCCAAAAGTCTCTGATGTTTTCCTAGCGAAAATCCTTAATATGAACGCCATGACGTCATACGCAAGACCCCTTGATGATACCGCCCCATTTAACAGTTTTCTTAAAAGGTATAGAATCAAAATGCGTTATTTCAATTTATTCAACCGAGACGTGGAACTAAATGCGGGATGTTGTCCCCTGCCGTTGGTACAGAACTTTTTCGTCGTCCCTCTTGATTCAACCCTTTTCGGATATCTCGTTACCACTACCGCAAATTCGTACTGAAACCATTACCAAAATACGGGAGGAAAATAACGCGAAAGAGTGTTCGAGAGACATAGCAGCTTCAGGAAAATATCTGTGTCGATACGCGAACGCGTTTAAAAATACACTCGAATAATTGTTTTTCGCCTCGTCGGTTGACATACTGGAGCGAGTCATCGGTGATTTTCATCTCGAGGTATTCTATTCGGTATAAACTACGACGATGATTCAGGCGAAAAGAAGCCGAAGCTTTGGGCGTCAGCGATACCGTTATTACACGGCGAAATCAATGGTAGTAAACAGGGTATTTTTGCATCGATGAAACGCGCGCGCGCGCTCGGAACACGCGATATTTCGTCGATGCTACGGTATTTTAATTCGTATAGATCGGTTTTATCGACGAGTCAAACGCGTTTTCTTCCCTTAAACTATATAATGCGCACTAATACGAATATTCGAAGCACAAAAACGAATTCTATGTCTATAAAAGCCCGTAGCATCTCTTTGAGTCAACATCTAGTATGAAAGTGGTCGGGAATTGGACCCGTTCCATTCCGAATATAAATTCTGTCCCCGACAACCATATTGGTTTTTGACTCCTAAAATTAGTGGGAACCTATCTAAGCAGGTGTTGAGAAATGTGCCATCACATACTTACCTTCAATAAATTTCCTACAGTGGTCTGAGCTTTTAAGGGTTTATGTATATTTCTTAAACTGTTTCTTTTTACGCAATAGTGATGAATTTTTATTGTACTTTTTAGTAAAGAAGTATACTTGAAACAATGATGTTAGTACAATTACAATTAGTTTATTGCTCCACAAAAATTTACATTTGCACAGAGCACAATAATACATACATACATACATACATACATACATACAGTAATAATACATTTGTATCGATGCGAAAATACGGGCCGAGTCTAAATTAACCAGTAACGCACACGCATCGTCTAAGTGTATACGATAGTTCATAATCATTTTATTCACCTTGTATTATAGTCGATATCGCAACGCAGCTTACAACTTATCTTGTAACGAAAATTAATTGCTTCGTTTGATAAATGTCAAGGGTTAAAGAACGATGCCTACGCCTAAACAGTCTACCCTCGCTTCTTCGGTATTGATAACCAGAGGCCGAATTCATGAAAGCTTTGATTCTTAAATGCTCGAATAGAAACCGAACAAGGTTTAGCAGGCCCACGCTTCTATTTTGTCGCGTTACGTACAGAGATATTTTGAACGACAGTAAACCCTGCGTAAGTCTGATATTTTGGGACAAAAAATCCCCCGACTTTTTTTTCAGGCTTTCTTTTGAAAAGTACGACAAGGTTTACTGCATTTAAAATTCGAGTTGAAAAAGGTTACCGTTTTTCGATTTGACATCCAAGTTACACGGCAAAATCCTGACGACAATCATGTTTTATCCGTTATATTTCTGTAGCTCCAAGAAACATATTAAAATGAAAATTGATTCTATGCGTAAAAAGCAACCACACAGAAAAAAATCATTTTTATTAATGTTTATCGCTTTTTATCGATCACGGCAAATTTTGCAGTGTGGAAAAAAATCAAACTGAAAAAATAGAGATTTTTCATGCAGGAACATCATGGCCGTCGTCGAGAAAAAATGATATGCATAGATACATATGATTTATCTTTTTTTTTCACGCAGAAAATTCATTTCTTTTAAAATTATTCGGTCCTGAGACCTCCAAAGCAGATAGATGTGATAAAACAATGTTATAGTTGCTAGCCACCATTTTGTTAGGGTAACCGAGTCCTGTATTCACACGATTTGAATGTTGTCGAAGTTGTCAAAACAAATAGTTTTAAAAAAGCAAAAAATGACCCAACAATGCAGGAGAAAAATACCCGAACAAAATGGCGGTTAGCAACTGTAAAATGGTTTATTGTCACCAGGGTCAAGGTCCATTGTGAGTTAAGATTTGACTTTGAGTCAACTCGTTGAAAATGAACTAACTTTAACTCAGAGTTAACTCAAACTCACAGCCGTGGAACTGGTTCCAGCTGAATGTCGAAAACAACAGAATTCTCTCTTAGAATACCTGATAGCGTACGTCGTAGTGCCCTGAACAATACGTGTAGAACAAGAGCTGCTTGAAACAAGTGATAATTATAATCATCACGCACTTATGACCGATTGTTTGTCAGGAATTGTTCGTCGTTCGTTTCCATGCGAATAGATAGAATAAACCATTAACACGAAATCAGGCGATAGGCCTAAACAGTTTGTTACGAATACTGATGGCTAGAACATACGAGAGGAATCCCGCAGTCATTCCGATGGAAAGTTCTGAATAGAATTGTTGATATATATATTTGAGCAACTAAAGACTATTAGCCATCATCAAGCGTGCTAATATTGCTAAAATAATGCTTCGTAAACACTATTAATCAAGAACTTTACATCTTTGGTTGAATTTATTGTGGGATCTCTCTCCTTTTTCTTACACGGATATTGTGTATTTGTTCATGGCTAGAAATATAGTAGATCCAGAAATTTGGAAATTTAAAAAGCTAAATCAAGGCTTCCATCAGTCTATAAATACAAAGAAAATATAAGAGGACATGAATCGAGAGTAGGCGTACTGTTGTCTTTCGATTAGTTTTTTCTATGCTCAGAGATATTCTACAAGTCTAGGAGAGATCGGAACGGCCGAGATTTATAGTAATACGAAAGTATCGCTACTAATCGTTAGATGTCGTGTGCGATACGGTTTGGTTTGCAGCCGCAATCCGCATCACTGCTATAACCGTTACACCTTATCCACGTTTCTCATCACTTCGAAGAGTCTGTCCGCTACACAGATCATTGAACAACGCCATCTTTATGAATAGTTCTCGCGTTCGCAAAAAAAAACAAACTGTGACATAAAGCAGATAATTCAGATATATGCGACACGGTTGGACTTTCATTAAACGCATGGTTGCCAAAGACGACCTAAAATGGCCAAATAAAACGATAGTCATGCCGAAATTGACGAAGACCCTCGGAGAAAAAAGTCGTCAGTATCCATTAACTTCAGATGCCGTCGCGGCGGCACGTTTCTCAGACAGTGCCTGTCAGCAAATTCAAGTCGTCGCGATTGCGAAGCGCAATCAATCGTGCAGCGTCGTTGACCGACATCGCAGATCTTAATGGCTAACGCGGCTTCTTTCAGTGACTGATGCGCGGTCCTTAGACTCGTTCATCTAAACATTGTCTCCGTTCTAACGAGTACCCGATGTAAAGTGTCTTACCTGACCAGCATTTTGATGTTAAGACGAACGAACGGTGATTGCGCTTCCCAGACACGCGCGATACAGAACGCGTGAATAAGCCGTATATATGTGGTGCCGCGGGTTGCGGTTTAAAACCGCACACGAACGCACTTTTGTGCATTAACAGTTGCCTTGAAATTAGATTAAATTGAACCGAATCAATTTGACTTTTAAATTCAATTACGATTCTGTAGATCTTGGTCCGGAATCAAATGACTGAGCACGAGAGTTGAATTGACATATTCAGTTAAACTCTGGAGATACTTGAACTGCGTATTTGATAAGTAAAGCTTTATGGTCTAGAATTAATTCTATATATTGACCACTGATTCTGACAATAACTGCAATAACTAGTGCAACAGCACAATCAACGAAGTCGACTCTACCTGTTCAAAGTATGACAAATGTATTTGATTCCGTCGGAAAAAAGTCTACAAACATTAGATATATTGTCCTTATACCAATGAAACTGTATCCTTGCAAATCTTTGGGCGTTAGAAGGAATAACCGGTCAGTTCACAATGTAATTATGATTCAGACTATTTGACCCCTTTATTGGTAAATTGAGCAAAAAATTTGCCGATAAAAACAGCGGATTATCTTCCCGTCCTTAAAATAAAAATAGAACTATCTTTCTTCCCCGACAGGTGTGGTGGGTTTACAAGGGACACAATAGATAACTATAGTAATCGAATCATAATGCTATCAATCAATCAACCGAACAAAAAGGGACAATTCTCTGTTTCAACATAAAAAACCCATTATTTTCTTAATATCATAATGTCTCCGGGACGGCGTCTTCAAAAACTGATTGATCTTTCCTAATAAATAGTGTCGGTCTTAATATGGACGTCAGATTTTGTCGTTGGCCCGAAATGAATTGATCTAATATACTATATGTGTCTGATTTTACTGTTGTAATATGTTTCGACGGCTGTGACAGCTCCTGCCAGACCGGCGACAGTTGATTCGTTTTCTACGACCGTCTTAGTAGTCGATATATTGTCCGCGTATACCTCGACATCATGGACGTAGCCAAGCGGAGAAAAAATCTAATCAAAATAGTTCGTCCCAACGCGACAGTCCGTCAACAACGAATCCGTACCAATCTTATGTATACTTGTTGTTCTGCGCGTTATAAGATAAGCAGCGTAGAATAATAGAACATTACGTTCGAGTCTGTATATAAATGTTGATTATTTTTGACGATGTTCTTATCTTCCTTTTTTGCGATCTTCAGCGGCCCCTGAGACGATTTAAGATTTATTTTTAAGATTGGGTCAGGCAAAGCACAAAGGCGTAGGCCGAGAACTATAGTATAGACCATTGGATGGGGCTAGTATTTCTGAAATGTTTGATTTAATCGGGGATTTAATCCATAGACGTAGGAGCTTCTGAATATAGGTCGATTATTTCTGTATACGGGTCGAGACGATACACGATATTCCAAGAAATCCAACGATGAATTTCAGCGAAAGATGTAAAATTCTTGAAGAAATGAGTGTGAGCAACATCTCGTCTATAGCCTAAACTAGCGCGCCTGATGATGGTCATTAGTTTATAGCTGAAACGTTGCTCTAAATCCGTATTTCTTACGCGTGAATCTATCGGCGCTCCCATGAATATGAGCAGCAGCCTTTCTTGATTTTCGCTTGTCCATGATGAGCTTGGTCACACGTTCAGTCTCGACAGACGATACGGCTTCATGGCAGTCAGTGAGCGCCACAACACTCTGTCATGGGCAGCCAATTTTCTAGCCATTGGCGTGGAGTTGGCGTTTAAGTGAGTCTAAACGTGATTTCGGAATTAAGTTGCGTTCTGAATTTTATAACGGTTTCGGAAGCATCCACACTCGGTCCGTACAAACTACCGAGGCACACTATATCGAAATTAACTAGATTATTCGCGAATCAAATATGAACAAGACTTAATCCAGGTACCCAAAGGTACAACCCCGCGAGTCAAGTCTACAAAAATGAATCAATCTTCAATTATGTGTACGCGTATAGCGCTGAACCGATATTCGATAAAGTAATCGAATTCAGTTTCCGCGATTTCATTTTTCGCTGTTCGCAAATTGAGGCCATTAAATAGTGAAAACGACAATTCCATTAGGACCAGCGCGGCGGTTGTCAGTCGGAATAGGTTGCATGAATACTGCCGCGTCGAATGTGCGTCAAGCTTACTTTTTCTTTCCGAACGAACGAACGAATTCATTCTCAGCCGCAAAATCTGGCAATTTGATAATTTGATAGCTGAATAAATCCATATTCGGTCTCGTACTTCATCGTACGCGAGATCAGAAAGGTTTATCATGTTTGAACAGCGGGAAATGACGACAGTTCTTCCTGAATTTCTAATTGCCTTCCATCGCGAACGAACGAAATGGCGTTTTTTTTTCTGTTTTTAATCCGCAATATTTTCGACGGAATGTCAATACGAATAAGGTGACTGAGCACCCTACGATGTTCGAGACGTCTTTTCGAATACCAACGAATCTAATAGTTTACAACTAAAAATCCACAGTTGATATCAAAGAGTTTATTGTATGACAGTTTCGGAGTTTATCATCATTTTGGTATCTCCGATGATGGACCCAGTTCCACAATTGTGAGTTAAAGTTAGTTCATTTTCAATGAGTTAACTCAGAGTGAAATCTTAACTCGCAACTGTGGAAGGAGCTGGATCATGGAGTTTAGATAAACTCCCAAACTGTCGGACAATTATAGATACATTAATATCAACTGTCGGTTTTTACTTGTTAACTCTCAATATTGATATTAATATCAGTCTTGCAGACAGTTCCTAATAGTGCCTTTAGAATGAGTACATTATTCCTGCGTTATTAAGTAACTGTCAGGATGAAGTTTTTCTTGCTTGTTGGATCAACTACCATTAACACCAAATGACCCTTAATGCATTGAAACTTTTGCAGATTTCTTTTCCTGAAATATTCAACATTTTTTCTAAGGTGTCAAATAATTCATTCATATTCAATTCCTCGTTTTTATTTCAATCCGCAATTTTTTTAACAGATTGCCAGAGTACGTAACCGAGGAACTAAGCTCCTCTTGAATTAAGTCCGAGACGTCATTTCGAATACGCATCTCGTTGTGTTTTCATAAAGTCTACATTGCCCGCGATACCCGCCGTGAACCATCCTAACGCCAGTGTTTGTTACAGGCCTGTTTGGCGCTTTGTGCCGTGAACGTTCGGTAACGACGTTTTAGAAAATCTCCCCAACTTCCGGCCGGGCGAATAGCAGCTGACGAACTATTGAAGGCGTAATTGATTTTGTCGGCTGCGAGTGCATTTCCGGTGCGCAACAATCTCCGCAGTGTACTAGACTCATTTCGATGCCGAAGCGACGGATGCTACTTTCGAAAAATCTTTCGAACTCCTACGCACAATGCCGTACATAGACACGGTGCTTGACTATTAACAGCGAACGTCGTTTTGTCACCAATAAATGTGCCTTATCGACTGCGAAGATATAGTCGAAATTCATTGGTCCCTTGAGGGCGAAACCTCGGGAAAAGCAGAATTAAGTTGAGCCCCGACGAATCTGTAATTTCACGCTTCAATCCTATGCTTCGTATTTTGCACAAACCTCTCAAGAGAGAATCCCGTGAAGTGATGAATTGTGATATTTCTTTGTCGTATTTCGGCAAAGTGCAGAAAGTTGAATACTGGGCGATTGAGACAGAGGCAATAAGGTCGTGTTATCATTCCGATTAAGTTTAGGGCCCCCGAAAGTGTCGAAGATGACAATTTCGAATCGAATTGCCAACGTATAAATGATTAAACATGAAACGGGTAAAATCCATAGAAAAAAACAGGTATTTAAAAACGGATCTAAAATACTAACACACTCGAAGAAAAGACTAACAGTTCTCGAAACTAAGAGACTATAGTGACGTTTCGAGTCAATTCTATGGGAACTGTTTTGAAAGTGGCTCTGAGAATATGAGTCAAAACGTCACTACTCTCTTGGTTTTGAAAATGGCTCATAGAATAAGAGTCTAAACGTCACTTCTCTCTTAGTTCTTCTTCATAATCGTGGCTTTTTCTTCAGTTGAATTGTAGACAGTTATTTGTCTACGGAACCCACGACTTCTATTGTGATGTCACCTCTTCGCTATGCGTCATTGGCTACGTACCTTGAGCTATGTACTGGAGCCGTTCTAATTAGGTTTGCGACCGTTACTTATCTCCTCTTCAAGAAGTGAAGATCAGCTAATTGGCTCCATGTCGGCGTTTTACCGGTGGCTAATGCTGACAGCGAAGACAACAGCGGTCGCCCAGCCATTCATTAACTCATTTACTCATCCATATGCAAACGACCGTCTTCTTACGTCATTCGCATTTACATCTGGGCATGCCAGGGACGTCTTAGGGAAAATGCGTTTTTGTCTGGGTTCTTAATATCATCGTACTCATATGGATAGATCGTTTTGGTGAGACTCATTATCGAAAAAAGATATTCTTAGTGATAGAAATTTAGCGAAATCCAGCGCTCGGCATTGGTGGAAAATAATCCATCTTTAGCGATTTTTGCCACTACTCTTTGCCATAGCCTAACTGCCTACTTGGTCGGAGGGGTCGTTTAGAAAATACACCATCGATTCGTTTCATAGAGTTTTTAAGTACAATCTCCTAGTGACTAGTTCGTTTTCAAGTTGGTTATTACTATTGGGCTAATATTTGGGCATCAGTTGAAGAGAGGATAAATATCCTGATGTAACCAATACTCGAGCAGAATATCTTATAGATTTCGTCGGCCTATTTCGTCGCCCGACGAAATCGCCGGTAGAATCGCCTTGAATGTCCGGGCAATCGCTTTGGGCGAATTAGTCGGCCACGAAATCGCCCGAATCCAACATAATGTTGGATTCTGTCGCCGGCGATTTCGTCGCCCAGTGTGTCCGGGTACATGTCTTACAGAAAATGTGCGTAATTCATAAAGAAAGACGCCACCAGATAATGACCGATAGTGTACGCCACATGTGTACTACGATGGCTACTAGTCGTAAAACTGATGTATGGCATGTGATTTATGATAGAGGGTGATTACGACAAGATGAGGTTCATCATTATACTAGTATCAATATTCAAAGATGCATCCCGTATAGTATTTTCCTTCTAAGTTGTGCGCGGTCGGCGATTCCCATGTGTGGGCATTGTTAACCGTTTGAATATGGCGTAAGACGAAGTAATGATTCACGAATATCTGTTCTGTGACACGAACGCTGTTGTAAAGTGATACTCCTAGGACAAGGAGGAATTCGCTTTAACCTACTTGAACAACTGTAAACTTTTGTTGCATTCTCTAAAAAGAACTGTGGTTGGCTCTATATACTAACTAATTTATGTATGTGTATATAGAGTGACTTTGTCCTCCTTTGGGCTTGTTACAGGTTAAGGCAATTGCCCATATCATATGTACCATATAAAAGTGATTTTTGAACGAGCTACGACCATCATCGTTTTCAAAGACTCGGAATTATGCCTTTCAATGTTGTTGGTTTCTCGTTATTTGCGACCCTAGTCGCGGATTATTGCTATATGATAAATCCCGTTCATTAGGCGACTCCGTGGGCGTCGTCTGGCCTTGTGAAATTGACGAAGGGATGCCACGCGCCAGAAAACTAATGTAATTTAACCGCTAATGACAGTAATTATCGTTTCTTTACCGGAGTTGTTTTACGATGAGAATGAAGCCGTGGTTTTGTTGCCGATGATTTAATAGGTTCGATTCGGCGTATAATCTTCGCCAATGCGGAGGCCATTTTTCATTTTGCTAATTCCGTACATACAACCATTCAATCATATGCCAACGATATCAATGCAAAAGATACCCAGCCATGAAAATAATAGTGATCGCTTTGCCCCAACGGAGGAGCAGATATTGTGACTAGAAATTAAAATATTCATTTAACGCATATCATGATTCAAGAAATGACCTATACCAAAAAATTGAAGATGTACTAACTCTTGATATAACTCCCCTTTCAAGTACCGAGGTATTAATTCAAATTCTATCGAATTGCTAAATGATTAAATATGTTTGTAACTATATTGAAAGGGCGTCCTTACGACGTAACGGTAACATGCCATGAATATGTTATAATTGTATGAAAATTTGTGTCTTGTAAGCCTTTTATAGGCTGGCTTTACTTGTAAAGATGACACTTTAATAAACTATATATATATATATTCAAAAGTAATTGACTATGAATATGAAGAAAATCCCACAATAAGTCTAAAAATACGAAATGTTCTGTTGAAAATTGATACTACTATCGCCCAGTCTTCATGAGGCATACCCTTACTTACGCAACCTTTAGTCTAGTCAAATAACTGACAGCAAAACCTTTTATCATACGGTAGAAATTTGCAATGCGATGCAAATGAAGATTAGCAGTGTCAAACCTACAATCAAAAACTGATGATTTAAAAGAACATTAAAAAGAAATTATTAACCAAAATGCCCCGAAGTGCTGTGGTTACCCATGTTTGGGTAACTAATGGTCATAGACTTTATCAACATAATTCCAAAATAATTTTTCAGCTTTGAATCGTATTATCTGACATCATAATTACATCGAATTATAAATCAAATTATTTTTTCATTCGAGTAAAATATTCACAACTCGGCGACGCCGTTCTTTCTGAAGATATGTTAATGGGGGACATTTGTGGGGCGTCTTCCATCCGTAGTTTTTGGACTTCAATGAAACTTCAATAATCTTCATTAGATGAAAGAAACTCGACGAGTAACGCCGCCTGTGTCGTTGTTTGATTTATTCATGAGCCTTTTTGATATCGCGAAAACTCGGAATAATTCCTTGTCACGGCTTATTTGTCATTTTTGTCATTTAAGCAGAGATGATTTTCTTTGCGGTCGAAACAGAGTTGGGCTTTTTCGAAACGCGATTTGATGCTCAACCCCAATGCACACAACGCAGTGACACACCAAGCCTTTAGAAAGGCGGGGTTATCCCAGTACAGGGTATGCCAGTACATCCGAGCCGAATATCGAAGGGAATCCCCTGACGTGTTTGGTAACTTACTCCTGACAAAACAATCTAGGGAATTCCCCTTGTTCATCATTATCTGGTCCCACGGATTTCATATAACCGTAATTCGTCATCTGTCCTATTTGTAGAGCTATGGCAAAATATTATCATCCTCTTTTTCAGTCTAGATACTATTTTCGGGGTAATGCTTTACGCATCTCGAAGCTACTAACCAAATTGCGGTGTTATGTGTGCAAGGTGATGCGATCGTCGATGGCAATCGCCAAGCCGACCTTCGCACTCGCCTTAAATCTATCTTTGTTGTTCGTCGTTATCGCGGTTAATTCGTCGGTTGCTATAGAACCGCTGACAATATTTCGCAAACGCCATTTTATTTATGTGATAATAACACGTTTGTCTATACGACGCCGGTTCTCGTTGCTATGGAAAATAGGAAGTATTACCCGAGCGGAATGAAATCGACGCTTACGATAATCGTGCGCAAAAAAAACAAGGGCGGAAAATATTGCCACCGCTGAAACATGGTGCATTGAAATAATGATAATGCGTTTAAAAAGACATAGGTTAAAAGTTATAGAAAATGACTGTACGAAAAATGCTGCGCAAAACGCTTCAAAGTATTGTGGTTTTACTAGGTTTTCGTCAATTCGGCTACAAGAATAGCAAGCTCAAAAGCTGGCTCGAAAAGGGCTGAACATCAGGATACTTTGCGAAGTGACAAACTGTTACATCGAGGCGACTAGTTTTTCTCATACGAATTCTCATTTCGTCCGATTTCGCGTAAACATATACACGTGGAATCTGTCGTGTAGACGACGTTGATTTGACGAATCGTTTATCAACGAACGCGATTATTTTCTATTCGACTCGCGTCGCGATCGTTGTGTGTGTGCACAGAAAGCGATGGAAGGTATCAGTACGCTAGAGTGGTCCGGATTATAGCGAGTGAGATTAAACGTTGCGAGAGCTAGTTGCAGTATAGCGAACCCCGCCGCCGCTACCGCCGCCGCCGCCGTCGCCGCCAAGAACAACTTTTCGGTAAATGGAAACAACAGCCGTGTGAAGAACAAGCGATATTAGATCATTCGTCTCGCGATTCATAACAATTCGCCTTCGACGCACAGGAATTAAATGAACAAAGACAGCATGCGATCAAAAATTAGCTTTGAATAATCTTTCAATTAGGATTTTGCTACGAATTCGTATCGTCGTCATTTTTTTCGGAACGGAACTTGTTCTTTTTTTGACGTAAGATTCAGGCGGTGCCTACAATATTCAAACGATGGTCGGTACCTTTTCGGATTACTATTTTCTCTTTTTATCATCGGTTCGGATACAATAACGCCATAGCGTCGTTCGGGTTTTCGTTGTCGTCAGGAGGCATATTGAATGCTCGCAGACGGCGGGCATCATGTTTGATCCGTCGACGATCTTCCATGGAAACGAAACAGAGGTCCCAGTATGATACGATCGACGAGAAGGACAGGTAAGACTGATAATCTGACGCTAAACTCTTAATCGGGTTCAAATGAAGCCACATTTGGAGAATATAATTTTCCCAATCCGAAGCGCGCTCGTTTGTTTTTGTTTTTTTTGTGTTTTTCTTAACGTTGTTCAGACCTTGGTTTCCAATTAGCAACTCATTCGGATTAACCAATTATTTCCTCACGACAGGACCACGGCTTATAAGTGTCGCCCGCACTTGTAAGCATCCAGCAGGACTCGAACCCACTCGTCACCTACACTCTTAATAGAATGAATGCAGCATCACGCCTATCCCACTGAGCTACAAAGGTCGCTGGTCGAAAGCATCTAAAAGATTATTTGAATGATAATGAATTTTCATAAGTATTTTTACAGAGAATTTTCCGAAAGAGTTTATTATACCGAAAATCTGTCTACGAATCAGTCCCAGTATTACCAGCTTCGTTTTTTTCGGATTCCTTTTCTTTTCTAAGTAACATTTGTAACCAAACTGTCCACACGCGCTCGTAGTGCGTTCATGCTCGCAAGAAACATGATACGTATATTCAGAACTGTCAACAAACTGATAAACAACAATGGCTCAATGGTCAAAAGAGGATACAAGCGACATGTTGTAAGATGAGTCTAAAATGTTCGGTTATGGAGCCGCAGTTGAATAGTTCATTGCGCCGTCGTCTTCTGCTAATTTGGCTCCAATCAAAAGAAAGCGTGTCGCGCTGATAGACGAGTGATCTCACAGCGATCAGTGCCCTGTCTGTAACTGACGGACGTGCCGATCAATTGGGAACAGGAAAATACGAATTTTTTCCCGTCTGGAGCTGATTGGAATCGTGTCTAATCGTAGGGCAAACAAATGAAATGTGACATGCGAGGGATAAACGCCCGATAACTCATCACGCGTCGGGAGACATCTCACTCAAAGGTCTTCCACGACCAGACGCGGTTGTAATAGAGTTGAAAACTGCGGCGTAAAAACACGGAGGGCTATTTCGAGCACGGATAGTAAAATCGCTAAACGTGATGAATAAATGAACGTTTTCTTTCCTAAAAACGACATAGAATGTTAATGATCGTACGACGCTGGTTTTAGAAACGATTGTCACAGCATCGATTGTAACAACGAAGATTCTTATTCTGTATATCCTCCATCTATTCGGGGAATTACTTGAAAACAAGTTTCTACGGAACATCCCGGGGGCATTATTTGTAATGAAAATCTTCGAGGTTTTATTGCGACTGAAAAAGATTTCTTTTTACAAATCCCTTCCCCAGGGATTCTTCCGTATCGTTTTGCGTAATCTTGATTAAACGCTACGTCCGTGTTGAAACGGATGAAAAGAAATTGCGCAGAAAACCCGTTATCTCCGTCGCGCAGAAAACCCGTTATCGCTGCTTTAGAGCTATATTCTCTTCTATTCCTCTTTTTTTTTGTTCTGACGCCAAATTCACAGATCGAATAAAAGTTCCTTTCTCGTAATTAAACATTTGTTAATCTGCTTTTAGCGAAACATGTTTCCCGCCTGCGTCATTAACCTTTCATTCGTAATTCTTTCAAATCTTTTTCCGCATCCTTTTTTTTAAATGTCGCTCTTCGTATTGCGCCGCTATTTCCCGTGTTCGTTTCGGCATAAAATCGACGAGTCCGTCGAACCATATTTGATAATAACTATACATTACGCGCTGACGTGCAAAGCTATAAAATACATCTGGTGGAAATTGAATTTTTTCCTCTTCCGACGCGCAACTTGTTTCGTCACGAGTCTAAATAAAAGATAACCCGTGAATTAGACAATTCAAATATCCGTTCGGCTTTGGCAAGTGTTGATCGACTGGTATTGTTCCGCGTTGCTTTACCCCCTCCCCAGTGCGTAAATAATAAATCTGGTTAACATTGTGTCGTATCGCCGTAAACAACGATACGTGCAATGCGTGTTCGGGTGTTAATTTATTTCTTCGGCGACGGAACGAGCCATCATAAAGCGAGAATCTTAAACGCGTTCGGAAAAATGATGCTTTAATTCCAGCTACCCGACCGATGTATCAGACGGTTTTGTGGATAATGCATGATGATTGTTATTGCTAGCCTTTCGAAGATGTCTGGTCGCGAACATCAATATTCTCTTACAATAAACGCTCTTGAAATATTCATCACTTTTTGGTTTACCTTTGTCAGCGATATGAAGTTGGCATTGAGCCAATTCATGTAAAATCGCGGTACGTTTTTTTATGTGAGCATTTGTTTCATTGGTTCTCGGTTTAAACGACGTATAATCGATGCGATTGAAGACATGGCGAACCTCCGTCGATGTACATGGTCAACTTTGTTAAAATTCTACGAAAAACTGTTTTTGGCGGGAAAATTCTTAGCTCTCGCGTATAAAATTGCAATGACCTCGATTGGGGGGCGTTGTCTCTACGAGCGAATGTGATTGGCTGTTTTTGGGATATACGGGGATTCCGGCGCTACTAAAATAATTATGGGAAAGCCGGAATGGCGAACGTTTCATTGGACTAGGTGCCGTATACATGCAAATTTCAAATGCTCAGGTAATGTTTCATTTTAATACCCGGAGATTGATTTGATTGACACTGAAGTGCAAGCGAACATTCACTTACACAAGGCCTCCACGTGCGCGCGGAGTGCTATAGACTGTTGCATACACAAACAGACGCTCGTACAGTATACACTACTATAGTGATACTGTAAACGCTGCTTGCTGGCGCGTCTGACATTTCATCAACAGAAGATGAGCGCTATGTTTTCTGTTTGATATAATTTATAATAAATTGTAATTTCTTGTGACCTGAAAATATTAAGCAGAAAACTACAAGTATAGGTCGAGGTCTGAATATTGTAGTAGTAAATTCCAGGATTTAAAACGATCTAATACGCCAATTTCTTACTGCGCCGGTTTAGATTCCGCGGCCATACATTGCAAGAGGTTTCCAAGACTAAATATTCAGCCACCCTCTGATATGTGACACCATGTGAATTTTGTTTGAATATTTTTTCATATTTTGAAAAATATTTCTTTGAACATATAAAATAGTTTCCGTGCCGCGCCTACCTGTACCCTACGAAATGTATCTTTTTGGTCTTATTTGACAACAAAATAATTCTTTGAGAAAGATGAAATACAACATAGAACTTTGAAGTCACGAATTAAAAAGATTTTTCAAGCAATGCCCTTACCCCAAACAACCTCTAGCTTTCAAGGTAAACCACACTTTGCCCATGGGCAATTTATTTATCTAGTTTTCTATTTTGTTAAGATTGTGAATAATTCTCTTAGTGCGTTACTGGCACTCTCCCGGATCCGGCAGCAACATCTGTTCTGACCGCAACCTCCGCTCACACCGTCCATGAGATAAATTGATTTTTATGTAGTAGTGTCAGTAAAGTAATATTTAAAGGCAGTTATAATAAAGAATCCATCGAGTAGATATCGTCACTTCGTGGGCTCTTCCCAAGCTTCATTCCCGGGTCATCAATTCAACTGACATTCGTATTATTTTCAAAGATGGCCCCTGGACAGCCGTGTTTAGCGCTTTGAAGCATATTCCCGTTTCAATCAAAATTATTTTGAAATTGTGCTGAGATATATCTCGTTACGAAATGGGACAGGAATTATTTCATTTGTGTAAGATTCGTTGCGGGCGGGGTTTTGGTTATTTGCCAGAAAAGCAAGAGTTAAAGTGCATTTCGAGGTCCTGGTAAATCTCATATCTAATTGACGCTCTATCTGTTTAGTAAATACAGTAATTAGGAGGATGAAATTTTTCAAGCTGGAAAAAACATAGCTGAAATCTTTAAATACTACATGAATTCCGTACACTCTGAGAAGCAATTTCCGTCTCATTTGCATTAAAGCGAAACAAATGATGTGCAATGAAATGCGCCAGTTGTATTTACGTAAACGCTCTCTAAGCGAAACCTGAAGTATAGCTCGCGTATCTACTTCTCAGATTTGACAGCCTGGATATTCGGCGCTTAGATGATGAATCCGTCGCGCGATCAGATATAGGTGAGACTTCAAACTGAATCACGACCAAAGCTCAAATTGTGCTGTCAAATTGTGCATATGAATCGTACGATGTTTTCGACCGGGATTGACTTATCTACTTACGGATGATTGAAAAAAAGCGAACGCTGCGTCGCTCGCTCGGTAATCAGTCGAGGGGTTCGACGATGAATTCCCCGAACGGTAGGCTAACCTATGGACTTTAACGGTTACCTGTGGCAGCTGGAATCGACCGCGTACCGGCTGTAGGGGTATTATGATTGATAGCTGTCCGTCTCGATCTCTCTCCAGATCTCTCGTATTTACTCTCAAGGCAATGGGTCTACTTTTTGAGATGATATATTAATTCTCCGAGAAAACCGACACTAGACAAACACCGACCGACTTCCGGGTGTAGTACTTCTTTCACGTGCGATCGCGACGTCAGACATATTATATAGCTTCTTATCGGTGAAAAAAAAATCATTACATTCTTTATGAAGAAATATAAGAATTTCTCGACGGTTTTGTAAGATTAATCGAATCCCACGATACAATAGAAAGACGAGTCCGTCGAAAAATGTTTCCTTCAGCTCATCTTTCATTCGACGGTTATTCGACGTTTCGACTATATCATGATAGTCATCTTCGGGGATACTTTGGAGCAAAGTTACGAAGTCTATATGTACAACCCAGAACAAAGAGATTGATTAGGAAAACTGATGTAATACAAACTAAGGGTTTTTGTATTGTCGGATTCTATTGTATATTGGTTACAACACGGACAGAGTGTTTTATCGAGATTAGATTTCATATATGTTACGTTGTGTTATGGTGTGTTATGGCGGGGCAGGATGTGGTATGGTATGGTATGGTAATTTACAGAAATCTACCAGATGACAGTTTACTGAAGACGGTTGTATAAGAGTATGGACGAAGGATATGTTTTAAATTATACGAAGGTTCATTTTCTGATAGTAATAATGGTTCGGTAACCCGAGAAGGAACTTCCTTCGTTTAGGTATTTGAACAAAATATGTAAACTCATATTTTTCTAAATACCCTCGACTCACGCAGGGCATTATAAGCGTGTTCGAAGTTTCTTTTTCCCAATGGGGTTAAGACCAGAGAAGAACCTTCGACCAAGAAACTCCGCCAGGAACCCAAAGCCCGGATTGGACAAGACCAATGTTCACATTCTTTCAATACTAATGATACATCTCTTGAATATGCACAAACCTTGTGATCACGCGAATGCTATTTCGCTTCAAAGGTAATACGCTAATTACCGTCAATGACGTTGACCAATTATACCGCGTTTTTCTCTAAAACGATGGCCATCATTTCATTCTCGTAGCGGCAGTTACAATGTTTCGGTACACACCCGTCTGGTCTTTGCGAACTCGCTCATATATTAACATCTAAAAGCCAGCAGTCGAACGGGATTATCGTTATATAGATTCCATCCATCATTGTACCGTTAGCGTTATCGGCGCTCGTGTCCGTCCACGCAGATATAATCTGTGCAAAAAACCGACAGAGACGCGCGAAAGCTCTTACACGTCGGTTATAGATTCGCATAGTTGATTCTCGTCGGATTGGAGTTATGGGGGAAAACGGCTATCCCATAAGTAGGACGGCGCTCGACTATTCGTCAGTCGAATTCATTGAGATGATCTTCAATTTCCAAACTTTGAACTGTATTTTCAGGCGCCCAAATATATGATATCAAAAAATATATATTATCACAGAAAGATATGTTTCGATTGATTTTACTCGGTGTTTGGTTAAGTTATTGATCGATCGATCTCTAAGAGAAAAGTTGATTTGACTCGGACGGAAAATTGCACCCTGTTAGTCTTAGCTAACCTAGCGGACCCTCGCTTGCCACGCGTGGAATACTCGATGTATACCCGATAAGTATGCGAAAGTCGGTTTTTGGCTTTGAAGAATGACGATGACTCGTTTGTTATCCGCTATTTTCGCTATGTAGGCATTCGAGTTCAGGTTTTAAATCCTTTGAGGTGTAATCGTTAATTTCCTACAGACGTGTGATCCATTCGCAGGTAAAACTAAGTAAATAAACGTCGAAGTTAACGACTGTTTATCAGAATCAGACGAGGATGTTAAATACAACTGCTGAGAGTGCGCGTGTTATACTCTAGAAATGGTCATCGTTGATTTCGCCGAGTGTTGAGTTAATTATTCTTCGGTTATGATCGCTATAGCTGTTGGCCGTGTTCGGTAATGGCGAGATAATTAGCGAGTCTGGAGCGCGATAAACCGCCTACACGTAGCACTCTACGGCGCTTTCGAAGACGTTACACAACAACGTCTGAACGGCGTCGTATTGCTGCTGCTTATTGTTCCGTTCGATCTGCGCGAAGAAAGTTCGCGTGAGTGTTAATTTGTAAAAGAATAGTCATTTAATGCCAAGTTCAATGGCGCTTGATTTTGCACAGTGCAGAGCTACAACGGCCAGTGTTTCTCTGTGGCGCTATTGTGGTCTTGCAGCTATGTGTTTCTTCGAAGTGACGTGGCATGATTGGTTGGTAAAAAAAAACATTTAGTGATTTACACGACTGACCCTCAAAATTTGTGTGAATCCCCTGATTATCTGTTGTTGTTATGTATGCTGGGTCTCCAGCCCTGATTGACAAACAAACTATGACCTCACGCAAGACCTTTATTAAACTAACGGACTAACTCCGATAACCGCGAATCGTCGACTATTTGCGAACTTATTGAAATCGAATATCAACTAGTCGGAACTATATTCCGGAAATAGCGAACCTCGCCACTGTGGGCGGTCGCTGTAGACCGCCACACCTAATTCCAAAATGGCCGACACTGGGAAATGCGTCAAGATCGAACTAATGTGCGTTCGGTTATAAGCTCTGACCACTAGTCGACTAACTACGAAAAAGCGAAGTTCACCCAGACTGTCTCGGAATGAATCGTTGCGGAGAAAACGGGAAAACGAAATCTGAAGTTATCAGCGTCTGGCGTGACAGATGGGCATGTTCTGTTTAACAAAGTATAATATTCCACTGGGATAACAGG
This sequence comes from Tubulanus polymorphus, assembly GCF_964204645.1. NCBI lineage: Eukaryota > Metazoa > Nemertea > Palaeonemertea > Tubulaniformes > Tubulanidae > Tubulanus > Tubulanus polymorphus. Next base: position 10,893,961 of record NC_134035.1, on the reverse strand, counting down.
ATCTGATACATATATAGTAATATCGAATAATCAATTGACCAACAAGTTCTATAAATAAAGGGTCTGATCGGTTTCTTGAGTCAAAACATTCAGGAACTGCTGTCGATACGCTTTACGGCGGTTATCGCTTGTGTAAAAGCTTGCTTGTCTACGGGTTTCAGATTATCTGGATGAGAAAAAAATAACATAAGCATTTTCTATCGACATGCACCGCTACGATGGATTAATGGATGGTAGGATGGTAAAGGCCATCGATTAGACGAGCGCGAACGGCTGGCGTGTACCAACCGGAACGCGACAGCATCATTTCAAATATTAGAACCATAGATATTTTTCCTCGAACTAAAACCACTGCATTCTTGAGAAAACAATTTGAATAGATCTCATAACGGGGTATCCGCACCGCTACTGTGGCAATCGAGGATTCCAAGTATGGCAGGCGAGGAACCACCAGGATCGCTAGTAGTTGGTCTTCCACATTCGATTTCTTCTACATTTCAATTAAAACTCAATGATATTTTCTCTTAAATGAATCAATTATCTATGAAATCTATACCGATATCCGAGTAGAAGAATGAAAGTATTGTGTATATGGTGATGTAATAATATATGAATTCGGGTTCAAATTTCATTGAAAATATGACCTATTGCACGTAACGCCATCTGGTGGGATAGCTGGTGTTTCGGGTCTCCCATTGCAAATCGTATTTACAAGCCATATCACAATGAATCTAAACTTTGGTCCAAAACGTTGGGAAGTGGTTACCGATGCAAGTAGCATATGCCGTGACGTATGATGTATTCATAGAATTATATATACATATATCTTAAGTCCTCTTCCCAAGTTAGTCCGTTAAAAAGCTTAAAGCGATTGGTTGTATCTCGAAGTAACTGAGAGTGAGAAGGTATGATTTATTGCGGGCCAAAGGGACGCGTTGCTGCCCGATGCAATGACGTCGAAAAAACGTGACTCGAATCTCTCTCGTAATGACGCACTCGTATAACTGTAGTAGGCAGTTAGGAAATTTTTACTCGATTCATCGTTGAAAAACGGATTATTAGCCGTTCGCGTGCTGTGGCGTAGCGCAAAAATTCATTACTTCTTTGCCTCTTTCGTCCGAGATAAAACCGTTTCGTTTTATGTCGCATTGTCATGTTCGTATAAATGCACATATCAATTTGAATATCTATCAATATTTTATGCAATACTTTCCACAGTCGTTCAAGGCAGATAAAAACACTGTTACTGTCGACCAAAAATATGAAGGCAAGAAAACATGTAGAGCGCATATGCATGAAATAAACGACATCTTAGAATGCGTTGGTCAAGATCGAGTAATTTCGTTAGAGGTGGAAAAACTCGAAAACGGATTCATTGTACAAACATACCAAGACTTATCGGTGATAGAGTGAAATGATATAATAGTAGCAGGGTAGCCGACGTGCATGGAGAATAGATGATGGGATTTAAAACTCACTATATACACAATTTCTAAATATGAAAAACGAAATTCATTATTTATCAACGATTAAAATCCGAAATTATTGACTCGAAATTTGGAATTCCCTCTCTCGGACCATCGTCAGGTGAGTCTATCACACCAGGTGATGGTCTCCATAAGTCCAAAACGTCGTGTCATTTCAGTTTCGATTATCAATTCTTAATGAATATATTCTGTTTCTAATCTTTTAAGTTTGTATATAGTGGGTTTGAAATCTGAAATGCTATTATGTTATCTTTGTGAAAGTTAAGAAATGCAGGCTTCCACTGAAAGGAAACGTCTGTACAAACTCGGTTTTAGATTACGGCGTTACTGCTTTGTTCTCTGCGCGTGTTGAGGTGCTATCATTCCCGTGATTTAACAACTATGAATAATGTGTTTTCTATCTGATTTACACAGTCGACGTGCAAAACATTCGTGTAAACAAATTCAAGCCAGGCCGCGCGTTTCTGCGAATTCAACCTGTATTTTTCGATATTTTATTCACAATAACCTGTCGGTATGACGTCAAGATGATTGTATACGTAGCAATACGATGATGGCATTTCAGGGATGGATTTTTTTTCTCAGTAAAAGCCTCGGGCGAATAGTTCGCGAAAGTATCCGAGCTTTACAGGGTTTTAGCGTCGATGCTTTGCTTCTGCTGCAGAAGTATTGTTCTTTCCAATCGCAAACTGCGGAAACCACCTGTGCTGCAGACATTTCACAAAAACACTGCTTTTCCGACTAGTTTTCAGCAATTCGCGAGCATTTCTGTAACGAAAAGTAATTGTTTCTTTCAGAAAATAAAGTGCATACGCACTAAGACTAGTTTTCTTTTCTGATTCCAGTTTTCGGCGAAAGCTAGCACGATTTCTGGACAGTCATCACGTTCTTATCATAATCTGTGTATTGGTAGTGTTAGATGCAGCCATGGTCATTGGGCAGCTGATGATAGACCTTTACATAATTCGAGGTGAGTAATCCGATGAACTAATGCCATTTTTTATGAAGGCATGAATTTCAAGCTTATTCAAAGAGTGGACAATCTTTCGAAAGTTTTCTCTTTTCTTCGCAGAAAGTCCATTAATCAACTTTTAAGTCAAATTTTGTGACGATCTATCCGGAAGGAAAACTCTTTTTATATATGCTATTTATATTTAATCATTTCTCTTAAAGTGACTTTAATTTCTAATCAATTTCTAATTACGATTAATATGTAATGTACAAATCACTATGATAAATAAATAAATAATTAGATAAATGATAATCAAATACATACAGGGTCAGTTTCATAAAAATAGTTAAGCTTAAAATGGTTAGGTTTGAATGTTCGTTCTCGCCAAAACATGAGGTAAACAATAGCGATTAAAAAACTAGTTAATTCTTTTCCTGAAATTGGGCCCTGGTGGCTTCGATGAAATGGTTTCCATTTGGCGTCGATCGGGTTAGAATAATTATGTGTATCCTTGGACGGTGTGACATTGTAATTCGACGATGTAAAACTGGGGTCGGAAATTTCAGAATTAATGTTACTGTGTTTGAACGACCGAAGCCGCACGCGCGTTAACTGTTACATCTTCTTCGTGAATATCGTTTTGAGCTATCGTCTGCGCCTCATCTCTCAAAGGCGGGATCGTTCGGATCCAGGGGCGCTCGCTAGAGAGGAATGCCACCGCCGCCGTTGCCGCGGTTTGTTGTTCGTTTAATCAACAATTGGGGAGCTTTACGTATTATGCCTCGTCGTATATCCGTTCGTGTTCGGATCTATATCGAACGGTTTGAAAGGTCAAATGCATAAAGACCGAAGCCGGCGAGCAGTTTTTTTTTACCCTTCGTCGAACATCGAGATAATTTCCATGTGAACAAACAATCCGTTAAACGATTGGTACGACACCCGTGCGTTTGAAAGCGTTCGATATGTCGATGTTCGGATATGTATGCTGATCTATGCTGAACTCTTTTTCGGCCAGGGAAATTCCCGCTCGCGGAAAAATCCGTTGCACATCGCATGATATGAAAGAAAAATGAGCGTTTCGATGATTCTTCTTTTAACGGAAGCTTCATTTAACCATCAAGAATATCCATGAATACAGAAATTTCATTTTATTTATACATAATCATACAAAATAACATGAACAATTCTCAAAAATATCGCCCAAGGTTGAAAACAGTTAAAGTAAATATGAATACTGATGACTACTACTATCTTATGATTTTAGGTTAATTTCTGTAGAAAAGTAAATAAAAAAACCTGCCTTTGATGGTTCGGTCAGGAGTCTAGTTACTGCCTCAAAGTTATTAGATTTTATTCGGTTTTACAATAGAAATTTTATGTAAATATGTGTGTAACTTTCTAGTATATAGAACGGTTAGTTATTGGTAAAAAAATACGATCATTTGGCATTTAGTTCTTTCTTCATTGGTGAAGATGTATGATATTTTGGTAATAAAGATAACAGCTAAAAACCATCACGGCATCTTTTGATTGATGAAGATACAGCTAATTGTAAAACATGCTCGATGCGATAGTTCATCATTGGGTCCGGTCGCCAGAGCTTATGCGCGAATTACCGTAAATGACTATAACGTTTAAGTATAAGCATAAGCAGATACAAAGCATTTAAGTATACATGTATAATAAAAAACAATGTAGCAATAAATCAATAGCATAAACAAATTAGTAGCAATAATTCAATTACTAATATGTTAAACTGATTGTGTCCGTCATGTAAATCACTTATTGCTTTTGACGCCAATAGGACGTGACTTAGATATAAAACCACACCCATATATATATATATATATAGTTTATTAAAGTGTCATCTTTACAAGTAAAGCCAGCCTATAAAAGGCTTACAAGACACACATTTTCATACAATTATAACATATTCATGGCATGTTACCGTTACGTCGTAAGGACGCCCTTTCAATATGTCTTGTAGGTCGTCCGACACTTTAAACCCAACGAACAAGACGCAGAGAAACACAGAAACACGTTTCCTATAGTTTCTCTGTGCCGCGTGCATTTGCATTTGCGAGAAACAAGAAACATGATTTCGGGAAACAATGTTTCCGAGCGATTAAACATCGTTTGATTCCGCGTTTCCTGTTTCCCTCGCAGTCTCCCTGTGCGTCGGGCTTTCAACCGTTATACTTCGTGATCATCGGAAACGAGATGTAACAAAAATCGCATTTGACGATAAATTTGCCAAATCTGATCACGGAATCGACGTTAAACGATGAAATGTCATTTTTGTGCACCGTTCACTTGGCGAAATTAAATTAAGGAAACGATATTGAATATTCCCAGGCACGCACTGGCGCGGTCGGTCGCGTTCAGGCGTATTGACAGGCTTTCAGCCGATACTCGCTATAGCCACCATTTCCTCCGATATCTCTCGAGCGGGAAATAGCCATCGCTGTCGCGTGTGCCTCGGGGGAGACTTGTTCCATACTTGCGCTAAGGATGTTAGCTACGACCTTTTACGTATATATCAAATCTGGGTGTTCGCTTCGAAAAACACGCGAACAAAATCGAACGAATTATCATCTGTACCGAATATAGATTCATTTGTATTTCATCACATCGCGCTGAGATGACATGAAATACTTTTTAGCAGTCGACGCACGTAATCGCCCTTTAAGCTGCGGTAATAATTCGGCACCACAAAAAGACTTCCCTTGCCATGATTACCATACGGCGTATAACGTTTTACTGAATTAACTGAAATATCACTCTTTTGATTAGAAATATATGTGTACATGTTCATAATCATAATTTTCCCATGATGAAATTTCATTTGTACAGAAACTGCCGAAAATACCGAAACTAATGTTTAAAGCCGGATTTCTAGCGATCAAAATCAGAGAATTTGATAGACGATTTCGACTGCTAATTGTTTTCCCCCCACACTTTCACTTGGTATGCCGACAGCACCGATTTAGCGGGCATAAAATGTAACGATTTCATAAAAAGTCTGGCGTTCAAATAACACTTGGCATTTCACGATCTATCCAGTTTACTATCGTTAACTACTTTGGTTATATATATATGTTGATATCTGTCCGTCTGCCGGAGGGGTCTCTTTACTAAGATGGTGCCGACGTCTGGTCAATATATGCATCCATCTTTCTCGCGGATTTATTGCATCAATCGATTAACAAATCCGATGTAGATGTATATGTATCGTGTACAAATTGCCGCACACTTGTATCGGTCACGGACGTATAATAGCTACGAGACGCTCGGGGGAAATTGGGTGACAACGGGTGATAACGACATAAAAAATCACTCACTACATCGACCGCGGCGGCAATCTTTATACCGATTTATTATTGTTCGCGTTCCTAACAAGCCTCCACAGTGACCCCAGTCATACGCGTTTTCCATACCGGAAATGCAACGTGCCCACAATAGAACACGCACTTTTTCACCAGATGACGATTTAGTGTTGGTGGTTATTCACACGACGGATCCCCGGAAATTGTTAATGTTACGTTCATGCCTTCTATGAGGTACCCCGGCACCGCTACAGCGGCAGGCGTGGATTCCGTGACTATCCGCCAGGTTCGCTAGTGGCAACTTCAGTCGCTGAAACATTTCAGTTAAAATCGAATCAACTTTTCGAATTAGTAAATCTGTGAGTGAAAAAGTTAATCTTATTTCCATTCGATGACTTGTTTGATGATATTAAGAATTCGAAGCCTGATATCTTCATCGAAAATGATATGATGCTCAGTACGCATATCCCAATGAATATTGTGGCGCCATCTAGTGTTTGCCGGTACCTAACTCGCGCGCGTGATCATGACGTCACCAGTTATCAAAATGGCGCTTAAGTCTAAGACTTACAATGAGTTATTTATTGTTATTCATGCAATAGAGCATTTGATGGGAATGTAAACTGGATATGTCGAAATAATCTATCGTAGCATAGGCGCAGTTTTCTAATTGAAGATCGTTGTCAGACCCACATACGAAGCTTCCACAGATCAATAACCATTTATATGTATTTTTGACGTATTTTTTTCAGAACGTTTTGCCAAAGGCGAACAGTCGCTGCACAAACTGGTAGGAATACTCCAACAGGATTATCCGTCGTTGCGAGATTTCCACGGAGAGATAACTTTGGACGACGTAATTGACAAATTGGAAAATCGGCGGAATTTCTATTCGCGCGCCGAAAACGCTTCGTTATTTCAGCGCGGCGTCGATGATATCGCCGAGCGAGCTGATATCAACGATCGACACAGACGAGCGCTCGACGAATACGACGATATCCCTAACGTTCCAAATAAAAAAACTATTCACCAGGGGGCAGCAGCTGATGGTTATAATGCAACGGGAATCAAAGAACAGGATCGGGTTTACGATACCGGTGGACCAAGCGAAGCCGCCGTGGGGGAGGCTAGTGTTGATAGAGTAAACGGGTCCGATACGGGGGATGAAACATCTCTACCTCCGCAATCTGTGATACTTGAAAAAGACACCAGGGGGCGGTATGAGCGACGTAGTCTTAGAAACGACACCGGGGCGATCGAAAAAGACTCTACAGGACATCACAGAAATGATAAACGCGAAATTGCGGCCGCGGCTGCTAATCGCGATCTATCACGTGACTCGTTAGCGGCGCCATCTACGTCTGATTCTCATCCGCCGACGATACCGTACGGGATGGCGCCCGCTCGTAACCGCAGCAGCTGCTCTTGTTCCAATTCGACGATGGCTTTGATACTAGACCCGAATGCCACGCGCGATAGTGATATTTGCGATTGTGATTTTACTCATACCAAAAAACACGACGACACCGTGCACCTCCTCGAAGAAATGGCGCACGCGTTCCACCTGGCGAGCATCGCCATTTTATGTTTAATGACGCTTGAAGTAAGTTGTACTCGATTACAGCCGGCTTAACGGCGGGCGCCCTTTTACCCTATCAAAGCGACGTGTAGTTTTTTCGTCGAATATAGCTACGTTCAGACGAGGATTCTAGTCAGTTGGATCCGGTATTTAGTTTAGAGATTACGTATTCGAAGCTTATTAGACAAGGCGTCGAAATACCGCGCTCGCTTAACAAAAATCCGGAACGAAATTCCAAACCAAGAAGTAGAGAACTTAGATGCGGTATCTTGTGTCGTTTTTGACGACTGGACTTTGTCAGATTAGCTAGAGAGCCCAAGTGGTCTAAGACGGGTCCGTAAGCCTAAGATCGTGTTTCTTGCAAAAACGACAATCGCAGTATTCCATTTGCCGAAAGAAAGATTCTGTGTAATCGAACAGGGTTTTCTTTAGACAAGATATCTACGAAATGTTCACGATTGTTAGTTAATTAATCATCGAATCGTTCGTGGTCCATTGATGATAATGTGACTCATCGATTAAATTCGTCACTGAATTAATCTTCCTAACCACCACTGATTCGTATCCCCTGTCAATTCATTAGCAAGGCGTGAATTTCAAAACCAAAACTAATTAGCTCGCTCGATATGGAATTCATTAGTAACTCTTACAACTCGAAATATCAAATTACCAAACCGTGTACTATTCCAAGAGGAGAATGACCCTCCGGAACAACCCTCCGCGTGGCTCCTTAAAGATGTCCGCACAACTCGAGACAGATTAACAGAATCTATAGCCGTACATGAGTGTTAATTATCATACATTATTATCATTATTATTATTGTTATTATGGTGCCTTATGCAATGAAATATTGCTCTAAGGCATTTACATGAAACTTTTATAAACGTGAATATTGCCCTAAGGCACTTTAATACATACAACATTGAATATACGCAATAAGATCATGGCTAATCATAAGATTGAATAAAAAGATAGGTTGTTAGAGTCGTTCTAGAATGTTTGGTTTAATAACTCTGAATTAAAATCAGTTGACTTTCGGTGCTTTAACTCTTCAGTCAAATCTCAACACAGAACACTGTGGAACGTTATGATGATAGTATATTAGCATTCTATTTACAAAACAATTTACAATTAAAGGTGATATAAGTAAATACAAAATATCGAATAAAGCGCTGGACAACTGCTGAGATTGAATGCTCAGTCGCCCAAAACGTTGGTCCGGTTTATGATCGAACTGTTCTGATCGTTACTATACGTAATGAAATATAAAATGGAAGCATTAAGAATGTCTTACTATATGCGAAATTAGCGAACAAAATGACCGAACGAACACTGTCTGTCTGTTCATATCGCTATTACAGCACGGGCGATTAAGCTGGCGATCTTATCTCAAATACAAAAGCCGCCATTAGATATGTTCTTTGGCGATGTGGTTTTCCGCTTGGTTTACCAATCGATGAGGCAGCAGCGGCCGCCGCGTCGAATACAAACAACCAGCTACCCAAACGACGAGACATACGATTAAGGCGTTGAGGCCAGAAAAGATCATGGCGGTGCAAATAGCGATGTTTTGATTGGGGCTTTTCGCTATTTTATCGAAGGACAGATACAACGTTTAAACTAATAGACGGGGTATATCTTATTACCTACCTTTACCGCTATATAGATTAGATTTATGTTTTGATTCAGTCGTCCCGTCTTGCTAGTGGAGGTTTTTTGAAACGGTATATCATTATTTTGACGAAATGGGTTTGCAGGCAATTTCGTCGGATTAGTCGCTTTACAGTCACTAGTTTCCATTACACAATGATCCTCTTGCGCGCGATTCTCGTCCCGAAACGATTAGGTATAGCTGGTATATGTATCATAATTAGATATTAAGTGAATAAGCTTTCTGCTAGAAATCATGGTATAAACAAACATTAATCGCCATCAATTTACTGATTTCTGATTCTCCTCGTTTCAGGGTTGATACATATACTGAGTATCTTGTTTGCGCTACTAATTTGATATTTTGTTTGGGTCGGTTGTTGAAAACGAATGATATCTGTTTGGTTGTTTTATTTTCAGAAATTGCTCATTATATTTGGTCTAGGAATGGCAATTATTCACAAAAAAATGGAGGTAAGTAATGGGGTTACCTGGAATCGTATAAGTCCGATCACCAGCGCTTCGTGGAATACCCACATACATTTTTTTCTCTGGGCAGAGTGATACAGTGTTATAGGGTCCAGGGGGTAAATATCTGTTAATGATCACATTTCGTTGTGAATATTATCGTCAGTAGTAGTACTATTACGTCATTTTCGCGTAACGTTTAGAAACTTCCAAACGTGGCAAGCTAAGTTAAGCGAATTCCTCGTCAAGAAGAGTACAATCGAAAAGTGCCAAAGACAGTATATAGATATGAGTGTCACTTCTTGCATTCCTCGTCTAAGTGTTTTCATCCAAAATAATCCTAATCATACTCAAGGGCTGGTTATTTCAGGAAATAATTTCAGAAAATCGATAAGAAAATATCCAATCTACAATGTTTGACCGATATCGATTACTTTCATCTTCTGTTGCTATTGTATCGTCTGCCCGGGAGACTGAGGGAACGCGCTGTCATTAACGTCTCTCCCTCTCGTCGATATTTGCTCTCGTCCGGCCGTGTTTGATAACGCCGGAATTATGTCCACTCACGTTCACGTTCAGTCGCATCGCGGAATCTAAAACGAAGAGTCCATGGTCGACTCGCATATAGCCACGGACAGTCGAGGAATACTCGCTGAGCTTTTCTTTTCGAAAGCGATTCGTTCGATCGTTTTTTAAATCAATCTTCGACTGCTTCATATTTTGCCGGTGGCAGACAAGTACTCTTTATCCCGACTAGTTATTCCACTTGAACGTCGCAATCGTGTTTGTTTAATTGAATTTGCCGACAATCTTCTGACTTGTTGAATGTCGCCGTTCCTTCCCGTTCACCTTATGGCGTAATACGATAATCGTTTATTCTATGATGTTTGTGTGAGCTAATATTTTCGTGGTCGAGCACTACTTCAGAGTGGTTCGTTGTGTATTGGTAACACGATACGCGGCTATATCGGGTTACCCTGCACTTTAGAAGCATCATAACATCGAGAATAAAAGCATATTTACGATCAACATTAGCGGTGTATCGGCAAAAGTCATTTTTCGACTTCCCCGAGTCTATAATATTGTACAGAGTCCGGTCTATCTGGTGCTGTTCTATCTGGTATTCGGTTCATTTCGGTAAAACAAAATTAGATTTCCGTTTGCTACTGCTTTTTAATACAAAAATATTCGCCTAGTCCATCATGTACCGCGCTCTAAGGCAATCCGCCTAATCGGGTAAAATTGTGACGTCATTCCCTAACCGAGAAACCGTAACGGCTCGTCGTACTGTACCTTACAATACTGTATTTTATGCCGAGTCTATTGTATTTCTTTATCATATGATTATCATATAATGTGATTTGAAAAGCGAAATAAATTCATCGGTTCAAACATTCATGTAATGTTCAAAATGTTCCTATAGTATATCATGCAGAGTGCTATTTGTAATAGAACCGTATAATGTTCGGTATAGTTGAACGGCAAAATCGAAAAAGACGATTATTTAATTTCCCAGCGAGACAACCAAAATTTCTATGTTTCACATCAAACTTTAGTTGGTGAAAACTGTTGTCATCCACTTTCATATTCGTTGCAGATTTTTGACACGTTCGTTGTTGTATCGTCGTTCTTGTTGGATCTGGTACTGTTGGAAGGCGTCTGGGCGACGACTGAAAAGGATGCCGCGTTGTTTCTGGTTATTCTGCTGCCTTGGAGGGTCATTAGGATCGTCAACTGTACGTAGAGAGACAAACAACATTACCTGTATATCTATCATTCCGTAATTCTTCTTCAAACTATGTTCGAATTTCTGTAATACCTTCTAGTAAATGAAATAAAACTTATGAATTGGTTGTATTTTTGTACGGAAGCGCGTTGCGGCCATCTGATTATTTTTCGAATTCGAAATTTCGACTCAGAAAAAAAAATCATCTGGCCGCGGTGCTCTTCCGTATTTTTGTGGTGATTTCTTTGTGATGCAATAAACTTTTATCGTAACTGTAATTATTATCAACCATTCTATACACTATAAGATAACCGAACGAAGCTATTGAATAATCGTTAGTTAGTTATATGTAGTATCTATGGGCTTATTGCGTTAGGATATTTTTGTAATTCTATGATTTTTTTCTCAATTTTTTGTTCGTATTCTTCAAACTACTTTCGTCTGAAATGAGTGCGTACGATTGATGAGTCTGAATGACACTCTCTCAAGTCTCATTTGTGTTTAACGAAACCCCCATCATTTTGTTACTTTTTCTCTTGTAAAATGTAACAATGCGACGTCTTAACGATATAAATTCAATAGATATCTATTTTAGTATTTACATTTTCCTTTTTTTTAATAAGGCTTTGTCATGACGATGAAACAAAGGCATCATATACGTATGCAACTACAAAAACATGCAAGGCGGAAAGCCCAGAAAAAAGTTAAACTCTACAAGAAACACATAGAAAGACTCAGGGTAAGAATAAGCGAAAACCAGACGGTTGGCCTCTGATGCCCTCCCAGTACCATGTGGTTTCAATCTGATTGAATTTGAAAATGAACTTATTCCGACTTGGCGTCAACTCACGAAACTGAAACTTGATCATAACACTAGTCTAAAAGGTGGAATAGTTTGCATCGATATGTTAAACATCTTTCCCATTCTACTATTACATATTCAGTCGTGAGTAACATTTTTGAAGAAACATCAGCAAAAGCGTGTTATTATCATTCACTGAAATCCTTGAAGTAGACTGGAGCAGTGCGTGGGTACGCGAGAGTAGGTCTATCACTGCTGTTTAACTGATCGTCCCCCGTCGCGCCGTTCGTATTAAGTTCTCCGGGAAACTTAATTTCTCGGGGGTAATTTCTTATAATCTTCTCGTATTCAGTTTGAAGGGGTCATCGAAAACGTGAATTAAACAGTCGCAGACAACCCGAGTTGATACTCCGCGTCAATTTTAGCCCGAAAATAACGTCGTGCTTCAAATCTGTATTTTGTATAATTACTCTCTTCGAGTCCGGGCGCATATCAATCAAAGTCTTTTATTCGGCGTTTAGCTGTCATTTCCGTGCCCGGTAATAAGACTTCCATACAAACGACAGTTCTATTACCGTTTGATAATTGATTTATTTACATTTGCTGTTCGCAAAATTGATCGACATTGGTCGTCGAAGTCGAACAACGCGGCAGACCATCGAGTGTCCGATATCTTAAAACGTTGGCTTTCCTTGACCTGGAACTAATAGGTTTCAATGAAATGCGACTTTTAGATGTGTTCGTATTTGAGGCCGGGGTATAAACCGCAGCGTTCATTTGAATCGAATCTTTTCACGTATTTTGAGAAAATATTCGGTCATACTTTTTTTTATACAGAGACAAATAAAGTCATTGAAAGGGTTGTGTAGAAAACATGGCGCCGAGGAACGGGAAATCAACGCCTGTGCATTCGTATTCACGGGTATGTACGAAAATCATACACTAATTTTGATATAAATTTGAAGAAAAGGTCTTCAAATCAGAAGTATCTAAATGTTCATTATTAAAAATGTTCAAAAACTATTGCAGTAGTCCAGTGTAAAGTGATAAAACAACGGACAAATATTCAGTAGTGGCTTTATCGAAATCGTATAAATGATTATGTTTATTATCTAGAGTCTCGACGCCGTAAGTCAAGTCTTCCAGTGAACGCTATGTCGACGATGGCGTCGTTAGCTCTGATTGGAGTGATCGGTAACGATCCGCACATCACCAACAAAGACGAACCAGATCCGGAAGATTTAGCCGTTCTCGACGAGAAAGACGAAGACGAATACGACGAAGCCGAAGAAGACGCTATGCAACTTAAACAGGTGAGCTTTCATCGCTTCGAATACGCACAAGGACCTCCCAGATCAACAATTCTGTGTTAGTTAATACTTGACACGCAAGGACGTAGCCAGGGGCAAGTTTTATTGACCAAGTGTTAACTTTAACCCGAGAGAGCTAACTAATTTGAAATTGAATCGACTTAGCCCCCAGCATCAAGTTCCAGAGTGAGTTTAGATATGACTCTGAGTTAACTCATTGAAAATGAATTGATTTTGACTCAGAGTTAATTCTAACTCACGACTGTGGAACTGGACCCAGGTTAACGTTAACATCTATAGAACCAGCTCCATTGTAAATAGGGAAGTTACCAATTACCAACCGCCATTTTGAGGCCGTTCCACGCGTCTAGCATTGTTGAGCAGGTTTTAACATTTTTTACAGTAAAACCTCTAGTGCGATGTATTGTCGTCCCATCTCCCTTTTGACATACATATTAAAGTTATGTACAGTTAAAAAGGTGACAATTTCTATTTTGCGATGGTGTTTATCTAATTTTTCTCAGCCACCTGCAACAGTCGTACGCGGGTAGTTTAAAGAAAATACGTCACTTTTGGGAAGGCACCTCGGAATATCGGTAATTTTGCGTCATTGGCTGTAACTAATTTTATGGTTTGGATACAATTTATAACTTTTCACCGAAGATGGGCTACAATGAATTGCGCTGAATGTTTTAGACAGCGTGAAAATGTTGAAATCCGTCCAACAATAAAGAAGTCGGACCGCCACAAAATGGCGCCTGCTAACTGGACACTAATTACCTAATAGTGAAAAAGGCTGTGTGTCACTATATTACTTTCAAACACAATAAAAACTCAAAATATATGATCTACACTGAAACCCGTCTTTCAGGTCACATACTATATATATAATATTCTATTCATTAGCATCATTATCTTTCTTAGTCTCGGGGTTAGCGTTTTTACGGAGCTATTTATTCTGCAAAGCTCATATCGAGATACATCGCTCTCTATTAATGTTTTAGGTGACAATGAACGGAAAATGCCACGACGAAACGGGCATACATCGAAAGATCTCAACAATATCCGGTACAGACAGCATCGAAATCAGCTGCGGTTCTGGTAGCGCAGAAAGCGGTAGCCCGCTACAGGATCGAAGGTTAGTTAGGAAACGATCATCCTCCCCCGGCAGGGATTCGAACCTGATGGCATCGAGATTGCCACGGCACGAAACCCTGCCATAATCGACCGTGTGCGCAGATACATGCGCAGTTCAGATGATGTGATTTTTAGCCAATCAGATATCCCGTTTTATTTTAGCCCGGGTTTTCCCATTTATAGTTCTTCCTTGAAATTTGCCTCAACGTTTATACAACGAGCAATCTGATTAGTGCCGCCAGTTTTCGTTCGGAAAGCTGCGCATGTACCTGCGCACCCGGTCTACTGATGCAGGGGTTCGTGCCGTGGCTGAGTGTAGCGATGCCATCAGGTTCGAGTCCCTGCAGAGGGGGATGGGAAACGATAGTCGCTAGTTCGTGTTTATGTATACCGAAAATTTCACGTTTTTCTTCACGTGATTCGACAGCAGGTTGGATTCGCAGGCGGACAGCGTCATCGATTTGACCGGTCTGATCAGCGACGACAGCGACGCGCCGCCCGACGTAGACATCGACGACAGCGAACAAGAACAGGAAACTCAACACGAGGAAAAGATCCTTAAATCGAGGAGATTCTCGACGACGGATTTTCTTCACGTGACCAGAAAGGTACGATTCCGCAAACGGCTCTCTCATTCTGGGGCAGATATACATATATAATTAAAAAGCTTTAAAATAGTATTTGCTGTAGGTGCGACGTCAAAATGAGGGCTATGAAAATTAAGACGCATTTTCATTCAATCTGAGGTCATTTTGAGTCAAATCTCTCGGCAAATATTTCAATCAACCCGTCTGTATTTAATCGGCGATTTTCGGACGGGCCTCGATTTCCTGGGGTGGGCTCGAACCCAAGAACCCACCGCTGGATCCGAAACTGCCATTTAAACGGTTCGTTTTATATCGCTGCGACCCCATTTTGAAAATCTTATTTGTGGAGGGCATCCATTTCAAGGAGGCTCCATTTCTCGGTGACCTTCGACTTTCGACGAAAATAAATGCATCCATGTGTCGTGGTTCCGCATCCGCACAACGCTTCATCGAAACGTTGCCTCCTAGACCGCCTGCATGGTGTTCCAAGCTTTAGATCTAACGATTATCTTCCGAAATCACCCCATCCCCGAAAATAATTAGCCGTCAGGCAAAAGAACTCACGCAGATCATACCCTGCACAATAAACGTCGAAATGAAAACATTATAGAACTGGTCGGAAACATGTGTTATCGATTATGATGAATCTAAAACTTCTATTTTCTAGAGCATTAAGAGAGCGAAGAAACAAGGAAAGAAGTGACGACGCACACCGTTATGTCAATAGATTAACAGAATTTTGGCGAAACATGTTTGGGAGAAACGACTGGTAGACTACGAAAAATCACGGCAATACTTCAATCGTACAGTCGTTTTGGAAAACGATGCCAAGAAGTGCAGTTGTGTAGCCAGGCCAATATTGATTTGTCTTTCGAGGTCATTACATATGTTGACCAGACTGTTCATTTTACAAATGACAATTTTGAAACAATATTATCAAGGGTTTTCCGCCAATTCAATAAAATCGTTATACGTGGATGCTATCATACAAACTAATAATTTAAGTTTGTTTGACTCGAATAATCTCATGCGATTCGATACGTTTTTTTACCATTAATATCGGATATATAAATAGATACAAATGCGAAATATACATTCTCCTACTCTTCTAGAATGCTTCGACGTTTTAAACTTCTTTAAATAGAGATATTACTACTCGATTTTTCACTATCTAGTCCAAGTAAATGTAGCGATCGCACTATAACATAACATAATATGCTTAAAACATTTTTTCCGAATAGTCACCATCCATATACTAGACACACGAAACATGCTTATACGATTTACATACTGGTTGTTGTACGATGTAGGGTTTCTTTTTCAAATTGATACTAATAAAAATAATGTTTCAAAACACGATACTTGTCTAATACGTTTTAACAAACAGGTTTTATCGTAGAATATGCAACTACAATTAAGTGCTATATAATCATACGTCCCTTATACGAATAAATAATCTTATGTGCGGTGTTATGATAATGTAAATAAATTGTACATTTCAGTGGGTAAATTGTCATTTTCAAGGTCAGTTCTATTCCAGGTATAGTTAATACAGGCATTAGAACAATATTTAACTCATCTAATTGTAAATAGCTAGGATTGTAAAAAGCTATATTGTATATATGTTGATAAACTCAATTTCTTTCTTTCGATATATGTTTCGAATACGTGTTTTGTCGAAGTCGGTTACGTAATGTTAGCTCGTGTATTGTTTCGATTTATAAGTAAATTCATTCTCATTCGAAGACTAAAACATTTACTGTCCCCAGTGATGAATTATTGAAGTTTGAAAACGTGTGCTACGGGTAGTAAACAAGCTACGAAGTTGAAATAATTGTTAATTTGTTAAGAATTCTAATTTTTATCGTAACTGTCTGTGCGCAGTCATGTATATACTATTTCGATAGGCAAATACGTTGTGTTGTTTAAACGAAAACGTTACCGTTCAATGTCCGTTACTGATTTGATAATTAGCAGAATTGATTATTTTATTATTTGCTGTTAAAACATAATATGATAACGATAATTATTCAATATTTGAATTATTACATTGCCGATATTTTAAGTCCAAACGTTTTGACGTACTTAGGGAAATAAATTCCTGCTGAAAATATCTTCTTATTGTAATCATTTATTCCGATGGATCGAAATCTGCTTATACGGCATTTATTGCCATATTTAACTGGTTTACGAAAGTGACATTCATTATCCATTTGCCATTTAGGTAAGTGGCTCTGATGGGCGCCTTATACAGAGGATGGTTGATACAATTTGCATTTATACACATAATAAATCGAGAAAGACTATTATGATGAGAATGTTTTATTTTCAGAAGCTGATCTTGTTAATTAACAGAGTATATGCGCATCTATTCTTGGCCTTGCTTTTGATCGACGACTTCCTTGGCGTCTTTACCAGTGACATCCTTGAACTTCTGTTCAATCTTGGCCCAAATCATCGGCCCCAATTCGTCCTTGTACTTGTTGAAGAGTTTAGTGGCCTGCTCCATTACCTTGTCGGAAATATCAGTGACCGCATTGCTGAGAACCTGTTATTGTTCGAAAAAGGAATAGATCCATAAATATTTTCAAACTCAAACTATCAGCGCTTCGAAAAGTTACCACTTCTCAAGAACTGGAATCAGTTGCACAGTCGTCACGTGATCTTAAAAAATGCGGTTTTAAGAAGTTTTTGAATTGCATTGAACTACTATGATGGTCTTAGACTAGTTTTAGAATTAAGCAATGAATTTTGCCTTTGGGTTATAAAACTGGCTTTATAGATTATTAAACTACTTTTCTGTAAAAAAAGGCAATATTTTTTTCTAACCTTCTCGGCCATTTCTTTGATCTGCTCAATCTCTGGTTTCACTTTCTCCCAGCTGTCTTTCAGTTGCTCCTTAAGCCATTCGCCAAGGTCGCCGAACTGATTTTTCACCTTTCCCCAGACGACCTTCATTTTTTCTTTGAAGTCACGTCTATGTAAATCGATCAACGCTCGTTTGACGACTTTGTCATCCAAGTTCTCGAAGGCCTCTTCCAAATGACGCTTGGCAATACTGGCCGCTGAAAATGTATTAGTACATAATACATGTACATATTTCGGAAAAAACCATTTCTTATTTGTTAAAAAAGTGCCATTGTTAAATTTGACTAACGAATATTTTTTGATCTTAAAATAGGGATTGACCCCGGTATCTATTGAATTGGTTTGATTTGTTTCGATCTTACAAACCCACTATATCATAATATCTATAACATATATCATTAGTAAAGATCTGATTCATTTTGTTTTCAGTAAATAGATACTGAACATCATTTACCGATTTGATCCTCTAACTGTGAGAGTACTGTTTTCACCTTGCCGACTACTTCACTGTACTTATCGTCGAGTTCTAAACTGTCGACGTACGCCTTCAATTCACTGTATTTCGCTTCAAGATAGTCCCTGCTCTACGTTTAGAAAATTTAGAATGATAAGAATTGCTATTCCACACCATTACGATGTACGAAGGCTGGATATTTTACGAATGTAACTAGTTAAACACCTAACCTTATATTTGGTTAGCAATATGTTTTTTCTAACTCACCTTGTCGACTCCGGTCTCGATTTTGTCTTTTACATCTTCGAGTGTAGATTTGATGCTTCCGACGATTCTGTTGAGCGTCTCCGAGTCGATGATTCCCCTCTTGGTGCGCATATCATTCTTGAATGCCGTCAAAAGTCGGTCGACGTGATCGTCGAATGACGGTTCTACGGAATAAAATTCAAAAAGTATCTGAAAACCGACCTTTTCAGTGTCTGAAAAAAGTAATTCTGAAAACCGACCAGGCCATTTCTTTAGCCGGTGGACTGAGAGTCCGTATTTGGGTATTCGAACCCGATGGCTCAGCGATGACACTTACTCGCCTGTGATACGGCCAACACGGCCACTAAAACTACCAGCAGTTTCATGCTAAAAAGAAATGTGTATATATCAGAGTAACAGATCCTTTTATTACAACAGTAGTTTAACCCTCGATTTTGAATTTGATAATATTAATACATATTGATTGACCGAAATGTTTTTTCTACAATCTATTAATCATATGACCATGAGTGATGAAGAAACAAAGAATATCTGAACGGAAACGTCATTGGGGACATTTCTATTAGAAATAAACTCAAAAGCTACGAACTCGGAATAAACCTCCAGAAATCACTTTGAACTGAGAAAACTAGGTTATTATGAGTAACTAACTTGGCATTTACCTCGAAAACACTTTTAACTGAGAAAAATAGTTTATTTCGAATTACGAACTCGAAATGACCCTCGGGAACTTTTTGAAAATAAGTATGCCTCCAGGACGCTTCCTACTACTCAAAACCAGTTTGATAAATCAAGCAAATTGCTGCGAGAACGATTTGCTTGATTTATCAAATCGATTTGCGTAACCATTTAAATAAATGCATTAATTAGCTGAATCTTAATTAGCGCGAACTAGACTTACCTTTGGTTCTATTCCGTGTAACTGATACTATAGGTGTTTACCGGGTGTAACTATTTATATGTTATATAATAACCTGATGAAGATAAATGGACGGAAACTGTCTCGATTTGTCGACACAACCGGTATAGTCACACTACTATAGTATTTACATTGAACCAGTGATAATGACACGACAATCACTTTTTGCGCTATCACCGTATCAATTTATCACGTGGTACCAAACGATTTTCGTGCATCCGGTGTGTTTTTTGATTAAAAAAAAAAGAAAACAACTAACAGTGATGGGAATGAAACTTCTGCGCGCTTTGAATGTGTACACATGTTAATCTACAGTAAGCGCAGTATAATCGAGGTCGTATGATAGACAGGCTTTCCTGTTTTTAAAATATATCATATCATATCTATCATCACCATTGTTATCATTCATTTTCACTAATTTCAGGTATAAATCTTCTATTAGATAAGGACATATTGTATATTTCGAATATCTAAAGCAATAAAAAGACATTGCAATTAACAGCAATAACGAAGGCGGATACTTATCAAAATCGTAAGGTTGTTCAGATGTAAGCGACGACTAAACTTGAGCCTTCCACTCAAAATGGCCTGAAGAAACAAAGTCCACTTCAAGCAAAATATTTTTTGAAAATGTGAAAATTACTTATCTGCGTTATAATCCAGGAACTTCGGAACCAGGCGGATATTTCATGTGGCATCAAAGCGTAGAACATCCGAATGACATCTAGTGACGAATTTCCTTCTCGCTAAGTTGTATTTCATGTTGCTCCCGTTTGCGATTCCGTTCGTGTTGTTCTGCTTCAAATTCCAGCTCCATCTTTCGAATTTTGTAGGCGTCGTCGGAAATTGGTTCAACCCAAACTTTCTTGAAAGAAACCCTTCGAAGCGAGATAGTAAGCTATGACAGACTTCCATAATCTATGTTCGATATGGCACCGATGGCTTTGGAGCCGCTGTCTAGCCTGAGAGTTCAGGTTGATGGGGCAACAGCCTACATGGACTTTGTCATGATCCCTAAATGCAAGGTAGGACAACCTGGATGTTGATGATTGGTTCCCCGAATAGAATGGGCTGAACATCCAAAAAGAAGGGATGACCGAGAGTACAGTAATCAGAGGACTTATTTGGACCGTCGTCAGTTAGACAGGTTCGCATTTATGATGATTCCCGGATGAGCTTGGATACGCGCGAGTGGACTTATAGAAATAATCGTGAATAGCTCCAAGTGTTGATAGTGATAGCTTGAATAACTTTGGTTTACTTTTTTTATTCGGACCTTTTATAAAACATAAAATGTTGGGTATGGCCGACCCGGGAGGCAAAGGACGAGCCGAACCGATCCGGTCGTGGAACCGGACGAAGACAATAACGACCGTCACCACTAAACATACAAATTATCCTACTATACTTTTTCATCCAGACGTCTTTCCCGATGATATGACTTCAAAGAGTCTTACGTGGAGTAAAGTATTGAAAATCTATCCGTACCATTTAACATTCAGTTATCCGACCTGTTGCGTTAGCCAGAACATACCGAGGTTGGACCGGAGCACTAAATTACCGTTAGGTTATCGTCACATGTAACATTTATGATGATGAAAATCTATCATCAGGAAATTATTCACGTATTACCTCTGCCTTGCGACGTGTTTCAAAAGATGAAAGATGTCTCTGGAATTTTCTTCATCGAGCCTTCATTGCGTAATCGATAACTGGATAATCGGTGGTCTGTGGTTCATATATGGCCATAATCACGATTGATAGAACACTATATCCGTGTTGATGCGATGTAGAGAGAATCCCACAATTATAACGAAAAAGTCCGAAAATGTAACTTCGAGATAGTAGTTTATTTCAACGTTTCGACTATATCCTAATAGTCATCTCATTATTCCTGAAGATGACTATTAGGTTATAGTCGAAACGTTGAAATAAACTACTATCTCGAAGTTACATTTTCGGACTTTTTCGTTATAATTGTGGGATTATCTCTACATGGCCATAATATTTTGTAGGCCACCGCAGCGCACTGCTGCAGGTTCCTCATAATTTATTCTCAATAAACACCAAAAAGTACGATAACCACACTCAAACGTGGTGAACGGATAATAAGGTAGAAACCCACTACGTACAAATTAAAAGAAACATAGTGGGTTTTTGTCTTATCAAACACCAGAACAATTGAAGTTAGGATGAAACAGGTTAATCCAATGGTCTTGATACAGGTTATCGTGATTCAAGTAATCAATGCTATGCTAAAATAGAAAGAAAAAAATCCGATAAAAATCCTACGAAATCTTTCGTTTATTGAAAGTAGACCGGGGATCTTCGTTATCCGCTTATATGAATTAAGATAATGATATAAGTTAATATTGTTATTCATTTGGCAAACAAATTTATCAAATACAAATGATATCTTACCGTGAGAAATTCGTATATCTTTAGTAATAGTTTTTACCTGGAAGTCTGGCTAACATCAAGATGAGTGAAAATTTCACCACACCAGGAGGAAGTATCTGAATATGTTTATATTACATCTTTGCGGATTCATGTATTCAGAGTTGTAATTCAAATTTTACCAAACATGTCATTTGCATAGAAGCATACGAGGCAAAATAGACATGATCTTATTGCAATTACAAAACAACTATTGTAACTATTCACTATTATAATCTACATTAAAAAAAGCATCGGTCACAACAGTTGAATGAATTAATGAGAGTGCTTTATTTACAAATGTAATTTACAGCATATTTCACACAATGTAGAATACAAAATACAGTAAATTAGACTCGGTGGGGGTTATAGAAACTAAGAAGTAGCTAGCATAAATAAAACAGGTCCCTCAAAAAGAAAAAAGTGAAGAAAAAGAAAACGAAATATTCTTTGTTTTGGCACGCCAAAACGCACTTTCAGAGAAAATTGGACGTTTTTCGTTGTTTTGGCGGGGCGCCAAAACGAAAGTTCGTATTGGCGGAGGCACCAAAATGAAATGTTCTTTCGAAAATTGGACGTTTTTTTTCGTTTTGGCGTTCTGGCGTTCTGGCGCCCTCATTTACATACCAGGAATTTTACACTATGGCCCTTATCAGCCACCATAGATATGAGCTCAATGGATTAAGCTTATATTTGACTCTATTTATTACACAATGTTTCGAGAAACCTTTTTTCGACTGATTTTATCTGATAATCCCAGGTTAGATTACCATCAATTTGAACTTTAAGAAAAATTGTGACATTGATTCGTTCAATCTCTTTGTTATCAATAGATATTCTCAAGTTGAGTTTTAAAGAATTTACTGAAGACCATAAATGATATCTTCTTAACATTTAATGACAGAATCCAGGTGATAATGCCAGAGGTAAAAGTACCATAGGCAATAATGCCGGAAGTAAAAATGCCAAAATCACACCACATGTAAAAATGCCGGAGGTAAAAATGCTATACTAGATCTATAAACCTATACTAGATTTTACGTAATGAAGTTTAGATATACATAACATATTCCTATGATAATACAAATTAGAAAATGAATGATTTATAAAATAAAGAGAATCACAAGTCTATAAAACAAAGCAAGAAATTCAATGAAATCATTGATATTCTTATTTTGAGATTTTGGAAAATCTCAATATTTTTTAGAAAAATTATTGCTCATATTCTTATCTAATCGAAATCAAAAAGCGAACATAGTCATGATATATAACACATTTCTAGATTAATGAATATTAAAAAATGAATGTACAGAGTTTACATATTGGATGCACAGTTCAGATAAAGCATATTTCTAGATATAATAATAGGTATGATAATTAAAAACAAAAGGTTTTCGACGGGTAAGTTGTTTGTAAATCATTACATCAAAGCAAAAAATTCGATGAATAGTTTTTAAGTTTTGAAACACTTGTTTCTTACAATCATTGAATCAATACACCTTCTGGCATTATTTCCTCCGGCATTTTACCTCTGGCATTTTTACCACTGGCATTATTACCGCGTACCTTAATGACAACTTGTTTGTTTGAAACCTGACAGACAATTTTGATAATTCAATATTTATAGTAAGTACTTATCTGTCTAAATTGCTATCACTATAAAAAGCATTCGTGTCATCAGCAAACGAGATAGGTTTTAACACATTAGAAAATTTAATACAAGCATTTTCATATAACAAAAACAGCAAATTACCTAGAATTGAGTCTTGGGGTATTCCAGTTGTAATGGTACATAAAAAGGATTTACGATTTTTGATTTATGACTTTAAATTTGGACGATATTTTCTTTTTTCGAATAAAATCATTTTTACGTGTTGTCTAGAAAATGTAAACAAATGAAGACATTCTCGTAGAAAGTTTACTTTCACATCATCTGACAAAAGTTCACTTGGATTTCAATAAAATCTTTGGACGAACATTCTTTCTTTTATGGTAGAAAATCCGGTATATTGCAAAAGAATATGAATTATACTTGAAACCGGGATGAGACGGTGCATGTAAAACTTGCCTATCTAAAAATTATATTCAAACTAATTTCTCGAAGTCTCTATCAGGTTTCATATTTGCTATTAATGTTTTGATGTCGAACGGTTTTTTCACGATTTCGCGAACGGAAAACACTAACTTGTATTCGGGTTTATCGTAATACGTGTGATGAAATACGTGATTCGACATCACTTCCGGTCCGCGTGGCTTATTTGTGTAATTATCGCGTTTCAGCATTTCGCAAGTTTTACCTCGAGGTGTTGAAGGGGGTCCGGGGTTTTTACATCCGTTTTTTATGCTTTTCATAACGTTAGGATCAAATTCAGGAATGAATCGACTGTAAGACGCAAAATAGACCGCATCGCATAACGACACGGTTCTGTTACTCTCACTGCCCACAGATTTCTCATACGCAACTAAAACCGCATCAGTCATGAATGGACCGGTTTTACGAACAACATCACCTTTACCTGTTGCCTTATTCGCCCTGGGCAGAAATTCGATTATTTTCCGTAGATATTTATGTTTTGGCGTTGACGTCATTAACGCGTTTAAAGTCGATGGTCGCGGTCGACCCCAATTAACGACGCTATGAACGATATGATCTTCGGGTATCATCGCCGTGTGGGTGTTCAGCAAATGATCGAATGGTCGGAAGGCTTCCATATCTAAATCAGCGTACAGTCCACCGAACGTATAGAGTATAAAATACCGAATCGCGTCGGCTCTGTGAATTCCCTGTCCATAATTTTTGTACATCGGATAATACGCTGGAAATCTGCGTTTAACGAACTCGTCGGCGATGCTATCGGTCCACAACCAATATTCCCAATCGGGGTGAAGTTTAACCCAAGACGTTATATATTTTTTGAATGAGATCGGGATATTTTCAGTTTTCCACGTCTGGTGTATTATTTTTGGCACCGGACCGCATTTACTATCCGTAAAGCGAAACTGTTC
The DNA here is from genome assembly GCF_964204645.1 of Tubulanus polymorphus. Lineage (NCBI taxonomy): Eukaryota > Metazoa > Nemertea > Palaeonemertea > Tubulaniformes > Tubulanidae > Tubulanus > Tubulanus polymorphus. The sequence continues at coordinate 10,868,986 of NC_134035.1, read as the reverse complement.
CAATAAAATAGCAACGATATCCTTGTAAACAACAGGTACCTTCATGTTGTCTTGTGATATTGAATCATTAACGACGCCGTAACGATGCGATGATGATTTCGGTCTGTTCGTCATAATCTGTTTCAATGAATTTGCATCGGCATCAGTGAATCTATCAGGTACATTCATGTAATGTCGTATCGAAACGAGATGATACGACACCAATATTATTGCGATGATGAAACCGGCTAATCCAATTATTTTGAGACGGGTAAGCATGAGTAACTTGATCTAATACCAATATGCTGTGCTGTAAGATTGAAATAAAAATCTGATGAATATCATAATGATTTTGGCACACAAATGCAACTGAGATAGAGGGATGAAATACTTGCCTAAACCAATAGTGGGTATGGATACCGGTAGTGATGTTAATGAGCTTGATACCTTCTCTTCAAAACCTCGTTACAGCGAACTTCACGGGACAAGAAAATATGTTCGTTATAACCGATAGTTTGTTATATCTGATGAATCGTTGTTTCCGAGTTCGGGAAATCCTTACTTACTTAATCCTACTTTGTACTATCTGATTCCCAACCGATATATCCAAGTTAAGTGTATCCGTCCTATGTGTACTGTATTTACTCTCAAGTAATAGTTTTGTTATATTTCTAGAAAATAAAACTCTTTTGCATTGTACATGTATATTAAGATGTTTATTTAATCAAAGAGGATATTTCTAATTTGTACATGTATTAAGGTTAGGTTCTTTCCAAACATGCAGTATGAAACCATAACATTATAGAAGATTATGGCTTTAAAATAATAAGCATTTATTGTGTTCACAAAACAAAAGTTGATTCACATTAGTAAAACAACAAACGAATCACTATCAAATATACCATAATAGAATTGAATGAAAAAGTCGGATCAAAACCGATGAACACAGTAACTACATGTACGGGTCCATACATACAAATTTTTTCCATAATCAAATACTCGACTAAATTTCATTGTACATTCACAAAGGTAGCAGTTGTGAGTTGGACCAACCCATTTATAGATCCAGATATCATGATATAAACATTTACAAGGTCGGTCGACATTTCCAAACTTCGAGGACAAACTCTCTTTTACTGCCTCGTTGTAAGCACACAAAGTAGATAATTGATGGGCTTTTTTTGTATGCTGTAATATATCTTTAAAGTAAATACCAAATTTCTGACAATATGGCAGGGCACATCTATCAGAAATTATGGCCTATTCAGACTGATGGCGCTTTTTGTGATCAACCATATTAGCACGTGAAGTGAATCGTAATCCACATACATTACAGGCATAAAGACCTCTCAATGAATGTCGTTTTTCATGAACTTTAAGATTACTAGCATCAGTAAATTTTTTACTACAAATATCACTTAAGATCAGTAAAATGAAGCAATGCATCAGTAATTGCATCCATTCGATGGGCTGGTGTCATCTCTTTAGTGATGGAAGAGAAAGGTCGTAAATAAGACCACAATCTCTCCATTACTTCCCCATCACTTAGACCTACACCTACAGTTCTACGTGGGCTGTACATAACCTGAAAAACATATCAAATCTATAGAGATATATTTTTTTGTGATCAAATTGATTTCAACTGATTTATATACAACACTTACCTGACAATTGGCCTTGTGTCCATATATATGCATTGCCGGCACAGCAAAAGTTAACCTATTCAGAAGTGTTTCTGAGCCTCTTTTCTATAAAGTACATGGTTTAAAATATAATATTATTCATTCTTTTACAGTCCAGATTATAATCCAAAAATCAAATATTACTAACCTTTAGATATTTGATAAGTACACAGGCTATATCATACATAACACAAATAGGAATTGATGTTTCCACCGAGTTAACCAAATTCTGGATCAAAAACACTGCATTACCGATTCTAGAAGATATTAACATCATGATAAAATGTAAAATGAGTCAAACTTGAAATTTTGGATTTATAAATCATTCGTCCATTTTTAGTACCTTTCCCCTTGACGAAGGCTCACAGATTTTTTGGGAAATTCATGACGACAGGACCGACCAAATATACCGGTTTCGTCAAGTTTAGAATGGCGCTTTTTTGAACGTAGAGCATCAGCAGCTTGAAATGAGCTGCATTCCTAAAATAGAAAAAGAATTATAGATCCAAATATTTAAATAAATTTTACCGTTTTTTCATATCAATTACCTCCTTGTCATCTTTATTTTTCTTGTCATCATAATCATCCAGAAATGCATCTATACTCTGTTGTTCCAAAAAGAAATAGTCATTATACTTAGGAGATCGCCTACTTATTCCAGCCGATTTTTTCCTTACTAAACCAAATAAGGCATCAAATGACTCTATCAAAGTACCAGTTGGATTGGTTGGTGTACCAGGCCAGAAGTTCATTCTGATTATGGTTACAACAAAGCTTTCACATTCACAATACTCCAACAGAATATGATGTTGACGTCCTAAAATTAAGAATTTGAAAAAATACATTCTCTGAGCTAACCAATACTTGAAATGGTGAATCAATAAATACGGCCACAACCAAAACTTTTTAGCTAGGGCCGTATTTAGCGGAGGGCAGGGGGTAGTTCCCCCTCAGACATTTCGGAAAAGCTATCCGCAAGTAGTATCTTTATATCCTATAAAATTGCTCTATTGCGGGTATCTCTGCCCCCCCCCCCACCAAAAACATTCAAGCCCTGTCTTAATTTCAAACGATACTTACCAAGCTGGTCTATGGCAATTACATTCTTTGCGCTTTTTTTTGACAATTTCTATGATGCCCATTACTCCAAATAGTATGCTCAATTTTGTAAATTTCATATTGATATTTTTCCTCCTGAAAAAGGTTTTTAAAATTTTTGGGTTTAAAATGTCATCAGGCTAGGGCCACTATGATTTGCCATCACAACAAAACCTACCAGCCAAATTCTCGGCATATGTAGTAATTTCGCACTGTGTATATCAGTACAACAATCTCTGCAGAAGTCCATTGCTGGCCCACATTCCTCACATATTATCGCAGCATCTTGAATTTTACATTTCACACACATGCCTGAGACAATTTCATGTCGCTTTACTGCAGCCTCTAAGAGAGAAGGCATAATAGCTGTCCAATTTTCCAATAGTATCTCCTTGTTTGATCCATATTTACTACAACTGGCAGATGAAGTTTCAATATTATCTATCTGATCTGGAAGATAATCCACAAATGAGTTCTTTTGGACAGGTGATGATCGTTTAGAAGCTGGTCTCCTGGGATTTGTACTAGACACCTTTCCAAAATGACTGGTCCTAAGTCTCGGTCTGATCTTTCCCATCTGAAAAAAAATTGGTAAAATTAATAAAAAGGAGTAGATTTTTTCAGTAGCTCAATCATGTCGTTAAGTTTAGAAGGTAACAATAAGTTGTACTTTTAGTAGGCCAAATGAAATAGCAAATCCGAGTCTTAGGGTACTAGGTCTACATTCAAGCCTAAATGGAGCATCTCCCTCTCCTCACTTGCCACAGCCTACTTTTATTGACAAACAGCAGGTTAGCTAATTTCATACTAGTCCCAGATTTAAACATCTGGGTCCAACTGCTCGAATCTGAAGTTGCTCGAAAGTTGGTTAGAGTTAACAAGTGGTTAGTTGACATAGTGACAATTAACAGTTCTCATTGTGACTATGGTATTAATCTTACTGATGGGCACACAGATAGCATAGGGCCTACTGAAGATTTAAAAATCTAAGCACATCAGCCTTGAAGCGTCATTAGGAATTATGAAAAAAATTGAAGAATTTTGACATAAAATAGCCGCCAATCAGCCATCTTGATTCTGATCAGCCAGTTTTTAGGTTAGGTTGAAGAAATTTTTTTACTAATTTTTTCAACGAATCCGTTCCAATGGATTGGAATATAAAAACAATTTGACTATAATGAGATATTTCAGCGGCGGATCCCATAAACAAAGCTATTCGAAAAAAGTATATTAGTTTATTCACACTGTGCGCGTATCTCACTTGTTTTGGACCACTACCTCTTGCGATAAAATTAACTGAAATGTAGAGGTAAATCGTAAAACGTCCAAAACATAACTCGTTATATCGCTTCGGGGCTTAAAAAAACATAATTTGTAAAATGTTACTTGTAAATTGTAATGTCGCTTCAGGGCTTCCAACACCAGGCAATGAAGTTTAATCAATAATATATACGCCGCGCATGTGCACTGAGGTGCGCGACTTGGAAAATTCAAGGAAAGTTTGGAGAACAGAGTTAGAGAAAATAGAGGGAGACTTCAACCCGCGCCAGCATAGGCCTATTACTAGCGCAGCATCTTCCCACTAGACCACTGAGCTCGCTGAAATTCCACCAAACATTTCAACATAGGGCCTATGTATAGCACTAACCTCGAATAATGGCGCATTGGCAAAATATCCACTTCATATATATACTACTAATAGGCCTAATCAGCAAATTCACAAGAAATTTCTATTTTCTGCCTGTGGAATTTTTTTTTGGAAATCCTCTCGTGGGAGTCGTGGTCGTGCTCGACATCGGATGTCCATCCTCGTGACGTTAATTCAATTGTTATGATAGTAGACTTAGGCTTAGCTAGACCATAACTTACTTTATAAAAGCTATTCAAATTTTTGCACAAAGCAAAGCGTTCGATTCGATGAGCACGTTTCGCGTTCGCGTGTACGACGGCGTGTATTAAACAAAAGACTAGCTTCCGCGTTCTCCACATGACCCCCACATATCGCGAGGTCGCTTGATAACCGAAAATCACCGCTGGTGGCTGAAGCGAGAAATTTCTAGCCAGCGCTGGTCATTCTGGTCGACCAAAGCCTCGCTTATAGCGGGGAAAAGTGAGAAACTAATTTGCGCTAAGAGCGAAATACTATCTACCCAATCGGGTGCGCGCTATAGTTAAAAGGCACTATGTTATGTTATGTTATGTTATGTTATGTTATGTTATGTTATGTTATGTTATGTTATGTTATGTTATGACTGATGCTACGATAAGTCTGCAAAGGAAGGATAAAACTGAGGGTAAAATATTCAGTGAATAGTCCGTGAAGTGGAGATGACTGAAGGTTATACCAATCAGTCCGTTAGGGGAGACAACTGAGAACAGAGTACAATCATTCTATAAGGGGAGATAACTGAGGGCACAGAACGATCAGTCTGTAAGGGTAGTTGAGGGGATTGAGTACAATAATTCTGTGATGAGAGATGACTGGGGTACAGTACAATCAGTTGGCAGAAAATCGACGGTCAACCACTCGCGCGCACTTAACTCAACAGGTGGCCACGCGCGTTTCTATGAAGATATATTCACGAATGCAGTATCAAAAAAAATCCTCAGATAAAAATCTATCTTCAACGAAAAATTCTACATTGTATCTCAATACAGACCTTTGGGACCGCCTCAAAATGGCGCCTGGTAACTGGAAACTTCCCTAATGGTTATAACTGACAAATTTCAAAATGTTCTCAGGGACTATCTTGCTTCCACATCTATGGAACCCAGCTCAGGCCTGTAACATAATGCTCCCACTGTGACAATTTTTTTATCCATAATTACGTAAATAATCCATCGTTTTACATATCTCCTTCATTTTACGTACCTAAAATCTATCCTTTTTGTGTTAGTTGTTTATCGACATATGTCTAGCCAACATTCGCTTCAGCGCTGGTGGCGAATCGATTGTCGGCTCACTGCGCATGTGCACCATCATCGATTTCCAGTGCGACAGCTGCGACATAGGTTAATTCACTCTAACTTCGGCCGGATTTCACTAGCAAGTAAGTTCACTACTTCCGTACAGTCGAATCCTTTAATGATACACTAGGCCTATACGAAGGATTTATACTTACTTGTAATGATCACGCGACAAATATATATATATATATATATATATATATATATATATATATATATATATATATATATATATATATATATATATATATATATATATATCATTTAAACATGAAAAAAATTGATTCAAACTCGAAATTGAGATCAATTGATTAAAATCATCAATTAACATCATATTCGGCCGCCTACGATCATCGTATTAGCCATTCAATTCAATTTCGGCCGTGTTAGCCTAGCTATACAGCGCGGAAACTTGAAGCAACCTTGACCTTACTTAGTATGCGAACGCGCAACTGAAGCATAATCAGCCAGCGGTGTCTAGACGCGATTTTTTTTTCAAACCAGGTCGGTGCTTTGTTGCGCATGCGTAACTCCGATTTATTTCCGGTCTACATGTTCATGAATGATGATTCAGTTCAACAGAGCAGTCGTGCAAATGTGACGATTAATCTCGAATGCTCTCCGGTCTAAATGGCCTAATAAGAGTAAGAGTCGTACGTAGTCGTACGTAGTAGAGAAGGGTAACCAAAAATGCTGCAAATTTATGTAAGAATAATCAACCTCATGAATAATTAGGCGCAAAGAAAGATGTAGGCCTATTTATGTTAACACACATATTGTCATAAGTTCAATTCAATTCAACTTATAATAGTTCATGTATATTTATTAATTGATGAGACCTGTTAGAAGGATTGCTAAAAAGTCTCCTTTAATTCAGTTGAATAGGAGAGAAATCCTCCATTATGTGAAATTTCTTGGATTTGAACATTGTGACCATGTCTACGCCACCCTGATTTAGTTGTTGAGACCCCACAAGAAAAATAACTTCATTTCGTAGGCGTGGTGACAATGTAAAAATTCAAGAATTCATAACTGCTGTAATATCAAAATATATAAAATAGTTTCTTATGTATTAGTATATTATGTAAAGATTTCAATATAATAATTTGTCTCTCTTCATGACAATCTGAGGCTGTCATACTGCTGATCCCTACCAGTATTTGTAAATAAATAATTAATTTTGTATTACATTTTCATTAATATGTATTTTCTTTGACAAATTGTGTGGTAGCCCAGGATTGGGCTTGTTTGTTTAGCAAATAAATGTTTGATTTGTGATAAATATGTTGTTATTTTTGATTATAAATGCCTGCAGCTGCATTGGCCATCGCATAAATCCTCCTATTCCTCTCTTTGATGATTTTAATGCACGTGGTCAACGTATTTTGTGGAGTGGTGCTGAAGTGTGGTGGCAGCAGAGAACATAGGCGTCGCCAGGAGGGGGGGGGGGTTCGGAGGTGCGAACGAAACCCCTTTTTTGGCTAGGTTTCTTCATTTTTTTACCATATAAAAACTCGTGTTTTTTCCACAAGGTAATCAGTCAAGGTGGCGGGAAAACGCTTTAAATCGCTCCTAATTTTCAAAATTTTCTAGGGAAAGAACCCCCAAACCCGTCGTAGGGGACTTCGGTCCTAGTCAAAGGTTCGTCAATTGGCGATATTCGAACCCCCTAAAAAAATCCTGGCGACGCCTATGGATAGGCCTGTATTTATTTTTGGCCCTTCAGAAGGAGCTCAAGGACGTAGACTTCATTCCCTGCAGAGGCTAAGAGGATATTCCCCCATATAATTTTCAATTTACAAGGAGGACACGAAAAGTCTAGACTTGGGGCTTTTTTGGATCTGGCATAATTAAGGACAGCGTCTTCAACCGGCGCGGTGTCTACATCCGCATGAATTATAATTAATAAAATTGAGCACATAATTCCGCAATTTTATTAACATAATAATTAAGGATTATATTCTAGACTCCAATTTTCGTTTTGTTACTTAGTGCGTTATTCAACTTATTCCTGTTTTATAAGGAACACGTGTTTTATGTATACCGGTGGTTATTGTGTTTACATGTTGAGATCACGTGATAGCATGTCACGTAGAAACAAAATGGCGGACCTGGTGTGAAAAAAAATTCGCAGCGTAGTCATCGGCGTTTGTCAATGGAGGATTTCCGATTCATACTAAATAAGTTTGTAAGCTATATTTTACTAGTCGTGTGATGAATATTCAATTGTATTTTGCTAAAATACGATATATAAACTTCATCATGCTTTCAAATGGAAGAATGAAACGACGGCTTGTCGCCGGAAAGCGATTCAATCCAAATTCAATTCGTTTTATTGAAAACTGCCGCTGATAAAATCACCGATCACTGACACTGCTACATTTCTGGCAAGTTCGTGTTTTACTCGGATGGTGACATTTTCTTGAAGAATCCTCCACAGTTACATTTCCGGGTGATTTTGTTGAGTAGAGACCTTGATTCAAAAACATTAATTTTGTGCGGACTCCTTTGTTCCGCTAACACTAACAGGAATAGATTCTGGCATCTTGGTTCATACTCCCATGCTTGCTTTCAAGCCCTGCTGTTACAGCCATATCATTGCCTGACGATGAAATAGAGGATAATTTATCCAAAACAAGTTTCAATTTTCTTGCTCTCGAGTCAAGAGTTTTCTTTGAGGCTGAACTACCTAGAATTAATTGTTGGATGTTCTAATTTGGTGTAACCACTGCTTTTACTGCGAAAACTAGAAACAAGGGGAGTAGCTTCAAATGTTTCTAAGTTTGATGAATCTGTGTCAATTTTTAATAAATCTTGTGAATAAATTTGCTCAAGTTTCGCTTCAAAATTTTGAATTTCTTCATTCTTCAGTCGAATTTTGTCGGATAATTCATCGATTTTCTCTTTCATGGTAATCAAATCAGGATGACAAGAACATTGACAATGAGACTTAACGGGTGATATTGAACATAAGGAAACATGAAGGAAACCGAATTTAGATCACTTCACAGGAGGACATCATTATCATCAATATCAGACAAATCTACACCAGAGTGCGCATCAACAGCAGATATCTCGAGAGTACTTTCCAGCAAAATGTCGCCATTAGTCGAGCTTTCCTCTATTGCATCCTCTCTGTCCGTAAATTCACTACTCTGGCTTTCTTTAAATGTGGAATTTGCAACTATGTCCCTAGTTTTTGTTCCTAGGGAAATGTTAAGAGGGAAGAATAAATGGTAGATGTTAGATCCTATAACCGACTCGTCGCACATGCGCATTGACTGCCTGGACTTAGAAAGCTCTTGAAAAGTAACTAAAAATCAGGACTCGAACACGCAACCACGTGAGCGTAAGCATAACGTTATCCCATGGCGCTAGCGATGCTAGCTTTCCGGTTCACTGGTTTTATAACTTCATATAGTCTTACCTTAAGCTACCATATAGTAATAAGCTGTAAAGCCTCACCTAATCCTAACCCTAAAGCCTCACCTAACCCTAACCCCTCACCTAACCCTAAGCCTATAGCCTCACCTTACCCTACTCTAACGCACGCCTCACCTTAGCCTAAACCCTCTTGATACTAACCCTTCTGATCTTATCAATTGAAAAAAGCCGCCATTTTGTGTACGACTCGGTTATAGGATCTAACATTTACCAGAATAAATATGATTGTAGAAAATGGGTCCTTTCAAAGACCTTCATTATTTGAATGAAATATGCGTTGAATTAAGCAGAATCAGTTATAGTTCTCTATATTTATCTTTTTTGAGAGAAAAGAAATATTTGTCTCATGTTTCGCATCTAATATATAAGAGAGAAAAGTTTGCAAATGTTAGCAATTCTGTGGACATATATAGCGTCGAGCCGATTACCGAATAAACCAGACCGCCTTAAACAGAGTCTACTGTGCCTCCTTTATAAAACTGACCTCAGGGGTTTAATAGAGAACAACATATTTATCATAATTGCATTGTCCTCATACTTATCATACTTGCATAATCCTCATTGTCGTTGTCATTTCATTTAAGTCATTTGATTGACAGTCACTCAGAGTTCGAAATATACAAAACTTGTAAGACCTCACAATCAATATAACATCAGAATAACCTCATCATAATATCAGAATAACCATTATTTCTAACATGTGTAATGAATTTTAATTCTTTAATAAAAACATTCCAAAAAATATAGATTTAAGACTCACTCCTACGGCTACGCTTTTTTCTGGAACTTCCGAAGTACCTCTCTCGAATGGGCACCTTGCTTGGTAGTGAGATTTACTGAGCGCTTTGTTGATGCTGTAAAAAGTGAAAGATAGTGCATCTTAATGTTTTCATATTGTCTTAATCTTAATCTCAAGATTAAAAAATTTGATATATTTACCAGTGGCTTGCTCAGCAGACATACCGGCAGCGGTACTCAAATTTGCATCCCTAACGGTCGGTACTAATCGTGCTAAAGAAGAAAGAATAAATATCTGGTACCGGTATGGTGGTAGGCCAGACTGGATTCAGTTAAAATAAATGTACTTCATTTGACTAAATAAAATTTCTAGGCCTTTTCATCAGGAGGTATTTCTGGACTTCTTGTGTTGTATATCAAATTTCTCTAAGAAAATAGGAGAGCACCATTATCCTACTCCAAGAGGAAATAAATGGGAGGGGAAATCATTTCAGGGGCAGGAAAGTGGCCGCTCTATAAAATCGGTCGAATTCTTACGAGGTAAAATTTACGAGCGTCAAAAAATCTCTGGACGCCCTAATTCGTCAGGGTTATTGTATGTCAATTTGTTCATCTTTTTATGATCTACCTCGCTAAATCGGAATCCACTATGAAGTATTATGTTTTAATGTTCGCTTTGGCATTAAACTAGGAATAGTTTGGAATTTGGAGATGCCTAAATTATCAAAAAATTACTTACTATTTCGGAGCGGGTTGTTGTCACGGTTTCTCCACGAACAAACAACATATCGCGAGGTACCTCGGGTCTTCGGGAAGCGATCTATGCTGGTTACGAATAATATCTGCCTATCCATTTATGTACTATGTACGCTCAAATACGAATGCCAAAGCCCAGTTTCTTCAGCTTTAAAGCATTACCAGCAGGTGCGCGTTAGGTCACCGTGCGCGCCTCAGCCTATCAACAAGACTTACAAGCCGAAACGTTTGAAAGGTCAAGTTTCTAACTTCGAAGAAGAGCTGTAGAGCCGCTAAGTTTGTACACGTAATATCATAATAAAGAGCTCAGCCCGTGTTTTCATAGGATGTCAGTTGTTCTGGTTGGCTTATTAGGTAGTTTTTCAGTAGTGTCCAGTTTTTGCGACAGCGCCACGGCGCTGGAGCACATTAAGATGAATATCAAACCACCCGGTTTCTTCCAATACCACCACCTAGTGGGCTCAATTCAAATTCAAATATACTTTATTAATACTTATTCTAATTAACTTAATTATTACTTTTTTCAATACTTTATTGTTCCCAGTACCGCAAATACATCGGATTTCCGTAATTAAGTAGACAGAACACAAATAAGATTAAGAATCTTTAAGTATTCAGATAACAACGTACATGTATCTTATTTTTCAACTTTAATTAGCAATGAGATTCAACACTCACGGCCGCGATGCGCCTTCCCTTTCGGAAGGCCGATCGGCTCTTCCCTGAAAAATTTATTGCTGAATCGACGTCCCGCTAATGATGAATACTATTTTTAGATCCCCTGATTTCAAAATTCAAAACTCAAATATATAGATTTATATGAACCCTAGGTCTACCCTTGTAATTAACAAATTATTCGAAAGCAAAGATCTTGCATTCGAGTTTACTTTAAGCAGTTTCTTTATTTCTTTGCTTTCAGACAGCTAACACCGGCTAACACCTATCGGTATGTCCCTTCAGGTGTTCCGTACTTTTGCATACGGAGGGAGAATCTCCCAACTGCCAATGGTATAAATCACTTATTTTCTCACACTGGGAGACATCTTCCGAAAATGGTAGCAATATGGCTGATGTTTTTATTTTATCATGTCATTAACATTTCTCTAAAAACCCTCCCACGGTTATTAAGGACCAAAGAATTGACACATCGACACGAAACACCCCACCCGATAACCGTGATCAGATGTGTTCTCAAAAACCCTTCAACCATTTATCAAGTTTACTAGATAAACCTAATTACTACTACTATACAATATTATCTTCATCTTTCCCATTTGCTTATGATTATTTTCATCGCCGTCATCTTTTTATAAATTATGTGTTATATTATGTAATAATTTCAATGTAATTAAAGACTATTATTATCATTATTATTATTATTATCATTATTTTCATTATTATTAAATCATATATAATTTATGAACGTTTGTTGTTGAAAATGAGATATATAGATCAATATTATATTCTCACGAAACAAAAATATTTCAATCTAAGTTCACTTGGGTTTCAATAATATCTTTGGACGGATCATCAGAAAAACCGGTATATTGCAGAAGAATATGAATTATACTTGAAACCGGGATGAGACGGTGCATGTAAAACTCGCCTATCTTAAAATTATACTCAAACTAATTTCTCGAAGTCTCTATCGGGCTTCATATTCGATATCAATGTTTTGATGTCGAACGGTTTTTTCACGATTTCGCGAACGGAAAACACTAACTTGTATTCGGGTTTTTCGTAATACGTGTGATGGAATGCGTGATACGACATCACTTCCGGTCCGCGTGGCTTATTTGTGTAATTATCGCGTTTCAGCATTTCACAAGTTTTACCTCGAGGTGTTGAAGGGGGTCCGGGGTTTTTACATCCATTTTTTATGCTTTTCATAACGTTAGGATCAAATTCAGGAATGAATCGACTGTAAGACGCAAAATAGACCGCATCGCATAACGACACGGTTCTGTTACTCTCAACACCCACAGATTTCTCATACGCAACTAAAACGTCATCAGTCATGAATGGACCAGTTTTATAAACAACATCACCTTTACCTGTTGCTTTATCAGCTGTGGGAAGATATTCGATTATTTTCCGTAGATATTTATGTTTTGGCGTTGACGTCATTAACGCGTTTAAAGTCGATGGTCGCGGTCGACCCCAATTAACGACGCTATGAACGATATGATCTTCGGGTATCATCGCCGTGTGGGTGTTCAGCAAATGATCGAATGGTCGCAAGGCTTCCATATCTAAATCAGCGTACAGTCCACCGAACGTATAGAGTATAAAATACCGAATCGCGTCGGCTCTGTGAATTCCCTGTCCATAATTTTTGTACATCGGATAATACGCAGGAAATCTGCGTTTAACGAACTCGTCGGCGATGCTATCGGTCCACAACCAATATTCCCAATCGGGGTGAAGTCTGACCCAAGACGTTATATATTTTTTGAATGAGATCGGGATATTTTCAGTTTTCCACGTCTGGTGTATTATTTTTGGCACCGGACCGCATTTACTATCCGTAAAGCGAAACTGTTCCAATAAAATAGCAACGATATCCTTGTAAACAACAGGTACCTTCATGTTGTCTTGTGATATTGAATCATTAACGACGTCGTAACGATGCGATGATGATTTCGGTCTGTTCGTCATAATCTGTTTCAATGAATTTGCAACGGCATCAGTGAATCTATCAGATACATTGATGAGATGATACGACACCAAAATTATTGTGATGATGAAACCGGCTAATCCAATTTTCTTGAGACGGTTAAGCATGATTAACTCGATCTAATACCAATATGCTGTGCTGTAAGATTGAAATAAAAATCTGATGAATATCATAATGATTTTGGCACACAAATGCAACTGAGATAGAGGGATGAAATACTTGCCTAACCCAATAGTGGGTATGGATACCGATAGTGATGTTAATGAGCTTGATACCTTCTCTTCAGAGATGCGAGCACAACTTTCCAGGTGTTTTATGTTTTGGTATATGTGTCCGCTGCGATAGCAATATTATAATGTTGTGATCGACGTGCGCTCTTTTGATTGTTTAATTCAGAAACTTTGAATCTCCTATTGATAAAAAATGATAATATATATACGTTTTGTCCCTTTTTGGTTTACCTTTGTCAGCGATATGAAGTTGGAAGTTGGCATTGAGCCAATTCATAATCGCGGTACGTTTTTTTATATGAGCATTTGTTTCATTGGTTCTCGGCTTAAACAACGTATAATCGATGCGATTGAAGACATGGCGAACCTCCGTCGATGACATGGTCAACATTTTTTAAAATTCTACGAAAAACTGTTTTTGGCGGGAAAATTCCTAGCCCTCGCGTATAAAATTGCAATGACCTCGATTAGGCGTTCGGCGCTACCGTACTAAAATAATCATGAGAAAGCCATAGAATGGCGAACGTTTCATTGGACTAGGTGCCGTATACGTGCGAATTTCAAATGCGCGCTCATTGCTGGTGAGAATGTAATTATTATCCGCCATAGGTATTGTTTCATTTTAATACCCGGTGATCGTTTTGATTGACATTGAAGTGTAAGCGAACGTTCACTACACGAGGCCTCCATGTGCGCGCAGTGCTATAGACTGTTGCACACAAACACACGCTCGTACAGTATACACTACTACAGTGACATCCTCGCTTGCCAGGGATCCGGTATCACTCCCGAACTCGCTTCCACCAGCCCCCTGGCCTCACGAAGCGTGATTTCATTACTGGCGCTGTTGCGCGTGACGTCATATATCGATTTGCGAAATACTTCCTTGTTCGGTAAAACGTGCGCTGATTGGTCAATTTAACGGGAAAACAGAAGTCAGAAGTCTACTGACGGTTTGTTACAAGCGCTGTGATTGGTACGACCGAATTCTGGTCGGCTAGTAACGACTCCAACGACTCGTGAGGTCAAGGGGTTCGGGGAACAGCTTTAGCGTAGTGGGTTCGAATCCCTTGACGGGTGAAGATGCTACAGTGATACTGTAACGCTGCTTTCTGGCGCGTTTGACATTTCATCATCAGAAGAACGCTGTGTTTTCTGTTTGATAGAATTTGTAATAAATTGTAATTTCTTGTGACCTGAAAATACTAAGCAGCAAACTATAGGTATTGGTCGAGGTCTGAATATTGTAGTGGTAAATTCCAGGATTTAAAACGATCTTATACGCTGATTTCTTACTGCACCGGTATTTTAGGTTCCGCGGACATTCAGCCACCCTCTGAGATGTGACATCATATGAATTTTATTTGAATATTTTTTCATATTATGAAAAATATTTCTTTGAAAATATAATATAGTTTCCATGCCGCGCCTACCTGTACCCTACGAAATTTTGGATGTGGACCTAAACAAATGTATATCTTTAGTCTTATTTGACTACAAAATAATCCTTTAAGAAAGATAAAATACAATATTTAAACTTGTGGAACTTTGAAGTCACAAATTAAAAAGATTTTTCAAGCAATGCCCTTACCCCAAACAACCTCTAGCTTTCAAGGTAAACCACACTTTGCCCTGGGCAATTTATTTTCTGATCTTCCCTATTCAGGAGACAGCAGACCAAGTCGGTCAATGTGACTATATTATACTAAAAATTATTGCTCAATAATTTGCTGGCGGCGAAGCTCATCAAAGTTTGGGAGCGCTCCCCAAGAACAAATTGAAATGACTCATTTTCCTTGTTAGGACTCATTTCCTGGACCTGTTAGATAAGGCACTTCTAGAAAATATGTAATTCACATTTTTTTTCTGGCTATATCCTGGAATACAGTGGAATGAGTTTGGCTTCTGCTCCTGCTTTTTTCACGATAGCTTGACAAAATGCCAAAATGTACCAAATGATACCAACGATAGAGTTCTTTTATTCGAAACTGGTTATAGTCCGTGGACTGTAGAGACCAGGGGCCGATTTCACAAAAATAATTCCGCTATGAAAAATAAAACGCCTTCCATCAAAATATGACTCCGATGACTAAAATATTTTCTTTTTTTGTGCAGTGTAAAAATAATTGTGGGGTTTTCCTCAAGTATAGTATGGTGGCTGATTCGGGCCATGTATTTGTCTAGTGCTAAAATTTGGCTCGGGCCTGGTCCGACGTTCTTGGTCGGGCCAAATTTGGCCCGGGCCATAAATGCTCGTGTGATCGCGGCTTATGTCAACAATAAAAGGGTTTCCAGTTTCTTGCCGTCATTTTGTGGCGCTCCATCGAGGTCTAATTGTTTCGTTTATTTTCACTCTTTTTTGAAACATAAGTATGATTGAATTCTAAATAGCTCTGCAATCCCCTGCTTGATTAACTTATTCTCCATTTTAAAGGGGGGAATGGAATGCAGATATTTGCCGGTGATTCCTTCCGGAGAAAGGAATACATCAATATAGGCCTAACACTAGTGGGAAATACACTAACATAGTGACACAATCAGTCTCGAGGGGGAGATCACTGATGCTACGATAAGTCTGCAAAGGAAGGATAAAACTGAGGGTAAAATATTCAGTGAATAGTCTGTTTGGGTGTTTGGGTCCGCTGGACCGTTAGAGGCTGGGCAACACAGCCAGTTCCACGAGGGTGTAGCAATATGTACACATTAGTATTTAGTTTAATCCACAGTAGAAATAAAACTGAATGAGTTGTATTTTGGGTGTTTGGGTCCGCTGGACCGTTAGAGGCTGGGTAACACAGCCAGTTTCACGAGGGTGTAGCAATGTAATAATTATATATATTCACAATAGAAATAAAACTGAGTAATTTATATTGAGAATGTGAGGTACACATTGTGTTATTTCTTTTTATTATAAACAGACGTCGGTGGATGGGTATACCATATTACAAGTCATTGCGAATAGTAGTGATAGCCTAATCAGATAGATGGCGTGTGTATCAACACATTCGTGGCCTTACAGTGGCGGGTAGTTGTGAGAACCGATATGGATGTTTGATTCGTGCAAAGGTGGGACGGGCTTTCCTCGTCTCGTGTGGAGAGTACTTTCCGTCCTGTCAAAACAGGGTCCGTTGGTGTTGCGAGGGTAATCGCACCGATCATCTGTCGGCGTACGTATCGACTACGTCTATATTTCAATCTGTTTGGATTGAGGAGGTTCTTCAAATCATCGATCTGATGTGATCTGATGCGATTTTGTGTGACCGCCGGGCGGTATTGATTCGACCAGGTATTCCTTGGTTATCGAACATTGATATAGCGTTATGTTGATAAAACGACACGTCGGGAGTAAATTGACTGCCCTTAGCATCAGTCCGAGCAGCTGTATATCGAGTCCTGAGAGTGTCTATACATGAGCGGAACGGAAACTGATTTAAACGGTTTTCACCTTATTTTGCATAAATCGTGATCGAAGGATTCGTATGAAGCACATAAACCGACTATTATTACGGTATTGAGGTTGAGATGGTGGTGTGCTTTACACACATCTCGCGCCATCTTCACCCGTCAAGGGATTCGAACCCACTACGCTAAAGCTGTTCCCCGAACCCCTTGACCTCACGAGTCGTTGGAGTCGTTACTAGCCGACCAGAATCCGGTCGTACCAATCACAGCGCTTGTAACAAACCGACAGTAGACTTCTGTTGGTTTTCCCGTTAAATGGACCAATCAGCGAACGTTTTACCGAACAAGGAAGTATTTCGCAAATCGATATATGAGGTCATTCGCAACAGCGCCAGTAATGAAATCACGCTTCGTGAGGCCAGGGGGCTGGTGGAAGCGAGTTCGGGAGTGATACTGGACCCCTGGCAAGCGAGGATGATCTCGCACGGACTAGAATGTCTGTAAGATTTTCGCTGCGTGTGAATAATATTCTGGGAGGTTCCTTGAATATTATTCTCAGAGTCGCGTTCGATTGGATTATTTTCGTGTTTTGTAAGCGACTGACGGATATTATCCGTGTTCGGATGGTATTTGGTGATCAGTGAGATTGAATCAAATGAGCGCTTTTTTTGTGCGCGTGTGTAAGAGATCCGTACGATATTGTTGGTCCGCTTTGTAGATTCGCGAGCACTATAGCCTCGGGCCCGGAGGTAACCCTGTAGTTTTTTTGTATTGTGAGCGGTATTCGCTTTCGTCCGAGCAGATTTTCTTAAATCTGAGAGCCTGTGCGTCCGTGGGTTTTGTGTATACCCTTGTTGAGAGTTTACTTGTCGAGTTCTCAAAATCTCTCCCTTTGTAGACTTCAACGTCTAGGAAGGGTACCTTCTCCCTTGATTGTGTCAGTTCGTATTGGATGGTACGGTGTGATTGGTTCATATGTTCGAAAAATTCGGGTAGTTTATCTTCACCGTGGGTCCAGATTGAGAATATATCATCTATATATCTCCAATATAACATGGGTATAGTATTGTTCGGTGCCGAGCGGAGACATTTAGTCTCGAGATGATGCGTAAATATGATCGCTAGACTCGGGCTGACTGTCGAACCCTGAGATGACTGAAGGTTAGGAAGGAGATGACTGACAGTCCGTTAGGGGAGACAAACTGAGAGTAGAGTACAATCATTCTGTAAGGGGGGATAACTGAGGGCACAGAACAATCAGTCTGCAAGGGTAATTGAGGGTACAGTACAATTAGTCTGTGATGAGAGATGACTGGGGTACAGTACAATCATTCTGTAAGGGGGGATAACTGAGGGCACAGAACAATCAGTCTGCAAGGGTAGTTGAGGGTACAGTACAATCAGTCTGCAAGGGTAGTTGAGGGTACAGTACAATCAGTCTGTAAGGGTAGTTGAGGGTACAGTACAATCAGTCTGCAAGGGTAGTTGAGGGCATAGAGTACAATCATTCTGTGATGAGAGATGACAGGGGTACAGTACAATCAGTTTGCAGAAAATCAAATGAAGATATAGGCCTATTCACGCGTGCAGTATCAACAAAATCCTCAGATAAAACTCTATCTTCA
Organism: Tubulanus polymorphus; assembly: GCF_964204645.1. Lineage (NCBI taxonomy): Eukaryota > Metazoa > Nemertea > Palaeonemertea > Tubulaniformes > Tubulanidae > Tubulanus > Tubulanus polymorphus. The sequence goes on along the minus strand of NC_134035.1, from coordinate 10,850,388 downwards.
ACGAAAAATTCTACATTGTATCTCAAAACATGAAAAAGTTACAATCAATAACACAAAATTACCATTTTTCGGCGCCTTCCTGAAAGTGACGTATATTTTTCAAACTGCAACTGTATCTGATTGTTGCAGCCGAGAAAAATTTGTCCAACAATGCGGGACCTTTGGGGCCGCCTCAAAATGGCGCCTGGTAATTGGAATCGCCAATAATGATTGGATATACCTATATAGTTAATATGGGCCCGGTTTCATAGACTGAGTATCAAAGTTATCCCTGAGGGTAAATCGTCGATTTGGGTGACAAACACCATAGTAACAATGATAAACCATAGTTAAAACTGACGAATTTCAAAATATTCTCAGGGACTATCTTTCTTCCACATCTATGGAACCCAGCTCAGGTCTGTAACATAATGCTCCCACTGTGACAATTTTTTTATCCATAATTACGTAAATAATCCATCGTTTTACATACCTCCTTCATTCACCAGGGATTTCCAATATCCGTCTTGCATTTGTGAATATTAAAGGTTCTCTTTTTGTAAAATCTATCCTTTTTGTGTACACACTTTTTGTGACATATGTCTAGGCAACATTCGCTTCAGCGCTGATGGCGAATCGATTTTTGGCTCACTGCGCATGTGCACCATCATCGTTTTCAGGGGCGTAGCTACAGGTGCGACAGCTGCGACATTATGTCTCACCAATGAATAAAAACCCCATTGTTTATGGTGTTTACAGTATCACATCTGGACCATGCACCTGATCTCACAGTATCAAAGTTGCCGTTATTCAGCAAACCTTTTTCGTATTACTTTAGAGCAACTTCTGGTTTCATTTCAATGATTCTGTAGGTGTTTTATTCATGAGAAATGAACCAAAATAAAGAATATGACCAAAAAAATTCTGCTCAAGTGCCGTGAGATGGAAACCGAGAAAATCGAGAGAGTATTGATTGTACAATAAGCTAACATTAATTCTGCTATTTCTTCAGTTGCAGATCCGGCCAACTATATTTGGGCTATACTCCTACATTCTACGCAGTTTTCGACTATTAAACTTTCGACTGAAAAAATTAATGATTATTGTAATGCACAATATTGATACACAAAAGAACGGGCTTCTATATTGAGTGAATAGGGCGGCGACCGATTTATTTGCCGACCGCTATCGCTGTGCACATCTCTCGTGTCAGAGCTGGATCCGCGCTGCTGCCAGTTTTTCGGCAATCGTTTGAAGATCCCGAGCTCTTCATGTGCGTCACCAGAGGGGGCGAGGACCTGAACGATCCCCTTTCAAACCCAAGTTCCGCATTTTTTGGTTCCAAATTCTATTTCTAAAAATGGTTTCATTTGTTCGGTCACATACCCTCAATGCTCCACCGATGCAGAAATTAAATCAAACCTTCGAACAAATAAATGAAATAGTTTGAACACAGAAAACAGTGGTTCTTTTGTGAACAAGAATTTATTCTATATTGCGAACATTAACATTAATCGCATATACTCTTCATTCTTGGACAGCGGGTTTCTGGTCGGCTTTGTCTACGATTTCTTTTTTGGCGTCTTTGCCGGTGACGTCCTTGAATTTCTGTTCAATCTTGGCCCAGATCATCGGCCCCAATTCGTCCTTGTACTTGTTGAACAGTTGAGTCGCTTGCGTCATTACCTTTTCGTTGATATCATTGACGGCGTTGTTGAGCACCTTTGAAAAGATAGGCCGATTTAGTAGATGCAATACATGTCTCTAGATCGTTCGGTGCGATAAAAGCACAAGACGTTATGATATCAACAAAGCTCATATTTTTGATAGCTGATCCTGAATTACTCCTTGATTACTAGCAAAAGTTCTCCCGAGATTGTTAGGCGATCCTAAATTGTTTGAACGCATCAACTACTTATACGTGCCACCAGTACAAACCTTGGTCGCCATATCTTTGATTTGCTCAATTTGTGGCTTGACATTGTCCCAGTTCTCCTTTACTCTGTCTTTCAACCAATCACCGAAGTCACTGAAACCAGACTTGACCTTAGTCCAAGCCTCTTTCATCGTTTCCTTGAAAGTAGCACGGGTTTGGAGATCGGCCAAAGCCTGCAATAGGAGAGTACACTTTTTTACTGATGATAACTGGGCGAAATTGAATCAACCTCCTAACGCTATACAGGCATCAAATAGATATAGCTGGATTTTACAATGTTCTTATAGCCTGAATTTAAACCCATTGTTCGATTTACAATTCGAAAGCTACTGCGTTAGACTGCTATGTACTGTTTTACTTTTGCAGTAGCTAGTTTCGTTTCTGCATTTTTATGACCTAAAGGTTTTGCGTCTACTCATTCGTCCAATCGTGAGAATCTATTACCCTAATCCAATGATTTTCTCAATATCAATCCCTTAAACGGTATCTATCCATTATACTTACACGTGTGTAGACTTTGTGTTCGAGATCCTGGAAGGCGATTTCCAAATGGCGCTTGGCGATAGCGTTGGCTGAAAAATGAGTGTAACGATACCGAATGACATTCTGAGTATCGTATAAATCCATGCCAGATCAAGACATTAGTATCCATATTCTACTTACCGATTTTATCTTGAAGTTGGTCCATGACGGTTTTCGCCTTCGCAACAACCTCGTGGTATTTATCGTTCAGTTCAAGACTATCCACGTAGTTCTTCAACTCCTCGTACTTTGCTTCCAAGTAGGTTTTGCTCTACATAGAAAACTTAGGAATTTCAGTTTGAACAGGGATGAATAATAAAATCGCTTCGGTCGAGTACAATTGCAAGTCGCGTTTGAAACTGATTTCAAAAAATGGCTTTGTGCAAATATTAAGTAGAACACAATTTCATTTTCATAAGAAGATTTACGTTTTTGAAGCCGTAAAAATCGTTTCAATATTATGTACTACTATGCGTTATTTAAGGGGTTCTGTGTTGGTCGATGTGCAATACGTCATCAAGATTGGCGTTTCAAAATTAACAAATAAAATTGTGCATTTTGGCATTCATTTTATAATTGAATACGTTGCATACATCTTATATTATTTGATTAATTTTGATAACTATTTTGAAAGGATGTGCGCTACTTCATCGATATATCGGGGCTAGACTGGTTGTCGGTCAATTCAATTCAATTGATTATATTCTAAAACCAATATATTTTTAATACAAAATCTCTTTATGGATCGTTGCTAATATCAAATTATTTCTTATTATTTCATCTGTGGTCGACAATATTTAAAAATGTGTTATTTTCCAATGCGCCGATAAAAATTAAAGTTATCTTCCTTGTTAATGATCCTATCTACAGGAATATGTATTCAAAACCTGCGATTTGAAAAACTTCTTTTCTTTCAAGTTGCGCTTTGTTCCGGAATTCCCCGAGAAATTACCTTTCCAAGACCGGCCTCAACTTGAGTCTTGACATCGGCGAGTGTGCCTCTGATGCTGGTTACGAGGCTGTCGAGTAATTCGGAATCGAATAGTCCGCGTTTCGATCGCGATTCGAACGATCTGCTGAACGTTTCGATTATATTCTCGACATGGTCTTCGTAGGACAGTTCTGAATATGAACGATTGATCATAGACATAATGATAATCAGAGTTTCGCAATCGGTTAAATCAAAAAATAAAAGTTTAAACTCATATAAACCTGTATTTTCAAACATATCAAATAAAGATAATTCATCAGAGTTTTTAATCAAAATTGATCTTGTTATTCCTTCCGTACAAAAGGATTTTTAACAATTCCGTTACGATATATGACTATCAACGTTAGAGAAAGTTTTTTAAAGTTAAACTAGTCCCTCTACTAGAAAGAAAATTCAAACAAAACGATCATATACTTTTTAATCAAAATTGATCGAGACTTTTCCTTCGCTACTTTTATGATTATATCATAGCATAGAATATTTCTACATACCAGCGGCAGTTAGTGCCAATACGGCAGCAAACACAATTAACAACTTCATCTAAAATTTCGAGAAAAAACATTATTGTTTCTCCAAAAGTAAGGGTTGCGCTACTTTTCCTATTTTTCACACGTACTAAAAAGATTTATTCCAACTGTAGATATTCAAATATTTAGACACTTATATGCCGTGGAGATGATTAATGCTTAATATGATTTATACTCACGGAAAAGCTCTTAAATCAAAAGATTGACATGATTAAAAAATTACCTTCCAGAATTCCAGTAGGCGGATGATAATATCCAGTCGCAGACTACTATTTTATAGGAATCTTGGAATATTCCCTTCAATGTTTATCAGCCGGTGATTTATTATTGATATTTGCCAACGCTTTCACACCTGACAATGTTCGACGCGAAACGGATGTCAGATATCTTATGCAAACAGAATACATCATATAACCGGTTGGATTGGTCGTGTTTTAGGTGCAAAAATTGTGACATTTCCTAAAAAAAATCTCGGTCAGTTCCACCTTTGTGTAACCTTGATTTACAATTAGAGTGATTAGTCCAAGGTCGAACGCACATCCAATGAGATGCGGGTACCTTCGTTCTTTGGGAAATGATGAACTGGCACTGGAAGCGGTATAACAGGTAGTGGGGGTATATTTTCCCCTGGAAACGTTCTCAGTACTCACTCATCCAGGGGTGGAAATTCATCAAAGTAAGGTTAAACCCGCGTAAATCGGTTCAGATCGCTTACATCGGATGAATATTGATGGTCCCACCTTTTCGTGCTACTTTTCCTGGTCCCAAAATAAAAGTTGAAATTACTCATCTAAAGTTAGAGGGCAATTTCCATCCCATTGAAGTTTGATTTTGTTCCCTGTGCCAACCCCTGTTTCTGGCTTGCAATCGACGATACAATCAATATACGTTATTTCAGTTGTGATTTAGAAACATGAACCCGAAATATTTCAGTGATTTTAAATCATTTCTTGTAGAAGTTGTTTCAATTTTGCCGTCAACAGAAATTCATTCTCAAGTCGTAGTTTTCGGAACGGGCTGGAAATCCGACCTATTCAAAGTCGGAGGATTTTTCTTCAAAAGATCCGACTCACGCCAGGTTTACTGTATATAGGTGCACTATACGCTGGCTAGAATAGATACATAACCATATCCAGCAATCTACGTTTATGAGCAGAAACGGGAAATTTCTAATAATGAACTTCGATCTAAATATAAAATTCTGTAAATTCGACCAATCACACAATTATATCTGCTCTTCGATTTCCTATTTGAAAGACAAACGCACTGTTTCGTTCCCGTCAGGTGTGGTGGGGTTTTTTAAGGCACGTCAAATAAAGCAACAAATCAAATGAAATTCATGAATGAATCAATCAGATAGGTAACATCATCCTATCTCAAGACCAATAACAATAATTCAAGGGCTGCAGCGGTGAATGGCTCGAGATTAAAACCCAAATGAATTTCGTATATTCATCTATTTTTTCTAGAAAATGGTAATAAACCTTTTTATTTTACATATGACTTTTTCGACATATATTAAATTTCACCTGATGAACAACAACAGCAACAACAACAAGAAGAACAACGATTTGCCATACACATAAACTAGTAATCATATCGGTCGCTAATCCGTTTTGCCTATTTTACATGAAAACCCCGCCTAACACATCGCGCGTACCATGTCATAGTATTCACTTATTAAGTATGATGTTTCTAAAGATATTCAACACATCTACGACAATCAATGAATTAAATGATAAGCCCAGAAATGAACATTTTGAAAAAAAAAACGTACGTACGTATATATCAATATAACGAACGAAATTCATACAGTTATTTTTAATTCATATTCAACGAACGCGACTTCACATATTCTATTAGGCTAAACAAAAATGATACCTTGTTTCTCCGCAGCGGCCGGGTCATTTTTGTAAAATATGATAAAATTTATAAACAGTTTATTTCTATAGCGGCCGGGTCTGTTATGGTGAAATTGATCACGATTTTAAAAAAAGTAATGTATAAGGTAGATAGGCGGCCGGCCGGGTCAACATTTAAGCTCAGCAGAGCGGAGAAACAAGGTATCAATTTTTTTGGCCTAATACGTACATTTTCTAAGGTAACCTACGGTTGTTTTCTTATTTCATTTCCATTTTCTACTACTAAGTGTTTGAAAGATATACACAATATATTACACAATATGTACGTCGTGGCACCAGGCCGCTATTATAAAGTATCATTCTGTCGTTCGTGTACTTCGGCAAAATGGTCCTCGTCATCATCCATTTCTGCGTAAACCTTCCAGTCGTGTATGTTAGTTGCGAATAGCGCGAGGGTTCCTTCCATCGGATTAACTCATGAATTATCCCCATTTTTAAGGAATTAAAGGTTTTAAACGTAGGGTAATTTCTTGCCACCAGGAAGACCCCGCTGTCTAACGGCCGCGCTGTGTGTAGCGCGATGACTTCATTATTTGAAAGAGGCCGCTCCGCCATTCGCTCAATTTTTCCCTAACCTTTTCAACAAGTTCTGGCGCCATTTCTCTTGCGACGGAATACGCGAGAACATCGTAGTCAAAATCAACAGGCTGAGAATGAGGAACAACCAGAAAAATAAACGATCGACCAGTTTGGCCAGCGTTTCCCACTCTTCCGAGATAACCTCCTGATCGACCGCGCCGTGGCGCGACGGCGACGACGCCTTTATATAGTGCGAACCGCGTCTAGTGCCCTCTAGCGGGTCAATATCACTATGCATGGACACCACATCACCGTCGCATTCAAACTTACTTTCGCACGCGTGATTATCGTGATTCATGCGGAAACTGAGCGCCTCTTTCGGCCCTCGGACGTTGGCTGCTAGCTTTCGACGAGCGGGGCATCGGAGGAATAGTCTGCGCGCTATCAGCGGCACGCGGTTGCCCGTGTGTTTGCGTAGGTATAGGTTAGTAACGATGACAGACATCAGCAGCGCCACGGACACCATTAACATCGTCACACCGTATAACATACCTGAAAATAGAAACACACAATATCTTATGTACTGTACTGGTATAAAAACACCGCCTACGTGTCGCATCTTGAATTACAGCGAAACGAAAATTCCGAATGTCGCTTTGGTGTAATAATTCTAAATGGTTGACTTGACATGATTTCACTCATGATACACACGCAAACAGGCCGGTCTGTGCGGGGGCATTTTCGGGTACAGTTATTACAATGGTTCTTAACTCTTGACGCCGGCGGTGTTCGAGCAATTATCTCGCATAATTGAGTTTATTTTCTGGCAATTCTCGACGGACGGCCGTCTTTCCGAGGAGACCGCGATCGGCTTTTCGACGACATCTCAAAGACATCAAAACTCGACGCTTCGTTCTCTCTCACTCTCTTTCTCTCTCTCTCTCTCTCTCTAGTACGGACCATCAATCGAATAGAGCGGCTGAAGAAACGTGTAGACCTCGGGCGAATTCGTGTTTCTAGCTGCAGTTGATTTATTATCCGCAACGCGAGCAAACTGGTTTCGTACACACTCGATATTAAATAGTAAAGATTTATCGTTCACTTCGTATAGTAGGAAAAATAAGTAGTAGTACTACGAAGATACAAGCCAAATAATACGGCACCATCATGACGACGAGGGGATATCTATCTTTTTTGTTGCGCCGAAAAACATAAATATTCTAATAGAAATTCATTTTCCACCTGAAAAAATATCTATATCCATGTTTATCATTTTTTAGCCATCGTCGAGTAAAATTTAAAGATTGATCAAGATGAAAATGATTTTTCTGTATGATGTCTTTTTCGCAGAACATGAATTCTAATTAAATGATTATAATATACGATATTATCACCAGTGGGACGCTATCGTACAAAATAGGCCATTCTGCAGAGAACTGGCCATCGTTACTGGATGAGTAGAAGTACCAACTTTGAGATAAATGACGTAATTTCAAATAAAATATCGTTGTTTTCATTAATTATTATTCGATATTAAGCCTAACACATCTCTGGTGTTTTGCTTCTGTTCGGTAATAAAGGAAATATCCACCAGCGTCCGAAGAACGGAACTGCGAGGGAATGCTATTCAAATGTCTTGTAATTTTTACGTGGTCGGGTCTTCTTTCGGTTACGCAATCCCCCCCCCCCCGCAAGCAATAACTCGACAATATTTGGCAGGAAAGAAGAAACTCGTGCCGAATAACATTTCCTCATAAGCCTTCGTCTTTTATTCGGACTAGCCTTTCTCGTGGCGATAAGGGTCAATTCATTTATATTTCTATGCATACGCCGACATACTGTTCTGTTCTGGTCGGGTAAGATACGACGAGCAAAAAGGCAATACGTTTTTTTTGCAATAACAACTCGAGCGACCTTATAATAAACCGCTGACAACGGCTACTCTTGTGATGTCTACGCGGACGCAAATTGCACGACGGCGATTCCGAATTAGTCGCCACCGCGTCGACCGGTGCTAATCAACAGTGGCGAACATTGCCAGGAATGATATTCATTCGGCGACATTTCTGATACTTTTATTAGATTTGCCGCAAAAGGAACGCGCGTGTGTGACCGTACTCAAACAGTCATTCTCGTTGATACAGTCCGATATTGCAAACGGGCTCTCAACGAGACCGCTCAAGTTTTTCTGACGCCGTAAAAACCGTTACAATTATGTTCATATACATCGATACTGTACGCGTAATTTGATTAACGGGTGCTGTGTGAGTCGATGTGCACTACATCATCAATATTGGCGTTTCAAAATAGATTTATAAATTCTGGCGTTTATTTTGTAATTAAATGCATTTGATAACTCTTATTATAGTTCTTGATAGATTTCAATAATCATTTTGGCGAGGATGTGCACTACGCCAACAATATATCGGGGCTAGAATTGTTGACATATTCAAAATCCAAAATAACTTTATTGTGCCTTAATATTATATAGCTAATATTACTTCAAATATTATGCAATAGTGTTATTTTTCGAGGCGTCAATAAAATTTCGTAAGTTACTTGTCTTGTTTTCTTTTAACACTCTATATTCATATTGCTGATATGTCCTAGCTTTCTTTTTAGTTGCAGACATAACCCGATTTTTCATAAAGCGAAGGCGGCGTATCTATGGTGACTGATGGCAATTTATTTAGTATCGATAAAGAGCACGTTTTCAATTTGCTGAAATTTTTTAATGTTTCTATATTCTTACGAGAAACACATCGCGCCATGACTTTCGAATTATAACGTGCGCGCGGGCGCGGGGAAAAAAACAATCATAATTGAGTCGTTGTCGTTGTATGAAAAATTGTTCTAAAAATGTCTACAGTTTATTGAATGTTGATATGTTTAAATTGGTAACTTGCACGCTGCAAGCTTGTTAAGTGTCCATGTCACACAGTGTTGACGGGTAAGTTTGAACGTAGAGTCGAGATAAGATCATGCCAATCATTTGGCCCTGCCTAGACTTCAAATTCAAAGGCCCCACACGGACGCGACGCAGGGAAACACGGAATCAAACCTGATCTCGAAAACGCTGTTTCTCGAAACCATGTTTCTTGTAAACGTGTATACACAACGCGGGGAAACACTCGGAAACATGTTTCCGTCTCCTGTTTCCGTGATTTCCTGTGCACGCGGGGCCTTTGAATTTCAAGGCTAGGTAGGATCAAATTATTGGTACGATCTTATTTTGACTTAAAATTCAAACTTACCCGACAAATGTTTTTTTTTGCGTTTGTCTTAATCTATAAATACGGAACTTTATGCCGGTTCTTAACCAACACGATACTGATGCGCCTATCTGTTGGCACCTGTTCACCCACAACCTACCTAAAATTGGTATAGCGTCCGGGGTTGGAGGTAGAGTCTCCCCGGCGATTAACAAGAACACGACCAGCGCTAGTAGAATAGTAATCTCCAAGTTTACTTTTTCGCCCGACTCGATCGGCAGAAAAAATCCCAGAAACGAAACTAGGTAGATTAGCAAACACGGAAATATCAGGTTGAGAATGTAAAACAAGCTGCCTCTGCGCATGTGTATGGTAAACGTCACATCCGGATACGGTTCGATACAGCACACGTAGTCTTTAACGTGTCGCTTGACGCTAATGGCGTCGACGAACCACTCCTGGTTCGTCGACTTGTAATAAACTTTATTCGTCGAGTTGTGGTCCTCCATTAGATCGACCTCGAATCCGCTGTACGTCCACGATATGAACACTAGGCTGCAGTGTTGACTGTCGAACGGGAAAAACTGGACATTTAACGTACAGTAGGTTTTCGTGACGGCCGGAAACATCCATAGAACATCCCCGTTACTTTTAATGATGGTGTTCGTGTTCATCAGGTCGTTAAAACTGTCATCGGCGCTGCAAAAATAATGAAGATATTTATTCATGGTCACAAAATGATAATCTTGTTGAAACGCATTGTCCATGTTGCATATAAGGATAATGAAAAGTTTAAAAATGCCTTAGACCTAATACTTTATTATTCGACGTTTCGACTTTATCCTGATATGGTCATCCATATATCATTATATAGATATATCATTATATAGACATCCATATCCTGATATAGTCATCCATATCCTGATATAGACATCCATATCCTGATATACTCATCTTCGTGAATATTGAAGCATAGGTTCACTGGGGATGATCAGGATTTAGTCGAAATGTCGATGAAAGCTGTAACTCAATGGCCCTATTTGGACTCATTTTTCTTTTGTATCGTGTGGGATCTAATAGTGATTACATATTGAAAAGGAGAGAAATCTTGTCGACGTCAGAAGTGGATTCGGCTGGAAATAGACAGATCTGTGCGCGCAAAGTTACTAACAATTTTCAACCTTGGTAAAACATAAGGGCCGAACGCTTAACGAGAAAATTGGGTTCAGTGTGATACCATAGAGAAACATTATCTGCGTGACGTTTGAGCGAATTTAATGCGACAGAATTTCCACCGAAGCGACACAAGCACCAGCTATAACGGTAAACCTGTCAGCAAACGCGTTTTCCTGTGAGAATCGAATTCTTCTTTTTGATCAAATTTTTGCGTAAATACGGGATCACATTTGCGACGTCTTTGCGCGGGTGACTATTCGACCCAGTTCGCTCAGAGATACATCAGGCTTAACGTCGATTGCGGAATGCTATTTTCCTTGACTTCAAAGTTGACGAATAAATTAAACCTGGAAGGAACTGGTGCGCGGAGTGGCGATGTCCGATCGATCGGTTTAGCCGTCTGCGCGAAGCTGACGCGGTATAGATGAGTAATAATAATACCGCGTCGCTTCTTCTTTCCCCTGTAAAGTCCGACATTATCGACGCACGTCACGTATCGATGTCGTAAAGGGGTCTTTCAGAAGTGATTATAGCTTGTTGGTCAATTTCAGTAACAACCGCTTATCCACGATCAACGACGCGCCCACAATCGATTCCGGTTACGTTAATTGGCCAAGAGAGACTGCACAATGCGCGTTGACGTTACGACCGCGCAAATTTTGATAACTTATCCATTATGAGTTTATTCATTGGCGTTGATCGGAATTGAACTCTGCCTAAGTCGATTATTATGTGATAGCTTCGACGGTTGGACGTTGATAGCCTTATAGATAGGAAAAGTAACGGTTTTGATGCGTAATGCGTAATGGGTCGGATGGGTCGGTCATCGTGTCATCAACTGCCGAGATATTTTGATTAGAAATCGTTGATTCGATCTATCGGAGGATTATTCGATTCCTCGACACTATAGCTTGTCGCTAACCCGACACAAAGTTGAAGTTGAAAGACACAATTCTTTTAGACATCTTCGTGAAAAGATGGCATAAAATCCAATTCTAAACCGATTGAAGTAAGATCAACTTCTGCAGATACACATAATTATAATTTGAGTTTAGGTATTTTTAAATTTTATCTTTTGAGGCTTAGAAAAATGATATCTTGTTTCCCATTTCTAATGGGCTTAGGAATTAGCCTACCCTGCGCATTACTTAAAAAAATCATCATCAAGCTAACCATAACAGACTCGGCAGCTATAAAAATGAACTGATAACAAATGTTATTGCAGTTTACAAAAATGATCTGGTCGATTAGGAGAAACAAGGTATCGTTTTATTTTAGCCTGAACTGGAATTTCTAAATAGGGTCCTCTCTAATCATAGTATCAAATCGTTGTTACTATTACTATGATGAACTTACTAGTTATTGATTACGACATCAGGGGTCCATATATATTCAGCTGGAAAATAGTCGACAAACCGCCGAATTCCGACGTGTTCCATTTCAGATACCGGTCATTCCATCTCTAATAATGAGAATACTAACATATCAATACTCAGTTCATACGTGTGTTTAACGTAATAACCATTGATGAAACATTTAGTCCATGTTGTAAAGAGAATATAAAATCATAGATTTTAAGAATTGGAAAAAAGTCCAAAATGTTTCCTTGAGCTAATAGTTTATTCAACGTTTCGACTATATCCTGATTATCATCTTCAGTATTTCTGAAGACGACTATAAGAATATAGTCGAAAGCCGAATAAACTACTTGCTCAATGAAACATTTCGGACTCTCTTTTTCAATTCGTGTAATCTGTGATTTTATATTGTTTTCTTTTATTCGCCGGGATTCTATCTATCAGTGTTTAAGGTATATTATAGAATTAAAAGAATGAAATGACTAATTTAACGTTGATTAGTTAACTACTAATTCGAGACGATTCTCGTAGAATACCTGAAATAGAATAATTAACATTTAGTGCATTGTATTCTAAGCAATACGGTGAAGGTAGATCGTCGAGCGTTTAAACCGTTGAAATTGTATGGTTTCAAATGGCTAACGTCATTGCAGTTGGCGGCAAAGTCGCCAACGCGAGCGAGTCGCCTACACATTAGTGATGTCATGAGACACGTCAGTATTGAATCAGCTCCTGTAACCATCTACGTTAAAACATAAAATTGCAATCAGTTAGAGTGTACGTCTGTCCGTCGAGATTTTTTTCCCGTTTCTAACGTGTCGGCGATTGTTCGCGGAAATCTAGAAGCGTAAAATGCGGATTTCGTTTCGAACCGTATCTTACACACTATAATCTGCATATCGCAAACAACTCGGGGATATATTTTCAGAGATCTTGGGTGCACGCCTCGAGAATGACATACATAGATTTTTTCAATCATTGCGACCAAACGACAGTAACAGGATATACGCAAACGTTGCGGTTTTTAATGTAAAGACGCCTAGTTGAGAAATAGGATCTCGTAAAAAATCTCCTAATATGTCCAAAAAAGGCGAAAACTTCGGTAGAAGTAAATATATTTGTTTGAGCGTTGTTTCGGCTCGATACTAATAGCCATAATCAGGCATACATCAATCAGTACGCCTGATAATGGCTATCGGAATAACAGCCGAAACGTTGCTCGATAATCATCATCCCCGGTAGGGATTCGAACCTGATGACATCGAGATTCGCCACGGTACGAAACCCTGCCGCACTAGACCGAGTGCGGAGCTACACGCGCAGCTTAGATGACGCCATTATAAGCCAATCAGAAATCCCGGGCATTTTTTATTTTAAGTTATCCGTTAAATTCAGCTGAGCGATTATACAACGGGCAGTGTGATTGCTAAGTTTTCTTGCGGCAAACCAGCGCATGTACCTGCGCACCTGGTCAGTGTTGCAGGGTTTCGTGCCGTGGATGAGTTTAGTCAGGTTCAAATCCCGCCGTGGAGGATACTATTGATAATTGATTTATCTAAGAAAAAAGAAAAAATTCATTCCGTTTTAACTGAAACGTAGAAGTAATCGAACGCGGAAGACCGAGTCACTACTAGCGAACCTGGTGGATCCTCGCCTGCCATGAGTGGAATCCTCAGTTGCGCAGGAGGTGGTTGGTCCCCACAGGATTGTACACTTCCAGCACGACCCACACGTTTTAGAATCCCTGTGAATTTCTCTTTTTAGTAAGTTTCATCTTATCGCAGAAATCCCGCTACGACACTCCCGTCACTGGCGCGCACTTGTTGAGTTATTTCTCCGCGAGATAACGGCGCATTTAATGCCGGGTCTCTGCAGTCACTGCGACCGGGTGAAATGACAATATCAGCTGATGCATTTACCGTCTCTCTCCGCTGAGCTCTCGTTCATTACGAACTAGACGAACGCGGTCGTTTTGCAACACGGCGATGAGCTGCTGAGATTCCATAGCATAAAGTTCTCGTCGATGATTTCGTCGCATTCGTGATAACGTGGGTAACGCATACATCAATGCCACCCGTCTACACGCGATACAAGAAGAAATACCATAGGAATAGAATTCTAGCTGAAGGAAATTTCAAAACATCAAATACTCATCGAATTGGAATAGTTTTTTGACGTGCTGCCGGTTTAATTAACAATTAGCAGCCACAATCTCCTAATTGAGAAAGGCAGACACCTGGGTCTAGATAAATCTGAACGGCTCTCTATACGCCCGTGTGTAAGAGGGTACGAAAATAACAATTATTATTATCATTATTATTATTATTATTATTATTATTATTATTATTATTATTATTATTATTATTATTATTATTATTATTATTATTATTATTATTATTATTATTATTATTATTATTATTATTATTATTATTATTATTATTATTATTATTATTATTATTATTATTATTATTATTATTATTATTATTATTATTATTATTATTATTATTAATTATTATTATTATTATTATTATTATTATTATTATTATTATTATTATTATTATTATTATTATTATTATTATTATTATTATTATTATTATTATTATTATTATTATTATTATTATTATTATTATTATTATTATTATTATTATTATTATTATTATTATTATTATTATTATTATTATTATTATTATTATTATTATTATTATTATTATTATTATTATTATTATTATTATTATTATTATTATTATTATTATTATTATTATTATTATTATTATTATTATTATTATTATTATTATTATTATTATTATTATTATTATTATTATTATTATTATTATTATTATTATTATTATTATTATTATTATTATTATTATTATTATTATTATTAATTATTATTATTATTATTATCATTATTATTATTATTATTATCATTATTATTATTAATTATTATCATTATCATTATCATTATCATTATCATTATCATCATTATCATTGTCATTATCAATATCAATATCATTATCATTATCATTATTATTATTATTATTATTATTATTATTATTATTAGAATAGATTTGAATCTCCTTTGACAGATAAATCTAACATGGTATATACTATGTAATTTAGCTACATTCATAAGCAAAATACCCTCGTTACGATAGATGTTTCCTTATGAACAAATGTATTAATTTCGAAATTAATTTGTGATTGTTCATGACGCAAATCAATGAACACATTCAACGATATACTTCATCAATTGCTTTGGTTATAACTTGGTGTATAGAGTTAAGGGTATCTGTTAAAATAATGTTTTAGATTATGGGCTAGGTTCGCTTTGCGCGTCGTATACCATTTCGTAGTATTCCATTTCTTTCCTTTCCGTTTGTTTCAAAAATTAAGTTCATAACCATGAAAAAATTGTGTGAAATGATGCCATTACTATGAAAAGTACCGTTATTTTGGTTACTTCAGTCACATTGTATAATCTTTTACTGAATAAGGTTGATTTGAATTTTCATATTTTCAACAGAGGATTTTCTGTTGATTTTGTTTTTCGGAATAATTCTCGAACTTTCATAAATTCCCCAGGTGATAACTAAAAATATAATCCGCTTGTCTTGTAGGGCCATATAATGCAATATCAATATGCTTTGCCTCGCGATTTTAGGGGATGCGAGTATACGTTTAAAATGATCTCGTTATTTTTTGTTTTGAAAGTGTAAATTTGCGTTAAAATCCCGTTTTATCTCTGGAACGGAACGGAGCCACCATACACGAGCTGTTATATATCGCCGTTGGGTATTTCTACTCGACGGGATGTTGACTGCTGAGGAGTAACACTGACAATCTGTCATTGGCGACGTTTCCAGTTCCAGAGAGTGAAAGCGATCTCGAGAGTGCATCCAGCCAAGCAAGAAATTACCAAAGACAAGCAAACCTCGACGATGGTTAAAGCTAATTTCCTGTTAGCGGGTAAACACGCTTTATATACTTTGCGCGAACGAAACAAGCACAAAAGCGGCTAGAATTCGATATTTTACATGGTTTAGAAGGTCTTTTTAAAAGCATCTTAGATGCGCGAATAAACTTTCAATCGTTTAAGTGCTATTAAACTGATTATTCGTATACACCTGGTACGGCTGGCAAAGAACGCTACGCTTTATATATGTCGCTGTAAATTTGATCGGTTCAGAAAGTTGAATCGCTTGTTTTTCGTAATGGCCGTTTACTCAGGAAACAAAGAACCATGCAGGTACCCTCAGCGTCCGTGAAATGACCCTAAATAAATCGTGAAGGTCGTGAAAGCTTTTACTCGCATCGATTCCATACGAAGAGACGTCATTAGATGCATAGAACTTTCTACGACCTCGTTGAATAGTTTCAAATAAATGAATTTCGCGTTCAATCAAGGCCCAGTCAGTCGGAGGTGATGATAATCATTTGGTGTTGAGTCAATGAAGATTAATTAATTTTAGTGCCGTGGCACTCGTCTGCGGGAATTCTCGCGTTCTCTCGCGAGACGAGTGCAATAACGTCCTTTAACTGTCGGTCGCGCAGTCGGAGTGATACTTACCAATCGAAGCGAGATCAATGCCGATAACGTCTGGTACTTCTCATTCTGAAAATAAATCGACAAATCTATCATACCGCTGGGTTACGTATGTATGCAAACAATTAACCGCACGGTTTAGGTTACGGTGTTACTCTATTCGGATACCAATGCCGGCGAAGGCCACAACTTGATATGATAATTTCAGGGTTGGCGTCTTCGCCGGCAGATTCCTGGAATCTGAGTTCTACCGCACCCAAATCGTCGTTTGTGCCGATGTGAATGCAATAACCATCAAGCATTATTCGTATGCCATATGTTAAGTCTTTCATCTAGCGCAGCTTCCTGATCTGCGGGATTAGGTATAAATTAGTATCTTAATTGGACGCATCGCACTATTGGCCAACACAAGGTTACCAGCTCGTCATAGCTATCTACCACAATCCCGAATCCAGAATCTAGAAGATTAAAAACGAACAGTTTTGCCTTTCGATTATAATTCTTGATAAACGATTTCATTTTTTGAATTCGGTATATAGCGGGTTTTAAACTTATTATCTATTCTGTAGGCCAAAGCGTTCGGGCTATTCTACACCACAGTTCCTAAATTTATGAAAACTCTAGATTACTCACGAAGCCTGGCCAAGTACGTACAGAGAATTAGCTTGAGTCCGAGATACTCAATTAACCCCACTTTTGTCTTGCAAGTCCCCATAGCATGTATTCCTTTCTCATCTCATTAAAAACCCAGACATCACGGAGAAACCCATCCATCAATCTTATTGGAATTGTGTTTTAAGATTTTAAAATTTGTCATTACAGTTGTCATATGTTTCTACAATAAAGTTTATCTCATGATTGACTACCCTGCTAACGAATCCGACAATAATTCAGCCAAAGATGAAAAGTTTTGAAAATTAGTATTTATTAATTTGAGCAACGTTTCAGCTAAAGACTATTAGCCATCATCAGGTGTGCTAATAGTCTTTAGCCGAAGCTCAAACATTTTTACTCAAGAACTTTTCATATTTGGCTGAATTTATTGCGGGATTTCTCTGGTATATCATACGTATATCAATATATGGATATTGGTTATCTTCTCGACTTAACTTTCTCGACAGGTCTATTCTCCTAAACTATCTTAACCGTCGCTGTTTTAATGCGGGTCGTTACGCCAAATATATCTTCTCATTCGAATATCTCGTGCGATTTTCGATTAATTTCGTCACTAAAGCTATACCTTCGCGACGGACTAGACAACGGAGGTTCATTAACCCATTTAAAAATCGCCTCAGAAAACCACTCACGATCGAAACCGCCGAAGCATGAACCATCGCATTCTGCGCGTAGACCTTCCGGTGATTCAGGTTTAGCCACCGAAAAACCACTTGAGAATTTGACCGAAAGTTTATCGCTTTCAAGATTTATTTTCTGAAATAAGTTTATTTTTTCACCAAACTGCTGAGAAAAATTGAAATGTTTATCAGCCTGCGTTGCATCGCTTGCATGTGCATTGATAACATGCTATCAACGAATTTGCCTAAGCGATTATATATATATATACAAGGGGCAATCTAATCGGCGGCACCGACATATTGTTTTCAGCAGCTAGCGGTGCATGCGCATTTGGGCTACTCGGGCATAGTTTCGTATCGAGTTTTGATGCTGTGGGGTTCGAATCCCAGCCGACGCCGCTATGCACATCGCAGTCATCGGACACAAGGTGTGCACCTTATTCGCGTGCACCTTATACTGGCATACATTTGGCCACAAAGACCCGCTTCATTGATATGTGATAAGCTTCTCAACTTGCGGTAAGGCGTTTTCGAGAGATTGCGGCATCATCGTGTTTCAGGTTTTCTTGAGAGAAATTTCCGACGGGAAAATTGAAATATTAATTAAGATTAGCGCGCGCTGCGCAGAGTGTATGGCTTTAGTCTATCGTCAGCGGCGGCAATAATTCAAAATTGAAAATCCTCTGCAGTCAATTAAAATGCCGATGCAATATACGGTTCTATTTCAAAGCTTTATATCGTTAGTAAAGTCATGCTCGGTGTAAGACAAATTTTATTATCAATCGAAAATCTAGAATTGTCACGGAATCAATATTTCGCTCGCCGAAGAATTCTCTACCATCTTCGCCAAATTTGGCCCGTGCCGGGTTAAGCCAATCGTTCAAACTGATGCCAAATCGGATCGTGACTATGTACCATTGATGTTTGAATTTTGCCCATCAAAAACGGCGGATCTGGCCTGTGCAAAACTTAAGCTCGGGTTGATTTCAGCAGATTAGTACGAATGCTTACTGGTTCTGGAAGTGACTTACCTCACTTGACCGGCATCGGCCAAGACCCGGGCCTGGTTCGGGCCTGTTTTACCCCGGGCTAAATCGCGGCTCTATTCACTTACCGTGTCCAATATATGGTACAAACTCATAGCGATCGTCACTCTGACGATCTCGCTATCGTTCACTACCGGCCTGGACGTCTTATCGTAGCCTTTAAGAATGTATTTCTTGATTTTGTATTCATTGGATCGTTTTCGCTTGGCTTTCTTCCGTGGTTTGTTAAGCCTCTTTTGCGAATGACGGTTGTCTTGCGCAGCGGCGGGTATTTGCGTTTGCGTCGGGCACGGATTACAACAGTGAACGGCGACGGGTTGCTGAGACGGCACTGGTCGTGTCGGCGCAGGCGATTCTTGGTGTGTCAGACTGTCGGTGTCATCGGTCACAGCGCTGTTGTTGTCTGTGTTATCAGTCGGCTGTGTCTTGTTCCCTGCTTGTGTTGACCCTGAAATATACAGACATATCGCGTTACTGTGAGATACCTGAAAGTTCACCCAGCACTGACAGTGGTTGTCTCCACCAGTGATCTCCGTCGCTCTACGATCCTAGTGTAACCAATCTGTGGTACATCAGACACTAAGATTCTTGGTGAACCTGAAAGCAATACGCGTGCGTCGTGAACGGACAGGATCGTGTTTTCGTTAGGCATTTGATACGGCTCTACACGGTTTCCGTGCAAGAGAAAGATCTCATTTCAGTTGAAAGACTTTAGCTTCAGGGATCCGTGAAACTTTTCTTTTCATTGGTCTTTGATGATTACATTCTGCGAGGCATACGCAGAAATCCACTCTCGGCGTAATCCGAAAGTGTCACTAATTTACCCAGATTTAAGCATTCGATACCTCGGTATCGTATACACGTAGGCAGAAGTTTTTTGACGTAGAAAACGAAGCGGAAAACGAAATAAACAATGTCAAAATGTATTGTAAAAGTGGAGAATTTGTAGAAGAATAAATCAAAGACAAAACAAGATATAATTAACGTTTTTAGTTCCACAGCTTTTGCCACAGCGATAAGCACTCAGGTGCGTATATATGGATACATTTCAACAGTTATGTTTTATCTCATGAATGCAAATTCTACGGTTGTCGCATACAGAATGATGATGTCATTATATTCGGTTCTTGCAGCATTAAGGTATTGACCTTTGTATCATGATCCACGTCGTACTCGTACAGTACTTCAGACCGATTGATCCCGTATCGGATGCATGTCATACAATACGGGAATGTAATTATCAACGACGTTTACTGACGTAATCGCCTCTAACCGGTCTCAAACGGTTGTTTTGCGCGAAATGTAGTTATCAATCCGAGTCATTATCGCCGGAGATAACGGCGTTCTCATAGGATTTGAGAGTTAGTGTCACATTGAATGAACTAAGAGAAAGATCCTCGCATCTAAGCTCGTTATGTGAACAGACTCTTCGGCACATTTTGTCCTATGTCGCCTTTCAGATAAATCCTAATGACCGAATCGAGCGAAACTGCCGGATTCAAATTTGTTTTTTGCGAATCAGGGCCTCGGGATCTAGGAGCTGAATCGACGGTTCAAATTGGTTTACCACTGACAGAAAATCAATCGAATTCGCATCTGTCTAGAGTTTTTTCCCAGTTTTTTCCCTATTTTCTTAATATTTCTAGTTAGGTTTGGGGCGTTCTCACGATATAAATGTAATTTGCTATGAATATGAAACATGAATTTTATGTGTCATGTAAGTCTTTATATAGGTGGCTTTAAATAGGCTGGAGGAAGACCGATAGAACTAGTCCATTCGGCCAGTGGTCAGATCTTGGAATAATCATCTTGACAAGCTGACTACTCCAAACTCAGATTGACATCATGGGCGAACTTCAGTTTTCGTAGCTAGTCGACTAGTTGTCGGAACTAACACCCGAACGCACTATAGTTCGGTCTTAACACATTTCACATTGTCGGCCATCCTGTATTGGAAATAGGTTCGAACTACAGCGATCGTGCTCAATCCAGAGGTCGCCCATTTCCGGGTTCTGACTAACCATGACATTCGGTTTCTCTTAGATTATCGCCAGTCGACGAACTCCCACAACCGAAATTCTTCTTTTTTGCCAAACGCATAGTAAATTGTAGACGTTGCAGTGACTGAAATCAGCAGAGATCTGTGTTGATCTCGTCGGCGGACGAGTGTCGCTTTGCCAACACGAGCCGTCTCTAAATCGCGTCGCGCAATTACTCCTAACCGGCTGTGACGTGTGTGATCGAGTCGGAGACGGGCTGATTTTGATTTAGATTGATAACGAGCGCGCCCAATCAGCGCACCGCGATCTACTTTTAGAACGTGTCGTAATCGTTATTTAATGGCGAGTTCACTCGACGTAGACACGCCGAACTTTCGCGCATAAAAAAAACGTTCGTCGTCGCCTAACTAGATTAAGTCACATCTAGATTATAGTGATTGATTAAAACGAGCCGATTCCAGTTCGGTTGTATCTTTAAAGCGGTTTAAAAGCCGGGAAACAAGTCTCCGCAGCGAAAATCGCTGGTATCGTCATTATCCCGCTAATCATCCAAATCTCCCTAGTTCATCCGATAAATCTAGAGATCTCGCATTCTAATTCACCAATTTGAACCAGATTTTATGTACATAATGAATCCCCGATTTCACGAGAAAGTGCATTATACGCTTTGATAAAGATCTTTTAGTTGAATAATTGAACATGACGACACATATATTCGTAAAAAGCAGCATAACATTGACCCGAGATGGCTTTGTCAATCAAAATTCAAACTGTATCCTGCCAACATAATCATTTAGGGATGAGACATAAAATCCAACACTTGTAGATGGACTGCAACGATTATCAGAAATTTACGAAAAATATGCCGCCATTTTGATTTTCCTTCAGACTGCAACCTGGAAATTGTGCGTCTGATCAATTCATCGTGGATATCGCGATTCAAGTGATTCATTCTGTTGATGAATATTACTGTTGGAGGTATCACCGCGGTTGTTAGATGAAAGTTCGTTTATCCTGGTAGAAACTTGATGTTTCCATTTCCCGATTATATCGAGAAACTGGAAACCGATACCGGCCGTATTCCGTCGCCATTAAGTGCGGCGACCTTCGATAGAAAGGTTTAGTTGTAAGTGCTCTTGGTTTAGTATTTCCTGGTCTTCGTTTCACCTATTTACAGCCGAACGAGTAGAAACCTTGACGGGTTGAACAAACCATATGCGTATATTCGTTCCGTTGCCGGTTCGGGCATTTAGGATTGTGATACTCGGTATACGAGCAGAAAGTGTTTTCTTTTTTGATACGTTTACATATAATTCTTTAAACGTGTTATCTTTACAAAGCCAGCCCCTTAGAATCATACGAAGCACAAGGCGTAACTAACTACTAATAGCTAAGTAACGAGACGAGTAGTACTGTATAGGTTAACTATTTATTTGACGCACGAGTTTTCGCTTCTAATGAATAGAAGCTTCATCAGGTGAATGAGTCGTCGCTCATTCACCCGATGAAGCTTCTATTCATCAGAAGCGAAAGCTCGCGCGTCAAATAAATAGTTAACCTATACAATACTACTCGTCTCGATACTTATTTTAAACCTGGTTAACACGGCTACTCTACGAATTTACTAATAGTTAGTTTAATTTCATCATTATAAATTTGATGATGAAGTTTACGTCAGTTTAAACCTGAAATGATGGCATTGCGCACTTGTAGGGCTGTTCATCACTTAATCAGTGTTTGTGATAATCATTGAATTCACTGATTGCTCCAAGGTCAGCGTGGTTTTATGGCTTGTCGCATTGCGTAACGGACGAGCCTTGCTGTTTTTTTTTTCATTCCGCACATTGTCAGAAAATGGTATCGGAATCGACTGCGATATCGAAGTAGACTCATTGAGAGTATTCGAGAAGATTATCAACAGTCTCCGGAAGTCATTTCAGTTTCCATTTCATAAAGCGAGTGCTCTTAAAAACGTTATCAATCCTTAATAACAATTGTGTATATTCCGAACTGCGTCGGCCTCGAATCTGACGCACTCACTCGAAAAACCGTGTCGCGGTCTCCAGGGTCCGTTTTTACAAAGCGAAAATATGATTTGCTGCGATGGCAAATACTCGTAATTTCAAAAATTACATCGGCAACGCGTGCAAATCAATCCCGATTACAGCTTTGTGAACCTAGGAAAAAGAGTTATTTCATTTCCTATCGTCAGATGTAACAGCCTTTGTACCGTAACAAACAGATTATCTGTTTATCGTGATATTCGTGAGACTCGGTAATCCCGGTTGTTTTGTCGATCGGATCAAATACAGAACGATCATAATCCCGAGAATAACTAATCCTGCTTACCGATGTATAATTGAAAGCGCCCTGATACTTATTCGACATTGCCTTTTTCGTTTTGTCAGTAGTAGATTTCTACAAACAGTTTCTGCCTATCAGAAAAATTATTCTGAAACTGTTCGTCTGCATACGAAGCCATCATCAATATCACATCGTTAAAGCGGCCATCTTGAATCACGCGGATTCTGATGAAATCACGCGAGACTCGGTGGGGCCAAAAGCGGTTCATCTTTCGCAAGTCTCTCGGGGGCTTATTAAAAATCGTTCGCGATTTTTGATGGCCGCATTTATGAAACAGTTGCTATTACTCGGCATCGTTATATATGTAAGTTCTGATGTGAAATAGGGGTATCGGTATATAGAATATCATACGTATCCTTATTGACTTATTTTCCGCGTGAAAAAATCTTTTTGCAAATATTTTCCCGGCCACTGATTTTATGTATGGCTGCAGGTAAATGGTCGATCGGTTTGTTTATCCCGTTGGTCGCGATGCCGCGCACTGCACCAGTATTACGTGGCGTTTATATACATGATTATCCTGGCCGCTTGTGATTAGGTTACCTCTGATTGATACTGACCAATCACCATAAATAATACGTTCTCCGCTGCAGAAGAGATGGCCGCCGTTTCTGCCCGCAATAAAACAGATCGTGAGATTGAATAATGTCGGTTCATTTCGATACCGCGCTTAATCGCCGCACCGGGCGTTAACCGTTAGCCGAACTCGGAATAGCGGTCGTTTGGAAACGACCTCCAGGGGGTTAAGCGTAATGATGAAAAAGAAGAGCCGATAGTTTAGCTTAAAATGGATATAATTGAGTTCTCATTCGGAAAAGATGCAGGGCGTTAACCTTTAACTGGACTGGGCGGTTAAGAAACAACCTCTACAGGGGCCAATAGTCTAGCATAAAGTGAATCACATCGGAAAAACCACCATGTTACTAATGAAAGTATATTCCTGCAGATATAGAAAGAATACGAATCTAGGGTTTGAAGATTTTGATATAAACTAATTTGGCTCTCAAGCCCAAACGTTTCATCGGTATTGATAACCATGGCGTACGGATGACACCTATCTTTAAAGGCTGCGTTTAAGCTTTTCTCGTAAAATACAGAGATTAGCGTTTATTTTCTCGTGACGAACTGTTGGCAACTCAAAAACAAGTATTGATGCTGTAACGCGACATCAAAGTCTGTGGCCATCGACTCTAAAAGGTTTCAGAGTCTATGAACCACTGGCCAAGTGGAATAGTACTTTGTGTGTGCTAGGCCCGGGTTCGAAACGAGTATACCACGTAATTTCACTGTCATAATCGTTACAACGCCAAAAAGCGGAAACACACTTAGTACGACTTATCCATCCCAGGTCATGGTCACGATTCGTAAGCGTTGCATTCATTCATTCATTCATATTTGATGCGCAAGCTGTCTGAACCCGAAGCGGACTTCCGTCGCTATTCGCTATGAATCCCTCATTTATTTTTGCAACGCCAAATGATAGGAATCGTGGCAAGACGACCGGACTGTGGGAGGCGAACTCTGTCACGCGGTATGACGTAAATTGACGCGGCGGTAATCGGGAGCTTGACAATCCCGGAATAAGCCGTTATTATCGACTGACGCGCGCGCGCGGAACAACAGTCACAACTCTCACGGTTATAATACGACTCGAGCCGGAAAGGTCTCACGGGTGGCCATTAACGAAAACTGCCATGGACAGTTGTTGTATATCGCACTCGATAAGCGCCAGTTGCATCGCGTTGAATTCCCACGAAGTGTAAAAAGTGAATAAGTTTTCCGCGGCCGCGGTCATCAATTCGATTCAGTGTTCAGACACTGTCGAAATTAAATTAGGCCGAAGTCATTTTACCTCACTTAAATCAGAGGTCAGTCGCTCGAAAAGTCGTTTAACGAAACGATCGGAGAAAATACGCACCAGCAACGATACAATTTCATTAAGTCTAAATATTTTTTTCTAAATGATGAATTTAATTGTGATTATGGTATCGATCCACATCCTATAGTGGTATGTTGAAAGTTAGATAGATTAACCAATGCCTAAATACTAATGCAATTTAGATTTCCACTATGTCAGTTATATCTTGTCGATTTAAACCAACCTTTAAGCAAATGCCCCCAATGCGTTAAAATGTTTTATTCTCTTTTTTTATTGTTTATCTTCTTTTTACGTCGTACAGATCTTGGTTTCTCGAATGCTATTGGATCGTTCATGTAACCTCGCGACGGAACGGCCTTTGAAGTGTTGCCCGCGAGCAACCAGCAGCACTCGAGCCCGCTCGTCACCCGGCACTGATAGCGAATGCAAATGACTTTATCTAATTATTCAATATTCAGTAAGCATAAAATCGTGGAACAAGGGTTCTATATATTAATGTATATTCCATTAAAGAATTAGACAGCGGTATTTCAGACATTTTGTACAATAAAAAACTCATATATTTCGCAAGTTGAAAACTTACAATCGATGATAGCTCTATTATTGACATCGACCGAGAGGATAATATTGCGGCGGGGTCTAAAAGCTCGTTAATTCCGCGCAACCAATTGAATTTATTGCTTTCAATAAACGCGAGTGAACCATCCGGGAAACATTTCAACAACCGACGAAATGTTTGAAGAACCATTCTAATGGAACTCTCGTCGAAACCCATTTGATATACTGTCGATAATTTTCTCCTTCGACTCTAAAGTCTCGTAACTGGAACTGATCAACTTGGCCATATCACTCCGCGCTGTGGTGGCTGACTCGGGACATACTTGAAAATTGTCTGTACGGCTAGATACAATGAAAAGCGGCACAATGAAAATTGTTTTTAGATGCCCCATTTGTTGGTTCCTCGCGCGAGAAAAAAAAACAAAAGATTTGAATTCTCGCACACGGAAAACCAAAGGTTTTGAATTCTCGAAAACAAAATGTTTTGAATTCTCACACGTGAAAACGAACGGTTTTTGATTTCTAATGGGCCATCATTTAAGTTTTCTTTCATCGTTTCTCTAGCCGTACAGTAAAATTTCCGGCCCGAATCGGCCACCATACGGTTCCGACACCGGGACTCAACTTTTCGAATATTCCGCGAATGTAAGCGCTAGAAGGATAGCAAATAGGAAAAATGAAGCCGATAGTAATAGACGATTTCTATTTTTTTCAATCAGCAGTGCGTGCAAGTGCCCATTACACGAGCGAAATGTCGTCGTGTTTATTGAAATAATCACAGGAATAAACAGCCAATCTCACCCGATGTTTGCTGCCAGTCAACAGCGACTAGCGCGTTCAGAAGTGTAGAGAAACCCGACACTGAGAAGTGGACGCTATACAATGCATATTTATGTAGGGCTGAGTTTTTTTTCCTGCTCGTTTAGCCGGCGGGTGCACTGTTGGCGATACCGGCGCCAGCGAGCGGCTGCGAAAGAAGGAAATCTGTATCCTCCGAACCGTTTCCAGGACCACGGTATCATTTAAGATGCTATTTTCGATCGAATCCGCGTTCGGTTGCGGCCTATGAACTGCTGGTAGATCCTACGCTGTAAGGGGCTACCATCGGCTAGTAATTACGTGACTTGGTTATAACGCAACGGGTCTGACGCCGCATCGTGAATAAAAAAATCACGCCTCACTGAGCAGCATTTTGATGACACGACGGCCGCGGTTAACGGACGAGATCGTAACGTTTTTCACTATTCTAGACGTGTCGTCGGCGTTTATTTATTTTGCGGAGATGCCGTGTTTTTTATGGTAAGTATACGATCAGTTGCCGACGCGAGGCCGACCCACATATGAATAATCGCTCAAAACACCTCGGCGTCGTTTCAGCCGCGGGTTATGATTGCCTTGCGACGTTTCGGCGCGGAATTATTTACACAATTGGCATCGCTACCGTGTGGACTTTTTATTGCGGCTGTTATGGCGGTTAAGCGCAGCCCGGGGACACGGACTCGATTATTGGTCAAAGAAATAGCGTGCGCGTGATCCCGAGGGTCGGATCAAACCAATAATCAGCGTATAATCTTTATATCATTGTATTTGTATAAGGCGGTCATTCACCACTTTATCGCCAGTTCGCATCATCGCGAATCTTCCATCTTCGAACCCTGATGGCATTGTTCGAAACCACTTGGTCTTATATACTATTTCTACCGGCGCATCGGCTATCCCGGCACATGGCACCACTGAGATATCAGAAAAACTCGATCAAACCTATTTCATTTTTAAGTAACTTTGACTCAATCTTCGGTCTTCCAATCCAAACAAATCACGTATCTAAATAAACTCGTCTTCACAGTTCAAATGTTGCACAATATCCGTAGATCATTGATTGAATTTGAGAAATTACTATGAGATTATAATTTGACAAGATCAAACAACTTGACGAAGAGTTTGACAAGAAATTCGGCATTGACGTACTGTACACTTGCGAACCTGGCGGATTATGGCGGAATTTCGCTTGCCACAGTAACGTTGCAAAATATTCCCTATGACTTAGTTGAATTGATGTGAATTGAATTATGGACAGGGTGCTCCGATGGACCTTACTCAAGTGACGTCACGGCGCGTCATTGCTCATACTTCAGGCAACATTACGGAGGGGGTATATACGTACACAACGAGTCATCTGATTGGGTCTACCCAAGGGTTGTGACTCCACGTAAGGGTTTGCTTTCTCTAGCACGGCATCGAGTCTCGGCGCTATTAGGTTCGAATCTTTGCTTAAGTTGACGCTATAGCATCGCAAAATCTTTTTGAAGTTCAGATCCTCTGTCTGGATTGTTACCATTTCGCTGGTTAGAATACTCGCATGGAATATCAGAATATCTGTCGGTCATGCAATACGCCAGTTAGGAAGCTGCTAACTCGGGACTATCGAGACATACCGCCGGGAGAATGTTCGATTTTTATCTTTGGGATATATCAGTTAAAAGACATAAATGGTGCGCGATATTGGACTATCTTTCATAGACTATTAAGTATTTCATGGTACATATTGTAACGAAGCTATATCAATTTTATTTATGATAAAGGAAACGCAAATTTTGAAGTCCAGGCTTATTCAATAAGTAAAGCATAAGTTATCGTTTGAATTTTGTCAATCTGTCAGCCCCACCTAAGTACCGCTCTAGTTCTCTTCATTAGTCGGGCAGAGGTAAGAGAACAACAGCGGTGATTACAACCAAAAATACCTCCAGATTTATGTATTTTTGCGACTATCCATAAACTCGTCTACTAAATAAATTGTTTTGTGTCCTTATCGATGCGTTTGTAAAAAGAAATCTAAATTTGAGGACTTAATCTATTCTTTTCTCAACCGAGCCAGTCTCTAATACATTTAGGAGCGCGTTATGAACCTTCGATAAACGAGATTTAGCTCTGATGTTTTTAGGCCCCGCTCACATAATTGGCAAACTAAACCGCATTTACCTTTGTACCCTTGCACGTAAGCGTCGTTTTAGTGCGTTCGAGTTAATGCTTTGAAAAAAGTGTTGGCTAATCACGGACGAACGCGGCGATGTCTAGAGAAAATACTGCGTGTGAAACCAAGAGTCTCTGAAATTATCAATAGAAACGAGCCACAACTAACTTGAGAGACAGGGTTCCTCTATTTCTAGACATCAAACGCCATACGAAACAAGTGATACCTAACCATTAGGATAATTGACATCAAGGAAGACACTAATCAAAATAATAGAACACACTCAGCAACCCCTGAGAAATGCTACGATTAATTGATATTCTTAGACTCTTTGAAATAGAAGAATTTTTTTCTTTTTTTGGTTAGTTCGGAAAAGTCCCGAGGATATCATCTAAGAAATCTAGAAAGATATGTTAGGTCGACTTTCTATTTTCATTCTTGAAATTGTAAGTCAATATTTGTTATATCATGTTCAGTTTTTTCATATTCAATTTCAAATTCAAAAATATCTTTGGTGTTTAATGTTGAGTTATCAAATCAGCATTATGTTTTTCTCGTTGTTATTTTTGAAGAAGGCTACCGGTGAATATTCGTCACCGAGACGAAATTATATATATATAAGCTTAAGAATAATATTTCTCGATGACATTGGATCGCTTCAATTTCTTACTGAGTATGAATGGTAGCTGCGGTAGAGTTGGAAAAGGCGTTGGAAGATCTATGCCGTGGAAATATATGAACATATGCCGTGGAGCATAATTTTGAATTAATCAGCAAGTAAAACATCAAACGTAATGTAAAACGATACGCATCATGGACATATAGCGAGTCAAAGATACAAATTATCTATATGAAAGCTTTGTTCCTCGACCTCGTCCACGTTTACAGCCATTTGTTAATAGAACTTTCAATTTTCGCCATCGCATCTAACTTCCTACGCATCTGCAATAAATCATTAAAAAATAATCCACACCGACTCGAATTTCAACTCAGTCATTCTTTAAGAGAATGAATTCTTCTTATCAGTCCGACGACGTACGGGTTCGCTGTAACACGAGTTGTTGTTATTGTACGATAACACGAAATGTACTCTTCATTTATCGCGTTTATGCCGAAGCTTCCTAAATGCAGATCGAATCTCTCGCCGATACCCTATAAGAATACGAACGACCGGATTAAAAACTATTTCGGATTTTGTCTGTTCATTTTTGAAATCCTGTAAATGAAAAGAGGCCGTAGCCTCGCTCAGTAAGGATAGAATACGGTAACCTTTATTATCGCCTGACATCGACATCAGCCTAGTTTACGAACAGTTGAGGAGATATCATCTTTTCAGGTTTTTTCATCATTTCCTTAATGTCGATTCAATGTTTACAGAAAAAAAGTAAGATCTTTTGCAGTGGATTGTACTGTAACTTAAAAACGCCATAGGGCTCTACGAGCCAGTGTCCAAAAATTTATACCGCCATTTACCAACACAACAACATCTTCCCTGAACTTTTTATGTGGAAAGAAAATACAATGAGCTCTTGCTGCAACGTTTTCTCCTAATATATCAATGAAAAAATTGCTTGTTTGGGGAATCGACGAAATTTTATAGGAACTATGTACTATACAGACTTATTTAAGTAGTAGCCGTGTTAACCTGGTATAGAATAAGTTGGCAAATACAAATTTTAACATCTTTAAAGATTAACTGTACTTGATTTTATCAAAATCACGGGCTTTCGCTTCTTGCGTATAGTATAGCTTCGTCAGGTATAGTAAAGTAGTATATCTATTTTTCATAAGCCATACATACCATGTAAATATTATGTCGATAGATTTGTAAGTGCACTTTAAGGTTATAAAAGATGATATGATTATATGATTCATTTAATTGATACGCTACAACAGGGAAAGTTCGTAGTTTTGATAAAATCAAGTTATTCTTCCAAATACTGTTTATCATTTATTACGTATACTGTCCTTTTCGTCGATGTACTGCCTCCTTTAAAGATAATAATATGGCGGAAAATGATGGGATGAGTTGATATCTCACCGCGCGCGATGACTTCGTAACCCCGCGCTTGAAAATAACTTCCTGCCAGTGTCGGCTGCCAGTAATAACCGGAACTGAACTTATGATTGATGTCATCGGAGCGGACTGACACCGTTTGTTCGATCTATTGCAATTGATCCCCGGAGAAGCCTCTGCGCAATGATCACCGCCATTTCATCGTGTATCTACCGCTCGAGGTCGCGTTCTTTACCGTCGAGTCATCAATATTCATGGTTTGGGCGCGATGGTTGTTTTGAAGCTGTTTATAATGTTTACAACATCGGTCATCGTATATCTACAATGGCCCGATCAGCTGGCAATTTACCGCAGATATATCCGCGCCTCGCAAACATGTATATGTTTAATGAAAGGGATTTTCTGATTGAATCATGTCTAGATGTCTCGGCGCCGACAAGAATTCAGCCTTCATAGTGTAAACGTTAGACACCTAGAGGCATAATCGTAGCAAGAGTAGGCTGCCTGCAGTGTTTTAGGTGATGAATTCCATTTCATTTTTTAATATTGCACTCTACTGAATGAAATCCGTGAAAGCGATCTGAATTTAAACTCTTTTGGCAATCGTGATATGCTAAGAAATTCAGTTTGCTATATTCATCGGAAGTACGTCTGTAGATCCCGCCAATAATTAGTATGTTGTAAACAGTGTATGTATGAATTGTTAAAAGCTTTGTTACATTTTATTAAGACAAGTTTTATTTTCTGTTTCGTAAATATTGTATATTTTGCAATATCCCCCCATACACAAAAGAAATGGCTGAAGTTTAAATATTATCCTGGTCCTAATCCTAATCTTAGCCGTGGGACTGCAATATTTGGCAAAGTTATCACACCGTTAATTCAAACACAGTTCATTCAAATCCATAAAATTGCAAGGCGAGTTTGAGTGTCTGCACATATCATTCTCTTCATTAAACATAAGATGTGCGAATGAATAGTTGTCCATCAGCGCATTTTGCGACAGAAAGATATTCTCCCTGCGGTTATTGCGATTCGTAGCACCAGCTGGTGGCGCCATCCCCCAGCTGTTGCACAACCAGCCAATCAAATCTAAGTAAACACTCCCTTTTCAGTTCCGGGACTCGGGTGTGAATTTAACGCATTTTGGTATAATTTTCAGATAAACGTAAAGCAGCTGGGGCGCTTGGCCTTTTCCGTTAAACAATTTGTTCCGACTTATTTCCTGTTGCAGACAAAATGTGCGAATACCGCCGTACCTTAAGTGGAGGATTCCCGTATTGCGCATATTATAATAAACGTGTGGCTGGTTGGAGCGCAGCTGAAACAAAGCGATACTTTTAAATCAATTCTTATGAGAGCTTGTATTTATCATCATACACTCGTCCCCTTTTTGATTCAGGAACTTGGTACATTCAACGAGTATAATACGACTCGTATGAAGTATGTCTAATTTCGTACGAATTAACCCACTCATTACAAAACAATTAATTGCCAGTTTGCGGTTGAGGTACTCGCAATCTGATCGAGCGTTCGTTACCTGGAAATTGTAACTCTTCAGCGAAGTCATGTCGAATGACTTTGATGAGATAACTTGTGTCGACATCGATCGTGGGAATTGGCTAAATTTTCTGCATATCACGATCGAGTGAAAAGGGATTCGTTAGGCGTGTGTAAGATGTATGTCCTTTGCGTAGAATTCTGATCGATTTCTGATTATAATAGAAACATAGACATGAAGAACGAAAATGTTTGCGATTCTACCTTCTCTACAAACAGTTGTAGAGGAGTTTACTGGTGTCAACTCAGTAATCGTAAAAGACAGATACTAACTAGTTAAGTATATACTAGCTTTATAGGTTCAATACCTGACGTAGCTACTATACTAGTACTAACGTCACTTTTTTATGAAATCTCGTTTATCTACAAAAAATCTGTCATCATTTTGACTACATTTATGGAAGATACGTATATATGTCGGCATAACGCCATAAAGCAATACAAAACAAACCAAACAGAAATAAAACTTTGTTAAACGGATTATTCATCTGATGTTCATATCATTATTGGATTTAAATGACTACTTCTCTATATTTCCAGATGAGACGTATTTTTTTGGTGCATTTCACATTCTAGCTCAAATCATTTTGGTTAGTAGCAGTATATCAATTTAAAAGTATTTCCATTCGAGTTGGAATATTCGCCGTTCGTTCGTCATTCTCACGCCGATTCGTCGACGGTGAATGTCCGTGTGTTGCGTGCCGATGACATCGACTGAGATTTCCTCTCAAGATGAACGACGACAGACGCAGAGACGAACCGAGCGCATTTACGACGACGACCGCACCGCGCGCTGATTATTATTACCGGTGTCACACGATTCCGTAACCGTGTATTAGATTACGTCTGGCATAATCCGGCTCTGATGAGCGACCGTGTCGCGCTAACTGCAGCAAATTTAAATTCAACTTGGCCAGCCGTGATACACGGCCATTTTGTTAAGAAGCTAATAGGTTGTCGTATTTTGATCGATGGGATTCATAACAAGCGACGTATAAGATCAATCACCGCTTCGCAGGTTGGGAGCCGAACGGCGACGACGCTCCGAGCAACGTTCCGAACCCCGAGCTCACCTTCAGAAAATAAACTTACATCAATTTATCTAGCGGCTTATCTTCGAATGAAATATTCAATAACCGCCCGAGGAATGTTCGAAATATAAATCACGCGATGGCCCGGAATGATTCGACCTCCAGGACGAAAAGACCGAGAAAAATACCTAGAATCGCCGATGACCTCGAGCTAAACAACGCAGTTAAGTATTCTATCCGATAACGACTTGTGATCATGATACGTCTGATTACGACTTGTGATCACGATATGACCATCGAGCCGTTAGGTGGAAAAAAACGAAACTTCTGAGGCAGTAACTGTTTTAACTACTGCTTTCAGGAAGTGTTTAGAGCACCGTTAAGCTGTCACTAATGGATTCATGCTCTGTTTACTAATATATACTTGTTTGACCGTTTCCACCGTGTCAAGAATAGAGGTCTTGTGTTAATGAGTAGTAGTCCTGAATAAGATGAAAGCAAGCTTATACGAATTTTTTAAAAACGAAATGCCTGACGATGATTTGTGGAGAAAGTTTGAAACGTCGTGTATCTCGATTTCAATTTTTGATAAACAAATTTTGTTTTTTATCTCATTAATTTGTACAAAAAGGTTTTTATCTCAAAATATATTCTCTATATGCCTGACTGTGGCTATTTGGGGGGGGGGGGGACTCTGGGACCAGAAACCTGTCCTAGACATTTTCCTTCGTCGCCTCTCCTCACCCGGGAGCTATAGGCAGGGGTGATACTATCGTAGTGAAAGGGCGATATAGAAATTGAATAATGAAAAGACGTCGTGCCTGAAACTTTTCACCGATCCTAAACTCGAATCTGTGGTACGTATCAAGTCTGCGGTCTTACTATATTCATTCACCTGATGAAGCTTCTATACATCAGTAGCGAAAGCTCGTGCGTCAAATAAATAGTTTACCTATATATTACTACTTGTCTCATCATTTTATTCTTAACCCGGTTAACACGGCTACTCTACGAATCTTCGTGACGATAATGGGAGTCGTTTTTTATTACGATTCCATTTTGTCCTTCTTTTCTGTATTTCATCAACTCAAACTTTAAAACATAGACTCCATCCAACACAGACAATACATCCATCGCTGTGCCAAATCTCAAAAATATTGAGAAAACACCGTTACGCAAAACTATCGACGGAACGAAATCCATTAATTCATACTGACATTCATCGTTGCTCAATACAATGCAGAGATTTCGATTCGATAATTACATTTCAAATTGTGCCACCGGCGGGGGTGATGTCAAAACAGCATCGACTTAATCGTTCTAATTGGGCTCGGGGCATAAACGCGCTAGTTTAAATCAATTTAGACAAGTCGTAGTCTATATTGTAAAAGACCCGCTATCTCGAAGATTAAAAAAGAATCGAATCATTCTACCCATCTGTTTAGAGATTTATTTGAAAATTTAAAAAGTCCAGATTGATTAAGAATAAAAGTATTCGATATTCTGGGTCTTATACATATTCTTTTCTGTTGATTGGAGAATGATTAACCGTATTCGATAATCACCCTGCTCACTCTGTTTTCACTAATTATTATCACTCTCCTTATAAATACTGTTGTTTCTGCATTGACTGTACTCATTTGCGCTACTATGCACTAGACGCACAAGCTCGTAATCTCAATAAATTCAAAAGTACTAATTCATCTTCACCTTGCCGTATTCAATGCGTCCATTATCATTGTTATGCATAAATGATTTGGAACCCTTTAAAATGCCAGCGCAGAAATGAGAAAGCGTCTTTTCCCCATATCGCCAATTCCAATTATTTCCTTTTGCCCCGTACAGAGTATGAGTTCATTGCGAGGATGAAAATGGATGTTTTCGTTGCTCTATTTCGATAATCAGTAGGGAGTGACCTCTGGCAGTTTCTCAACGACGGTCGCATGATGATGGATGACCTTATATGTGTATATTCAAATACATATATGGAACTCGACAGCAAGAGACTGAATGTTTACGAATTCAGCCGGCTAATCACTACCGTGACGCGCTGCAAACGCTCCATCAAAATCACGCCAAATTGCCTTTACCGTAAGATAATCCGCCATAATGCAAATCAAATTGTTTTCTTCGTTGCCATGTTCAATTTTCTATAGGGGGTTTTGCTCGTCATATTTAAACGCCGATGAATGCTGATGACATCAATCGCGGGGCTGTAAGAAATGCGAAGCTTTGGGTCAGATTTTCTTCCCGTTTCTTTGCTGTGTAACGGTTCTGGGGATTTGCAGTTCACGCAAAAGCGGTTGTATTACGGGGGATTTTGCTGATGTAGAAATAATTCCCGACCAAAGCACGAACGAGGGTCCATGAACGAACTCGTCGCCTCCTTGCTCAAATATGATTAAGATTTAATCGAAAAGATAGGATAAAACAGCTATCAAACTACAGATCCAACATCGGTTCTTTTTCATTATTTTCAAGGTGATAAGTTATCTTTTAAATTCACTGGTATTTTTTTCTATTTCCTTTTGATATACTATACACTTCTTATTGTAGATTTGTTAGGCCTGAGCGGCCGGATCATATTGGATTATCGGTACGTATTCGTGTGTATCAAAGTCTTACAGATTAATTCCTTGATGCAATATATATGATATGACATAATGATATAACCTATTTTCAATCGCGTCGAACCCCTTTTTATCGAACTTTCTCGAATTCATTTTCTAATCGCGCCTATTCATTCATTCACGCTGGCAGAAAATTCCGAGCGCGCTTTTAAACGAAAACCACTTTCGTCGCCGAAAAAATCAACCGGTTTTGTCAACTGTCAACTACCGACAAATGATGACGAACTTCCTTTTAGGAATATTCAAACACGCGATTCGTATTTACGACGTGTTACCTTCTTCTACAACAAAAACGAATTATGAAGACTTGTATTAGCCGTCGGCAATTGTCGGCTGTATCGGACCTGCCGCATAGAATTGCAAATGAAACTGCGCACAATCGTCGTCGTCGTCAGATGACGTCAAAGATCGCAGCCCGTGTGTCAGCGTTTATCTGTTGCGGGAAGAAAAAACTCACCGCGTCGAGTCAGATATGAATAAATCACGAAGCCGCGAACAGTTCGACTTGAATAGACGAGATCGTCTCGAACTAAATAAATTACGTAGTTCGATACTTAGTTCTAACTGTGATTTTAACTTGACTGTATCGACACACTCAAAGTCACACAGGTAATGACAGCCATGAGAAGAATAATAACAACAAACGAATTCAATTTACAAAATAGATACGCATTATTTCGATCGGTGGCAGTATGTATAGTAAGACGTTTAGTCTCTGAATTGTCTCATAAGATGACCCACGAACGCTCCTACTCAGACGTGGATTCAGACGCTAGGACCAGAGGCACGTGCTACCGTAGTCTAAGTCCCATGCCCTTAGCGTCGCTTGGAAATTGCACAAGAAGCAGTGGCTTTTCCAAAATATTTTGTTGGTTTGTTGCGGATCCGCTACTGCTACTTGTTCCAAAATACGAATATCCTTCGACCGCCTGCTAAATTTCTGGACACTGATCACAGGTATACTTTTAAGGCGTGTCATTGGATCTAACATTTTCATAATAACTGATGGCAAACATAAAATATGGTGGAATTCATCACCTAAACCATCACAAAGGTTGCAAATGCTCTCATAATTCTGGGGACAGTAGGTGTCCATGTTCTATACTGGAAACCTTTCCATCTTGTTTATTGCAATGAATTTATCATTCCCGCTACGTTATGTTTATTGCTCCGTATGATTTTCATATTTCGATTTCAATTACGTTGCGGCCGCAGTGATTTCCTGATTTTTTCTTTTCGGTCAATCGCGAATGTCGATTCTTGTAACACGTATTCGTCGCCGAGGGCGAAGAAAGACATGCTAGCAGATATTTTGATTTATAGGAGTGTACGGTGATAAAACCGACTCGTCAAGCTCTAACGCATGGAGTTCAATGATGATACTTGATGATTTTGCAATCTAGCACAGAAATCAAAATGGAATTTTTTCATCTCATCTCATCTTTTTATCGTAACGTTGTACAAAGTATACAGGCCTACTACATAACGCTGTGTAAATGTCGAATCTGATGGCAATGCTAAGAACAGTTATAGCATGAATTTATTGATTTTGAGGGGGTACGTAATGGAGGTTTATTAAAAAGCCATTTTCAAGAACTAAAGTAGTAGTGTGATCAGAGTATTGTTTTGAATAGTAACTTAACAAGGAACTATTAAGGTATGTAGTAGCTTCGAGTGACTGAGTCTAGTTGAACAGTGCGGGAAGCATCGTGACATTAAGTATTCGGGACATTCAAGTACAAAGTGACATTCACTTCCGATTACATTTATAATCTTTAACAATACCAATGCTAGGGTGTATGTATAACTGTTTCAATCGAAACGGCGAAATAGTGAATGAATATTGATTTTTAAAATCGCATAAGAATGATACATTATTTACTACACATCATAGATAGATCGTGTTCTTATTTACATGTGTTACTGTTCAGGTGATGGGTTACAATTTCTCATTCAGTGATGATTCGAATCGATGGAAATGTATCATCTGCGATTTACAAAGTATCCTGAATCCGAACTTAAAAATATTGGCGTTCAGTTGATCGTATTTCGTCGATATCGTCCAAAACATATGCGAAGCGTAGCGATTTATTTCATTCCTCTGCAGGGACTCGAACCGTATCGGGGTCTCGCGACGCCATCGGGTTCGAATCCCTGCGAAGGAAGGACAACGATTTCATACTCAGTTCAACATCTCAAAACTACATTCTCCATCCATATTGGTCAAATCAGGTCTAAGGGAGGTCTTTTCCGCATGTATTTCTTCAAAATGGTACAATTTCATCACTTGCAGCTCGCTGATTCTCAGGCTTCAAATTTGGCGTGGTCTACTTCGTGTTTGTGCCTGAACTGCCGTATCAAATGCAGGGTCAGATCATTTACTTAATATATACTGATGATATTGACTATCCCATATCGCATAGTAATTCC
The DNA here is from genome assembly GCF_964204645.1 of Tubulanus polymorphus. Classification (NCBI taxonomy): domain Eukaryota; kingdom Metazoa; phylum Nemertea; class Palaeonemertea; order Tubulaniformes; family Tubulanidae; genus Tubulanus; species Tubulanus polymorphus. The sequence goes on along the minus strand of NC_134035.1, from coordinate 10,811,922 downwards.
AACGTTCTAGAGATAACCTAAACATACAGCAATTTGTTGGATTAGCTTTATTCAAATGTCACTAAAAAGTCTCAGATATCTCCACGTGAACTAATTCGTCTGCGAAACTGTGAAGTAATTCGTCGGAGCGTAGGAAATTTCGAAAATGAAACGGCTATATCAATGCTGATTTCGAAATGTTTGCAAAATGTCATACAGTAAACAAAGAAAAAATGAATTCTGTCACTTACTTGACCTTGCCGACTTGTCGACGGGAAAGATTCGCGAAGGTGTGAATTCTTTTAGTTAACTGTGAAGCACAGCAATGCTTAATGCTTGATATACCTAATAATGAATGATGGTATATTTTATCTTCAGGGAAATCATGCTTTCTTGACCTCACCATACAACGCCCATGGTTTCTTCGCCCTGGAGATCCCTCGATGATTTTGTCGTCGCGGCTGTATATATTAGATAATTATTGAACTTAAGCCCGCTAACTGTTAATGGAGTTATTGCAGACGACCCAGGCGTGTGTTATTGTTAATCATCGCACCTGTCATATGCGAACGTTATTACCGGTAGAAATTTCGGTGAAACCAACTGGAATATCTTCCAACTACAGACCGCCAACCCTTATAGGAGTTTAGGACGCGTTCGTTATTCGCAAAGCTCAAAAGGAAACCAACAATCTCTTCAATAATTATGTCCGATACCAATAGTTCTTCCTTGTTTAAGTATAATTTTCTTTGTCCACTTGCATTGAAATACGCGCCGTATTCTAAAAGAGGTCTTCCACGTGCAGGAATAAAGAATTCTATAAAAGAAATTAATCCAAACCATCGCTTTACAATTTCAATGCTTATAGTTTAGGCTCATCTATTAAGTCTAATTCTCTGTCTACCAGCACTATCAGTCTGTATTCTCGAAGTATTCTACTTACGGAAATAAAGAATTCCATGGAAACCAAATCAAAACCATCAATGAACAATGAATGCTGATATTTTAGGCTTATCTAAGTTTAATTCCATGTCTATCTGCACTGCAATGTCCGAAGTATTCTTGAATATATTCGCTTTGTAGAAATAAAGAATTCTGATTAAACCATTCTATCTAAACCATGCACGATTCAGTGAACAAGTTTCAAGAGTTCTTGGAAGGTTAAACACATTCGTAAAATATATGTACAATAACGAGAGAAATTCCACAGTAAATTACACCAAAAATGAAAAGTTATATATATCAAAATGATTATATTTCGAGCAACGTTTCGGCTAAATGCTTTAAGCAAGAATCCGACAACATGCTTCCAACAAAAGTTATTTTGACGAATGGATTTCGATGAATTCGAACGCTGTGATACTTTCACCGAACCGTTAGAAAATTTGTAAAATACATATTGATATTGTATAGCTCGATATTCAAAAGCAATTGGCCATCGCGCATCGCCCTGATCCATCATAAATGCTCGAATGCATTAGAAGATTTAACCGAGATAACTTTGAGTGACGGACGGTATTAAGGGAGTTATGATCGAAGAGATAACATTTTACACTCGATTATCCACGGAGCGCACGGGCGTAGCGTTTCACTCACATATTTTGTGACAAAATTTTTAATTAAATCTAATCGCGTCGGCTTGCGACGGTCGTGAGCGCGAGAGACAATAACTTCCGCGCGTGGATATATCGTCTTTATCGTCGACGCAATATTTGAAACAAGACCGCTGATAATCCATTAGAAACAGAAGTATATTGTGGCGTTGTCGAAATGGCGTTGTATGTTTGATTTTTTTTCTAATATATTCGCTTCTTTGTAAGGATGATTACGATAATGGAAACTAATCGACCAAGGTGTCAAGAAGCCGAGGAAAAAAATGTGAGTGCGCAATATTCGAGTACTACTTTCACGAAAAGTGATACGTGTAACAAGGCAGGATTCACATGAGCTTTGACTCATTACAACTGTAGCCAGTTAGGCCTACTCAACGTAAGGGGCGACGTTGCCTATCTTCGCTTTGATTTCAACAACTAATATACATACAATCATTACTTATACTAGGGAATTGGGGAACGATATCCATCGCTGATCGTGAATGCTCGAGGGAAACACCGGGCAGGGAAAATAAACATATCACGCCGACCATTAGCGCTGCAATGCCTTGCGATATTAATTGGTCATCCGGCGTAAAATGACCAATGCACAAATCTGGATCAATAACAGACAACTAATTATAGAACAGACGCTTGTGAGCTGATTATATCAGAGTACTTCCTATATAATGACAACGCAACCGTCGTAAGTTCTGTTTACATCGTTTTACTTGTAAAAATGATAATAGCTTCCAGCAACGTTACTTGCATTATCGCATTGGAATTATCTATATTTCAAATTAACCGATTTTCTCGCGCGCTGGCTTTCTGGCGAACCTTCGAAAATGATGCACTTAGAAACTAAGAAAAAAAACCACTTAGAATTTTAGACTTTTTTGTCGTTCTTGTTGTCAGATTCATTTATTAAGTTACAGTAAACTTAGTTACGTCTATCATAAGCTACGTATATCAAACAAGCAAATCCCGGAAATGAAACCAAACTGTACCAAACTTTTGAACTGAAAAAGTGGTCGCCATATTCACCACATCTCAAAAACCATTTAGTGACCATATTCAACGGTTCACCGATAAATGTCATCGATTAACCCGCTATTCGACGGCCAACTTATAACAACAATCATATAGTGATTACCGTATTACATTGTTCGCTAAAATCAAGGAACTCTTAGATATTGATATGGATATTTTATCCACTACAGACCAATTGTCCTTGATTCTAGCGAGTGATCACATTATTAATCACGTCTATAAGTTTGTAAATGAGGCGTCCATTCTGCGTAATGCACCGCCATAATGTATTTAACCAACAGAACTGTTTGTCTTGTAAGCCTATATATGCTGGCTTTTATTTATGTATAAAAGATGACAATAAACTAATTATATATATATATATATATATATATATATATATATATATATATATATATATATATATATATATATATATATATATATATATATATATATATATATATATATATATATATATATATATATATGTATATATATATATATATATATATATATATATATATATATATATATATATATATATATATATATATATACATATATATATATATATATATACGATAATCTCTAGGGTGGGATCGAAACGTCGTGTATTTTATACATTTTAGATTGAATAAATAAATTCTTGTTTTTAAATTCTTTTAATCTGTAAATAGTGGGTTTTTATCTACGATATACGATGAAATCAGATTAATATGTTGAAGACACTATAAAAAGCTATCGAATCCAGTTGGCTTGACGGCCATATAGGAGTTCAGATATCCCCATTTTCACGACAAAACACGTATAAATCATATAAACATAATTTGATATGTCTTGAGACAATAATAAGAAAAGTTGTATATGACAAAATGTAATATCCGGTATATGCGCATCGATGACGTCAACGCTACGTCGTCATACCAAATTTCTATTCGTCACGATGCTTACTGCTCAATATACGAAGATCTATACCCCAGGTATTGAAACAAAAACTATTAACTAAATCGAGAGAATATTGGAAGATCTATACCCCAGGTATTGAAACAAAAACTATTAACTAAATCCAGAGAATATTGGAAGCTCTATACCCCAGGTATTGAAACAAAAACTATTAACTAAATCGAGAGAATATTATTAGATCTATACCCCAGGTTTTGAAACAAAAACTATTAACTAAATCGAGAGAATATTGTTAGATCTATACCCCAGGTACTGAAACAAAAACTATTAACTAAATCGAGAGAATATTGTTAGATCTATACCCCAGGTACTGAAACAAAAACTATTAACTAAATCGAGAGAATATTGGAAGATCTATACCCCAGGTATTGAAAAGCAATTAATAACTAAATCGAGAGAATATTGAAAGTGTACATTACGTAAACATATATCTGATGCTATGTTACTTAGAAATATTACTTTATGCTATGAAAAAGGTCGTTTCGCCGTAAAAAATACTCCTTATTACAAATAGATATAACATTCAAGTTTGTGCATTTCGAGTAGGCAATGATAACATAGACACCGATTAAATAGAGCTTTGGGTGTCGTGAGTTTAAACCGACCACGATTGAATCAGGTATTTTAGACATCTATCGACTTCCCGATGGATTCTGCGCTTCATATGGGCGAGGCTTCTTTGCCACCTCCGGACTGGTCGCCGCGGCAAAACATATATCTGAATATTGGTTAAGATTTGACTTAAGCGCCACTACACTAGAAATAGATTACTTTTGATAACCTGCTAAGTGAAATTTAACTTCACGAGTCCTGGGCTGAGTCACGCAGAGTCACGACTTAGTGATCATCTTAAGACTTAGATTGGCTATATATACATATATATATATATATATATATATATATATATATATACTAACTACATGGTCTTAGACTAGTATTAAGTATAAGCCATGTCTATGCAAATGGCCCCTGAAAATTAGATCTGAACTAATTCCAAATTCTTCCAAATGTCTTCTACGCAAATTTCATTTCTCGTCCGTTAATCCTCCTTTTTACGTCATGCAAATGAATAGTTTTTTGTCTGTAGTCTAAGAATAAAAAGAAAAACTCGGCGCGTAAAGCGACGGGAAAATTATTTACACCCTCTTATTCTTTATGACGACGAACATGTACACTATTTTTTTTTGTATGTTGGAACGATTTAGGATGAAAAAATTCGGCGGTCGACTAATTAATTAGAATTCCAAGATAGATATTGAACACGTCGGGATGTGCCGACGTAGTATAATCCGATTTATTTCTTTAAATTCAACGTGAGTTCGAGTAAAATTCATTCGAGAAAGTTAGATCTGCTTGAATAACGCCAGTTTTGAGGGCGTTAGACCAACTTGAATTCATTAATAAGCAAAAATTCTATTTTGAAAATTGATCTTAATACTGAACGATAGACTAGTAAAAATGACTACTTTTTGCATGGGCATATTATTGTACCAACGAGCTAACTAGAAATAACATCTTTTACAACCGAGATCGTGACTCTCTTCCGGACAGCTCAAAACAGTTCTGTTCGAATTCATCACCGGTTTCTGGAGAGCGTCTTTGATAATAGTTTTACTATTTACAAGTCACGCTAAACAAATACATAATCATATCCTATTCTATCCTAACATTAACCTACGTTTCGGAGGACTATTTCCGTAACATTAGATAACTTAAGAAAGACATAACAGCAAAAATAGTAAAATTTAACAGTATTCGACAGCTCCGTTTCGCTTTAAGAAATTGGGATTAACATTTCGAACATGAATGAGACCTATACGGGTGTAAGTACTCGCCTGTTAAGCACACGCGTTTATCTATTCTATCTCGAGGGTATATTTCTCCCGCTATTCGGAGATATTTAAGCGTAATTCCGGCGTCGGAAAATTGCTTCCGTGTAGCTTTTCTTACGAAATCTGGAGCAGCGTCGAGTGGGTGGCAGAGAAGCAAATTACGATTAATGGACCAATTGCGTTTTCATTTCGTTCACAAAAAAAACTCGCGACGGCGGCAACATACCGATCGAGTGGAATCAACTGAGCTGGTGTTTATACTCATTGTCGTGCACTCGGCGTTACGCGAACGATGGCTTAGAAATGTATTTTTGTAACAGAAAATAAGGCGAAACGTGTTTATGCAAACAACGCCAAGTAATGAAAATACAAAAACTGTCAAAAACGCCCGAGCTTTTGTTGAAGTGTTGACAGAATGTACAGCAATATTCGAGTTACATAATGTATTCATATATAATTGCGTTAAAACTAGATAAACTAGGTCAGCACGCCCCAGCTGTTTTGACCTAGTTATGGCAGTTTCTACGCGGTCAAATGCCCCAGCTGTTTGACCTAGTTCAGAGGATATTACTGCTAGTAAGTGGGCTAAGAATGTCGGAAAAACTCGTTAGATGAATAAGAGCAAATGCAAAGTTTCTTATCAACATCTATCGTGATGGGAAATAATAGCGATTCTCTCGGTGATTGTCCAGCTGGTGGCGCCGCTTTTTGGCCTATAGCCAACAAGCCAATCAGAGCCATACCGAGTTATTTTTCTTCAATCCCTCAACCCGTTGAGCGCCACTGAGGGCATTTAGTAACCAGTTCGGCGAAACCAGAGAAAAAACCTTCTACCGAGAAACTCTGCCAGCACCGCAAGACTCAAACTCCGAGACACCGCGACAAACGAGTGAACGTAACATAAATAATCCGGAAGTCGGAGAAATTAATGACGAAATCCGTGATTGCATACAGGAAAAAGAAGCAGCTATTTTACAGAATATTCTTTCGTTCGCCAAGCGTGGAGCAAGAATAGGCGAACCTCGACAAGTCTTAGCTAAACTCGCTGTGTATAGGAGTAAGCCATCATAAAACGAGGAAAACACGTTTATACCCTCACGTATTTAAATCACATTTCTGGGAGCTCCATCCTCACTTGCCAGGGTTTGATTGCAACACGCTGAGCTCACGCCAATGCAAACACTGGCCGCAAACCCTTCATTGGTCTTTAATACATCGCCCATGATTTTATGGGCGGACGGGTTCCCGTTTAGCGCGCGCCAGTCGGCAATCAGAACCTGGCAAGCGAAGATGTGTATTAAATCAACAGGCATTCGTTATTAAGTATGATAATTTGTCAGAGGTTTTCTAGGGGTAAAACTATTCTAATATTGAAGCTACTGCCCTTAATTCAACGCTATGGTGATTGACGCTGAAATATGCCAGGTATTAAATTAGTATCGCAGCCTAGCCGAGTTCATCGATACAAAGCCAGACATATTCATTTCAGATGTTGCGCGAAATCTTACTGTGGGAAGAATGAAAGCTGACAGTAAAGGATTTAAGTGCGGATAACCGACTGCGACAGATTTTCCTGACGTCTTCGCGTTGGTGGAGTTATAATCCCGGAAGGCTAAGTGACCGCGGCACGCACGCGCGAGCCTTACCAGCAGCCGACCTTCGAGAGCGTCTCCTCGGCAAGTATCCATGCTTGCAGTGCCTTACTAACTTTTCACTGTCATCCACGGTCTGGTAAACAGGTATTGCGGTGTTACGTGGCTATATTTGGAAGCAATTGCCTCCGCCATAAATAAGTGCCGTAAACGAACGAACCGCTCATCAATAGCCGGTCTACAATTAACGTTTTCCAGTGACAGTGACTTTGACGTATCATTATTGTATGCAATCTGAACAGCGCAGGTGGTGCACACGAGCAAAAAGACTCACAACTCAAACCGATTATCCATTTATGGGTACCACTTCGTCGAAAAAGCTATCCATCACTTCCTAACCGGTATGCGCGCATGTTAAAATGCGATTATACCAGGCGACTGTTTCCTTGTTTATATGTCCTCGAACGCGCGACGCTACGATCTCTTAACGGATAATTTGGCACGTCGAACGAACAGTGAAAAATACCTTCAAATATTGATAAAGTCGTAAATGGATACACGATTTTACGAGCGGCGGAACGTTTCAAGCTGAACCGAGTTGTATCGAGTATGCAAAATTGATTTCTTTTCAGAAATACTGAACTTATGTCTTTAGTCTTATTTCCCATTCGCTCAAGTGGATCGATGTGTCCGCTGGCGAACGCAACGTTCCGCCCTGAAAGTATAGGTGCGTGTGCTGTCAATCTTGCGTTGCGGCAGTGTGCCGTGCGTAAATTTCGCCGCCGGATCAAACGTCAAAATGTGTGGGATTCCATTGCTCGTGATCCACAAGCTCCGCACCTCTGCAACAAAGCCTGTGGAACTGCGTGCACTGTCTATAGCGGTTCATTATTACAAAATGATTAGTTTTCTCGTGCTAACCATTTGTTTTCTAGCATTTTTTATTGTTTTGTCGGGGCGGGAAAACAAACATTTCATATGGATGTGGTGCAACATTACGTTGATTCATATTTTGCTCTCAGATGCTTTCATCTCGTGTCGTCATAAACTATAAAGTCAGGAAACGGTTGTCAAGACTATATCACGATCTTAATTTTGCACATTTTGATATAACCAATCTAATATGTACCTTGATTAATGTATTTTTGAAAATCTGCCCTCGAAGAGGTCATTCCCTGGGGTGTGATGAAATAGCTGGCGTTCGGTGTAAATGTATTATCATTTCGGCTGAAACACACGAAATTCGTGTTATTGTGAGAAAAACGACATCTGTAGTCGAACGGCTGAGAGCTATATGTCTTTTCCAGTGCGTGTCCTCAATTACGTGAACTCAATCACACATAGCGGAGAATATGACTGCAAGAAAATCAGTTTCGATATAGAAGAATTGCAGCCGTCAGGAATTGACGACGTGTGGTTTGAAATACTCGAAATTACAACGATCTGAAAACAGATTCCGTCACGTACGCGATAGACACCATTAAGCACGTTTCTCAGTTTGAGCTTGAATTTTAATCGTTGAACCCCGCCCTAGGAAAGCTTAAATATCTATTTACCATGTATGGAAGCTTTAAGTACTTCTACTTTCTAGTTACTTATCAAGGTTTAATTAGATACCACGAGACAAGTAGTAAATTAAAGTTTAACTAGTTTATTTGGTGCACGAGCTTCCGCTAAGCTTCGGCAGCTGAATGAGTGACTCATGAGTAGCGAAAGCTCGCGTTTCTAATAAACTAGTGAACCGATAAAGTACTATTGCTCTCGGTATATCTATTGTAAACCCGGTTAACATGGCTCATCTACGAATCTTCTCATCATAGGTTTCATTATCAGGTAAATAAAGGTATAATCTTTTTAATAATTTGATAAATAATAAGCAACTGTTGAGTCCTAAAGTTTTTGAACGATGTTGGCGTTTTGAAAGCAGCTCGAGCCTCTGTTTCATCAATCTCCGACTAAAGGCAAGTACGCCCAAGTTATATATACATAACTGAAGAGCCCTTGACGGAGATTTGAAGAAAACGAGACGCGTTGACATTTCCGACTTGTTTCGGGAAAGATCGGTTTTCTCCTTGAAAACGGCAATCGATTTCAGAAACGTGAGATAAACATAGAGACCGCGTCCTCTTGTCATAATGATGATTTCGATTTTCGTACTGGATTGCGCAAAAACTGTTTACAAGTTTTCAATATACGTATCGACTAGTGTACGGAATGAACGATTGTCTGCGTACGAACCGAACGAAGTCTTGAATGTATTGTCGTCAAGGCTTTGGTAAAAAAACCCATTTTGTCTTTGTCTAGACACCAGGCGAGTAATTAATATACATGTCGTTAAAGGAATAACATCCCAAATGAATATGATAAGCATTAATTACATTTATGCGAGATAGAATGTAATTTGTATCATGATTCCCGATCGATTTGAATCTCTCTCAATTTCTCAATTCGGCCCAGGAGCTCGGGTTATCGCATTCAATCAAGTCTCTACGTATAACATCTGAAATTAGAATTATGATCAATGTCTGCCGGACATATACAGACACGCACGCGAATTCATACACACAATCCACAATTACCATCGTGAAATTAATTGCCGACATGGTCTCACACACAGTAGCGGTATTGTCGTGCGGGTTGAAGATTCAATTTATGCGCGATGTCAGCACCGTACACCATCGGGTCCGGTCCGGTTACGTATCTCTATTATACCAACATTAAGGAGTCTAACATCGATGATGACGAACGATATAAGGCGATCAATCAACTACAATTGATTGAACAGTCGGCCGTTATATATATATATATATATATATATATATATATATATATATATATATATATATATATATATATATATATATATATATATATATATATATATATATATATATATATATATATATATATTTATATATATATACACGGAAACTATAAGTACTAACAGCATTAATAGTATTAGCTGTAATAACAGCTTCGATTGTCCATCTCATAGAATTGCTATCTTAAGAGTATCGATGTCCACTTTCTTCTCAGCAAAACAGTCAAGGCCAACGTCTTGATATTAACAGTTTATTTGCACGACATGTCTCGACACTGGTCCCTTCTGAGTGTCCTTTCTTTATTTTCGTTTCAACGTTTTTGCTTGTTGGGTTTGTTTTCGGCACTATAGGTCCTCGATGACGCCAATTTCAAACTAGTGACGTCAGTCCGAATGATGTGTTTGTTGATCGTTGAACGAACCAGGTCCGTGACCGAGAGGATTAAACCATGGCCTGCGATCTGAGATCAAACCCACGCGGTTACACGCACAAAAGCAACATACGTGTTCAGATATATACTTCAAATAAAGCCTAAGGCCTACGAGGCAAGGAAACAGAGGAAACGCGGGAATAACAGACAGAAACTTTTTCGAGCGTTTCTCTGTATCGAGTGCGTTTATGTGAAACATTTCCGAGATGTTTGAATACATGTTTCTGCGTTGGGCTTAACGTCATCGGGAAACACGAAATCAATCACGGCGTAGGTTAACGCTGGGTTTTATCGCAATAATACATTTCGTCTTTTTGATATTTGGGCAATATTGTTATCACGTTTGGGATTGATTACTCTGTATAAGATTAAAGCCAAAATAACTAATCGAATTTTTCATCGACATTTTCAAATGAAGTCGGTAGTATATTCGATCGCTTGTACACCGGGTTACTGAAGCGTTTTAGAAAGTTTATGACCGGGACACTGCTGCGACCCCGTCCCGACCCCGTCCCATCCTCCCCCAGCATGAATTCGAACCTAATGGTGTCGAGACTCGATATACAAAACGAAACTCTGCTGCACTAGCTCGAGTTCGCAGCTTAGATGACGTCATTATTATCCAATCAGAAATCCTGGTTTATTTTATTCATCCCCGGTTTTCCATTTATAGTTCTTACGTTAGATTTGCATCAGTGATTATACAACGGGCAATATGATTGGACGCATGAGTTTGCTCGCGGCAAACCTGCGCATGTACCTGCGCACTCGGTCTAGTGTGGCAGGTTTCGTGCCGCGGATGAGTCTAGTGATGCTATCGGGCTCGAATCCCTGACAGGGTAGGATGACCCCCCGTCCCCGCGTGGACGCTGCGTGTATCGCGTCCATAGATCGGTTAATCTCGTCGCAAGACGCGACGAAAATCGGATAATATCGACTACGAAATACGCACTAAAGCGATAGTTAATCGGATTATGGTACAATGAGTAAATAATCTAGGGACGAAGCATCCGCCGCCAGGCATATTGATCCCAATCTAAACATTTAGGATAATTACTGACTGGGAGACAACAGCGCTGCGTCGACACTTGACCGCGGTCTCTCTCTCTCTCTCTCTCTCTCTCTCTCTCTCTCTCTCTCTCTCCTCTCTCTCTCTCTCTCTCTCTCTCTCTCTCTCTCCCTCCCTCCCTCCCTCTCCCTCTCCCTCTCCCTCTCCCTCTCCCTCTCCCTCTCCCTCTCCCTCTCCCTCTCCCTCTCCCTCTCCCTCTCCCCTCTCCCCCTCCCCTCCCCCTCCCCCTCCCCTCCCCTCCCCCTCCCCTCCCCCTCCCCTCCCCCTCCCCTCCTTCTCCCTCTCCCTCTCCCTCTCCCTCTCCCTCTCCCTCTCCCTCTCCCTCTCCCTCTCCCTCTCCCTCTCCCTCTCCCTCTCCCTCTCCCTCTCCCTCTCCCTCTCCCTCTCCCTCTCCCTCTCCCTCTCCCTCTCCCTCTCCCTCTCCCTCTCTCTCTCTCTCTCTCTATCTCTCTCTCTCTCTGACGTGCGACGAGCAAATTGTTCATCGTCAGTACCTCACGCATTGAACTTGACTCTTTCCGATGGACGAGAACCGGGAACGTCAAGAGCTTTTCATTCAGTTTGCAAAGTTAGATCGCGTTGCGTCGATGTAAGTGTCGGTGCGTGCATTGTTCGCACGCGATAAATATCTGAATCGAATAGATTAACGTTGATAAGCGCATTTCATAACCAATTTAGCCTCTCGTAAGCGCTATAGTTTAATTATAGTTTACGCGTATTTCAAACAAGTCGGAGAAATGCGTACTGCGCAACTTTTGAAACCAGTACAGGGCGGCCAGACTTCATTCGTCAAGTTTATTTCATTTTTACCCCATCGACCTTAAATAAGCCACCGATTCTGACGTGGAAAATATAACATAATATTTCGATTAAACCTCTTAGGGTCAATGTTAAAGAGATAAAAACTTTTATATAATTTTATCCATGAAGAATTAGACCCAAACATCTTAAAACCTCGTGAAAAGCTTGTCTTTAATTCTTGATTAATAAATTTTTCTTTGAATCTTTCTATGGTGATGTTTTAACCTTCTAAACCCTAGATAAATTCAACTGATTGCGTACTAGATATATTTGACATGATTTGTAAATCCAAGTATTGAGAGTCTAAGTATTGGTCCATAAAAAACCAAAAACTTCTGTTTTTCGTTTAGGATTATCTGGAGAAGGTGCGCGAATAAGTTTGCCCGAAAACGTTTGACCTGACCTATGATACAATTTGATTCATTTTCGATAGAACTTTAGAGCGCTTAGTCGCGATCAGACATTGACTGACATTACGGGTCGAAACGAAGGCAGACTGCTGGCTAAAAAGATGTTATTTATTTTTGTGTTAGTTGGCTCGACGATATAGTCAATACGGATAACCAGTCAGTGAGACGTTTATTTCCTGAGCGCAGAGATCAAACATACGCGCCATGTTTTATTATCGAGATATCGATCCAGTTTCGGATAAAGAGCGCGTATTATCTCGGTTATGGTGCATCCACGGACTGCGACTCGCATTGAACGTAAATACAACATATTCGTATCCAAAAGTCGCAATTATTTCTCGCTGCTCGTGGTGCCCTGCCCGGTGCGCCGGGGTACCGGTAACGCTACTGTTGCAAACGATGATTCCACGTATGGCAGGCGAGGATCCGCCAGGTTCGCTAGTGGTTACTCAATTACCGCGCTTCAATTTCTTCTACATTTCAATTCGACTCGAATCAACTTTTCTCATTAGTAAATAAATTTACAGTAAAACTTTACCATATGCTCTTAATATCTTATATCTTATATTTGATGAGATGTTTGGCAACATTCCTATTTGGGAGCATTTAAAATCCGTATAACTGAGTGAATTGTTACGCCATCTGGTGTGTCAGCTGGTACCCCATTACAGTTCCCAAGAAAAGAGGCAACACCGACCGAATTATTCACATGTATAGGTTTCGTGCGATTACGGTTTTCCGTTTGATGATGGCATCCGCATTTCGGATGGTCTGTCATCGGACTGCGAGGAATACTCGTCGGATGTTTTGATCAAACACGAGAAAGACTAGCAAGGGTGCATAAATCACTGCGTATCTTTATCGTACTGTCATTACATAGTCCACGCCATAGCGAGTGATAATCCCCATTGCGGTACGTAGAATATTAATCGTTCTCCCGATTGCTAATCCTTTTCTTCGTCTCGTTGCGATGATTATTTGCTTTAATTGTTCTCCGCGACGGCGCAGCAAAGAACCTCGTAAGTACACGCACGGATTATGACTTTCTCAAAACAATATGGTTGGCACGACGACATAATGGCTGATTAGTTTTCTAAGACGTGTCTTTCTTACGTATTTGCTTATATTCAAATATTAGTCAAAGAATCAGGTAACAGTTGTTGATTTTTTTAGATGAATGATTCAAATTGCGTTACGCAAATACGACGCCAGCCTGTATAAGCATTGGCCCGTTTGGACCAGTTCTATTGGTCTGCTTAATGTCCCGCGTGCTTTGTACTGCAACTTCGTAAGTGTTTATGGTTTCTGAACCAACATTTCTTAATTACGTTTTGAAAACCGCCCATAAACGAACAGATACCCTCTTGCTTATACGACATCTAACCGGATGGTATTATATTGCGATACGTAGCTTTAAACAATGATTTTGTAAATTTTCAGAATTTCAAGTAAGTAAAATCCACACCAATTATCTGTTAAGTTAATTCCTTCCAACGGCGTTAGTTGTATTACTGAGTTCCATCTTAACCTTTCCACTTAAAAGTCACTTGACTCATTTTGTTCCATTCATCATTGTACAGTTATTTTGTGTTTTTGTTCCTGTTGCCCAGGATCCAGTTCCACAGTTGTGAGTTAGAGTTAATTCTGAGTTAAAATTAGTTCATTTTCAATGAGTTAACTCCGAGTCAAATCTTAACTCACAACTGTGGAACTGGACCCAGGAGGATACGTCTCATAGATTAAAGCCTTCGACATTCTGTAAAAACTTTTTGTATACGATTTATTTTGTGCAATATTGAAACAAATAAAAATAGATATCATATCATAATGTAACGATTCCATAATGTAATGAAAAACTAGATGAGAAATTGACGTTTCGGCCCAATTCTATTGACCATTTTCGGAACTGTTTTTTGAAAATGGGCAATAGAATATGGCCGAAACGTCAAATATTTCATCATGATAATCATCAGTTACATCAGCAAGCGCCGCTGCGCCAAGATGTTGTGTACTTCATTTCTACACATGATAATGATAAACTTTATTGTCAAAGAAATGTATCTATACAGAGGACGGAAAACAAAGCGTTTAAATACTAGAAAATAATGATAATTAAAAAGAGGGAGATTGAAACTACAAATTTGACTGATATTGACTGACTCACGTTTAATTTTGACTTTTAAAAGAAAAATTATATTGCTGGCCTTTACGTCTTATGTCAGGCAGTCGCGTTGTCCATGGAAACCATATAATATCATCTTCTGGGAAATTAGTGAGCGGAAATTCAGTTTCAGCCATCTTTTTGTTCGGTATTCATTTGAAGTGAATAAAAATCAATACATAGTCTTGGGATTTTTCTTTGCCTTTGATTTTGGCTTATACTATAGGTCAGTAATGGCTTCTTTATGATCCGAGAATCGGAAAGCTGTTAGAGAGGGCACCTTGAATGCCAGTTCCCGGAGTCCCTACATAAAAGATCCGTTCTTTTTATATAATTAATCCACGCAAGTTTACCGTTGCGGAGAAGCCTTTGGCTTATCTGATCTTTGTCCCCGCAGTTGTAACAGCAGCGTCGAATGCGGGCTTTCAACGATTTCTGTGAACGGTTTCTTTCCTTGTGAAAAAGACACATATATGTGTACGGCGAGTAGAAATCGCCTTCCGCGGACAGCATCCGGAATCGAATATCCCGCTGATGGCGCGCGAAGACATCAACCTTTCATCTCGGGCCGTACGTCCGGACCAACGTCGACTCGAAACATCAGCGCGCAGTTGGCAATTCGATTGCCGGTCCGTCAATATATAAATTGTAATTCGTCTTCTTCGATTGCGCGCAGTAGACGACACGTGAAGCGTCAACGTAATTCGATTTTACATCGAAGAAAACCCGAGCTCGCGAAGACAATTGGATTTCCGCCCGCTTTAATACAAAATGTACTCGACGATTTTTGAGAGCGAGCCATTCATCATATGTCAATACTTCGTCGTAATTCTACATACGGTTCTCCGAGTAATCGCTACAGACCCTTATGCGCGCCTTTAATAGTCATGTAGGTACTCGAGTTCTCTACGATATCCGTCGTAATTGACGACGCCCCGAGTTTGCAAATTGAATATTATCGGAACGGACTGAAGGAGTTAAGTATTATTCTAGAAAACACTTCAGCTGAATTGCTATTCAGAAATGGAAAAACATGTGTGTAAACGTTGAATGTGAATATCGGCACTTTTTCTAAATCGTTCAATCTTAATAACAGGACAGCATGATCTTGATATAGAGTTTTTTTTAACGAGAGAGCCTCGCGTTTTCGACAAACAATGAGGTGATTATTATTCAGCTATTATATTACATATCGCTTTATTTACAAATGAGATTGAACATGAATTATTCAGATCTTAAACAACGAACGTCTTGACTCGTCGCAAACTTGGACCCAGTCGTACAGTCATGACTTCAGTCTAAAAGTATCATTAAATCTTTAGACTGCTCTTAAGTGGTTATGATAATGATGAAACTCATTGCTATTGCGCAAAAGTCCTATACAATACCATAGAACTATAAGCGAACGGGAAGGATTTAAGACCTAAACGATAGATTTTTTTAGAGTGGTTGCCGGTCTCTATTCTTAATTTCGCATTTTTCATTGATTT
Source organism: Tubulanus polymorphus (assembly GCF_964204645.1). Taxonomy (NCBI): domain Eukaryota; kingdom Metazoa; phylum Nemertea; class Palaeonemertea; order Tubulaniformes; family Tubulanidae; genus Tubulanus; species Tubulanus polymorphus. The sequence continues at coordinate 10,795,749 of NC_134035.1, read as the reverse complement.
GTTTAAGTCTACCAAATCTTGAAAAACGGTAATGTTCGATGCTCGCAGAGATTAATATAATCGAAAATATTTCCGAGAACCTATTGTTTATCGCCACCGGCGAGGGCGCTGATCAATTTCGAAGCAAAGGCAAATGTATAGTGACGTCACCGAGTAGGCCTTCCCTTCCGCTTATAGTCCTATGACAATAACTAGTGAGAGAATGCACTCATTTCTTTTTGTATAATTAACCCTATATCTTAGACTGAATCACTCATCTCTCCCTGGGAAGATGTAATGAACAGAGCTCCTAATAAGCTTCAGGAGTCGGGTTGGGTAACCTATTGCTTGGGAGTGGAGAGAGGCCATGAGGATTAATGTCTTGCTCGTTGAGACTACAGTTATGTATACGGGCCCATGAACCCACGTTCCTAGGGTCGAACGCTCTTACCGCTCCGACGACGACACCGATGCTGAGCTACAGGACTCGATGGTCTATGACTGGTCTTAGATTTAGGCCGGTAGGTGCGCGATAAGTGCAATATCGAATGAATGAATGAATTTATTTTCTCAAATATATGAACATGGGTATAAAAATTTCGTTCGATTACTTGTCAATTGAAAATTTAAGTACCTACTTGAGGAGGACATCCCCGAGCCGTAAGAGCTGTACTCGAAGGGGAAATGTAAAACAATGAAAAACAGTAAAACAATAAAATTTGCACGTGATTTAATTCAATTATACAGTGTTTTCACGTATCGTCACTTGTAAGAAAAAGAGGTTGTTAATTAAGTTCAAGTTTACGTCCTTTTCCCGTCTAGTATTGTTGAGTTTTTTCCCGAAGTTTCACGTGAACTTTCGATCGTTAAACGTGACGAATAATTAATCAAAGACGAGCCTCGACGCGGTGAAACCCTCGACATATTGAAACAATGCCCGCTGGAATGCGTAATTAATTTCAGCCATCGTCATCAGCGCGCGTTATGATATAAATGCCAAGCAAACCGCTCGACCCGATTAGCGGGGAAGGGGTGGAGAGATACCTTCATTAAAGTCGTATAGAGACAAAGAAAGCGTTACAGGGATTCCTCATATATGAGAAACGTCAGCGACGATTTTTATCCTTTATTTGACATGTTTGATCCCGGAAACGTTGCTCCCGGAACTGCGTTTCCCGTTTCTCGTAAACGCGCACACGACACAGGGAAACGCTCGGAAACCTGTTTCCGCGATTCACTGCGCCGTGTGCGTCGGTGTCGATGACTTGAAACAATTGCGATAGATTACCGTAATAATTCAACTGAATTACGAGGCGCGTATTTATGAAAAAAATCTAGCAATCTATACGTTGCGCCATTTTGATTCAAACACGTGGTAGATAATTGGATCCGGCGACGTATTTTCAAAATCGTTTTCCAATCAAAGAAGGTGTCATCGTTTCTTAGAAAAAAAATTTTCATCGATATTTCCGCGACCGAACGTCAATAGCGGTTTTTAAAAGGAGCCAACACTTGAATGGGGCGCCGACACCGCGCTCATTTCCTTCGCAAGTAGTTTACTACGCGCACTTGCCGATATCAAGCAACCGACGGACCGTCGCTAAATCGACACCTCTCTCTCTCCCCCCTCTCTCTCTCTCTAAACGAACGAACGGAATGCGTTTAAAAATAATCTGCACCAATTTGTTTCCAGTTGCCAACACTTAATACGACAGAGATGGAGTTAATAAATAACGTTTTAAGTCGTCATTAGGGAAGCAGGTACCCGTTAATTTGCTATTGACGCCGTACATCATTACTGGCCTCCATATCGACCAGCGGGTCGCAGCGTCTTGCACGAGAGCTGCCAATTTGCGCGTCGAAGCGAGAGATAATTCCCGCATCATCAAAGTGAAGAATGCATTTCAAAAAACCAACAGTATTAGCAGCCGTTCCCATCTCTGCAGATGGAGATTGACATTTTCGGCCTTGTTTTCCGCCATGAATAAATGGAATGAAACTATCGATTAGCCCGGACCCGCCGGTGGTTAGGCGTGGATGAATGTATCGGTGATAGTAAATAATATGAAGCGTGGTTTGAAATCTCACCCGTATCTATATATTTCATTCCGTGTTTAACGCGAATACTTCGAGTTCAGGTTTGAAAATGGAAGTGTCAACATTTCTCAGTGAATTTCAAAACGAAGTAAGGGTTATTCTCTAAAGGTAGATAAGCAGAGTGATTTTGTCGGCATTTGCGTCGCATTTGCGTCGCATTTGCGTGTTTGTTCGCTTAAAACCGGTTTTACGAAGATGAAGGCCCGTTCTCGCGCGACGCAGGCAAACGCGGAAAAAAGATTTGTTTCCGAGCGTTTCCCTGCGTCGAGTGCGTGTACGAGAAACGGGAAACATGGTTTCAGGAAAAATGGTTGTTTCCGCATTTCTGTGTTTCATGTTCTTCCGCAACGTGCGCGTTTGGACTTAGCACAACACGTTTAAGCTCAAATAGTCGAGATAATCACTCCGGTGTTAAAAGATTCATTAGTATTGTGTTATACGCGTTGTGAAAAGGGCCCTGCATTAAGTTGTTCGATGGCATTAGTCAGGTCTTAGATCTAAGCCTTGACTGAACAAAATAGTCCCTGTTTCAACATTCCATCGCTGGTAGACATATATAGTTCGCAAGTCTACACCTATTCTAATAATTCGATGCTTTATCTTTCGATTTCGATTTTGAATGTTTTGATTTTTTTCAACCCGGCTGCATTAAATGTGTGTGATTTTCGCGCGATACCATATCACGAAAAAAAACACATCTCGAACGAACGACCGAAAACCGTTCGCTAAAACAACAATTAAAACCTGCGAAGGAAATCGATAAATATGTCATTCAGCACGATTCTTGTTGGGCGTTTTTTTTTCTCGTCCAGTATTTATTTGTACATATTTATGCATTGTTATCGGCGCAGTGTTTACCGCGTTTTGCTCAGTATTTTATTTCCGTATTGCCGTACGTAAATTATAAAAAGCATCACTATACGATAAACGTGGTCGATAAACTGAAATAAATTTCAAATATATTCGTAGCCGTTGATGCGGTGCAAAGACGAACAGAAATCAATTCCCTTTTCCGAATGGAAAAATATAAATAACCGCCGAAGCGGTTTCGAATTTAATGCATATGTATATATCCCGTTTAAGTAGGATTATGCAATGCATTTCTCGCCCTTGCGATCTTTGAATTAATTGCCAGTTATTCCGTGGACTACAATCAATATAGAAGATTAATACTTGATGTAGATCCAAACACATCTTCTCACGATAAACAAACAAACAATTGGAATAAACAGTGCATTTTGAACCGCTATCAAATAATTTTCGGACGTTTCTCCGATGCATCACTATATGATTACATTAATTATAATTTCGACAACGCTGCAACTTTCAACCATTTACTTTTTTGTAAACAGCGCATTTTGCACGAAATAAAAAAATATTTATGAATTTACGACATCATGCGTGTGCGTCGTTTATTTTGTTGTAGCTTTGATTTATATTAATTTCATTGAGATTTCATTTTCATTTTGTTTATGGATATTGAAATGTTGGATAACCTGCAAAAGAAAAACCGCAAATCGAGTAACGAGATACCCGCGTGATTCACACCGGAATGAATGGTATGAAAATCAGCTGTTCATATAAATTGTTGCATGCGAACAGAAGAATTCTAAAATATTCACTCAACAAAATGTTACGCTGGATTTTCTTTTTGATTTTTCGCCGTTCACTCGGAATGCGCCACAAACAACTAGAGAAACGGATAACTAACTAACATCATCTCAGTCCATTAGTTTTTCCAGCGTTAATGTAGTGATAAGCGGTCAAAAAAGTCAGCCGCTGCCGGTTCAGGCGGGAAGGGAAATATACCCATCCGAACCGGGGCTGGATTTTGATCGATATCCTTTAACGTTTTCAACATAACCGAAATTCTATCTAAGCACCCGGTTTCGGCGGATGAAGCGGCTTTGTATAAGCTAAAGGCGATATAATAAAGAACTTTAGAATATCTTCCACGAAAATAGCCGTCGGTTTGTTTGCAATATTTCGTGTACAAGAAAATGAAAATACACATAAGTTGAATAAAACTAGCTGGATTTACGAACAAATACCGCAGGGATAATTAATTGTGAATGAGTCTTACCTTCTTCAGCCCCAACAGTCAATGTACAGCAATATGCGGCACAAATCACCACCAACAATAAAACTTTTAGTATTACCGTCGCCATATTTCTACCATTATTTCAGCAACAAAAAAAGTCCAACTCCTTACGCGACGATCACTATATGTTGGATGAATGGGCGAGTCGAGGTCCAACTTTACTTGATTCACAACGCTTCATCCCGATATTAGAATAGTATATATCTATCATATAATTCAAAAATATATCCGATACACGAAGCTCGTTTTATTCTTTTACTCTTTTCGCTAAACGAATTATATATAACTCGATGCGAGCGTGATCGCCGGTTATTTCCAAAATGCGATCGACGCGAGATCGACGAACTAAACCGTTTCGAACGATGAAGGCGGTGATCGTGGGTTTTGCGTGCGCCTTGGTTGGTGTATTAAATCCGGTATGATTTATCACGCGAGATATCGCGATTCGGACGAGATCACAACTACCGCTTGAAATAACTCAAGTTTCCGTATCTTCGTCACGTGACCGGATACGGCGGGGTATCACGGGAAACCCGTCTTGCGCGCCGCGCGTAGACACGTAAAAGCTTGCGATACCGTCGCTGAGCGACTGGATCGATACCGTCGCTTACGCCATCTATCACATTGGCGTTCGACATCTCATCGGCAATATTCATTTAAGTAAGCATTGCCCGCAACTCGGATTAACTGGGACCGACAGAATTGGTCAGACGCAAGTCAAGTCCGAGTTGTGGTTTGGAAAATACGTTAGAAGCCATAAAAATGTCGTTTTTGTCGGAGTCATATTAATATGTCCGGTTTGGCCATTTCTGAGTAAAGGCCGGGTTTTTTTTTACGACCGGTTTCCAGCTAGTGTTTTCCTTGGAAATCGTCGCGAACAACCAGGCAATGTCGTCGTTCGGATCTCGGTTTGAACTAGTTGATTCTGCTCTCAAAGCCAAGGCCAAACTTAAGCCCATGATATGGTGGAACTGGTTCCATAGCGACATCGCAAAATGACTGAAACGAGATACATACTACAGTACAACTGAATTGATTAGTGGTTTGAGTTATGAGATTATTCATATAGTAATTTATTTTCATTATCACAGTTAGAACATGTATATACATCGCAAACAAATCCCATATGACAAAATAATGTTTAGTTCCTTTCAGTAGGATACGAGAAATACATCCTTATGTTAATGACTAAAATTATTGAAAGACCATAACACAGATGCTATTGCAATGCTTATCCGTATAATCTGTTATTATTACCCTCGATTACCAAAGCAAAAATCGGAAAATATCGAAAAAACGACGCAACTCGACTTTTTCCGATAGATGGCGGGCAGGTATAATCATATGTGCAGCGATCGATTTGGCACCGTCGAATTTGTCCTTTTAAGTAGAAACGACACGAAGACATCGGTCAGTTACGAATCTACGCATCATTTTCCTGTTAAAAATCACCCTATAATTTGTGGCCGCACGGGTAAGCAGTCGTCCCCGACACCGATTGGAAAGTGCAAGACTCACGCACGCTTAACCAACTTTCCTCTATATCTTTTACATGTTCATGCTATATCTCAGATATATATTTATTTTTCTCGCTTTTAGTTCGGACTGTAGTTTCATATTCATGTCCAGCGATGAATTGAAATAGCCTCGCTATATTGAATATTGTATCTCTTTACACTAGAAAAATGATATTCCAATATCTCTAACGCAAGCTTAAATCATCTGCGATGAAAATCCTGATGAATCTTACACCAAGAAATAGTATGACTCCGTCGTGATTTGTTTCTATAATCGCATATCGTAGATGGCAAACGGCGGAAATGCGAAACCTTCCACACTAACGGAAAATAATGTTCCTACCGTTTTCATGGTACACATTCCTATATCGAAGTAGATAGTAGGAATTGTAGGAATCGTAGTTGTATTGGTAGTACATACAGTCGTTTCCTTTAGAGCTCGGTAGCCATTTAGCCGCTCGATTTCGCAGCCTCTGCCTAGAAATTTCTCATATATGAAACAAACAAAAGATAGGCAATTTGCACCGTGTAAGTACACAATCTTTTTCAGTATGAAGAGATTATAGCCGTGATCAAACGGAGACGATTTGGCCCGGGCCAAATTGGCAAGGGATCAGGCTCGAGCCAAATTTGATCCGCGCACGCGTTCACACGCAAACCACTCAGTCAATACCAAACAAAGTGAGTCACTTCCGGGACCAGTGGAAATTCACGTGCAATAAATTTTCCCGTGCTGAAATTTAGTTCGGGCCTGGTCCGACGTTTTCGATGGTGCCAAATTTGGCCCGGGCCAAAAACACTCGCGTGATTGCGGCTTATGAAACTCTCGATGAAGCCGTGTTAGAACAAAGGTATGGGGTTTCCATATCACTATACCACCCCCATTATCACAGCATATATATCACCCCATAATCACAGTATATATGTAATACTCCATAATCGCATCAAATACAATATTGTCACTATAAAATGATGCTAGATACAGACTCCACACAAGAAAAAGTAATCGGGTTTTCTCGAACAGAACATTCAGCATATATACCTATACACAGACATTGATAGGAGGTAATATGATGTTTAATACTGTACTAGCTTAGCGCGAGAAGCGCTAAAACAGCTTCGAGCCGGTTCGGTAAAGCTTCTTACATTTTTTACTTATCTAAAGAAAGAATCTGAAGGAAAGTCGAGAAAATCCGCGCGCTCTGAGAAATAAACAGTTCACATATGTTAATTAAGCTCGACTTAGCCTATGTTTATTTGGGCTTCGATTTGAATAGGCGCGTAGTTGAGCAGGTCGTGTTTGAGAGTCGTCGGTATGTCCAGTTTTTCGGCGTCTGTTCGCTCGTGCAGCGCCTTGCTGACAACCTGTAAGCACCGTTCTTTTAACTTGTACACTGAAATATAACAAAATGATGACCAATAACTTTTTGCCAATAACTAGCTTTTAGATATGAAAGTAAACATAATACGGTCAAGTTCCGAAGTGCCGCCCACATAGCTCATTTAGGAATTTGGCGGGAAAGGAGAACATGGTGTTATATCGAAGGTTAGTTTGTATATGTTTCAAGAAGGAATACAGATTGAACATAGTTAGAGACTATTTACAGTCTTGATGAATATCTATCATTTCAAACAATTGTTTTGTTTTCTTGTGACAACCATAACTGTTATACATGTAAATTCATGTAACTTTGGAGATTGTTGGAAGGATTCCACTCGAAACGCGAGAAAAAAACAATAACAGTTGATTAATGTGATATTGTGGGTTTCTCTTCAGTCGTAGGTGCTAAGCAGGGTAGCACTTTTTGAGAGGCGTTATATCTGGGGGTTGATAGTGAATTTCATGAAATAAACATAAAAATTTGTCTCAACAATTGCGTCCTTTAATGACTCATCCCAAGCACGGTTTTTGGAGACCTTTTCCAACTGTATCTCTTTTAATTTTAACATTATTTTCAAAAAGTATAATTTTTGTATTCTAATAGGCCTACGTACCAGGAATGTGAATCAATACTGTCGGCACGTTGCCGTTGTTTGGTGTAGGATGATAGACCATGTTTCTATTCGCCCGCATCCTGGCGCCGGAATACTTGTCGATGAACACCCACGGATGTGTCACGTACGTTTGCATCTCGACCGAGTCGGTAGGCTCCAGCGTGTAGTACCACACCATGCGTCCGTTGAAATCCAGCCAAACCACGTCGACCGTTCGTTCGGACGTGTTCGCGAAATTGACTACGGTCGGCATGTCCGAATACATCGATTTCGGAAGGCTGTCGGCGTCGACATCGCTTCCCTCGTCTATGTACATATCGATCGATTCGTCAAATTGAACGGTTCGGATCAAGACATCGAAACGGCCTTCTCTTCGAAATCCTTATACTTCAAACGTTAAATGACGAATCGGTAATGTTCGTTTGCGCGAAGTCAACAATCGCTGTCGATAAAAATAGTCAGATGGTTTTAAATGTGGACATGTGGTTGTGGGTCGTTTAACGTTTATAGGCCTACCATGAAAAACACAGCCGTTTATTGTAACAGATTATTACTTTGCCATGCGTAATACTGGAATAGGCCTACCTCGACTGCGCGCGTCGGGAACAATGCTTGCTTAACATTAACCCACAAGCCTGAATACTGACTTCCTTAAGACACTATCCAGCAAGTTATAAATATCATTCACGCTCTGAACTAGTGTATATTTATCCAGTTACGTTAAAGCGAGGAAAACGTTAAAAGCTTCTGAACTATAGATAACAGCAATGGGCATCAGTGCGTTTTGACGAACTCGTCGTATTTACCCCAGCCGTCGATTGGTGCAGTGAGCTTTTTGTCATCGACACCTGCATAGTTCTGTTGACATAGTCCGGTATCACGAAGAGCGGGATCATTGGAAATTAACGAAATAAACGATGCTTTTATGCCAGAAATAGTGTCGACTGTAAATATCTAATGGAGTTTTTTTTTCGCACGAACTATCGCTGCATTCACACGCGGGATCCAGCAGTCACGTAGATGAAACGGAGAACACTGTTATTCTATATCCGATAATCATTTGAGTTTTAATGATTTTTTTGTATGGTTTTTCCACGTATTACTAATTCGTCTCATATATGGAAAACTGTTTATTAATTCACTTCCCGGTGGCTTTTAGGTTACGTCCCTTTCGTTTACAGAACCATTCAGCTTCCAGCGCATTTTTTTGTGTGTGTATGATATGCCTTGTGGCAGCAGTTTGAATTCCAAACATGTGTTACGCATTTCCTTCCTATAACAGGTTTCTACATTGTCAATAGAATATCATCGATCTCAAAAATCAGCGCCCAACCGAATCGGGAGCTACAACATATGGCGTCATACGTCGCATATATTTCAAACTCAAAAAGATGCCGGTTGTATAGTGCATATTGACAGGACTGTGGTCTACGTTTGCCGATTCATATCTCGAAACTTGTGGCTTAATTTAGGTTGCGCTTTTTCAAACTGGTTTTTAATCATTGCAAAAGCCGTTAGAATATCTCTGTAATCCGATTAAAAGTCATCTAGAATGAATGGCCTTATATGATTATACAGTGAGACGAGTATATACGAAATCCAATACCCGCGATTAAAAAAGTAAACGTCAGTCTTTTCAATTACTGAGGCTTAGAATTAAATCTAAACCTTTCCCAGACAGTATCTCATATACTCGTAATAGGAGATCCCGAATCTGATGCTTTCGACATTTTTTAAGTCGTTATTCAAAACAAATGTTCGCTTTCGGCTGATTCTAGCGATTTCGACCACAAATAGCTTGTTCCTAAAAGAGTTTCTTTGCGTAGTCGACGCATCAACTCCTCGAATCACTCGTTTAATTCCCTAAGCGAAGATCTCTATATCATTTCTCCTAATCCACAGAGAGAGACAGAGAGATATATATGTTACTATAAGACCCCCGCAAACCAGACTCATCTTCAACACAGAAGTAGACACGATGACTCGATAGTGCGTCGCCGTTGATGGTCATCTACCCTCAGTAACATAAATTCCGATGCTTCACAGATATTGTATTCTTGTAGTTCGGCGACATATTTCCTATCTTTTTCAGAATCGGTTTTCTATACGGCGTATATCCATTATCTCCACACTTTCACGTACATACCTACATAATACAAACAAACTTGTTTGGGACTCGACGTGAACTGGTTAACTCTTCTATGCCAATACTAAATACTATAGCTAAAATGGATTTTCTAACGGAGGCTATATTTTCCAGGGGGATCTTTCTGGTATTGAACTGTCCCTCTTATTTCATTCGATTTATTAGTTTTGACACGCCTACCGGGAACAACGAACCAGGCGGTTACTTTACCCGTTACACGCGGCTTCGGGAAAATGGCGCATCCATCTTTTCGACGATCGCTTCTACGTATGCGGTGTGTCGTAGCGACGCACCTAACAAACTTATCTACGCGTTTAACACCATCAACTTATCACAGATGCTTTTGATATCACCAGCAAAGTAACTCGCCCGATTAAAAAAGCTATTATAGAATTTCATCTAATCTTATCCGCAGTAAAATATTGTTTCAATTAAATCACGAATGGCTGGTTCAATAATGAGTAGCCGCAATATACACTAAGCAAATTACCATACCAACCACGATAATAATCAAAAAGTACCGTTACATTCTATCATTTGGTGGAAAATCGAAACATTTCATTAAGACATGTGGAGGATACAGGCAGTTCTTTATGTATAGTAATTAATGGGACACCCTGTATTATCGTCGATTGCTACGCTCATGAAAAGAAAATAATTTTTGCCTCTTGATTATGGCAGGATATACGAGGTAATTATACTGGAATATGATCACTGATTCCACGCAGATCGCCATTGCAAGTAATGTTTATTATGCAGATTATATACACGCGTGAAGAGCGTATCTCTCACGTCACTAAAACAGTACACACGTCTATACAGGGTCGATTCGACGTGCACTGCGTCATCAAAATTGGCGTTTCAAAATCAAAATTACAATCGTGAATTGCAACCGCGGTTATTTCGTAATTGTACTCATAACTCATAACTTATATTTTCGATAAAATCTGATAGTTATATTTGAGAGGATGCGCACCACGTCAACAATATATCGGGGCTAGACTGGTTGCCGATCAATTCAATTGAACTATCGTTATTCAAATCCAAGATATCTTTATTGATCCTTAAAATTAATGTTATATTATTTTTTTGTCGATAAGTTTAAGCGATTATTTCACAAGGCGTCAATTAACTTTCAAGTTAGTATTCTTGTTCTGTTTGCTACATACATACACAGGAACTACGAACAATTATCATTCTCAATCGCGAATTTAATCACTTTAGACAAATCCTAGGAAATCGTGAAAACTATGAGAAATATTTTCACGCTCTGCTGATGATATTTACGACGAACGACGCTTGCCGGTCTGAATAATATCCGCGAGCTGAAAGCTTCAATTATTCCAGGTAGGCTAAAACGGTTCTCGAAACATCGTTTTAAAGAACTCCACGCGGATCAACGGGCAAGCTTTTATTTCGACGTAAAGGTTAAACGATTTTTGACGTATACTTCATTTATCCGGTTCTACGGGGAGCGGAACGCGGCGGCGTCGACACGATTTTAAAGACGCCGAGCCGAATCCTGCCCTCTGCAGTCGCGTCCCGCGGGAGAACCTCTCGAGCAAATTCACGCACTCCCCTAAAGTGATCATGAACATTTTCGTCAAACCCTACATGCCAGCGGCAATTCGTATTTTAGATTTCATGGCGTACTTCCTAATTATCGACTTCAATTTCCATTAACCATCTCGCTTCCTATATATGATATATATGTACATACACGTAGGAAGCCATGTTAGAGAAGCACATGGGCAAACCAGAGATGTCTTAAAATAGGGATTGACTCTCTTAGTTATATATTTGCTAGGTAAATTTCGTTTGATTTTTTTTTATTGAGTGTCCCTCACAAAGCCACCACTCCTCCGCCGGGAGCGAACCAGGGGGTTTGATTTTGAAATCAGAAATCGAAGTTCAGATATAGTTGTGTGATCGACGGTCAAATTTAGCGACTGATTGGGGTTAATTTTCTTGGAAGCCTAATTTGATACATCGAAATTTTGGAAATAATTATATTACAAGGTTGAAGATCATTTTGTCCTTTTTTTTAGCGGGGAGTCTAAATCGGCAATACGTAGAACACGGGCACCAACGGAGCCAGCCTATCCCAGAGCAGGTTGAGGCGCCCTCTCCCTTAGAAGATTTTGAATATCAGGTGCCTCGGATGCGTTTACCAATCATCTTAGTCGATCTTATAGGTTCGAGTCCCAATGAAAAAATCATTTGAAGATTGTGGCCTTTTTAATGAAATGAGTGGATCCTAAATTTAAAAAAGGGGGTCGGTTGCAACCCCAAATCCCCCTGGTGACGCTCGTAGAACGTGCATAGTATGATATCAGATTGCCATATATCTTAATAAGACGACATCATTCTTAACTCTATCCATTTGGATTCATATCATCAACTTATTCAAATATTTATGGAGCGCCATCGTCAATTTCTAGATACCGTTATAGGATGATATGTCGGATAATGATAACATTTGCGCTGACAGTATTCTTTGAATCGTAATAGGATACACGTTCGTTTCGTTTTGTACATTATTCTGAGCGAATACGTGGCTGGAATCGGCGACGATTTCGCTCGACGATCAACATCAGGAAAAGTGAGGAAAACTCGTTTTTTCCTCGGCAAGTCGCGCGTACATTTTCAGAATAGGATTGTCTTTTATTCCGCGACGGAAAACGCAGAATGCTAATCTTCGCAGCGAGAACGAACGCTTTGAAATCCTCACCGGCACTCAATACGGAGATTTTCAAGTTGATGCCGCTTATTTTGTGACTTAAAACATCTAAAGGTCTTATTTTATGCACCCGCGAGCTGCGTCGCTTACATCCTTGGCGTTTCAATCTCGTTGATTTTATTTTGGCGAGCGAAATGTGATGGATTTTTTTCGGGCAGACGCGTGCTGATATCGACTTATATATTTACGCCTGGATACTGATATAAGAAAGCTTACATTCAACCACTTTGATATGATATTCAAAAAGGCCTACGTGCCTCGTTTGCTTATACAGATATGAATTTTTGACGGTTGGATTTTTTTCTTTACTGACCAAGTATATACCGAGCGATTGGAAAAAATATAAACAAAGTATTCTTTGCGGATAAGTAAGATGAAATCTCTCGGTATCAAACGAATTGCTGATCAAAGTCCTTAAACCTTAAGGCGAGCCTTTTTCTCGACTTCAAGATGAAAGATGTTTTAAGATAAATACATAATCAATTTACGGTGTAATTTGTTAAGGGATTAGATAGCTCAAAAGCCAACGTGGCCGCGGGCATTCATCGCGAAGGCGCTTGCCTCGAGATTTAATTCTATCTGAGGTGAATATTTCTAAGCGGCGCTGAATTTTAAAATCTCACGAATCAGTAATAGAAACAAAACGCTTTTAATCAATGACCCCCTCGCGAACTCTTCTAAACACAGCGAGAAATCCGCTAAATTCAATGTATCTTCATCATTCGCTTTACACTTCAATAGATCAAGTCAGTTTCAATCTAGTAATTAGATAAGCAAGACGCGCGTGGGCTTCAAACAATGTTAGAATATGAATTGTAGGCTACATGTAAAATGGAGGTTAGGGGAGAAAAAACAAAACGCATTTTGGTCTGCTGGGTCCAGTTCCACAGTCGTGAGTTAAAATTTGTGAGTTAAAACATTGAAAATGAACTAACTTTAACTCAGAGTTAACTCTAACTCACAACTGTGGAACTGGGGCCTGGTGTGAAAAAAAACTGCGAATCAGAGTAACCATATTAAACTCCGCGGGCAAGACGTTATGTTTACTTTAAAAGCATTGACCTGATTTTCAAGTTCACGTGCACACAGTTTGTTCTGCGGCTGTGAAAAGCGATCCGTTGACTGCGATACCGCCGTAGAACTACGAAAGTGCCAACCCTTTGATAACGTGCCAGTAACCATATTCAACTCCGCGGGCTAGACGTTATGTTGCCGTTTAGAGCTCAAAAACATTTTTGCATCGAGCTGCATTTCAAAGTTTCTCATTTCGCTCGAGCCAGAGGCGTCGGTCGCAACACTTTGGATTGTTCGCACACGGCGCAGAGACGCTGTTTATCCACGAATCTATCAGAAAGAAATAAAAACGTATTTCTAGCGGCTCTCCATAGCCAATACAGGTTGAATGCCTTTCTCTTTTAAATCATAATGCGCGATTCTATCATTTCGTCTTCGGATTTGTGTTATTACGTAACATACGGGGTCGTGACTGATAATGTAGATAATAGTAAAAGGTAATAATCCCCCTAGGTATAAATCCCCCAGGTAAAATTCACCTCGGTAAAAATCCCCCAAAATTTGATTTCACAGCAAAGCTCAACAAAATACTGCTATATTCTTGTATAATAAAACTTCTATAAACTTTAATAGTTTTCAAAAATTTCAAATACTCCGTGATGTTTTTAACAATATTCGCCTTGGAAAATCTGTGTCTCCTACCAAGCTATGACTTAAAATAACATTATTTTGTGACTAAGCAAGCAACATGCTTTAAAAATTACATCTTAGTTTCGAAAATCTCTCTGAATTATAGTTTAAAAGTAATAATTAAAAATCTAGTATGTGCATGTATTCCTAGATGTTACTAAGTATGATATATGTTCATTTAGGTTTTATGCATTTGTTTGATAGAAAATCGAGCTTTGTAGTTTTAACAGGGCGATTGTTACCTACAGGCTTATTTAGCTTTCAATATTTGAATAAATGGGGAATATTATGTTTTGCAAAATTCAAATCATCGAAATTCGATCTAAACACATCTGAACACATTCGTCATAAAGCGCACTATTAGATTTCACTGCGTATTATTATTCATACGTCAAAACCACGAAAAATATCAAATTTTTACTCGATTCACCAAAATCCACTATTCGGAGAATTGTTAATCGCCATACATCGCCCTGGGAGATGTATCAATTTCACATCGCAACGCGCCGCACTCTTTAACACCTTTTAAGTTTTATTAACTGCGAAAGGATGTGCTAATGGAACCACGAAAAAATACCAGAAAACAAGCGAAAACGGCTTCACTCGCTGAAAGTCGTGCACGCAAAAGGATAAGAGGATTTCAAACCTATAAACTCTTGCAGCCATATACAACAATTCGAACATATTACTTGATACGTTTAAAACCCACACAATTTGCAGAATTTATTACGAGCCAAAGTTTATTAATCAAAAATTAAAACCAAAAGACACAGAAAATATGGGTGTCTTTTGGTTAATAATCATTATTTAACAAATATTATTATTTTTCTTTATTATTATTCTTTATTCACGAATCAAATTACATTAAAACGTTACAAAGGTGATAATAAGATAATAAAATTCAAGCCGATGGACATAAAATGAATGAACAATTTACGAAATGATAAAATCTGCTTTAAGTCTTATCAATTTTGAATTACCTCTATAGAGATACAATTCGGAGTCGCACTAGTTTGTACGAGTATCTCGAATAAACGATCTCTTTTTTTCCAAAGTGCTCGTCGGTTTATAGTGAGGTGACTCACCGAGTTCCGGCAGAACATTTTAGTCGGGTGCCAATATTTTTGGGTGATTTTAGGGACGCCAAAATATCAATTCAACCTATCCTCTGTGGATATATATATATATATATATATATATATATATATATATATATATATATATATATATATATATATATGTATATATATATATATATATATATATATATATATATATATATATATATATATATATATATATATATATATATATATATATATATATATATATATATATATATATATATATATATATATATATATATATATATATATATATATATATATATATATATATATATATATATATATATATATATATATATATATATATATATATATATATATATATATATATATATATATATATATATATATATATATATATATATATATATATATATATATATATATATATATATATCCACAGAGGATAGGTTGAATTGTCCGTATCCATTCATGGGTATAGTATTTCTCATCCTCCAAATCCTATCATCGCGTATACGGTGCCGCACAAAGCCTTGGCGCGAATAGGATTGCTGTTCTCTTCTCTTCTCTGCGGTCGGCGCTTTCGATCACATTTCTAAATCCTGTTTACGCAAGAGCGATACCGCAATCTGGCAGCGTTTGCTTTTACGAAGTGGCGAGGATGTATTCGGTGACGGCATAAAACGAATTTATACACAAAACCAAATAAGCTTCTGCCAGTCCTCGAATCAGAGGTCATACATGTGACGTCGTAATGGTAGTCAGCATTGTCAAAGCTGGAAAATTGCCGAAACGACCAAAAGTTATTGGATACGAGGATGCAAATATTACTTTCGCACTTCTTGTTTAAGTCAAAGTTTTGCTCGTAATGCTCTTAGCTTTGAGTGAGAAAAGATTACACGCAAATAAATACGGCCACGAAGGGTCAAAACCAGGCGAGGTCAAGATAAGGGTAGCTTTCATGTTCGAAGCAACATAACATTCAGAAAGTATTTAGCGCCTGGTCTGGCGAATGAAACAGCGGTTCGACAAGACGATTTGTAAAGAAAGCTTCAATTTCCTGACTCTTCACTATATCATATCCAAGTTCTATTCAAAGAACTAAGACGCGTGTAGGTAAGTTTTTTGTACTCGTCGGATCGCCGAGGGGAAAATCCGTCGCTGTCGCTAAAAGCGCAGAAACGTGTAACGCCGAATCTGTAGTCGCGAGCGTCTGGAAATTTTCCAGGAACTGCCGCAGGATATGAAAATCGTTAAACCCCCGTTACGCTTTTAAGACGCTTCGAGCGGCTTAGCAAAAGAGTAAGTATCTCCGCGCTAACGTATAGACTTAAAAACCGCATTAGTCGCGGAATAGAAACAAATATCATTCGTTGTCACAGAAAAACCCATAATAACCGATTCCCACTTCAACGAGTTAGTTAACAGATATAGGATGACACGCAACTGCAGAGGCATAGTAATGATTTCAGTCCATAGATAGTCCGACTTAAATCTTAAGACTGGTCTTGTTAGAAAGGCTATACAACTAAGATGGTCTAATAGACTAAGCCTTGAATCTAAGCCGTGGCTATATGCAACTGCCCCCTAGCCGAGTTGCACAGTCGTGACTAAGTCCAAAAGTGGTCTTATATCTAAAGTTGTTAGATCGGGTATAGAACTAAGTTAGTCTTAGACCGGTCTTTATGAATCTAAGCCATGAATATGCAACTGGCCCTAGGGTTTCTTACTAATGTTTTACCGAAACAACACTAACATAGTTTCCAGTTTCTAGGCGCTATAGTGGTGATTCATCCAGGTAGCCAACGTGTGCGTCGATAATTTTCGGTCGCAGAAATTGAGAGCAGTGACGATGCGAAACCAGGGACCGCATACGTATTTCGACCGTGCGTCAATGAATTTTCGATGCTATGATATTTTAGTTGTAAGGGTGTATACCCGGTACCTGACGTCCAGCTTCACGATGGAAATCGGTCACCGTTAAAACGAATATCCGACGGAACCGAATATCCAACGGATTTTCTAAAGGCCCACCGACACGGAAGCACTAAAAAGCCGGCTCCGTCGGAACCAGTTTTTTGGGGCCTGTATTATTTTGAAAAGTGCGCATCTACACGATTAGATTCTAGAGTGTCGGGGAGGCGAGGTTTTCGGTTAGACAAACGTTGTAACGTTGTAGCGTTGGGGTTGCACTTCCGTATAACTGAAAAAGCCAGTTTTTTTTTAAATAAAAAAGCGGCTCCGTCGGGCCTCACTAGATTGAAAAAGATCTTTCCTCTCGTATGCAGATGGGCTTTATATTTTGAAAATGCAACGCGTATGCGCATTATGCTCATGCTATAGATGCAATGAAGCACTGCACCATATATAATTCATGAAACGACGAGGCTTTCTGCGTGAGAATCCCATTCAATAGTGTCCTAGAAACACGGACATACACTCACTCGCGCGTATATACAGTTTCAGGTAATCGGTTTTAACAGCCGACAGCGCGATGGTCGTCTTTCTCGTGAATCAGAATCAAAACTGACGCAGTTCGGCAATTTGAAAAATTGCCGTTTAAAACCAGTTGGACCCCGGCGCTGGCGCAATAAAATAATTGCTTTCGCCGGTGTGGTAGACTCGATAATAGATGAAATAAACTACGGGTATAGTAAAATGTCGCCGATCTCGCCGTTGAACGACGAAGAGTTCGTTTATATACGCCTACGATTTAACGGCAGCTTTGAATAAATTTGAATGCGAACTAAACGACGTGAATTCGATTTCTAGAGATTGTTTTTTTTTTTTCACTCCGCGCGTCGAGCGGAGATGTATAAGTTGGCGGCCTGCGCCTTAGCGAGAAATTATCTCGATGCGGCTGCGGCTTTTCTGAAATACTCGCTTAGACTTTGATCGCGAAATAACCGCCGCAGTTCGACGCTAAAAGCTTCGTAATTTTTCGTCGCTGCCACCGACTGATATTGAATAAAGATGGCGACGATCATGAGATACGTTTGGATTCCGAACACGCCGGTACATATATAACGGTACTGGGTATTATTTTGTAATTTGAAGAGTAAACAATGGAAAGACGAAACTGTTTTCTAATGTAAATATTGTGATGCATATATTTTATTTCTATCGGGCGTCCAAAATAGTAAACCACTTGTTGAGTATTTTATCAGTGATGATGAATTGAATTCAATGACAAATTAATTTTGAGGCGGTCCCGAATGAGCGTCTGGCAGGAATCGGTATAAAACTGCAACAGTAGAAGTATATAGTCGATAATGATGTATAATGAGGAAAGCAGGGACGGATCCAGGCACCACTGTTGAGGGTAGCACAACACAAGAATATAATTCACGAGAAGCGAGGGTGTCTGTTGATCCACGATAAACGAGGGGGTGTCCGGGGGTCCTTCAAGTGAAATTTTGAAATTTTACTCCTTTTTGGTGCAATGTCCTAGCTTCAAATGAATTTTTCTAGAGAATTTACTGCATTGAGATGTGGTTTCCAGGCAGCAAAGATGAAATCTTGGGCCCGGTTTCATAGACTGAGTATCAAAGTTATCCCTAGGATAGGTTATCTCAAGTTATCCTCAATCTAGGTGACAACCATCATAGTAACAATGAGAAACCATGGTTATAACTGATGAATTTCAAAATAATCCCAGGGACTATCTTTCTTCCACATCCATGAAACCCAGCCCTGAAGAATGCCCTGCCTTTTGCTTAAAAGTATCTGCCTCGTCGTGTAAGAATGTGCCCTTTTGGGATTGATACGGACGACTACTTTGCGCCATTTTTACTTCTGGGATGAAAAAATGAAAAAAGGGCAAGAAATTTGTCTGCGGTTCTACCGTCTGAATCCGCGCCTGGAAAGGATGATTTGACGAGGTAGACGATTTCACTTGACGGCTATGTACAGTTTTCCCAGGATGCAGCTGGTAAGCGGCGGCGCGCGGCGCACACGATACCTGCAGACGAGAGATTCTGCGGCGCGCTCCGACAACGTACGAATACATTCGTATACTTGTCACTTCGTTCACCGATTGCGCGTCAGTGGGAAAGCGTGGGTCCGACACAACCATATTTAACCGAGGAACTCAGTTGCAGCAACCTTTTCTCAATACGATATTCACAAGGACGAAAGCGTGTTGTATAAGCTTGCGTGCGACGGATAAACTATCGAAAAATCAAACGCAACGAGAAGATCGCGAAATCGAAAACTCGCCGACTTTTGACGGAAACGAACTCGCAAGAAGCTAAGGTTGGTAACTTTTTTCATCAATCAACGTAGACTAATTTTTTGTAGCATGATTAGAAAATAATTACCGTACTTTAAGTAAGGGTTTGTGTACTTTGCTGTAAGTAAATATAGCTGAAAATAGGTCGGAGAATTTTCCCAAGTCTCATCTACGCACAATTTTTTTTCCAAATAAATCAACGATGAAATCTCCTTTTCTATACTTATCAACATCGCATTCTTTTCTGTCATTTATTTTGTTGGAAATTCTCTTTTTCAAAAAGTTCATACAGATTGTCTACCTACGGATATGAATCACTGGGATGTGTTTTTTTTTCCAAAGATCTTCGAGCAAAAAACGAATATCGAAGGAATTCGATGAAAAGAGTGACGCGCGAAGGTGTCTTCATATAAGAAAAATTATCGCATGATATTTACGTATTTGATACCTTATAAAAAGGCCACTAACAATACGAAGAAAAATAATTCGCCGGTAACTCGACGCTGTTTGGAGACCCTATTCACCACTTTAAAGCTGATCAAATTTTTCTCTACGCTGCAACGCGTTCGTTTTCATTCATATTTAATAGATGTACATATGGAAAGCTTCGGAAGAAATGAGAAAATACCGAGGGACGAATTTTTTGCACTTAGGTCCGCGTTGAGTTACGTACATTACGTATGTCCTCATTCTTCGTGAGGTTTTTAATTCGATTCATTAAACTTATGCAATTTGTTCAAAATAATAAGGCTCTCGCGACGAGCGAGGACATATGCTAAGTACATATCATGAAACAGATTTCTTGAGAAGAAATCTACGGTGTCAAAGTTCTTCGGTTTTTAGGATACGGTCGCCTCCGCCCGAGTCGGATCCTATCAACGGTCGACTCCGCCCGAGTCGGATCCTATCAACTCGGATAACCGTTCAACTCGGGTGTTTGTTGGAATACTTTTCGTAACACCATTCAAGAAACACGAAACATCCAACTCAGATATCGCTGAAGTCGGACACATTTTTACGGGCCCAAAAGATCTGACTTGAGCGGAGTGTACTGTGTAAGCGTCGAGCAGTCTGTCGAATCAGCTCGACTGTATCAAGATAGGAAAACCCCATTATATACATACTTAAAGTTAAAAATTCAGAATTTATACAAAAAATCTAAAAGACACGACGTTTCGATCTCACACTAGAGATCATCATCAGGTGTCATAAATCTCATAAATCGTGTCTTTGTAATTTTTTGAATCTTTTAAACTTTTTAATCTTTATTTAGTGGGTTTTATCTCCACGTTTCAGCGTGGTCATTCTACTAGTTCAAGTATAAATGTATTTATACACGTACATCTATCTATACAGGAAAAAACAACGATCGGTTGAGATAGATGATAATTTATAACACACCGTGTTGAGGCGTCTGATATCTGTGAAAGCGCAAAAATTGATAGGATATTGAAAGGGAGAGAGAGAGAGTAACCCGAAACTCGAACAGCCGCGCAATCATATACATATACATATATAAACGCCAAGATTCCCCCCGAAGTCATCGGTGCGTTAAGCAGAGATTTGATATGAAAGCTTATTGTTACATTCTATATGTTATTGCCTCTTGATATTGTTATCAACATTATTGCATTTGACTCGCATTTGCCGTTCATTTCTGTTTAGAAACTTCGGTAATTCGAAAACCATTACGACACAAACGTGAAAACTAGATAAATGTCAAAGTGGCATTTCAAATCTAATTGAAATAGGATAACCACCCTATTTTGAGCCCGTGACGTTACTCCACAACTTCATAATTGACGAAGGAAGACATTTTTAGACTTCAGTTTGAAATTACGAAAGATTGAATAAATTATTTCTTTTTTACATCTTAAAATCGTGATTGACCCTGTTATTTATTTGATCGGTTGATTTCGTTTGATTTGTTTTGAGTTGGCCTTCCTTACAAGCCCGCCACACCTGCCGCGAGCGGAACAGGGTGTTTGACTTTGCTGGCTGATGATTTCGGGATAAAGAGACGCTATCTGAGGCTTCTAAACTCAACGAGACGCGACGATAAGATGGAAATGATGGTTTTTTATCGAACGCATCGGGCTGATTGACTCATTCTACCCAGCAGATCAAATCATTATCTATTGATCACGTAGTAGAAGTCGACGGATTAATGTAGCATTCACCAGTAAAAGGCAGGTGAAATGTTTCGTTCGACAGATGAGTTAGGATTTCATCCGATCTTGATCGCTTTTTCATCCATGTTCCATTTATTCATTACTAATTCATCGGTATTGAATTGATATCTTCAAAAATTAGAGTATTTATAACCGTCTTGTTTACCAAAGTATATACGATAAGTTCTGAATTATAGCCCGTACGCCAACGTATGATATCCGCTTACTGAATGACGTCGTAATTACGTAGGAGTTACGGATTAAGAGCCTAAATGTCAGAATTGGCTTGAAGGCAAAATGAAAATCATAGGCGTCAAAAGGGTGATTATGAGACTGTTGCATTCGTTTTGTTAATTATTTTACTATCGAGGCTCAATTTTGACTTTTTGACAAAAAAGTGTTTTTCTCGACTTCATTGCCTCGACTAAGCGCTACAGTGAAAATTAAAAAAAAGAATACACGGAAACTGTTTCTGTTGGACGGCTTAGCGCATCCGGCTTCAGGTTAAGCTTCCCCTACACATCGGCTTAACGCATGTTCAATAGAATATGAATGTCGTAAATCACTGGTGGCCGATCCAAATCGAACCCCCATCCTCGCGTCTCCCTGTCGATCTAAGCTTTTACAATGAAATTCAGCTTCCGAATCGATCTATAATAATTCCGGTGACGAATTAACCCCAGGCGGAAATTGAAGAATACCTATTGTTTTTGCTGGCGACACCAGTCGCCGCATGGGACGGCAATATATTGAGCCGCAAAGTGAAAATAAATACCGGCATAATCAATACCAGCATTCTCGCCGACAGTATCGAGGTGGCTTCATTCCTCGTAATTACGAATTCGCCGATGCGACCGACAAAACTATCCGAACCAACGCTATGGATGAAAGTGAAGTAAATACGGAATTTCATCAACATTTTTTTGGGATTAGACTTCTAGGAAGGCGTTCACGTACATGAAATATGTTTAATACACCTTTATTTGTTAGCATTAATGGAAATCAGACAACGGTAACATCAACGAGCCGTTAAAGTATTTGAGAAATCGATCGTGCAACCCGTTTACACGTATTTCTTTTGAATTATAACCGAGAAGTTCTTCGAACGCGCGCGGGTTCGAAACTTATTTATTGTTTTCGATGTTTATGTATACGCGGAAAGCTCGAAAACTCGAGTGAAAATAACCCCGTACTAACGCCCTGCAAGATACATCCATATAATATCTCAATGTTCCTGTCTGAGTCTATACTCGGTGCCATTATCTTTCCCGTTCTGAAAAAAGCTCATCCGAGATTATGCTGGTATAGCATTTTCGGTAAATTATCAGGCGTTACTTTTAATCTTCGTAGAGATAAGTGTCTTAGTGGAAAGGCCTTTCGTAAATCTTTAGTATAGGGAACTGAAACAGGCTATGTCCCTCTTGATGTCGAAACCATTCTCACTCTTGCCTTTTTTTTCTTTGCCTTTCTTGCCTTTTCCGATGTTTCTTTTTTCACTTTTGATAGTAATGATTTATTCGCCTATATAATGGCGTAGAACGATGAAATGTCCGCAATATACGTCGACACATCGATAAGGAAAGGCATTATGAAACAAACCACGCAATCAGCAAAGATAGTTTAAGAGTAAGCCAATTTAAAAGATAGGTTTCAACTTCGGATTTAAAACAATGAAGGTCATTGCCTTAACGACTGCGGAAAAGAATTCCATAGACTGCACGAAACATAAAAACGGGCCGGTTTTAAAGACTGGTATCAACTTTAACCTGGGGCTAACTCAATTGATTTTCAGTCAAGTTAACCCACGGGTTAAGGTTAATACCAGTCTATAAAACGGGCCCCATAGCCTCAAATGAGTAAAGGAACAAAAAGATTCTTTGTGAGCCGATCGAAGTAGGTAGGTACGATGATATTAGTTCTTGCTGGTAAAATAGCTCTTCTTTTTCTTTCGCTTTCGCTATCGACACTGTCTATCATAGCCGTGTTTTGGTCGGCAATAATCGCGTAGAGCCTCGATCAGTAACATCCCGGAATAAAGCCTCGGTTTGTCTTGATTGACGATTGCCGTGTAATTTAGACCGCGGCTATCTAACCGATGATCGACTATATACCGGCGCGTATACGTTCCGTTTACTGTTGATCGTTGACGGGTAACATACGCCTTGTTGCCCTTCCTCCTCCGAGAGATGAGATGTGGCTGATCTCGAGTCTTTCTCCCCCACCGATCCGCCGTCGCGTGGTATCATTCACTATGATATCACCGTCGCTGCAAAGCAATCTAAGTCCAAAGACTTCAAATCGTAGCGCTTTTGTTGTTAACCTTTTTTCGTTTACGCTGGCGCCGTAACCTTTATTTGATTTCTCCGGTGACATTAACCGTCTGAGTATTTGACGATTCGTCGACGCGCTCTACGCTAGGGTTAATTGGCAAATTTCTTTCAGTAGAGTACACAATCGCGCCGATAATTGAAACAAGCCTTTCACCTTGAGGCTCGATCGTTTCGTTTCAAAAAGTAACGGTATACATTCGGTTAATTTACGCGACGCGAGAGAATCGTGTCGGTCCGTTTCCTTTTCGATGTCGTCGCCGAAAAATAATTAAAAACTGCTCATTCTCTCTCTCTCTCTGGTGCGTTCACGCTCCAACGCGATTTGAAACTAGTTGCGCTCTACTCATTGTTACTCATAGATATCCTGTAAAATTGCGGATTTGAATATCCTAAGACGTAGTCGGGCTTAAAAGATGTTTCAATCATGTCTCAACTGCCCCGGATCCAGTTCCACAGTTCCGAGTTAAGATTCAACTCCGAGTTAACTCATTGAAAATTAGCTCACTTTAAAACTCAGAGTTAACTCTAACTCACAACACTGTATAGAACTGGGTCCAAAAAAATTTGTACTAATCAAATGAATACGATTTTTCGGGCGATTTTCATAGATTTCATGTCAGTTTGAGGTTATACGTTTTTTTTGTATTATGAAACCGTATTATATCGTTTATTCCTTTCCTATTCGATTCTCCTTATATCCATTTTCTTTATTTCCTAAGGGTTGCTTACTTAGGCTCATACTGTTACCTCAAAGCAGTCCTTCATCTTATATTAAACTAAATCATTATATTCATTAATTCTGTGAAAATTTCATATACGAAAAATAAATCGTAATGAAATCAGATCAATTCGATTATCTTAAGGTATAAACATAAAGCCGTCAGTCGCATTCCGGATATACTGAAACTGCAGTCGCGCTGTACATCCGCCGTTCAGACCGTTCGAGATTCGAAAATTGCCGCATATTTGCGCTTTATTTTTGATTGATAACACAATGGAAAACGAGATAAGGCACGTTTTCACATTATACGTAGCAATTTTTTTTCTAGAATCGCGTCGTTCGGCAAATTTCAGTTGTGCGGAAAACTACCGCGTATGATCGATCGAATTCAATGCGGTTTACGATATTTTCTATGTACGCGGGTCTCGCGGGGATTCGAACCCGAACTATTCCGAGCCTCTGTGAGCGTGTCGGAAGTGTGTAATCATCAGAATTCCAAAAAAAATATCTTCCAAAGATTTCTTAATCCCCACAGGATATGTATTGGTCCAAGAACAACCGGACCCGGTTCCACAATATTCTGAGTTAGAGTTAACTCTGAGTTTAAGTAAGTTCATTTTCGATGAGTTAAAATCTTAACTCGGAACTGTGGAACTGGACTCCGGATATAAACGACTATAATTGGGGAGGATGGCGTAAGTTTCTAGAATTCGGGAAGCTCAGAAATTACGAAGTAAGTTTACTCCATAATCTTGTTCTCGTCGATCAAAACGCAAGTGATGTCACTTCTCCAGCGCAGAAAATCGTTGATTTAAAACCGCGATGTAAATCCGCTGACTGAACTCTAAACAAGCAGGTGCAACGGTTAATCGCTAATCGTGACGACCACGTATACGGGCATCTTGCAATATTCATCGGTCTTCAACGTGCAATCGACCTGGCGATTTATAGGTCCGTTAGTTTTAAAATTCTCGACAAAATTCGATACTTTTCTAGAGATTTAAATGTCTCTAAGCAGGGAAAACTATACGAGGACGTTTTTTTTTACTGGTGATAGATACGAAATTCATCCTTTCCGCAGTAAAACGACTATGTTTCGTAGTGCATGCATTATTCATCTAAATATTCTGAGTTATCAACGAAAATGTTTTTTTTTCTCTCAAAATGATTGTCTTTATCCATTAATAGTTAATAGGGACGGATCAAGAGCGCCTTGTAAGACTTCCGCAGGAACGTAAAATCTACGGGAGTCCTATTTCAACAGATGATTCTATAATATATCCTGACTCTATGAGATTATAAAGAATTGAAGCATTCGATTGACGCAAGTTCCATTACAAGTTCAATTAAGAATGAAAGTATTTTCTTGAAAACACCAATGGACTCAATACCACCGATTGATTTTAGCAGTGGATTCTTTAGAGCTGGGCTCAGCAAAGATATCTTGGACCAATTCAAGTGACTGAATTTATACCAGCAGGCGAGAGGGGTTAGTCACTCCGAGTGCTGATATCAACTGCATCAACACACTCCGCGCGCTGCGCTCTAAAATCACTGATTTACTCGAAAATGCAGTCATTCGATGTCCAAAATGCGTAAACAGGATATCAAAATTCGACTCATATTTCACGCGATTGCCGGTCGCCGATTATTATCGGAAAAATTGAACTCCAGCGACGCAAACATTCGATAACAAAATGTAACCCCAGAAGTCGATGTTCTTATTCATAAATTTTTCAGCATCGTCTATTACATTTTGATGGAAATTCCTTAATCGTGAAAATTTAAATTTTACGTTACTATATGCTATACTTTATTTTCTACAAAGCATTTTGTTTACAAAATTCGATATTTGATCGTACGGGAAACCAGCAGAATCTACTAACAACTCAACACTTGCTAGTCCCCTAATTGCAAGTGAAATTTGACATTCGGAACGTTTTAATTTTTGTTACGCATTTCACTAAAAAGTCAAATTTCCCCCATGAAAAATTGCGTCACTGTTACTAGTGCGTTTCGAATATGGCCACATGAGCCATACTTGGATCCGGGCCCGCGGAACTTGATAATTACGTATTGTTTCGTTTTCCGAGAAAGCAGTTGGAAGAGTCTAGATTATATTTAGAACGCCACAGTTTTGTGACTTTTTAAGTTCGAATTGTCGGCTATGTATGCCGGAAAGAGAGCTTATCCTCTTGTCCGGGTTTTAGATTTCTGGTCCTTTTTCAATGCCTGCTCTGCAAAACGTGGACAGAAATCCGATCATTAATATTTCATTGCTGCGGATTCTACTGTTACATTTGAATAGCGCATAGGTATATTCATTGAATTGAGAGTTGCCGGGGAGTTAAAAAAGATTCACGGCCACATTTCTTAGATTAGTTTTATGAAGTACACGACCGACTCTGTGGGGCTCGAACTTAAACCGCTGAATGTGCATTTGAATATTAATGTGCAAAAGCCTACTTATTACCAAAAAATTTGGAATATTCGAAAATATTATCATTCAAATGGATTTAAAGTGAAAAGATCGTCACGTATGCGTGTATTCAATAGGGGAGGTTTCGAGGTATTCGTATTATGAGGATGGGAGGCCTTCTTCGGATAGGCCACCCGCGAGATACGTATACCTTTCAACTAGTTATCAACATTAAGATGCGCGTATAAACAATTCCTCTGTTTGGAAATGATTACTAGACCTCGCTGTGGTAATTACCCGTGTGTATCGCTACAATTATTACATTCGACTGAAGCTAATGGCGACTTAATTTATTATTTATCACTTAATCAAGCATTTAGCGAATCGATAAAAGCGCATTAAATTACAGATGGAATCGTTGTATAAAGCAGGCAGCGAAAACGCTTTCAGCGATGTTTGATAGAAAGTTAGTTGTCGAATATGACGCATCAGATTCGGCATTTGACTCATTAAAAAACGATAGTTATCGTATAAGCCTATAGCCTATACAGTACTTTACCGTAGCGTCCTCGGGCTAGAAGACACTTATTTTGAATATGATTCTCATAGAATTTAAAGTAAAAATCACCTTCTTAAAGAATTTCTTCATAATCGTCGGTTTTTTCAATTGAGTTATAAACAGTTACTTGTTTTATGGAAACAAATGTTGTAGTCATCTAAGATATCTATTCCCAATACATTACAGTCGCCTTTGTAGCCAGACAAAATTGAAATAATCCGATCGTAATTTCCGGAAATGATCTCCGTTATGATGCGAATGAAAGAAAATGAAAATCGAAAATACAAAATAGACACAGTTCGATATTACACAATTTTTTTACTTAATTCGCCGTGATAACGACCGACCCCTGCACCAACTCAGCAATCCCGAGTGATCTGAGGCAAGCGGAGTAAACTTACTGAATTATTGATAGAAACGACGCCTGTCTCTTTCAATCGTGTAGACAGATTATCTTACATTCGACAGAATTTAGTCGAATTTCCTTCGACAAAAAAAAGAAAAATCGTTTAGACTTTTTAAAGTCTCATTCATATATCATATCAGTAATCTTCGCCGATAAACTGCTAGACTTTTTCAAGATTTAGAACACCGAGTAAGATTAGTACTTATTCAAGAAGTTACGGTTTGCTTTCCACCGAATCTTGATTGGAAATCTGATCATTCGTAACTTATCGTTTCGTATCTTAATATACTCATGCAATGATTCGCTATTTTCGTGTGGTGACTTCATCGCAAAATCGAAGGGTAACAAAAAAGGAATAATCTTCAAACGCGTTCGATGAAAAAGATTGAAATCAGCGAGCAACTCCGGACGACAATACGAACGGGCTGAATGGATATATATACAAGCAGCGGATCTCGTAGTCGTATCGTGTCCTCGAATGAGCTGGCAAATAGTTCGTCGAAGAGGAGGTATAGTCAAAGATAAAACGATACCCGAGTTAATTATTTACCAGCGACGTTCAATCGGAATCGTTAACGAGGTTTTTTCGAAAGATGTATAGACTTCGAAGAAAGAGAGAGAGGGAGTTAGAGAGTTGGAGAGTTGGGATGAAAGCCGGTTAAAAAATCAGACGATTCGCCGCTTCGGCACTCAGTTATAAGCTGCAGTTGAAGTTGACACTGAAAGCGAAACGACGCTACGATATTGACTCGGCGCTCGACGCGTCGACCATTTGCTTACTGTCGGTTGTCAGGTTTTGACGTAACCGAGAAAAAAATATCGGCCGTTTTTTTCTTAATGTACCGCCGTAACCAAACGGTTCGCCGCGCCTGTCTCCGCTTTTAGCTCGTGACGTGTATTCGTTCTTCGCTACACTCGAAATAGCCTCGGGTACTGATGAATTCGAGTATCATGGCTAGTTAAGTAACAAGTTTCAAAATAAAGAAAAAAATCAAAAACGGTCTTTTGTTCAACCAGTCCTGCCGGTGGGCGGAGTTACATGTGTTAGTATACGCTAGGCTCGTACGCCAAAACTTAAGTCTGTGGTAACGTCATAGACTAAGGTTCTCGGCGAAGTACCGTAATTGTTTTGTCTGCGAATATTAGAATAGCGATTCGTCGGGCTACAGCTGCAGAATAAGTGATTTTTGTACGAACAATTTAGCGAGTAATCAGACGTGATAATCTCTGGATGTCTGGTGAGATTATCAACAAACCAAAGCATGAAGACATTAGTATTCATAAGTTACCGTTTATGTGTCGAGGGAAGGCAACAGAGGCGTAACATCTTCAGCCGAAATGATCACTCAGTTTCCCGGGGAGAGTCGTTGTCAGAATTATCCGGTTAATTTCCGCGGTCGTTAAACGGACGCAAAGTACCGACTAAAGGATGTAAAGTGGTCAGTGCATTCACGAATCACCTGTTTACAATAAAGGCGTCTTTTGACGCGGATGTGATACGATTTTATGTCCGTATGAAATTTCTAAGTATCTTAAAGAGGGTAGTACACAGTTTCAGAGTATGCATTGATATTGTATCGATGCTACATGAAAATTAACTTGCTTTGAAGTAACGTTCGTTCGTTCGTTCGTTCGTTCGTTCGTTCGTTCGTTCGTTCGTTCGTTAGTTCGTTCGTTCGTTCGTTCGTTCGTTCGTTCGTTCGTTCGTTCGTTCGTTCGTTCGTTCGTTCGTTCGTTCGTTCCACAAAAAACGTTTGCTCGTTCGTTTAAAACAGCCCCAAGCGGATATACCTTTAAGCTAAACGTGATAACTCTTCCGTATGTCAACGGCATATTGGGAATTCAAGAACACGGTTATTCATTTATTCATTCTAGAAATAAATTGCAATTAAGTGTACAACGTGATATAATGAAGATGATACAAAATGTTGTAATATAAATCTGGGGTCTCAGAAAAAGCAAGGCTTGTATAAACTGAAACCCCGAAAAGGAATACTAAATATACAACGTATAGGTCACTAGAAGATTATCTGAAACCTACGGAAGCGTCCCGGGGATATAATTAATTTTTCTATTTTCTTGCTGATTGAAAAATCATAAAATCAAATAAAAATTCGATTTCTTATTAAATGTTACGTTTTTTCAACCGGCGTTGATTTAATTCCGGCTTTTTTCACGGAATTAAATAATTTTTTATCTGATTGTACATGATTTTCAGGTGTCGAAAGACATGAATCACGAATTATTATCATGTAATTTTCTAATGCGAGTCGATTCGTGAATAAAGCTAGATTCACCGATTATAGCGACGATCAATCTTTAGCAGTAGTTGTTGTAGATCCGACGATGAAATGAGCGTTTGTACGTCCGAGCCGTGAGACACAGAACGCTGACAAGCAACGGATATTAAAAAACAAATTACAATAGAAAAGTCCCTAATGTTTCGGGATTAACAGTTTCGAAGATGCCAGACAGGCGTTAGCCCTAACTAAATCTGCGTTTGCTCGGCAATTGGCGATGAAATCATATCGCCTCGGAACTCCAGGTGACGATTCGGATTTGTTTTGTCGATTAACAATTCATCTTC
This sequence comes from Tubulanus polymorphus, assembly GCF_964204645.1. Classification (NCBI taxonomy): domain Eukaryota; kingdom Metazoa; phylum Nemertea; class Palaeonemertea; order Tubulaniformes; family Tubulanidae; genus Tubulanus; species Tubulanus polymorphus. The sequence continues at coordinate 10,764,958 of NC_134035.1, read as the reverse complement.
CGTAATCGAAAGTTTGCATAGACGCTCGGTAAATCGTAAGCCATTAAGACGCCGTTACCGAATGACTTATCACGCGGGCGTAACGTGAAAACCTATTCTATTTCGACAACGGACAATCCTTGCGGTCAGCTGGTTAATATGCAAATCTCGCGGTATTTCGTGGTACCGCGATTGCGCAATATTAACGTTTGATAGCTGTTACACAAGGTTAATGGAAGGGTGGGGTTAACCAATCGTATATAAACAATGCAACGGCATTCAGTAAAATTCATTCTCATTGTTAATATTACAGTCGGCGTTCTTGGTATCCGATAATATTTCGCCCGCGGTCGTAACTGCGTATTAAAACTACTTAAAGAACGGCTATATATATAGAAGAAATGCGCTGAAATACCTGGACATCCGCCAACGCTGCGCATCAATCACCGACAATTGTAGATATTAGTTTTGTTTGCGGCGAAAGTCCGATGGAACGATTGCTTTGATGTAGGTCTCGGATTTCGATTGCCCAAAGTGGGAGTGGTTGATCTAGTCGATTCTCCGGAGACCAAAATGTGGTCGCGTAACCCGAACGCAAAATGACTAACATGGGAATTAATACGTATAACTGCTTATTTCATTCATACGTCACACAGATATGGCCGTTTGATAGCGGTTATTTGAAACCTATACGATCCGCATTTCAATTATTCATATACGCGAAATAACAATGAGTATAATCACGAGCGCGCCGCGTTCAATCCGTTCGGAGATCTTGGAACCTGGGATTATCCATTCGGTGTAGGTTTCTGAACGACGGAGTCAATCTAGGGACAGACAGTCGGCGTGAGAGACTGATTGCGACGTGGTCATTTTACATTCCGATTAGAATAGATTAAATCTATGAATATAACACCATCAGCTTATAAGGAAGTATATACTTTCGAGCACGTTCACGTTGAATTAATTTCTTCTTTATGAAATGTGTAGGTAGATTTGACTAATGACTGTCGATTTTTTTGCAATCGCTTGTGCGTTCCACTCTGTATCTTCAACATATACGCAGCATATGCAATAAACGAAACCTGACTATATAGGCGACGACTTGAAACGCTGTGTCCGGGTTCCGTGTTGTAACGATGACACATAAAATCCCACAATACATAAAGAAAGACGACCCGAACAGTTTTCTCGCGCTGTAGTTTCTATCAGTTTATCTCAAGGAAATCTATCGGACTCTTTTTGCTTTTTGTGTCGTGATATTTCCAACGCATTGATCGTAAGACTCTCGGTCGACTTCAACAATGGCCGAAACATAAGATAAGCTTCTGAAATCTTATTGATTCCGTGGTTTTCTGAATTTTTACGGTTATAAGCTATCTTCTATGTGATCTCTATTTTATTTTGAATCTTTCTTCGTATTCCCTACTACTTCTTAAGTTTAAAACACACCATACTAAGTTTCTGATAGGTAGGAAGCATTTTTGGACCACCCTGTATATAGAAACTAAAAGTTTTAAAAACGAATTCCACTTATCAGAAGACACGACCCTTCAGAATCTCTCCAGAGACTATCGTCATGTGTTAGATCTGATGATGGCATCTAGAGAGAGTTGTGTCCTTTGATTTCGGTAAATGGAATACGCTTTTAATCTTTTTAATTCTGTATATAGTCGGTTGTAAACGAATCATCAATATTAATAATAATAATAATAATAATAATATTTATTTACAGTCCGTTACATAAAATATCTCAACAGACTTTACAAATTGACAAAAACATAAGACAATTGACAGATATATAAAATATTACCCAATAAAATAGATATTTAATTTCAAACGGTTGCTTCAAGTAAAATCATTTGTAGTGCTAATTAAATAGGTGCGTTTTCAATTGCGAGGTAAAACTATTAAGGGGAGGTAAATCGCGCATCGACTGTGGCAAAGCATTCCAAAGGCGGGGGGCTACCACCGCAAAAGCTCGAGAGCCATAAAATTCTTGGCGGTATCTCGGTTCAAATAATTTAGTTGCCACGGTCGAGCGCGTGTGTCTGGAAGGTGTAAGAGTGGTTAAAACAGACGAAAGATAGGCTGGTACTTGGTCATGCAAAATTTTAAAAGTTAACAGGAGAATTTTGTATTCGATGCGCGATATATTCTCCACATCAGAGAGTATGTCGCGCTAATACTATAACCTTCTACTTCTTATTGTAAATAGAATTGAATATAGAATTACAGTCCTATCAACAATATTTAGATCGATATTTTTCCATTAAAAATGACCGCCAAGACGCCTTCGACATCAGTCTACGCGGAGCCATTGTATGCGTGGGGGCCGATGACATCCACGCGTATATATTTCACCTCTCTGCCGGAGGTGATCGAAATCTCGCCAGGAAATTAACCGATAGCCTGTCGTTCGGTTTTTTTTTCGCCGCGATTTTTTTTCTCGACGCGACGAGATCGCGAAGAACGACGACACGCGATAATCAATCATGTACGGGCGACCGACGATGAGGGGAAATAAATACCGTTAGCAGCCGGAGAGGAAGGACCGGCGACTAATACACCACGATCCGTCGTCGACGCCTCGAAGACAACGTGCGTCGCAGTTTCAACGCTAATTGGCCGCAAAAACCTAGCCGCGGCATCATCGCTGGCAAGGTTCCTATCAACGCCGTATTATACGTTTCAGCTAAAAAGTCCGCGCAAGGACGAGAGACAAAGAGCGTGTAGATAATTTGATTATGAACCCGCCAGCGCGGACTCTCTCGCTGTTCGCGTTATTCGTCGTGGATATATTTACAGAACTGGTTACCGTCGATCCTGACAATCGCATTTGCGCGTATAGTGGCATTTCTTTCGTTTATCATATTAACGCAGTCAGTGGTAATTTGTTGTTTGCTCTGGAAGTGTTACCACCGACAGCGGTCCACGCACGCGTTATACGCCGCGTCCTTTTAGATGTCGGCGAGAGGCGATCTGATACAAAATAATCCATTTCCGAATTGAAAACTAACTTCAATTTTCATCGAGGCTTGAAAAGTAGATAACAAATTTAAACCGCTTAATACCATCGACAATGAATTATATGATGTATGGAATTGAGGATCGATGAAGTTGACTCGAATTTGAATACAGTCAAAGCCCGTTGGTACGCCATCCGGCCGCTGCTCAGTAGCGCCAACATTTTCGGAGCGCAAATTTGCTCAATCCTACTCGAATTCAATGAAAATATATTCTATATAATGCCAAATTCGGTATAACGCCATTATTTCAGTCCCAACGGTGGCGTTTTAAAGGACTTATTTTACTGCTATGAATTTCCCTGATGCCGAAAATGTGTTTTTCTATGAAGAAAAAGGGAATTAGGCCGAAATGATCAACCACTCTTAATACACATCAGGTATAAACATCCCATATAACCATATGCTTATTAGGTTATTTGAACGGCTACCTATTTCGGCTCTATTACGTTGCTTGTGATAGTGACGGCATGACCGGAGTGTATAGGGCGACGGAATCAGATTTGTTGCGCAAATAGCGTTCGTTATCGTCGCCGCTTCGTCCGGATGTGATTGGACGCGTTGATATCGAATCGAATGATTTATAATTTAAAACCGTTCGCGCGATCGTTATCGCTTTAACGTTACAGGAAATTAAAGCTTAAACGCGTTTATCACTGAATTCAGCCACCAGATTACATCACCGCGCGTTTATCGGCGTGTAGATACACCCACCACCAACCGATGACGTCTTCGCTTCAGTCCCAGTAGATTGTTCAATTCATATTCGTTGTACAAAACTCTCATCAATCTGTTTAAAGGCGATTTGACAAAATCCCCCTGTAAATTGGAAATTAGATTTTATTCTGCATCTATTGCTCTCGTATCTGGCCATTTCTGTATCATCACCGAATGTTTTAATAATCAACCTTACATATTTCATCAAATGTTTATACATATATTACCATTAATAAGACAGTAAAACCGCTCTGTGACGATATACATTTAAAGGGAATTTTTCGAATTAAAAGAGGATCCCACAGTAATAACGAGGAGATTATATATATTTCATAATTTCTGTTTTACGTTACTCAGTAGTCCTTAGACTTTTAGAATAAAGTCGAAACATCGAATAAACTACTACCTCGAGGTAACATTTTCAGACTTTTTTTCGCTAATATTGTGGAGTTATCTTTATTTCATACATATATCTTAAATGTGGAAGTATCCGTTTCCTAATGATCCTTATGTAGTGATAATAATGATAATATCAAAAATCTGTTAGTTTGTATAGCGCCCGTTTCATTTACAAAATGTTTATCAGCGGTTAGTGAAACTGCATCGATACAGTCGATACGCTTTACCTGATGTATCCAACTGTATCTAGATGTGTTCAGATCATCAATCTGAAAGTAACCATAATAGCTGAGGACGCATAGATAACCTGGTAGGGAGATAACAGATGTAGTAGATAAAGTCCATCTCATTAAATAATTAGAGTCCTCGCATCGAGACAGGGCTAATCTCTCCCTCTCTCCCTCTCTCCCTCTCTCCCTCTCTCCCTCTCTCCCTCTCTCCCTCTCTCCCTCTCTCCCTCTCTCCCTCTCTCCCTCTCTCCCTCTCTCCCTCTCTCCCTCTCTCCCTCTCTCCCTCTCTCCCTCTCTCCCTCTCTCCCTCTCTCCCTCTCTCCCTCTCTCCCTCTCCCCCTCTCTCCCTCTCTCCCTCTCTCCCTCTCTCCCTCTCTCCCCCTCTCCCCCTCTCCCCCTCTCCCTCTCTCTCCCTCTCTCCCTCTCTCCCTCTCTCCCTCTCTCCCTCTCTCCCTCTCTCCCTCTCTCCCTCTCTCCCTCTCTCCCTCTCTCCCTCTATCCCTCCCTCCCTCCCTCATACCTCATCTACGTATCAGTTTACATTCGAAAGAAGTGTCTTACTTGTTAGCGTACATTTATTACTCCATTGAATTGCGACCCTCAGGTGGTTATGCGAACACACTAAGGCGAACTGGTGAATTCCACAATTAGATGAAATGTATCTCTTACGGCAAATATCGGATAGATGATATCTACGATAACTTGCCAATGAATGTCGTTGACGACTGATTTACGATATATCGTCTTTCCTTTTCTATAAAAAGCTTTTGATTTTCGGTGAAGCAACCGACACAAAGACTCGACATCGGACCCCGTTCTTCCAACAAATAGAATATACCAGTACAAACTGAGCTCGACTCCCCTGGGCCCGGAAAGGCAACGTCCGCCAGTGGCTGCTTCTTCTTTTCCATTCTTCCAAAGCAAACCTTAAACAATATAGATGAGATTCCGTTGGCTTTATAGACTCGTTCGCAAAAGTCCCTCGAGCGCGGGAATGGTCGATTATCAAAATGGTAAACTTGAATTATGATGAAACAAAGTTGAAGGTCATTGTATAATGCAACACCTTACATCAAAGATAAGACCCGTGTGTCTTGAATCGCACTAGCAAAAATCAGTGTACGCCATGCCCGGTGCATGAACCTCCGATTATATGAAATCACTAAGTACTAACGCGTCGTTTATTGTTCTCTCGGTAAGTACTACTGAAAAGATGTGTTGTCGGTTTGCGTGAACTAATGTTTCATCCACCTGCATTTCTGCGAGTCTATCTATCTGTGGATCTATCTCCACAGAGACGTCGCTTGATATTTTACTTATAAAAACCTCGTTAATGGATAGTTGTTATTCTTGACAAGGACTTAAGTCCTTAGATCTGAAACAAAAGTATTGGTAAAAGATGAAGTTTTTTTCTGGAACAGTTTCTAGGCACCATTTTGCGGCGGTTCCTCGAGATCCCCATTGTTGCGATAATTTTCACTCGTGCTTCAACATCAATAAGAGTTTATGAAGAACGGGTATTTTTCAGGGTTACTCAGAAAAAAAAGTGACAAGCACGCTTTTCCCTTGACGGGTTAATCGCGAGAAGTTGAAAGAAATTAGCTCGCATTGGTTTGCGACGGTTCAAAAACACGGCGGTAGCAAGATCATCCCTTTGTCTTCGTGGTCAAGCGTCTAAATTCATCGAATTTCGATGCAGCCGCTTCTATCACCTGTCAGATCAGGTTCACGCGTTAATTCATCCAAAATCTTCCGAAAATCATATCTTCTGGTGAAGATCAGTCGAAACGAACTCGCGCACAACAAACGACACGTCGAAGCCGTGTTGGCTTTGATAGATGTAAATTGACACAAGGGAATGACGGTGAATTTGCAAAGCTGTATCCCGGCCTGAGGCTAGTCGATCTCAACACGCGGGGACGAAAAACGTACTCGCACGAAGTCGACCGGTTGTAGTTTTAAGGCGTCGAGCCACGCTTCGACAAATTGAACTAAATGCGATGAAATCTCGACTCTGAGATTTAGCTTGCGCAGTATATAAGCAGCGAGCACGACCATAATATAAAAATGGACGAAATGATCATCAAACTTATATAATAGTAATGCTATTACCAAATCTTGATGTATCAAATTAGGCAGCCAACAAAGTTAACCCCAACCAGTCGCTTGCCGGTTCAAGCTGGTTGTAAGATTGTTTCACTGAACTGAAACCGAAATTTCCAATCATATACATCGATTTAATCAAAAATTCTGTAGAAACGACCACCGATCACACAACTATATCTGTACTTCGATTTCCGATTTCAAAATCAAACCCCGTGTTTCGTTCTTGCGGCAGGCATGGGGGTTGCGAAAGGGACACAAAATTCAAATCAAAGCAGAATTAATCGATCAATCAAATAAATAACAGGGCGGATTCACTATTTAAAGATCAAAAGCATATATAGAAGTTCTAGATTATCAAAGGTATAGCTTGTGGTTCCGACATGCTTTCAACGAATGTAACACTTCAATCTTAACCGTTTCAGCTTTAAACTTTTTCATGACATCTGAGCCCGTTGTACTTTGCACTTTGCACAGATCGTGAGGTCAAATTGATAGAAGGTAAATAACATCAAATTTCAACTTCATATAATCCTGATCATTATCGCGTATGGATATCATTTAACGTCCAATCTTCAAGATGTGTTGATGACGTAGCTGAATTTGATCTCAGTGATCTCGCTTCAATCTTACGAAAGATCATTTAATCAACGCCCGTGGCGCGATTCACCAGTAATTAATTTATCATTAAGTGCATGTACCGCTTCAACCTGATTATCCCAATTCAACAACCAGGCAACTCGACGCTCTTCGATACAGACCATAATCTAATCATCGTCTTGTAGATAATAACTATATTTCGATAGGCTCTGCCCGAGCGGAGATTGCGTAACTACAGCGGACAAACGAATGCGACCGCGTTTCTGTAATCGGGTTAAACGTGTCAAACTGAATTACCGCGTTTATCGGAAAGGGCAGGAGTATAAGACGGCAATCTTATAACGTATCCGGTGTGCGTTCGATCTTCAGTGTTGACACCTTATTAAGTCAAGCTCCCCAGTCAATGACTTGTTGTTATACCCTACTTTTGAATTTGACATTCAGTCCACCTTGGAGAAATAAGTTTAGATTGATCTTACACACACACGTAAGCCTATAATCTGGAAGATGCGCATCTCCGCTCAAAATGAAGCGGTATTTTCCCTTGTGTTTACGTATTAACAGTAACATGAAGGTAATCGGTCGCAGAAAAGCCCTGCGGTTCAATCAACGTCGATATCTTTGTTGCAGAGGATCACAAGTGAAATCGGTTTAAACGAGAACATATTCTTTTCATCTCGATACGATAAAAAGGCTATTATTAGACGAAGTCCCATTGAAAATCGTTTATACCATCTTTCACGCGGCTTTCTTATCTTGCCTAATGCATCTTTGTGTAACTATTTCGTGCACGAAGTCAGTTTTGATTTACAAAGCATTCGTACCAATTTGGACATATATCTACATGTGCGAATGCATTACTGCGACATGACATTACCGCAGTCAAACCTATACGAAATCCGCGTAAACTCGTAAATAAGTAACAGTATCTCTTATTATAGCAGGATTATTACCGCGCCAGAGAAACAAACAGACGACCTCGGATTGCCGTAATGGGCGATACGCCGACGCGAAATCTTGTTCCCCCGCAGGTCGATCGGCTATTCGTTTACGAGATGATCTCGTGTAAATGTACATTAACAATCGCGATTCGGATGAATGACGTGAATAAGCCCGCGTTGATACGGTCTCCGGTTATCTCAGAAGAAGATGTTTATCTATCGTGTATCTTCCTAATATCTTTTTTTTGTATGATAGGTTCGGTGTCCATACAGTCTTATAAGCCGAGCCCATGGTTACCAAACGCGAATTATAAACACCAGATCGGCGCCAATATCGCGTGATAGGTCCGCGAACGTGTAGCGCGTCTTGGCGTGTTATTTACGTTTTCCCTCGGACAAGGAAGGGCTTAAGATCTCTATAAGACGTAGATGATCGTGAATTTTATCGATTCGGCGTCTTACGAGTTAATCCCCGAATTCGTCTAATTTGTCGTCGCGTTTTTTCGGGGGGATCGTGTTTACGTTCATTAGTCTTCCGACGGGAAACAATAACACCGCTGATGAACGTCTCTCTGCGTTCTGACGAATTGAGCCACTTATCGCCCTCGAGACCTTTACAGTGTTTGTCCGAACGCCGATGACGTCGATTCAATTAGTAGTCTGAAGCGATGGTGGTGATTTTTCGTATGAATGGACCGCGCACACATCGCGTTTGAGACGTCGAAGCCAAGGAACGAACGCGGTATAGAAAATCCCATTTCGAAATGATTCTTCAAGCTAGTAGTTAGTTTCATTCAATTGTGAATACCTTATTCCTGAAAAGGGCTGTTTGAATATAGTTGAAACGTTGGAAAACTACTAGCTCAAGGAAATAGTTCGGACTTTTTCATTCTTAAAGTTAAACATTTTTCTTTATGATCGTCAGTCACAACACGAACCAGTCATTCGTTCATCAATGGCTGTAATAGTCATAGCGATCGCAGTTTCGCCCCCCCCCCTCAGGTCAATGGATGCTTCGTCGTTAAAGAACACTGGAACATTCGTGAAAGCGTTGTATTTTGTATTGTGGCGATTTTAAGTTAGCTGATATCCTCGTTAGGAAATGCGATATTAATATAGGATAGTGCGTCTTTGAAAGCGAAAACTGAAAGGAAGCGACTCGTGTGGATTATGGGGTTTTAGAGGAAGATCACAACGCGGCGTATCATCGCTTTATACCGGATACCAACGCGGTACAGCCGCGGGTTCATAACGCATCATCTCACGGTGGTTTTAACGGCCATTTCAGTCTCGGTGATGATTAATTTGGACCGCGCAGTAACCCTCTACAGGTTGCACGCGGTAGTATTTCGGGTGCGGGACTTATCAATGGCGGCTGATTCGAGCCACATTGGTTGAGATACTCCATCTCCACCAATTTTTTTACAGTTAACAATTTTCGTTTTATCGCCGCGTTAAACCCAACTTTTGTTGAAACGAAAAACTCTTTTTTTTCATCTTAAAGTAGGGATTGACCCTGTTATGAATTTGATTCGTAGATTTCGTTTGACTTTTTTTTCATTTGGTGTCCCTCGCTACAAAACCCGCCACACCTACCGGGAGCGAAACAGGGGGTTTGATTTTAAAACCGAAAATCGAAGTACGGATTTAACGTAGCGTTAAAAGCGAAAAGTGAAAATGTTTTAAAAATGGTGGAGCTCGAGTGTCATATCTTTTTTTTTCAATTTGTCCCTATCAACCACCGTACATACTCATCGTCGATATTCAGAGTGCGCAACGCGAACGACCTGGCTAAAGAGTACCGTCTTTGATTAATGGCTAGCCGTATACAATCGGTTCCTCTTCATAAACTGGAAAGCGGCCAGACGGTCAGATAGATTACCTGACCGGCATATAGAGTCGATATGCCGAGTATTTTCATTCGAAACGACAACAACAGCGTTAAAGAGTCGTCCCATTCATTCGCTCGATTAGCGGAACACATCTCAGGATGACACGCCAAATTCTGTTACATTGATCTGTCCCCGCGGAACAAAATGTTCGAGGAGATTTTCATAGCGCTTATTGAATAATCCGCGGCGTGACGTGATGAATAGTTTTATTAGGCAAATTGCGCCTTTGGTCGAGAGAAGAGAACTGCGCGATGAACGCGTAAATAGCCATACTTCACGTAGCGGCGTCGGTCTCCTTCTGAGACATCGCCACAAGAAGAAAAAACCGAAAAACTAGAGAGACGTGCCAATTGAACATTCGCCCATCAGCATTTTTGCGACGGTTGACATGGTCTTTCTAGTAGCGTGGGTATAGCTCAGCTCGTGGCACCACCTTGCTTCCATTCGAAGCGCCGGCGTGTAATCATTTTTCTTAAATCCTGCACCGTACTCATCCATTTGTGATTCGTTCGAAATTGTCTTTCATCTCGAAAATGGTCTTGATTTCACGGATTGGCTGTAGAATCGAAAAGAACCTAGGACATACGCTCCTTTGATATAATTCTAGATTCATTTTGCAGTATATTTCGATCTTTAAATTCGATTCAACCACGTTCTTGAACTGTGGCTCTTCAAACAGCAGTCAGATCTATTTTGTTTATCCATGGCGTTTAACGCTTTTGTTTCCGCAAAACAATTTTCAGCATATATACACGATTAAAAGCTAGCGGTACAGTAGGACATCCGTCAGGCCATAAAGTCGCTATTATCGCTTGTCATTTTCAATAAAGCAGAAAACCCCTGATAAATGCTGATGATTCAATTATTCATATAATGGCCCCGTATATAGCACGTGTCGGCAAAGTAGGTGCGTCCTGACAAACACTGTGAATTCGTTCGACGCTTCACGTTGATGTAGAATCGCTAGTCTATCGCTTTTTTACAATTAATTTGACGGCACCTGTATACGAGATTGTTGGTAAATGAAACCGGTAGTTTCGTAGTTGCGGATGGTATTATGAATAATTTGCCAGAGTTGACATCAAAGCCGGCAATGTTTGCAACGATGAACACGCGCGTCGTCGTTTTTCACGGCCACCGGTAATCGATTTATACCTCGCATATGAATTTCTAATTAAATTACGAAATACACAACGTAAGAAGCTTATTTACAACAGAATGTGTCCATGTTTTCTACAGACTCTCTCTCTCTCTCGCTATCTCTCGCTAAACTTCGAGCCAAACCGCTAGTCTCAAAGTTTGAAACGTCCAAAGGTGACAGGATAATCATATTTATAGCACCTGTCTTGTGGAACCAACAGCCTAAGTATAAGACAAAGTCCACCAGTTCAATGTTTTAAGAAGAATTAGAAAACTTACTTTTTTAGGGAAAATTTATAACTACAATTGATCTTAGTCACCTGTCAATTTTAACTTAATCTTTGTTATTCATTCCAAGTGTTTTTTAGTTAACTATTTTATCAGGTCGTACTGATTACAATTTGTAGGAGTGCGATATGAAAAAATAGATCATCATCAATTATCATTATCATTGTAGTTCATTTGGCAGCTGATATTAGCACGCTTAAATAACTTTTGCGTTGCACGAAAATGACCCCAAACTTCTCGACGCCTAAAGCAATCAAAAAGCCGCAAAGTCATGCAATAGCAAAGCGGTCTGTTCCGTGTGCAAATTCGTGAGGTGACAAACAACGTATAGCTAGACAGGCTGCTGGTTGATATGATATTACAGCAAGATTCTGAGAATTGAATGACAGAAACATGTCGTTAATATGTAGCACACATTCGGCGGTGTCTGCAGGCGATGCAAAAACTAGGATTCGTTGCATCATCATTTACCTAATAACCGTAGACAGTCTATAGCCGATTTACGTAATAACACGCATTCTGCTCGGGTACAAACCGTCACGCATTTTAGGTAAACTTCGCAGTTTTGCTCGTCGCAAAAATGATATTTTGACGGCGGTTTTTTATCGAGATGCTACGCAATGACATACTTCTTTTCAGCCTCTAGTCGAAGAGGAACCGAATCGAGATGAAGAGAAGTGTGACCGATTAGATAGTCTGCGCGAGGATTCGGGCAAAAAATTGCGACGTATTTCTCGCCGAGCTCGCTGTCGTCTGACCTCTTCAAGTCTATTCTCAGTTCGCTGGTACGAATCAAAGATCACATTTTCCCATTAAAGCACTCACATCTAACGGGAGAGACATACGGTTAACCCGCCGCGCACATCGCCCTCTTTGCTTTCATCCGACTTGTCCGCTATATAGCGACCATCGGTTGGAGATTTATATGGATAATCGCTTGGTCAGCAAGACGGGCTTTCAACCACTTGACGGCAAATTCGACAAGTTTTCAGGGTCTTCGCCATTCTTTTGACCGCAGCAGTATACCGATGCCTCGGCACAAGTATACGTGTATAATATACATGTATATCTTATATATAAAGTTCCTATAACCATATCACACACGCGTTAAGTACCAACGGTCAGCAGGTGCCAATGGTTTACGATGGCATAAAATTCGCAGCGTCCTCGGAATATATAACTATGAGGAAGACCGAACATGCACACTATGATCAGTAGCTCGTAAGATAAGCCGTAATGGTATCGCATTCGCTATCAGTGCGCAGTTATCAAGTGGGTTCGAGTCCTGCTGGCTGCTGACGGTATAACGCGGGTTACGCTTGAAAGGTCTACCCCGCCGAGGCCCCCGGTCTCACAGGAACCAAGGGTCTCAACGAGGTAAACCATTGAAAAATAAACAAGAACACTTTAACTAGACGTTAACGCAATATGGATCTGCGACATTTTTAAGATGATTTGACGGAATGAACAATTCTCGCTATTTCACACGCGCAGTTCATGTATTTATTCAACGCATTTGTTGAAAAAATGGCAGAAAATTTACACCGCTAACGATATACTCAAAATCAAACGTCTGGCCTTGTAGTGTCTGGGGAAGGGGAGTGCTTGTTAGAGCTTAATTACTGATATTTAGATGTGTTTTAAGGAAATTGTATCGCATTTTCTCACGAGGGATCACAGTCGTCGCAAGTACGATTGAAAAATATACTTCCAACAATATCGATCGAAATTCGTTTTGGCTTCGATTAACCGGCTATCGCGCCAGATGTCGCGACTAGTACTCTTGTCGTCGTCAAAACTAGTTCACTATCGATCAACTTTAAACATAATCTTACCGAATCTCCCGCATTCTTTATTCATACATCATCACAGGACCGACTTCATATGCATTGAACGCGCAGGAAAGAACCTTCGTTTCGGCGCGTTTATGCGCGCTCATTTTCGTTTGTGCACCGCGCGGAAACGAAACGTTTCATATTTGCACGGAATTTTTCAAAACTCATTCACGCTCGCCACCTGAACGAGAGGTATATATAGGGACATCAAGAAGTATTTACAATTATAAATCATAACATAAAATATGAAATAAACAATGTTTGACGGAGAAAAAAGCAACAACTGTACAAATATGTTACATCGAAGACAAATACAAAAGTTTATTACTATTATTTACATGGGACCGGAATGTTAAACAAAGTTTTAAATCCTAGAATGACGACTTCGTTCCCCTGATTAACTTCCCTACTAAAGTTTTAGAACATATCCATAATTTCCGGCTTCCACGTTTACGCAAGTCTAAAGAAAGAGTCCGTCCCAAACTGATCGTCTATTAGGAAGATCGAATATCTACTAGCGAACCTGGCGGATCCTCGCTTGCCACGACTGGAATCCTCGATTACCGCAGTAGCGTTGAGGGTTCCGTGCTAAAAGGTTTCTGTTCTTCTATTCGCAATACGCAAGGCAAATTACTTTGTAAGTAAATAATCGTAGCACCGCTTGCTGCCACGACAATTTGACCGACCTGTCAACGACGTAAATTATGATGAATTCGCGACCGATGAAATGAACGCCTGCGCTCATTCGCGGCCACGATCCAGTGCGGCGAAATCAGTCAACGAAACGGTGGCTGAAATGAAATGAGCCGTGATGCGCATTTCCGACAACCATTCGCTGTTGATTAAGTGATATTTTACATCAGCATTATCCCTCTAATCGGTTTCAACTGTATCCTTTCTAAGCGCAGTTACCGTTCAGTAACTTTCTATGGGTTCAGCCACGCTCAGCGAATTCATTTAGGTTTTACTCTTTCCAAAATAGGAGTTTAATTTACGTAGTTTAGTTAAGGTTAGTTTTTATCAAGCGATATGAATTATGATTTCACTGGTCTTTGCGCCATCCTCCAGACCGAGCTCCACAGTTTTGAGGTTAATTTGTTTAGAGGGCTGTCTTACGCCCGACAAGCTGTATAACCACTGGCAAAGTATAAGGCTTAGTTTATTGGTCTACGTGTTAGCACGCTTAACTCTTTAATGTCCTACGCACCTTTTCGAGTCAACCAAGGTGGTCGGGAATAGGGCCTGTTCCATTCTGAATATATATTCTGTCCCCGACAACCATAATGATTGTTGACTCCTAGAATTAGTGGAAGCTTATTGATGGCAGTTGATGGGAAATGTGCTATCACACACTCACCTTTGATGTTTGTGGTTAATTTCTCTTTACGAAAACCGGGTTCGGTCCCCGGTCAGGGCGCGTAATGTCAGTCATTTAGTCGGCGTTAAAGGAAACATTTTAACCTCTCTCAAACTTAAGTAGCGCTTCGTGCGCGCTGAGGGAATTTTCAAATGCTTAATGCATCGATAAAAAAAATCAGTGGAAACAAACAAATGAAATGTGAAATAAAAAAAGACAACATTCAAACGGGAAATGTTTAAGAAAAGGGCTAATGGATTTTAGTTTTATGAGTACCTGTCGTTTCAATTGAGAAATTCCATTCAAATGCGTCGATTTGTTTTCTTCCGCACTCGGAAAGTTCTCACTTTTTTGCAGAAATTCTTGGAAAACTGAAAATTCTGGATGAAAGGCACGGCTAAAACACACGTAGCGTCCGATTATAGCACCCGGATTTTAGAATGAGTTCGATAAAGATGTAAATTCAATAAATGTTTCGGGATCCTATCCCCCCTCATCGGGTGTGTGGATATCCCCTCATCAGATGAAATAGTGAATCAAATGATTAAAACTACAATTTTATATGCAACGTATAGATGTAAACGTATTAAATGATTTTTCGTTTTAAAGCGGGTCTTAAAAATTCCTGAATTCTTGAATCATTAACGTTTTATTTTACGAATGGATATCATTATTATGTTAAAGGTAAGATCCTAATTGTGTTTACATCTGTTTATTCTGGTATTGATTTTGTAACAGTTTTTATCAAAATAGCATCGGTAGTGATAATCATTATATCTGACCTGTTGGTCGTCCCGGAAAGGCTTAGAAAATGTAAATGGTGTAAATGGTGTCGAAACTAAATATTTAAAAGAAAAATTTTACTTTGAAAAATACGCGCAGCTCATATGTATTCTGTCGATGTTGTAAACGTTTTGAGACAAATAGAGCTTTGAAGGTAAACTTGATTTTATTAGAAAGAGAAGCTTTCGCTAGTCGCTTTATCAGGTAAACGAGCGACTCAGCTACTGTATACTAATGTCTATTTCAACCTGACTTGAGCGCATTCCGGGTGGCCTAGCTCGCTCATTTTTGGTAGTACATACCTGATAAAGGTCTTAGTAGGACCAGAATGCACTGGCAGCTGACCTTAAACATTGTTTTTTAATCCACTTTAAACTGTATTGAAGGATATCCAAAAAGTCTTTATTGAAAGGGGTACATGAGAGAAAAGAGACTCCATGTTTTCAAAGTTTAACAATATGTCTCCATGCCTACCAACTGAAGTATGGTATGTAGGCATGGAAACATATTGTTAAACTTTCAAATCATATTAGTAGCGAAGTCTCGTAGTTTTAATGAAATCAAGTAAACTTTCGAAATACAATTCGTCTTTACGTTTACAGCGTCGACAGAATATACGTACGTTTAGTTCGACGAGGGTGCGGTGATTAGCGAATCGTATGACATCGCAGGAGGCCATTAGTCGGTTGCATGCGACTAAATAGCGACGAATTCCGCACAAAATGAACACGAATCGTGTTTCTCGACGCTAGTAATAAAACTAGCTGTGAATGAGCGCGGAAACTGTCGTTTGACCGGATCTCGGCGTTAGTCGTTATGGTTAAGTCGGTGAGCTGTATAACGGTCGGCGGGTAATGCTTCGCGACATGTGTCGAGCGGTTAAAAACACCGCGCTCGGAAACGACAGCGTATAATACACCAGTCGCGTAACGGCTGTCCGCGGTCGAACCTTTTTAACAACATGTGAATTGCTCCGGGAATTCACGATGGACAAGTCGTGAATTCATCTACCAGAAAGAATAACTGTTCTCGACTGTTGTATATACTTTATCACTGATTCTTCTCTTTTTCACGAAGAAAGTTTTTCACCGAATATAGATTTTTATCGAGAAGAAAAGTCGTATCTATTACGCTCGCCATTTTCAAACTTGCTCTTGTCGTTAAAAAAAGAAAAACGATAGCCCACGCGTGGCCGTCATCGTTTTAATATGCGCAAAAGCGATGGGTGGTTCTTTACGGTCGAGAAGATTTATCAGCTCAGAGATGATGTCCATTATGCTGAAATATGAGCAGGGTTTGAACGGACAATTGAACTCATTTTGGGCAGCTCTCAGTAACGTTAGTTCTATGCATGTCATATCATATTTTATATACTGCATAATTTATGAAGTATATACTTGCGGTTATTTTTGTCCCGCTTTTTGTGACGCTACCTCGTCCAGTTCAGGTTTGCCGGAGGCTTTTGTGCGGCGGACAATTTGCGCGCTATTAGCCAGGGATAGTGCGCTGCAGGCTGCTCGCTTCGAAAAGTGGTCCTACACGATCTATCGGCATTGTGTTCATGTCATCTACTGATGATTGGAGTCGATTTTTGCCCATCCCAGAGCGGCAGTATGGACCGAGCGGCGCGCGCTCGAATTTCCCAGTATAACCATCGTAAACACGAACGGACTCGGAACTCCAGTTCTGCATCCTGATAATTTCGTCTCGTATACACAACATTTAATATGAATCAGTTTTCTTGTAATTGCGTGTTTGCGCCGATAAGGAAGAAGCCCTTCGGAAATTGTAATCAATTCCCTGGTCAATGTTAGACTCTCGTGTTGCGATTTTGTAATCATAAAACACGCCGATTATAATATCTCGATCGACTTCAGCGTACGTATCCGACGTGTTCGTGCGTCCTTCCATTTAACCGCGTAACCACCACATCAAACCTGTCGTGTGTATTAACATTTTCTTTCATGTAGACTAAAGGTAGCGAGAATACCCCGGGTAAATGTACCCTATCAGATTATGACAACGGTTATCACTATCAAACCAGCCTCATATCGCTAAGCGATAAATTCAATCATGTTGGTTAATACTTGATGCGTCTTTACCAGGTCTGGCGTCTCGATCACAATATGCTGGCGCTATGCCTCACTGCGCACATCCACTGCCTCGTGCTTACAGGTCTTCAGAGCGGTCTGTATATAATAAAAATCAGGCGCGCTAATCTGATGTCAGTTACACCGAGGCACGGAACAAGAAACTTAATTTTTCTCGCTCGGAACAAGAAAAGAGACCAATGCACTGACGCGCACCATATGAGACAAAAACACACAAAAATCTGCTGTCGTGTGCGTGCGGCTTAAGCACAAACCGAGACTAGCATCGATTCGACGGTGGTCAGGATGCTCGTCATGCTACTCTCCTCAAGCCACGGCACCTATAGTCATCAAATATGGCAATACACGACCGGATATGGGTAGAATGTCCTAAGGTGGTTACAATTTCTCAATGTTCGATGAAAAACCTTAGAAATAACATCTTTGTGTGTCTCGGTGACGTTATTACCGCTTTCTAGCAATTTCTACAAGCTTTTCAACAATGAATGGATTTTGTGTCAGTGCACGCTTAGTTCACCATTGAACTCTCTAAAATGAATAAACCTACTTTAACTTATTTCACCTTATTTCGCAAATTAGTTCGTTTCTCCGAAACAAGAAACACTATTTCCAACATTGTTTCCGTTAACGATGTTTCTTGTTTCGTAGCGATAAACAAAATCGCGAGAAAGGTAAAAACAGTTTTGCTTGTGTTTCCCGTTTCGTGTCTACGTTGCATCCAGCGCATGAGCGGGGCCTTAGCAAAGAAGCGCTATAGGAAACGTTGCCTTTTTTAAGATTGAGTAATCGGCCAGCGAGCGGGACTGCAAATTCATGCGGTCAGAATTTGTTCCTGTTGTGAGGCTGCCCGCGGATTAATTATACGGATTTTTCGAGTCAGAAACGAACGGTGAACGCTGTTTTAAAAATGAATAGAATTCATAGAATTCGCCGTACGGAAGATCTCCTATTTCTATATTGCAATACGCCGTCGGTCGCTCGGTCGGAAAATCAGTGACGACAAGCCCCGTCTGGAAAACGATACGCGAACGAAAAATAAAGTGAACTAAAAATCTAAATCGCGTCTCGATCAGAAGTCGAGTATCTGTTTCGTCTGCGAATTGCATTTTTTTTACGTAAACTCGAAGTGTATAGAATATCATTCTGGAATTCGTTGACGTTTAGGGGGGAAGCGCAGGTAATTATGCTTTAGTACCACAGCTCAGAGCGGCGTGTCCTTATGCATCGAAGATGAGAACATACTCGTTAAACGGAGGCTTCGCTAACGATACTAGAAGCACACTTCAGCGAAAAACCGTAATGTTAACTAAAGATATTATCGACAGTCATAACAGGTGAGGATATCAACGCAATTGCCTTCTGGGCAGTCGTTAATTTGAATTTCAAAATCGAATGCTTAATACGGAATTTCTCGCAGGCGTCGTCCGTCGCGTAATTCATAGTCACATAACCGGAACCTAATTTCACACGACAAGCGACACGTGAACCGAATTACGGGTACCGATCCTACAGGTTCTGCCGTCGACACGTCTGCCGAAATAGTTCGCTCGTGATTAGGTCGTTGCGATGACACATTTGAAAATTGTAATTGCCGAAGGCGCTGGAAACTGGAAGCTGGAAGTTTACAGACTAGATTCGTTTTCATATATTAGCCGTTAATAAAGAGCGTATACACCGCTGTTATTCTCCCCTGAGATGCGGTATACGCAATGATGAAATATTGATTGATAACAACGATTATTTCATTGGCGTTAATTCAAAATGAAATCGTGCGCGCGTTTGGTTCTGTTGCTTCCGAAGTAAGATCGTATTAACAGTTTTCGAAACAAGCGTTTGGATCTACGCTTGATTCTGTTACTTCCGAAGTATTAAATCGTCTTTTCGAAATAAGCAGGAGATTATTCGATGTACGTAGAAATGTCAGTTCTTATCAGAAAATATCTGGTCCAATTTCAACGGCTCGGAGCCGGTTAGGCTGTAGTACTAACTTTAACCTAGCCGTTAACTCACTTGAGTTTGTCCACAATTAGGTTTTGACTTGGAGTTGAAACATTGAAAATGAGCTTAATTTAACTGGGAGTTAACTATAACTCACTGTGGAACCGGGTCCAGGTTAAGATAAGTTAATACCGGTCTATTAAATGAACTTTCTATAGGTTTTATTACCAGTCATATTGAATATTCTTGAGAGCAAATAAATACTTATAATATGGGTTTCTTAATTTATTATCTTTATAATGTTCACGAATTAAATCTGTATTTAGCGGGTTATTTTAGTAGAATGATAGTACGAGTATGATATTGATGTATAATTCTCATAATATTCAAAGGAACAATTTTATTATGAAATTAGTCGACATAAAATCAGCAAAGCTTTTTATTAATCGTAAATGAATTTATGTTGAGATAATAACTCAACATAAAATCGGCAAAACTATTCATTAATCGTAAATGATTTTATGTTGAGATATATCTCAACTAAAAATGAAATTCTCATTTCTCGTAAATATTGTCCCCGGGACGCTTCCGTAATTAACTGTATCAACAGATGAACACAAAAGATGATCTTTATCGAGCTAAGCACCAGGTATCAGTTATCTCAGTCTGTTTGTTCCAGATGAAGAACTAGCATTACAACAAGTATTTCATCTTCATAGAAAATGACATGTACTGTCATGATTTATTTGTAAATACGCATCACCCAGTTTAAGGACACTTTCTCTAATCGTTTCGATGGTGTCTCCGTTAAAGCTCGGCTTTTTTGTACTGGCGCGATTCGGGGCTTGTCACTATGTGACGTCAGTTGTCTCGTTATTTTTCAAACTGTAGAAGAAAGCTGCCGAAACACTCGGTCGCTCCGACTGCGCTCCGACTGAATCGTCGGATTAGATTAGCGTCGACGGCGTATGAGATAACGATGAACCGACACGACTGAGATGTCTGAGAATCAGTGCCATGTATATGTATATATATATACTTGTTAAATGTGAAGATTAATATGATCATATCAGTCATATAATTACACCAACTTTCTCTCCCTCTCCCTCTCCCTCTCCCTCTCCCTCTCCCTCTCCCTCTCCCTCTCCCTCTCTCCCTCTCTCCCTCTCTCCCTCTCTCCCTCTCTCCCTCTCTCCCTCTCTCCCTCTCTCCCTCTCTCCCTCTCTCCCTCTCTCCCTCTCTCCCTCTCTAAATTGAGTCTCTCCCCGGCGCCTGGTAAGTTAAGAACGAAAACAAGCAACCTCACACGATTCAGTACTCATGCTGTACTGTGTAACTAGATATAGTCAAACATGGGATTATCAGTTTATCTGGTCAATTTAGAACTTGGGAGGCATTCGAATTACTTGCACTGAGAAAAGACAATATAGTCTAACTCTATATCAATATTATAATCTGACACTCAATTTCGATCGTTTGTGAGTTGTGTTTTTGGCCGTGTTTCGTGTAATCATCTGTATTGAAAAAATATAGGAATAACCATAGAAGCGATAACATTAAAAACCTCATTTTCTAATGAGTAAATACAGTTTATTCACACGAACGTTTTCGGGATCATCGTTATTTTTCAAATTCACTTGTATTTCACTTGTATTTCACCTGATGAGGGGATATGATCCCGAAAACGTTCGTGTGAATAAACTGTATTTACTCATTAGAAAATGAGGTTTTTAATGTTATCGCTTCTATGGTTATTCGGATATTTGAACTCTCTTCCTAAGATCTATGAAAAAATATAAGTACGAATTCAAAGATTGACTTGAGCAACTCGAGCAGTTCTTATGACAGTGAAAAAGATATATGTATAAATTCATGATTTCCCAGCATTTTCTACATACAACATACAGTCGATTTGATACGGTACGGTGGGTTTCTTTTTGAAGCCTTGCACAAAGAATGAATATTTATACCCGTATATAGGCGACGATGTCGGTTATGTCGGCGTACCGCAACCGTATATTCCTCGTTCATCAAAAGACTGGTCAGAATCTGACCAGATTTTGCGCACGACAAGCATGATAAAAAGCCTGGTGTCGTGTTTCGGGTCCTTCGAGTATCATTTCGCAACAAAAAGTCCACTCCCGCGGTAATTACATACACGAGTATAGACCTCACAGGCCGCTTTGTGCGGGCATTTCCCGTCGATAATGTGTGTATACTTTTTCCAATTTCTTTTTTTTTCTTTCGCGTTAACAAGTTGCGTCATGGTAAAAAGGAAGGTCGACTTAGTCTTTTATTTGGCCTATTTTTTGATCGGTCGGAACTCGACGTATCGATTTAGACGATGTTGATTATAACGTTTTATTACTTCGAATAGTTTAAAAACTTTGAAAATTTTTTGTTTGAACATTTTGAATGCTGAGTAAGGCTTTATCATCCACTCCAGTGGGAAAAAATTGAGCTACTCGTCGGATTAATGTGTTATATTGAAAGGTACTTGAGTTTCGCGTCAGACGGGTGTGAAAAGTGCCTCTACAAATCCGTCAATATTTCATACGCGTCATATATGAATTCTATACCGAGAATTCGAATTACACCACGATTTTTATGAACTCAAACTCGGTTAATTCGATCGGTGCACGTGTTTTGTACGCCGGTCAAACCCTAAACCGAAAATCCATTTTTTCTGTAGATTTTTGGATGCTTTTGATGTCGCCTCGATGGCTGATAGTGAAATAGGTAATACGATTTTCAAAGTGCGGCGTATTTTTCTAAGAGCTATTGCGCAAAATGACGAGATTCTAAAATCTAATTTTATTGAACCTAGTTTTACGACGGTATTCGGCGACAAGCTTGTCACCTCGAACGCACTTTCAGTGAAGGGTTGCGCCGATAGCGGATCTGTATTGCGAACACTCTTTTTTTTGAAAATGCTTACATGAAGTGGTTTTGTTCGTTCGGCAACTTGTACACGCAAACCAGTCGTTGAATTCGAGTAGGTTTTAATTAGTTCTACCGATATCAAACATGAACCAGATCCAGAAAAGGGATGGAATTCAGGTTTGTAGTGAATATTGCTGGTTTCATGGAGCAATTATCGTCCATCATCATATTCGTCATCATATCGACGCGTTGAAATTCGTTACATCATAGCATTAGAAAAAAAAACAATTTATCATTACATCGTATTGTAGCATAACTAAATCTATGATCATTCTGTTTTCTCCATTTCGACTGAATCGTTAAAACTGTCGCTATGTCGTCTCATTCTTGTTCATGTGTGTTTTTCTTTTATTTCTAGATGAAAACCTTGACAATCGTAGGCATAATAACGCTGGGCTTACTCTTAATAATGATCGAGGACGGCCAGTCGAGAACAACCGTTGACATTGGAGAGTAAGTAAACGTTTGGTTATAACGAGAAATAAACAGAAAATGAAATAATTGTAGACATTTTACATCCTACTACAAAGATAAGTATAGGCAATTGCAAGATGGAAATCGAGGCACGTTGTCTACAATAGAACTACCGACTGTGAGATCAAGAAATTATAAAGAAGATATAAATTCCAATTTGAAACCTTTCTAAAAACTTCTTCAAGATCGTTTGACCTTATCGAGAAAACGAACAAATTGGCGAGATTACACCATTATACAATGATAGAGAAGATATGGGTAATGTCCTGGTTAGGTTCCCATGCCCGTAAGGCAAAATGGCATTAATTAACAATATATCAAACATGTTACTTTGAAGTACAAATTAATCTTATTAAACAACTCAATGGTATATACAAAATAAATACATGCTAAGGTCCAGAGGACATTACAAGCAATTACAATTGTTATTGAAATGACAGTGACATTGACGGTGATCAAAAATTAATAGAAGCACATAAACTGATAATTACACTAAAGGATGATAATGATAATGATAATGGTAATGATAGTAGCAACGAGTTGTAACAATAAAATTAATAATAATGATAAATAATAACATGAAATAATAATAGATAATAGTAAATATCAATAACAATAACAATAATGATGATAATGATAATGATAATTAAACATGTAACTGATGAGTCGTATAGAGGAAAGCCGTGTTTTACTGTTACCGTGATATCAAATCAATACACGTGAAAACGGGTCGTACTGTGTATATAGGTAAAACCGATTCTATTTGAAACTACGAGCCTTCGCTACTAACCCGTAGTAACATCATCGGGTGCATTTTTTCATTTGCCCGATGAAGCTATATTTTTTTTTCAAATCTTAAGATTATTTGCCGTAAAAGCTGAGCGGCCGGTTGTAGAAAGCTCCGTAACAAACTAAATCACACCCACTGGAGTCAGGTGGGGGACTGATCAGTTTAGAAAATGGAACAATTGAAATTACAGGATAAAGAAACATAGAAATCTCCAAGCTCCGCTTCAATAGATGTTAACAACTTGCGGCCGAGGAGTATTCAAAACATCAAATTTTCCTGTACAACATTTGCTTTTAGCACTGCCCTTATTGTTAGTTTTTTGAGGTATCAAAGTTATAGATACATACATGTACATTATATACTTTAAGTGCACAAGTAGCGAAAACTCGTGGCACGATCGGCACCTCTTCTGTGGAACGCGCTGCCTATCGACATAAAGTAGGCAAGCTCGTTAAATGCTTATAAGTCGTCATTGGAGACTTTATAGAAAACATTTTACGTAATTGCTCTGTTGATTATGTCGTATTGCCGAATTTTATTTTGCACTTTAGGAATATGGCGCTCTGTAACTTTTTATACAATAACAGTAATAACAATAATTCCAAATGAAATCATATAACCTACTGAGTACTATCTGTTTTCATTTGTATTAATTGCATTATCAGGTCGACAGTTAAAAAAGTAACACACAATAACGAAGCGTCGAAATTTATTTTCCAGATTAAACCACAAACTGTTGGAGAGATATCTGGTAGCTTGTGACTGGTGCGCGACGTTCGGACCGGCCATAGCGAGTAAATGTCGTCGCGGGGATCTGATCACGTTTCGACTGTGTCTACTCGCGCGCGGCGAGTCGGAAAAACAATACAATTTACCCTGAACAGACCGCTTATCACCTCCGCCCTTCCTCTGGGCGTGTCCGTCGTTGGTGACGTCATCGATACTGCCACACGCGTCGCGATGACGTCATCGTTAAATACGGACGTTCCGGCTGACGGGATTCGCGGCGGGATAGTTACTAATTCAGTGACGTCGTCATTGGGATACAACCGACAATGCCGGCTTCTAGCTGCTCTGTGGAGCTTGGACTATCAAACGTATTTTATCATTCTGTTCATCAGCATTTCGAAGCTTCTTATTTGAATAAAGTATCAACAAAGCCCCATTTTCCGATGCACCCAATATTCATTCCGGTTATTTTGATTATACTTTCTTCCCACTGGCACTTAACACGTTTTTATTGCGTTTTTATTGCGATCGGCCGCACCTTCATCGAGACAAACGCCATCATCTTGTTTACTTCTACTGAGAACGGTTTTTTGTAAATGCTGGATCATTGCGGAAAACGAAAGTCACCGAGGTTCATCAACAATATCTTCACTCATATACGATACGCCAATAATGACGAGAACAACAATAGGTTTTGGATACCGTTAGCGCCCATAAATATTCTCCAACGATAAAGCTATCCTAATCATTCCGATGATTAGTCCTAGCGCGCGTTCAACCGATCATAAATTGAGCGAGGGGATTAGCGATTTGTTGACTAGCGGCAAAAAACGATATAAACCCGCAGGTATACACGGTGAGACATGAGCGGCGGCCGCGGCGACGCTATCGAATCATCTAGTGGTGTCCGGTGATTTCCCTCGAGGTTTTATCATCAACCTCGTAAACCACGACGACAACAAAAGGGTGCTGATGAATAGACGATACGGCGGCCATCTTCATCGCTTCGTATCATTAGTAAAAAAGTTCGCCAGCCGCGTACGCAAAATGGCCGCCGATTCGGGCCGTATTGAAACAAGGAATACGAGACTCGATCCCCACCAATTCTTAACACGAAAATCTATCCTATCGCCACGTAAGCCGCGTCGAAGAGAAATTTTTTTTGTGTTACTAATCGGTAGAGGTGTCACTTTTTTTTCTTTAACACGGCCCGAATCGGCCACAAAATGAGCTACCTTACCGTGGATTCGATCTCAATTATGCTAGATTATACGCAATTATCAATAAAAGTACGGGTTCTCTGCATAATATTGAAATTGAATGTGCAAAATATGATCGAATATGTCTATGATGTATAATCACAGCTATAGCAACCTAGTTTTATTCCGAAACCGCATTCAATTTATTAAAACGGATTTAGTAACCATGAACTGTTTTTGTGTCTATCTCCTCAACTGTAGCTAATATCGTTAATACCCCCCCCCCCCCCCCGCCGAACGTTCGTTTCTGCCGATTCACCCTCAGAGAATTTACGCCGAGTAACGCCGATTATTATTCGATTATCACGTATTCCATTCGCGAAAAAAGACAATATTTCAAAGGCGCCAGGAGAGAAGGAAATAATCAGGCAAATTTTTTGTTTCGGGTTTCGTTTTATGTTTTTGCGCCGGAATTCTGATGGAAGATATTTTTGAAACGAATAAAACGATTTTAATACGAAAGAAAATGCGCGCGTTGTCCATTTTGTTTTTTTTTTTATTTGTTGTTGTTGTTTTGATTCGGGAAATGCTCCAGTCAGTGTAGCGTAGTTGACGTCATCCTCCCCCGGCAGGGATTCGAACCTGATGGCATCGAGATTGCCACGGCACGAAACCCTGCCATAATCGACCGTGTGCGCAGATACACGCGCAGTTCAGATGATGCGATTTTTAGCCAATCAGAAATCCCGTTTTATTTTAGCCCGGGTTTTCCCATTTATAGTTCTTCCTTGAAATTTGCCTCAACGATTATACAACGAGCAATCTGATTGGTGCCGCCAGTTTTCGTTCGGAAAGCTGCGCATGTACCTGCGCACCCGGTCTACTGATGCAGGGGTTCGTGCCGTGGCTGAGTGTAGCGATGCCATCAGGTTCGAGTCCCTGCAGAGGGAGGACGAGTTGACGTATGTTAACACCTACGCTGTACGTACTGTGTAGTATTCGGTATCCGATACCGAATCAAAGACGCCAACGAGGAATACGAATTACCGACTTATCGAAGATCATCGTTTCTCTTTTACTACCGTGAAGTCAATCAACGCTAACAACCGCATTAGTTTTACTTTCTGTACGGGCTACATCCTTATCACTTGTGTATACACTGACTCGGGTACGGTGATGAAGATTGCTGTATATATGAATACTTTCTAATTCTAGAAAAAAAATATTTCCTGACATAAGACTATAAAACTTCAGAATCATTAATGTCTCGATCGGGCGAGATTTTTATTTCGAATATACGCTGCTTATTTACTATATATAGATGTCTGATCCCTTTGGCCTACACAGTTTCAAAGTGGATGATAAAATTCCAGCGCAAACAATAGAATATTGTTTCCGTAATACACTTAATAGATTGTGACATAGAAAATCGTATACTCGGCAAACTGTAGAAGTGTGGCTGATCGCGCTGGACGAGTAGGCGTCGAGCGTTCGCGAGGAGATTTTCTAAAAAAAACGTCCATACAAAAGAAGATGATTTTGCAATGTCTGTTTACATTTACGTTGCTGTTGACTAATGCTTTATGTGACAAGGATGAAGGTAAGTTGACAGGTTGTTTGTGATGAAAAGACTTGATGCCATCAACGCGCTCTGTGCGGGGTTAAAAACGTCTGGATGCGAAGAAAACGGAAAATATAGTTAATTTTGAATCCCCGCTTTCGGCTTAAATTTCAAGTAAGTGAACCTGCTTTCTTTCAATATGAAGCGACTGGAGCCGCACAACCCCATCTTCAAGCCAGTTTAGAATTGGCGATGTTTGGAGTTATGTCATTGATTTGCGCTTAGCGTACACCAATATAATCAGATTCCTATTCCATCAACGTTGCAAGAAACCCAGCAACCACAGCGAGCCCGGAACTCATTTTGGTACCGATCTTTTGTATTTTCCCTTTCTTTCGCATACAGGCTTCAGAGTCTATCGTGACTGACATATTGTCTTAGAATAGACACTTTAAAATGGGCTATATACTTTTAACAAAAACCCTATTGCTTTTCTCCGGACTAATATAATCATCATTTTCCGTCCCCTTTCGAAGCAGATAATCGCCAAAAGTTAATTAAAGCCAATGGCTCTTGGAAATCTACCGAATTTACTAGGATTTTAACCCCAATATCCACAGATTCCGAGTGTCTTGATTTTGATTCACTCCTCGGTTCGTCCCCCAGAGGGTCTAAAATTCATTTGCATAGGTTTTAAAGGCTTTTGAATGATATGTATAGGCTTGGAAAGTTTCTTGTTGTATAACGTTGCTCGTAAGAACATATTGTTCCTAAGAGGTTTGAATGTGGATTAAAGCCCGAGTATCATTTTATAGTCAATAGTTAAGGCAGAATGAGTAGAAACTGTTTTGTATTAGAGCCGGTAGGTCACTGTTCGTCAGCATTCTTATCAAAGCATAAAGCATATCGACAGTTTTCGCTGCGATATGGCTTCGTGGAAACGTCTTAGAATGTCAGACTCTGGATCGACCGTAGTTTTCGAAATATTTTTCGTTGTGTTAGCCAGTTCAATTACTGTACGTCAAAGTTGTTATCAGTGTCCAGAACGATAAAATAGTTTACGCATCGATTTATTTCTAAAATAAAATGAAGAATTTAATGATCGATTATTGGCAGAAAACCCATGATCGCTGCTTCGCAGTTCAAAGAATCAGATTATAGAGATAATACATTTACTTTAATCAGGTGAAACTTGTAAAACTACCACAACCGGTAAAGAATACAGAGGACGTTTGGGCCAAACAAAATCTGGTAAAAAGTGTCAAGCCTGGAATTCTCAATCACCTCATAAACATACCCGCTACGATATGCTCTCCGACCAGGGCACAGCTTCCAATTACTGCAGGAATCCTGATGATGAACCTTTAGGACCCTGGTGTTATACGATGGACCCCGATACACGCTGGGAGTACTGTAATATAAGGTTCTGTCCGGGGATGGCTCCTGAATGTAAAACTACACGGACAGGTCGCGATTATCAAGGCATAGCGAATACGACTCGAAGCGGTTTGAAATGTCAGCGCTGGGATAGTCAAACACCGCATAATCACAGTGCATATTCGATGCTGGTCGATAAGACAACAGCGGAGAATTACTGCAGGAACCCGGATAATGAACCGGACGGACCGTGGTGTTATACTCTGAATCCCGGTAAACGCTGGGAGTACTGCGATATAGAGTTCTGTGAATGTAAAACCAGTAAAAAAGGCGCTGAATATCGCGGCGAAACGAGCGAAACACGAAGCGGTTGGAAATGTCAGCGCTGGGATAGACAAACACCGCATAAACACAGGTTATATTCGAAGCTGGACGATAAGACAACAGCGGAGAATTACTGTAGGAACCCGGATAATGAACCTGAAGGACCGTGGTGTTATACTCTGAATCCCGGTAAACGCTGGGAATACTGTAACGTACCATTATGTTCGGGTAGGTGTAATCGATTTCAACTTTAGTAAAACAATAGACACTCGGCTCGACGGTTGTTTCGGTAATAGACCATAAACTGTTTTATCCAGACGTCGCCGCGAAGGCAAGAACTACGTCAGCGCCGTCTATACAGACTACAACGGAACCAAGTTCTACAGTTTCACCTACACAGAAAACAACAGAACCAACAACAAACCCAGCAACCCGTAAGACTTTCCAATTGTTGCAGACGTTGATCTTATATTAATTATTATATATGGTCAATTTAAGTAACCGTTTTTTTTAAAGTCTCATAGTGCTTGTTCGCACGTTGTCGTATCGAAAGTAATTTGTAAGTTCAATATATTTGAGGTGATGTACTACATTGACGACGTAGTTATATCAGTCATATTAAGTTCGAATCCCCGACGATAAACATTCTTTTACATTTCAATTTTTAATTTCCAAAGATATGCATATTTGTGATGCTGCTATCCAGTAAAAACCCATTATTGCTGCTTTGCAGCTATATTTACTTTTTAGAATTATATAATCTTCACCCCATGACAGACGGTCTTCCAGAAAATGTTTAATGTTGTAAGAAAATTCCGCATACATTTTTTAAGTACATGAAAGTTACTCGGGTAGTATTGTAGCTATGCGGGACCGTAGTTCCGATAGTTTTTTTTTATTTTAAAAGATTATCAAACAGAAACGTTTTCCTCTTACAACTTTCTCGATCTAATACAAGTATATATATATAAGATTTTGTTCATTTATTTAGACCTTCGTTATATCAACGGGAATCAAAACCATATCTGAGCATCATTTTTTTCCGGAGAGGGCTACTAGACCCCCGTTCAGTTCCAACAAAACAAAAAAAACTTACCCTCCCATATTTTCCTCACACCTACCCTATTAGAAAATAATCTTAAGTTGGATTGATCTAATCGACGCGCTTCATTATTCTTTTTGGAACGTACTAAATGCTTCTAGCACTCTTCGCTTGTGTGCTTTAGAAAAAAAGTTTTACAACGATAAACATCGTTTGATTACGGATCTAATGAAAGACTACGAGACCAACATACGACCAGCTATCGGCGTTAAACCGAATAAACCCCTCGGCAAGAAAATCACTATCAAAATGGGCATCGATATTGCGGCCATAGCGGCAGTGGTAAGTAAGGCATTTCACCGAGAACAGCTATCGAGTTTCTTATGTATAAAAAAATGATAATGCTTACTTCTGAAAAATAATACGTTATGCTACCATTTGAATTGATAGTACATCGATGTATTAAAGTATTGAAATAATTCAGTCTTGTGCTACCTTTTCCTTTTATTTATTTTTCACTTCACAACCTCTTGACTCATTTGTTCATTTATCATAAGTCAGTTTGTTTTTTCTTTTTGTCATTGTTTTATTTGTTCTCACAGAGGTCTATGTCCCATAGATTACAGCCTCCAGGCTCCTCTGTGGTCCCCTCCATGATTCTGTTAAGACTTTTTGTTTTGTATTAAGTTGGATATAGGAGAAAACAGATATCATATCCTAACGTATCGTACCAAAAACGAAACATTAAGAGCGATTCAATTGAAAGTATAAGAGTCTGATAAATATGATTAAATGAGTGTCTTATGAAAATTGTACTGAATTCCAGAATCCTGCTTACAGTCTAGTCTGGCCTAGAGGTCAAGTAGAGATAGTAAGTTCAAGCAAATGAAACATCATCTCATTTCATTTCTGCTGAAATATCTAAAACGCATATTCATTCGTGCGGGTACGATTTTCATGTACGAATAGGTGTGGAAAGATTCGAGACTCTCGTGGGACCCAAAAAAGTATGGCTCCATCGACTCCGTTTCGCTGTCCATCGGAAAAATCTGGAAACCCAAATTTCAGATAGTACACGGGTGAGTAAGACTCCTCAAATACGAACCAGAAAATCAGATTCAGCTGTATTTCGACTGGGGGAAACATAAAAAATGAACCAATCATGACTATTTACAACTGCACGTGGATTGGATGCAAGTTACTATATATAGTGAATACGCATCATAAAGAAATATCACTTAAAAACATTTATAAGTATAAGTATGGTTGTATGTGTATATGTATGTATATGTATGATGTATGTGTATTTGTTATGTACATGTATGTCGTTATCATATCCGTATTATGTCGGTTTTCTTTCGTTTATTTCCATCTCGTGTATATTTTGTCCTCTTTCATGGGCTGCTTTCTTGTATAAGCTAAATGTTGCTTCAAAGCAGGAACTCATTTAATATTATACACGTTTAATGCATTTCCTTATTCATTAATTTTTTTTGTAGAAATCTTACTTGAAAATTAATCATATCATATCATACTTTTGCATTTTTCTTTGTTATAGATTTTCCTGGCTACCGAGTCTGTACGGCTATGGGAACTCGTACGCGCATGTAGATCGGTCCGGCGTCGTTCGTTTCAACAACTGGCTACAGAATTCGATATACTGCGCTATCAGCAAGTACCGATTTCCATTCGATGTACACAAATGTGAACTAGCAGTCGAGATCGACGATAACCTCGTTAAACAAAAGGTATAGGTTTCTATCGTTTGTGAACTATTTCGAATGATTATACGGAAGCGTCCTGCATCGGTCGTTTTCGTAAGAAGAAACGTTGACGTCTATACAGAGTTAGATACTCGAAATAAAACTAGTGAATCATTTCTAAATGTGACTCATCTTCGAAATTCAAAGTTTCTTAATTCGGAATAAATATTTCCTCAATTCTGAGGATTATTCAGAGTTAGCTAAGTCAAAATGAACTAGTTTTCTCAGTTAAAAGTTTCCTGGGTTTTTCCAAGTTAGCTAAATCGGTATCAACGTCACAATCCCAACTACGTCCCCGAAATGCCAAAGTAGTACGCCAACATATACAAGCATTACATACGCTCATTTTTACTTTGTCTATTTCTAGAAACGACTTTTTGTACAGTCGCATATTTCAGGCCTCTGATTGACAGTGATTTTAACGGATAAGCTTTGAATTACCGATGAAGAGATTTTTGATATGTTTGTGAATCTAAATGAGTGAAAAAATCTTCTATTTTCTAATTCAGTACAACGTACACGCCGTGTCGGACGCGTCACCCTGGCGAATCATAGCCACCCGGTATCCAGAATTGCCTCAGAAAACGTCCGACATCTGGTTGTTGGAAAAAGGCAAACGTCTGGTGCGAAATCGAACAACGCAAACCCGTGAAACGACCGAGACAATCGTGTACCAGTTCACCGTACGCAGATCTCTTCTGCGAGGAGTTCTTGTATTCGTGGCGCCCGCGATCTGCCTGAATCTCATGATTCCGATGCTTTTTCTATTTCGTGGCCGCGGTGTTGCAGCTCGTCACATAACAGGTATCATCCTCACTTGCCCGAGAGTTTGTTTGTCGCCCACCGAACATCCTTCCTCGGCAAGGATTCGAACCTGATGGCATCAACCACGGCTGCCGAGGGAGGATACCGCCGAGATGAGTTTGGGTCAGAGGCGACCTAATTCTGGCATTAATATTAAGATTTTTGGAAGATTAAGGAGCGATTTTAATCGATTAAATGCAACATTCTTATGAAATTAACGTATCGTTGTTTGTCATCACGTATAACAAATCAAAATGATCATTAGCATTTATTTAGATATCAGATGTTGACGATGGATTGAATATTCTGTTATGATCGTATAATAATAATCGAAACAAAATGCTTGTAAAAAGGGTCACCTCAACACACTTTGCTACAATCACACAATCACATACACGCTCAAATTCATCCAGAAGAAAAATTCGACTATGGCGAATAATTGATATTGTTGATTGTGTATGATTCGTTACAGTTGTTGGAATGATACTCATTTACCTGTTCCTGTTACAGTTGTTGGAATGATACTCATTTACCTGTTCCTGTTACAGTTGTTGGAATGATACTCATTTACCTGTTCATGTTACAGTTGTTGGAATGATACTCATTTACCTGTTCCTGTTACAGTTGTTGGAATGATACTCATTTACCTGTTCCTGTTACAGTTGTTGGAATGATACTCATTTACCTGTTCCTGTTACAGTTGTTGGAATGATACTCATTTACCTGTTCCTGTTACAGTTGTTGGAATGATACTCATTTACCTGTTCCTGTTACAGTTGTTGGAATGATACTCATTTACCTGTTCCTGTTACAGATGTTGGAATGATACTCATTTACCTGTTCCTGTTACAGTTGTTGGAATGATACTCATTTACCTGTTCCTGTTACAGTTGTTGGAATGATACTCATTTACCTGTTCCTGTTACAGTTGTTGGAATGATACTCATTTACCTGTTCCTGTTACAGTTGTTGGAATGATACTCATTTACCTGTTCCTGTTACAGTTGTTGGAATGATACTCATTTACCTGTTCCTGTTACAGTTGTTGGAATGATACTCATTTACCTGTTCCTGTTACAGTTGTTGGAATGATACTCATTTACCTGTTCCTGTTACAGTTGTTGGAATGATACTCATTTACCTGTTCCTGTTACAGATGTTGGAATGATACTCATTTACCTGTTCCTGTTACAGTTGTTGGAATGATACTCATTTACCTGTTCCTGTTACAGTTGTTGGAATGATACTCATTTACCTGTTCATGTTACAGTTGTTGGAATGCTACTCATTTACCTGTTCCTGTTACAGTTGTTGGAATGATACTCATTTACCTGTTCATGTTACAGTTGTCGGAATGATACTCATTTACCTGTTCCTGTTTATGATGAGCATGAAGTCGTTTCCTCGTGATACTCGATGGTGGGCGGACAAAGAACTAACAGCGACTGGTGAACCTCCGATTATACGTGAGTGCAGTCTCAACTCCCACGTCATGGGATGAGTTGTCGCATCATTGAAGCCGGTCTGTGTGTCCGAAGTAGTATTTCCAATTTACTGATAAAAAAGTTTCTAGGCGCCATTTTGTGGTGGTCCCTCGAGGTCCCCATTGTTGCGATAATTTTCGCTCATTTTTAAAACATAAGTATTGATTGAATATCAAATAGCTCTGCAGTCCCTTGCTTGATTAACTTAATTAATACACCATTTCAAAGGAAATATTAAATGCAGTATGAGTCATCATTATATCATCGACATAACGATCCTCCTAACTACGAGGCTGAATTAGATTTGACTGTGATTATCGGACTGTCGTATGAGACCTTTTTCTAAATCGAGTTTATGCTTATCGTGTCATTTATTGATCAACGTAGAAAGCCAAGGCGAACGAGGCTCCACGAACACCTCTAAGATTTTATACATATATTTTTTTTCATGAAGATGTTTTTGGACACTTCGAATTCATTCATATCTTCTACTAATTGTGACGACGTAAAGTGATGATGTGTCAGTCAGAAAATTTATAGTCTACATTCGTGGTTTTCAAGTAAATAAAATGATGTTTAATTCTAGATGTTTACTATGTATCTTCGATGTTGCTGACTGTGATTGCTTATTTGATTGCTCACCTGACGTCATCGGCAGCGCGGATCAGCTTTACATCGCCACCGCCAAGATCTTTTCAGCAGGTAATGAACTTCTTTTTATTTCTAAGCTGCATCGCGATACGGGTGCGTAGGTCGACTGTGACGTGTTCGTCAGCTGTCGAGCCCAACGCACACGACGCAGGGAAACACTGGAGCTGGAGACAGACATAATGTTTCCGTGCGTTTTCCGGAGTCGTGTGCGTCTACGAGAAACGCGGGTAACATTGTTTCGGGAAAGAATTCTTCCGTGTTTCCGTGCGTCGGGTGCGTTGGGCTTCAGTTACAAAAGGAGAATATGTTGCGACTCAGAAAGACGGCCGCAAACATCGCGGAAAGTATAATATGATGGCAGTGCACAAGGTATCGCTGGTGTTCGTAATGGTCGTGAGGGTGCGTCGGTCGATTACGAGTAGCTTGCAGTCGTAAAGCCGACCTACGCCCGCCTTTTAATTCGCAATAAACTCTATAAATGTGTAGGTAGTTGTTGTTTTTCATAGTACTTTTTTGAAATAGGTTACCGAGTGTTTGGAGAAGTTGTTGTTGGTCAGGCGTGATACGGCAGATATTCGAGTTCGTCGTTTAGCTCCGGACGGCGCGGACGATGACGATCAGTTGGGCGAAGACCGCGAAATCTCCAGCAGTTCACCGACCACGACACCCACCAGTACATTGCACGACACGTTTTACGATACGGCTAATATCGTTCTGGAAAGACTGTTGTTCGTAATTTTCTTATTTGTCGTTGTAGTTTTTGATTTATCGTTTTTGATCTACTAAACGTTATCGGTCGATATGGTGGCTAATTTGGGCCACAAAATCTCAAATTGATTTGAAGAATAATGTTGGTTGTTGTAATAAGATTTTCTGGTCCACAAAACAATTTGTTAGTCAAGGAAACAACTTTAACCTGAAATGAAATTATTAGTGATTACAACCCCAAGATACAATGACATTCCAAGTAAGCGCACGATTACAAGTCTTGTTTGGGCCATTGTTTTCAGAGGTGCTGAAGACAACTAAAGTTCTTTTCAGGGCCTAGAAGTTGATTTCAGAAGGTCTTGAAAAAGCTGTTTTCAGGACGCACTGAATACAAGTTTCAGGCCCTCTAAACAACTGAAAAATGCTTTCGAATCCTTCAAGTTGTTTTCAGGACATAGAAGATGTGAGTGCTGAAAAATTTTCTTTCAAATTTTCTTTTGAACCGCATTTTCTTCCGAATTTGAAATGCGTTTGTGGCCGTTATCAGCGACCATTATATGATTTGTAAATAAAACTGTAGGATGCAAAAGACACTTATTAATCCATATTCTTTAATAAGATAGATCACGTCATTGTAGTTCTAAATACTTTTTATTTGATAATAAACTAGACGTACGTATCATGATAAAATCTTATCGTTTCAATCAGTCTGCTATTATACGGAAGAGCAATATGGCCAACAACATCGACTTTACGACTTTTGAGTAAGACGACATTTCGAGTTCAAAAAGCCGACTTTTTAAACTCAAAATTTATAATTTTGTTGGCTGCATTGCTCTAACGTGAGTAAAAATCAATTTTCTAGCAGTGATGAGTGCAATCTTTATCAGCCTAGCGACGGGGAAGAATAGTGTTAACTGTCTGTAGCGAACTGATATAAATATATAGTACAGTTAACGAATAAAAACCCACATTAGATTTGTAGAAACGGTTTATTTCCTTGCAGTTTCGAGGTCAAACTAAACCTCATCTTCAGAGGAACAATAAATTTTTTTATCACGTTGCGTTGCAGAAAATAAGTTAGAACCTAAACTATAGGTTTCCTGCACGATATCGATTGGATTTACGACGAATAGAATCAACTCGTTACAGATCTATTACATGTATCTGAATTCGAAAATTAAAAGAATAGCAGTTTACAGAGGCCTTTGACTTGTCGTAACAGGCTTCGATGACAGCCTTGGAGATTACAAAGATGTATCGAAGCACGTCTTTCAATGCCTTGACACATATTTAGACCGATATGTATTGAAACAAAAGCAATACCAATCAATAAGTCTTCTTGAAATATATCGTAGAAAACATCGATCAACCAATATAATCAAATATATAGAAAACGAATTAATTCAAAGATACCTATTGCTAATTCGTGCTTCCATTATCGACAAACGAACAAGCTTTACAGCTGATATATGATTAACTTAAGGTAAAGATTAGGAAATTAATATGTTTTTGAAATGTTCTGTGCTTAAAAGCGCAAGTAGCGTTTATGATTTTTCATCTTTATCGATGGATAATGTTGAATACAGTCAAAATAGTCATTGACAGTGATCATTCATAATAATTCAATTCTTGATAGTTTAGTGCAATATGATTCAAAAGTGTAAAGGAAGTTTACATTACGTAGTAACTGACAATAATATTCTTACGATTTCTTACCGCTTATGGCTCAGCGCAGACGAGCAGTGTTGTCCCTTACAAAAAGAAGGATGATAAGAAAAA
The DNA here is from genome assembly GCF_964204645.1 of Tubulanus polymorphus. NCBI lineage: Eukaryota > Metazoa > Nemertea > Palaeonemertea > Tubulaniformes > Tubulanidae > Tubulanus > Tubulanus polymorphus. The sequence continues at coordinate 10,727,988 of NC_134035.1, read as the reverse complement.
AACAGTTTATATAAATAGGCCTCCAATTTCATGAACTCTAAATGTTGTATGTTTATTTTACGAGGTCATAGACTGCAATAGGGAAGTAGGGAGCGGTTTGATTTCTGGATAGTTGATAATCATTGATTACATTGCAATATATAGCGCGCTATCTTGAGTAAACAGAAGCTCCATATTCGGTAGTTAAACAACGCAGTTACTTCTAAATATAGCTACCGCTGCAGTCAGTCACTGCATGCGAAGACAATCCGTGTTTACCCGCATATATAGAATGGCAATTGGCACGTTGTGTCCGAGGAAGAATCCAAAAACCAACGACGGAATACGCGGACAATTTTTACTGGTTTATTAGAATATAACCGTTAACTGCAATACAAATTACAAACATTAAGGTTTACAGAATATTGTTGTAATTATCAAAATCAATTAAATTGGACGGAAACAGAGGAAACCAACCAACTTACAATTTATTCCGCTCCTTTATGTAACGAAACACTGCAGTGACCAAACCGCCACGCAGTCACAAACCCAACTGAACAGAAATGCACGTACATTGAACCCGGAAATACTCAAACCGTGAAATCAGGATCACAGAAGCGGAAAGAAACATAATTATCCAAAAGCTCTGAAGCAAACCAACAAACCCAACGGTCCGAAACACGTTGTTGAGTATGGAATGTAGGCCATATAACCGTGCATGTTGCTTGACACAAATGTTTTAGTTTATCCCGGTAAAAAGCGACGACATCTGTGAATGAATCGCCCGCAGCGGCTGGCGAGACTGATCGATCAATTCAACTTTAAACACTAGGACTGAAACAGGCGCTATATCAGTGCATAGGAAACAGTAGTGTATAAACGATGCCACCACATCAACTATATTCACTAGGACTGAAACAGGCGCTATATCAGTGCATATAGGAAACAGTAGTGTATAAACGATGCCACCACATCAAGTCATCTCTTCCGACGGGCAGGACACTAAAAACAATGACTACATCTCGTGCAGGTACGCGCGTAAGTTACTGGTGATAATCGCCGTTATAATCGGCACGTTTCTACTCTGGTATTTAGCGCCGGCGATACATCGCAAACAGCTTCTGCGACGTTTGGTCGATGGGCGGCCGGAACAAATCCGAATCTCACCCGGTTCTGATTACAGCGAGGTCGTAGTGATGTGGACGAGCCGTATCGACAGTAGCGGATACGTTATGTTCGGCAGGCAGTCGGCGCGTTTTGAAGCTAGATGTCGAGCCGTTACGATAGAAATCGAAGACTCGATCAATTCCGGGTATTTCATTCCGTATGTTTACAGATGTGAATTGACTAAACTGCTTCCCGGCGCGATATACTTCTACAAAGTGGTCGTGGATCGATATTCTTCGCCGGTATTTCAGTTCAGGACGTTTAACAACGCGGCCGATTCTATCGTTAATTTACTCGTGGGCAGCGACATCGGCGTGCATTCAAAAACCGTGCAGGCTTTAACGAACGAATATCAACTTCGATCGATAGCGTACGACGCCGTGCTACACCTGGGAGATATCGCCTATAATATCGAACCGAACGGTGACTCGTTCATGCGCAAGATGGAGCCACTCGTGTCCCAGCTGTTATACCTGACGATTCCCGGCAATCACGAAAACCAATCGCTGTTTAAACACTATCGACATCGATTCAGTTTGCCCGGCGTGAAATGGCCGATTCCGACGGGAGAAATGCGATACAGTTTCGATCTCGGTAAAACGCATTTTGTTTTCTACGACACGGAACTGTACCAATTTCAACCGCACTACATCAAACAGCAGCACGACTGGTTACGCAAAGATTTACAAAAAGCGAATCTGAACCGCAAACAGCGGCCGTGGATAGTAGTATTCGGGCATCGACCGCTCTACTGTTCGAACTATATCAATCCCGAAACGAACTGTTCCAGTCTGCAAACAGCCATTCGAGAGAGCGTCGAGAGGTTATTCTTCGAACAGGGAGTCGACCTGATCGTCAGCGGTCACGAGCACTCGTACGAACGATCGTGGCCCGTTTACAATTTCAGCGTGTACGGTCACAGCTACGTCGACGCGAAAGCTCCCGTTCATATCGTCAACGGTTCACCGGCTGTGTGGTTCTTTTTGGACGTATTCGAAGACGCCGTAAACCCGAAACCGGAATGGTCGGCGTTCAGATCCGCCGTCGCCGGTGTTGAGAGCTTCGGGCGTTTAGCAGTGGTCAACGATACGCACCTACGTTACACTTGCGTCGAAAGTGTTTCGTCGCGGATTCTGGACGATTTTTGGCTCGTTCAACACAATCATTCGACGAGGCAAGAATCGTTACCAATGTCGTCGATTGTGACCTGAAAGGTGTCCGTGGTTTGAACACATTTATATACCTCTTTTTATGTGCATCAAAAGTCAGATATACGCCGTGCTTTCTTTAAAGCCGTTGCTCACTTAAACGCCTACATTTAAGCAGTTTAAATGTATTTTTGTAGCCCAATTATTATTTTTAACCGCACTGAGACGCAATGTAGTGTGGTCTACAAATGTTTATTGTTATTATTCATCATTAATATCAACATTGCTCAGAGTTATCTCAAATTCAATGGAAATATGATTATTCTTTGTACCACCAAATCATTAAGACTCGATGTCTTTCATCGGTACCAGCAGTCGCGATATAAAGGACTTATATTGTATTTACAAACGGGTATTTGCTACGTTTAAATCCTGAAATCGTTAATAGAGAATCATTGTGAAATAGAGATTGCTAATTTTGTATGATACTTTCTGCAACCTTTGCGTTAGTTGATTCTTTTTTGTCAACAGGATTCCTTTTTAGTTTCGCTGCTTTGATGTTTTTGATTCTACAGCTGCCAGATCTTGATTGAGTTTTTGACTTGAATCTTGACTGCGATTGAATATGAAATTATTTTGTTCGAGTAGGCAGCTGGGTCAATTTGACCGACTCATTTTTCCGGTGGTACGAAGAGGAAATTGATTCGTCCGTCGACTGTTCAAGATAAAAGTTGAAACAGTTGGAAGTCAAAAAGGAAGGCTTTAAACATGTGAGTATTCAATATCTGGATGCTATTTACATGTATAATCACCTGTAAGTTGAGAAGAAGAGCATAATCTAATGCTTCAAATCGAAATACGATTGTGGTTTTTTCGAAATATGTATGAAAATAATCCACAATGTTGCAGTTTTCTCATCAGTAAAATCTCTGAACGTGCGATAAAACGACTTGTTGCGGCTGGTCGTCTATAACCAGAAATAGTCGTTTCAATGCACAAATTTACAACGCACGTCGAAGAATATTTGTTTTTACGCGTGTTCAAATGAATTCTAAGGTTTTGCTCACAATATTACGTATTCTCAAAATGGGCTGGTACAGTGGTTGAAGATTTATAGCAACTTTGTGGGAATAAGTGACGGTAAATCCAGCGCTTTCGCCGATGCAGTCGTTTCTTTGTCTTTTTATCCGCGCGATACTTAGTTTTTCAAATTTATTCTGTCACACGTTTCGGTTATTCGTGCGTAAGAAATTGCGAGTTTACAAATTTTTAAAGAAGTCAAACCTGAGCCTAATATTATTTCGTTTCGTTTATCTCCAGATTATTCAATGGCGTCGGCGTCGATATTGCTGGTAACTAAGACGACGTTTTTGTTGTTATTCGCGTCGTTCGAACTTGGTCTATCCATAAATCAGTTGTTCAAGGTGAGACAGAACTACTTTCAACAGTTTGCGAAGAAAATCGGAGGTTTTAGACATGGACGATTTGACGTGGCGGTCGTGAAGAAATCCGAAGGCGATAACGATGACGGAGAACCGTTTCAGTGGCAATTGAAAAATGATGATTCATCCAACGATCATCCGTACTATGCTCGGTTTATTGCCAAATCCGGCAGCAAGGCTGATAGCAGGCATAGATGGAAAACAGGTTACAAATTCAATTTCGGTTCATACAAAAGCGCTAACGTTGATGTTACCAAAGGCCTCCACAAGAAATTCTCTCCTGGTGGCCATGTCGGCAACGATTTTGACGGAAAAAGGAATAAACCCAAAACAGATCACGGATTTGAACATTTCGATTTGAACGTTTTCCTGAGGAACGGTGATCTACTGACCAGTCGGTATTCGTACCTAGATGAATTCGTATCCATTCGACCCGTCGACAATCTGTTACAGATGACTGACAGTTACACAGAATACTTGCGCTCTAGATTCCCGATGAGAAAATTCTGTAGAAGAAAAGGCGAAGCAAAGCGACTCATGGCGACTTTACAGTTAATGATAGAAGATATGTTGAACTACATTTCTATTAGAATTAGCAAGCGCATTCTCGGTGAGTTAAGCCGTCGGATGACCAGTAGCAATAGTTATGTAGGCGTAAACGTGGATTTCATGTCCATTTTGAACGGCCGGAAATATCGTTCCAAAGCAGATGCAACGACGTCTCCTTTTTATCGTTACCGGACAAATGCAGCTTGGTCTTCCTGGAGACCAAGAAATACCCAGCCTACATCAGCATCTAGTGCACGTATGGCTAAAACAACTACACCTTTTCCCGATACACCAACACTGACAAAGGTCAATGAATTTCAAACAAAATCCAGTGACAATAAGCCATCGAAGCCAACGATCATTTTCACAACAAGCACTTCAAAAATACCTAGAACATCGACTTCTGGTATAACGGTTAGATCGTCGAGTACTGAATCGTATTCTACGACACGCACCTCCACGTCTGCTACTCCGACGAGTTCATCAAGCGGTCATTCAACACGCATGACATCGACAGCTTGGACTTCTTCCTATAGCGCGTCACCAATCGATTTTCAGTCGGAATCTACAACAAAGCCCTACGAATCATCGCCTTTGAAACTAACTGAACCTCATTTATTTTCATCCAGAGCAGCTACATCCTCTGAAATGCTTACTACTACTACCGCATCATCGAAGAGTACTGCCCATAATAACTATAGGACTTCGACGACCGCAATGCCTCGCAAGACCTCACTCAGTGCCACGACTGTGTCCACGACTAAATCACATGAGTCTCCGAAGTACAACGCTAAATTAGTTACTTCACCTCGTATACCCGAAACAATTACGACTAAGTCTGTAGTATATGTGTCAAATACAGCATCTCCGGCCAGTTCGTCCAGCGAAGCGAATGTCTTTACGTCAACAAATAATCCAACTAGTTCAAAGACTAGGACGACGACCGGTACAGTATATACGGATACATCTAATCGGCCTACAAATAGAGCTACGTTGCAGGATTGGACTTCAACGAGCACCGTGCAATCGAATACAGTCTCGAAGGATGCAGAGATAATCTCTACCAGTACTACTGGCTCCGTAACTACCGGTCTAGTTACAGCAACAGCCACTTCTCGGTCAAAGATAGTTGGGCTGATATCATCCATCACGACTCGGCCTAAAACCGATATATTCACCTCAACCACAATCTCCCCGGCTACAGAGACATCTGATAAAGGTAGTTTAACTGTTTCTTCTTCAATACAAGATCAGTCTGAAATGATATCAGGAAAACCAACATTACCGAGTGGTTTTCCTACAGTTGACACTAAGAGTTCAGCGACGAATGGATCATCAACAATAGGAGGTCTTGGCGGCTCTTGGGGCTCGAGAACAAGCAAAGAGGCCGGCTCACACATACTTGGGAAATTCTTTAAATCCAATACGAACAATGATTTGAGAATAAAATCTAAATTTAAAATCTCTTCTCAAAATATATCACAAAGTCGAAATGCGAGTGGAAGTCTCGATGTATACGTTAACGATAAGCGATCAAATGTTGTCAATGAATTAGGTAATGGTCGCGAAAGTTTGGCTGGAAGAAACCGTTTCTACAGTTTGGGCCGAAGCTCGAATTCATCTGGAAGCAAAGGAAAGCTGTTTGCTGGATTAGGTCAACTAGATATTTCGAATCGCATATCTTCAAATGAATCAAGAACAATATTCGGAAATTACCTTGCACGGAAAAGTAGCAAAGCGTCTACCGGCCTGGTGGGTAACAACATCCCATCAGACCCTACATTTCCGTCGATGCGAAACGGAAAACATAACCAAAGCAGTGGATCGTCGAACATAAGTTTAAACGGGTATGGCGGCTACATGAGTATTGATAACACAGGAAATTGGAGTAAGAATTCAAGTAATTTCAACAACATTTACAATTCATCTTCATCTAACAGTAGCATGTATGGGACGGTCGGATTACAGGGTTTGACATCAAATATCGCTGATAATGTTCGATCGAATTCAAATCATTCTACGCATAATGAAACTTCGAGCGGAGTATTTGTCATCGCACCAGCTGGGAGTGGAACCAGTGGAAGAACCACTGGTAAAGCGCTCGGACATAGTGTTTCCTCATCCAGTGGACTATCTGGTTCGATGAAACTCCGTCTCCTGAGTGCTAACTGAAAATCAGGCCCATTATCCATACATTGTCCTTCAGATGGGCGAATGTCAATTTCTTACATTTCCAAGAACAAATACATTACATCGTCGATTCGCATCAGTGCAATATGTTATCCTTTTTCCATTAAACTGTTTCCTGACGTATTCCCCGGTATCGATCCCGATACTGCTAGGCGTGTCTTAGGCTCACACGTTTAAGTTGCATTGTTTAAGTCGGAAGTCGTGGGAGTGCTCCTCCGAAAACTTTTTTTTAAATCAGATACAAAACCGAGCAATTCCACGGCTTTCTAGCATATTTGGAGTGAAGAAGGAAGAAAGTTTGCCCGCAATTTAGCCTCGAATGGTGTAAGTTTGAAAGACACTTACGACGAGAACTAACGAAAAAGTATATATAACCAAAGCTCAATATTTGTAAAGCATCTTCAGGCGTCGGCGAGTGTCGGTAGGTTCGGTAGGTTCATTTGAACTGCCCCCTCCGACCTCCCTAACTCCCAAATACGGGCCTTAAAGTCTAGTGTGCATCAAATATATGAAACTATGATTAAATAAACAATACAATATCCAACGTTGATATATTAGTTTCGTACATAAACTTCATTTATTCGTTTCTTTGAACCGATATTGGATCTAATCATGGACTCTCCGTTTTTAGAGTCCATGGTCTAATGGAGTACGTTCGTTTTTCCAAGTTGTAGCATATGCGTCGATTCGGTCTATTGTGTCGTTATGAATCCTGCTATAGTTCATTATGACCAGATATATACATTTTCGCATCTGATTGGAATCATTCATTGCCTGGTGAACTAGGCGCGTTGGAACAGCTGGATCCTGGGTTCGGAGTGGTCTGTTCAGATTATCGATATCGTCGCTTGTGTTCCTATTGAGCCTCCATATTCCAGTTTCGACTCGCAATTGGAAAGAAACACAACTGACAATCATAAATCGGATTTATGGACACAACGCCACCACGTTAAGTAAGGCTTTTATGTTTCTATGATTACGAAGCGATCAAATAACAAACTTGTAGACATCCATTCGACGATTGATAAAACACATATCCGTGTTGTTACGATTATGTAGTGTGAATCCCACAAAGTACAGTTCGAAAATGGCACTGGGCCTAGAGGTTTATCCAACGATTCGACTATATTTCAAAAGTCATCCTCGGGAAACTACGAAGTAACATATTCAAACTGTTTTCGTTATTATTGTGAGATTCTCTCTACATCTATTTTGATTCTATATTTTAAACTTAAACATAAAAAGCTAACCGCATTATTGAAATAGACATTTATACGGGTAAGTTGATATACACTTTTATCGAAAGATGGTAATAGTCCGTATGGTATCATTGCTACAGCGAATCCGAATTTATAGAGCGATAAATCTGGACTCTTCGTTTAATTGTCCGGGGTTCTTCTGGTTAAAAGTTTTGGAATTTTTTGTCGAAGTTTTGAAAGAAAAGTAGCGAATATGCGTATATACGTAGCAATTTCGGACAACGCAGCATTGAATTATGCTATTATCATAAGAGAAGACCTGTAGTTGTTTAATTTGGAAACTCGGTCGGACACAGGAGACGCATCTTTTGTGTATTTACCAGCTACATTACGGTGACGAGTCACATATATAGCGCCAAACGTACTTTCCTGCCAAGTCATCCGTAGCTAACAGTGCTGCTATCAATCTACATCATTTATAGGTTTTGCCATTATATCTAACATAAATGATATCATAAAGTGATCTAGCAGCCATACGCTCTTTTCCCTTTGACTTCGTTACGTCATACACAGGATGGTCAAACAACAAAAGCAACGAGCAAATTATGACGTCACGCCCAAAACCGCTTTCGGGGGTTTATCATTTTTGGTTATAGGACAAATCACCTTTTAGGAATATATATATATATATATATATATATATATATATATATATATATATATATATATATATATATATATATATATATATATATATATATATATATATATATATATATATATATATATATATATATATATATATATATATATAGATATATAGATATATATATATATATATATATATATATATATATATAGATATATAGATATATATATATATATAGATATATATATATATATATATAATATATACATAGATATCTGCCTCCATAAAAACTGTATATACAGTGTATATATATACATATGTCAGTCATTTTCAATTAACTTCGTTTATCTGAAACCAATACCAATACGGATTCATTTACGAATTTCGACGACATGACATCGGTTTGTCGATGTTGACGAGTTCGCGTTGTACGGTTCGCTCGCCAATGCAATACAACAGAATGATCGACCTAAATTTCGGACTATATTTACTATTAAAAAAAAATAACATTCCGTAGAAAAATTGGTTTCGAAATATAGTAATGAATTTCTTTTTGAACGGCTTCGATTGAACATTCAAATGTTTTCTAATGATTCTCGAAAAATACTTGGAGAAAATTTATGAACGACACACTAATAAAAACTACAAGTAAAACTCGTTCGAATTGCGGTATGATTTTTTTATTCTGATATAACTCGTGTAAGCCCTCCAATAAAGAAACCGCTCGTACGAGTAATGGACATCATTTCTTGTATATATGTTAATTAAAAGCCTATCGATTATCGATTGTACGTTTCCCAGAGATGAAAAAATGTATATATATATATATATATATATATATATATATATATATATATATATATATATATATATATATATATATATATATATATATATATATATATATATATATATATATATATATATATATATATATATATATATATGAATATATATAACAATTTTTTTGTGGATAACTTTTTCACACACCGGAATAAAACGCTTGGAAATTCGTTCACTACGCCGCCAGAACCACTTGTTATAATTGCGCAGCACTAAAAGGCCTCAATATCATTATTCGTGATTCGACTTTTTTAGCATTATATTTCAGCGATCGCCATGCATTGTCCTGACTTTCGATGCTTGAAAGAAACGAGAGAAGGTGAATTGCACTGAAAATGCTTCGTTGGAAACGTCGGGAGAAGCAGTTGGCGAAAATCGCCGGATGCTTATTCGTCGCTTATCTGTGTCTGGTATACCCTGCGTGTAAACACGGACGTTTGCCGATTGGTGATGACCGAATGGAAATAGTAACGACAGTTAAAACCCGACGGATCGTAGCGAACCGCGGAATCTCCTCGGACGGCCGCATGGAAAGTGACGTCACGCGTATCAATGACGAACAAAAAATCAACAACGCACATTTTCTGTCGAACGACACCGATTTTAGAATTGTGATTATCGTGCAAGTTCACAAGCGACTACAATATCTCCGAAAGCTGCTCGCTTCTTTGAGCCGGTCGAGACATATCGACGAAACGCTGGTGATACTCAGCCACGACTTCTACTCGGCGGAAATCAACGAGTTCGTCCGGAAACAGTCGGTTTTCCCCGTAAGTCAAAACGCTTAATATTTCAACGGTTTCTTTGTTGAAACGTTTATGGAATTTTTGAAAATACCGATAAACGATAGCTGCTGATCAACGGGACTTCGAATGCGAATCGAACATCCACAATCATATTCTTGGTCGAAAGGGAGGACAGGCAGGACAATATATAGATATTCAAAGAACTATTATTGGATATTTTTATGTGATTTGCTCGATGATTGTCAATACGTTACATCTTCAGGAACACATATTGTCGATTAGATAATCGAAGGAATCTTTCCTTATTTTCCAGCTGTTGCAGATATTCTATCCCACTACGATTCAACAGTTTCCTGACGTATTCCCCGGTACCGATCCCGATGACTGCCCCCGAGACATCGGACAACAGAAGTAAGAAATAATCTATTCATAATTCCAAGTAACGTAGCCGCAACTGGAAATAGGTCGTATCTTATGAATCGCAGATTCGAGCAACTGGTTCGACGCAGTCATTTGCATGCTGGTGAAAACTACATTGTAACGAGTCATGGGCTCCGGGCTTAGCTCATGTAACTATCGATGTTTTTCTTTCTTTGAAGTATTTTCAAATCTGCTGTAAAGAACCATATGGTATTGCGTACCATATGGTCTATTGACGCATATGGTGTTTCCATATAAGTCATCGATACAAGTAACAACCAAAAATCCATAACCTTATATTTCTATACTATTTCTTAATCGTTATCGGCATATTTCCAAGACATATTTTCTACTTGTTAACCGTTTCATCCTAATCAAAAATTTTTCCGTTTACAGAGCTTTAGAAAAGAATTGCAATAACGCCAAATATCCGGATATGTACGGACATTATAGGGAAGCGAAAATTACACAAACGAAACACCATTGGATATGGAAGGTAATGGAGGATAGGTTTTTAATGTACTTTTATATGCATCCGAATCATCGATCTAAGATGTCGTTGCACAAATGATAGTGTTTGAAATAGGTTTTGTGGATTGTGAAAATAACGATTACAATATTGCTCCAAAAAATAACGTTCGCGCAGAGAGCAGAAGAACATGTTGTTCGAAGAAGAATATTGATTGTTGAATGACTCGTAGAATTACACGCAGAATTACTTCCAGATTTCCTCGCAGATTTCCTCGCAGAATTACTCTCTGTGTGGGCATTACAGTGGCGATCACACGTCGAGCATTTTTGGCCGTTGCAAAATCAGGTTGAAAGGACCAAACCCCCGACCAAAAACATTCGACCAGGCCCGAGCGAAATATAGCCCATGCAAAATCGTCTCCTTGTGGTCGCGGCTTATCGTTCAGTAGAACGTAAATTACGTTGGACCACTCGGCTAAATGGTTGTATACCTCACCTAGAAATGTAGATAGTTGTTTGAAGTGAAGATAAGTGTTGTGAAGATCGCGACTGAAGCAAATTAATTGACTACCAAAGCTTAATAGTTGCCTATTTCGACGTCGAAACGTGTTGTTTTGCAAACGCCATACATTCGTGTATTTCTTTCTAGCTGCGTCGAGTTTTCGACGAACTGAGAGCGACAAGACGATACGACGGACCCGTACTTCTGCTCGAGGAAGATCACTACGTCGTCGATGATTTCGTTCACGTTGTTGGAAAACTGACCGAATCGTGGGGCAGGTAAACCTCGTCTCTATGCTTTACGCCTAGGTTAGCAACTATACTGTCAGCTAACTTGATCAGCTACGTAAACACTCACATCTGTACCGGCAACGTTGACAGTTCACAATCTAAACCAAATAATCAGACAGCTATACCAACTGTAGATAGTTGAGGCTATTTTCAGTCTGGATATATAGATAGATAGAACAAAAGTTATAACAACTGTTTGTAGAATTTATATTGTTGGTGAAACAACTAGCTATACCAACTACTTAGTAATCTGCATCAGCTCAGCAGACTAATTGTAGATATACCAATTTATACCCTACATTTATAAAGCTTTACCAATCTATACAGACTAAAGCAGAACACAATACCACCTATTTATATGCTTTTTGAATCATTAAAACATATAACAATCTAATTATATGTGTTTATATGACATACATGTATAAACATATGTCAATCTTTTCCCTACACAGAAAGCTATACTTAAATCAGCTATGTATAAGAAAGCTTTAGGTAATTTGATGATTCGTGGGCAGCGGCTGATTTTTCTATACGTTGAGCGCTTACTCGTGTTGCAGACTGGTAGAATCTTTTTAATGCGTTCATCCAGCTTTGAGGAAAGTAAACACATTACAATCCAAATGTTTGCATAGATTGAAATTGACATCCAAACTCAGTAATATCAACGATTCGAAAATTGCATTTTACACCTATTAGCAATATATACAGGCTCGTGCCTGGGCACTGTTTCAAGTGTTGTTCGGTATCGTGAATTAGACATCAGTACCGTAATTGAAATATTTATGGCGAATGAGAACAAAACACGGAACGGAAATTTTCCGATTGTATTAAACTATCAAATAAGGAAAATAATGCTGCTAATGACTCTTCAATGGTCATTACAACGTGTTATTATTTAATTTGCGTGTCTGCCTGATCGTGATTTAGCAGAACCAGGCAAACTAGGAAATGTATATGTATCTTATTCCGTTGTTTTAGGTGGTGCAGTGATTGTCATGTCGGTGCGTTGGGAAATTATCGAAAGCTAAACGCTATCGGAGATCTGACGAGGACGGTAATTATTCAGGCATAAACCGACAATAGACTGCAAACACGAATAGACATAGAAATGTGGATATTGCGAATAAAAGGAAAAAATGATTTTTCAAACCCAACGACCACGACGCAAGGAAGCACGGAAACAGGGTGAAATAACATTTTGGTTTCCATAGACAAATGGCTGTCCAATATCAATAGTAGATAAAAACCCACAATAAAAAGAAAAACTATCTGGTAGCTTAACGTTTCAACTCAATTCTATGAGCCATTTTCAAAAACTGTTTTTGAAAATGGCTCATAGAATTGAGTTGAGACGTTAAGCTACCAGATAGTTTTTCTTTTTATTGTGGGTTTTTATCTACTAGTGAAATAACATGTTTCCGAGCGTTAACCTGCGTCCTGTGCGTTTACGAGAGAGACGGGAAGCGTGGTTTCGGGAACAATGTTTCGGAGATTAAACTTGGTCTGTTTCCGTGTTTTAATCCTGGGTTTTGACTTTCTTCCAAGGCTCCCGTATATAACTTAAAACGACTTTTTAAATTATAAATTCGTTTATTATCTCTCGACTAGATGTATATAATCTCTTCCTGGAGCTCTGCTCTCTCAACCTCTAAAAACTTCTAACTTTCTTAAACCCCTTTTAAACCTTTCTTTAACAACAATAAACGCTCCCTTTTTATATCATTTTCTCTTTAGTAACGTGTGCAGGCCCTCTTCCACACATGGTTTGGAATTCGTGGATTGTGACGTATTCCTACGTCACAACATTTCTCCAATCCATGTATGGGTGATCATGTATCTGCACTCGTCACAATTATCTAAAAATATCTTTTTGCACTCATCAGAGTCCATGGCCGCACCATATTAGGTTTTCCTACGTAGACACATACGTCACTTCCAGACTTATTTATTTATATTACTTCTATCTATGTTTATGTATGACGTACGCATCCACGCAGGTTGTCTTGTAACTGCAACACTGGTAATGAATTCCAGCTTCCGTACATTACTTGTTGGTATAGTTTAACCGCTGATAACCGAAACCTACTAAGTTCCCTAAAAGCTTGTTTATATAATTTATGAAAGCCCAATGATATATGTTCTGAAAGTCTCCACAATAGGACGACAATAAATAAACCATTTTACAGTTGCTAGCCGCCATTTTGTTAGGGTACTTTTGTCCCGTATTGTTGGGTCATTTTTTTCTCTTTTTTAAAAACTATCCGTGATGTGTATTGTATCATATTTCATCTGTCGATGGATGGATTTTGACAACTTCAGCAACATTCAAACCGCGTGAATCTCTAGTTTTCAGTTATGTTAAAATCATTCCTCAAATTTACAACAATGCGACATGAGAGCGATATAAAAATCGGTTCTCAGTTTTTGCCGTGCGCATAGAAATCCAGGGTACTGAATTTGAAGTTCGTTATTTTCAGAAATAATTTTCTAAAAAATCCAAACATTTCAAGCACTGTGCGCATAAATGCCCCCTTTTAGGTGAACTTTGAAATTTTAAGATATCTTGCCTAGTTTTTTTCCTATGGCTCTTTAACTGCAGCGCGTGTATTGTCATTCCGAGATTCGGCGCTGTTTTCTTTGCGTGTATTTCAGTATATGGGTGTTATTTCTTCATTTTCACTACACTTGTCTCTACGGAAAATGGTTTTAATTGTTGGTACGAGTATCAGGTTTAAATATCACGTCGTTTATGCAATATAATAGATCGGAGACATTAGAGATGTTGGGGTTTAAGGGATTTTTCTGACCAGTTTTAGCAGCGAGACTGAGCGGCATTTTGATCACGCATTCGAAGTTGCGCGCGGGAAGAGAATATATGGGCCTATATCGAGATGGAAGAAGAAATGAAATATAGCACTCAAAATCGAGTATGATGACCATTTAAATCAGTAGTCTATCAATAAATTTACATAAAAATCTACTGAAATTAGATGGATGGAGAAGTGGTCAAAAAGCTGGACAAATGGGGTGGGGCAAATATTCAGCTACTTTCTATGAATACTTTCTATTAAGTACACTCAAGATTGATTAGATTGGGAAAAAAATATAGGAAAACGTTTTCTTTTTTTCGAATGTCAGACGCAGGTGATAAAAAGTAAAAAGTGACATCTACCATCACCAAAAACGCAAGAAGTGTGTGGATTGCATTTACAACAAAAGAGTGATATTTTGGGTTTTCTTGGGTGCATGTACGTAAGCCTCTGCCTGCCGTAAAAGCGGTTACCATTACAGCCATTACGAACTAGCGCCGGAGAACGGAATACAGTATTAATGCCGTAATATTTAAACCTGATACTCGTACCAACAATTAAAACCATTTTCCGTAGAGATAAGTGTAGTGAAAATGAAGAAATAACACCCATATACTGAAATACACGCAAAGAAAACAGCGCCAAATCTCGGAATGACAATACACGCGCTGCAGTTAAAGAGCCATAGGAAAAAAACTAGGCAAGATATCTTAAAATTTCAAAGTTCACCTGAAAGGGGGCGTTTATGCGCACAGTGCTTGAAATGTTTGGATTTTTTAGAAAATTATTTCTGAAAAAAACGAACTCTAAAGTTCAGTACCCTGGATTTCTATGCGCACGGCAAAAACTGACCACCGATTTTTATATCGCTCTCATGTCGCATTGTTGTAAATTTGAGAAATGATTTTAACATAACTGAAAACTAGAGATTCACGCGGTTTGAATGTTGCTGAAGTTGTCAAAATCCATCCATGGACAGATGAAATATGATACAATACACATCACGGATAGTTTTTAAAAAAGAGAAAAAAATGACCCAACAATACGGGACAAAAGTACCCTAACAAAATGGCGGCTAGCAACTGTAAAATGGTTTATTGTACTAAACAGTTTACTGTAAAAAATGTCAAAATCTGTCCAACAATGCAGGACCCGCGGGACCACCTCAAAATGGCGCCTGGTAACTTAAAAATCTCTATTCCGTATAATAAACTGTGAATTCAACTCTGTATTCAATAAATACTGAAACTTGAACATATATTCAGACACTGAACTGCCATCAAAATTAACAGTTAGCAATAAATCCGTATGCTGCATATATATACTAAACGGAGCGTCATAAATGATAATCGCTGCCTGTTTATTCCAGGTGGAAATTACTCAATGGATATCGTCGTCGCATAATATGGGTATAGTGATGAATCGGACATTCTGGAATAGATTTTCGACGTGTCTGAGCGAATTTTGTCATTACGATGATTATAACTGGGACTGGACGTTACAACATGTTGGAAACGTGTGCTTTAAACCACCAAAATTCAACTGCCTCGCTTTAAGTTCGCCTAGGGTTTTCCACATTGGGGAATGGTAGGTACATAGTATCAATAATAACAGTGATTATGATAATAATGGAATTACCATTCTTGTAGACTTAGAGACATTTTCCATCGATCAAACTGTAGGCGTTCGACACTTACAACAAGCAGCGTTTAACATCTAAGTAACTCCCAGAAACAATTTTCCCCACAGCCATAGAACTTTTCCAATGCACTTAATAAGAAATTAATGGATGTTGTATTCATCGAATTAATGAATGCATAGATGCTTTGATAATTCCAATAATTCTAATTACATCGGGGAATGATACTGCTTAGGGGGTTTGCAGAGTAAAACATGGAATTCGTCGTCGATTTGATTTGAATTACATCTACACAAACAGTTTTCGCGTGACAAATACGAATGTACGTGTCATGTATGAGACAGTGTCCAACAATGATTTGGCAAATTTCGTCCCAAGATAGCAATAGAAATATGAATTCATTTCCATTAAAGTGTGACGTTATTGGACGTTCCTAAAAATGTATATGGTAGAGGAGGGAAATGTTTGGAAAATAATACGCGGCTACACGAAGATACTAAATCAGCCTGTCGAAGCCGACAGAAGCATCCATAATGCATTCAATCATACTCGCTCGCCATGCATAAAAACAGACGATTGAAGCTTTATAAATAAATACAAACCGAAAATGATACATCTTATAAATCACATGTACATAAATAATGGTTTATTGAATGATGTTTACTATAGGGGCTGTTTAATGATTTAATTCAAGTACGCTTGAAGACAAGTTCACTTTGAAATAATCGAATTGATTCAGGGAAAGTATTCTATAGATAAACCATGGACGTATAATGGATAAACTAAGGTTGCCACAGTAGATTGCGGCACATGTGGGCTTTTCACATACATTATACAGCGAACAGATGACACCAGTATCGATGACCAACCCAAGTATCGCTGTTTCGTAGAGGATTTTCTTGTATTACATATTACCGGGGTTGGTCATTGATACCGTTTTTATTCATTCATTATCATTAGTACATTAGTACATTAGTGACCCCCAAACGAGGTGAATATACGAAACCACTATGAACAGATTTGAAAGCAATGTATGATTCAAACATTTAAAAAAAAGTCAAAAACACGCGACGTTTTATACTCTGTTTACAGATCATCTGCTGGGGCCGGCTGTTGGTCAAAGGTTGGTCAACGATAACCGGCTGATAAATACCACTGATGATGAAGTTTTAATTGCCACTATGTCAACTATCTACCAGTTAACTCTAACCAACTGTGAGCGAGTAGTCCCTGTGTGTATGGATATCTAAAAACAGGACGTTTGTTTATGAAGAATGAACTCTCAAAGATATGCGACAAGACAGACCCCTGTGGATTGTCGCGGACTAAATAAACTAAATACGTGTCGTCTTTTCTTTCAGCGAGGGACTACATCATAAAGGCACTAATTGTAACCCAGATCAACGCGTTATCGAAATTGAACGCGTTATCGCTCGGTCGAAAAAGTCGCTTTATCCCAGCGAACTTATGGTTACGAAGGGAAGAGCGTCATTTCGAAAAGCGGCGAAACCCAATGGCGGCTGGGGCGATATTCGAGACCACGATTTATGCATGAAAAACGGTCAAAAGTCGAACAAGACAACATAGAAATTTTGATAAACTCTTGTATCTGATATTTTGAAAATTGTTAGAATTCGTTTTGATGTTAATGTCAATATCATGATATAGAAAATACGTATTTTCATAGCGTGTAGGCATATCGTGATTTTAATGTGATGGGCGACCCTATTTCGTAAATGATGAATAGTTTATGGAAAGTGTACAATGATGAAGCATTAACACATGAATTTTAAGCAATAGACCGTGTTTATAGGCGCGCAACGTGATGATACAAAAAATTATAGATTCATTTCGACGAAAATGATAGCTGTTTCAAAACAATCATATTGAGTTAATAGTGTAAAAGTAGTATAAAAGTCGCTGGTAATGAGGAGATTATGAAATAATGTTTTTATCATGTTACCCATCAGCAATGTTGCCCTTTGTCTTGGCAATACGATCCTATCGACTAGGGCAGTGCGTTTATAATCATCGGCGTCCCCGGAACTTCTCAGGGAGAGGCACATTTCTCAAATTCTATAACGCAAGCTGGGCTTGGTCAACCTTGCGATACGACACGATCACCGCGTCGCAAGGCGGCAAACTACAGTTCAATTTCTAAACTATAATATGTAAATGATACTTGTTTTATTGATGTAGTCCCGCTATGTTAAATGTACTTTTTTGGAAAAATAAATTGTATGATTTGTGATGTAAGGTATATTTTCTTTTCAGCATTTTATAAAGGGCATCTTTGGCCAAAACGAAAGTCGTTTCTCGCCACCTCGCCGCGACCGGTTCTTCGGGACGCTCATGTATACTGCATCACGTTTAAGGTCACCATAAGTTGATTGTATTTTCGCACCATGCGTTGCTATCGTTTGTGCGCCTACGTCGATGCTTGGTTGCTACCGATATTGCGCGGCCTTAATCGATGCTTCCCGACGCAGTTCATGTCTCCTCGACCGTAAACCAGAAACTTTCTCGCCTTTTCTTCGGTCGACATCGGTTCGGTGCTTTTCGGTTGTTTCTTTTCACGACGACCGATTATTCGACTATCGGCCCGCGTATATCGTCGCCGATGAATTTACGCGCGCGAACGGACGAAAAAAACAGTTCACAACCTAACGGGATAGATCAGTTTGAAATCGCAATGACGTGGATTTAGATTATCATTTCGAATATACGGTGCACTGGTAGAATATCAAAATGAAAAGCTTTGCTCAACGTCGTTTAGAAACCGTTATAAATTGACTACATCGATAAACCATACGCGTTCGCGATGGTGCTAATTGCTGCGGTTTTAGTCGCGTATTTTTCGTCGTTTGACCAACTGGTGACGCGGACATTCGGTCACGTGAACATCCAGACGTACACGAACGACTTCCGGTCAACGGTATATTGTGGATCGGGAAAAATTCTCGCCGGTCCGACGACTACGGTGGCCAACGCGGACGCCGAAATCGACTGCGCCCGCGAGTGTACGCGGCTCGTTAACTGTACCGGTTATAACACCGAATCAGCGCCAACAAGTCAGCGATCTTCTCGAACGTGTCAGTTAACGGAGACCCCTTTCAGTCAGAATTGCTCCGATCTGGTGGATCGTCCCAGTTGGAAATTCGTGTACCGGGTACGTATTTTACAGTGAATCGCGTTTTCTAAAGCGATTTGAAATGCATTTTTGAATAAGTGATCGTCTGTCCAAGCGTTGTCGAGGAGCCGTTGTAGGACTCGGTTGCTCAAAGGTTGGTTAAAGATAAACCAGCGGGTGAATACCTTCTTAACAATGAACTTTTAATTGACAACTTTTTAGTCAACTATCCACTAATTAACATTAACCAACTGTGAGCGACTGGCCTGTGTGTCAATTCTGTGAACGTGAAGGCAGATTCTGTAGGCTAACAAGTTTTTATTTAAAAATGAGCTACCAGTTAGCTACAAGTAGCTTCATCAGGTTAAAAAGTGATTTCAGATGTAAGAGTTGTTTTTATCATTTATCCGATGAAGCTACCACGTATACACACGAGTAGCGAAAGCTTTTACTGTTAACAATAACTTGTATTTATCCAAAAGTTTATCTACCAAGTATTATCCGTATTCTTAAGCGTAAACTAGTTTTTTTGCTGCTCGCGGTCTGCGATCGATTCGTCGCGATGGAAAGTAAACTCGAAAAGGTTCCCGATGAAAAAAATCGGAGACTCGCCTCCCGACGATACGACGAGATGGCCGAGTCGTAAGCCGGTTATGAGGTTTAGTCTCCTATTATGTCCAAAGTAAAACTGCCATGTTAATAACTTTATTTCGGATTCTTTTTGAAGGAGTTCGTTTCAATGTAAGATATATGGCCACTGAAACGTATTAAGCATTATCGAAATGAAACTACTGTTATCAGATAACGCCATGAAATGGCATCGGATATGCAATTGGTTCCGCTGATCTCTGTGTTAGATCTAACAATCGAGCTGAAAATAGTTCATTTCCATCGATTCGAACATGAATAAACAACCGCGCTGAACTAAAATCGAGAGCGTGACAACATGTCGCAATATCGAATACCGGGACACAAACAAACTGCGTCTTATTTTCTGAAAAAAATGAATGAGGAAAATGCATTTAAACAAATCGATGAATACGTATGAATTGCGTGATAACGTTTTACTCCATTCCATATGCACCGATTGATTGTTCGCCGGAAAAAAAGTGTACATTCCACGGTGTACACTCCTATATCTCGCTACGGGTCAAAATCAGTGGCACTAATATAACCTTGTGAACGTAATAAATGGATTTTGTATCGACCTACGAGCAATTATCTAACATTGCTCGTAGTATCGACAAAACTACGTACATAATTTTCTAGTAGGCCTTTAAAGTGTTACGTAACATAGTCTCATTTCGCATCGTAGTAAGCATGCGACGCAAGCAATGCATTAAATTGAATCCTTCGATGTAGATCGGTATACAAATGTTGAGAGATTTATTGACACATTTCCCTCGGTTAACTCATTATCGAGACACTGATGAGGTGACGCGGTTACAATTCAGCTGATATATTTTCAACTCATTAACGACGGTAGAGGGTTAATTTAACACCGTGAAGATAGACTGAAACACCTATGTCATTCTAATACATTAAACTATAGGTAGTAAGAAACTTAGTAGGAAACTATAGACTTATTATGGTTTTATGAGAATATTAGTATTCATTTCGCCATGAAAAAGTATAAATGATATATAATTACGAACAAGTTACATACAAGCCAATAAAGGCTGTGTCCCGTAGAGATCCAAGCACCCAGAAAAAGAACATCAAAATTTAATTAAATCTAAGTAGAATGAAAAGTGATGCGAATGAAATGGGAACTCGAAATGGGAGTATAGTCTGTCCGCTGTAGTAGTTTTAGATACACCGGTTTGATTCGTTATTTTCAAAGGATTGTACTTTAGACGACATAAAAACCAGAATTAGATTTGGATTGAATAGTCATTAAAAGTGCTTTTTATAATCTATTCATCAGAGTGTGGACTGTTGGGGCATTTTTGATTGAGTCGGATTCGTAGAGGAGCCGTGTTAACCGGGGGTAGAATGTTTACGACCTGAAGTACTGCGGTTCTCGTCTCGCCTCGACGAGTACCGCAGTACTTTAAAGCTTAACTATTTTATTGAACAAATGAGCTTTCGCTACTAATGTCAATAATGAGTCACCCGATGAAGCTACTATGAATGGGTAACCCGCAATTACCCAAACGAAACGAAAGTGTTTGGTTTTTCTTGGGGGGGGGGCACTAGTTTTAGTTATAACAAAAATTTTAATGATGATGTAAACCCCACAATCACAAAGCCGAGAAGCTTAGAATATCAAAAAGTTGATTAAATACGGTCGGTGTGTATAGTGGAAATCAAGAAATTCTGATGATTTGATAAATTCAATAGATTTTCACTTTACCATAGTTTAAGCTTTTCGGCTTTGCGTCTGTGTGATTCACATTTAACTCTTCAGTCGCGACCAATTGCGAAGTTTTTACTCGTTACAATGATTGAAATCCTTTCGTTTTTGATACCGCTGTTGGTATTGCGCATTTTAAGCTCCTCAGCACGCCCAATACGTATTCCCTTATTGTCTACGTTACAGTTGGGTTAGATTTCAACAGGGGCACTTGAGTACTCCGGTGCAGAACAATGTCTACAATCGTCAGGATATTTGATTACTGTGTAGACTGCTGTTCTCTGCTGTAACAAAAGATCAAACAATGGTTTTCAATTCCATCCCGAGCCTTATTTACTTCACGATCGAAAGCTTCAGATAATCGATATCAACTATTTATTCTGAACAACGTGGTTTTAGCTAGAGTCAATAATTCAGAGTAATGTAAAGTACAAACGACTCAAGAAAAAATTTTTAACTTTAAAAAAAAACGAATAATCAGAACTTCATATCGTTCAAGCACGCTTGACTGCAACGATATCCGTGTATAAGGCTAGCAAATAACTCATTTTTCTGCGGCTCTTGAGTTTGGTAAATCGGCTATCCTCTTCAACCCTAATAGAAAATCCGTAATAAACCTGGTTTATTTTCATTAAAAAAAGGCAAACAGGTATAAGCTCACGCTGTTACTCTACCAGTCGTGACCATAAGACAAAAACGAGAAAGTATTTGTAATCAATATCAATTTCTATTGAATTGAATTGAATTGAATTTAATTTAATTTAATCGAATCGAATGCTTTGCGCAAAATATAAAATAGAGTGGTTTAGATTTGGAGGGGTTTGGAGAAACTGAGAAATAGCTCATATGAAACAGATCCGTCAAAAGGAAAAAAAGTGAAGACGAAATAAAGTAAAAACTCTTATCTAACGTACAGTCATGTATCTACACGTACACATAGGCCCTTTCATTAATTTTTTGTGGTCTAAGTAAATGCATTTTTGTCGAGGAGCAAAATGAACTTAATCTAAATCTAATCCATGCAGTACCTGCATTAATTTAATCGATTAATAAGCGAGTTAAAACTCAGACGATATGTGTAGCCTGATATGACTATTCGGATATAATCGTCGATGGTGTAACTTCCATTTGGCGATCAAATATTTAGCATCACGACATCAGTGTAATTGCCGTGTGTTCTGTGTAAACTGTGTCGTCTAGCTGCTGCGTCTACGTTTCAATATCAAGTATTTTTCAAGCATTTTTTCGGCTCAAAACTCGGCAAACATCAAGTGACATTCGGGTGATAATAATGTGCACGCTCAATCAACTAGACACAATTTTCACATTATGAATACTAGGCGACGAACATATTTATTTTTTTTTTGTTCTTCACTAAAAGCAGAACGACCCTAATTCCGATTTTGTCGATGTGTTTTTATTCGAGCAACTCGTTCCAACACAGAATGAGTCGTCCACGTTCCCAGAAAGGTTTGTTCATAATGTTCATCTATCTGATCGATGTGCCGACACGAATCCTAAACGCAGCCAAATGCGAATTTCAGTTTTCCTAGCTAGTCGACTAGTTCCGACCACTATAGAGTCGAATAGCTACGAGAACCTGAATCGCCCTGAATGGTGAGTCCGGAGTCATCCGGGTCATGGTCGATTAAAGAGTAGAATTGGAGGCATCCGGTCGTCTCCGGATTTGTAATAGAGTTTCATTTGGGTAATTATCTTATTCAAAGTTATTCGATTCGTATCACGTGATAGTACTCCGCAGAGTAAAACGAGTTGATACGAGTCGTTTAAATAAAAAGTCCTGTAAAAAGCATCGCGATTCAATCCATTTAAACCGATGGTTTCCATTCGTATTACCTTTGTGAGGTGATTTGTCGATTACATATTCGCGGCATATTCTCAAATTGTTCAGAACGATAAAAACGGTCTGAATAGAAACAAGTTAATCGATGAATTAAGATGAAATTGTGCAGTTTTAAGTATGGAAGCGAATGCGATGATGAATGGCGCGCGCACACGCTACGATGGCTCATAACCCTGCACTTGTGGACCAGGTTCGTGCGGTTGAACGAGCCTAAAACGGGTCGAATTGAGCTCTTTACACAAATAAAGAAGAGGCCGCATCGTCGAGAACAGCTTCAACGTTGATAATCATGTATGCAACAATTTGTTTGTACGCAAACACGTATCATTGTCTTCTCATCGAAAGGAAAAAAGCTCGAATCATTCTATTCAATTTTTCTGTGCGTTTCATTTATTTGTTTTATAATCACCCGATTTCCTACGATAGACGTCAGTTGAATTCGACGACTAGAATTACGATGAAAAAATCGAATCGTTTTATGTAACATACACTTCCGCAGTTCTAGAACACTTCAAGTATAGGAATACTGTACATACTACATATATATATTGGGAGAGGGAGAGGGAGAGGGAGAGGGAGAGGGAGAGGGAGAGGGAGAGGGAGAGGGAGAGGGAGAGGGAGAGGGAGAGGGAGCGGGAGCGTGGAGAGGGAGCGTGGAGAGGGAGCGTGGAGAGGGAGCGTGGAGAGGGAGCGTGGAGAGGGAGCGTGGAGAGGGAGCGTGGAGAGGGAGCGTGGAGAGGGAGCGTGGAGAGGGAGCGTGGAGAGGGAGCGTGGAGAGGGAGCGTGGAGAGGGAGCGTGGAGAGGGAGCGTGGAGAGGGAGCGTGGAGAGGGAGCGTGGAGAGGGAGCGTGGAGAGGGAGCGTGGAGAGGGAGCGTGGAGAGGGAGCGTGGAGAGGGAGCGTGGAGAGGGAGCGTGGAGAGGGAGCGTGGAGAGGGAGCGTGGAGAGGGAGAGGGAGAGGGAGAGGGAGAGGGAGAGGGAGAGGGAGAGGGAGCGTGGAGAGGGAGAGGGAGAGGGAGAGGGAGAGGGAGAGGGAGAGGGAGAGGGAGAGGGAGAGGGAGAGGGAGAGGGAGAGGGAGCGTGGAGAGGGAGAGGGAGAGGGAGAGGGAGAGGGAGCGGGAGAGGGAGAGGGAGAGGGAGCGTGGAGCGTGTTTGCTTTGTATTATCGTCTAGGCAAGTTTCTTTTCTGTTTCCATTCACCTCGGTGGCATTGTGAATTAAAAAGCATCGTTATTCAGCCTGACATTCGCGGATTAACTATACGGTGCTATTTCATCGATCGTTACTGAAAAGGAACTGAAAAGGAACGGTAATTAAATTGTGGTTTAACGCATCGAATTAGAAGTGTTTTTCAATTGATGAAATGCTATTTCGACGGTCGACAAGTGTACCCGAGCAAACAGTGGGAAACTTGTGTTGCACACAATAGACTCGCTTCGAGTTTATAAATGTAATTAGCACCGGGTCGCATTAAATACCCTTAGCGTTCGGCGTGCCACAGCTATCCTGACGTGCCACGGCTATCCTGACGTGCCACAGCTATCCTTTGCTGGATTAGCGAAATCGTAAAATCGATGTTGATGATGTGTAAAGAGAAATAAACTACAATTCTGTTCTACTTCCTATCCTATCCTATCCTATCCTATCCATCCTATCCATCCTATCCATCCTATCCATCCTATCCTATCCTATCCTAAATTTTAGAGGAGTCAAAATTGTGATGAATTTGATTAAAATGATAGCAGGAATGAATTTGATGATATTTGCAGAATTCTGGGAGGCGGATCAAAGTAATTAAAAAAGTCTTATAACATCTATCAGCCTTCAATAAACAACTTCATATAGAAAAAAATGATTTATTCACGAGCGCCACAACTGCCGGTTTTTTGCCGTATGCGTTGTCTTTTTACAGCTATAATCCATCAACATTGCCACGAAGCATTAGGGATTTCATTCGCGATCGTGATGACACAAACGCTTTTAATACAGCTCTGCATTTTTCATGTAATTTTACCTGGGTCGACGTTCGGGAAAGAATTCAAAATCAAAAACAACACGTTATTTGATTGATGTTCGTTTGTGACGCGTGCGACTTGTTTCAACGGCGCCGGATGATTTACGATTGGATTTCGATGATTTATTTCAACAGGGATAAACCTCGGATTGTGTTGGACTTGCGGTGTTGTAGTCGTAGTCTATTTTTCCTATCACATTGTTTAGTAAATATCGTCGGCGAATGGCTTTAGTTTTTTAAGCCCGCCGCACACTGGGCAGAATTCGGTTTTCGTATCTTAAGTCGGCTAGTGGTCGGTTTACTAATAACCGAATGCGCTTGATCTCCGAACTATTTCCGGAATATAGTTCCGACTCACTGAAATTCGGTTTCGCTTAGTTGGGCTATAGTCGTCTAACTCAACCGAAGTTGGCCCTGATTGCAGACTCTATCAAAATGGATTTGTTTCTTTCAATGTCCCAAGACGCTTCCGTAAATTTCCGTCTATTAAACATCAATAACAGAAAGTTTCAAATGCGTTTTAAGAGATTTATAAATTGTTTCGATCATGCCTATAATATTTGATACGGATAGAGGCCTTGCGCGTGACGTCATCGTTGGTTTGCCAACCAGCGCTGGAGACTTGCCGTACACACATCCACAAAAGATAACCAGGAGATTAACAAACTTCGAGTATCGCGCGTAAATCACTTATTGCGTTTCGCAACCATTTATGACGTTGTCTCGTACAAAAAGTACGCACATAGCTACAGGACCTTTACGGGACATTTACGCATACGTGAGATCTTGGTTTAATTAACGCACCATCAATTTGTTATTTCTCACGCAATCTTTCGCTTAGGCAATTGCAATAAACAACCATAACTTCTTCGGCATTATCATCTATAATGTACGAAAGTGTAATCGACGAAGAATGTACTGGTGTAGACTACGCTCAGCTCAGTGATAGCCCTTAGCGACTTAATCATATTAAAAGTGCGAAGTTTCGCTTGACTTGTGTATACTAGTTTCATCGGGCGGATTAGCTATTTATACGTTGAAGGTATTTTGATGAAATGAAATTTATCTTCGAAGTCTTCGCCATTCGTCTTCGCGTTTACTGATTCCACACAATAAGCCGACAGCCGGTTCCAAAGTCGAGACCTAAGTCCAAGAAATTCTCTTCAATTTTAAGTCCGGTCTTAACTTGATATTAAGTTCGTTAGATGGGCTATACAACCGAGAAGGTCTCAGACCGATCTTAAGTCTAAGCCATATTTTTTATGCCGGCCCATACCGGCTCATCCACGAATCTCTTCATCTTGTCCAGTTACAAGTCGATATTGGCAACTCGACTCGACTCCACTTGAATAAGACATTCCGTAGCTCTGTCAAATTGCTAATTGATGCAGTTCATTTAATATCACTCTATGACGTAAATGAATAATAGAATAATGTCGCTTTCTACTCGTATCACATTCGTTTCCGTAGTTGCTACGCGCTTTTATAGTGTAGTAGCCATTAGTTAAAAAGGTAATAGCTGTAGTTGACGAACAAGACATTTGTATCTGGTAAACTCGATACAACCACGATTGAACTTGAAGAATCTTCTGGACAATTTCTCCAAAATTTGACAGTGGGCTTTGTTTATGTCCATGGTTTGACCGATCACAGTCTAATCTTTCGTTAGGAAATAGAATGAAATTGCCTCGTCTCCAAGAGTCCTTAAAATAAGGAGAGAGTTTCAGATATTTGTTATACTTGTCAGGTTTTCAACCACAAACGTACTTTCATAGAAGTGGTAAAGCTAGAAATGTGGAAATGTATTTCGAATATAATTCTAGACCCTTCTTTTCGCCTTCAGGAACCCTTTTGTAAACGCGGTGGAGTGCTAGATTACGATACACGGATTTGCCACTGCGGGACAACAGGCTTCACTGGACAGCGGTGCGATCGTAGGGCTTACGGTTGGTATAATATTATCATTTTTTTCGTGTATATATATATAGTAAATATAGTAAATATTTTTTTAAATAGTTTTTTAGATGCTTTCGTGCCGTATGCACTAAAGGCTTACATTTCTTAGAAAATTCCCTCCTTGTCGTTGTAGAATATAGATTTTTAAAAAAAGAGTTTCTCGTAAAAGAAGTTTCTTTCGAACAAAAACGGAACCAATATTTTAACGCAGCGTCAATCAGCTAAATACAAACGATAGTTTAGTACGTTAATGAGGAGATGTTAGTCGTGTTTCGTTTAGAACACGGTCGATATGCCCTCCGAGACGCTTCCTGATGTTAATTGACTTTCACTGTTTAAGTATCCCGTGTCGCGACGGTGTTTACGCTCGATTTCCGAACGATCTTGAAGCGCTTCAGACGAAATTCGTGTCGGTCGCAGGAGAAGTCTGTTTAAACGAGAACCGTTACTTCCTGCAGACACCGATTTATAAATATCAATAGTGTAGTTCTAGTGTATCTGGTAAAAATGCCAAGTTCAATGAGATTGCTTATTATGATTTCCATACAGAAAATCATTTCATAAGAATGTTGTAGTGTATCTCTTAAAAATGCCAAGTTCGATGAAATGGGGTTCTGTGCGGGTCGATGTGCGCTACGTCATCAATATTGGCGTTTCAAAACGAGAATTACAGTTGTGTGTTTACATTTTTATTCAATTTAATATCGTCACTCATATTTTCTGTCTAATGTCTTTTATTAATGGATGAGACCTGTTTTTCTGGGATATTTTGCTTACTTTTTGGAGTACATACCTCATTTATGTCTTAACAGAATGCCAAAAATCGCGGACAACAACTGAATATCCGATATTATTCCAGTTCTGTACCGATTAGATGGATTGGCAAAAAGACTCCTTAAGTCCAGTTGAATGAGAGAGAAAATCCACCATTTTGTGAAATTTCTTGGATTTGAACATTGTTACCATTAGTTGCTTCTTATGTCTTTGTGGTGGCGAATTGCTGTTGCTTCACTACTGTCGGTTGTAGTTCGTTGATTGTCGTAAGATTCGTAGAGCAGCCGCATTAAGCGGGTGTAGAATAAAGAGACGTCGAGTAGTAGTTTAGGTTAACTAGTTTATTTGATAATAAGATAAAATCTCACCCTAGAGATCATCGTCAGGTCCTGACGATGATCTCTAGGGTGAGATCGAAACGTCGTGTCTTTTAAATATTTTAGATTTAATAAATAAATTCTTGTTTTTGAATTCTTTTAATCTGTAAATAGTGGGATTTTATCTTATTATCCGTTCACCACGTTTGAGTGTGGTTATCGTTCTAGTTTATTTGATGCACGAGCTTTCGCTACTAAATGCGTAGTAGCCACATCAGATGAAACAACAGTATTTATAGGCAGATTAGTGTAATTTGTGTCAGTTTGCCTATAAATATAAAATAGTTAACCTATTTAGTACTACTCGTCGAAACTATCAAGCAATATATATATTATTTCTTAGAGGCTTTGATGAAATTTTCAAGATTTTGTTTTCTTGTCTCTTGTTTCAGATTGCTCCGACGTGTACGACGCCCATCTGCATGACGAAAAACAGACGATCGTTCAATACATCTATCCAGAAGGTGCGAAGCGTCCACGAGTCACTCTCTGTCAGATGGTTAAAGGCGGAACCACGATTATTTCTAATCGCGTCGTGGACGGCGACTTCGATAAATCCTGGGACCAATACAAAACCGGTTTCGACAACGGCAATCCTAAACTTACGTCGTATTGGATAGGTTTCGATACGTTATATCCGCTGTTGAATCAGCCGAGTCTAAAACGCGTCTACAAACTGAAAATATATATCCTACTGAACAACAACAGTAAAGCTAACCTTTTCTTCGAGAACTTCCACGTAGGCAGCGAAGCGAGCGGGAATTTCACGATGACTTACAGCAAAATGGCGCCGAACGTGAAGTGGGGTGACGCTATGTCGTCGATAAATGGTTCTCAATTTAGTACGCGCGACAAAGACCACGATTCGTCGCCGGGGAAAAGCTGCGCCCAAGTGATGGGTGGGGGTTGGTGGTATAATGACTGTACTGACGCTAGTCTACACGGTTTATGGAATCGCATGACCTGGGACACCATGCTACCAGCGCTTAGGAATATTGGAATAAAAAAGGTCCGAATGTGGTTGATACCATATAAGTAAAGTAATATACATTATTATTTTATTGTTGCCAAAATGAGAACTTTGTAAATTCAATTTTTGTCGAGCCGACATCAATTCTCGTATGTCTCGTTTCCTCTGTGCTGTATATTATTGTGGCTTCGTCAACTGCATTAGTAACGCGGATGTACAGTCTCACAATATTCTGTAAATTGACTAAAAAGTTTATCAAAAGGTTATCAGAAATATCTTGAGTGCTTACTACCACCTTCCTTCAGTTTAAAACAATACGTCAAATAACTACGAAGTAGATGTTTGGTGACGTGTATTCCTTATCAATATGATAATTGTCTTCAATTGCCTTCAAGATCAATACATGTAGTTCGATATTTCTTAATTCAAGATCGCTCTCAATTCCAGATCAGTTTAACCAAAAAGAACTCGAAACTCTAATATTTAGATCCAGCATATACAAAAGAAAAGTTCTTCTCAAATTGAACCACCTACAGTAGATATGAAATATGACCCGAATCACTGCACATAGTAACCACCTAAAGTATTTACGATAATTTTAGTCAATTTCCAACTGTGGGATCTCACATCTTTTTATTGCATAACGGATATGGCGATTTATATTCACGCGTGTTGTTTGTGAATCGCTTCAGTAATCGCTGTATAGTACTGGATGCTTCGTGTATGCTTTGGCCGCAAAACGGCGACGAAATTGAATAAAAACGTACAAACAAAACCGCAATTTCTTAAAATAGTTGTTTATTATCTATTTATAATATAGATATAAATTCGATTGCATCAAGCTCACGGCACGATACTGCCTTGAGATAACGGGGGATATCGATGAAATATCGGGCGCAGTAGCAATTGTAAGCTGAATTCGTAGTAGGAAATGACCGGCGATAAAATCAATTTGAAATTGAAAAACAAACTGCAGGTAGGGTAATTATATATCGGTTAAAAAAGAATCCTCTAATATGTTCGGATAGATTTTTAGGCTTCTGTTATGTTCTGAGTGAGAGAGTTTGGTTGAGAAAATGTTAATACATCACACATTATATATATATATATATATGTATATATATAAACAATAAAATTTGTCGTTTGGTCATTGTTTGCTCAATCACTGTATCGTAATATTCCTAGAACATAAAATGACGATCGTGCACAAGGTTAAGAAGTTGGAATCTCTTACAGATATTCGAATCAGTAAAACGTAGTGAAGCGGATAGCACTTTATGGGCTAACTTGTTCATTTGAAGTACGAGCTTTCGCTAATAATACATAACAGTACCTTCATCGGGTAACTGAGATGAAGCTACTACAGGCATTAGCATGGACGTTTAAACTAGATCTAGTTTATACGTCCATTGTATTAGTAGCCGAAAGCTCAGTCAAACGAGTCAACCTATGAGGTATTTCAACGCCAGGTCAACACGGCTCCTCTACTGATTTCCGAAGACATTACGTTTTTAACCTTGTAAAGTTTGTAATTCCATTTTTGTAATTCCAGTTCGACATAAGTTTCAAGAATTTCTCAAATATTTCAACAAGATTGCGAGATCCATTCAAGGAGGGTTCGACGTACAACGTTGCGCATCGACCGCCATTCTGTCCCCTGTATGATTTCGAACTCTCCCGCTGAGTGGCGCTGCTGGTAATTCGAAGTATGATGATCAATGCTAGAGGTTGAGAGTGTGAGAGAGGTCATGTTGTGTCGTTCCTCGAAATCACGTTGTTGTCATCCAAATGGAGGGAGGAGATCACTTTTCGAATTTGTTCGTTTCACTGAAATCAAACGATAACACATGACAGCGACTAGTGGGAGGCGCGTGTTTAAGCCCGACGCACACGACGCGTGGAAACACTGAAACAAAATAATTAATCTGGGAAACATTGATCCTGAAACCATTGTTTCTCAAGTTACAGGAAAACGCTCGGAAACATGTTTAGGCTAAAGAATTTGATAGCTTGAGTTTTCAATTTCAGCTGAGCTTAAAAGTTGACCCGACCGGCCACCTAACCCTGTACATTATCTTTCTAGAAATCATTATCAAGCTAACCATAACAGACCAAAGAGCTATAAAAAGGGACTGATTACACGTTTTATTGCAGTTTATAGATATTTTGTCGAGAGAAAAACATGCTAAACTTTCGCCTGGTAAACCTACTGTATATTGTACTGGTGTGCTTCGCGCGTACTGATTCGCATCCTTCCCCGGCAGAGATTCGAACCTGATGGCATCGAGATTGCTACGGTACGAAACCCTGCCACACTTAAACCGAGTTGAAAGCTACACGCGCAGCTGAGATGATGTCATTATTAGCCAATCAGATATCCCGTTTCATTTTTAGCCTGGGTTTTCCCATTGATAGTTCTTCCGTGAAATTTACCTCAGCGATTATACAACGAGCAATCTGATCGGTGCCGCAAGTTTTCGTGCGGCGAAGCTGCGCATGTACCTGCGCACCCGGTCTAGTGTGGCAGGGGTTCGTGTCGGGGATGAGTGTAACGATGCCATCAGGTTCGAATCCCTGCCGTGGGAGATTCGACACCAGAACCCAGTTCCACAATTGTGAGTTAAGAACTGACTTGATTTCATCGAAAACGAACTAATTTTAACTCAGAGTTAACTCTAACTCTAACTGTACCCTTGTAGACTCTACACCTCACAATATACCTGATTAGTCAACGATGTGCTTTCGTCGCCGTCTTAGTTTTAAGTTTCCAATTAGTTTTAAGATCGAGTTCGGCGAATGTGTCGGAGATTGGAATTCAGATTCAGATTTCAGTTTGTCTATTCCTTGCCAAAATGAAGTGCTGGATTGTAGTCGATCGTCATCCTACAGAAATAAAAACAAAACATATACTTATAGCCTGTTTTTCTAACAAAGAAAACGACCATCGCAAAGAAATAACCCCAAACGCATTTTTGAAGAAAAAGCTTGTTTTGACTTATGCAGGTGTTTATGTTATATGAACGAGACACGCAATCGTCTTGTAAGGCCAAAGTAAAAGGAAACGACTGTCAGAAATGATCTGATGATGTCTTCAACAGGTTGCAATTGATAAAGAAACGACTGTAAAACGCTGAAAAAACGTCACCTGTAAATCCAACCGATTCGAAGAAACTCGTTTTCTAAACTGAAATTGACGAATGAAAATTGATGAAGGCTCGCGATAGATACAAGGGAAATTCGTAGAGAAGGCATATAGAAACCATAGGATGTATTACTTACCCCTCCTAAGCAATTCTACAACAACAACAAAAAAAGAAAATATACGAATAATGTTTTAGTAAATATTTGACGAATCGAGTAAGGAACACTGTAGCGAGTCTGCGTATATAGAAGGCCGTTATTAGAACGTTCTGTCAGTAACAGCCTCGGGTTATTTATACCGATCGGATATGGAAAGCGTTTTCGACGAAAATTCGTTTATCGGCATAGATTTTCAATTTACGAAAATACAAATAAGCAAGCAGTACACTGCAGTTTTCCTATCATTGCCGCCCGTATTTCAGCAATGTTTACATAATGTAAAATCTATTCGTAGAGCCTCAGTTTCTCTATATAGTAACAGTAAAAACGGCGTATGACTGACAGAGACCGATAATAATCTCAGTGTTCACAACTATTAAAGTAGAAACCCACAGTTTTGATGATCGGAACAGTTTCGGAGTTTTGGCTATAAACTCTTTCATCAGAGAAACCAACATTACATAATAATGATATATGTTTATGTGAAATAATATTAGCATTAAAATGGCCTTTCCCTCTGTTTCTTACAGAAATGCTGTATCTTCGTGGACCGAGTCGATGTCTTGGATCTACAAATCAACTTATCCTGTTTCATGTACCTTTTCATACACATTTTTTACGATAAACGATCTTTTGTGTCGGTTGCTGCAATTCACGGGAGCAATCTACCTAACTTACGCAGCTGCGCAAATATTGATATGTGAAAAGTTACTTTAAGAAAAACATGTTATTGAAATGTAATAAGATGATGTGCATACTTTATGTTATCCGCGCTGAAACCCAGTGGAGAGTGGTATATAAATACACATTATCATTATTATTATTATTATTATTATTATTATTATTATTATTATTATTATTATTATTATTATTATTATTATTATTATTATTATTATTATTATTATTATTATTATTATTATTATTATTATTATTATTATTATTATTATTATTATTATTATTATTATTATTATTATTATTATTATTATTATTATTATTATTATTATTATTATTATTATTATTATTATTATTATTATTATTATTATTATTATTATTATCTTTATTATTATTACTTTTGTAATTATCATTATTATTACGACGTCTAGGAATATAGATGAAACTGTTAGAAAATAAAATGGCTTAATCATGAACTGTGGGTTTTTACTGAATAAGCGCCTGTGGTGGTATGTGCATACGTCAGGAATTTTACAGCGGTAAATTGTTCGAGTAACTCGCATGTACTTACCCTCGCGTGAAGCTGAAAACAAATACGAGAAAATAGTGAATTTTAGACTGAATGAGCGCTTCCGATCCTTACGGCGCTCGTTCAAATATCGAATAATTTCGCGTTTAATTAAACAATCATGTATTCAACAAATATGCGACGGTTTTGGGTGGAGTACAAACTTAGTTATGGTAATACCTCGGGCACTTGATTCATTATCACACGAGACAATCTCTTAAGGGGTATTACATTTAAACTATGAATCAAGTAAGCAACTAGTAATTGACTCTTTAAAGCAGTTATTTAATTAAGGTTATTTCAGTCAACGTACCTGGCACATCTGGTAGTCCAGACGAGCATGCGAAATGAAAGAAAAAATATAAGCAATCGCAATTAAGTTTTTGTAACTGTCCGCACAAAACAATTAAGAATTCCCATAAAGATCAGTAATAATTGCACGAATGATATCATTAATGAATGTTGATGAATACTGATTTAATTACTTGTTTGCTATCAATTATCAACGGAAGCATCCTGACGACAAATATATTCATCTTTAGGTAGCTACCTTAAATAGTTATTTCAAAAGAAATTAATTTACTGTCTAAATAGAACACAGAAACTAATTCATATTTATGTTCATCATGTTTCTCGATGGTGGCCATTTTTCTGCGTGCAGAATAGATAAATGTAACTTATTATTTTTCCGTGTGATTTTTTTCGCAGAGAAAATTTATTTCTTTTATAACAGTGATTATTGTTTTGAGAGCTACAAAAAAGATAGATACAACATGTCGTCGGGTTGCTTGCGTAATTATCAGCTTTTTGAAACGTGGTTTTTATCAGTGTGGAACTTATATTTCTGAACTGCTTATATTATGTTAACGTAATTTCAGTCAACCGCGCCTTACGTTCAACCCCGCGGCGTCGTGCTTTAATCTATACGATCCCTCAAAGATGATTCGACGCACAGCGCATTCGCTCCCGGGGCCTTTTTTCAAGTGGGTTCAAGTAATAACGATAGACCGTCGTCGCTGACGTGGTTACAATTTTCAGTCGAACAATTCAAATGTTGTTCTCGAATATCCCCCCCCCTCGCTGCCAATCAGATAGTCTTCGCGTCGTCAATTTGCAGAGAATGGACGGCTGTTAAAATCTATTTCGAAAATTGAAGTTCTTTAAGCTTATCGAAATATGAATAGGAACAGAATTGCCGATCGTTTTCTCCAGATTCTTTTTCATTTTATTCCAAAAAAAACTTTCATTCTATCACCGGGGATTTGCCGGTAGTGACAAATCGAAGCCTTCTCGACGAGAATTCAAAAACAGATTGAATTCGTATCATTCGTTTCTTTGTCAAAGACGCCGGGAAATTCTACAGGGGGATGCGATATCTCGCCAGATCAAAGCCTGATTTTAGCGTTCAGGAATTAATTGAAAAAACCGACATTAATGAGCGCTGTTTTTCCGCTATTCCAGCAGGTATTCGTGTCGGTACTTGATCACGGCGAGGATCGTATAACAGATCAGAAATCGCGTCGATGTAATAATTAGAAAGTCGATCGTAACGGAGGAGCGTCGAGACGGGGAAGAGCCTCTGCGGCTGTGTTTGCGAGGTGCGCGCGCGCGGAGAGGGTACATGCACGAATGACTCCTCGTGAATGGATCTCGTGACTGGTGGGCGAAATTGTTCGTTACTTACCATCTGTCCGTGGGAGCGTGCGATTGAGAGAGCGAGAAAGAGAGAAATTCATAACAACGAAACCAAATACAATCCATCATCCTTTTACACGTGCCCGTGTTGGCCAACGCGTAACGATAATGTAATGAATGGAAAACAGATCACGGGCAAATTTGCATATTCGATTTCAGGGAGAATTTTAGAAATTACTTCTCCGTAGCCAAAGTTCTAGCAAAACGCTTCTTTAATGATAATCGATTCAGGATAAGCAACAGTTGGAAGGAAACTTAATTGGCACGATTCTACTTCAGAAATATAGCTATATACCGTTCACATTTTCAGATGCATTTCTAAAATTAGATACACTCGCTATTTCTGGCAAATTTATCAAGAATTTGATAAAGGAGCTCGAGCTGAATCGTGTCTCAAAACGATTTAATTATTTGTTATTTATAAGTTCATTAAAAGGCCAGTTTTAGGGTGAATGTTTTAGTCATTAGACGAAGAGAATGTAACCGGATAAAACAGCTCGTAAACGAATATACGACGAACGTTTGTCTTTATACTCACCCGATTTCCCTGAAGGCGTGCGAACAAAAGAGTTTATAATGTGAGAGAAGGTAAAAAACACTGTCATTATAGCAGTATGACTGTATTGGTATTGATAATTTCGATCAAAGCGATTTCAATCGGAGTCTATATACGATTCTAATCGCTTAGTCTTCGCAACAGCATATTCGGGTATTGACGTACGCGTCCAGGACGGCAGCTCAAAGATTTTCGATAATTTCTCGATACGGCGATACGCCTAAAAGCTCGACTTACATTCAAATAAAAGCGCCCCTAAGCTACCAACACAGCGAAAACAGCGACAAAAAGCGACAAAAAGCCCGGAGTTACATACACAACGTTGAAGTGCCCCTCGGCAATGCGTCGGTGAGGATAGGTAAATGCCTTCACCATAAAAAGGATACAGAGACAAGTATTCTGTCATCCGATGAATTTGGTCGATATATGAAACGATATTCAAGTTATGGATACCTGTATCTTGTTCCAGTTGGTTTAGGGTCGGATAATTCAATTCAATTCAATTTAATCTTTATTGCACCGTAATACATATGTGGCATTATTGGCTATTTACAATAAAGAGGAGACCAAGAATCATGTGTCTATAAGAAGAGTACATGTTAACGTACATTCCTTGTATCGCTGCCTGATATTCAGTGGCGCCGAGTTCGTCCGATTCGACTTAGAAACTAAATCTCGGAAAACTAAGGCTAAATAAATTGATACCTTGTTTCTCCTTGCTGGATGAGCTTAAAAGTTGACCCGGCCGGTCGCCTATCTTCCTGTACATTACTTTTCTTGAAATCATGATCAAGCTAACCGTAACAATCCTGGCAGCTATAGAAATGAACTGATTACAAATTTTATGTACATGAAAAATGACCCGGCCGATTAGGAGAAACAAGGTATCATTTTAGCATCATCAAAGCAAGCTTCGCCATTTCACACACTTGACGATTGTGTAGAAACAGAGTGTGTAAGAAAGAGAGTCCAAACCCTCAATCTTATAATTCTTAACCTTTGATGAATTAATTTCGGTTCTAACCATCTTTATTCGTACGTAGCTGTTCCAATTCTATCCCTGGACCATAAGGCGTTTATTTCGATAGGCTTAATGCACTCGTTCAATTAGAGTGAACGGACTTAGAGGCTTTAAGTGTAAATGACCAGTTTAAAAATCATAGTTCTTTCCACGTATATAGAAACACCGCAAAAAGGTATCATATCTTTAAGCGACGGAACGTATTATATCATCAGCTGTGATATCTATAAAATGAGTCAATGCGATTCGTCATAATACACTGGCGCGTGTTTATCCCGTATAGAATTGAATATGTGTCCGATCGGATTCGAACGGTAAGAATGAGTTGATCGTGACAGTAAATGACAGGTTAATGAATTTACACAGTATATCCCGCCATCGTTGATTCTATTAATGCCCTATAGTCGCGAGACGTGACGATCACAGCGTAACTACTAATGAATTTAATACCATGGATTTGTACGGCAGTAGCCGAGATGACACCCGTCCCGATTTTTAAGTTTCCTCGCTTTATAACTGTTCGATACTCGCGTTTTCGTCGGTTAATGAATGTGGATAGATTTACGTTATTATAACCATGACGATAATTATAATATAATAGAAACGTTGAATGATCGACTAGCCCTAGGAAAAATTATCGGACTTTATATCATATTATTTTCTCGTTTTATAGTAGGATTCTTTATATATTATTTTCATTAATATTATTATTACTATTATTATTATTATTATTATTATTATTATTATTATTATTATCATTATTATTATTATTATCTAGTAAATCATAATAACATCTAAATTACGAAGCTACGTAATGAACGGGATAAATGATATTGTTATCATAAAATTGATAGAAGAGCCGTTTAACCCGGTGTAAAATAAATGCTTCATAGCTTATCTTAACTAATCTATTTGAAGTACTAGCTTTCGCTACAAATTCACCCGATGGAGCTTATACGTTTATACGCTATTACCGAAAGCTCGTGCGTCAAATGAAATAGTCAAGCCCTCTAAAGTACAATTCCTCTCGTTTCATATATTGTATTTATGGAAGGAGTCATTTATACATAGTTATGATGTAAGCAAAAGGGAAAATACACTAAGAAAGCAAAATTATTGTGACTGTCATCGCATCACCCGATCTTTTCTTCATCGAAGTTTGCATCGTGTGTGCCTTATGAAAAACTAACTGAACATTTTTCGCCGACAAATTATGTATGATCTAGATATTAACCGTAATTCGAACTATTAGCTACAATTTCTCTTCGACTATAAAGGAACGCTCAGAACTTTCTGTGTCGATTATACGAATTCCACGCTTGAATGAAGCCATTACGATCTAATGGACAAGAAAATCTAGCGATCGGAGAAAACAGATCCAGGTATATACATGCGATAATTCGGTAGATCGATGACTGAGTGCAGATTCTATTACCTACGAGCTTTTGCGACGAGACCCTTTTTCGGGTAATGGACTCGCATGCGTTAAAGTGCATTTGATTGGCAACATGCACAACGAGCAATCGGTCATCATCGCTAATTTCTCAATGGAGCAACAACGCGAGTGAGTGAATAATGACGAGCGAGATATCTCGGCTAATCGAGTACGCGAAATATGATAAGCGCCGACTATTCAGAATACGAAATGAACTGAATATTAAAAGGGGAGGACATATTAACCGGTCCAGACACGGAATGAGTTGTGTGAATTCGTCGAAATGACGGCGTCCACCTGGATACTTAGACGTGTCTCGAGGGTCCGATTGAAGCAGGCTTCGCCCGACAATAGCGGTATCGACGCGTCCGGTAAAACGCTAATTCCGTTAAGCTAATTAATTTATAGAATGATCGTGTACACACGGCGAGATGCGTAGTAATTCCCATCGCTTGGATTTATTGGCGTTGCGTGTAAATTTGATTGCGTTTCAATGGAAAAACGTGGGAGTGTTTTTTGGGGGGAAAGCGGAAAAAATGTTCCTGGAAAAATGTGTCACAGAAAAAAAGGAACCAGTAAATATTGACCCAGGAAAAATTTCCCAGGAAAATACGATTAAAATTCAATATTAGACTAAATTTCCGATTATGTATTTCGATTTAAAAATAAAATCTGTCAGTTCGACCGCCGATCACTTCAACTATAGCTGTACTTCGATTTCCGATTTCAAAATCAAACCCCCTGTTTCGCTCCCGGCAGGTGTAGTGGGTTTGTAAGCGACGCCGAATCAAAACAAATCAAACGAAATCTTCCAATCAAAAAGATAAATAGGGCCAATTCCTAATTTAAGAAAACAAATCCAATATGTACAAATTTAAAGCATTAACAACATAATTCATTTTATGAAAATTCTGAATGGAGGACTCGGTGATTTAAACTTGATCAGAGAGCATCGTCATACGCGAATTCACCAAGTAATCCATTTTCCGCGTCCAAGTGAAGCTATTCTACTAAAGCCCACGGGAAAAATGTCCCTGTCGAATTTGTAGAAAAAATACCATTGCCAATTTGGGACATGCTTCCCTTCTTTACAAATTTTCGTATTATTTGTCGGGGATTTTCAGACAATTCGCAAATTAGAATCACCAGGAAAATTACGTAAATTTAGGATATTTTCTTGTATTCGGGTGTTCGGTTCTTCGAGAGGTTATCAACTGACACAGAAGGCACATCAAAAACAACCATTGATAGATATTCACGAACTGAAATAGTTGGAAAACAATATAGAAAATACGTATATATATATATATATATATATATATATATATATATATATATATATATATATATATATATATATATATATATATATATATATATATATATATATATATATATATATATATATATATATATATATATATATATATATATATATATATATATATATATATATATATATATATATAATTATGATAATAATAATACTCACCAGATATTTCTGCGTAAATATAACAATAGTTAAACACTATAGCATCATCATTATCGACAATCAATTGAATAGAAATTTTAATCAAGACCCATTTCCATTTGTATTTGTAAGATTTGAATCTGGCGTTTGAAATCAATATCATTAGTATCGGAAACTGTCCAAATTATTTTTATTCTTTAGAGTTAACTCTGGAAGTCACAACGAACAGAAAATATCAATATCAACTATTTCCACTAATTCTATGACAAAATAGGGCATAGAAGACAAAAACCCACGATTAATATTTCCATATTTTCATTGTTTTAATTTTGGATTTTTCATCGATTGAAAAAATCGATGATTCATTCAAAATTCGGGTTCAGACACATCTGCATACTTACAGCTCTCCTTGCAATACTTCTTGAAGTTATACGTCCAGATGGATATGATACTAAAAACAAAACCAATAGAATATATATCGTTACTTAAAGATAAGGAGACTCTTAAACGTTTACGAGTGAAATTGTATGCACTCATAGGAGATCGAAATCCGGTCACGCACGT
Organism: Tubulanus polymorphus; assembly: GCF_964204645.1. Classification (NCBI taxonomy): domain Eukaryota; kingdom Metazoa; phylum Nemertea; class Palaeonemertea; order Tubulaniformes; family Tubulanidae; genus Tubulanus; species Tubulanus polymorphus. Next base: position 10,687,222 of record NC_134035.1, on the reverse strand, counting down.
GACATACAAAGCAAGCAAGCGTTTTAACCAGAATCCAGGTGCACAGTCGTGACTCAAGTCCAAAAAGTGGTCTCAAATGAATCTTAAGAGTTTTCTTAAGTAGTTGGTTAGGCAATAGAGCTAAGTTGGTCTTTGTCTTAAATCTAAGCCGTAATTGCACAACTGCCTCCTGGCCAGAGTTTACATATAATATACTGTATCATCTGGTAACATTAGCAGACGGACCATGGGCGTATAAACTAGATATCTTGTTCAAACGTCCATGGATGGACGAGGACGAAAAGGAGATGATTTTGATCTTCGGGACTCATGTGACTCGGATCTCATGGTTATTCACGCCTTCGGACACCATGATACATGCCTCAAATCCTAAAATGCGTGTATCGAGTTTCGACAGGACACAGGCACTATTTCCACCCATTCGAGAAACCACACGTTCAGCTTTTGTTTCTAAGATTAAGGCATATTATATGTATCTAAATAATCCGATATTTCAGTCATTTTTATTTTGTCAACCACTCAATCTCCTACGTGAAATCAAAGAAAAACAGTTATAACATGTCATCGCTGAACATGATATCGACAACTTGATCCGCGCGACGATCAAACTGAGAAATAAGACCGTCGTATAATAATGTACTTCGCCGACTTGAAATTGACTATCGTCATTAATACGCGCCGGCGAAACTGTAAGCACGATGACGCTGTCGCGAACCGGAGTCGCCCGGAATCGCGGTAATCAGAGCGCGAACGTGAACATCGCCGCCGAGATCGGGCTCTTCCCAACTCATCCCGTCGTCTCGACTGCGCGTATCTGTTACTTTCTCTACAGAAGCCGAGCCTGTTCAATAATTGCGTGTATATTTCACGTGATTACACGGCTGAACGTACAGAAAACACGGGAAACCGAAAATACCGGCGCGCGCGAGATAAAGATACGAAGTCAATATTGGTTTAGCAATACGTAACGGTAAATCTGCGAGATGCGACGTGTGTCTACGCGAGGTTCTAATATCCCCCCAACGAGAGACGAAGCTCGTTCTCTATATGTCATTAACTCGACGCTATATTAATCAATGCATCGACGAAGAAACCGATATGAAATAAACTTTTCTAAGCTCTTCTCGAGTCGCATCGAATCGTCGTACGGTTTCCGAAGCGCCTCGTGTTAATTATGAGTATTGTGCGATTTTTCGTAGTTTTTGATACAGTCAGTAATTGAAAGCATTGTTATAGCGTAACGATAAAAAATCAGGAGTTGTCTTTAATAAATCTTTTCAAGTCTATTCTAAGTGTATTTCGTAGATATTTTTAAAAAGAAAAACAGTAATTCTAAAAGGCTAGACAGCTTCTAAGGGTAGTTTCGTTCAAATTTAACGTCGATGTTCTTTTTATATACGGCTATCCATTTCCATAACAATTATGAGAATTGCTTAACTCTAAATGTAAAAACCTTACCGATTATAAACTTAGTTTTGTGTGGTTTTAATTCGTTTCATCCGGCTTGCAATTTCCCTTAGGGTTATAGATATAGCTGTTAGCAAATGTGCAATATTCTAAACCAAATATGACTTATATTAAATGTGTTTAATTATTTTCGGAAATATTCATGGCCCACGTCACCAAAAACCGTTATTGGCATTGGAATAAAGTAAGAACCCTTTAATACACCATTGATTATATCACTTGGTTCATTAAGTGGATAATTTCCCTTTAGGGTTATCGATATTGCTGTTGGCAAATTTTCACATTGATTATATCCTGTAGTTGTAAGTTAAAAGAATGAATTTCACAGATAGCGGACAGAAATCATTTGGTTCGATCAGATAAAGCAAGAATTCTAAGTGAGACCGCCCCGATGTAAATCAAAGGATAGCCTACACAATTAGCGCAATGGCCGTCGATGAAAACATATGAAAAGACGATCAGCGACGATCAAGACTATCGTCACACGATACCATATGGTGCGCACGTGGCATAGCTACTTTTTCTAATAAAAAGTCATAATTCTTTCATCGTTAGTTTATTTGACGAATTGATAGTCACAATTTCCGGCATAAATCAATTAACCGTTTCCCACCCTGACAATCGACACAAAGACAAATTGATGGGCAGCTCCACCGAGCCTCAGCGATCTCGGCGATAGCACGATAGCACGAGACGGTTACCTCGCCGCTGGATGGCTACCAGTCCACGGCGGAGAATCGACATTCCTCGACAATAGTTACTCATTAGTACGACGCGTGGGTTTCACGCGAAATCGTTATTTATTCGTTTTATAATGGGGCACAAATGAGAGTCACATTTCAGCGTCGGTTTTTAATGAGATTCAACAAGACTTATGATGTGGTTTTTAGCGCGGAAAATGCGAGCATCAGTTTAAGTCGGAGAATGTCCGATTTCGTTTCGAAATATCGCGCAGAAGTTAGTTATATGATGTGATATTACTTCTGTGTACTTCACTCAACACAAGGACTATTGAAAATTACATAAAAACCGACACTGCGAAAATGGGTTTCAAGTCCCGATAACAAGTCGCCAAGTTATTCAAGAAATCATTCCATGTTAAATTACTTTTCCCAGCTTTAAAAGCGAATCGTTTGGATATAAGTCTTCGCCACGTTTGCGAAAAACGTTTCAGTTCATTTCGTTGTCGTTCGTTTGTTGTCCACTAATTGTGGGATCATCTCCAGATGTTCATAAAGTATAGATTCCGCTTCAGTGCGGATTAAGAACCCTTAAGCTGAATCTCACCGACTCCGTACATCAGAAGGCGACGACGCAAACTGTGCGCCATCGTTGTCGACTATGCGCGTGAGCGTATACGAACGCACTGATTCAATCTATTGTTATGAAAATCTTTTAATTTCGACCAGATTTCACGAAATATTTTGAAAATCTGTTCAACAGGCACATAGCGTATGGTAGATAAGACGTTTACGTCAACATGAATGAGCGTTCGACTGAAGCCTATAATCCGGTAACACTTAAAAGGATGAGACCCGATATCCGCATTGCTTCTCTCAAACGGGAAACAATGGAATGGATACCTGGTCTAAAAGATTGCGCCTCAGCGCTAGCAGCCCAGAATTTATTTCCCTTGAACGATGACTAATACACGTTTTATTGGCTTGTAGTAAAAACGCGATCATTTTTGCGCGAATTTGAGACTTTGTCACGTTATCTATACTATCGATTCGTTCTTGGTTTTGTCGACGGTAATTTTTGGTGGGTGTTTTTCGGGATTTTCTTTTGAACTGCGCTAACGAGGTGTGTTCAAAAGCAAAAATGCGCTCCGAATCCCAACAACACGATTAAAATTAATCGCTTTTTCGTATCAATGCTACTTAAGCAAACAGGTAACAACCTTTATGTAGGTAATTTTAAGCCATCAATCAAAAGTTAAAAGCTAATATTTACCGCAGCAAAGCGACCGATTGCTTCAGCCGTTGATTTCAATTTGTTTCGCGAACAGGATCGGTTTCGCTGCATCGCAGTCATCGCCGTGATAAATGCCTGATTCTAAAATGCAACATATTCTATCATTTCTATCGTCTAGTTACATCCGGCCGGTTTTTGACCGACTTCGATGAAACGTTTTAACAATAATAGAAATTTAAAAAGTTTTTATCCGTATTGAATCAGTTCTAACAACGTTGAAATTCATTCTGAAGAGTAACGATTAGGTAGGGACGGTGATCTATGTATATAACGCTGATTTTCGTTCACAATAAGCAAAATGCGAAAAACTAGATTTGGAAAATATTCGTTATTTACATATTCGATATAATGTGCACGGAATGAACTAAGCGTTAGGTCCCGACGAGAATTGAGAGTTCTATCTTAAGTTGCATTCCGTGTTGGCTCGAATTATAGAAATTACCGGCTGTTAAATGATAAGTCTGTAACAATTGAGTTTACTCCCGATATAACTCGAGCTAACATTGAAAACCCGGATGTAAATACTCGAGCCGCGGTATTTATCGAAACGGAAATCTATCACCGTTTAAACAAACGTCGATGAATTATTGCCGTTAACCACACAATTACATGTTGAAACACGGCGAGAGAGAGAGAGAGAGAGAGAGAGAGAGAGAGAGAGAGAGAGAGAGAGAGAGAGAGAGAGAGAGAGAGAGAGAGAGAGAGAGAGAGAGAGAGAGAGAGAGAGAGAGAGAGAGAGAGAGAGAGAGAGAGAGAGAGAGAGAGAGAGAGAGAGAGAGAGAGAGAGAGAGAGAGAGAGAGAGAGAGAGAGAGAGAGAGAGAGAGAGACCCTGGCCTTACGACGTGTGATTTCATTATTGTCCCATAGTGAGTTTGGGTATACCAAGCAGCATCTCAACCAGCATGTCAGCACCTCTATACATCACGTAAAATGTCTTCATTTATTTTTCATTAATTCAGCTTGTAGCATCTTTTATTGATAATTTCTATCGCGAATTTAGTTTCTGTTGGTTTTAAAGATTTTCCCTTTGTTTAAAGGACGCTATGAAATACGGGAACGAGATATGATTTGGTCTGGACACCGGATATGATTTTGCAAGACTTTCATCGACTGGATCGGGAATTCGACAACCATCATCGGCCATCTACATCTGAAATTTGAACTGGGGTTTAAGGCCCCTAAGTCCAAATATTGTCAAACCGTCACACGTCTGACTCAGTGTATGTAATCTATTTACTTATGTGAGAAATGCATTCGAATTCGATTGGAAATGTAAAAAGAAAAAATCGAAGCGGGTTTAATGCCGGACAACCAGTGGATCCTCGCAGTGGTCGTGGTACATCATTGGATATTGTGAAAAAAATGAATTTCATATCATAAAACAAAAATTAGAATTCTGAATTCGGGCTATATAAGAAATGTCTTCAGTTAGTTATAGGATGGTAGATGGAGCTGGTAAAAATTGGATTCATTCAATCGGTGAGCCATACGGACTTTCCTTGCACCGATGGAAAGACAAAATTTCGGAGCTTCGGACGCTGGGTGTTTATTATCATACTTCTGTAACAAATCCACATTCTCAGGCCAGGCTGTTGAAAATAGATGAACCGCGCTATTTTTCATTTGATCTAGATCACAAAATATCCGATAAAAACAACCAACATTTTATCCATCGAAACTATATGGCAGTGTTTTGCCAACAGAAGTCGGTGGTTCAATTAGAATGCTAGAAGCCTTTGGTCGGAATGTCGCTGTGGAGAAGGTATAAACGCTGTCTTATCCAAATTGTATATGGCAACGCATCAAAGCAAGACAACATCAAAGGTTTCGAATGCGTGGAATCGGTTTTGCCAAATCCACAGAGAGAAAGAGAGAATACTCAGGAGATATCTGGATGTTTCGATGTTAATTCTAATGACCTGTCTACACCGTTTGTCCATTAAAACAACGTATTTGCCTCGACGACTTGCGGTTGGTTTGACATTTAATTTAACCTCTTCCGAAGTCGATGATATATCGTTCAAATTTCGATCGTGTACGGTAAAAGATGCGCTTTGCTCCGCAAGTTGAAGCTTGTTTAAAAAAAAAAAACTTTATAAAACTAGAAACTAACTGGCTTATCTTCATTTCGACTGTCGGCATTCATTTTCATTCGAATACGAATGAATTCCATCCAAAATATCGATAGTCCCGTGAACAGTAACATGTTCGACATTGTAGTTACATTACGATTGCTGCTAGAGTGAAACGCGCTCAGACGTTACATCACCTTTCATCAAAACTAAACTCAATCGTTTTGCGCCGAGTATGACATTGTTTTCATAACTCTCGGTCCGTTTACACCGTCTAGGAAACCGAACGAACCCGAATAGTGCTTATTGAAACGGTATAAAAGAAAGTTCATCGCCTATCATCAGAAGTAATCTCCGTCTTTGTCTTGTTCAGTCGCGATCTTATTGTAAACGATCAAACGACGTTTACGAGATGAAATGAAATTGGAAACAAAAATTCGATGGAGTTTCGTTGAAAAGCGCCATCGCGAAAGAATCGATTTCGATCGGAATCTTCTGTCAAAATAACGGTCGTCAAAGATTGCAAGATTTTTGGAATAAGATTTTAACGATTTATTGGTAATTTGTGAAGAAGGTTATCGGAACGGGGCATAACAATATCTACGCGGTGATAATCGGACCGTCAGCAGCTGGCGCCCTCTTTGCCAGTGGGCGCTGCTGTATGTAACTGCGTTCCTGATTGGTTCAAGTTCAAGTCCAAATCTAATTTCACGGAAAGTATTCGACAGCAAAAAACAAATGAATAGCAATAAGATATACATTTTTCAACATGCGCGATTAAGAAAGAAATGAAAGTAGCTCTCTGTGTGCCCAAGTAACCTTAAGGCCGCGTGGTGGCACTGCTCTGCCAATCATAGATAGGCTAAAAAAAATTGATACCTTGTTTCTCCGCTCTGCTGAGCTTAAATGTTGACCCGGCCGGCCGCCTATCTACCCTATACATTACTTTTTTTAAAATCGTGATCAATTTTACCATAACAGACCCGGCCGCTATAGAAATGAACTGTTTATAAATTTTATCATATTTTACAAAAATGACCCGGCCGCTGCGGAGAAACAAGGTATCATTTTTGTTTAGCCTAACTTCCGGGTTAATATTCGTTATCTTCCTGAATCCGGAACAATAGGTTTGCATCAGAAAGTCCGGCATCTATCGAATCTATTGTTCGGTTTGGTTATCGTGGCGTAAATACATTTCCTGAAAAAGCAACTCATTCAAAAGACTACCATCGCAAACTATCTCGCTCGAATGTCATGATCTTAACTTTCCTTGGGTAGAATAACCACAAAAAGCTCTTACTTACAGTGAATACAGAAGTTATATATCGAGTGAAATAATCGAATTTATACTCTTACCGGGAAAAAGTTTTTCAGAAGTTATTTTTACACCGCGCATGGTGCTCGGGGACTCGAACCCACTGGGTATAGTTAAACCCGCACGTTCAATATATACCAACATTTGATCTGTTCTGAGCCACTGTTCGTTGTATATACGAATCTATACGATTGCCCCGAAGATCTTATTTACTAATAATGTAAACCCGATGCTTTTCGGAGACGGTAGTGGCTTTCACGTGTGACCGAGTGGCGTTAATTCTTTGCTCGCGGCTAGAATCGAGACGACGATTTAGTAACGGCGGAATTTTCGCGAATTTATGCCCATAAATGAATTGCTTTTTTTTCCTGCCCGTTGCTGGGAATCGTTCTCGCCCGGTTCCCGGCGGGCCTCTTCGTTATATCGGATAATCATATTACTCAAATTTGATATCGGATAATTCGCGTTAAAAACAACAGCAAACGATTGGGCGCGCGCGCGTCACTTCCGGCGAGATGCGCAATGTTCAAACGGCTGTGAAATGCACGTTAAGAATGATGCTGATTTAACGTTGGCACCGAGGTCACGATTGAAATTTAATTCCGAAATGTTTTTATATTTTCAGCGTCATTAGGTAGATTTAATTGCCACTACGTTTTTCACTGAATTGCGTACGCACCAGAATATCGAATGTTGATATTATCATCATCGTATACGGCAGCATCCTGACGTCAATTAAATTCATCTTTCGTAGCTCCTTCTTTGAAACATAATCATTTTGAGAATAATTGTGTGTATCGTGCGTATTTCATCTCTATTTGTTCCTTTTGGGGTGCCTGATATTACAAGCTCTGCTTTCCTCTGGTTGCCCTGCTGTTATTTTACATCAGTTTATATATATTTTGTATGAACCAAATTAATCATCTATTGTAATTTTGTCTGGTATTTATTTATTGATGTAAATTATTCAGGAAATAAATAAATAAATAAATAAATAATTTTTCCCCGTGATTTTTTTTTTCACGCAGAAAATTAATTTCCTTTAGAATATGTCTAAGATAGCTACGAAAAAGGTAAATATAATTGTCGCCAGGATACTGCCGTATCAATGTTATCATTATTTACCATAATTTGGTGCCTTGGTCAGTAGAATACTGCTCTAAGTGCACTAAGGCACTATATAGAATATTGATATAGCTTTACAAATATACGAAATCGTACGACAGAGTCCTAGGGACATTGGTGTACTTTTGTTTTCATTTTTCCAGACATATGTATCCGCGTGTTGGCAAATGCGTAGAAAAGTTCGCCCTTTTTATCTGCGTGTTTAGAAAGTGCAGAAAAGTCCTGTAAAAATGAAAATAGAAGTTAATCAATGTCCTCAGGACGCTGTCATTAGATTTTGTACAGCGGAGGTGTATTATATTTATGAATGAAAATTACTTATTATAAAGTTATGACATTCAACTACGTAACCAGCTCAGGCCTGGGTTTCACAATAAGGCTTAAATCGAATTTTTGATTTATTGGACACTTCACATCGACAGTTCAAAGTTAATTATTATCGAAGGTTTTCATGAAACAGATCCTTTGAAAACCTGTTTATCTGATCGTTGCATCCGTGCCAACATATAGAATATTCTCACTAAATTGCTATATTTGTTCTATTAGTTTTCATTCCTATGGAATCTGAAAAAAATAGCCCAGAAAGACTGCGAAACATTAGCACTGTAAAATTTGTTAGGTAAAGTAATGTAATTATTTCGGCCATCGAATCAACGTTAAATTACTTTTATCGTTATTATTTTCATGGTCCATAAATAATGCTCATACGAATTACGTAATAAATCATCGCGTGAAATGATAAAAGTCGGTCAGTTAACTTCTCCAATGGCAATGACATTCGCGATAACCGCTATGAAGGCGTTTCTATTATTAATGTCGTCAAAATACGTACAAAGCCGACTAGACGCCTTAGCCACCTACTCAAGTTGACTTTTCCGTTATGTGCAAGAAATTTCTGCGCTACCATTTATAAATCAAAAACAAAGCAAACTTTCTGAACGTGTTTGTCGTTAATACCTTTTTTACAAGAATATGTGACAACCTAATTGGCGTAGTTGAAGTAAAAGGAATTGGTTTGGGAGTTTTTTTCTAGCTTCAACTGGATGACTAGCCAATACGTACAATATTCATTCTACACCGAGTAGATTTATGAATTTTACGTGCATTTATGCATATAGCGAGGAATATATTTCCAACCTGGATTCGAACCTGCACCCCGAAACTACTGCAGAACCGTGGCAGAAAGCTCCGACGATGAAATCAGCTTTTAACTCACCGCATGAGATAAAGACATGGCCTAATTAAATAAGCATTAATTCATTGTGGTAAACCTTTGCACTAAGTCGATGCGACTATCACAAGACATGCCCGTCGGTTTGGTCATTTCATTTTTGGAACGTCTCATTTTGAATTGTATTTTTTCTCACAGTCGCCTATACAGTCAAACTCAAGTCGTCATATCTTTTAAGCCGTCCGAACTTTTTGAGTTCCATTTTGTATTTCAAAATTAATTTACTAAGCCTTAAGTCGTCATTCGTATACGTATAGTAAAATACTCGAGTACGAAAACAATGCTACTTGTATTTTGAACAGTTATTTTGTGTATTCCGCACAACGTCGTACGTCGTGGTATTTACACAGTTACAGCGAATGTACCGATCACGGTAGTGCGCTCTCTCTCCCTCTCTCCCTCTCTCCCTCTCTCTCTCAGTTTCTCTCCCATAATCTCGTTTGAAATCACGTCCGCGGCCCGTGTGTGATTGCTCGGTAAATGGCATCAATAATGTAGGAGTCAGTTTTGAGCACAATTAGTAACGCGATCTACGCACTTCTCCTCGACGATAGTGTTGATAAACCTTAATGAAATAGCGTCATGATTTACAAACTTCCGCGCTCGGCGTAAACAACGCGGCACTGTCGAAAACGAATGCAGAACAATCTACGAAAAATATATTCCTCGTTATTTTCCCTGCTTCAGAATGCGATTGTCGTTGCGTAACGTTGCTGTCGAAAGCGCCGCCGCACGTAGGCGGATGGAAATAATTTCGCTCTTCTTGACTCTACGCTAAGGGTTCCGCTGTGTACTTAAGGCTTAATCAGCAATGGCGGAAGATCAATTGCGTATCCCCGAAGCATTTCTTACCAGAAGTAAGAGAAAATTAGACATAATTTAGCAATGAGAGTGTAATTTCAGTCGATGATTAGGAGGCATAAGACGGATCAATGACCTTTTTTCACGAAATTACCGAATGACGGGAAGGACGTTTACGAACTCGTAGATTTGGAGGAGGCGGAGGTACATAGTCTGTGCATCGTACGTTTATGAATGTTTTAAGGCACAGAAGCTACACCTCCATGCACTCATCCAGCTAGACCTCTATACACTCATCCAGCTAGACCTCCATGTGCTCATCCAGCTAGACCTCCCTGCACTCATCCAGCTAGACCTCTATACACTCATCCAGCTAGACCTCCCTGCACTCATCCAGCTAGACCTCTCTGCACTCATCCAGCTAGACCTCCCTGCACTCATCCAGGTAGACCTCCATACACTCATCCAGCTAGACCTCTCTGCACTCATCCAGCTAGACCTCCATGTGCTCATCCAGCTAGACCTCCCTGCACTCATCCAGCTAAACCTCTATACACTCATCCAGCTAGACCTCCATGTGCTCATCCAGCTAGACCTCCCTGCACTCATCCAGCTAGACCTCTATACACTCATCCAGCTAGACCTCCATGTGCTCATCCAGCTAGACCTCCCTGCACTCATCCAGCTAGACCTCTATACACTCATCCAGCTAGACCTCCCTGCACTCATCCAGCTAGACATCTCTGCACTCATCCAGCTAGACCTCCCTGCACTCATCCAGGTAGACCTCCATACACTCATCCAGCTAGACCTCTCTGCACTCATCCAGCTAGACCTCCATGTGCTCATCCAGCTAGACCTCCCTGCACTCATCCAGCTAAACCTCTATACACTCATCCAGCTAGACCTCCATGTTCTCATCCAGCTAGACCTCCCTGCACTCATCCAGCTAGACCTCTATACACTCATCCAGCTAGACCTCCATGTGCTCATCCAGCTAGACCTCCCTGCACTCATCCAGCTAGACCTCTATACACTCATCCAGCTAGACCTCTCTGCACTCATCCAGCTAGACCTCCCTGCACTCATCCAGGTAGACCTCTATACACTCATCCAGCTAAAACTCCATGCACTCATCCAGCTAGACCTCTATACACTCATCCAGTTAGACCTCCATGCACTCATCCAGCTAGACCTCCATGCACTCATCCAGCTAGACCTCTATACACTCATCCAGCTAGACCTCCATGTGCTCATCCAGCTAGACCTCCCTGCACTAATCCAGCTAGACCTCTATACACTCATCCAGCTAGACCTCCATGTGCTCATCCAGCTAGACCCCCCTGCACTCATCCAGCTAGACCTCTATACACTCATCCAGCTAGACGCACTCATCCAGCTAAAACTCCATGCACTCATCCAGCTAGACCTCCATGCACTCATCCAGCTAGACCTCCATGCACTCATCCAGCTAGACCTCTATACACTCATCCAGCTAGACCTCCCTGCACTCATCCAGCTAGACCTCTCTGCACTCATCCAGCTAGACCTCCCTGCACTCATCCAGCTAGACCTCCATGTATTCATCCAGGACAAAATCGCCGAGAAATCACGTAGTGTGCGGTCACTGGCGACCATTGTCGGTCGACAAATCGGCGCCGGTGACAAAATCGCTCAGTATCTAGCATGCTAGATATTCGGCGACAAGATCGCCGTTAATCGGCAACAAATCGCCTCTAGTGTGCGCCCGGCTTAAGAGTACGAAGATGGAATGACGTAGATTATAGGATGACGTCATGGAGGATCTCGCGTATTTTTCTGTATCGAAACGATCATTAGTATTTCTGACAAGTCACGTAATAAATAACCTAATAACATATCACATTTTTTCTAGGCTCTGGTTCTTTTCTCGTCCTTGCGAATAAAAATCGAACATCTTGCGCGACATAAAACATCATAATTTCTATATGCAGCTCACGCGGGGGCTTAAGCAAACGTTATTTCAATAATAGCGCTCGAGACAGGGACGTTCTAGTTTTCTCTGTATCGTCGACAAATAGATGATAAATCGTTATTCCGGTTATCAAGTAAATAGTAAGTCCATAAAACTCGTCACCGCACAAGATGTAATTATCAACGATAATTCGGGTATCGTATGAACGGCCAGGTTCGTTTACACTCGCCGTGTCCGACTGCCACGGCCGTATACTTGGTAACGGCAGGAAATCCACTATCATCCCATTAAACCGAAGCGTGTCCTATTATTAATTTTCACAGCGCGGCGATCGTGTATCAATATTTGATTCGTCCCGAACTTTCGCTTTACGATTGTGTTATCCATTTGAGAATTATCGTCGAGTAACTAATAAGAATAGAAAGTGTGTAATGAATATCGAGAACGTGTAATATCTGTCGGCCCTTCGAGTATTACGACACTTCTTTATTACCCGAAGGTATTTATGTATGAACGAAAGACCTACTCCATATGAATGACCAAATAGCGCGGTAACTGTTGTTTAAAAAGTTTGTTGATCATTCGAAAATGATCCCACGACAGTTTATTATTGTTATTTTCTCATTCGGCGACCACCTGAGCGCCACTGACGGCTCGACGTTTCTTTATCCTATCTATGGCAGCTTGATGTCGGAGGGGAACTTCTGTTGATTAACTCCAGTTTCTTTAGATACAATTCCAGGAAGATGAAACCCACTATGCACAGATTAATAAATGATTATTTAATCAAATAATGTTTCAAATCAATACGTTTCGATCTCACCCAAGAGATCGAAACGTCGTGTTCTTTCAATTTTTATATTGAACAAATTGTCGATTTTTTTAAAACTTATAATCTATTTATTCATGGTGGGTTTATATCTTATCATCCGTTCACCACGTTTGAGTGTGGTTATTCTACTACAATTTCGAGCCTACATCTATTTGCAATGTGTGCGACCGACCGAACGTCATCGTTACTTGCCACAACAGACATGCGCAGATAATGCTATTGAATATATGTATCTTCGATGCAGTCAGTCGAATTTTGTTTCGTCTCTGGCACAATCAATTTCCAATCCTTTCATCAATTCAGGGGTAACCGACAGTAAGTTATAGAAAGATTCTAGAACGACTTAACCGAACTTCAAAGAGAAGCTACACCGTCGTTATACAATCGATTGGCAAACGTATTTCAGCGTGCGCAAATATTGGAGAAATGCATGAATACCTTTTCTCAAAATATGAATAAAATCAGATCGAATTTCAGAATTGTGTTGCGTGGACGAAGATTATTACGGTGTAGTCTCGCAAATAAAGTGAAAGCTCGACTATTTTCGCGACAAGAATGTTCGCAATTCTCATTTACTTCATTCAGTTCATTTTCCAACAGAAGAACATTTCGCGGTGCAATATGGAAATATTTCGCACACGTTTCACGTCTCTTCCGTGCGACTTGACTTTCTTAAGTTTAGTTTAATCAATTTGAAATAAGCGCCTCCGCAAAATTATCAAAACGGTCAGCTACTGTTTATCGCCAAAACGATACATAGGCCAATCCAAAGACTAGAAGTATTTCGTTGAATTTCGGTGTTTTCGAAACTTCAAGTCGTTCTGTGAAAGGGACCTTATGGCCGAGCTATATGTTACGTAATTTCAGTTTGACTACAGCGAATGATATTCTTTTTCAGGCTTCAAAGTTAAACCAGAGAATTGTACCTTCGGGGCCACCGTTGCTCACAAAGTTTGGTTAAAGTTAAGCAAGTGGATAGTTGAAATATCGAAAGTATATTATTGCTATGGTATCTATCCACCGGTTATCTTTAGCCGACTATTGAGCAGCTGTCCATAGATGTGAATTAAGATTTGACTTTAAACTCATCGAAAAGGAACTCATTTTAACGCAGAGTTAACACTAACTCACGACTGTGGAACTGGCTCTCTGGATAGTAACGGCATGCCGTTAAATCAATTAAGATATGATCTATGCCTTCAAACACTGCGAGAAATTGTGAGCATTGGTTGAATGGGCTAGCAATTAGTTTACCTTCACATCGTATTCATCATAAGATCTATACTGGTATTCTAGTACGTAGATCAAACATGCGATTATCGTTGTTGGTAGAATTCTTACTGCAAACCGAAGCTCTTCTAATTGCAGTCATAAAGATGTCCTATTTTAGTAATCGCCGTTTAAACTTATTCAACTCCCTAACGTTTAAGACAATACATGGGCGTTTAACAGTGCAATCAATTCGTTACTTTACTCCTGACATCAGACAGAAGGCCGATAAAATTTGTAACTGTCACTTTTAATGACTTCAATGAAATCAGTTCACCACAGCGTGTACGCCATTTAGCCTACATCGCTGCATTAGCTATTGCGGCTCCGTGCGATCGTTAACATTTTACTTAACGCAAAAGTCGATTAGTGAAAGATAGATGGATTAAAACAAAATCGCAAGACAGCGCGTCGACTGAACTCAGTGATTCAACTCGATAGCGTCACTATGAACACCATGCTTTTTTAAATGCAAATAAGTTCAATTCTTATCAAAATTCGACGCTTTTTAGCGCATGTAATATATAGAAGCAACTTAGGGTCCGGTATGACTCGTATTAACAAAGGGTACGCCTACCCCCTTTAGTCCTTGTCATGGTAATGAAACCCGATATGATTCAACCCAGCTGAACTCAGCGGGATACATGATACGATAAGCCCCCGGTAAAAAGTGGTCAGCCCTACAGCGAAGGTGAATCATTTACGCGATGATCATATTTTCTACGTGTTGTGGAAGTTTGAATTTAACTTTTCAGCTTTTATTTAGAAATTAATGCAAAAACATTGATATTCGCGAGATGAACGAAAATGTGTCACATGATACCGCGTCAATGCAGCTTACGTCACGAGCGTGGAAGAATTATATATTACGTTTCTTATTTCAATGTCTCGTTTGTTCATTTTGTTCGTTTAGCCAACGGCCGATAGTAACAAAAGTAACGAAAGTAATGACTAACTCAATGCTCACCGACCAACTGACGTAAAAACCTAAACGTATAATCTTTCTGAAGATTGCGTTCTATTCCATTGTGACAAGTAAATAACTAATCCCTCCAACTTCTGAAGCCGAACGTATTATGAAACGCAGAAAAATTGGATTGACAATACCGATGATACTAATTATCTTGTAGGAGTGAATCCCACAATAAATGAATTGGTAAAGAATAAAAAGTGTATTCAAATATAGAAATATTTCGGGTGGTTTCTGCCACCCTTCTTCGATCTAAATCAGTCATTTTAGATCGATGAAGGATTGCAGAAACCATCCGAAATATTTCTAGTATTTCGATAAACGTTCTGGCTACCGATTCATTTATTGCTTAGATTTTACTGATTGTTTTATCACGGATATTGTGATCTACAACTGATTCTTAGTTATCTTATAGTTATCTTATGGTTTTTTTCGCGTGAAATTAACGCAGTATTTTCCTGTAAAACCCATTTATTTCTTCGATCTTAATGACAGATTCACTTAGCAGCATAGTGCAGATATGGACACGATTAAACCGATGTTTGGTATCAATTCATCGTGATATTCTATGTTTGAAATAATTCTCGTATTGTAGATAATACGATTCATACGCCTAAAGAATCCGAATTCTAAAGTTTTATAATTTTTGGTAGTATTTCCTTTAAAGTATGGATATAAATATTTGAACAATGTAGAAATTGAGATTTTTCGCATCGGAATTATGATAGTGCGTGCACGTGGTGCTTAAATTCTGAATTGTTGGCGCAGTAAAAGCTATTCCTACTAGAAAAACAGCAGTTAGATTTGATGAATTGCAACATAGAATGAACTACAAATAAGCCAAAGTGGACTTGAAGTACGACGTTTTATTGGTCAATGGTAGCAAAAAAAAGAAACCGCGGTAACAATAAAAAGACATTCCCATATATATATATATATATATATATATATATATATATATATATATATATATATATATATATATATATATATATATATATATATATATATATATATATATATATATATATATATATATATATATATATATATATATATATATATATATATATATATATATATATATATATATATATATATATATATATATATATATATATATATTACAAGGTTGAATTACATTTTTGTCCGTTTTCATATGTT
This sequence comes from Tubulanus polymorphus, assembly GCF_964204645.1. NCBI lineage: Eukaryota > Metazoa > Nemertea > Palaeonemertea > Tubulaniformes > Tubulanidae > Tubulanus > Tubulanus polymorphus. The sequence goes on along the minus strand of NC_134035.1, from coordinate 10,671,047 downwards.
TTGGTCGTTTGATATTATAAGCATCCATCTGAAACCGTACACGATTATTTGGTATTTAACGATTTTTTGGTCTTGGATTACGATTCGGATGAATAGCGAGCATTGACGATGTATATACCTGGGCAGGCCTGAATAGTTCATTCATCTGATAGTAAAGAAAGAAACGCAATCCGCGGCACACTGTGGGCTTCTGGTTCTCCGTGATGGGCATCATCAATAATTCCGAACATTTGCTGTCGTTCTGTTGACGTGTAAAAAACTAGAGGCGCTCACAATTATGCTGATTTGTATATCCTTTACCTTTAAGCATTCGATTGTCTATTGTCAGGAAAGCGCTGACGGAAGAAATTTAATTCCGATGATATTCATTTTTAAGGGTTACCGCTAATAAACGAAGCTATTCATCAAACATATTAATAAACTAGGCGCTTGCGGCTTATTGATTGGTCGTTAGGGAACGGGAAGTATTTTTGTATATATGAATTAATGAAAATAGTGTTTGACGTATCATGTATAACAATAGAAGGGCGTATGATCCGTTGTTATTAATGCTTTTCATTAATTTACCAAGAGGAAATTAATCATGATTTAAAATAAATTTGTCGCCTTTCCACGTCGGTTTTTGCCGCGGGTTTTTACGAATTTACCAACGAAATAACAAAGGATTTAAATAAATTCTTTCTAAATATACTATATGTTCACCCCGAATGTAAACTGACTGCCTAGAGAGCCACGTTCACACTACGGCATTTAGAACTTTAGTCCGTTCAGATTTACAACGGACTAAGCATTAACCGTTGGTTGAACAATCTCGACCGTTTAAGGTCCATTCTTAGTTTTAGAACGGACCCTTAAACCTTCTCTATGTGTGAATAGAAATATTGCTCTATTGCCTGTCAATCAATTTTGCATTGCACCAGTGACAACAGCTTCAATTGCCTGTCAGTAGCTGGACCAGTTATTACAGCGGATACAAAAACTCTTGCAAACGTAGTCAGGTGATTTTTTTCATTCTAAACTGGGCCGTGCGAGGTTGGCCAAGTTAGAACTGACTTACAGCATGAACGCGGCTCCAATCTCGGGTTTATCTGAGTAAAAGAAGGATCAAGTATGCATGATTTATGTCGGGGCGGCTTAGAAGTTTCACCATTCTAGTTACAAAAAAATATCGACGAAACTTTGTTTTAAGTTATTCTATGAAATGGGTTCTCGAAGCTCCAAAAATTCGCTAAAAGCTTCGTGCGCGCAGCTATGCACGAATGTTTTATTAATTCATTTTTTGCCATTATCATAATTTCCTGTCGTGAAAGTTTCCATCCGGCTTCCCCGCGTATCAACCACGTCCGACCACGGCATATCCTATTCTAATGCTGTGTCTAAATAAAAAGTTTAAAGAAGTTTTGAATGTTCGTTTATGAACTGCGGTTTACAAAAAAAATTCCTCGACACGATGGAAGTTTGGATTTCTATTTCACCAGTAACTGAAGGTTAAAGGCGTATACTTTCTTCTAGTTTACGTTTCAAGGCTGTTTAGCGTCAAAAATGCCTGGGAAGGTGCGCTGTGCCTTCGAAGAACTGTTACTTGAAGTTCATTTCGTTCAGACATTAATACCACAAAGGGGGCGATAATTAAACGGTGCATTTTTACACGGTGATCAAAATACTTGTTAGAAAACTGCGAGATGTGTCTCGCACCATATAGTTAAATCGTCTTCTAGCTCAGCAGGCAATTTATTCCGAAAGCGTCGCATATTATCTAATACCTTAGATTTTGGATGAGACGCGTCTAGTGCGAGATGTGTATATTTGATGAAATAACGCTTTGATCTTGTAATAGGGAACCGGCACGCACCTAATGACGTAATAATACACTCAGTTTTACGTGAAAATTAGTTTATTTTCGATGGAATCTGAACTTGATTTTTAGGCTTCCAAACGGAAATATTGTCAAAAAAGTCATCAAATAGATATAAGATTGATCCCAATGCGTGTATGGTATATAGTTTTACCATATACTTGATGGAAATTGATTTACTAATGCGAAAAGTTGATTCGAATTCAATATATATTAATTGAAATATAGAAGAAATTGAAACGTGGAAACCGAGGTAACTACTAGCGATCCTGGCGGATCCTCACCTGCCATACGTGGAATCCTCGATTGCCACAGTATTAGCGGTGCCGGTACCCGATTTATAGCCACAGTCGCAGTATGCGAAGTGGTTATCGTACATGTTCTTTGTGCTTTAAACGTAGTCCATCTGCGCATGCAGCAAAAACAAAATGGCGAGTTGCAACCACTTGTAAGATACCTATCGTATATGTCAAGAGCTAACGTTGATTTCTAGTGAGAGTTCGAAGCGTAGTATCCTTTGTTTTTAATTTTGATTTTGTTTATAAATTTGTTTAATAGTGGGTTTGTATCATATTATATATGATATATATATATATATATATATATATATATATATATATATATATATATATATATATATATATATATATATATATATATATATATATATATATATATATATATATATATATATATATATATATATATATATATATATATATATATATATATATATATATATATATATATATATATATATATATATATATATATATATATATATAAATATATATATATATATATATATATATATATATATTTATATATATTTATATATATATATATCATATATAATATGATACAAACCCACTATTAAACAAATTTATAAACAATATATAGCTATATATATATAGCTATATATATATATATATATATATATATATATATATATATATATATATATATATATATATTTATATCTATCCTCCACGTTTGACTGTGGCTATTCGTTGTAAAGGTGTTTAGCCAATAACACGAGGTGTCTTGGTTAACCTCATTGACTCTATAGAAATACCGTAATCTGTCTGGAAATATCCTTTATAATCACGAGAGAGTCGGACACAAGCAGCAAGCCTGATAGAATCGATCCTACGGGACTGGCATGACATTTATAACCAGTCCTCCCTATCAATCGAAATACAACCAAAGAATACAACTTCTATCGACGACTGTGTTCGTTATATCTGATAGAATAGATGACAGTAACCTTGATGAAATCGATTACCAAATGTTAATTCTATACGACACGATTAGCCAAGTCTAGTTACGTTTTACATTAACGTGCATTCTATTATGTTTGTCGTTTGTCTCCTTTGGTATCTGGTTTTTGTTATTTGATTACTTTAGTCTTAATCCTTAAATCGTAATCCTATTTTCCGATTCTTGTATAATTATTCTGCAATATTTTCTCAGAACGCCTGATGATGGCTAATAGCGTTTAGCCGAAACGTTGCTCAAAATATATACTCTTCTATTCAAGAATTGTTCCTCTTTGACTGAATCATTGTGGGATTTCTCACGCAGTTACGTACAATACAACGAATTTCGTGAACACGTCCTAAATAGCTTCACTAAATGTATATTTTTAAAAACGGCTAAAAGCGCTGCTTTCGCTGTAAGTTGCTGCGACACGTGACGTCATCAGCTGTCGATGGTAAGTTGTTTTATCAATGGTTGCAATTCGTAGTCGATCGGTATTGTTCGACCGGAAATGACGCCATAAACATGGCCACATTCCGTCGGCCGTTTATTAGCGAATAAATGCGCTGGGAACGCGCCGAGGGTTTATTAGTCCAGATTAACGTAGGTGTTATTCGAATCTATCTACACGCGGGTGCTTTATTCTTACAGAACACGGCACGGTTCGCGAGCTCGTCGCTATATGCGACGAGAGACCCTTTAAGATATCCACGAATTCACGAAAAGCGTTTAAATAATTCAAGAATAACCGTTTCTTTTAAGTGTAATTCAAACGGCATATTCGAACAGCGAAACTCGTAAACGGCAACAGCGCCCGGTGCCGAATAGAGTACGCATTTACCGTGATGTGTGTATAAATATCGAATAATAAATACGACACAGTAATCGTGAAAACGAATACTAGTTATCGCTATACCCGAGGGCTATGGTATGGTTATGATATGTAAACTATTGCGAAACGACGGATGATGTCAAGGTGTATATGTAGCGTGCGCTGCAATTCATGGCTGAACGTTGTTGAGAAGACGAAGAAAGTGGCGGCGATCGCGTCGGAGGTATTGTCAACTCGGCGTATTCAGATTGATATGGCATTCGTACTAGCGATGTCTGCATTAATACTTTAAGGGATATGTACATTTGTTCTACTATTGAACGAAAGCCGAGTCCGATATAATCGCATTTGCGGTAACTCAGTGTCAGACGCGTATACGTATAGACACGATATGGACATTTCGGAAACTTGCGAATATCGCCAGCGTTGTTGAAAGCGTTTCTAAATTTAACCGAATTATCGCCGTGTATATTCGAATCGCGACTTAACTTTGTTGACAACACTCGATTGTATCTGCCCGAATGCCGACCCTGGAAGCTTTGCGGGTTCAATAACCTCGTTGTTATCGCTCCCGAAGATGGATATTTATAGCATATATATATATAATTCGAAACGTCGAATGAATATTAGCTCATGACAAAAATTTGGGACACCGTTTATTTCTTAGTTCAAGATTTTATATCATCTTTACAATTTACTTTCGCTTAAATTGTCAACTTCATTGACAAACTCAAGGTGACAATGTCGACGATATTGAGCGGTGTAAAAATTGGGTAGCGATTTCATACATGACGTCCCCAAATTTGGTAGCTATTACTATGGCTTCAACAACATAAAAATATATGTAACACGTATGTTACATATATTTTTATGTTGTTGAAGCCATAGTAATAGCTACCAAATTTGGGGACGTCATGACGTATGAAATCGCTACCAAAAACTGGCGAAATTTACAAAAACATTTTCAGTACACATGGACATTTCTTTAGATGGTGGAATGAAACAAATCTAAATAATTGTTAATAGTAATTCGAACACCCTTGAATTGTCTTAAGAAAACTAAAGCTATATTTTCTTTACGCGTACACAGTATTTCATAATAATAATGCAATTAATTTTTGCGAATAATTGTACAACTCATTGTTTTACTCTGCAATTATACTTCAATGGTTTAGTCTAATGCGAAGCGCACTGATTATATTTCTATAGCGTTGCGCTTTCGAATAAGTTATTATCATAGGGAATTAGTAGACCAACGTGTTAGGAATTATACAACATAAGCCTAGATAGCTTATCAACAATATCATCTCGTTTCGATGTCACCATTTCAGCCCTAAGTCACAGGAGAACATGTGGAGTTCTTTATATAAATGGGCCTGTGGGTTTGTGATGACTTTCATATGACTTTCCTGTGACTGCAGCCAAATGAAAAAAAAAATGTTGTTAATACTTCGGGGCCTACTTCATAGCCATTATAATCAAATAAAGCGATAGAGTATATGTATTAAAACAGACTCGATTATGATATTCACGGTATTCAACAGGTTTCACCGTCTGTGATAGTCTCATCTTTAACATCCATTCTCGTATAATAATAACAACATTATTTGTTGTCAATTTACGGCAACGTGTGTCGTCAAATGTTACGTCTAAATTCGGACCGATGGCATCGAGAATGCGACAGTACGAAACCCTGCCCTACTAGTCCGAGTGCGCAGTTACATGCGCAGCTTAGATGTCGTTATTAGCCAATCAGAAATCCCGTTTTATTTTAGCCCGGGTTTTCCCATTTATAGTTCTTCCATGAAATTGTCAACATTTGCCCTTCGATTATACAACGAGCAATCAGGTGATGCCATCAGGTTCGAATCCCTGCCGCGGGAGGATGTCGGTTTACGGATACAACTTTCCATCAATCTTTATCATCATCGAGGTCGATTGCAGCTGTCATTTGGTAATATGGGCGACCCTGTTGAGCAGACTATTTCTAAACTAAGACCTGCCCCGACTTCAAAATCGTCAACCTACACATTCGGGCATAAGCAAAGCCGACCTTTAGCTATGCTTTTGTTCGATTTTCTTTCGCTGTTGTTCTCCTCATTCAATTGTGTAGTCGGCATTGGCTGTCAAAGAAGACGGTTAGAAACGATTCGTTTCAAATGTCTCGCCGTTTGAAACGTTTAGAGATCTGTAATACACCTTCGAATTGATACCCGGTGAAACTATGCAGAATTTCCAAGAATTTAAGTGCAAATAGCCTCGGGAGTAAGAACCCCAATAAAAGTTTTTTTGACGCCGTAAAACCGTTTCAAATGTTTACATACATTGATAACTACTACGCGTTTTAAGGGGTTATGTGTGAGTTGATGTGCACTACGTCATCGATATTGACTTATGATTAAACAATAATTACAACCGTCAATTTTGGCGTTAATTCCGTGAATATTAAACATTTATTTTGTATTTGATCAATGAATCTAACTATTGTAATTAAATATATTCTATAACTCTTATTTGATATTTGATCAGTTTTGATAATTATTTCCAAGAGGATGTACACTACGTCATCAATATATTTGGGCTAGACTGGTTGCCGGCCAATTCAATTCAATTATCGATATATTGAATTCCAAAAAAAACTGTATTGATCATAGATACTGTCGACAGTATTGAGCAATGTTTCAAGGCGTCAATAAACTTTCAAGTTATAATTTCTCGTTTAGACTCATCGAGGATGGAGGTAACCACGCGAAGTACTTCTACACTTAAAGACAATGATTTGATTCACAAAATTCAATGAATAATGCGGTAAAACTACGCAATGAATCGCGAAAGTCGAGTATGATATATATTCCACAATTACGAGATCGAAAAGTCTTTTTTAAATATCAAAACGTTAAAGTTTATTAAAAATCCGAATTTTCGGCGTTTCACCAAGAACCAACATCAAGAAATTCCTTCCTAATGGTTTTTAGTGAAAAAACCGAAAATTCTGATTATTATATAACTTCAATGTTGTGGAATTTTCTGTGTTGTTGAAGATTTCATTACTGTGCATTATGACTTTAGGTTAATTGATAAGAACATAAGACTTGAATTCAAAACTAAGCGAAGGCGTTTCGCGGAATGAACTCATGTCGGTTTCGAGAAAGGAGAGGTGTCTTAAAAGTTAAGTGTTCGGGTAATATGATAACCACTCATCTAAACGTATTCACCAGACGTATTCGATTACCTTCATCAAGTGAAATTGATTTGAATAAGTTGAATATGTTTCTAAATAGAAAATGTGGAGGCTGCCGAGTTCGAAGATAAACGGTGTTAATTTCTCGGGGGTACATCAAGAGATCATCTGAACTCGTTGATAATCATAAGAATTTAGCGTGCACGATTTTAAGAATATCTCGGTTTACAAAGTGTCATTCTCTCGATATCAGAAGCCGCCTTAATGCGTAAGTTCCTTTGTACGCCTCAAACGCCAGTTATTCATCTTTCGCGTTAATCTAACAACTGAAATTCAAACGTTCGTATAAATACAGTCCAACTATAAATCACCTAGCGTTAGAATATCGTGTCACAAATCCCTAGGAATCTTCGCGTGAAAAAAAATGAGTAGGCCTCTAATGCGACGTTTTGAAACCTGCGCGAAATATTATAACTGGATCGTAATGCTCGACCTCGGAAAGATTTCTCTTTTCACGAATTAAACTGGTGGCAAACCTAAGCCTTAACGAAACAGATTCAGCCACTGTTAATTCTCGGAACTGCTATTCGAGTTTCTGCCATATTCACAGCAAATCAGATGTACGCATTATAATCAATTTATGTTGGCTACGTTTATGGCTTCTAGTACATAGAAGTATAATCAAACACTGAACACGGGACATGTTGATGATGATATGATGATATGATTTATTTTCATGTAAAATTTTTACAGAATTAATGGATAAACAAATACATTAAAATTGTAATTATATTAGATGAGGGACTGCTTTGAAGCAACAGTGTTAGCTTATACAAGAAAGCAGCCCTAGAAATGAAAATATATGAAATGAAATGAAATAGAGTCGAAAAACGACATAATACCGATCATAATACAATGTATTGACATACATATACATATACTGACTGAACAATGACATACATACACTGATTGACATAATAAATCACGAATATCGCTCAACAAGGGAATGTTTGAGCCTTTTTTTAAAAACGAATAAACTTTTTGATTTTTTTCTTTCTGTATTTAATTTGTTCCAAAATTGGGGGCCTATAACTTTTAATGAGTGTTTCTTTAATTGTCCCTTGAAATATGGAATAAGTTCTGAGCAACTCTAACCCAAACCAATGAGTTTTTCAATTGACTAATATATATTTGAATCACCGGTCTATAAGTTTGGAGTTAAAACTGGTCTGTAAGTCCGATCATTGCTATTCTAATCGACAGCAGATATTGCAATCAATTTCAATAAAATATGTCCAAAAGCCAAAAGTTTGAACAGAATGTAACTGGCTTGGTAAGTTGTCAATGAACTTAGACGCAGCTTTGGCCCAGGCGCTCAGGTGGCAGCATGAACACATATTTTAATCGAATAAGAAAGAAAATCATCGTTGACGATTAGCCTGTTTTTTTTCCGACAGTCTTGGAGTTTCGACTAGACTCCATCATCAGCGATAAACAAAAAACAACATCATAATGATACACAGTAATTTAAGAATATAGATGTCTTACTTATCAAATTTGAATACTGAGATTATTACCAGTATCTACCAGTTATAGTTTTACCTATTTTCCCATAGATAAGTAATTTGGGTCAAAGAATTTTGAAAAACATGACTTTAGCATAGTCATACCAAATGCGTAGTGGATGTAAGCTGTTGGTTATGGCGCTGATTGGCGAAAATACCTTATACGCACATAACATACCGCATACGTAAGTTTTTTTCTAGTGGTCCCACACGAAACTTCCCGCCGTAAAAACGAGCAGAATTAATTGTACCTGGCCATTACGGTTGTGAAAAGAAATGCGTGTTAAGTCTTGTTTTTGTTTCGCTGATGAGACTAAACTGAATGATTTTCCGTTTATTCATCACAAGTGTCGATTAAGTGGAGGCAAACCGGCGCCTCAAAGGAATCTCGGGCCCCGCGTACCGTGGTTTTACCTACGTGATAGCTTTGGTAATTTCCTTTTTGTTACGGCGACATCCCCGGAGGAGAGCGCACACACGAGTACTCGGTTGCCGCTACCGAGGCGCACTCAGTCGACCGATCGAAATGACGATATTCTTTTGATGATCGCGTTTATAGTAGCGAAACCGTCGCCATCCACTCGAGGTAATATTTAGAATTTGAATAACGACGAGTAAAAAATATCGCCAGAAAACCAACGAAGAACGTGTTTGAAAGTAGCTGCGCGTATGAGCGAGGAACATTACAGTTGCGTCAGTTATAACACGGGTCAATTTTAACCCGGTTTTAAAATCGAGCCAAAGTTGGCCCCTTTTTATTGCACTTTATTGTACAATTTATGTAATTTGTTGTTTTTTGCTCCGTGCAGTGTTATTATTGAGTTGTGGAGAAATAAACTAAACTATAAAAAGATAAAGATAAACAACCGTTCACACTGGTGCCTGTTTGACATAGGCCCAAATTTGGACCCGACCAGTGTTAAATTTCAGTATACCATGGGAAACTGTCAGATAGCGTTTGGCAAAACCATTCACACCTGGTGCCAAATGGGTCCCTATATTTATTTGACACGGGCCCACATTTGGACCCGACCAGTGCTTGCATGTTAGCACGGTTCAAATTATTCCATCTGAAACTGTTAGTGTCGATAAAGCTTTATCTAATCGCTTGTATATTCTCTTTTTAGTAGACTTGAGTTTATTGTACACATCGAATTAGAGTTTTTGGTTCTGGAAGTGCTTCGCCTTAGTTGCAGAACGAGATCTACGTGTGAACGCGCCATGTGCGGGTCAAATCTGACTCTTTGAGTCTGATCTGGGCCAATTTGTCCTAGGAGCCAAATCATCGCCGTGTGATCGCGGCTTAAGGGTAAATAAAACAACATCCTCCCTCTGCAGGGACTCGAATCAGATGGCATCGCTACACTCAGCCACGGCACGAACCCCTGCATCAGTAGACCGGTCGCGCAGGTACATGCGCAGCTTTCCGAACGAAAACTGGCGGCACCAATCAGATTGCTCGTTGTATAATCGTTGAGGCAAATTTCAAGGAAGAACTGTAAATGGGAAAACCCGGGCTAAAATAAAACGGGATTTCTGATTGGCTAAAAATCACATCATCTGAACTGCGCATGTATCTGCGCACACGGTCGATTATGGCAGGGTTTCGTGCCGTGGCAATCTCGATGCCATCAGGTTCGAATCCCTGCCGGGGGAGGATGATAAAACAAGGGAATACATATACATAATACCGTAGGTTAATACCATTCCGGATGATGACTACTGCAATTCGCAATACACTGCAGTTGTAAAAGGTATATTTACACGTCGAAATACAAACACGAACCCTACCACGAGACTATCGTAAACTGGCCTTAGGATATTCTATAGACAATATACCCGCCCGCACTGTATAGCTTGTTTTATTTGTATCGCTTTTGATGTTAAAACAATGCGAAATGCCACAAGACTAACAGAATTCGTATCGATTCATCGCATTCTTTAAGACATAACGTATATAGAATTCTTATCAGAAAACCATTGCCGAAATTGTTTGGCATGCGCCTAAATTTACGGTAAAATTGGCATCGATCGGCATTTTTGGTGATCGCATTAACCCACCCAGCAGAAAGAAACGTTTCAATAATCTAATCATGTACGAAATCGCTTCTAAATTCATTGATTCCAGTCTTCGACAGACGATAGTCATCGCAATTATCATCGTATTGATATATGAGAAACTAATCGTATTGGTATTGAAACAAATTATATAAAGAGAATCCAACAAAAATCCCGCGAAAATGATTCCTTGCGCTAGTAGTTTATTCAACGTTTCGACTATATCAATACTGATTCCTGAAGATGACTATTAGAATAATAGTCGAAACCGTTTCGACTATATCCTATTTAGTCATCTTCTGGAATACTGATTCTACTTATAGAATATAGTCAAAACGTTGAATGACTACTTTAGCGCAAGGATCATTTTAGGACTGTATTTCGTTATTATCGTGGGTTTACTTCGTTACTTCTACCCTTCTTCGGAGATTAATTTCTTAGAAAATCGAGAATAGATCCCCGAGGATTGATGGCGTAATTAATCCGAAATATCAGTGAAACTGCATTTTAAGCTAATATTTAGTCAATATTGCGTTTTTTTTATAGAAATACAACACTTGCTTTTGTACCAGTCACACAAGTGTCTAATCATTGCCTATTAAAGCATTTCATCTTCATTAAACAACATTCTCTATAATCTAAGTCGCTAACCAATGAAGATTGCATTAATCAACCCTCCGATTTTCGTGTTGGCGTAACGAGTGACAGAAACCCCCTCTGAATTCAGTACCGTCGCAAGCAAAACGAAATCATATCGCGGTCAATCACGAGCCCAACACGCCGAGAAAAGTGTTTATCGCCGCGTCGATTTTTCACTAAGTCGATCATTAAGCGGTTATTATTCGGCAAATGATTTTGGAAATACGTTACGCGAGAAATTTGCTCGGCGCGAGATTTTTGCCGATGTCGGGGTCGGCCGGGGTGGCGCTCACTATCCGCGTACGACGACTCGCGGATGCAATATTTAAAAACGAGGTTAACCATCACAAAGTAGCGGAGTCAAATGTTTCTTCAACTAGCGATGCCGAGTGGGGTAAATTAGATATCCCGGCGACGACGGTTTTTATACGAGCAATCAATGGCTTTTTTAGTCGGCCATTATCGAATTCTTGTTCGTTATTCCGGCTAACCGAATATGAACGTTTGTCGCCCACACTTACTGCGATCGAAAGACTTTTTTGGGAACCGTTAAACGACGAAGAAAATAACGGAGGAATTTCGTAACGCGTCTGATATCTAGCATAAATCACTGTTAACACATTTCTCATTCTATTACGTATTTCAATATCTCATTGTTTCCGATTCAGATAAGCTTTAGAACAGTTTCTCAAGTCTGGGCGTAATCACCGATTATGCTTCACTAAGAGCACCAAAAAAACAATATGTTTTTTTTTAAATTTCAAATGAATAGGGTTTGCGTATGATTCTTTTGATATCAGTAGTTGTTTAAGTATTACTCCGTATGAATCTAACCAAACATCGTATTTTGTCGTTAGGCAATATACATTTTATATATCTATAGTCTGGCGATCATCAGGCAGAAATCCATTTTCTTCTCAAATCTCTTCTCCATTATCTTCCCCTCTCTCCCATCCCCCGCCCCTCTCATCCCCCTCTCTCTCTCCCTCTCGTTATATAACTATCGCCGATAACTAAAAGAGTGTGATGTACTTAACGATATTCTAACTGAGCTCGTCAACAATATATTAATCAATTATCACCTGCGCTAAATATACATCTATATTACTTTGTATCATATTTCGAGTCCGGGTGGTAACGTATAGGTTTTTTCCTTCCTTTGCAACAAAGATAACAAGCATATACGTCAACGCCTAGCGAGAATACACGACGGGAATTCACCGTCGTATTCCGCGACTGTTTGCTCTTCGCCGCGATTCAGGATGCGGTCCGATATTCCGAAAATATCGAAGGTTTCCTGTCGGCGTGCCAACGCAAAGCGAATGAAACGAACGACTCGAAATCGTGTTCGTATGAGTTTGCAAACAGAAATAGCACCCGCGTTGTGACAGATACCCGCGGGAAAGGTTTTACAATAGAAATATTAGCGATATCTCACATCACGGCATCGTGTTTTACTATCGAAACATCCCTGTGTAACGTCGATTTTCATGCTCGAAAACCGTTTTGAATCGGACAACCTTATCTCATTTTCAGTACAACGGTTTTGCCTTTTCCAGTCGCAGTCACCGCAATCTGCCGTTATTCATCTGAATAAAGTCTGAAGTTTACGAGAATGCATTTTCCGAGGTAATATGAGAGGGGGGCATAAGATCGTTCGCGTCTATTTGGATGAATGATCAGTATTCAAATGGCGTCGGGTGCTGTACGTTAAATGGACCGGTAAATCGTGGGACCGACAGAAATACAATAGCCAGCGCGCACTGCTGTTTCTACTGGATCTATGACTAAGGCACATGCGACAATTGCCCGTCATGAAGCAAGAAAATTTGACATCGCAATTAACGAAGTTACACATTCGAGGGGGAAATCGTTATATTCTTGCACTACAAGCAAACAAAACCAATTACGGTGTTATGATTCCGATTACGTTATGCCGGTGCGTGCAGTACGCTTTGCCTGAGTTGCGTCTAGGGTTTTTTTTTCTTTGACACGATTTTTCAGAAATCAGCCTTCATACCGTTTCGTATCTGCTATTATTTCATTAGGATCGGATATTAACCTTTTACGGGTTGAAAAATTCGCGTTATTTGCAGAGGCTGCGAATAGATCTTTTTTAAACTTAAGATACGAAAGATTCAGATACTCAGGTTCCATCACTTCACATTGGATTTCTCAACGAGTGATGATAGTTTGTAGCGAGCAATTGCTCCGTAATTTAAGAGGCTTTCTTTAAGGACGTTTCAACATTCGTGAATGATTTCAGTCAGTAGCATCGGAATTGGTTAGAAATATGGTAAAAAAGATTTAGAAGAAATCAAAACTTGAGAAATTAGTTAAAGAAGCTCAAGTTGTCTAATCGAATTACCACAGTAATTGAAGCAATTGAGGGACTAATGCCACGGGAATTAACAAACTAGAACGCTAGTCATCTGTTTAAGCAAATTCCTCTTCTTTGTCATGGTTAAATTCTTAAACCTGACCGAGAGAACGGGAAGAACACGGAGAACGAAGTTGTAGATATCTCTTATCAATACAATTCGTCTCAGACATTTCGTGAAGTAGAAAGAAACAAGAAAAAGAATTAGAAACTTCGTTGATAATTTGAAGAAAATTAACACGTGAAAATGAAAATTTAACGATATAATGTTTAGTATCGGTAAAATTAATTTTGAATTTGAATATATCGACAATGGAATTAGATTGACTGGCAACCGGTCTAATAGGCCAAGCCCCATTAATGATGACGTAGTGCACATCCACCCAAATTCATCATAGAAAAAGCACGTTGACTTATCAAAAAGAAAATAAGAATCTTGAAATATGTTTAATAAAAATCAACCAATTAACGAAATTAACGCCCAAATTCACAATTGTAATTGTTATTTTGAAACGCCAATATCGATGACGTAGTGAACATCGACTAACAAAGAACCCCGTAAATAACGCGTAGTTATAGTTATGAATATATGAAAGCATTATTGTAAAGGTTTTTAAGACGTCGAAATATATCGAAAATGAAAATTGAGCTCGACCTACCTGTGAATGGTATCAGAGTAGCCAGCACAATTAGTCCGACGACAGTGTAATATATCCATACGTGTCTGTTCGCCGGTGACATCACGGTCTCGCGGCTTCGAACCCGGGACTATCCCAGTTAAATAACTATCGAAACTTGTTGACGCGGCTGCTGCTGTAATGGTAACGGGCGATAATTTTAGTCGTCGCGTTCGTGCGCGCTGTTCGTCGGATGATGATGGTGTGCGCTTTAAACTGCAATCGTATATGTATATATGAATATATATATATGAATATATATATTAATAAAGTTGGCTATGCGCGTGTAAGATGGATCCGCGGTTAGACACGCGTTCGCTGTGAATATGTACTCGTATTCGTGTCACTAAATGCTACTAACGACGAAACGATTTACTTCGATTGTTTTTGTTTTTTTTTTTAGAAAAGTTAGCATGTTTCGCCTAGTTGGCTGGTAATGTCAATCCGGCGCCGAATCTGTACATCGTCCGGTGTGGAACCACGCGGCTTATGTTGCCGTTTTGATGAACTACAGTCCATAAATGAGTATAAAAAGCTGTAAGACAAGAATGAATCGCCAATGAATATTTCAACTGCATCAAATTTTAAAGCATTGAAATCTGAATGGATTCGAGTTTGTGACTTTTGACTGAAATTGGCAACGGAATAAATAAATATCACATGAAAGAAGGCATTGAATTTCACGACATCGAATATGCATCAGAGACCGCCCTATTCCGTTTAAGACGTTTCAAAACCCTGCCTCTGATCTCCCTATCCCGAACAAACGACCGTTTTCAAAAGCTTTAACTTTGTAAATTATTCATTTGATAAAGTTTCAAGAATCGAAACGATGGTAATGAAAAATGAACAACTATCTTTAGTATCGGTGTCGTGCATAAAAAAAAGAATACGATTGAAATTTTATGAAATAGTAAAAAAGAAAATTGATAAGAATTCCAGGTCACAACGCCTAAATACCTGCGTTCTGTGTTTCTATTTATTCTCCGATGCGAATGAAATTACACGTACGAATCAGTGTTGTTTAATATTGTTTCCGAGTGGAACGCGCGTGCGCCTCTCATCCGAGTTACGATACAAATAACGTGTTGCAACTGAAATCAGACTGAAACCGCATCGTCGTCACTGGAGAAATGTGAACGCGTTCTCGTCTCGTGCACGGTAAATATCAATCACTCGCGGTGTCGCTAACTCTGTGAGGTTATCACTCCCTCTCTCCCTATACCAGTGCGGCTCCCTCTCTCCCTATACCAGTGCGGCTCCCTCTCTCCCTATACCAGTGCAGCTCCCTCTCTCCCTATACCAGTGCGGCTCCCTCTCTCCCTATACCAGTGCGACTCCCACTCTCCCTATACCAGTGCGACTCCCTCTCTCCCTATACCAATGCGGCTCCCTCTCTCCCTATACCAGTGCGGCTCCCTCTCTCCCTATACCAGTGCGGCTCCCTCTCTCCCTATACCAGTGCGACTCCCACTCTCCCTATACCAGTGCGACTCCCTCTCTCCCTATACCAATGCGACTCCCTCCCTATACCAGTGCGGCTCCCACTCTCCCTATACCAGTGCGACTCCCTCTCTCCCTATACCAATGCGGCTCCCTCTCTCCCTATACCAGTGCGGCTCCCTCTCTCCCTATACCAGTGCGGCTCCCTCTCTCCCTATACCAGTGCGACTCCCTCCCTATACCAGTGCGGCTCCCTCTCTCCCTATACCAGTGCGGCTCCCTCTCTCCCTATACCAGTGCGACTCCCTCCCTATACCAGTGCGGCTCCCTCTTTCCCTATACCAGTGCGACTCCCTCTCTCCCTATACCAGTGCGGCTCCCTCTCTCCCTATACCAGTGCGGCTCCCACTCTCCCTATACCAGTGCGGCTCCCTTCCTCCCTATACCACTGGGGCTCCCTCTCTCCCTATACCAGTGGGGCTCCCTCTCTCCCTATACCAGTGCGGCTCCCTTCCTCCCTATACCAGTACGGCTCCCTTCCTCCCTATACCAGTGCGGCTCCCACTCTCCCTATACCAGTGCGGCTCCCACTCTCCCTATACCAGTGCGGCTCCCACTCTCCCTATGTCAATGCGGCTCCCACTCTATCAGGATTCCAGGGCGATGCAATAGTTTTGTCTTGATGAAATAAATTTCCAGTTTTGAAGAGAAAAAGAGAAAAACCCAAAGTAGTTTGTCGTTTCGACTCTAAAGCTGGACCATATATTTTCTAAATGTTTGAAAATGTCTAAGCAACTGACTACTCGGATAGTTTTCAATTAATCTTTCTACTATTCAAATCTAAACAGCGTTATTTTCATGGAAACCAAGGTGTCGATTCCTTCTTCTAGTATTGATTAAGAAGACACATTTTTGAAACGCTGTCGTGCTTCTCTTATCGACAACAAATCATCGTCCCTGGATAGAGTCGTGGAAATGTCGAACAAACGATGACGCTTGATATGTATCCTCGCTTGCCAGAGGTCTAGTATCGCTCCCGAACTCGCGTCCACGAGCCCGCTGGCCTCACTACGCGCGAATTCATTACTGGCGCTTTTGCGCATGACGTCATACAAGAACTTGCAAAAATACTTCCTTGTTCGCTAAAATGTTCGCCGATTAGTCCATTTAACGGGAAGTTCAACAGAAGTTTATTGTCGTTTGTTACAAGCGCTGTGATTGGGCCGAATAGACTCTGGTCGGCTGGTAACGAGTCGTGAGGTCGAGTGCGGGGAATGGCTTAGTGGGTTCGAATCCCGTGACGGATGAAGTTGACATTCGGGGAGCTTGGACGAGCGAAACAATATCATTTCGACATTGAACCGTATCGTTTTCTTCGCTCTCCCAGCTTAGCGTGCGATTTCATTTCTATCAGAATTAGAAAATGTTGACTATTTTTTTGCATCGAAAGCTGACAATGATTACTCATATTCACTCGTCCACCGCGCGTTATAACTGATTATACTCGACATCGAATGTTTAATGTGTTTCTCGAGAAAATATTATCGAAAACCAGGCGCATTAATTGATACAAACACGTCATCGCTTCGTTCAAATATTCCGGCGTCCGTGTGCGCAGTGAATTGATTTACAGAAAAAAAAACAAATTCAGCTCCGATATGGTTTGTATATACATATATAAATGACGTACATACTTTATATATGTTTGCGTTATATCTAATATAGACATGTGAAATATCATCGCAGAACGCACCTAGCTGCGGTTGATGTTTCATTTTGACGTATCATAATCGTGTCAGTACGTTTGAAGTAAAAATGAATCCGGCACAAAAATGAAGAGCAACCAAATGAGCATTTGACGTTTCGACCGAATTCTATGGCATTTCTCGCACAGCCTAATCCTCCCTTGGAAAACGTTGATATCTACCAACTGAGGCTAAAAACATCGATACCTTTTTTCTCCCTGTACATTGATTTCTTCAAAATCGTGACCAATTTTACCAAAACAGAGACCTATATTTTGCCGTAATTAAGCAGCTATCATTTTCAGGCATTAGTCGATACAGCGATATCGAAAGTCCAAAACGGGATTTCGACGATACCAATTCCATACGGGCAGTTAGATGGAGAAGGTCTCGGTGGAGATTAGCCCGCTGCTTCTTCGGCGTTTTTCCGCGCGTCGCATTACGTTCACGTACACGCTTCGTTTAATTGCGCCTTCCAGCTGTTGAAGGCATTGATCCTATCGGTAGATGAAGGAAATGGCTGCTAAACCAATACAACTCCGGATGAGGGTTATTACCGTATCGTTAAAACATCGACTTCATATCCGCCGCCGCCGTCGCTCTCGTGTTTCTTAGAGGTACAAGAAGCAAGCGTGATATTCTGGCGAAGGAATCGCGCTTTCATTGACTAAGTAAAGATACGATTTGAAATTTCGAATTGAGGCCTCGCGCGAAACAGCCACGAGCTCTGCCGCCGGCTGGCACGTGTAACACCTTGTGACTTGAAAATCAGACCGTCGAGTAGTACTGATTTATTTATTTATTTGTATGATGAAGTGAGGTAATTGCCAGTTAACGATTGTTATCTAAATTATTTATCACTCGGTATTCGATTTCGATATTGTTCGATGCGACATCGTTGTTGCAGGACTCGATAGACATTATATATACAATGCAGTATATCTCAATTCAATAATGAATTTACAGAATCCAGTTTTGTTTAACTGTGGTTTGATTTGTTTGTCAGTCATTTCAACGCATGAATATCTTACATTACCACATCATTAATTAATCAATTTGTTATAAAAACACATGTTTTTTGCTACCGTATGCCCAAGGCCTCATGGCCAATATCCAAGTGGGAATGGGCTTATCCGTTACATCTGTATGATTGGACTACATCGAGGACATTCATTCGTGTATCTCAAGGCAAGTTCAATATCGTTGAAGAAATGCCGCGTATTGTCAAGGAAATAGGAAATGTTGGTCGAATATGCGGGAGAACGGTGTATCACTAATTCGCTTATTTGAAAAAATTGTATCCAACGTTACTTTGTATTGCGTACCATTTATAGGAAAACATCGTATTTGTTATGTCACCAATTGTGGCTATATATATCCACTGGAGTTACGTCGAGTCAAACGTCTCAGTGTTGTCAGAGAGACTCGATGTTGAATCTAGCTCATAGTACAACGCGCTAAAGAGTACTCGTATTTTTCGTGGCGAGATAAATCATTCGCAAAGAACTCGGTTTAACGAATGTGTCAAACAGAAAGACCATTGACCGTGTAGCCGCATATAGTTAACGTTATATATTGTGCGACAAAACAAAGTTGCCACCATCTAAATGTCTTAAACATTCGTCGACGCGCGTTCACTCCCTAACGTCATAAAATACGAAAGTACGGACCCGGAGGCCTGCGAAGGGTGGTTCTAACACCAACAAAATGACAAGATACGAAACTCTTTTTATAAAGCACTTAAGAAAATTATTTTCTGCCTCGGTTAAACGTACGAATTAAAATCAACTTAAGTTCTCAACTTAAAATCAACTTAAGTTCGCTATGTATTCGTTAATCCTCGATAAACGTTTTTCGGATTTGAAAGGCCTCCGTTTCAAGCCCCGTTTACAACTTTTTTATGCGCAAGTCAGAAGCACAGACGTCATTCATTGAACGACCGTCATAAAACTATGAGAAAGACACACGTACGTTTGGAGTTATAACGAGCGAATCAATGAATAACCATTATCAACCTTTGCTTCGAAAAGGAATCGTCGAGTTTCTAAGTTTTGCTAACTAGGAATGTGATGTAAATTGAGGTTTTTGGATAGTGTATTTGGTATCTCAACGACCAGAAAATATAAGTAGGTAATCGAGAATAGCTTTTCGAAGATCACCTAATTCGCTTGAGTGTTGTGAAATTACTGGCATATCTCAATTGCCAGGAAAGTGAATAAAGGATAGAGAATAGTTTTTCGAAGATCACTTTTTCTTTCGACCCGGTGCTGGGATAGACAGAGCACAGCGGTGTAACGACAGCGGGTACGTAGGTTGACGATATACGAGTTATCATTCACTGCTAATGTATATATTTAACCAGTGGCAAGGACTAATCGCATCTTGTCGGGAAGTTGTTATTTTTTTCTAAAAACGATGTTATCCATTAGTGGTTATTTCGTCCGTCGTTTCTACTACTACTTTTCGATTTGATCTTTCGCATTACGCGTAGGTGTGAATCCCAGCGGACCTAATCGCGTCGACGACAGACGGGAACAAAATAGTCGAGATTATATCCGGCTATCAGTCGCTCCCTTATTGATTGAGAAACCATAAATCGATAAAACAGACGTTGATTTTATATTTTTGTACGCGCTTTTGTTTTCCGAATTAAAATGAATGGTTGAATAAAATATACCAGATAAACGACGCATGTATCAACTATTTTGAGATCTGAAGGACAGATTTTTTTGTGAAAAAGGATCGAAATCGGGAATATTGAAACAGAACAATGCCCGGTGAATGTGGATATACTATGTTTATTGTCGGTTTGTTGGTGGCCGTTTTCGTGCGGGATGGGCTCACTTCGAATGACTGCGAAACTGTTCAAATACCCATGTGTCGCAATATGCCCTACAACGTCACACGTATGCCGAACATCGTCGACCACGCGACGCAACGCAACGCCATGATCGCTATAGACCAATACGAACCGCTAGTAGCAACCGGTTGCAGCAAGGATCTGGTATTCTACCTGTGCACCATGTACGCTCCAATTTGTACGCACGAACGCAATTCGCTTCACCAGCCGCTGGTCGTGCCGCCCTGTCGAAACGTGTGCGAGTCAGCCCGGCGCGGATGCGAACCCGTCATGGCCCAGTACGACGTTCCGTGGCCGAAATTTCTCGCCTGCGAGTCGCTTCCGGTGTACGACGACGGAATCTGCATCACACCGACGGCTTTCGATTCGGGCTTCGCCCCGGACGCCCCGTCGATCCCAAACGGCAATGGCAAGTATCAATTTTCCTGAATATCTTCGAAACGTTTATTTTCTGAATTGACCATATCAATGAGTTGATTTAATTCCGACTTTCTTAATCTGATTCTCATAATGTTCCTCTATTTTCGATATCTTAGCCACGTATATCTTATAATAGTAAGAATAAAACGTTTGGCGATTTCATTTCGGAGTGTTATGTTAGAATCAATTCCAAAAATATCTTATCTCTGTCACTATTTGACACGTTTAACCATAAATAACCTATCTGAAATATGACGGATTTTCTTTCCAGCAAGACCCAGTGACAGTTCGAACCATTCGAACAAACCACGGGTTTCTGAAAACCAACTCGTCAAGAAATCTGTCGGTAAGCCAATCGCGTAAACAATCTCGTAGATTTGAAGATACGACGGTGAATTATCGCTAACTTTTTTATATTGTTTTCGACGATTTATAGAGAGATGTAGTAAGTGTAAGAAGTATCCGAAGAAGCTGCGACGGCGGATGTTCATAACTCCTCAATGGGATTTCGGTGAGTCATTTTCAGACAGTCGTCTCGTTTCTAGTCGGCTATATACACATGGACATCAGATGAAACAAAATACGTTTTGATTATATTATCTCGACATATTATCTAGACATAATATCTCGAAATAAAATCACCTAGTTTTTTTAATTCCACCCAAACAACTTTTCTCTGAGATATTATGTCGGAAATGATAATAATCTTTACAATTTCTATAGCGCTCGTTTCATTTTTACAAATGTGCATCATTTTGTCATCATTTTACGGTTTGTGAAAGCTGCGTCTACAGTCAATACGCTTTACAGAAAAGCAGAAGTTTTAGACTGCGTTTAAATGTGTTCATCATCAATTTTCCATCAAATAATTCCAATTTTATTCAATAAATCTGAATGGAAATTACTACTTCCATATGTATGCTATATTACAGTAGCTAAAAAATACTTCTTGCTCGATCAAATCAAAAATGATTATACGGATTTTCATAATAATTATCGTGTCCATTTTTCTGATTCGACCTGGACCGAGAATAGGCTCCCTTGCTTTCTAAACGAGTCAGATATTTTCCCTTGTGCGTTCATTAAGTTAAGTTATCATTTCATTTCACCGTACAGCGTTCAAAGGATCGTTCAAAAACCTCCAACACCATCATCAAACCAGATCGAAACGGATTATATTCGACGTACTGTCACCTATCTATAGCAACTCGACTGGTTTCAACTTGTCTTCCGGGGATAGAGTGACGCTGGCGACCGAAGCGGAGTGTTTGTGTCCCAAGAAACCTAAAGATAACGAAGTTTACCTGGTTTTGGGCAATTTTCGCAACGGCGAGATACTCTACGCCGAAGGATATTCGTGGAAGAATAAGTGGAATCGAAACTTTCAGGTATATTCATGCATTTTGTGCAAAATTTGGATAGGCCCTAAGATTGAATTTCAAAAAAGAGATCGAAATCTTCGACTTTTTTCAGAAATGGCAGAGAAGAGCAAAGCGGAGTCGCTTTCGGAAGAGAACAGCAACCAGTCGACGAAAAAATAAACTCAGGCAAAACGCTAAAAACCAATCTTGAACAGCGTTCTATGCTTGTTTACGTTCGATTTTTATGAATGAATTATTGTTTTGTAAATATAGACAAATCTTGATATGACCTTGACACTTACGATACATTGCATGGTCTCTGACGAACACAAATCATGCCGATAACCAAAAAGAAGGAAGACTCCTAAATAGGCCTGAAAAGTTTTTCAGTTTATCAAATTCAGCAGTATTTGTGATTCTTGATTTTTCTTTATTTAATTCTAGAAAAAAATCATCAGTCTTCGCGAAAATGTTAGTGAATTGAATGAACGACAATGTGTCCGGTGAAATGAAATAGTTGTGACACTTTATCGATAAAATACGTAGAGTGAAACCAGTTTCACAATCACGCGCACACAATAGAACTAATAAATTAAATCTGGATGTTTCGCAGATTTCCTAATATGCACCTAATATGCAGTTATTGACGGATCATTGTGTTCGAAATCCAAAGCAGTCTCACTAATACTGCAAATCATTCAGTGTTTGACATCTAAAGCAAACTAATTACTACTGTAAAGCTGTAGTTGTTAGGCGTGTGGAACATGACCCTCAACAGTACGGTGGCCGTAACGCCGGGCGTTAAACAGTATCATTGCTCTCAGAAAATACGCTGGGACTATAAGTTTAGCGTTTACATATATATGACAGGAATCGGTCCTGTTACTATCGCTGGTATGCAACTGAACCTACTAACTATTGTCATTATATGGAGACTGCGCAATAGTTGTTATCATACGATTTGTCTGTTAGCGGTTTCTGATTTTCTGTTCAGTTTATCGGCGTTCATCATGTATCCGCTGAGAACCTATTTCATCTACAGTAATCTGGGTGACTTGGTTTTTCGTTACGATGACTGGTATTTCGGTTGGTGGTTTATAACTGTAGCTTATCTAGGGTTTTATCCGTCCCAGTTCGTCAGAAACTGGCTCGTTGTTGTCGTCAGTTTGGAGAGAATTTTAGTGATAATTTTCCCATTAAATTATAAACGATTCTGGAGACCTTTGACGATCAATATGGTCGGTTTAGTGTTGTTGTTCTTGTCAATTTTGTTCTACCATGATTTTATATTTACTCACCGAATACCGGGATTGACGAGATGGCCCTGTCTGAAACCAGGTCAGTACACTTACACTATTTACTGGCCGCAGTACACGGACGTTAGGACAGTTCTTGCCTTTATGAAACCATCTAGACGCCACTTTATGGAACGTATCATGAGCCCGAATGACAGGTTTTCCGTAGGAATAGTTTACCTACCAATTATGCTTCTATTAGTAGTAAACACGATACTATTTGCCGTTTATAACTGGACCAGGAAACGACGCAGATCACTAATAGGTGGCGTTTCTGCTCAGAGTAAAGATTCTGGGATATTGAAGATGGTTACTGCAACTGTCTTGGTTTATATCATTTGTGAATTTCCGGGTTGTATAGATCGGTTGCCTGTAAGGTTGAGTGCGATTCCTAGAATGATTTTAAGGAAGGTTTCTTTGTTAATGACGATGTTTGATTCGTGCGTTAATTTTATGATCTATTGTTTTACGAATAAAAGATTCCGCTCAGAGGCCGCTGCTGTTTTTAATTGTTTAAACTGCAGGTCAAAAGTGGTGGGTGAGCGAGGAACCAAATAAGAATCCGGTACCGGCACTCACCAGGTGGCGCCACAAAACACTGGGCCATTCGTGGCGAAAAATCAATTTAGCTTTATGCTTCCGAATCCGAAGATTATCAAACGAGTCATCGGATAGATACAAGATTCCCTTTCTCGCTCAATGTATGGTACGGATCCACGAACAACTGATTCACCAATGGGAAAAAATGACTCAGGAGGAAATTGAAGCGCGGTAGCCACTAGCGATCCTGGTGGATTAGCGCTGAACCCTCACTTGCCACAGTAGCGTTGCCGGTACTCCCATTGATGAAGTACCTGTATTTTGGAGCTTCAGGTCCACATATTGAAGCATTCGTGTAGAAAGTCGTATAGATATCACAAAGTAAAAGCTCCTAGCTAGGGGATTCGTCCATTCGAACGAACACCCTAGGTGCCCTTCATAAGTTTGGTAAAATATTTTTGATCCAAATAGTGACAAAATATTCATCAGATGCTCGGATAATGCATATTTGGGAATACATTGTAAGTAGTTCTATAAAAAGATTTTTAGGCGTCGCATTTGCGGTGCTCGCTTTCCGGAGATACAGAACATGCTAACAGTCAATTTTATAATTCGAGGATGCCATCCTCCTTTCGAAATCCTGGCTACGAGCTTGGCGTAAGATTTAGTACAGTTGTAGTCTTACAGTCGTTACTATTGGTAAAATGCGACTCGGCTACAACTGGTGGCAGCACGTGCCGCACGTTCATTGAATACATTAGATCTATATACGAACAGCAGGTAGGGTTTATACGCGTGCGGCGTATATGCCGATATCATTATTCTGAATATAGCGGACTTTAGTATAAAATACACAGATTATCTACCTAGATGTGCGTACGTATGTGCATGTACTATTATTCCAGGCGTGTATGTAGTATAGGATTGTGATGTGGGGTGTTGATTCTCGAGGAGGGCCATCCGCTATTAAGCGACCCAGGTCGCAAGACGAGGAGGAGGACACGACTAGTGAACTACCACCGGTAAGAATCGCGCGGCAAATACAAATTCTTTGTTTCTTTATTTCGCTTTACGCCGTTTGTGGATTGATTCCCCAATACTAACCCATATTGAATCTCCTCACGACAGGATGGCCTTGAATGCCCGGACACTAAGCAGCCGGCGTGACTCGAACCCGAAATGGCACATGTCAATAATACCTTCAAACTGTCCTTATTTTTTCAGGACCATCCAAAGGTATGGATTCCCGCGCTGTGCCGCAAGTATTACAACGAAGGCGCAATGGCTGCGACGGCGGGATCCATCACATCTCGATTAGGGTAACGTGAATTGACAGTTTGTTGGGACCTATGTCCCCTGAGATTATGATCATGGTTTATATTGAAGGTCTACGCTTATACGCGTGTGCCTTTAGAATGTCCGAACGATAATGACCCTTATATTATTGTTCGATTTTTTTTTCGCTAGAAACGAGATCTACATCGCGCCGTCCGGGGTTCAGAAAGAGAAAATCAAGGCGGATGATTTGTTCATTCAAACGGTGGACGGCGTTGACATTTATATTCCAAGAGCTCGCAACGAACACAATAAACCGAAGAAGAGCGCGTGCACGCCGCTATTCTTGTTGGCTTATAAGTTTAAAAGTAAGCAGTCTTTTTCAGAATGATTCAATTAAAGTATAACGTTGGGCCCGGTTTTATAGACTCGAGTTAGCTTTTAACCCGTGGCCTAATTCATTTCATTTTCAATTGAGATAACCTACAATTTTAAGTCGTTACCAGTCTATAAAATCGGGCCTCGATGTTTAATTTATGTATGCATTTTTACTCGACAAATAGTTTTCTCTCTTCGAACGACTTTGACGATGAATCTTGTCGCATTTAATTCATCGTAATCAATTTACTAAATTCGTTTTGTCAGACGCCAACGCTGTTATACACACTCATTCGATCAACTCGGTTAAAGTGACGATGCTGTTTGCTGGTACTGAGTTTCGTATTACTCACCAAGAAATTATTAAAGCTATGATCAAATGTCATTCGGGTATGTCTATACGTGTGTCACATCTTGTTTATAACCCTTCGCTAGTTGACCAGGCAACAGTTTGTTAACCCTAGAAAATTATCATCTTGTTTCTCCAAATAAGCCTGGTCACTTTAGTAAACTACAATGAAATTTGCAATCAGTTTATTTCGGCCGGGTCTGTTATGTCTGATCATGGTTTAAAAAAAGTAAGATACAGGGTAGATAGGTTCCCGACTGGGTAAACTTTTAAGCTCAACAGAAAGGAGAAACAAGGTATCAAAAGCCTTAGACTGAATGTGTTTTTCAAAAGCATTATTTTTTAATCGAAGGCCATTGAAATAAGCAGTGATCATCTTTACCCCATTATCCCCTTATGTCTAGTAACTCATTATCTCTAGTAACAGCAGCAACATTTTGTACTTTTAAGTTAGGTCAGTTCACCTTCAGAAAGATTCAGATATATTCAGATAACCTTCAGATATATAACGGAACGTTTTTTTTTTCAAAGTCCATCATTAATGTAATTGAAATTCATTGTTATGCTCGCAATTCTAACATTTAGACGTCAGATTCTGTCTCTCAACACATAAACTCGTGGTAGAATGCTCACTACTTCCATGTTTCATCGCGTCTTTTCTATTTATCAACTTTCTTAGGGACTTATTATCGATATGACGAAGAACTGGTGATTCCGATAATCGAGAATGCTCCTCGGGAAGATCTGCTGGAGGGCGCAATGCATAAAGCCATGGATGACTACCCTATGGCCAGTGCTGTACTAGTCAGGCGTCACGGAGTGTTCGTTTGGGGGCCATCGCTGGAAAAAGCTAAAATCATGTACGTATAGGTGATGTAATATGTATGTGATAAGTCCTGGTTTCATGATATAACGTACATGTAACTATTTTGTCAGATCGCAATGTACCATCCTCCCCTGGCAGGGATTCAAACCTAATGGCATCACTCGACTCAGCCACGGCATGAAGCCTGCCACACTATGACCGGGTGCGCAGGTACACCCGCAGGTTTAACGCAAGAAAACTTGCGTCACCAATCAGATTGCTCGTTGTATCGAGGCCAATTTCACAGATAAACTATAAATGGAAAAACCCGGGCTGAAAGCTGCGCATGAAGCTGCGCACTCTGGCTAGTGTGGCAGGGTTTCGTACCGTAGCGAGTCTCGATGCTATTAAGTACGAATCCCTGACCTTAGGTCGGACTTCACTTACCTCGGACCAACCAAGTCTGTCCCAGTTTGGTGTTAGGCGAGGACGTATATACTGTATAATCGAAGGGCTTTCCGATTCCGTACGTTGTAGGAGTGACTTCTGGGTGGCAAACTTTCTCTTTCTGTTCTCTTGATAATGTTTATTCGCTGAAATGTTTCAGGTACGAAGCGCTGGACTATTTGTTTGAGACGGCCATATTCATGAAACAGTGCAACATCGATCCTAGTCTCAAACCGTCGGTTCCGCACGGGGCCTACGTGTCGACCCCGCACCAAGTGAGATAGGGTTCAACCCTATGATAATCATCTCTTTGACCGAGACTATAAGATGAACCCGGATAAGAAAAAGGTGGTTCGTCCACGAATGAAAAAATCTAAATGTGATGGAGATTCCACGAAGATTCGGCAATTTCAGGCGATTTAGACCCGACCCGTGCATTAGCAAGTCAAACTGGTTGGACATGACTATTATATATTTATACGTATTTTTATTGGCTGTAGAAATAAAATAGAGAATCTTATGTTTTTAATGCAAATGCGAGATGCGGTTCTTAAATCAGTGCCGGAAGATAACGATTTGCTGGTTTGTTTTTAAAACATTAAAAAGACGGCGACCTAACGCATCTGGACCTCAGAGAATATGTACAGCGGAACCTCGTTTTAACGATTGTAACAATTTTACGGTTGATAAAAACTAGATTCGTCCTGAATATGACAACTTGAATAATTCGATGCTGGATCAGATAAGTTCGTTATACCGACAGTTTAACGAAAGAGTTTCTGGACCTTGAAGTTCGTTGTTACGAGAGTCTACTGTATATTCGTCCATTATTTACTGTTCAAAATTCATCATCTTATTTCGGCTAGTGTATAGTGTTCAACGAAGGTCCCTAGAATGTAGTTCTATTCGAAGCTAGGCCATGGAAAGGACAGCGCACACGCATTTCTCAAGCAGCGGTTTTCTTTTCATTCGAGATATCTCAGATTTCTGATGAACGACCCAAGGCGAAGAGTAAAGTGTTTACTTCTTTTTTATTTTTAAGAAAAAATTCCCACTCCCTGCGCGTGTATAGTATAGCGTGCATAGCTGCGATATTCAGCGTAACCTCACCTCTCTCGCGTTTTTCCGAGAAACGATCAACAACCCCTCGATGATCAACAGCGACATACCCGTCAGTTACACACATTAACCAGGGCAATCCAACCAGTACGCGTAATCTAGCGCAGAATTATTTTTAGTATTGCGTAACCGCGCGAGTTGACGAAGAGTTCACCGCATTGGCAGCGTTTACGTATAATATAATGATCGATGTTTTTTTATGGTGAAAATAGCTTTTCATTTCTAGCCAGGGGTGACTCCACTCCGCTGTCGCAATGTCACTGCGACGCAGTTGGCACCGTTTCAAATATACTGGGTAAGGCATTGATTTTATGAAGAAGACACGTGAATTTTACGAAAAGAGTCTGACAAACGCGTGTGGGAGTCGCCGATTCTCGTTGTGGGTAGGTTTTTCGTTTAACAAAATTCCCGTGTGAGCAATTAGTTGGAAAAAGTTTACACATCCGATATTTGCTTCTAGAAATTGTCAACGAAATGTCACAGATATTTGAGATAGAATTGTCGGAAACAATCGGCTCGGCTGGCATTTGAAATAGGAACAACAGTGAACGTAATAGGGGACAGCCTTGAGAATGTATTGTTTCGGAGGATTTATTCATGTTGCGGATGACGATTCCAACTGAATAATCTAGTTTTGTACTCTCAGACAGCCCTAGGACCGGTTTTAGAGACTGGTATTACCTTTAACCCTGGTTTACGCTTTTGGTCATGTATGAGTGAGCCCCGGGGCCCAGTTGCACAGTCGTGACTTAAGCCCATAAGTGGTCTTAAATCTTAAGACTATGGTCTTAAATTGTTAACTTAGTTGGTCTTAGACTGGTCTTAAGTCTTAGCCATGGCTATGAAACCGGCCCCAGGGTTACAGGTAATACCATACCATAAAACCTGCCCCTCCCTGGATGCCAAAGACCGAAATGATCGCCCGACGTAGAGGTTATTCACCCCTAGAGATTCTTGTGAATAGACTATATAGAGCCCGCACATGGCCAATGCAGACAGCGGCACTTCCACGTAAACAAACCCCGCAGTTATCACATTTAATCCGATTCGTTTCATTTTACTGTTTCGTCGACCTTTTTTTGCAAATATTAACACGTGGATTGAATACGGTGTAATTTTGTTTTGTTACTATTTTTGGCCGTCCAACAACCAGTTCAGGAAATAACAATATTGTATCCTATTCGATCGAGGGCAATGCTCGCTCCCGCGGTCGACTTTTTATTTACCTTAATCGTTTCAGCTATATATGTGATAAATCGTGTCCGCGTGAGTGTTTATCGCTTGAGCCGTGGGGTTCGAAACGAACTCTGATAATACTGTAAATCTAATAAAATAATAACCGGTTGTACTAGTTTTGAAGATATTTTGATGATAGTAATAAAAGTACACGGCATTTGTAAACGTCTGATCGCATTGGCTTCTGTTTTTTTTTTCGGAGGCTCCTAGTAAACACGATATACAGTCACCTGACCATACATTCTCCGGTGTAGAAATATGAAGTTGTTTTTCGAGCTACCGCAAAAACAACGCTGCGGTTTATCATAATCACATTAGGAAAGGATGTAGATAAAAAGTAAATCTGTCTTCAATCGAAACCAACAAACGGTATACGAAATCGAATCGGTTTTTATTTATTTTCATATGGTTGAACACTGAATCAGACTTGAAACAGCGAAGATTCATGCTGGTGGATCGGGTGAGGTGCTGGGGATGCCCAGCCCCCCTCCTAAAAATATTAATTTGCCCTGAGATTTCAGGGAAAATGAAAACATTTTAACTGATACCTTAAGGCGTTTAAATTCATGAGCTTAATTCATATAAGCTTGAGCTTTTCCTCTATTCCAAAAATGGGTTGATTTCTTGCGATGAGCCTTCTTTTGGACTGACTGCCCTTTTAGTTAAATGATGTACCCTATTTTGGGGGAGTGCACCCCTCTCTGAATCAGACCCCCATGAGCTCTCTCTCCATCATCTGAAAACGAACTATTTATTTCTATCGTTTAATGTTACAGCTTCGTTCATATTCTATTCGATATGTCACCACGTCTTTGTCTGTTTCCCGTCTTTGCGCGTTTGAGACCCGTAGTTCTTTTCGACTTCAATATATATATATACGTATTACTTGATCGTTATGTTTCCCTCTGTCCCGAAACCAGGGCGAGTATATGTAAAGTTAATCCGGCTGCGATGACTCGTTTTTATTCGACGCACCGGCGGCGTTATCAAATCTTCCCGCCGACCGCGGAAGATTGAACCGGTTCTTGGACACGTAAACAATATCCGTATCTAACGCGTTACGAGTGGAAAAAAACAGAAACGAACGTACGCGTTCAGATCGTTGAAACTATGAACCAGTTCCCGGACACGGATTTTCGAAACCAATGATCAATTCGAAGAATTTCGAATTTGTTAACTCGATTTGTATATTCAGTATCGAATGTGTTCAACTCGAGCGATCGTATCTGATAAATGCTAGAAACATATCCAACGCCTCATTGTATTTGCCTTATATAGTGTGTATATAAAGCGCGGCAGCTGTCGCAAGCGACAAGATGCTATAATGATCAAGACGAAAGTTCAAGCGTATTTATTTTCGATTGAATATCATATAACGGATACGCGATTGGTTTCTGTTGATGAGTCAAATGCGTGCGGAAATTGACTGTCCGAAAGCCAGACCATTTCACGACAGCCAGCTCGGCGTGGAAGTCGTGTTGTCATAACGCGTCTTCGTCAAAGAGAGTACATCAGCAACCAAGTGAGATTATGTGACGCCGATTGTTGACTTGTGAACCGATGTGCACTACGTCACTAGAATAAGCGTTTCGAATTAACGAATACAATTGTGTATATTCTTAGCTATTTCAGTTTCGCAACTCTCGTTGGCCAAATCGTGACATTTTTATCTCTTGGTAATGGATTTTAATGACAATTAGGATAGCGTGTGATGTATACTACGTCATCAATATCGGGGTTGCCGGTCAATACAATTCAATTAATTCATCTGATCAAAGAAAGGATGTTACTTCAATTTTTTGTAGAGTTCTTTATTTTCGACAGTAATAAGCAATCGTCATCATCACCAGTGCCCTAGCCCTGGGCGCCGTTGACTAAGCAGTCAGCACAGTCTATTGAGAACGCTTCCTTTCTTTGGCCAGATGAATCAATGTAGAAAGGTCAAGGCCGCTCCATTCTATGCCTACTCAATGTCGTATTTATGCCTACCAGGCCTGCCTCATTCTTGCTAGATGGTGTTGGCCAGCGTGCCGTTGCGCGGGTGACATGGCCAAACACGTTTCCTTGGTCATGTACAAAACACTGTCAGTCGTGGGCTCCAGTGAGATGCTTCCCAATCTCTGAGTGATTCCGACGTTTGAGGAGTAGCTGGTCCAGTGGATTTCAGAATGCTGCAAATAATTTCAAAGGCTGCGATTGTTAAACACTGCTCGGCATTTAGTGTCCAGATTGAACAAAGCATTTATTTCACGAGCGTCCATAAACTTTTCAGTAAGCATGCTTGGCTATTCAGGATCTCACCAACAAAACAGAACGTCAAGTATATATTCATAGCATTTTCCGGTATCAGCCGGTAGTGTCGCTGTGGCTCAGGACCAGTCCTAGTTCAGCCTTGGTTTATGTAACACTTGGATGGAATTCAGAATAATTCCATTTCGAAAATGCGAAGTGGCGTCTGCATTTTTAGCAGTAGCTTCGAGTTTTTGTTTATTCGTATGTATACATCTCTTGAAAATTTATGACGATAAGCTTAAAGACCCAAAAAGGCTTGGAAACAGTGTGCTTATAAAGCATTCCGTGTATAATCTATGTACAACTACCGGAGGAATGTTAGAACGTTTGACATAGATTACGTTGCTATAAGTACAGTGCGTTATGTACAAACTCTCGATTTTAGGTTGATGAGTAAATAAATGTTTCGGTCGGGGAAATACCCGCAGATTTTTGTATTAACATATTGTGTACGCATTGCTTTGGAATGTTGTATTTAAAAGGAGAAAACTTTTACTAGAGATTTCAATTTCAGTCTCAATTTCAGTCTTGATTTTATTCATCTGTCATTGGACAAGAAATCATTTTTTTTTAAATTGGCTTTGCTGTTTTTCAATATAAGTAACGTAAAAGTATATAAGCCTCAGTCAAATAACTGAACATTTTTTCAAACATATGGCAAGTAAAGATTTATCAAAAATCCGAATTTTCGGTCTGAAGGAATGACACATAATATGGAATCCTAAAACCTTCAATTCTTAGTGTTTGAATGCGCTGACAAAAAGAGAGTATATTCAAAGAGAGTATTCAAATTCCAATGTACCACCTCACTTATATCTCCCTCTCTCGTCGACCCAAACAAAGTTCAAATGATTTGAAGTCTTCCAAGAAACACTGGTTCGCTATCTACTTGTTGAAGTGATTTATTTGCACTTTTAACTACAGTTGCCGCTGCCGTGGGGAGATTACTACTTTCGAAATACTATGAATGAAAGTATTTGCTGTTGTAATTGATGTATGCTTATACTAATTACGTGTGGCGGTTTTCGATAACAGGGGTTTCCGGGGTCAGGGTTGGGGAAACCAGATAATCTAAATTTAGATGCTGACGGCTACGTTTGCGGGACGCGTCGGCGACCACGAATGTTTACAATAGGGTCAAGTGTACCATTCATGCTGTGAGAACTTATATTAACAACTCAATCTATAGAAACGGGGATTTTCGAAATGCTGGGTGGGCATTTAGCTATTGAAAAAGACAGATTTAAATTCTTTTTGTTTACTTTTTCTGGGTGTAATAAAATTTGTAAAAATCTTCAAATCTTAAACGGAAAGTTTTCTCGTTCGAAAGGAAATCATTCACTAACATCGCTCTTCATAACAAAATAACGACAAGTATTGCAGTAATAAAGCAAAGCAGCTTCGATTCTCGCGTAGTTTTTTGTTCGAATTTCTTAAAATTGTTTTTTAATTTCTTCATTTTATCGCCTGCTTCGCTGAAGAACTGCACAGCGTGTATACAGTACTGGTTATAATCGATAATCTAGGTCGCTGATAGTATGAATAACTGCCGCGTTTGGCGCTGTACTTTTATAAACAACAACTGACGATTCCTAGAAGAGGCCAGTCAGCGCGGTACATATCCAAGCGACTTCACTCTCGAAAGATTAAACACGAATATCTTTCGTTCAAAACAGATCGTGTTGTCAAACCGGTGGCACGCGCTTTATGAATTCGCTATTCCCAAATTCGGATGATCGGATAAATAATTTGTGTTGATTTAAGATACAATCCATTATTTCATGGACAGAAACCAGCGACACTCGAAGAAGAAGCGAGGTAGGACAATTTATTCAGCTAAATAAATGCTTCATTTATACATCAAATAATTTCGATTTTTCTTTATATAGTTAGAACGGGGTAGACTTTTCACGTATGCATTAATTGAATGAATTCGACACATAATTTTCTATCCGGTCTTTTGCTCTTTTTTTACTTACGCTCCTCATTCTGGATTCATCTTCATTTATTTGGTTCGTATAATCTAAGACGTGGTCACACACGCTTGCTCTGTTGTCGGAACGCGCTGTTACAATTGAATTCACCACAGTATTCCAATCGAAATGATAAGTTGTTTTGAAATCGATGCTCGCAAAGCTTTTGAAAACAATTCGTTCTCGTGATTTTTTCCATACAACGTATACATTTTCATACTTTGTTAGAAAATGATTTGCCAGTCCAATAATTTTTTACTGATTCTTTCGCTTGTTCATTTGTCAGCAAATTTTCCAACGTCCTTCAAACGATAATGATTATTTATTTTTGTTTGTACTTTAAGAATTAAGAAAAAAAGGCGTACATTCCTGAAACATCGTGTAGTTAATGTTTCACTGCATGAAGTTAGGATAAAAAGAAAAAACATCATTTAGTAATTGCCATATTTCGGTTTTTGTTTATGAAGTCAAAATCGACACTTCTTTCTAACTAAGTATACATTTTATGTATACAAAATATTATGTTCGAAGCTATATCGTTTGAAGGTTATTATTCTCATGTACGAATACGACTTCTATTCTCGGAATCTATATAGACCTTCTACGATGATAATACCTACTTGCTCCAGTTTTCACAGTACTATTACAATCGACGCCGTAAATGTTATGTAATTTGATTCAATGAGCACAGCATATCGCGCTACCATGTCGTGGCACCTACTACTGTTCAGCTTTCCTAGAAATGACTACGATATAAAAAACTAAACCTCCAGATGGCGGTACGGTATATAGCTTTCGCGGTGTGTTTAAAAGTATTTCATTCAAGGGCACAGCCTAATGTAATACGTGTCTGTTATACCGTCATTAGCATCGGCTACTGGACACGACAATTCAATGCAATTATAAAACCACAACAGGAAATTATAAGATTTTATCAACATTGACGACATTCAATTCCAGTGAATGCGTTTATTGACAACCTGGAAACACGGATAACTATTGAATCCGAACTCTTGAATATACAATCAGCCCGTATCGCGACGTGAATGTTGCAGGAAGGTCACCGCGTTATGACGTCCTCGCGTCGGACAAATAGTATTTAAACAAATTTCGAACGGGAAATTAAACATATAAATTCACTAAAAGGATTCGATGCTTTTCATGCCGAGTGACAAATTTTCATTCATTATTAACGAGTTACAAGTTTGAATCTTGGAATTTGGTGAGTTCAGTTTGTCGGTTCTTGAGTAAATATGATGACCTTGAATGATTTTAGCCGTTACCAAATTTTTTAATAGGTAAAAATATGTATCGGTTTAATAGGTAAAAATATGTATCGGGCTAAAGAAAAATTATACCTTCTTTCTCCTATTATTATCGGCCGGGTTATTTTGTAAACCGCAATCGAATTTGTAATCAGCTAGTTTCTATAGCTGCCGGGTCTGTTATTGTTAGTTTGATCGAATCTTGAAAAAAAGTAATGTACAGGGTAGATAGGCGACCGGTCGGGTCAACTTTTAAGGTCAGCCGAAAGGAGAAACAAGGTATCGATTTTCTAATCCTAGGATTATCGATTTTAGTTGTTCGGAGTAGACAGGAGTGGGAGAGGGTCAGTCTAAGAACCTCGATAAGAATTTCCACGACCCTCGTTTTCTCGGGTTTCCCTCAAAATGTTACGTTCTGGGAAATCTGATCAGGGATGGTGGGGGCGTACGATGTATCTATCAAATAGTCGTGTGTCGGTCGCGGTTCACCTTGGCATCGGTCCAAAAAAGCGCTCGCATCTTTAAAAAGGCGTTGTGATGTAATCATATTTTATATCGGAATTCGGCGACATCGTTCTGAAACGTTTCTAACAAACTCTTAGGTTATCAAAGATATTGTTGTTATTTATGGTTGTGGCATACCACGTGTAAACACCGTTTAAAAGTGCGCCGCCGCGTAAGATAAGATTGAAACACATTCGTATATAACGTGTTGTCGCGCATGTTTTAACGGTCGGTCCAATTTCTTTTAGGAATTCCATACGCATGGTTAGAATAGACAGTATTTCACTGCGAAAACAATGACCCTTGGAGGCATTGACGGCTTTTCCGATCAACAGGTAAGAAACTAAAAGTTTTTAAAATAAAAATCTGATTTAAAATTCCGTTGTCGAAGTTGAGTCTATACTTAACTACGTTTTGTTGGGATTTATAGACAAGATCACAGTCATGACTTAAGAATTAAGATCAGTCTCAGAGTTTCTTAGCTCTATAGCCAACCTAACATGTCACAAGACCACTGCGTTTTGAAGACCAGTCTATGACCATCTATAGCTCTATAGCCAACCTAACATGTCACAAGACCACTGCGTTTTGAAGACCAGTCTATGACCATCTTAGATGTAGTAACCAATCTCACATATCAAGACTAGTCTCAAGATTTAAGATCACTTTTGGACTTATGTCACGACTGTGCAACAATGATATTTTACTAAACGCCATATGGCAATCCAAAAACACATTTCTTATTTGCGTCGAAAGCTTCCCGATTCTTATTTCATACCACGGTGGTAAACACGTCGATTGTTATGATTATGCTTTCGCGTGGTAGTCGATGCCGGGGACCTATATTTTCCACGTGTGTTTACACACGAAACAACTAAAAGCTTTGAACCACATTTGAACGTAATGATATTTTTATGACTCTCAATCTGTTTCATTCGCTGTGACCTATTTGTTGCACAACGAAAGCTAACTGCGCAAAACATTTTGCACGTTTTTGGCAAAATATACCGCGCTGACATGTTTTGCTACTGTCGATTTTGGAGTTACTTCATATTTTCATAGCTAAGTACGTTGTTCAGGGGGTGAGTACTCCGGGATATGGTTCATGACCAATGTTCGCTTCGAATTGTTGCTTGTTTGCGCCTTATATGCGGAAGTAGTTTAATTAGTGTTCTAGATTTCCTCTGTTGTTGGGTGCCTGTAAACAATATTATCTATCTATTTGATCAATATGGAATAGGCATAAAATGTCGTGATACCCGATGCTAGTTGATCGTATTCAGTGATCTTCTGCCTCCGATCAGCAATATTACAGATTCTAAAAGCGATTCATCATAACTTTTTGAAATAATTCATTGAATACTTTACTACGTAATGACACAAATGCTATGAGTAATATATCTTGCGGAGTTTTCCTATATAAGTTCCCTAACGAAGTTTTTCAGAAGGTGCTTTATACTCAAATGGTGTCATTTCAATGACTGAGACATTTCTCAAGTTTAAGACGTCTTTTCTATTTCAACGTAAACAGATCGTAAAAAACATTGACGATTAAACAAACGTTTTTTTTGTGTGCATTACGTAATTCGACCTCGTGCTTGCAGCTTGTGAATAGCTATCAGCTGATTATCTTTAAGTGGGTCGACGACACTAAACCTTCATAGAACCACCGCTAACATCGAGTAACACCGCGATGTGTTCACAACACTTCAGTCAACCCTCACGGCGTAAGACCGAAAACATCATGTAATCGCGGCACGATATGGATGAAATATATTTTCAAATTCTTTCTTATTTCTTCGAACAGGTCCCAGACGACGTTTTGGAAGAAATACTAGCAAGCTTAGATAGTACGGAATACATGTGGGCGGATAGCGACATAGACACCAATTCAATATTCTCGATGTACAACTCGTCCACTTCTGAGAAACCGCAATCGCAATCGGTGCAGATAGCTACATCTTCGATTTCTCGCCACGAAGGTCAAACCTACCAGCCGGGTATGGAAGTCGCGGCCTACAATCCGAATATCGTGATCAAACAGGAATTCTCGGACGACGATGGACAGTACGACCAGTCTAAACAGCGGTGTTTGATTCCGGAGACTGTATCGCAGTATTACGAGTCGCTTCCTACGAACGGCAGGTCGCCCGTCAAAACGAAACTTCAAAATATTAACGGTGCTATGAACGTTGCGGCTATCGGTAACGTGAAATGCGAGCGATCTTTTAGTCTCACTGAACTCGACTTCTTGCTGAATAACACGGACGTGTACGCGCAGGACAATTCGTTTTACGAGGCCGATGATCATTTGTCGGTTCCTAACGAGAGCATCAAGGCGAATATCGGTGACAACTGTCAACAACAGCGAACATTCGCCGACTTGAGTCTGGTGAAAAGCGAACCCGCGTTCGTCGCGTACGATGGTTTCTCGACGAATCAAACCGGTGCCTTTCCGACTGTGTCGACGACTGCTGCCATGTCCTGCGAAGACCAGGCAGCGATAGAGACAGCCATTCCTATAGACCTGCTCAAACAGGTGAAAGCTGAAATCGATCAGACGTGTACACTGACAGCCATACCACTGGGTAAGTTTTCACTACGTCTGTCAAAGAACTTTCTAATAATAGATATATTAGAGAATTTCTGCTATTTTGAAATTGAAATTTATTTTCAATAAAACGTTACACTATTGGACGTTATTACAAATATATATAAGTTAAGGAAGAAAAATGTAACAATATAGTGGGGCTATACTTCTAGAAAGTATTGGTTTCAGTGATGTTGAATGAATGAATGAGTATTCTATTTTGCAAAATAAATTGCTACATAAATTACAAGATCATAGGATGAAATTACAATATGCACATTATACCATACACACACACACATGTTCTATCATAATAGGGGTTGACCCTTTTGTTTTGAGCCGGGAGTGGCCAAACCTTGGATTTTTAAAATGCATTCAATCTCAATAATGCGGTGGCAATTATGTAGAACATTCCCGTTATCGCTGTCTCGAATTCGTACTAAAGTCGACTTTATAATTTTTGAAACAAACAGTCGAAATGATATATCAAATAAGGAAGTAGTAATAATGTTCGATTGATTTACGAGGCTGTTCGACTTGATAGCGTTTTTTCAACCGTCTCGTTTGTTATTTCATTCGGCCTTCTCTCGCTGAACGAGTTGATAAAACTTTCCATCGAGCTGATCTAAGTCTCGTTGTTTACTGGGAGTGTCGATGACGAAGTCCGAAAATATTTTCTCAAAAAGTATATAGTTCTTATATATCGTTGTAGCTCCGGAATCGTGGACGGCCGAACACGTGCAACGCTGGGTGACGTACACGTTACATCATTTCCAGCTGCCGTTGACTCGCGTGGAGAACTTCAACGTCAACGGATCCACGTTAGCCTTATTCACCGAGGACGATTTCAAGAAACGTTCACCAGAAGCCGGCGCCACTTTGTTCGCTCAACTCGAAATATGGATGAATGGTATGAATTCTATCTTTAGATCAGTGTTCTTTGAGAATATTCCGTTGTCGAAGCCAGCCATTAAGGTTTTGCTCTTCCCAAAATAATGAATATTAAGTTGTTTTCGTTGCAATCTGAGTTTTTAACAAGGCTGATTTCTGGGGTGGATGTAAAATGAGAGGTATGGCCATCCCCCTCTTGTGAAGAACGCACTAGTGTTTTGTTGCATAACTAGTTTAGAATTCGTTGATGGGTTTGCATATAAGTGGGAGTCAGTTTCAGCAGGGGTCGGTCGCAATCGCCCACTAAACATTCCGAATTTCAAAAGATTAAGGATAGGAATGATATTCTTTTGTATTTCTCGATCAAAAACTTAAGCGCCTGATGCACTTGGCAAATTTTAAGTGCAGGGGATCCCGTTTCATTAAGTCTCAGTTGTCGTTAAACATTCTAATATGGCGCATTCTTTAATTCGCAGCTCTCGCTTTGTGTCAGGATATTGAAACGGCGTCAGTTCCGATTCCGAAACCGAATCCGATGTACATGAATCTGGATTCGGTGTCAATGGTCGCCGCTCAGCAACATCAGCACCAACAACAACAACAACAACAACAACAACAACAACAACATTGCGGACCTGTTGCATTTCCAGGGTCTCCCACATCGAGTAACGACAGCGAGATGGATTCCCCGAGGCGGGACAGTCTCTCGTCATTATCGGCCGAATCTGACCAAGGTTCGTACGCGACCTATCACGAATTGAGTGTCAGGGGACACACTTATTTGGGTTGTGAAAACGAATTCCGTTTCATGAAACGCGTTAACCTTGTATAGGAAACATGGAAACACAGAACAACAGAAACACTGAATCGAACATACTTGATCTAGGAAACATTGTTTCCCGAAACCTGTTTCTAATTTCTAGTTAACGCATAAGAAACAGGGAAACGCTTGCCTCATTTCCGTGTTTTTCTGTGTCGCTGTGTGCGTTGGGCCTAACGACTACTCTAAAAAAACGAAAAGCTACTGATCGCGTTAATGATTCATTCTCGATTATTCATTTTCATCCTAAAACTTGTATAACTCATTTCATTAAAAAAAAACTCATACAATAATCTCATTCACTGTAGGTTACTATCATGCCGAAGAAGACGGCATCAAACAGAACATCCATTTGTGGCAATTTCTAAAAGACCTTCTTCTGCAGCCACAATTCTACGGCAACTGTATTCGGTGGCTCGATCGCAAAAACGGCATATTTAAGATCGAAGACTCGGCTCGAGTCGCCAGACTGTGGGGCAAAAGGAAAAACCGGCCGGCCATGAACTACGACAAGTTGAGTCGTTCGATTCGTCAGTATTACAAGAAAGGTATCATCAAAAAGACCGAACATTCCAAGAGGCTCATCTATCGATTCTGTCACCCGTACCTGTTATAGCCAGGTCGGGACACGCGACTGAAAGGTTGGTAATACGAGGGGTCGAACACGTTTGAACATTTGAGTGACCAAAATCATGGTCGTATACAATATAGGAACATTCCGATGCGTTAGTTCGGGCCCCTTTGTTCAGAGCGATAAAGGTCTTGCTCTCGGTTATAGCTTTTTCTGGGCTTTGCGCTGGGGAAGTGTGGTTTTGTTACGATGAATTTTACGAAATGAGACAATCATTAACGTCGAAAAACCTTGTCGACGCGTTTTGTTGAGAATGTGTTTTTATATCATTCGAGAGTGTGCTCTGTAAAAGTGCTGGTGATAATTTGAATGAAGTGTTTTTGAGAATTTTGTATAGTTTTGTCGGCCATTTTAAATACGGCTGTGAGTGAACTCGGTGAATTTGCTATATATATTTCGCTGTATGATTTATGAATTTGTGTACATTTTATGATAGATTACGTATATATTAACATTTTACATCGTTGACAACTGCCGTCGAATGGATATAGGCTATCAATGTTCGTTTAGAATACGCGTTAAACATGTATTATATGTTATGTAAGTTTAGTGGCATTGATTTCTACAGCGGGTCTCGTTATAACGAACTTGAACGACCACGAATCGGCTTCAGACCTTCCCATAAAGATGGCGGCCTCCAAAAACGTCTGCGATAAAGTGAAAACCCGCAATAAAGTGAAAAAGAAACTTGAAGAGAGTCGTTCGATTCGACTCAATTCTAGCCATTTTCGCAAAATCATTTTCAAAGACGGATTTTCAAATGGCTCATAGAATTAAGTCGAAACGTGAGGTTCTCTTTTAAATTTTCTTTCTATTTCATAGTGGATTTACGCTTTATTGATATCAGACAGTCACTTCTCTATGGAAACCAACTATGATGATCAAGATTATCTTCTGAAAACATGTTTTCTGAGTCTATAGCCGTCTTTTTATGGACGATTTGTTCGATAAATAATCGACGATTATTCGTCGAATCTTAATATCCAAGTTCGTTATCGCGACAATGCTCCACGTAGAACTAACACAATCAGTTATTATTTGCTTTTAAGCGTTGTTTTTTTTTTACATAAACCGTCACCGTTATTTATGTGATAAATATCTCGGTTGAATCACGCGTTCCAACCACTTCAGTAATAACAAGATCAATCGTGCCTGGGGGTTCCACGGTCAAATAAAAAGCCAAAATCGCTCCCATTAGTTTTACTCATCCCTTTCTGGGAATCGTAGACCGCAGAGATATATTCTGGGTTCATAAGTTTATTGTAACTATCAACTGTGACACAGTCCTATGTGCCATATTAGCTCGAACGCGTCTAAACGCGTTTATATAAGACCAAAAAAAGGTTTCGAGATCAGAACAAAATCGCCCGCACAAAATGACACGAATTGCATTTCAATTTGAGGAATTTAGACAGAAAATGAATGTTGCTGTATGAGTGGGCGACCCCCTTATTCGGAAATTAAAATTTAGATTTAAACCGAAAAATCTGAATGTCAAAATTTTACGTTAGAATTCTGAATAGATGATCATTCTTTTTCGTACGTACGTCATATTTTAGAAATATTGAATACGGAATTTTAAATTTTAAATTGACGTCAATTATTTATTTGTTCATTTTATACCAAAAAGTTAAATAGGTGACACGGAACCAACTAAACAATATATACAACTGCCCTAACAAGCAACCTGTACGGAAAATGCTGGCGCCCTGTTGACAAAATCATTGTTTCGATTCTGAATATCAATCGGACAAACAAAATTTAATATCCGTTTAGCCTTGACAACTCGATAAGGTTAATTGGAATATGTTTTTTTTTTTCAATGGGTCGCTATAATCTACCAACCACGATGATGCGATTTATGTGTAACTTTTTATTCGATAACACAACGGCGCGATTCGCAGGAAAACACCGCTCCACTCGGCCCTCTTCATAGAAAATACTT
The DNA here is from genome assembly GCF_964204645.1 of Tubulanus polymorphus. Taxonomy (NCBI): domain Eukaryota; kingdom Metazoa; phylum Nemertea; class Palaeonemertea; order Tubulaniformes; family Tubulanidae; genus Tubulanus; species Tubulanus polymorphus. Next base: position 10,628,416 of record NC_134035.1, on the reverse strand, counting down.
AATCGCTGTTTATGCGACACTTAAAAGTACGCCGAGCTGCGCGCATTATCAATGCGCTTAATATGTGGACCGGTTACGTTTGGGGGCCTCGAATCGTGTTATTCGTCATTTTCTGTGACCGGTTTTTTGGAAGCGCACACACACACACACGCAAACAGTACTATTTTGGGACCGTGCCAAGGTTACGAGAGTTATTATCTAACGACACACAAAACGCGTTTGTATGCGAGTGTGTGAGCGTGTCAAAAGAAGCGCTTCCGCGTACTTTGCTAATCGTGTATTGACAGTTGTGGGTGGTTTCAAACGAACGGGTGATTGTAATTCGATAAATGAATTTTGGAGAAATCGTTGTCATCAAAATACATTTAAAAAACGATTGCGTTTTATTTTTCGTCAACTATTTGTCACTTTTCAGAGAATTAATCTACCCACTGGGGAACGAGTTTTAACGATTCGCCACTATATTGGTCTCCGGTTTTTGCCGGTGTTTAGGTTATAAGCCCGGGGTAACCGTATCGAACTGAAAATAACTTCGGTATCAGAAAAATCTGTTCCAGTCAAAAGAAAATGCGCATAACTGTGGTGTATTGAATAATGGTGACGGGGTCGCGTGTTTGACTCGACGATTCCGTCGCTTTTCGAATCATTGTCCTGTAATAAATAATAACGAGCCGGAATTCTTGCGCGTTGTATACGTTTCCGGTGGACCAACTGACTGTTCCGGGAAACTTATTGAGTCCTCCTCTCGAAAAATGCACATTTCAAAAGGGTTCGCCAGAAATAAAACAATCTCATGTGTCAAGCAGTTGACAGTGCGGCGCGTTTAGACGATGAATATTATAGCTCACCGATATCCCTTAAACGCGTTAGTTTTGTGGTAAAATTCAGGACAAAAGCTCTTAGATTTTTGGATGCCGCGTGCAGAATTCTGTCACTCGACGCAAGTCCCGTGACTGTGAGTGTACTGACCTCCGAGCGAGCGTTTTTCCATCCACCACGTGTGCACTTATAGAAGCGCGTTAAAAAAATTACAAACATTGTTCAGTACAACGAGGTTTTGCTTCCTAGAAACTGCTTTCGTTAATCACTGCAGAAAAATTCGAACCCGCGTTCCGAGGTCGAGGACTTCGGAACCATTACGGGCCAATAATACTCTCCTAGTTTACCGCTAACTATGCGATAAGCCTTCGTAATCGTCATTGTAGCTTGCATAATCATAATTTTTTCCACCCGATTCTCCATTATTATTTGTCAGGTGTCAAAATAACTCTTCATAGATCGGCGCGGAACTGTGCTTGATGTGTACAGCAGTATAAGTGTTTTGCACGGGAATTCCTTTGCGGAAAAATGCTCAACGCGAAAACGCTATTTCGGAATCGGCGTACGTGTTTTCCGTGTAAACGAATATTCTATCTATAAGGCATAGATTTATTTTTTCTTATTTTATTTCGAGAGTTATATATCTGCGTTATAAACATCGCCACGAGTTTAAGACCGGTGGATGTGAACGCGTTCCCCCGGTGCCAGCGAGCGAGCCTACCCGGCCGTGTACTGTGTGCAGCCTTCCATTAGTTCGTGCGGTACGCTTTTCTCGAAAATCTATATGTGGAAATGTGTATGTAAAAAAAGAATATCATATAAATGAGCAGCTTTCAGAGATATTTTATAGATTTGCACGGAATGGCGCGTGTCTGTGGTGGTGAAGATGTAATCTATGGATAAATCGGATGTTGAGCAATTTTCGGTGATTTTGTACATAACTACTTATTTTTCATCTGTATAGATTTCAATGGATATTTTGTAACTATAAAATACATATACACGAGATCAATAGATACAGTGGAAGCTCGTTCTAACAAACTTCAACTGACCAGAACTCCGTTTGTAAAAACCGCTATGAAATCGATAGATTTTATCTTATTCTGGGCATATTTTCATCTTTGTTACGATGTCCAATGATATTCAAGTTTGTCGCTATAACGAGATTGCGCTGTTTGAATTTTTTTTTAAAGTGTTCGATTCTAGTCATCAAATCTTTCGTACGTTTAATCTGTGTTTTTTTTAACCAAATCCCGATGAACCTAATGATAATATTTCGTTTATAGTTCAAAACTAGTTCCTCAATTCTTTAAATCGTCTTCAACTTGGTACCGACGAAGGCGGAGTCTACTAATTGTAGTATTTCTAATTTATCCTTTGTCATTTATATAACGTATTCCAGTTAAAAAGTCCAGTAATCATGTTAGAATTTGCGAAATTGAAAACAGTCAAAAATACCGAATGGAATAGAAGACATAAAAACGTAGTGAACATTTCAGTAGTATGTACTGTGGCATTTTCGGTTTTGCGATGTGTAAATGTTTTAGCAGCATGCGGTTGTCGCTTTAAGAAACCAAAAACTTGCTGAAAATGCATTATTATGGTGCATTACTGCTTTTCACCTTTCGTGAGTGAAGTTTAGAGCGCATGATGCGTTTGAGAGCTTTTTTGTGTGTGATTATTGTGTACGATTATTATTATAGATATTATTATTATTATTATTATTATTATTATTATTATTATTATTATTATTACTATTATTATTATTATTATTATTATTATTATTATTATTATTATTATTATTATTATTATTATTATTATTATTATTATTATTATTATTATTATTATTATTATTATTATTATTATTATCATTATTATTATTATTATTATTATTATTATTATTATTAAGTAATATTAAAGATTATTACCCCGTGTTGTGTACCGTGTCTATGATCAGATTTAGAGAATATTGTGTATACTCTTTTTATATCGAAAAGTATATATTTTGCAGAAAAATAAAATCCGGATATTTTGTATACAAAAATATTATCTAGTTTGTTGCATCGAAGAGTGCTTTATTCTGGTTCGAATCCCTGGTTTGATCGTGAATAAACCAAGGCGCCATCTTCTGCACTTTCAGAGAATTACTCGACCAAACTTAGAACGACGGAAGACGAATTGTGTTTTGGAACGATTCAGTGGAAGTTAGATTCAAAGATGAAATGATATCACAATGAGGTTAATTTATCTATGGAAACCAATTCAAATGTCTTCTTTTGCACCATTAACGCGATCGAAAAGTTTGAACACTGCTCCTAGAACTCCTGGATATCCGTTATATTTGAATATTCTCGGGTACACGTGATGGTTGCCAATCATCTGAAATTGAATTCAAAATGAAAATAGGATTTAACAGAACGAAGTAAGCTTTCTCCAAGGGGCGAATGACGAAGATTTAGATATTGTCTCTATAGTTGCGATTCGTCGATGCGGGTATCGCAAGACAAGACGCACTTGCTGATGAATGAACAATACGCAAAAAGAACTTAAACTCAACAATTAGAAATAGATTGCATGAGAAACGTACGATCCCCGGCCTATTTCAAATCAGTTGGATAATAATAAAACTGCTCTTCACTCTTTAAACATACCATGAAATTTGTTCTAGTATAAGATTTTTGGTAGCATTTGCTATGATAACACGTTCAACCACTATAATATCTATCTGCTAATTTCTGCATCACAGATTTATCCATTAACGTATTTAGTCCCATTTACATATTTAGTCTATATACGTGTTTTAGTAATAGTCCCTCCGCAACCAAGCGCTAAAAGGCGGTGCGGAATTAGGACCAAACTAAACTTAATGGCGCCACCGTATGTGAGGAAAAACAGTTTCATTTCATTTCGAAGACAGCGCCTACCATTCAATTGAGTTTACTGGATGGCGAAGAAAATAATCACGGGGACAACAATTTGATGCTAAGATTCCCACAATACTCAATGACAAGGCAGCTAAAACCATCTTGAATAAAGTTCGAACATAAATTAATGGCCTGATTCTTCGTAAATTTGTTATTGGGAATAGCAGTATTGCTAAGTTTGAGTTGTCTTTCGGACTTGGGTAAACACATAAATGGCAGAAAATAATACACAGGAGAAACTAAGTATAAGGTATCCTGCGAGGTCAGCAGAAAGCCCCGTGTGTCGGATCTCACCGCGGACATGTACGGCATCCTGGTGTTCGTGTACGTTCTAAACGGTTCGTTGTTGCGCAGGAAAGAACCGGCGAAATAGCAATGATTGACGCCGTTTTCTTTACAAACTTTATTACACCAAAACAGTATGTTCATCGTTATGTCATCCATCAACGTTCTCGCTAAATCTTCAGGTTTCGGATCTAGACCTGTAAATATGATATAGAGAATATTCTACTCAGCAAAACGCGATTGGCGATAATATTTTCATGCTGGCCGATTCGGGCTGCGTTGAAAAAAAAATATCAAACTCGATCGCCACCGGTTTTTTTTACATGTTCTGCTTTTGCTTTAACCCTGCTTTGCTTAAAGAACAAAATTTTGTTTTAAGGCCACCATAAAACGAACATTGAAAAATGTTTAAAAAATCGGCAGAGATTTGAGTGTCATACATTTTCATGTAGCCCCAATAAGCTACCGAAAGCCTACATTTCGTTGCTTTTTCAGTGTTTTGTTTCCCGTTGAGCTAGCCTAGCGCACATCGACACTGCGATTGGAGACAACTAGTTGCTACCGAACGATTACCCCGCGCACATCAGAATCTAGTTACAACCGGTCAGTTGCAGCAACTGCATGGCGCGTGTCGATCGTCGAAATCCAGAGCGCGCACATCGACGGATATGACTGCGATTGAGTACAACCAGTTGCTCAAAAGTAGAACATGGGCAACTGGCTGGAACTGGAGATAGATCGACGCTTACCAATCGTAAGCTCGCTCACATCGACACATTCAAGCAACTGATCGTATCCAGCCAGTTCCTCTCATGCGCCAAAAACTGCCTTGCAACTAATTCTCAGAGAGCAACTGCTGCGGTTTGAAATATCGAACGGAAACCTCAGAATGATTACCTTCTCTTACAATTCGTCCGAACGGGTATCCCTCCATTTTATACGGTAGTACCGCGGCACCAAAAGAAGCCGGATCGATTTCTCCGTATTGGTCCGTTACAATTTCTTCAAATAAAACGTTCACGTTTTCGGAATTACCCTTTTTAGCCAGATTCAGCAGTTCGTCGTATGACTATGAAATATAGAATTCAACAATGGTCGTTATAGATGTTGCTGAGGTAGCAGTTTATTCAACGTTCCGACTACATCCTAATAGTCATCTTCAGCAATACTGAACACTGAAACCAACTACTGAATACTGTTTTTCATCATTATTGTGGGATTCTCTCTACATCACTTAGTGTTTAATCAACCGTGATTCAACAACTCTGTTTTTCTTAAAAATCTATTTCACTGGCGACACGTTCACGGTTTACTTACCTTAGCGCCAGTGAGCAACTTCCCGACGCCGTGGTAATAAAGGCCACCGAGTCCAAGACCCATCATCATCTTGTGACTACCATCCTTTTCTATCTGAAAGATGTTTCGCCTTATCATCGACATGCACGAGAATTAATGAGACGTGGAGTAAGGGGCTGTCTATAGAAATTGCAAAATTTCGATTAAATGTTCTTTACATTCACTAAATCATTTATTGTATAAACTCTGGACTACAGTTTGTTATTCCATATTCATTATCTTGAAAAAATCCCCTAATTCGAAGTTGAAGTAATCGTTTATATAATGCACTAAATGATTTGTTTTGGCTTACAGGAGGTAAGCAGGAAGCAGATGAAGGATGTCCACATCCAAACTACCCCACTCCCCCTTTTCCACAAAACCCTTTTTTATTAATGGCCCTTTTTCAATGCTGACAGTCGAAATCAACATGATCATTGCCATCAATATCTCGCTTCGATTCTTCATCTATATATATTATCTTACCCTTAGAAAGCCGCAGCCTGATCCGATAAAGCACATTACAATTGGGAAATCCTTTTCCGTTTCTTGCAATGTATCTGACTGTGGTATTTCATCGTTGGTGAAGACATTTGCTGTCGGTAAAGCTGATAGTTCTGGGTCGTTGTACGGTTCGACGTATTCATGTTCCTTTAGGTTTAAGCGACAGTATCGAAAGCCTCTCGAAAAACATTCGAATTCGTCATTTTTCTCGAGACTGAAACAAATCAGTAATATCAAGATAGATCATTCACCCGATTTTTCTTGTAATTTTTGTTGCCCCATCAATTTCGTCTATGGTTGTATAAAATGTTACAGCAGCGAATGAACAAACAAATGAAATATTTCAAACATGGTTGGGGCTACTGATCTTAGAATAGGGATGGTTGTCCTCTTGTTTGATTGGTAAATTTGATTCGAATTAACTCGATTTGGTTCCCTTACAAACCCAACACACCTGCCGGGAGCGAAACAGGGGGTTTGATTTTGAAATCGGAAATCAAAGTACATGGGTGGGTCATTGACGCCGTTATCTATATATAAGCAGCAAAGGTTACGACGTGACTATGAATGGTAGAATATTATGTAAAAACTAAGCCCTTGTGTTCAATTATTTGCATAACGGCAATGGAGGCTATTCAAAAATCGTCTGCATGTAGTAAATTATCAATTACGTACTCAATCCCTAATTTTTCGTCAATCGCCGATTTATATTTCATGCTGCCCAGCCCGCAGCCGATTCCGTAAACCTTCGCGTTCGCACTCCCTTTCACTACATTGTCCTTTATATAATGCACTACAGCGTCGATATCTCCGTTGGGAAAGGTTACCATGCATATTTTCGTAGGTCGTTCCTCACACGAATACTAAAATGCGCACATATCGAATTGATTATTAAGATGAATATTCACTGAATTGATAATTCTACACACGTCATATTAGACAGGTTAGAATAGGTTATTCGCACCTTTCCATTGCCGTCATTCTTTTGAAGGTAGGCTAACTTCGTCAACGATCCACCTATAAAGATATACGTAGCCAACTCAAAATTCTTAGTGCAAATCTAGTGTTAAGTGCACTATACCAAGGCCAATTCATAGAGCCTAACGCTGAGATATATACGACAGAGCAAGAAAATTATTCCAGAATTAAAAAAATAAACACTATATTATACCTATATCGATTCCAAAAAGGACTTTTTCTTCGGGATACGGTTCTGGTATTTCCAAGAAATCTTCGTATAAAGGCTCCATGTTAATACGTACAGTGTATATGAAGAAGTCCACCTCGTTAGTACTGATATAATCACCTGCGCTGTCACTATTATATTAAAAAGCCGATAACGAAGTAAACTTTGAGACGTATAGATTGTACGCGGACATGCCGTTCTTAAAACCGGTTTTCATGTAAGGTTCCAGTCGTTTTTTCTTAAGAGAGGTCAGCGTAAAACAAAACACGAATCAAAAGCGTTGGAAACTCAAATAAATGAAACTAAAAAAGACGCATTCATTGTTACAAACTAAAAATAATTCTTATATTTCTTAAGATATCCATACAAGTCTCTATATCCATAACCACTTAGGTTGTTGAAAGCTATGCCTATACTGAAAAAGGAAGCGGTACCAATTCAAAGTGTGAATTGTTTTTGTTTTTTTTTTTTACCATTTGTAACTCTTGAGGTTGATACACAAGTACCAGGTTTCTTTGTACCATCCTCGCAGGCTTGTTCTTACATTCTATATTTCTTTCTATTTTCGTCAAATGTAACAGCAAAAAGTTACATATATATCTCACATTGTATGAATAAAACAATATCATGTAAAAACAACAACAGTGAAATATAGTAAATAAGTAATTAGAATCTTTAAACCAAGACAAATTCCATGATTAATTGATAGCGCTGCTTTGAAAATTCAGCCCTGACGAATAACGTGGAACCTCAAACAAATTAAGATACATATTAATTTATGCTTCGTAGTTGGCGAAAATAAACTTTGGTTTGAAGCGTGAATATTGCATAGCGTTGGTGCCTTACGCGAGAGTCATCTGATCCTCAAAAGTTACGCATATTTTCAAAAATGATTTGTATTCCTGCTATAAATCAATTTTCAACCGCGCTAATTGGAAATTCGAGCCGTATTAAGTTTCAAACGTAACCTCAAAAACTTCTCGAATCCTATCTTTGCATTTGTATGAAAAAGAAATCTGGAAATAAATACGATTGGATCAATTTCACTAGGCACCAGTCCGACTTCTATTCGATATTTCTATCGAAAGACTTATAGTTATAATGAATAACGTTAGCGGTGATGGTTACCTATTGCCCTGGCACTCGGCCATTATACTCGACAACCGGCGCGTACGTTCGGCCGCGATCAGATACTTTCAGGTATTCACTCTGACCACGATCGTCTGCACTGGTATTTTCGGTAACGTGTGCAGTTTCCTGGTGATGACGAGCAGACGATTTCGAGTGTTCTCGTATTCGCAGTATTTAGCCGGACTAGCCGTCGCTGATTCGGTTACGCTGATCGGTTACGTACCGCCGTTGATGAACTATATCTCCTATCCGAACATGATCGTCTCCTATTCGGCGGATATCGCCTGCGGATTTCACGAGTACATATTCGAAGTGAACGACCTGATCGGTTCGTGGGTCGTCGTCGTTATAACGATCGAACGTTTCGCTATCGTCGTCTGGCCGTTTGCGACGAGGACGATCGCGACCCCAGCCTTCTCGCGCCAGGTCGTCGCCGTCACGACCGTCGTGTGCTACTGCACGTACGTCTATCTACTGTTCGTGATGGAGTACAGCGACCGGCGAAATTCGTGCGTCATCCCCGAATATTGGGGTAACGTTTACTACCGTATGGCCCCGCAAATTCACGTAATCATTCCCATTATCACAATATCGATTCTGAATTTCCTGCTGGTGATATTTCTGCGTCGGAGCCAGGCGTTCGCCGCCGGAGCCGGCAAAAGCGCGTCGACGAAGAAAGCGACGATGATGGTGATAACCGTTTCTATTTTGTTCGTGATATTCACGTTCCCGGCGTCGTTGTTCAGCATGTTGACGACGATTATCGTAATGAACGAGGACACGAGTTTAGCGGGCACCGCCATCACGGGCGTCATCTACGCGGCAAATGCCGGCATCAATTTTTACATATATCTACTGGCCGGTGACGAGGTTCGACTGTACGTCAAAGAGGTCCTGGGACGATTGTGTAATAAATAATTCGATCTAAATCATTTGTGTTAGTATTCTTTTAACTTTATGGAGTTCAGACGCACGCCTGATGATAACCACTGATCAAACACTTTTTCCGTGTTGTGAGGATATACAAATCCCACACTCGGCAAAACCAGCCCAAAGTAGTGTCCTTTAGTTAAAGATTTATTTTCGATGGCCACCTTCGGGAATACTATTATCACGCCAAATAATAGTTGCGAACTTCAACTGCTATTTGTTTTCATTCTTTCTTGTCTTTAACCCCCGTAAGCAACTCAATAATGGTTTACCGGATAGTTTCTCTTGTATAGATGTTAAATGTATATAAGAACTTATTTGTATCGTGTTTGAATACAATAGAATACACAAACTATACACATAACCTACCTCATAGAAAGTACATTGAACAGCTTGATTGAACTCGAAAAACCTTCTCGCATCGGTTCATCTTTTCATAAGCACAAATCGTAGAAAAAACACTCCAAACGACCGTAAACGAAAATATAGATATTACATGCAGTTTCTTTATCAAGTATTTAGAGACGACTGTAACACAGCATTCTCTCCGATGTACTAGTATAGCTATGTATATTGTTACTTAATTACATGAATGAAGTTTCGTTATCATTTGGTTACCCGGACTAGCACAACCTGTGAAACAAGCCTCTAGTCACGATCACTCCACAGAATCCATTATCATCTAGTATTTCAATAGTATTTACGTGCATTTCTGAGTTCTAGGTGTTCTACTCCTGGGCCCAGTTCCACAAAAGGTTAAATCTTAAATCGATTTAATTTCTTAATTAATTCAGTTCATCTTAAATCGATTTAGGCCTTAATCCCTTTTGTGAAACTGGGCCCTGGTTATAGAAATCAAATCAGATTTAACAGAAACAACAATTTTAATTCAGGATAAAGGGAACTGTGCGGCATCTATATGTATTACTTTATCATGAAACTAGGACAAATTTGCATAAGAATGTTAGATTCTTTAGAATATCTGTACATTCAGTGAAATTATTTCCATGATTTTGACGAGTAAATTGTTTCTTCACGAACTACTAATTTGGAAACTAAATGATAAAAATAATTATCAAATAACAGCTTTAGATCCAGTCGTTTTCATATAGCTTTTCTTATTCCATTCCTTAAAACCTCGTTCAGATCCTAGTTTCCTTAGACTCACCCTACTGGATTGTTCACAGACCTCACGAACGGACGGCCGCTGAAGCGTTGGCCTCGCACGTCAGGGTTCGAACCCGCTTGTCACTCAGCAAGTGAATTAAACAGCATCACGCTATATCCCGCTGAGAACTACTGAAAAGGCCATTGAACAACGTTGGTTACTTCTCTGATCGAAGTTGACATGTCTTAAACGTTCAAACAATAGACACTGTTTGAGGTCGCTATTCCATCTTGTCTGTTCTTTAATGCAACGCATTCAATCATATAATCTCCGGATACCCGAATTTTCTAATAAATAAATAGAAACGTCAACCCAACGTTCCGAGACAATCGTTTTGCGCGCTCTTAAATTGAATGAAATAGATTAGATTTTAGGCCGCTGTTTACCGGATTCCTGTGGCGTGGTATAGCCGACAGTCGGCATTTGAAATACCGAGATAATGACAGCTTCCAGGCGATCCCCAGAGTGACATCTTTCTCTGAAATTCACAACGTCGATACTCGGCCAGAATTGAAACGAGAGCTACAGCAGAATTTAAGCCCATCAAGAATTGTTAGAAGGATGATAGCGCGATCAGATATACTAATGGGTGTTGAGGGGAACTTCGTAAATATAAAATTGAACTTGAAAAGAATATCATATTAAACCAATTTAAAAAAATTTGACTCTCCCTCCCTCCCTCCCTCCCTCCCTCCCTCCCTCAACCCATCAAGAATTGTTAGAAGGATGATAGCGCGATCAGATATACCAATGGGTGTTGAGGGGGAACTTCGTAAATATAAAATTGAACTTGAAAAGAATATCATATTAAACCAATTTTTAAAAATTTGACCCTCCCTCCCTCTCTCCCTCCCTCCCTCCCTCCCTCCTTCCCTCCCTCCCTCCTTCCCTCCCTCCCTCCCTCCTCCCTCCCCCCTCCCCTCCCTCCCTCCCTCCCTCTCTCTCTCTCTCTCCCTCCCTCCCTCTCTCTGAATCACGCACCCGCTAATCGACGAATCGGTTTGATGAAGTGTTTAAACCGATATTGTGATTTACGTCGGGTAATGACCGGTCGCCTTTAATCATCAGAGGCTGTTTACCGTAGCAATTAACCGAACATTGATCGCCAATTAACCGAGCAACGGCTTCCTCGAACAAGGCAATAACTGCACCGCGCGTCTGACGTGTTTCTTATCCGTATAACTTATATACATTACACTAAACGAAAATCAGTACGCCTGATGATGGCTAATAGTTGTTAGCTGAAACGTCGCTCAAATATACATATATAAATACATTTCTATTCAAGAACTATGCATTTTTGGCTGCATTTATTGTGGGATTTCTCGCGTTTACGAAACTAAAAGCCGAGAAATCGAAGCCGCGAATTGAGTGCGGCTTCGATCGAAACGGGGAAATGAAATACATCGCTTTCCCGGGATTTACGGTGGATTAGTTCACGACATGGGGTGTTTCTTAAACCTTTTCGAAAGCTAATAGACGCATATAAAAATCCACGCAAAATTGCGTGAATACAGCTATACTTCCAAAAAGGTATCTAAACTTGTATGTATGGAAAACGAAACCATTTCGCAGCAGCCTCTCAAATTTCAGAGCTTAATTTTCGGATTTTGTTCATAACACGACTATCGGTATGTTATCCATTAAACGCTTATAAATACGACTCAGTTGACGACGTTCATTTTCCGTGTGCTTGTCATCATCAGCATACATTCTAAAAGCTCTAAACCAACCGCCGTAATAGTTTGATTGCGTTCGAAAGTAAAACCATGTCAGCTACTAATTGCTTACATCTACGCAAACCATTTCATCTGCCCGAACTACCCACAGTACAAAGTCACTAGAAACCACTTCCAAAACACGTTCATTCATATTTTTTGCAACGATATGATGTTTATCAAAATCGTGTTGGGACGATATATGAATAGGCCATGCAGAATGGACAAAAATGAAATCCATCATCCTAGGGCAATCATGGGGCCTCAAATGATGCTGTTCTGCCAGATAGTCTGCTCGAATTTCATTCGCAATGTACGCTTTAAGCCGATCGCACACGATGCAGAAAACACGGAAAAGGAAAACGTAGCGTTTCCCTGTGTCGTGTGCGTTTATACAAGAAACGCGAAACTAATGTTTCCAAGATTCGAAATCATGTTTGTTTCCGTGTTTCCATTGTTCCTGTTTCCATGCGTCGTGTGCGTTCCGCTTAACGAAGTGTTTTACGTTGTCAAAACATTTCGCGTAATGTAGACGTCTGATTTCGGTGATTACCTTTACAATATCACCGCTTAGCGACTTCTTTTGTAGTTCATTAGAGGATGCATTGTCTGACTGAATAACCAATTTTCGCAATCAGAAGCCACCTCAATCGCAGGCGCGGTCGTAACATAGCAATTATCGTTGTCCAAGGCGATTCAAATTATACCTGATTTCCTGTAGAGGGATGTTATGTTTGGTCATATCTTATCTAGCATGTATATTAGTAGACAAAAACCCACAATAAAAAGAAAAACTGGTAGCTTAACGTTTCAACTCAATTCTATGAGCCATTTTCAAAAACTCATAGAATTGAGTTGAAACGTTAAAGCTACCAGATAGTTTTTCTTTTTATTGTGGGTTTTTGTCTACTATTGATATTGGACAGCCACTTGTCTATGGAAACTAGCATGTATATATCTACGGGATAGTCTTTGACGGAATTCGAAAGAACAAAGAATATATGCCAATAAGAAACAGATTGAACGTCGTTGCGAACGAGCCTCTTTGCCTTGGGTTCGTGTGGCGCATGATAAGTATCGTACAATAAGGAATCACGGACCTCGATTATGAACACGCCATTGACAACAACGACGATTGTCCGCGTACGTACACATGCTTCAGGAACACTCGACCGATGTTGCAATCCTCGGCCGACCACGCGAAATCACGTCCGCCGACGAGAGCTCAACGTGATGCGGGCGAGGACAGACAACAAACCGTCGCTGAAACTGACGCAGGTCAAACACTCGAGTCGGTAGATTATCAAACACTTCGCACGAAATTATCGGTTATTAATTCGTGCCGTATTTCATCATCGTTAATTCGAAACGAGTGGGAGAGAGACAGAGAGAAAGAGAGTGAGAGTAGCAACGAATAGATTTATTATCGCGGCTACAAGAGACGTATTTTCTATCGAGAGTTGAGGTATCGCATTCGGCGCGCTTCTAATAGTTACCGTAGTAACATAATTCTAAGCTGCCGCATCCCGCTCGAACGAACCGTTCAGAATTCAAACTTTTCGTTGAAAACTTGAATACTTATCACGCGCGAAATTACGCGATTTCCAGTAGGTTTAATTTCGATATCGTAATCGGCGGGTGATTGTTGAACGCACGCGTATAAGGATCGTTTCGTCATCGTAATTATTAATTAAATCGTTAATCAATTTACAGATTTCCTCTTCACCCTCAAGAGAGAGAGAGAGAGAGGTAGATAGAGCTTCTGCAGGTCGCAAGCGTGAAGTGTTTTTGAAGTAACCCGGACGTTGGAACGGATTGAAGAACTCTACCACCGACTTCAGATTGCAACTAACGTTTGTCGTCATTCACTCAATCATGACAAGGCGGGACCGCTGATAGCCGCATTCAGTTCTTAGTTTAAGTCAGTGAGTGAAGGAAAGTGTCAGTCTCCGTAACGTGGCCTTGTGTAGTAGCGACGCACCGAGACAATTACTGATCGGATATCGAATTACAGGTGTTCATCAGGTAAGAGCGACTTTTATTCATTCATATTTGCAACTGGGCTAAACAGATTTTAATTATTCGTAGAAAAATCAACGGTAGAATTTCTATTGCGTGCGTTCTAAATCATTTCTGAATTTTTGAATTTTGAGGATCACGAAAGTCGTAGGATTTACTTAGAGTTTACGTTTTGTTCTTTGATGGAATTATTTTGCTGATTTAATTTGATAATGTTCAAAGTTTATCACCGACATCGTCCCGACCGTTCATTGTGATGCTCTGACTAATAATTCTCGATTCTAATTCAATTCTATAATTTGCACGTAAAATTATATTTTCGCTGAATTTATTATTTGTTTATATCTATTGTTCAAAACTATCACTATTCTTCTTCTTTTTTGCTATCCATTCTTGAAAATCGCATATTTTCCTATTCCAAATGCTTTGAAAAGTTGAACTTTTAAAATAATTTATTTGAAAAATAGTTTTTTTATCGGTATATAAATCTCGATTTCGGTTGGCGCGGGGCGAAAGTCGACGGTTTATACACCGCGAAATGAATAGTCTATCATTGGGTAAATATGCGCTGTGTATCGGGGCTAAAAGCCGTCCGACTGCGGAGACTCATAATGCGAGGGTCATTATTCTGTTCGGAGTAGAGATAGCCGCGGTAGCCTGACAAAATAGCAACTATTATATCAGAAAAGAAAATGCTGCAGATCTCAGGGGAACGTGCGTTCGTCAGACACAACTGTATTTATGCGAATGCGTTTTTAAGTCGAATGTTTCTTTTTCTTGAGCGTGTTTTCGTTTCGTTTCGATAATCCGTTTAAATATCAATCAATCAGCGCTCGCTCTTTGACGACGGGTGTTTTAGCCAATCCGAATATCCGTGTTTTAGCGCTTTCGTGCTGTTTGATCTAAGCTCCCGCGTCGGGTTTATGACACAAACAAAGCGCTGGGGGTTTTTGAAAAGACGCGCCGCGTGTGAATAGATTTGCGTAACGGTAGTTTCTGAAAGCAGATCTAATGCG
Source organism: Tubulanus polymorphus (assembly GCF_964204645.1). Lineage (NCBI taxonomy): Eukaryota > Metazoa > Nemertea > Palaeonemertea > Tubulaniformes > Tubulanidae > Tubulanus > Tubulanus polymorphus. Next base: position 10,613,381 of record NC_134035.1, on the reverse strand, counting down.
CGCCGATTGTAATTCAAAATAGATTCAAATCCCTTTCAAATAGTACTTATTCCTTATTACACGTTACTCTAATGAAACGGAATGACTCGAGCAGAATCTAGAAATTGCAATAAGATTAGGACTGCTCCAAAATTTACTTTTACGCGGAATGAGAAAAAAGTGATCATATAATATTCAATATACTTTTGAACGGTCAATATTTACATGCATCACATATAAAAGTAAGTTGCAGATACATTTCGGGATTACATTTGCTATAAATGACCTTCAGATATTGAGTATGTTTTCACAAATGCTAAGTTAAGATCAAATGTATCAATACTACACTGACAAAGTTTTTGAATGCTATTTACATTAGTATTCAGATGACAGAAAGTTTTAAGATGGTTTTATTTGCATCTTCAATGTTTATGTTATCGCGTCTTCTCCAACGTTTTTCAGTGCAGCAATTTCTATACGTGAGAATCGCGTTTTAAATTGTAATCTGACATCATTCGTTTTAACCAAACACAAACGAAGTTGGCATTGAACTTTTTAAAGCGGAAAATATCATCTTTGAATTAGATTTTTTGTCTTTATTTTGTTTTCTTAATCTCAAAAACGGGAAGGTTTCACATTTCGTCTCGTCTAAATGAAAGTGATCCTGATCAACAAAATTATAATAACTCGGAAGCGTTTTAGAGAAAAGATGAAATTCTAAACCGCAATCCGGAGGCGTTGTCGTGTTCTTTACTTCCCACACGTTTTAGGTCGGAGTCGTCGTACCGTTTTTTTTAAACTTGAGAAGTCAAGCAGGAAGTATCTAGCTCGTCCCCCCCCCCAAAAAAAAAGATATCGAATAAAATCTGGAAAGTTTGTTAAAAATTTAAAATGGTATAGAATATGATCCCGATTTTGCGCGTGTTTTCCGTTGCACGCCATTCGACCAACTTATTTGACTATCGCAATATAAGGAGCGAATTAACTCGAATATCAGGCTATCAGTGTTTAAACGGTCTCATTAGCCAATTTCATTGATTCGCTTTTGAAATTCACAGACGAATTGCCGCTCAGCAGTCTAACACTTGACCCTCTATTTTGAGTAGGAGATTTCACAAATCGATCTGATTTTACGAGTATATTATTTCTAATATGGAGGCCAGTTCTCAAAGCATGGAAATCCGATGTATCGTCCCTATTCACTCATTCGTGCATTCATATTCTATCGCTCACAAAAGGTTATTTTGCATAAGGCAGAAACAGTACATAGAGAATAATATCATTTCGAAAGATGGAAAGAATAACAGAGAATAAAAATGTTATAACTCTTTTCCAATATAAAAGTACCACGTTCTGGTGTACCCTCAATCCAACAAGCGCCACGCAGGTTCGACTTTTCGTTTTGACCCACTGTAGAACCTACGACCTAGAAACTCCTTCGCCACCAGGATTCGAACCCACCCAGAGACCTTAATCCACACAGCCACTGCGACGCGTACCTAATGTGGACTGAAACCTTTATTGAGAGGGTTGACAGAGCAATCGTGATAAGTTTATACGAATCAAAGCAGTTTCAATATCTTTTTAATGATAATGATAATATTTTTGAGGGATTGCTATTAAGAAAATAAATTTAGCGCCCTACTTTCATCATGAATATTCAAATCTTAATCCACGAGTCGGAGGTTTATAGATATGAAACCTAGTCTTTATTTTTCTTTTTTTCCGCATTTACTTTAAAAATCTGGCCAGGTTTCCGTCGTTAGTAATCCGATCGGAAAAGCGTGTGACGCGTTCCTTCAAACGGTTACATCGACGAACGCATTTTTTTTTCAACGAACGATAAAGATTTAGTTTCGTCGTTTTCATCAGTCGCCGACAAGCACAGGGATTTGGCTTTCATTCGAAATGAATTGAAAAAACCCAAACTTGTCAATCTAACTATTAAAGCAATTGAAATCGTATTTCTAAATCCGACTTCAATAGACGCGAATGGAGAACGCGTAGCTCTACGCATTGATATTAACTCTAAATAAGTTGAGCGAAAGAGCCGTATCATTTTAGTTGCAAATTCGAATCGAAGAATACCAAAAATATTTGTGTCAACAAATTTAAATCCAGTCACCCGATCATTCCTATTGAAAAGTAATATCCATCATATGGTTTTTCTTTAATAATCGCAGTTTTTTTCGATTTAATTCGCATGGGAAGATTTGGTTCGTTTTCAAATTTTACACGAGGTTCTGTTCATGTCCTAACGTGGGATTGACGATTCGATGTACCGCCATCACACGCTCACCGTTTCTTACCCAGCGTTCAAAGCAATTACAACGGTTATGATAGCGTTAGGTTACATGAACTTTAAAGATGAATGCTCGACTAGCAATTCGACTCTCTCTTCTCCGAAGCATACGCAAGCTCGTCAACAAAATAGCGTGTAATTTATTTCATAAAAACATTCAGCGCAAGATCAACATTATCGAGAAGATTTGATATGCTTGACCAGCTGCTCGAAAAATGGTCACAATTAATCAGTGGATAGTGACATAGTCTAGTGACCGATTAAAGTTTGTTGTTACTATAGTTTTTGACCAACTTTTGAGCAACAAGGCCCAGTTCCATAGTTGCGAGTTAGAGTTAACTCTGTGTTAAAGTTAGTTCATTTTCAATGAGTTAACTCCGAGTCAAATCTAACTCACAAGTGTGGAACTGGACCCAGTTCCACAGTTGTGAGTTAGAGTTAGCTCTGAGTTAAAGTTAGTTCATTTTCAATGAGTTGACTCAGAGTCAAATCTTAACCCGGAACTGTGGAACTGGTCCCTGGATCCTAGTCCCTTACAAGTCCATCATGGTCGTTTCTATATTGAGACATGATGTCCAATCCGACATATCCCATATGAAAGATCATTTATCTAATTCAATAGAAATGTAAAGATGTCGTCTCCAGTCACACCGATTAAGAACTAACGCTACACTGAAATCATTTTGAAACAAGGCAATAACACATGGTATGTTGCTCCTGACTTTTTGCTGTCTCCCGCTATACAAGGTTCTTATCTAATCATTTGAGCTTCGTTTGTTTGCAAGATTGGATTTTCGCATATTTTTGTATTTCAATTGCTTTTGTTGCATCGCCCTCCTACAACTGCGACAGCTAACAGTTTTTATTCGTAGGTTTTGCTTCATCAAAAGAAGTCGTAAGTAAACCGGCGTATTTTTACGTCGTTTGCCCGTACGGAACGCTGATAATAACATGAAAATCCCGTCGCTGATTTCTTTGATATATTCGGCGTTGTTTTTTTTTTGTATCCTAATCGGGAACTGAAAAATCTCACAAAAAGTCGCGAGATGATCGTCAGCAATTGTCGATCTGTGTCTCGTAACTTTGAAGGTATTATCCCCAGCCCCCGGATTGTCGTTTTCTTTTCCGTTTTGGAAAGTCTTATATACAATTTTCGACTCGCTGTACATAATTCGCCTTTCGGGATATTATTGGAAGGGATAACACTGTTTCAGATAGAAATTGTTTGTTCGGGTATTAGTGAAATGCGATGAAAATTGATCTCGGTAACTCTTGTTGTGACGGTTTTTATAGGTCATCAATTGAGTTCGCGTGTTGACATTTATAATCTATAAAACTAATACCTGGCAACGTCAATATAATCTTAAAAACGTGGTGAATCGGCAACAATCATTTATACTCTTTGAAACGATTATTATTCATCAAATCTCTCGATCCTTTTTCGATAAAACACGCCGTTAAAACTTGAAAAATGAATTGAATATGATTTATTTTCGCGCTTCAATGTAACACGATATTCACGGACGTGTATACCGTCGCCGACTCAGACTCGATTCGACCCGAGTTTGATGGATGGTATATAGACCACGTATTCGCGTTTAATTCGAGCTGTGACTGGAATTAAGACGAATAACAGGTCGCCGAGCCTATCAACGCACAGGCGAACCGCACCGCGACGGCGTCTCGTTAGTTTATCGCATGTAGCTGAACAGGTACAGCGCAGGTAAAAGGATCCGTGTGAACGCCATTCGTGACGAGAATTCTCATAACATTCTATATAAATCGTATATAAAGGTGGATAACTCATGAGGACATTTTCGAAATAACAATTTCAACACTTTATTTTGTGGGTTATGGTTTGATTGCACTGAGGTGAAGCGCACTGTGGGTCATATAAAATATATATGACCCACAATGCGCTTCAACGGTGCAGTCAAACCCATGTTTTCCTACATTGAATGGATAAATCATGAGGATAGTTTTGAATAAGTGAATTTGTACCACTTTAATTTGGTGGGTCACAGTTTTAATGCACTGTCTGTCGAAGAGTACTCAGGTCAAGGTCAAAATCTTCCACCCTGACAGCGCTTTTTCATTTATATATTGTCGGTTTTTTCATTACTTGACTTTTTGCGACTTAAAGAACTGATGAATTTTGGTATTGTATTCGCTTTTTTTCCGGGATAAGTATAGCAAAGGATTTCCGTTACATCTCGGATGTCACGTGCCCACATTATCGTCCTACGCTGGATCATCATTTTGAACCGCATTCATCGTCATCAGTGACGTCACTGCGACATATATCAAATAGCATACGTATAAACGCTATTTTTTATCCATCGACGGAACAAAGGAAAAATATCACGAGGAGGAATTGATATTCCATCGGGTATCCATCCACCTGCAGCCCGTGAAATTGATGTCTGATACGATAAGTCTTTGACTGCGGTGTTAAAAATGCGATTCTAATCCGACGGTGAAATTAGAAATTAAGCCGCGGTGGCTAGTTCGCATGCCACGAGCGACGTTTACGTATTGAGAACGATGAAATGATGAAAAACTGGCCGATTCACCGTTCGACAGGGATTCGAACCTGATGACAAGGCGAAACTAACACGGTCTCGAGATACGCACAGGGAACGTCAAATAAACGAGACGTTAAATTTATTTGTTTTCTTGTAGAATTAGTCGACGGGGGAAACGCGAGTGGAGATTGTTGGGATTAACATGTTGTAATGAAATCCGCATATTCTATCATTTTACTTTACATACTTTATTATCAATTTGTGAGGTAGAATTACAAAAGAGTGTTCTCTTCACGTGATGGAAAATAATTTCGTATATAGTTTTTAACGTAACATCCGAATCGTGTATTCGCTGCGGTCGTGTTCGAGATAGTATATCTTACACGGGGAAAAACGTAACTTTAAGTAGTTTCAATTAAGCAGAACATTAGCATCCATTCTAAGCACGTTCGTGCATGTCTTCGCCGCAATTTATAGTCATTAAGATTTACGTAACGGGCCGCGACTACGGAGCTAAATGATGATACGTTATAAAACTGAAAATTTGTTATACAAATCCGTGACGTTCGTTAAACACACGTAACACCGAAACAAATCGTCTGCGTGCAACGCAAAGTACTTCGAGCCGCTATCCACCAAGAAATGAGGGCTGTTCGTTTGCCGTGTCCATTAATGAAGACCAAGTCATACCGACAACACTCGCCAAAATATTATTTCAAAACTTTCGACTAGTCAGTGAAAAGTGTTTTAGCCCTTCGATTCTTGAATAATGATGCCCTTTTTACTTGACCGCGATTTCCTATAATGAAACTACTCAAAAACTGTAAAGCCAAGCTGATTGACGGGGCGATACACCGTCAAGATGACGTCAGTAGGTGTCAAACGGGTTGTAGGTGTCAAATCTGTATTTGAGTTCGTATTTTCATATTCGTATACCAAACTTATCCCTGGTATGTGTTCCGGGAACTTGTGCATCAGCAGCAGTAGTGACACGTCGAAACCCAATGGAAATAGGTTACAGGTCTTTTCATATCGGTTTTTGACATCGACGAAGGTGATTTAAATTATACTGAAACGTTACACGAAGCCACCTTTGAACGCCATGGGAATCGGGGATAAATGAAAAACGAAACTTTATTTCGATTAGTTCTCCGTGATTTCGCTCGATACATCCTCGGAATTTGATTGAAAATCAGTTTCTGATTACAGGGATATTCAGATAGTAAATATGCTATAATAGCCTCCTTCGGCAGGGATTCGAACCTGATGGTATCCCGACACTCAACTACAGCGCAAAACCCTGCCGTTTCTACCACACGTCAGCTGCGCATGTACGGCGCGTTCGGTGCAGTCTCGATGCCTTCGGGTTCGAATCCATGGCGCTACAGAGCTTATAAGTGATCATCAAGATGTATCCTAATCCTGAGGTTCTGAAACCTGAGTCCAGCTGATGGCTCAAAACTGGTTCATGTTAACGAGCGAATAACTAACATAGCGACAACGAAACCTACAGTTATCACATGGTAGTTAACTTCAACCAACCTTTCTGGACAACTCGAACCTGATATCCTCGAAACCTAAATAAAATGCGGCCGATTGCAAAACTACGTCTTCTAAAAGTCACCAAGAGGACCAAACATTTCAAACAACTTGCAAAATGTCAGATATGTTTACCATGGATGATTTGAATATCGTATGATGTATAAATGATTTGACCGGGCCGGACAACTTGATGCCAATAACACAGCTAGATGTAGCTTTGTTACATGGACACTGCTGCGTATAACTAATCCGGTATTTGTTTCAGAAGAGATTACGTGGACCGAAGATCGAGACGACGAACGAGTTTGACCTAAAAGCTGTCGATATCGATAACGATCGCTTTCAATTCGTGATCGTGCGTCGCGGTCCGAAACCGACGACTCCGGTCGGTCAGAGATTAGACGGCAGCCGACACGCGGATATTAACAATTCGATTACACAACGCGCTTTTACCGATGCGTTCTGAAACTGGCTGAAAATGGCGATTCGCGAACGAAGAGCAGTAGCGTACAACCAGCACCCGAGATCATCCACCAGTGATCGCGTGATCGGCTTATGATCCAAACATTATATGATATAACTAATATTTTGATGCGTAGATTATACCGAGTATGATATACACATCCTCAATCGAGTCCATTTGGGTGATACGTCTTATGATAAATTCAGTTCATGCGCATATTCGCGGCAGTGCGGTGCGTTCATTGCTATGTTTTGCCGGATCGAAAGTCAATTTGAGAGTATATCCGTATTGCAATGCCGCGGTTCCACACGGTCTAAAGCCGCGACCATACGAGCGCCCTTGGCCCGGACGAAGTCGGGCCCGGGCCAGGTCAGATTGACGCTGGTGCCAAATGGGTCAGTGCCTTCTTGGTACGACCAAAAGCATCGGGCCTAGTCCATGCCAATGGGTCAAATCATTCCCTGAGAATACTTCTGGAAGTAACTCACCTTGCTTCCCACACAATCGCTTCTCTGATTGGGTACGGGCCAAAATGACGGGGACATCGACCGAGCCCTTGGTTCGAACCGGACCATAACTTCGTCGTATTATCGTGGCTTGTGTAGAGCAGACATTTATCATTTTTGACGACGAACTCAGACACAATCGCACAACAGACTTAACTTTCATTCGAAAAGCTTCGTAAAACATCGTCGTCTCCGCTTCGAAGTTTATGAATTAATAATGATAAACCATATTGGACGTAAAAACTAGACAGTCAGCGAGCAGAAAACAATGATATAAGTAAAAGAGCATAGCTTTCGACGAATCGATAACAAAATACCCTGGCAACTTTCCAGACGCATTATGACGAATAATTGTCTCCTCGCCTCGTTTTATGACCGAGAATTGATAACATATGTATATGCCTTACATGTTCGCAATTCAATCATATATACAATACGTATCAACGAACATACTTCCGTATTCCTTCGTCTCTTTACATTATAAGATGCAATTCTGATTATAGATTGGAACAAAACGTGTCGTGTATCGAGCACATTTTACACGTAGATCTTTTTCGACATGAAATTGATTATCTTTAAGGAAGACATCGGTTAGAAATCTATAGATAAAACCTAGTTTTGAACTAAGATTTCGATAAACAACGTTGGTTGAAGTAAACCACGCGGTAGTGACATTTGAAAATCTATCCTTTCACCAGGTAACTCCGCTGGGATCAGTTGCTCAAATGTTGGTCAGTTAACCGGTGGATAAATGACGTAGTGAAATTTTGAATTGCACTATTACCGTCCAACACTAACCATGGACTACGAAATTATTTCGATTCGTAGTCCATGCTCTAACCAACTTTTGGCCAACTGGTCCCAGGTAACTTACCCGTTTACGGAAAGGCCACAGAAAAATGGAAATGATAATAAAAAAGTGTGTATTATGTAGAGATAATATACGGCGATACGCCCAGATGGATGTTATTGTCCCCGTTTTATAAAAGAAATCCAACTGTTTTTTCCGATGACACGTACCCAACGCTTGAACGATTAGATTCGACGTGTTTACATCCGGCGTCTCACGCGCTCACCGCAGCGTCTGCTGTTTGTACAAACCATATCGAATTTAGAGCCACGCTTGTTCGCTTGTCGAAAAAACCCCGGGTTGCACGAAAAAAGAGACGCTCGATGATTCGTTTTTAACAGCGCATAAACGGTGATAAATGCGGAGAATCTATACGACAGCTTCTGAGGAGAAATAGACAAAATTGCCTGACGTGCATCGGGTTTTTTTTGTAGCTGTTCGTCGATTGAATAGATTTGCAACGAAAGACGTGAATACCTGTTTTCGAACGCAGGTGCCAGTTGCTCGTTTAGGTGACATAGTGAAAATGAGTAAAAAAAAATAGAAAAATGGTAAATTCATCGTTAATACGGCATTCGATAGTTAGCGTTTACCAAATTTTAGTTAACTTGCCCCTGGTCTACGTAACAGAACTGTGACATGATCATCCGATTCACGCTGTGAGGCCTAATCGATGTTCGTACTGAAACTATTACAATTCTGGACGATCACTTTGTGGCGCGTACTGGTTTTCGCAGTCAATTTATGCTGATTTATGAGTTCGTTTTCGATTCGAAATGTCCGATAAAAGCACTGCACTCGATCAAAAAGTGGAAAAACGCTATTAGGCTACGAACACCTGAAAACTTGCGTTAGTATTTCTATAATTCGCTCCACGGTGCGATCGCTCAGACAAACAATAATAAAAGCTAATATTTTCGAACAAACAATGTTAGGTTTTAACGGACAGTATCATCCCCGTTTCCATTACGGACTGTATTCTCTTTTATTTATCAGCTTCGTAAAAAAATAATCTTGATTTCAAAACGCTTTAGATGAATAAGCTTTGGGTTTTTAAAAGCAGAATGACTGAATAGTTAACTCGTGGCATTTCCATAAACTCCATTCCAACGAAACTCTCCCTGTCGTTCGGAACATAAAAATTATGGACGTACATATACAAATTCGGTTATAATTGAAAGGAACGTAGAATGAAATCTGAACAGGTCGGGCGATTCGCTTTCCACGCCATCGCAACGCGCGGACCTCTGAATAAAATATGAAACGATTGAATAGATACTCCGGTTACAGTAAGATATAACGGATTATCGAAAAACCTTTCTAGATTTTCTATACCTTTTACATATTGATGTCAGCGGAACCGATTAACCGAATCGTGTTACTGATAAAAGCATGGATGACGAATGCACGCGACGGCTTTTTATTTCGTTTACACCGGCAGGGGACTGACGGCTTTTAAAAGGGACAGAAGGACTGGGTTTTTTTTACCGACGATGGCAGATAAAGAAATGCCAGATCTCGCTATGGACTCGTCTTGCAACGCGTAACCCAAACCAGTAATGTTAGATGCACGCTTTGATATTCCCGGGCGGATCCAGGTTCTGATTCAGGAGGGGTGCACCCAAAACAGGGCACTTCATCGAATACCCGATGTTCGGAAAACATTTCCTCAAGTTTGGATGTAGGCCTACAGAGAACAAACATTCTTATGAATTTAAGCATCCGTTGATATTCTATAGTTGATTTTTTCACTATACTTTTAAAATTTAGGGTAACTTGACATTTTAAAAGAGGTCCACACCTTCTGCGCCCTTCCCTTTTGGGTCTGCCCAAGTAGTTGTTTTTGCGATGAAAAAAACTCATTTTCCTCCATATCTCAATAAAGAATAGCTGAATTTTGGATATCGACTTTTGTATATCGAACTATTTAACATTTCGTCCGATCTAGCCTATATCTACTTCGTGGTTACATTAAACATGCGGGAAAGGATATTCACAACATATCGCATCGAGGATAAACTGTGCCTCAGCGTGACAATTAGATGATAAAGGCAATCAAGACACAAGACAACGGCGCTTGGAACAGTCGATGTATCTAAGCCACTTTGTTCTCCAACGTCGGACCGGAGCGGTTGTATCGTTCCTGGGTAAAGGTTACGGGGCCGATCTTACATTGAAAATGTATATTGGCCATCACGCGCTGAGACATTCAAATTAACCTATCAGACTCAAAGTTCAAATCGCAGTCTCTATTAGAGTTATTAGAGTTACTGGACTCCGTATCAAATGACAAATATCTAACTTCCACATCACGATACGTGCTATGTTTACCTAATTTCAACTTCGCCAATATCTCCAGACAGAAACATATTTGCGTTCAATTCGAATGTACACCACATTTTGTGTTACAGTCAAAGTTACAGATACATTCATACAACATAACAACTTATATATTCGGTATCGTAATCGGAGGTATTCTGAAAGAAATTAACATGCTCATCCGACGTTATCTGTTAAAATCATCGGATTTTATCAAGACAATAGTTACTAGTGTGAAGAGCGCCACACAATGGAGGCGGATTCATAAGACAAAGTATCGCTCAGGACAGAAACGATCTAGACTGAATATATAAACCATGTATATATATATGTATATATTTGACTGCACCTTTCTAATAAGTAAATGGGTCGGTGTAAATGATAAAACAGTTCGAGTTTCCAGGCGAACTGGCAACAATCTAATATCATTCACTTTGTAATAACGGCAGTAATAAATCTAATAACAAACTGATGAGTGAAAGTGTAATATCAGCGTTCGCTATTGCTCGTCCTTAAGACGGTTACAAATTTGAATGATTATTAGAACTAGATGTTCTTGCATTTATGACGTTTATTGACTATGACTTTATGATTTAGTAAGAAAACCGTGACTTTTAAAGTCATTGTATACCCGAGGCAGAACAATCCCCTTCGATAAAAAATATACTTGAATGACAAGAAGGAAAAAACAGTGTCATATTTCAAATCGGGCGGTTGGAATGGAGTTATTTTGAGCGCTCAAAACTCGACCGTTTGAACCAATTAAATCGTCGCGATTCGTTTGAAATATTCATCCGTAAAAACCGATGAACATTATACGCGTACACTTTCACGAAAGGTTCTGTCGTGTTCTTATCATGCTGCGGTATTAATAATAGATAATTTCAATATCACTTCTTCAAGCTGAATATATACTTCTCATATTGCGATTATGGTATTTGGCATGTATATACTGGGTACATACATAACATAATAGGCATTTATGTCAAAGTTCACTTTCTGTCGTAAATTTCATATTAGTATCATAAAATCAAGATATCTCCCGTAAAGCCCAACGCACACGGCAAAAATTTTGTTTCGCCGAAACAGAAAACACGTTTTTCACGAGGAGAAAACGTTTTTTCGGTGCCGCGTGCGTTGGGCTTAATAAAGCATTTTACGGTTGCTAGCCGCCATTTTGTTAGGGTACTTTTTGTCCTGTAATTGTTGGGTCATGTATTTCTCTTTTTTGAAAACTATTTGTGATGTGCGTTTTATCATATTTTATTTGTCCCCGGATCGATTTTGATAGTTTTAGCAACATTCAAACCGCGTGAATCTCTAGTTTTTAGTTATGTAAAATTGACCTTTAAAATTTGCAACAATGCGACGCGAGAGCGATATAAACCACACTTTACTCGGGTAATCCTGATTACTGTTGTCATTTTAAATCTGTCTTGAAGTTACCCCTATTTAACACACATACACATTGTTTGTAGCACAAAAAAACTAGAGGTAGTGAAACAAAATACGACAGATGTGCAACGTTAACTGGTCTAACGCGATCGTGCTACTATATCCGTGTATACTTCGATTTCAGATGTCACGATCAAGCCGCCTGTGTCGTTCCCGGCAGGTACGGTGGGTTTGTAAGAGACACAAAATTCAAATCAAATCAAAATCAACCAATCAATCAAATAGATAATTCCTCATTTCGAGAAATGAAAAAAAGCCCAGGTCATGAAAAGCGACCCCTGTAGATTTTAATTACAATCGTCGGATCAAAACTGAATCACAATCGAAGAGAAATCCGAATAGGAATCGTTAAACCCGGTCCAATTTTGAAGCTTAATTTACGTTTAACCAAAACGAACGTAGTTTCTATCAACGATATCGACGGGTTATCGTCTATCGGGTGAGTCGTCTCGCGTACGTAGCTTCTAGTCAAGATATATCGCAAAACGTCAATCATATAGATATATTTACGGCGTTTTCGGGTACACGCGACTCTACCGCGTTTTCGCGAAGCGTGGGTTAATGTCGCCCTCAGTCCCGCGGTTGTTGTTTCCAGCACGCTGCGACGGTTACCGTACTTTTTACCATCGTGATTAATTTCTTCGCGTTGCGACTGTTAGAGTCACAGCAAGACGCGCGATATTTCAGCGTCGAGTTACTTGATTTGACCTTCGGCGAGATTGCCGCGCTTTTAGCGGGTGTTCGTCGTATATGGCGTGTTTCTGGCGCGAGTCAGGGTGCCGAATGTGGACTCCACTCCACTCCAGTGTTCCCACCAGCTCACACAACGATAGATCGACTTTAATCAAGATTTTTGTTAATTTTCAATTAACTTTCATCGAGATTCTTACTTTTCCATGTTCACAATCATAAAAAAGCACGGCTCTTGATAAATTCAGATTGATCTTTAGGGTTCGTAATAGCAGAATTTAAATTCGTCATTCATAGAGAATTTGAGAAGTTATTGATAGATTTCTATCGAATTTGAGAAGAACTCGTAGAATGCGGACTGTTGCCACCTGGTGGATCCTCGATTGCCACAGTCGACTGTGAGTCCCGATCTTTAAAAACATGGATGGGTTCGAATCCCGGTTGGCGGTGAATTTTCTTGGGCGACTGGAACTGTTTTGACCCATCCCCGCCAGTAAGAATATCCGATCCGTCGATAACGCGTGTCTGGCCCGTAAAGGGAACAACGATAAAAAAACATTATGAACAGGCAGTATAGAAGAGCTTCATAAACCACGGTCGCCGTTCTGTGCGATAATTATCGAAACCAGGTAGACGTGTCTATTGCAGTTAATTAATCAAGCTTAGGTGTACAGCCCTCTGTGGCGTAATTACAATTCAAAAGCAACACCACCCATGAATGAGCTTCCCACAACTCGCGAATACATAGCTTATCATGTGTAATGAAAATCAAATCTTTGCAATTAAATCGAATAAACCCTGAATTTATCATCACGTCGTCTCAGATAAAAAACGAAACCCGCCTCCGAGACGAGATTACATCCATATCCGATCAAATATAAGTTAAAAGATGCAAAGAAAAAGAATGTAGGCTATAGTCTGTATCTTAGAAGAATCTGTTTTACAAATTACCACTGGCCAAGTAGATTACAGTTCTATTGGTCTAATGGTAAGCTTGCTTTCTATATTCGAGGTCTGTGTTCATTAATTTCGCCATCTCTTAATTCTTACATTGCTAGGTCCTTATTGTTTACATGTGATTTCGGTCCGAAAATGGTGATCTAATTTATGATGAGTATAGCAAAAAGGCTAGCTTACATATTGAAGAAATCCCCGGTAACAGTAAGGAAAACTAAATGAGTCGAATATTTGAAATTTTCTCATTATAGCTTATGTTTCTGACATGATTTTCAAAAAGTCATATTGAGGAATTGGAAATAGCTAAGACAGTGTTACGCATATGGGACAAGCTGTATGTAACCACTGGCCAAGTGGACTAGTTCTATTAGTATAGAATAGAATATATTTCTATTGCTCACAAAAGTACATTTGCTCAGAGCAAAAAGACAATACAACATGAATGTAAATAAAATACAATATCAGAAACAAAATTCTGGTTTATTTTGGATAGATGATAGCCAAGGCTTATATCTAGCCAAGATTACATCACGCCACAGTTAATGTGTGACAAAAAAAGTTATACAACAATGTTATTCAAAATATTGGGTAAATGTCTACTGAGACCAGGTTCGATCCCCGGTGAGCGCGCTTAATTTCGCTTCCCCTCTTAACCGCCACAAGCTGGTAAACTTTCGGGGTGGGGCTGGATTAATCTTCATCTACACTGACAACGGCGCTGATATTGTTTCTATGATCTACAGTTAATAATAAATGATATTCTGCGCACTCGCAACTTTCTACGCGCGATATAAAAATCATTACTTTGAAACGAAGGCTTTCTCGGGTCGTAATCAGGACCGCGTTTGATCGACGATTTACCACACACACACGTGTGATAAGGTGATAAGTATTTGGCGCGATGCAATAACTCCCTCCGTCGATGATACGCGGCGGTCGTCGTCGACCAATAAAACAAAACACTAATCGCCACGCATATGAGTATATAACATTCGTCCTCATCGATACCAATAACGAATTCGTTCTGTACGTTTCGGCGATGAAATTTCCTGGCGCGCCTTTGATCCAATTTCGATACTGCGGGCCGATTTAATATCTTATCTACGCGATACCGGCTTCGGTAAAGAAGCCACGAGCGCTTGCTTTTGTACGCCAAATGAAGCTTGCATACACGATGATCATCTCTGATCACATATTAAGCTCTTGTCGTTATTAGTATCACTTCGAGCGTCATTCGGAAACGTATTAGCGAAGTATGGCCGACAGCTATGAATTCAGCTTGCGTTTATTTTTTTTCATAGCGCAATCGGTCAAGACGCGATGGTGGCCGTTGTTGACGACGCTATAACCGATTGGTTTTCTTGTATGAGGTGTTTTTTTTTTCGTTATTATAAAAACTATTCCAAACTAACGCGCGAGTCAGCTAGCTGTGCAGTTAGTTGATACGTGTATTCAATGGCAAAAGATACGCATTTATCAACAAAGAAGATATTTGTGAATTCGATAGTTCGGCGAAAAAAGCTAGAAACTGGAAGAGAGTAAAACTTAGAACTTCTCTCAATATTGTGGAACGCGGAACCGGCACCGCTCCCGTGGCAACCGAGGATTCCACTTATGGCAGGCGAGGATCCGCCAGGTTCGCTTGTAGTTACTCGGTCTTCCGCGCTTCAGTTTCTTCTACATTTCAATTAAATTCGAATCAACTTTTCTCATCGTTAAATCTTTTCTCAACGAAACTATACCATACGCTCATCGGGGATGCAAAGCTCATGTATTTATTTGATGATTTCGTTGACTAAATTTCCATTTGGGAGCCCCAAAATCCAGTTCGCAGTTAATTGAAAATAAACTGATATTCACTATCTATAACTGAGTGCTTTGTTGCGCCATCTGTTGCGTGCCGGTGCCCGGGGTTTACTATGGATAAGTCCATATGCGGGGGCATTTTGATCTCGACGGATAACTTTCCCGCAATTCATTTGATTGATCGATTTGATTTACTGTATTCGTCGTCTAGCGTGACCCTTACGAACCAGCGACGCCGGCATATTTAGCCCTAAGCATAAAATGTCCAACTATCGAAATAACTTTGAAAGTAGAACAATATTCGACTACAACGTCGTGAAGTTGTTTCGCTTTGTTTCGTCCATTCGCCCGTACACACCGCCGACAATTAAAACCAACGTTAATTGCAATAACAACATCGTTAAATCGAACGAGATTTCCGGGTCGTATTTTTCATACTTGTTTATCGGATAAGCTTAATTCGTTGCGTTGGTGGAACTACACTAGCGACCCGGCAAAGTGTCCAGGTCACGCGCAGTGTTTAAGATTTACCGCTTCCACCAGCTCAAGTGCCGCTCGCCGAGTTGTTATTGAATAATGCATGGTGCAATCATACGGCTATTTATGGCGTATCGTTCAACGACGAAGATTAGAAATTACCGCCGTTTTATGGTCGGCCGTGTGGCTGCGAAGTTGACAGTTTTTACGCCGAGAGTACTCAAAGCTACTCGCCGCCTCGCGAACATCTAATATGTATGAATCGACAACATCGGCGTCGCTACTCTTTCATCGTATTGCCAGCAGATAACGAGCGTCTTAATTGTGAGAGAAAACAGTTGAACCGTGAATTCATTTGATACGATATAAGATTAATTTAATACGAAATGAGATTGACGGTAATGGAAACGATCATGGCTGTACGCTAGCTTCTGGATCGACTGTCACGTGGCATTATTGTATAACTAACTATCTAATCATTTTCTTTCTACAAGTTGTCGCGTTCGTGCGATTCGGCTTGAGAAAAAACGGAGAATACCGCTTTATTGCGAATCGGAATGTCGGTGCAAAAGTCATGAAATTCGAGTGAATTTGTAACGTTTGTCAAGCTATATAAAAAAGGGGCATGGTTTTCTTAAGTAATTGTACATAACCATGATGTTCATTCACTGTCGAATTATGTACACTTAAGCCTTTCATTTTCTTGTATTGCTTTTTTTCTTTTTTGTATTTACCTGCTCTGCGCAAATGTCGTTTGTTGAGCAATAAACTTTGAATTTGAATTGAATTTGAATTTCGGTGGTTACATAGAGATCTCGATGAAGCATTGGACTTTTTCGACGTAACCCACGATAAGACAGTGACGACGTATATGACAAACCTTCGAAGTTGGTAAATCACATTTTCGTATGTTGTTATGCATATAAAGTCTACTGCACCGGTTGGCAGCAAACTATGACGTTACGTAGAAGTCCTCTAGCAGTTAGAAATCTAAAAAGAAAAAAACATTGAAAAAAAACCAGTTTGCAATAAACATTTTAAAATGCTATCAACGCGCGCACATTTCGTGAAACGAAACTACATTGTTTACACTAAACGACACGATTCGTTTTTGGTGTAAATTTAACGCAACTATAACGAGAACACAATGGATACTAAACGGTTATTGCCCGAAGTTAGAATTTACGACGATAGAATTGATCGTACGCTTAATCTAAATTAGCTGTTAGATCGAGCGCGTGAACAAACTGAAAAAAAATGACTAAACTACATGAAAATGTCAAAAAGATTACGCTCATCTGATTAGTATTAGTATTCATACATTTATCTTTCAAATCGTATTCATTCGAATATCAAGTATCAAATATCATCAATTATTAAGAGATCGTAGCTAGCAAAAAAACTAATTGACTCTTGAAAATGAATTCTAAATGTAATCGCAAATTGAGCGGAATTACCCGTGGGCGATATGATAGGGTCTATGGCTTAATACTTGAATTACGAATCAATAATTGTTACCGAACTTTTGATAGAAACTCACGTTATTCACCTCCACCCACATAAAATCTATGATCAGCAACTTTTAACAGCGGTATCCGTTCAGTTTAAATGGTATTTGATTAGTCTATAGCAATATGTACAACAGCATATCGTCAGGAAAAGGAGGGCTCCGTTCGATTTGAATGAAATTTTGATTCGTCTATAACAATATGTACAACAGTTTCAAGAAGAGGAGGACTCCGTTTATTAGATAGCATTGGATTCATCTATAACAATTTGCATAACAGCATTACATCAGTAAAAGGAGGGCTCCGTTCAGTTTACATGAAACTTGATTCGGTTAAAACAATATGCACAACAGCGTTTCAACATGATCTGATCAATTCTGCACCAGATCTCTTAATCACGCAAACGTTCGAATAATCCCAGTTACCGTTTTACCGCTCGTGAACGGAATCGGAACGCAGCGAGCGAGCGACTGTATCCACTAGACTCGTAAATCCCCTGAAACTATACCCGTCTATACGCAGGGGTAGTGTCACTGGGGTTGGAGGGGATCGAGTGCATCCATACTCTATAACGAAACGTTTTCTCAACGAAATTGCTTTCATCTTCTATTAAAATTTGCTGTTATCAGTTCCCCCTCGATATTAGCTAATATAGGCGTTTCGGAGTGGTTGATGGATTCTACTTTAAGTTCAACATTTGATGCTTTAATATGAGGTTTGGCTAAACCCACTTTCCGAACTGCTAAAAACATTAATTAAGAAAATCCATTAACTAAAAAACCTCTGCTTGAAAGGAATTTGATTCGTAGTCTATTGTTATGCGTGGCTTCATTACCTTTATTGGTTATTTTGTATATGAAGAATTGCAACTAATAAATCATTTTTCATACTCCGGTATCAGTTTCGTGTCGGGCTTATTAATATTGAGAGGTCTGAGTACGAAAAGGTCTTCATTAGGATGTAATCACGATTTATCTACGCGAGTATGTCCGGCAACATGCGAAACATGGTCAGTGGTTTATTTGAGGCCCGCCTTGATCGATGTCTCGAGCATGTTAACCGGCAATATACGATCTAACCGATAATACCGAAGCCAGTCGACCATGATGGCCAAATACAATACGGCTAGAACGACATAGTTCGCCATTAACGTATGCCACGGTGAATTCCAGCGTCGGTTGATGAGAACGCCGAACGGTTGTTCATAAATATCAAATAAGAAATTCGTGATTTTCATCATTACCATCCGCATAATGTCATACATATATATACAGTCCACGGAGGCATGTTCGCCTTCACGATAGGAATGTCAAGTACTTCTATCTTCCTAAGATATCTGGTTGGCCGTATGCATCCCATAGTTTGGCCAATAGTTACTGACTGGACGCTGATATCCGTTTCTATTGTTAGAGGTGATAAGAACTATCTCACCAGACAAAAGAAATATTTCAATCAACCGCACCAGACTTGTGTCCTTAATTAGAAACATCGGAAAATTGGGCCATCGCGTGATAAAAACCAGAACTTCTTCCTTCAGTTTCGACCGTATTTATTCGGCAAAATATTTCTAAGTAACATGGGAAAACTGCGTCTTAGAATTAGTTGATGATAACGGTCTAGCATGGACCCAAGAGAACGTAGCGTTCCCGATATACGAGAGAACGCACCGCGAGTATTCAATTTCAGAAAATCGAAAAATATCTACGCAGATTTTCGAACATAAACCGTCTTTATTGGTGATTTCAAAAGTAAAAGCTTCGAATATAATCTTTAAACAGCGCGGCCGGAAACACAATAGTTTCAAATATTAAAGAGCTATCGATACGATCCTGATCGCTTTGATGAAGACAGAGTGAAGCGTTTTCCCGTCCGTATAAGCACGACCGGAGGGACGAACAGATGGGCCGTTAATCTGTTAATCCATCAGCTACGGGCATCACGCCTAGTAAAGCTTTGACGAGATTTTACTGCTACGATTCTGATCCTGATGATATTAAAGAGTTGCTCGGCGAAAAGTGGCACAAACAAAACAAACGTCGGCCCGAGGGAAAAAAAGGAATTTTTATATATAGGTATGACACGTCGTCATTTTTTCCAACGGAGTCCAACACGGGGAGCGCGCATAACTCAATTCACTATAAGCAGATGCTTTCGCTTGATTGCCCCCATGTTAGACTAATTCATTTACCATTATCAGTTATAACTGACAATCCGCAGTGATTAATTCCACGTGAATCTCAGTTACATCTTCAGCGCCGGTTGACATCCGAGTCTAACAAATTTAATTTACCTGTAACACGAAAGCTGATATCGCGTGTCGGGGCTCGTGATTGCGTTTTAGCGCTTTTCTTTAAATTTCCGTGGGCAGCGTTTTTCGTACACCGAACGGGTGGCTCCATTTCCACCTACGCGATTAGATCGCCGCTACAAGTATCTTTTCTAGAATGCAGAATTATTCGATTATATAAACCGATTCTAGAAATTATAATATATGTATGATTTCAAAAATCTTATGAATGGAAAAATGTCCAAATTCGACCGCCAATTATCTCGACAAGATTATCCGGGAAGGATTCGATTAGGAAAAATAATCCTAATCTACTCTCTCGCCTGATATACTGCGTGAATGCGCCTTTGTGAGACAGATAAAAACAAGGGTTGAACGTAAACCTCTCAGAACGCGTTGGTCCAGTCGTCAGTTTCTTTAAAAGTTTAGATAAGCCATGCCTCCCCAAGGATAAATCCGTTTATATATATAATGGTCTTCGTTCGGATCACATTTCATACACGAACAAACAGTGATGAGACTCACATTTCAAGCTTTTTATCACCGGATATAAATGGCATTTACAGAAAAAAAAACGTCCGATGATCTATTGCCGAAACCAATTTCTCTAATGTATCAGGTCTTTGTGAATACACAGAAAGCGCCTTTGCTGAAATTCCTATTACTTGTTTTAGATGGTTTCGAAGAAAATGATACAAATCACAATAACATATCTATATTTCTGGAAATGGGCCATGATGATAGACCATGAACTAACGCTTGGTCACATTGCGGTATCTTTCGATACTTGTCTTAAGACAAACTCTGGTTTATCATCATTTATCACTATTTGATTACTTGTCATTAACTTAGATTATGTGTTGAAGTACTTATCTAATTGGAGTAACTATATTACGTGAGTTCGTTACGTGGAAATGCGTATTGAAAAGCTGATTTAAAAGAACCTAGTGGTTTTGCACTTGAAGACCTAAAGGTACTCGTTTTTATCCGCCCCTTACAACAAATGCTTCTAGACAATGTGACTGAATGAATTACCGGCGCCCGCGTTTACTACCCTACTACGGCCACCCCGTAGCCAGGGAAAATCATCTTTATTGCAATACATTTGTGTGCCATTAGGAGTATTGCGCCCAACTCGACGGCGGTCTATCATATTGCATGACACTCGCCGTACTCTATGAAGAAAACAATCTTCACAAGAGCTCGATATAATGTCATTGATGGCCGCGATAACTTCATAGGCAATAAAAAATTATCGATCCGAAATATTATTAGGAACGAATTGGGCCGTACTTAATTAGTTTCCCTACGATAGATATTCATTGTGAAATCATTATTCCGCCGACAAGTGGTCACTTGAATGCGATATTTCCAAACTAAGTTCGATTCGACGCCGGAACAAATTCAACTGCTAAACTATCTTTGACATTATAAACTAAATCTAAATCTTAAGACAACTGACAAACTTCACAAGATCGATGTCGTCATTGTATACATCTTTAAGCTCGTCTGTAATTTTTTTCATCGTATTCGTGTTCGCAAAAGAACTTTTAGGTCTCTGTTCACAAAAGAAAGTAATGGTAAATCCTACACTAGAAAAATGATTAACTAGCCAGAAATCAAGAGAGATAAAAAAGACGCCTTTTTTGAATACGAAGATGCAATAAGAGAGTGGGATTCGCGTAGGCGGGGATCAGTCGCTCGCAGACGATGCCACATGATACCCCTTGCATCCTTGCATATACCACGCGTCTAGTCGCGGTGAATTTCCACGGCGGTTTTTATCATAGCGCGGCCAATTTATTTTCAAATCGAATTGCCGATGATTGCAGGGGAGCAACTGAAATCTAAATTGAAGGTTGATACTAATCTACCGGTTTGACGAGCAATTTAACGCGTTTATATCATTGCGCGAGTTTTCCGATGTTCACACCGCGGGGATGTTGACGAACGAACCCGATGCCTCAATCGTCTATAGGATTCGAGTTTAATAACGTTAATCAGATTTTAACCAAATAGAATCCGAACTATTTGGAAAGAAAACTTTGCACGAACAATCGTAACACAATCATTTACAACAATAAATGCCCGTAAGTGGAAAAAAGCAAAATGGCATAGCATGAACACGACTGTAAACTGAAGACAAGTGTCCAAAAATGAAAACACATGATGATTAAGCTTTTACACAATATTCTATTTGGAGGGCATTCGTACCTTTAAGTACATTCACCGAGTACACGCGGTTCTCGGCGTATTGTAAAATACGCAGATATTGATTGGATCCATTTGGGGAATAAAGAAATATGAAAATAAGCATTCGGCCATTTTGTTTCAAACATTAGCAATCTTCTTGAAATTCTCGATGTGTCAATTCTATTTTCAATCTATCTGATTCGACGGTCAGCGTATCAAGCGTTCATTACGGAACTTTTATACAGCAGACTCCGCCCGAGTCGGATCCTATCAACTTGGATAACCGTTCAACTCGGACACATTTCTGCGGTCCGAAAAGATCCGACTTGAGCGAAGTATATACTGTAGTGAGTACTACGCCGGGAAGAGACCCCTATTCCGTTACTGAAGTGCACTTGAGTCGTTTCTGGCGTGTTAATGATCGGGTATCGTATTCAACGATTCGCCGCCGCTCAAAAGGCGAAATCACGCACGCACGCACGCACGCACGCAAATAATCTACATATAAAATTCATAAGCTGTCCATTTAAAGCTTGTTGCCACTGTTTACAGGACTCCATTTAAATATCTGTTGGCTAAATGGTTATTTCGCTCGCTTAAGTGTCGCACAGCGCATTCAAACGACCGTACAAGCTATAATCCGTAATCGAAGGACCCGAGGCATCGCGGCGGTTACACGAGGCTTATACTGCACGCGTGTTCCGATCCGTCGTTTTTGGCTGATATCTAAGTAGCAATAAGCGTACACGAAATTCCATACATTTCCCTTTCATAGTTTTTGATCTTCGTTTTTGCTTGCGACGAAATAAACCCTTGATGGTATTGAATGGCATTGAATGTTTCCATAAGCCAAACATTTCGAAAACGTCGATAATTTGTGCGTTTAGAAAATGAAGAAAGTCACCTCACCGTAATTCCACCAGGAAGCACGTAATTCCAAACTGTTCAATGCCGTATATGTTACGGTAAGGCATACCTTCATCGTGAAGCTTTTTTGCAGGATCCGTAGCTTTCAGAAATCAAATCCACAGCAAACACCAATTTTACATATTCCGATTCTCATTTTGGTTCTAAAGCAGGTTGATCTAATGGTATAGATCTAAGAACATTAACCGACTTGACATCAAACCTGTACAATCGACCCTATTTTTGATATCTTAAAGTGTTTCTTAATATATGCGTGTTTTTGGGTTAGTTTCATTTGATATCGTGAAATGAAACTTTACGTCTACCCCACGCACCGGTAAAAAGTGGACACAACTCTCGAGAAGTTTTTCCGCCCGAGCGTCAGACAGTAGTTGTATGATAATAAGGTCATTTTGCGAGCAAAGATTATTTGATGTCAAACAGACAGAGGAAATAGACAAACGTCCAACTCATTTCCGATTCGGTCATATAATTCCTGAGTAACGAAGACACTTTCAGAATAGTATTTCAGATTTATGCCGCAATTCCCCCGACAATCACAGTCGTTATTTATCTAATTCGTTGCCCGTTTTCGATGAAGATTCGTTTTCGGATTGACGCAATCGCCAACTTTCAAAAATCGTAAGCACTTCGCCGTTGGTTCGTCCATAAAGTGATGCGAGATTATTCTTCCGATATAGTAAAATAAAGTGTCTCCTTTTCCTTAATGGTGACATTACACGTTTGTTGATCGGGTTTTAGCTGTAGTTTCTATTTCTCTTATTTTCATCCGAAAGTTGAACGCAAAGGAAGAGCGATAAATGTCAACTTCCGGCTGCCATTTGCAAACTTCCATCCGACACTTTCTACGATTCTTTTTTTTGGGGGGGGGGGGGGTTATGGGTGATTATATTCGACGATTGTAAAGGCGCAATTTCTAATCGTTTACCCAGATACGCAGAGATGGATCAGAGCCGCTTTTGGCGCGCGTTCCCCATTAAAACGAATGCGTGTTACTTCCGGTGTCGTCACTTCCATCGCCGACAAATAAAAACAACAAAGGTTTATACTTCCGCTTCGGAAATGTTGACCGAAAGGACGCTTTAGTCGGCGGTGATACTCTTCGATCGATTGAAAGACTTCTAATACCATAGCTAGAAACATCTTCACGTGAAGTTGTCGTTATTTTCGTGCGTTTTGTATAGACTTTCGAGTTGGCTTAGACCTGTATGGTTGATTTTTGTGACTTTCCTGTGGAAAGTTTCAATTTCCAATCATCGTTACGTTTTCATCAAATGAGAGAAGATTACTTTCAGATTATCACACGAATAACCATGGGTTTCTTTTTTTCTAATTCATTTTCTTTGTTTGTTTTGGTCTATTTTCAGAAGTAAAAGTACGAAAGCTTTGTTTATACCAACACAAAAATGAAGAAGCCGCAATTGAGTTTGTCCGTGTTGTGTTTCATCAGTTTGATATTACTGCAAATCCTAACAGCATCCGCTCGGAGACTTGATTGCAGGTAATTACTTATCGGTTAATGTTAGATCTAATGATTCAATCGGGCAAGTGGGCGCCGATAGAAGACTGTTGGATATGATGTTACCGATGGAAGCGTATGGGCGTATACCCTTCTGGGCCCAGTTCCACAGTTCTGTGTTAAGATTTGACTCAGAGTTAACTCATCGACAATGAACTGATTTTAACTCGGAGTCAACTCTATTTTACAACTGTGGAACTGGTTCCTGAGTTCAGAGTTAACTCTAATTCACAACTTTGGAACTGGGTCCTGAGTTCAGAGTTAACTCTAATTCACAACTCTGGAATTGTTTCCTGAGTTCAGAGTTAACTCTGATTCACAACTTTGGAACTGGGTCCTGAGTTCAGAGTTAACTCTAATTCACAACTGTGGAACTGGGTCCTGAGTTCAGAGTTAACTCTATTTCACAACTTTGGAACTGGGTCCTGAGTTCAGAGTTGACTCTTACTCCCAACTGTGGAACCGGGTCCTGTTATTCTGCGTTCACTACGGACTATGGGCAAATAGTATCTTCATCCCAGAGTTCCTCGGTCTATGCTTCAAACTTATGGAGTAAGTCGCCAAATCAACTCAGTCTTGCTGCAAAGTTCAAGTCGGCCTTATTACTTTGGCAGTTTGTCATCGCCCTATACTGGAAAGACAGTGTTATGAACAATAGCTCCGCTAATGGAACAGTGCTATATAGTAGGGGCATCTATTATCATTATCATACAACAAAAATACGCATTCATAATGGAATTGCTTTTTTAGATATCCAGTTATCACATTATTAGCAATCGAAACGACATTCATTTCGACGCGGAGTTTACAGAGTTTTTTCTGTGTGCATAAAGAAACACGATAATCAAATAGCGATTTTCAGCTACGCGCTCGTTAAACATCAGAGGGGGGCGGAAAGTAAACCGATCGAATTCCCTAAAACAATTCCCGCACGGCCAGGTCGTTACTTTCGACTGGGCCGTTACTTTGTACGTTTGATCGGGCGTCGACCGCAAAACGCGGTAAATACTCAACGAAACTTCATCCCGGGTGACTCGATCACAACCACGACGGATCGCCGCGTCATCGCGCAGACACGGCTCGGCGGAACTGTCCAATTCGATTCGATCAACAGCGATACAAATGCGCGCGCACGCTCCGGAATGAAACTGGAGCCGGCGGCTATGATTTCAAACACGGGCTCGCCGGCACGTTTCTCGATATGCGCGAACCGTATTCGTAATCGCCTTGTTTTATCCATTCCGAAATGGAAGAAAATAATGAAATCTTCTTTTCATTTCGGACGGCGATTGAATTATTAATCCGCGCAGCGCTGTGAATAGTTACGCGGCATTTCGTCGACTGGTTTCGTTGTTTCGAGGTGATTTTTTTCTCGTCGGAACTGTGTTGACACTCGATATTAACCGCAGCCGCTGCGAGAAAATAAAGATTTTTTCTTTCAAATCGCGTGATGCCGTATCGTTTACATGCTTTACCCGAGCAGGCACCTGGAAAAAGAGGACGGAGAATAAAGAAAACCCCGCATTACCTTTCTTTCCTTTTGAAAGACACTGTATAATCATCCACGATTCTGATTCTGAATTTCGTTTCGTTTCTAAAAAAATTTCTCCCTTATAGAGACATATAGCGATTGATAACATATGCAAGTTTGATGAATCGAAATATTCTCGGCCGTCGCTCGTCACGAAATGCAAATGAAAGAAG
This sequence comes from Tubulanus polymorphus, assembly GCF_964204645.1. Lineage (NCBI taxonomy): Eukaryota > Metazoa > Nemertea > Palaeonemertea > Tubulaniformes > Tubulanidae > Tubulanus > Tubulanus polymorphus. Next base: position 10,587,372 of record NC_134035.1, on the reverse strand, counting down.
ATGAGACATCTCGAGATGAGATCGTGATCGGAAACGTGAATGTGTCTGTGTGTTTGTGTGTGTGCGCGTTTTTAAAAATGAATTAATCGGGAAATTGCTTGTACGTACGGAACACGTGGGAATTCAAAGTTTCATGTAAATAGGTCGGTCGTACTGCCGATCAGTTTTTTCGATCGTGTCGCGAATTTTTTTTTCAAATTCATCAGAAGTTCTTCTCGAATTCTGTAGCGTGTGGCAGAAACCACTGCCCAAGCAGGTTGCTGTACGGCCTTCCCGAGCTGGATAAACAAACGCGTCAAAGTGTTATGTTCTCCTTTTCGTTTTTTCCCCTCCTATATTCATTAATAATCAACAGCAAATTCCACTCGACATGCGCAACCGACGCCGCATTTGAATTATTCATCTCGTTGGCTATACTATACTTGACATTGGCCAGAAAAAAATGTTTAGTAAAAACAACCACGAGTTGAAATAGTTGAAATAACCCGAGCAACCGATGAAAAACAACATCGAGCCCTCTTCGCATTCGCTTGAAGTAAATAACCCGGACTGTATTCCGTTTAACAACACTTCACAACCGCGATTTCGGCAGTTTGGAACGTGACACGCACGTGATGATGTATCATTAGAAATTAATGATTCGAAAATAATAACTTCGATCAACTTGTGGCGATAGAATTAAATCCCACGTGTTGACGGACAGATATACCGCGCAGACGAAACTGCGCGAACTATTGCGAAACACGGCGGAAAGTCCGATAATGATTGAGATTTCTCTGAGCGGATGGTGTCACGTTTCGAGTATTTTCGCGTCGACGATACTGATTTCTAGTAACTCAAACTTTCGCAATTATTCGATCTGCGAAGTAACCGCCTAAAAATTTCATCCCGGCTGATTATTTATTCATTCGACGCAATACAATACGTGTCAGTAATAGATTGATGATGGATATTTCGATTTTGTCAGTAATCGGGGTCAGCTCATGCGAGACTTTGTACTATTTCTAAACTACAACTCGCTAAAAAAGCCCGTGGCCCAATGCTTGGAAGATTGTTTGAATGAACCGGAACCGAATTTCCAATTATGTACTTCGATTTAAAAAAGAAAATTCTGTAAATTAGACCGCCGATCACACAACCTATATCTGTACTTCGATTTCCGATTTCAAAATCAAACCCCCTGTTTCGCTCCCGGCAGGTGTGGTGGGTCTGTAAGGGACACTCAATCAAAAAATCTAACGAAATTTACAAACCAAATAAACAACAGGGACAATCCCTATTTTAAGATTAAAAAAAAAAACAAACATTCATCACAAAAAAAAAAGCCCGTGGCTGGATGGAAGATTTTTTGGATGAACCTGAACTGAAATTTTCAATCATGCTTACTTCGATTTAAACAAAAAATAATGTACAATCGACCGTCGATCTCACAACTATATCTGTACTTCGATTTCCAATTTTCAAAATTGAACCCCTGTTTCGCTCATTGTAGGCGTGGCGAGTTTGTAAGGGACACCAAATCAAAACTAATCAAACGAAATCTACCAATCAAATAAATAACAGGGTCAATCCCTATTTTAAGATAAAAAAAGCCCTTGATATAATGCTCTATAGGCCTATAAGCCAGCATAATTCAGCTAATAAGATTGTACCGCAAACATGTGATATTAATTATTCATTTCAATAGCAAGTAAACCCCAAGATGAATTTAATTTCGTGAAAAAAAAATCAGATGTTCAGCCAATGAATAATGGCATACAAAAATAAACAAATCTTTTCGATGGAAGAGAATGAGAAAATTTACAGCGAATTGATTCTTCTTTTAGTCAGTTTCGCGCGTGATAATAAAGATATATGATAGGATATTACATTATGATGCACGTCAAACTTCACATCCATAATACTTTCTTTCTAGGGAGGCATTTTATGACATGTATACAAAGCGTTCTGAGCAGCTTGGCTGGATTTAGCGCTTTATAAATCGCATTATTATTATTCTTATTATTGAAATTCACCGGGATGTTTATTTCACAAAAAAAGAGAAATTCTCGTCGCCTTCGTTATTAAACTCGACGACGACGGCGTCGATCGATCGAGCGCAATCAGACGCGTCTCAGTAGAAACATCCGCGCGATCCGAAACAAACGCGCTAACGGCTCTCATCTCGTCGAGATTGTCGGTCGTATAACAGATTTCACTAATCAAGTGTTTCTTCGGCCATTAATAGCAATGGCACCTCTCATCCGGCGTTTCAGCGCGCGACGATGAGGTGCCGATTTCCCCCGGAGAAGAAGAAAATCGACGCGAGTGCGCCGTTCATGTCGCATTAAAGACGAAGCGACTGTTCTGGCGCGCATCCGTCGTCGTCGCCGCCGCTGGTGAAGATTAATGATAGCGCCGGTAATTTCGTTAGCGCGCTAAATACGCGCATTTACCCGTCCAATTAACCGATTCGACGACAAATCAATTGAAATATCTATCTAGAGGTGCGATACAGTTCATCGGGTATCTATCCGCTTAATATCTACGCGCCGCGACGACATCTTCCCTCGGCAGGGATTGGAACCTGATGGCATCGCTACACTCAGCCACGGCACGAACCCCTGCCACACTAGACCGGGTGCGCAGGTCTAGCTTTGCGCAGGTTTGCCGCACGAAAACTTGCGGCACCGATCAGATTGCTGGTTGTATGAGGTAAATTTTACGGGAGAACCATAAATGGGAAAACTCTGGCTAAAATAAAACGAGTTATCTGATTGGCTGATAATGACATCATCTAAGCTGCGCGTGTAGCTGCGCACTCAGTCTAGGGCCTAGTGTGGCAAGTCTCGATGCCATCAGGTTCGAATCCCTGCCGGGGGAGGATGCGTGACGATCGCGAACCGATGCGAGAACACATCAATATCGAAACTAGCGGTATTTTTAGAAAGTTGATTTTCCATTAATGAGGACAAAAATATTACGATAACGGAAAATATCGGAAAGAAAAAAGGTTGTTTTTTTAGAATGACGTCACTCCCGTTGGTGCGTAGGAGTACTTTCTGAAAATAGTACAAACAGCGAACATCATCGGCAAAATAGAAATTAATCTCAATTATTTTCATACTCCGAGTGTCATCAATTTTGACGGATTACAATTAGCGTCCTCCGCACTTGTCACGTGTTATCGCACAGGATGATGAGAAATACTATGCACATGTCCCGAATTAGCCGACGTAGTTTCCAAATAATATGCTATTTTATCCTAGAACTATATTTGTATAACATCATTTTTTAAAATTTTTTTTACAGAAAATACGTATTCGCGCCCCGGTGTCGCGGGGTGTCGGCAAAACGAAGCTCGGATGCAAACAGTGTAGACGAAAGGTTTGTATCAGTTATAGCTTTGACTAGAACAGAACTACATTCACGAATTCAAGATTCGCAGACGAGCCTGTTAACCTGGTGTAGAATAAATACAACGAGAAGGATAATACTTTATAGATTAAATAGTTCTTCTGAAGTACCAGCTTTCGCTAATATTATATTGTAGCTTCATCAGTCGAATGACAGGGCGGATCTGGGGGGATGTCCGGGTGTCCGAACATACCCCCCTCCCTGCCCTCAAAAATTTCACCCCAAAATTTTTTGGACCAAGGTTTTCCAACTATGATAATTTTTTAAACGCATGAAATGACCGAAAGCACCCCCTAAAATGTTGTAGAAGTATCCGGAGTGCGTGGTGTTAGACAACCACACCCCCCCCCCCCACCTCATGGAAAATCCTAGATCCGCCCCTGAATGAAGATAATCTTTAAACTTTTTCCTCTATTTTTTCATTTACGGTAGTTTGGGCGTATTAAGTGAGTTAACTCGAGCCATTCCGTCTGATGATGACGACGATGTTGATCTCGTTCCGGGCAGGGCAGAAAAACGAGATGAGGGCGATATCACGTGGGGCAATACGTTTCCTTCAAACGATCAACAGCGGGTGCGTATCCCCCTTACTGAAAACTATCATCAGTTGAAATCTGTTGTAAAACGGTATCGTATCTCTAGTATATTACTAATTAAGAAATGTGAACTTAGATCGAATTCGGTGCTGAAAGAAAATGCAGTCATCATATCTGCAGACACTATATTGCCATAGTTAAGACTAAGGACAAAGGAAAGTGTTACCTTGTTTATCGTCTGGGCCACTTGAGTAAAATGCAATAAAAATGTGTAATCAGCTCATTTCTATAGCTACCGGGTGTATAATGGTTAACCTGGTGATTATTTGAAATGAAGGAATGCACATAGGGTAGATAGCGGTGGACAGGGTCATTCTTTAAGCCCAGCAGAAATGAGAAACAAGGTATCAACTCTTTAGCTTGATATAAGAGATTCTGATTTAGTTGTAAGGCGATATTAATTGACGAATGGTTAGAACTAACCGATTGCACTTCACTAATAGTCACTGCCATCTTGGAACTATACAGTGACTGTGTTTAATCGCATGGTTCGTCTTCTACAAGTCTCGTAGCAATGTGCTTTAATATCCACCTCTATTATGTCTATTATCCACCTGTCTATTATTTGCCTCTTCTACATCTTCAAGTGTCTGTGTCTGTTCACTTATTCTGTTTGACCACCTAACTGGCGTGGTCATGTCGAATAAGGAAATGAATAACAAATCCCATAACGAAATAATCGAAAAGTTATAAAACATTTTTCTTGGTTAAAAACCGAAAATCCGTAGTTCTTAATCGTTTTTCTTTTTCAATGTTCTATTGCCGGTGTTTTCTAAGTTTCGATGTTTTTTAACTTTGGGTGTCTGACACTCACAGACCTCGCGAAGTCTGTAAATCCTCTTATCATCTTGCGCTGTTATGCATGACATAGGTTGGCAAATATTGTACGACGACTAAATGACATTCGCAATGACCGAAGCTTTCGTCGTATGAGAACTAGCGTTGTTTATTTTACAGTTGAGGACGATAGAGATCCTGCAGAAATTGCTACGTCACTTGTCTTCGAGCGAATAACCAAGGTCGTCTTATCCCACGTGATGATGTCGTGGCGCTACCTGGTGGGATTACTAAAAAACACCTTATAACTCGGTCATTAATAGTGTTTGTTGTGTAATTATTTTTGAGAAGAAGGGTAGAATGAAAAAAAGTTGTTTGTTTGTTTTTTTTTTTTATTTCTATGCGTTTTTCACGGTTTTAAGTCATTGTATACATACAGGTCTGAATCGTGCCTTAAAGGATAAATATCTGTCGACTTGATGAAAAAGGGATTCCGGAGAATTTGGTTCAGAGAATGATTGAACGTTAAACGATAATGGCGAGAAGAAAACCTTATAAGATGAAATACACCAGCGTCACCGAATCAGTGTTACGGATGAAACTCCAGGGCCCGAATTCCCATATGGATCCATATTGGATCGCACATGATTTTTGGCGAGAGAATGCGAGATTTGGTTGAACATGATAGTTGCTATATAGTTAAAAGCAAAGCATTTTACCAAAATATCGCGTCATCTGAAATTATTGCATTGGATATACAATTGATTCATTTATTTACCACGAAAATCTAATTATTAAAATGATAAAACGTCTGAAAGAAAACACAATCTACGATAAACAACATAATACAAAAGATGACAGATCCTATGAAATCGATTTAATGCTTTACGACGCAAATTAACTCATTAAAACAGAACGCCTGACCTGACAAATACAAATACGCCTTCAACAAAAGATACAGCAAGCGCAGAATGACAGATCTAGCGATGCTTGCGGAAGCTATCATACATTTTGTCAGCCGATTCGACGGTTAGGTGTCGCCTTGTACGCGCGGATACACTGAATTGACACTATCCACCTGCCAGTACTTCAGATTGCACGATCGCTTCCGATAGATTTGTGAGCAAAAAAAACCTATTGACACATAACTCGAATAATGTAGTTTGTATACTTCTGATGTTACATTTATAATGTACGGCGCCTGCAACTAATCGATGTAAAGCCGCTGAAAGAGAAAGTCAACTGACGCGGGTGTTATACATTAAATGATCCGGATAAAAACTACAATTCAAAATCTGGTAAGATTTAATTCAAAGCTCGACGTTTTTCTGCCCAGAATCGAATGGATTTTAGAACCATTTCTTAAAATTCGTTTAGTACAGCATTGGAAAAAAAACAGCCGACGCGCCAGTTTATCTTTCTACGATACGTGTTTTGAATTTTCGAAATGTTTGCTTTTTACGACAATGTTGTTTACCTTATTTCTTGAAGATGAGTCTGCTACATTAGGTAACGAACTGATTGCGTTCGATTTTCTTCCCTATACCATTGACGATATATATTCATTTACATATTCCATTGACGAGTCATAATTACAAAACTATCGCATATTGTTTCATTGAAACATTTAAACAATATACATATACAATAACCAAATGAAGTTTGAGGTGAGTGGTTTTTGGACATGATGACATTATGATTATGATTTCGAACCTCTCCACCTTTTAACTGCAGTATGAAGCATGAAAATCTTTCTTTTTTGGCGTCCAAACCAACCCTCAATCCCTGATGCTGATAGCCTTTCATAGTGCCTGGTCCTCGATATATATATACATGACATGTATATAACTAGAAAAAAGGAATTTGGAAAAACTAATTACGTTCTCTTTACACTTGATCTATTTCCCGTGTTGTTTACAACAACGTGTGTAATTTACTCAATATCCCTCCTGCTTTTTTCCTGGGAGTTGCTGAACTCAAAAGTAAACATGTGTATCACAAATGTATATACAGATATAAATATATATATATATATATATATATATATATATATATATATATATATATATATATATATATATATATATATATATATATATATATATATATATATAGATATAAATTTTTGCAATCACCATTGCCGTATCAGTTTTCAATGACATGTGTTTGTCTCAATATTCATGGATTTCCTGCTGACTATGTATTGTACGTAGGTTTGATTCCGCAACACGGGAATATATGATTAACAAATCACTGATTTTCATTCAATCGGATCAAGCTGGCCGACGCATTCGATAGATCTATAAAAAATCGAACCGAACCATAATGCTGGTGAGAGGGCGACACCATCGACCGAAAACGGCTGGTGTAGATTTCCAAGCAAGATCATACAAACTTCTTCTGAAGCTTCTCCTGAAAAAAAATCGTTGTATTTCATTTGAACGACTTATCGAATTCATATCTGTCGAAGTTGATTGATTTTTCATTTTTATCGCGCGCTCATAAAGCTGCAAATCTCCGAAAACTGCAGTTGTCGTTGTCTGGAATTGTCATGGCCTAAGCTGTCGCACACAAGTCAGCATCTGTGACTGTGTAAACCAATGAAAGCTTTTGTAAGCTATCGTTTCTATCGCCGGGTCCCAGCTCGAAATCGCGATTTTTATAGATAGGATAGAAATGATAGAAAATACAACGGTAAGTGCTAGAAATCGAATCGAATGTATTTCTTGCCAAAAGTTTCGGAGTTCTGTTCTATGTTAGCTAAGTACAGGTTGGAAACCGAGGTCACATTTCTACGCGAAATAGAACCGTCACGCGAAGAAATGTGCCCGAGTTAATTATGATAAAATAATCAAATGATTATGATAGATGATAATAGAATGATCAAATATAGTTTATAATTATAGTTATGATTAGGTGACTAAACTTGATTGAATTTATCACTGATTAACTGAGTGATTAAACTTGATTAACCCCTAATAAAATCGCGAATGAAAAACATGAATGTAGTTAATAAACTAATTAGGATAAGAAAAAAGTACAAATCATGTGTTTGAGCTTCGGTATAAATTGACATTCCTGTCGCAGGTAGATGACTACCCAAGCGAAAATATAGCGTTTCGTAGCTCAAGCGGTTGTGGCGTGGGTTTCGATTACGGTGTCATTGTGGTCTCGAATCCCAAGCTCACCTATCGTTTTCAGAGAAAGGGGTTGGTCGCGATCAATTTCTGCAACCGCGCTTTTACTAACTGGCCGAGCTGGTAGAAGCATTTACACGAAATAGAAACGGCAAGTTATAACGACCACCTGATCGATCGACGACGATTGACTGCGGGTTTGTATAAAAACGCCGCGATAACAACTCGCTGTTTAGGTACAAGTTTATCAAAAAGAAGTTGCGTCATTTCTTGGCAATCGTTCAGAACCTGAAATTACTAAAGGCTCAAGCATATTCATATTTATGCCTTTAAACGCGCAGGTAAACACAAAAGTGACTGATTGCTTTGCAATGTTGATTAGTTAGTTCATTCGTCACATTTACATATTCCAAAATATATGGATACGTCAGATTTTCTGTAATGTTCTTGACTTTCAAATGAATGAATCGGAACATGGAATTTATGTAAATTACTGTTTATGGTGACATCATGAATATTCATACGATATATTTGTTTGTTTAGCCGCGTAAATGTTTTCACATTTCATCAATCGTGGGCGAATATCATATCTAGAACCAGATCCAGCGCAAAAAGAAATTGTTTCTCCGAAATAAGTGAACTGTTTCAAGTTGCACAGACTGGAGTGGGTTCAAGGGGTGTAAGGGATCCTTGTTTTTTCGAAAAAGTATCTAATGTTCCTGTGGAGAATGTGACTCAAGCTATAAAAAAAGTCCCCATTGAAATGAGATTCAATGCAAAACGATTCGACTTTCAATAAACTCAGTAAAGTACGATTCAGTTAGGTGAAATGGATATTAGAATACGGGCGGTTAGACAGGTTAACGTATACGTATTGATTTTGTGGAACGGAGTCATGTGTCGACGCATCTGTTAAGAACGGTCACACTCATGTCACTTACAGAGACTATAGGAGCCAGTTCAATTGGTTGCGAGTTACTCGGGAGTTAAATAAGCTCATTTTTCAATGAGTTAGCTCGACTTAGTCAAACCTATACTCAGAACATTGGAATTGGGTGCAGAAGTGGTATCAGGGGTGGATTTAGGTAGATTACTGGGCTCCCCTAAAAGTGTCAGGAGAAAGTAGTGGACCGACCTTTTAGCACATCGTCTCTTGAAATATCTTTTTTGCACCCTTTAGAAAAACAAGAATGTCCACGTAGGATTCAGTAAGTGAACAGAGAGTGATGACATCTACAATTTAGGCTGGCTGCTATCTTACCGAGCAAATGTAAATACATGTTATTTAACTTTAAAAAAATCCGGTTCTTAATAACTATTTCAGATCTTAAAAATTGATCTTCTACTGTTTTTGCTCGAAAGTGGATGGTTGTATCAAATCTCATTTAGACTAGGTGTTTAAGTTTATCTCTTTTAGTGCAAATACGTTGTTCGAAAATAATTCGATTTTTTAACAAGTCTCTAATTGATCCCTGCAGTTTTTGCCTGAAAGCGGATGGCTGCGTATTAACGATCATGACATCAAGATTCCTCTAGAATGCATCTAGCGGGGTACGTTTTTAGATATCTTCTGGGGTAGATACCCTATAGATAGATAGATAGATCTGTTGTCTTTGGATCGTTGGTCTTACTTCATTAGTGCCCCCCCCCCCCCCGCCACAGACCTAACGTCCGAATGTTCGACTAATGCGAAGGTTATTGAAAATCAGCATTTTCTTAATAAGAATCATGAATAGGTCATTGAGTACACCTACAAATTGTGTTCTCTATCCACATGACCATCAAAAAAGGTCTGGTTATCGAACAAGGAATGAGATTTCCGACGGTACAGTTACATTCAAAGGCGGTCACCCGCTTCGTACGGTAAACAAATCCATTTATAAATCAGTCTTTTTTAACGACTGTAATTTGCTCAGCTGAACTGTGTTCAAATACCGCGAACAATTTATCATACCACAATAGGATACGTGCGCTATATTTTGCTCCGTATATACATATATATTATGTATATAATATTTCTTTATTGGTTTTCATTTTTGTGCAATCATTGAGGGCTCGTTCACCCTTTTCGCGCGTATCGACGTCCTCACGTTTGACGAAATGAATTTTCTTCGACGCAGCTGAATTTTATCAACGTCGCAATTTCCATAAACGTATATGGAATACGAAATACGTATTGTATGTATATATATATATATATATATATATATATATATATATATATATATATATATATATATATATATATATATATATATATATATATATATATATATATATATATATATATATATATATATATATATATATATATATATATATATATATGTATATATGTGATGGGTAAACAGAAGTGAGCGAGGAGATAACGTGCCGATTGATAATTACGAGTCGTTTGTCACTCTGTCACTCAACCTGTTACAGGCGCACATAACAGACGGGGCTGCGGTCGTTGCATCGTTCTTTCGATCCAACACCACCGGGATATCGCGTAAGCTAAAATCGAAATTAATTTTCTACATCATTACTTTAAATCGTATTTCATCGTTTTACTCTTTTTTCACCGCGTATTATGAACAAGTGGTTGGGTGTAATATTGGGAATATGGGATATCAAAGTTTTTTAAGTGGCAGCGAAAGACGCCCAGGCAAAGCTAGTTCAACGTCTCGTCCATACCTTATCTTAGCAATATTAGTTTGTGGTTCCGCGTGGTTCTGAGCTCGAATCTAAATAGAACTCGTTGAAAATGAACTAATCTAATTCGAATCTAGTTAACTACGATGCAGATGTATGGAATTGGGCGTTCTGATTAAGCAAATCAGCTTTTAAACTATTTTCAGTTCAGTAAAATGGGACCAAATAGAATGTATTCCATGGATCGGTTGAATACTAATCGAATAAAATGATGTTATGATGCAATAAGTATACTTCGTATATGTGTATTTCGCTGCTTTTTTGTCAATGTATACACACATGTATATAGGACAAATTCTATATCAAATAAAAACCACCCTAAACAAGTACACTGCGAAACGCTGATTTTTCAATGGACCCTATTAGGAAACGGGTCATTTCTGTTAGTACTCAATATCGACATGGACCCGGTTCCGAATTTACTGAGGTCAGATTTTACTATATAGTTTACCTATTTTTACTTTGAGTTAAATCAGAACTAATCAACAGTCCTTAAATTCGATCTAAAATACATATTCATATTACAAATCCAGGCCGTGTTTTCTTCGTACTGAAAACCCTACGTTTCTAACATTCGACAATCAAAAATCGCTTTGTATAACACGTATCTGTCATCAGGGCAGGACAATTTGTCGAATTAAATTGTTTAGATTTTTACGCGTCTTATCATATTTTCCCATGTTGTATTTGTTCATCGTTTGAGATAAGTTGATAAAACCCGAAAGCATAATAAAACGCTGTATACGACTACTGAACCGACGAATAAGCGCTGCTGTCGATATGATAACTCGATGAAAAAATCATACGTTCGCGTGCAGAATTTACAGGATCTTAGCACTATTCAAATCATCGTTTGAAATTGAGAGATCGGTAACTATTATTATCATTAAAAAAGAAATTCTCGGATACAAGTTGTGATGGGTGACACAAAAGCTAGCGATATAATTATCGACAAGAGTATTTCAATGATTCGTCAACGAACATGTATATATACGGCATCAACTAATGGAGTTAAATACATGATAAACGGGACAGTTTGTTATTTCGTAATGTTATTACACGAACAATTGCCCCCGATTATTGCGTGGCGCTTTTTAATGTTTTGTTTAGGGTGTAAAATAATCACTTTCGTATATATAACATTTTTCACGACATCCTATTTATAATATGATAGATCAGCTCGTTTAACGCGTGTACGCGATTCTACAAATTCATATGAAATATACGGGAAAATTGAAAACGATTCGATCAAGCTGTCAATACAAGTTTGAATCGAGGTGCACCTTCACCCGCCGGGTTCGAGGACAAAATTTGTCTTTACCTAATGGAACAGACATAGAGTCAGTGTTAATGAAAATCTAACCGTGAGGTTGATTTTTACCCCCCTTGTCCGCGAATTAGCGAAACCTGGCCTAAAGAATGGCGACGATGAAGGTATATCACAATATGTAACAGGTTCGTAATATCTAATTCCTTTTTTTCAGGGGCGAGCGTAGGACAGCATCGAAGATTGCGAACATAGCGTATTGAAAGTAGGTAAACATTTTTTTTCAAATCGAAATAATCGATAAATAGATAATATGAATAATAGATATAGGGATTATCCGGAAAGACCCGTATATCCTACATTCCACCCTGCGATTGAATCATTTCATTTGAAAGCAATCACCGAAATTAAGTTATTAACAGAAGCTGTTGTCTGTATATTGAACAGAACACCGAATAGTTAGCTCTAAGCACCATACGCGCTCAACACACCTGGCGCAGCTGTACGTTCGACTTGCAGAGTGAAAACTTCTTCGCCAAGTGGAATATTGATAAAATATGTATCATCGCTGCTGATAATACATCAGATTTGGTTTAGAAAGAAAATCTCGCGAGGAAAAACGCTCGAAAAATGACGGCTAGTGGACTTGCGCCGAAGCGCGACTCCGAGAACGGCGACGGAGCGTTCGAGAATTCGACGACTGAATTGATGTCGGACAAGGAGACGCTGTTAGGAAAGACCCGTCGTATTCAAGATACGGTATTCAGTTGTTCGTGTTGTTTCTACGTGCCGAAACGTTACGTGATGGTGGCGATGTGTTTTCTGGGCATGTTCGTCATTCACTCGATGAGGGTCAATGTCGCCGTGGCCATTTTGACAATCATAGACGCTGAACCACGAATGAAGACTCACCCGTCCGTCCACCAAACGGTTAGTAATATATTCATGAGCTTTTGATTTTTGCACGAATTCAATCTCAGTTGTTTTCGAAATGTTCGTTCTCATCGCCTTCTTAACTGACCTGATTCAAACTGTCAAATTTCGTCCATTGCCGTTTTACCCATATATCGACTTTGCACAACTTCGGAACTGGATCCTCTGAAGATATCACTCGTCGAATACCACGCGTATAGTTCACATGCATCAGTTTTTCAGATGTTACATTTTGCTTCAGTCCAATATGACGCGCTGTGACCTCGACCTCGCCTGAATCGCATTAGCTTCGTTATTCAGTTCAAATTTTGATATTGACATTTTTGAAAATATTTTACGATCGCGAAGGTAATTATTTGTAGTATCTAAAAATCACCTTTTTCACTGAATGATTATAGAACAACGGGTCCTCGCCCGCGCCAACTTACCCACCCACACCACCCAGCCCCCTCGAGCGCCTTGAAGAGCTGTCCGAAATGCAGGTAATGAGCATGCGTCAGACAGTAAGGTAGTGGGCTAAAGTGGACACTATTCAATCATCAATATATTCAAATATGTATTACTCTTTATTTTACTTTATTTCAATGAAAATATTCCAAGATATTTTAGTCGATTTGTGCCTTTCAATGTTTACAACTATGACACTTCATCATGAGACTCCGTTGCAACCTATCCAAATTAAAATTAAATGATTCTATGGCGTTGATTTCCGTACATGAAATGCCTCTTCGGCGCGTTGTAGGGATTAAATTCTATTTTGCCTAATGTTTTAAGTATGTATGGATAAAGTGAATGGTTGCAAAATTTTGTTGAAAAAAGCAGATTTCTCAATTTCAAACGCAGTTGCTGTACTTCGAGACGAAACTGATATTCTGTTGATGAAATCGAAATCATATTTCGTTGCGAATTTCTGATATAGACGTAACTTAAAATGTACAAAATTGCTAACTATACATTCATCATATTAAGTCAAATGCGCATAATACCGAGTAGTTTTATTTCAAAAATGACTGTTTAGGTGAAAGTTTTTCAAATTCGTGTATATTGCCTGTATATCTTCTTCGCCAACTACTGGCGTATTTCGTTTTTTTAATGAAGTTATCTTTTGATGCTGTGTATTTCACATTTTCCGACGCTTTCACACTCTACTCGATGACTGTTTTCATCGGCAAAAAAATATCGGAAATTATTTTAACATATATCTATCTATATACAGCAAATAATCAGATATTACGTATACATGAACTGGTGCTGGGGAAACATCCGTTTATTATATTCCGTGTATATTTGATACAATTTTGAGAATTAAAATCCGAAATAAAATTCGAACTGTCATAATAGAATATGCATATCGAATAAACTGTCCATATAATATGCCTGAATAATTGCGATGGAATTTCAGTATTACTTTTTTCGATATCGATCCATTATTGTTCGGACGGTATGAAATAGAGGTTTCGCTACTTTACTACTCTATCGTTTGTCTATAGTTGGTAAATCCGGTACAAGCGTTCGTGGAAGAAGACATCAAACAGCACAAAATCGAGGTCTGTTCGACGTATAGATATTCCGCTAATCAAATATTTCTATACATATAGCTCTCAATAATACCGCTCACAGCTGCACAACATGTGCCTTATATTTATACGGGTTGCACTATAGAAAGGATATACTATTTTACAGAAGTCGTGTGCTGATTAGTCATCATAATCCGAGCCTATTAATCCGAATTTATATCAATGTATAATATGTGTAACTTTTCTTCAGCAATTGCATTTCTTACGAACATTTCTCTGACGGTTATATTTCGATTGGTCTTTATCGATTTTGAATCATACAATTAGTGACGTAAACATCAGACGCTGGTTATATAGACTGGAATTTGAATTGAACTCGGGGCTAACTTAATCCATTTAACCCCCGGGTTAAAGTTAATAGGCCTACCAGTCTATAAAACTGGTCCCTGTGCTTTAAGTAATCCTTTAAGAAATTGAGTATTTGCGTGACGATCAAACTTTCATTTGCGTCTCTTCTCTCAAATCTATGTCCTTGTTGTTTAGAAAGAGATGGAAGTGTTAGATCAGTTACCCCGAAATGCCGTTAACCTTTTAATGATTGAACGATGAAACCTTAGGAAAGGTTTTATGTTTACACTTTTTGTGCATAGTTAAAACCGACGCACAATTCCGACGAAAACTTATATCATACCCGTGACGGTGTCGGGGACCAACTTTAAGTCGGAGCACATATTTATTGTAACGAATTCCTATCAAATAAAATGTATCGGTGGTATATATGATTTTGAACGGGTCGATTTTTATCGTGTTTAAACAGATGACATTTTATTTACCTGCTGAATTACTACAAATCATTCTCTATCAAATTCCTCCGTATTAACTAATTATTAGTACGCATTTATTACGAATCTGCGTAATATTGTCGGCGCGAACTTTCGTCATTTAGATGTTGTGTGAAAACCTTTTTATCTTGCCTGTATGCCCGGCCTATTTCAAAATCACGAAATCGATTTTAATACGGCCCAGTTTCTATACTATACTCCGGGTTAACTATATTGGATATCGATCCCCAATTCGCACCTTTCCAGCTGGAAAAAAAAATAAATATGCTATAGTTATTGGTTTTACTAATAATGTTTGTTCTAATGTTGTCTGAAGTGGTTTCCGATGTGTTTCACTTTGTAGCTACCAACTGCGAGATGGACATCGAAAATGGTCGGTTTTCTGCACAGTATATTCTACGTCGGTTTTTTAGTTACTCAAATACCGGGCGGTTTTCTGGCCACGAAGTTACCGGGACATAGGTACGTGCAGTCATTAAAAAAAACCTACACCAGAAAAAAATCAGCATTCCTAGATAGGTTGCATTACATAATGATATAAAATCCCACACCAGATATGTAAAAATCGGTATTCCTGAAAATGACTATCGTAGGATATGGCTGAAACGTTAAACCAACTACTAGCTCAAAGAAACATTTCTAGTTCTAAGATGACATTCCTGACTCTAAGATGTTTCAGTGTCGCTTTTCGCATCCTTTCAATTCTTGTTGGGATTTTATTTCATCTTTTCAACAGCGGACTTAGTGCATCATCAATGATTTGCTTCGAATAATGTTTGATGGATCAAGTATAGACTGAAATATCTTAACTTAGAAAATCGTTTCTAATTTCTGCTTTGCTTACAGGTTATTTGGTGGAAGTATACTAACGTCTTGCGTGCTAAATCTACTGCTTCCGGTTGGAATCGACAAGTTAGGCTACGAGGCTACGTGCGCGATACGACTCGTACAAGGCCTATCGGAGGTAAACATTAGGGGCACTTTATAGGCAGGTTTCGACGGGTCTCTACCGATTCCTCATCTGGCAAGTTCGACACTCTGCCAATTACGAAATAGCATGTAAAATTGATAGAGCGGCCGGTAGGGAGCTAATCCAGAATCGATATTCCGGAATATCGATTCAAACGAAAGCTGCCTTAGAGTCCTCGAAATTGGTGAAGTACCAGTAATTAAACAAATGTTAAACAAATGCACGTTTCAAATTCAAAAAATCTATATAGAAATGTCAGTTAGACCAGATAATGGGAACCCTGCGCAATATCTACACGGTTTTACAAAGATAAAAGGTTACTAATGAACATTGCCTTGTAGTTACCTCCTTTCAAAGCCCAGTGTCGGTGCAAGCCGTTCCCGGTCGTATAAAAAATCTAAAGATTTATGAAAATTCAAAGAATGCGAGAAAATGGAACAAAACCTCGACACATCTGTAGGAAAACAATTCCCTTTGTAAAGAATAGATCAGTTGGATATCCTTTAGAAATCGTGATGAATGAAGAACGTTTTATTTATGAAATTAGTCGATTATTCACGAAATTATCGGAATTCGAACATTCAATATACGCGTCTATGAACCGTTTTCATAACTGCGAATACTAGAACCCGTTGAGCTGTTTAATCACGTGTACCGTCAAATATCGTGATTTGATCGATCAACGGAAATCAGGGAAAACATTTCGATCGTAATCGCCCAAACAGGTGTTACTATTATTGATTAGACGTTGTATATAAAAGAGCTCCAATACGATATGCTTTGTTCACAGTTTTAATTGAGCGTCGAGGAAAAAGTGTATTGGGAAAATCGTGTATTGATATTTTTATCTGCAATGGAAATTACTTAATTAACTGCCTCCCTCGGTTCAATCTTTCAAACTGATTTAAGTGCTTGTAATACAATACGATTTTAAACAGGGCCTGGTATTCCCCGCGTGCTACACGATATTACGTCATTGGGTGATTCCCCCCGAACAGAGCCGACAGGCGGCCTTGGTTCTAACAGGTAAAATCGTTGGTGTTTGTGTGTTGTGGTTTTCGTCCATAGAGGGTTCATAATATGCAAACGAAGTATCAACAATTGGAAATTTCTACATCAAGCAAAAATCTATTGGATCCTTCGTTTGCATCGGATATTTCATTAGAATATAAGAAAATGGCGGTGGCTGGTTTTCAATCAAAATACATTTAAAGTGAAACATTTAGATAACATATGACCACCTTTTCAATCGTACGCTCAATGCAAAGTATCCCATATCACAATATTGAAAGGTTTTCGACAAACGACGGATTTGGTTTCAACCCTTTACCGAATACTGATTCGGTCACAGCTACACAAACAAGTTTGGTATATGCAGTAATATCACCCGGTTACTTAACATACGCCATAACAACTCAAGCTGTCACTTTATCACCAAGTTATCTTTACAGCGATCCGTTCATTTCATTTTTTCTTTTTAATATTCAACAATTTCGAACTGATTGCGATAGATGACGTTCTATACTCATAAATTAATCATCGATATTCAGTATTCCTGAACAAATTCCCGTCGAAAAATGAATGATTAACTTGAGGAAACCTTTTCGGACTAATTTTTCTGTTCGAGTGTGGAGACACGAACAGAGCGTTTCGTCAACTTAACCATCTTCAGATATTACCAAAATAAGCTTCTTTAGGTTCGGGATTAAGTCATTCATACTTCGTTTATTTATACATTGTCCGTCATTTATACTTGTTAATTGTATATTTGTTGAATAAATCTGAAGCCGATCTTATCGATTCAACGCTAATCAGCTGCGTTGTAACGAATCTGTCGGATTCGTTTTTACAATTTTCGATTCCCGATATATTCGCTACATTACAACACTTCGAATGTTAGCATACCACTAAATTCAACCGTTCTTTAAACAAGTAGGGCCTATATCCAAGCCATCATACGGCGATATTTGAACGGGACTAAATAAAGAAATCGGCGACATATGCCGTCAGATTTCAATTCTCCGATAATCAACATTAAATCAACTATATGCGTGTATAGTCAGCGAGCGTATATACGGATTGTATTGGCGCCATTTTTAATAGAAAAATCACTGATGCCTTAGAAACTTAATCAGCCCAATACAACCGTTCAATGCCGTATTATTCGTTGTAGCCAATAATTTGAATATCCAAAATATCATTGAGAGCAGATATTGTTTTGTGATCAATGAATTCTAAAAACCTCTTTCGAATAATCGACGTATTCATTCTGTATTCCGCGTACAAATTCTCCATTTCCTGAATATGATGACTAGCGATTAACCCACACCATACTGTCATAACCAACGAACCTGCAACTGATGATTTCTTATATTCATTTTCTGACGATTTCGAAATTTATCAAAATTAAAAATTCGGAGAAACTCTAAACAATAAGATATCATCAAAACGTTTCTTGTCGTTTACAGTTTCCCCGAAAAATTTATGAAAACGTTAATCTCCTACACCGCGCTATCCGTCGTGTATTCCTATATTTGTGTCTTAATTCTATCATTTCATGCGTTTATTATCAAAAGTGGTGATGTAGTGTGGTGGATGTAACTCTTGACGCTTGTGACAGGCTTGAAGCTTGTGCCAGGCGAATTTATTCGGCGAAACATTCACCAGCGATTGAATTCGGGAGACCAAGGTTAACGCGTCTAGGCGAAATCGGTGTGCGAATGCCTGATTCGCCGATCAAAATTAGATCGCATGATTTAGTATGGGCAAAATTAGCAATCGCTGATTGATATTTCGGCAAATCTAGCTCATTCGATTCGCGCGAATTTATTCGACTGGTAGCATATTTGCATCGCAGTAGAAAATTTCATCAATTTCATGAAATTCGCTTCCTCTGTCACGGGCGAGTTGAACAGGGTGCTGGAATCTTTTTTATGCTTGCTGTATATAAATTTAGGGTGTTGCGTTTCCTTCGTTGTATACGTTACTGAGACACTGGTCAGTCGATGGTGAAGGTAGTGTTATCGCTTCCACAACTGTTACTGGTAAGTAGCGCCCGCCGTCAATTCCTAAACCACGCAGTTGTCCTCCCATTGAAATTCACAACGAAATTAGGGATATTCATCAACGTATTCGTTTGATTAGTAAAAATTCAGGCCATATTCAATATGTGCATATAGCCCGGATTTGATATACATGTGAATTTGATTTTTCTCTTATTCAACATTATTACTTGCTTTGCCGCCTAAAATCAATTACACAAATACAAACCGGAGTGTTGTTTTTATTCGTTTTTCATATTTTTCTCTGTACAAAATTTAAACAGGTGTTTACGCTGGAGCTATAGTTGGCTTTCCTGTATCCGGTCTGCTCACGCACTTCATGGGCTGGCAGTATGTTTTCTATTTCTTCGGTAAGCCATTTCAAAAATTCTGGGGTAAAACCCGTTCATGCTGCCGAAATAATGCGGCGTTGGATTTGAATCAACCGCGTACAATGTTAAATCAATACATTTTCATTGCGGTTGAAATGATTTTTTTTAAAGTGATTTTGACTTAGGTCGCAATTTTGGAACTTAGGCTTTCAATTTACGAAAAAGCCTTCGGTTATTGACATTAAAGACGTTGTCATTGCAGCCGGAATGGGAATAGTCTGGTTTCTTTTATGGTTGATTCTGGCCTACGAAAGACCAGCGTATCATCCATACATCAGCATGGAGGAGAAAAAATACATCGAAAGTAGTCAGGGTGACATGGCGTTCACCTATGAGGTAAGAGAGAAACTTTAGCAAAATATCCATGATATCTAAAGTATGAAATTGAAATATATGTTGTATGTAAGGAGTACGTGGTTTAAGCATTAGTTTTGTTCTGACTTGTGTCATCTGATGAAGTCTTGTCCAAACGTATAAACGGCCTTTAATCTATATTTGACCGATTTGTTAATCCGGGTGTTTAGTTAAATCTATACTCATCAGATTTAGGCACAAATAAGTATATATAATAAACTATATTTGGTAAAATGAATATCTATCTATCATATATACATAATATGTCTAGAATGCCGATGGCCAGGAAGAGGTAAGCTAATGGAATCATTCTTTTTCGAAATAACAACTAAAGATTGATTTTGGAGTGCTTGGAAGTAGTTGGTATTTTCGAATCGATTCTAGATTCGGGTAATTTCCAGGGTCTTTGTTTCGCGGAATCTTTTTTTTTTAATGTTCATCGGTTTCGAGAATAAACTTTTAACTTTGGTCATCGTGCACGCACACATCGACCGGCTTTCCTTCATCTATCGTCATGCGCTGATTTTGACTTAATTTTCTATCACACGAGGGCGCACTTGTGCACCACTACCGAAGAAAATGACGTTTCAAATTACCGAAATTTGCAGTCGTTGAATCATAATTTCGGCGACTAGCTCGAATAATTCATTAATGGGATACCGGCACCACCAGATGGAGCAACGAAACACTGGCTTATTCGTAGTGAAAATCAGTTCTTCTTCGATTGGAAGTTGATATTTTTTAGGCTTCCAATTCCGAAAATTATCAAACAAGTCTTCGAATAGATATGAGATTGACTTTCTCACTCAGTGTATGGTATAGATTTCCCTGAAAATCGAGTTACTGGTGAGAAAGGTCGCGTCGAATTCAATTGAAATGAAGACAGAAATTGAACCGCGGTAAGCGAGTAACCACTAGCGAACCTGGTGGATTATCGCTGAATCCTCGCTTCCCTCAGTAGCGTTGCCGGTATCCCATTCCATCTCTCATAATAATAATCACTCGATTTTCATCCGACAATTTTTCACTTTCAGGATGAACCGATTCCGTGGAAAAAGATTCTAAGTTCGATCGCCGTGGTTTCACTATGCGTGTGTCACTTCTCACGAAATTGGATGTTCTTCCTCTTGCTCACGATGGAACCGGCTTATCTCAACTGTTTCGGTTTCACAATTGCCGAGGTGAATATATAAAGCCTAACGCACGCGAAACAGGGAAATACGGAAACAGAAGACGGAAACATGCGTCGTGTGCGTTTACGAGAAGCGAAAAACATGAGAAGCGAAAAACATGGATTCGGAAAAAAATGGATTCCGAGATCAAACATGTATGTTTCCGTGTTCACGTGTTTCCCAAATCCCTGCGTATAAACTCACGTATATGAAATATGTAAGAAACGAAGTGACGCGACAGAAATTCCCGCATTTATTCGTGTAATTGCGTCTGATAACTGATAATGATTTTCAAATAATCGAGTTACCTTCCATGAATGATTGCAAATTTCAGAATGGCATTCTTTCGTCACTGCCGCATGTGCTGATGGTTATATTATCCGGGATAAGCGGTCATTTGGCCGACTGGGCTATCAGGCATCCGAGATTTACGAAAACTCAAGTCAGAAAGATTTTCACGTGTGTCGGTAAGGAAACAAAAATGTTCTAATGAAAAACAAATTAATGTGATGATTAATTACATTGTTAAAAATACGACGTTCTTATTGAAGGTTTCGGGATGGAATCGCTTTGCAGTTTTATCCTGGTTTTCATGAATACTGGCGCAACCGCCATGACATTCTTGACGATAGGAGTCGGTTTTAGCGGATTTGCGACAGCGGGTAAAACAAAACAAAAAGACCTCGGCTCGGTTTTATAGACTGGTATTACCTTTAGCTCTGGGGTTAACTCAATTGATAATGAATTGAGTTAGCCCCAATGTTGAAGGTAATACCAGTATATAAAACCGGCCTATGAGGAATTAACTTCCTGATTCGAATAGTTTCATGGTTTAAAAAAACGTGACCGTGTATTTGCTTTTAGGTTGGCAGATCTCGCATTTAGATATCGCACCGAGGTACGCCAGTGTCCTGGTCGGTATGTCGACGACAATGGGAACGGTCGGAGGAATTCTTAGTCCGCTTATTGTCGGCTTTATCACTCACGATCAAGTAAGCGAAACGGGGATAGATGCGCTGATATGGCTGCGTATCTTGGGTTTTTGATAGGCATAGTTGACCACTTTGAAAGTTAAGCAATAGGGAAACGCAACACCATTAGTCAACCGACCATCAATCAATTTTCAGCTAGATTTTCAGACTCCCGAATCCATTCATTATCGAAGAACCGACCAAATATACATCAAACTCAATTTACTACTCAGATATTTCGTATAAATTTCATTATAATCGATTCATTCGATTTTAAATGTAGAGGAAATTGAACGCGGAAGACCCGAGTAACTACTAGCGAGCCTGGCGGATCCTCACTTGCCATAAGTGGAATCATCGATTGCAACAGTAGCATTTAATTTTCTCCACTATACTAGACTGAGTCCTAAAGATTTGTTTTCGTAATTTCAGTCGCTGCACAGTTGGCAAATGTCATTTATTCTAACTGGTGGAGTACTAGCATTTGGAGTTGTATTTTACGCAATATTTGGAACAGGTAGGTTTTATATGTCAAACGATTGAATTTCTCGACGACAGCCTCACTACTCGCCCCGCATTCATATAGCTGCACTTTATCGTTCGATCTGATTTCTTCTAACAAGCAGATGTTTCTAAAATTTCTGTTTTGTGCACATGTTTACGTTCGTGCTTTCAGCTGACAGGCAACCTTGGGCCGATCCAATATCCGGAGTGCAGCTCAAACCGGTCAAACCAGATTCGGACAAACAACCCTACCAAGCGTTGCCGATGCAGACCCAGGGACTCGGGCCAAACGGAACCGCGGACGATGCGAAAACATACGGTACTATGGAAAGCACAGACAACGCGCTGGAAGAATCGATCGACGAAAAACTGCGCAAGCGAAACGGAGGAAAGACCAGTTAAATATAGGCACCAAAACTATTGCCGTTATAAGGACGTTATACATGGCAATAATACCTCAAATACAAACAATGCTCTTGTACGATATAAAAAAACAGTTTGAGTCAGCTTTCATCTAAAACTGCAGAAAACTCAAATATGTTCGTATGAATGATACTTGCGAAAATGGATCTCAGGATGACGTCACTCGTTGTCCCGTAAACGATTTCAGTTTATCGATTTCTGATCACGATAAAATGGAGAAACATTTGTGAATGCTACGCCACCTAGATGAACGCTATGTAGGACAGTAACTAGGCTCAACTCTACGGCACGTTTTGATTTTAGATAACGAATAAATGATCTGTTACTATTCTCGCATTGATGTGGAAAACACGAAAGGAAGTATACGGCGTGGTCACTGGATATTAAATGTACCTTAAGATTGTTAAGAGAAGTAGATTTAACGATTTCAGTTAGGGCTGGGGATGATATATAATATATATTTCACTCATATCTAAAAGACACGACTGTTCGTATTATACGTCGAACACGTAAATATATATTTGTATATGTATGTGCATCACTTGGGGAAAAGAAGCGGAATCAAGTGCATATCTGTGATATCATTGTTACGAGACGAATTTGAATCACGCTCGGTGTTCAAACATTTTATCAGACGAATTTGCGATAAATTGCGTAATCGCAGTCGTCGACATATAAATGTCTGTAGAATAAAGAGGTCGTGCATGTTATGTGATAGTTTTTTTGCCAATCGGTGCTGGAAACTTGCCATATTAAATACATAACAATGAAAAATCGTCGGGGAGATATCGAAACTTCGAGGGTCTTGTCATGAATGACCTTTTTGAGTGTGTTTGCCGATCAAAAAACGTCGTATACGTAATGTAACAGTTTCGCGAATACATGACTCACCATACTTCATAACCGTCGTAACGACCAAAGAAAAAAAGGTTATTTCAAAAAGTTTCAAAAGTTATTTTTAAAAGCTTTTTAAATCACTTATTGCGTTTGACACAAAATATGGCGTAGTCAAGCAAATAAAACCCATTTCTGCATGACCTCTATACTTGAAGTCTGCATGTGTTCACAATAATTCACATGTATTCCATTATTTTACCGATTCCCAGTTTTGTTCCGTTGGGCGAAATAACGCTCAGTCAATTCGTAAAATTCGTAGGCCTCGTATAAACTATGTACGAGTGGTTGCACGTTTAGCCACCGCGATCAAATCACTCAAATTAGTCGAATGTCGATGGTTAAAAATCAAGCGATAAAAAGTATTCTGTGGTAATGTATTACATATACGTATAACGAATACTAAAATGAAGACATGTGATATAATCGAGAATTCGTTCTCGGTAATCCCGTCGGTGTATACACCGAGTTCAACGGGTTGCCGGTTAAATCTGGCGTTAAATCATTCTTGAAAAGACCGCGATTGAATTAAGCATATAGAATTTGAATTTTAAGTTAAGACTGGTCAATAAAAGAAATCCCTGAACTGAATGTCATTAATCGAATAGGAATTTGCGCGTGAACAAGTGTCCCGAATTGGTGATACCGGTAATGGTTTATGTTATTTATGTTACGTTGTTATGATTATTATGATTAAGTCAATAAATCTTTATACGAATTATAACGGAAAATATGGCGTTTTTTTATTAAGATCTTAAGATATATTTGACGAAAGGAAACAAGCTAGTTTAATCTATCAAAACACTAATAATACGTTGATTCAGTAAAGCAAAGTGGCATTTAAAATATCAGCCCGAGTCGGGCGACTACATGTCCCGGATCTGAAGTCCAGTTTCGGGCCGGATCCGGCTTTTAGTAAAACAATCAGGGAAGATAATTCTAAAAGGTCGTTGAATATTGAAATTTTCAGTTGTATTGAATACTTTTACCCGCTGTCGGAAATCCGCTAAAACCGACTCCTAACGTCAAGAATGTCATGGCGGTTGCACCAGTATTCATGAAAACCGGGATAAAACTGCTAAGCGATAGTAACTCCACAAATGTAATAATGCAATGTAGTTTTTATGTCCATTAGAACTTTTCTGTTCCTGTACCATTAAATTAGGGAAAAGGATACTGCGTCGGAATTTTAGATGCGCGTTTATTAAATATGATCTATCTATTTGGCAATTTGAGCATTGGATCGCTGATTCGTCCATACATAATTGGTGATGATTATCGATATTTCCTAATGCAGCAAACGGGGCGATGTCGACGACTAAACCACCAAAGTGCGATGAAAAACTAACGATTACAGATCAGTTCATACAGCGAGTCGCATTTCTGCCCGCATTGATAGCGTTTGGTATTTTCTTTAACACACTCAGTATTGTGATTCTAAAACGACAGTCGTCGCAGCACAGGTCAATTTTTCTCCTAAGAGCTTTAGCCGTTGCTGATATTTCATTTCTCATTGTCAAATTCTTTCGTGAATTCCTGCGTCCGTTGCTGGATGTAACGGTTTATGGCGTTGCGCTTCAGAGATTCTTAAAGTTTATCTATCACGATGGAAGATATGCGGGATTTTACATGATCTATTTTGTTATGTTTCTCTTCAATCGGTCGGCAAAATTAACGAGAAATTGGATAACGGTACTGATAGCAGCTGAACGGGCAGTAAGTCTTGGTTTCCCGCTGTTTGCGCAGGCTCATGTCACCAAACAACGCTTACTTTTATGTGTCTGCGTGCAATACATTTTCTTCGCTTGTTTCGGTCTTAGTTACTTCATGTATGTAGGGCATTCATATTATTGGTTGGATGTGTGTACAGGACTTTATATTCCTGCATTGAAGAAAAGAATACTTAATCCAATTGAAGGCCGTCTTTTATATTACGTAGAATGGGTATTAACATCGATTTTCACGAATCTGCTACCGATTTTATTCCTGATAATCCTCAACGTGATTCTCATAATTTTGCTGAAACAAATTGGTAAACAAAGAGAGAATCTCGGCACCCAACAATCGAAGTTCAGCAATCTCGATAAAAAAGCTACGAGAATGGCGCTCGCTATCGTGGTATTGTTCATAGTTTTAGAGTTTGCTACGTCGCTTAAAAGTTATTTAGATATGCTAGTAAAATTATGTGGTATGCCGAGCCCGAGTAAAGAAGTTAGGAATGTTATTTCACGTATATCGGGTATAGGGTCTGACGTGTTGACTCCTTTAGATTCAAGCGTTAATTATTTCGTATATTGCCTGACCAACGATAGATTCAGGCACGATGCGATAAAATTGTTTAAAAATTTTGGAAGTAAGTGTCGCTGTAGTTGTAAGATAAAAGCGTTGTAAAAAGCAATCAGAACAACCACGATTCTTGGTGTGTACTCGGAAAACGTATATTTTGGTAAAAGATATAGGCTAAAAATAAAGTCATTGTTACGGGTTCCAGAACAACGGCTAGATACTAAAGACTAAGAGTGTTGTAGTAGGTAAACAAGTAGAATTTTTATGAATACTACTTATTACTACTTGACCCGCCCGGTCGGTTTATATTTCAATCATAAAAAGAAAATGGTATTAACTCTAGGTCCGGCCGGCAGCATTATATGTCTACGGTGTTGCGTTAATTTATCGGTACCCGGCCCGGGAAATAAGGAATTATTTTTGGCCTTATACTTATACTATTTTCTCGAAGTCTCCATCGGACTTCATATTGGCTATAAATGATTTGATGTCGAACGGTTTTTTTCACGATTTCGCGGACGGAAAACAATAACTTGTATTCGGGTTTATCGTAATACGTGTGGTGAAATGCGTGATTTGACATCACTTCCGGTCCCTGTGGCTTATTCTTGAAATTGTCGCGTTTCAACATTTCACAAGTTTTACCTCGAGGTGTTGAAGGGGGTCCGGGGTTTTTTACATCCGTTTTTGAAGCTCAATAAAGCAAAAGTGTCAAAATCAGGAATGAATCGACTGTATGGCGCGAAATAGACTGCATCGCAAAACGATACGGTTATGTTGCCCTCAAAACCCACGGATTTCACATATATATGTAACTGAAACCTCATCAATATGAATGGACCAGTTTTACTAACAACATCACTTTTGCTTGTTGCTTTATCCGCTCTGGGAAGAAATTCGATTATTTTCCGTAGATATTTATGTTTTGGCGTAGACGTCATTGACGCGTTTAAAGTCGATGGTCGCGGTCGACCCCAATAAACGATGCTGTGAACGGGATGATCTTAAGGTATCATCGCCGTGTGGGTGTTCAGCAAATGATCGAATGGTCGGAAGGCTTCAATATCTAAATCAACGTACAATCCACCGAACGTATAGAGTATAAAATACCGAATCGCGTCGGCTCTGTGAATTCCATATTTATAATTTTTGTACATCGGATAATACGCAGGAAATCTGCGTTTAACGAACTCGTCGGCGATGCTATCGGTCCACAACCAATATTCCCAATGTGCTGTTTAGACCAGACCTAGTTACAAGATGCAAAAGGCGTTATTTAGACCGAACTTTTAGTGCGTCGGTTATTTGCTCTAAAGATAAATTTCCAAACTATTCAATATCTGATGCGCCCACATCCGTTTTATAGTTTTTAACTTATCAGTTAGTCGACTATTTACGAACTGAAGTGTCTGTTAGTCGGGACAATACCTCCTCCTTCACAGGCTCGATTCAATATTCTGCTAGAAATCTCTCTCAGAAAATGAATACACCCAAAATGACGTTAAGATAAATCTTAATCTGCAAGAAAAAAACTAGCCGAAGATTGCGATGATATTTTTTTTCCATATTACATGCGAATTTGTGATGTTTTTTCTAAAAATGTATCTTTGAGCGTGGAACTATTCCATGCTGTACTGGACTTGAACCGAGCTGATAACTGAACGCACTAAATGTCTAAATAACGCCTTTCGCAGCTTGTTACTAGGTCTGGTCGAAACAGCGACCTTTCTCGCTGTAACGGGTTTTGAATTATCAAGCTAGTGTGAAAAAAGGACATCAAAGCGAAACGTCAGATCGCTGATTATCATAATAGGAGGCTCCAAGTTGATGATTTAACCAATCAAAAGAGCGCACGCCGATAACAACAGAACAATATCGCAGAGGACAAGTATGTCAAAACTTAAAACATCTGGGGCCGGTTCCATAGTCAAGGCTTAGACTTGAGACTAGTCTAAGACTATTTGAGTTATATAGCTAATCTAACAGCTTAAGACCAGTCATCATCATCGTCATCATTTCCGGTATCCATATTGGTTAAGGCAAGTATTTCATCCATCTATCTCATTTGCATACGGTGAAATAATCTTTCGCTGAAATCATTACGATATTTATCGGATTTTTATTTCAAATCTTATAGCACATCATATTGGTATTAGATCACGTGAATCATGCGTACCCGTCTCAAAACAATTGGAATGGCCTGTGTCATCCTCGCGATGTTTTTGCTGTGGCGTCGTTACGTTTCAATATCACATTACGTGAATGTACCTGATAGATTCACTGACCCCGACAAGGAGTATGCGCCTGGTGGGTTCACTGATGTCGTTGCAAATTCATTGAAACAGGATATGAGGAACAGACCGAAATCATCGTCGCATCGTTACAGTACCGTTCATCAAAACATGAAGGTACCTGTTGTATACAATGATATCGTTGCCAATTCATTGGAACAGTTGGACCTAAGTGATAGTAAATGCGGTCGCGTACCTAAAAGAATACACCAAACGTGGAAAACCGAAAATATCCCGATTTCGTTTAAAAAATATATCACATCTTGGGTTAAACTTCACCCCGATTGGGAATATTGGTTGTGGACCGATAGCATCGCCGACGAGTTCGTTAAACGCAGATTTCCTGCGTATTATCCGATGTACAAAAATTATGGACAGGGAATTCACAGAGCCGACGCGATTCGGTATTTTATACTCTATACGTTCGGTGGACTGTACGCTGATTTAGATATGGAGGCCTTCCGACCATTCGATCATTTGCTGAACACCCACACGGCGATGATACCCGAAGATCATCCGGCCCATAGCGTCGTTAATTGGGGTCGACCGCGAATGACGACTTTAAACGCGTTAATGACGTCAACGCCAAAACATAAATATCTACGGAAAATAATCGAATTTCTTCCCAGAGCGAATAAAGCAACAAGCAAAAGTGATGTTGTTCGTAAAACCGGTCCATTCATGACTGATGCGGTTTTAGTTGCGTATGAGAAATCTGTGGGTGTTGAGGGCAACAGAACCGTGTCGTTATGCGATGCAGTCTATTTTGCGCCATACAGTCGATTCATTCCTGACTTTGACACAAATGCTTTACAGAGCATGAAAAACGGATGTAAAAACCCCGGACCCCCTTCAACACCTCGAGGTAAAACTTGCGAAATGTTGAAACGCGACAATTTCAAGAATAAGCCACAGGGACTGGAAGTGATGTCAAATCACGCATTCCATCACACGTATTACGATAAACCCGAATACAAGTTATTGTTTACTGTTCGCGAAATCGTGAAAAAACCGTTCGACATCAAAACATTGTTAGCAAATATGAAGCCCGATAGAGAGTTCGAGAAATTAGTTTGAGTTCACATGTAATTTAAGATGGGGACATCGAGCGAGTTTAACTGCATTCTTCTGATCCCGGTTTCAAGTTTTAATTCATTTTCAGACTATATTCTTCTACAATGTACCCATTTTTCAAACAGAAAAAATTAAAGCATCTTAAAACAGAACATACGTTATTCACAACTTTTCTATTTACAATTTATACGTACTCTTGGAGGGATTTATATACATGTAATTTGTTTCTTTGTGATTATGAACAGGCCTTTATTGGCAAAGCTAGTTCATTTGTCAAGTCAATACTAACTGAATGTAAAATGGAATATTTTTATGAGAACATGCAGTTATCTATTCTAAATACCTATCAAATCATTAAGGTTTTGAATGATATTTGAGCAATTTTATATAGGAACTATGCTATATCGTGGTCAGTTCCTCTGCAACCAAAACTCCGTAATTATACCTCACTTAAGCCAAAATTTGGAACAGAAGATTTTTATATCGCTCTCATGTCGCATTGTTGCAAATTTAAAAAATGATTTTTACATAACTAAAAACTAGAGATTCACGCGGTTTGATTGTTGCTGAAACTGTCAAAATCCATCCATAGACAGAAGAAATATGATACAACACACATCACGGATAGTTTTTTAAAAAAAGAGAAAAAAATGACCCAACAATACGGGACATAAGTACTCTAACAAAATGGCGGCTAGCAACTGTAAAATGGTTTATTTGCAGAGAATGTATGATCGAAAGCTTTGGCTTTGGAGAAAATCCAGAATTAAGAGCAACGGCTACCTAACGAAACCTTTCACTTTAGAAAGAGGCGTAAGACAAAGATGTCCTATGAGCGCAATACTCTAAATAATAGCAGCAGAACCACTCGCAATCAAAATACGCGAAAACAACGAAAAGGGAAATTACTGTTTTTCAATCAATCAGACAGTGCAGCATTTCTCTTGATTTAACTGTTGTAGATTTTACACTGACTGATCAGTAGATACATGTATCTAACATTGTGTGCAGATACCACTTGTATTACTTCAGTGATTTGTTCTCATATCATCCGTCCGTCTAACGAAAACATCGTATCATTTCAACTCGCCTAACCACCCTACCCGACCCTCCCTCACCCAATCCCTTCCGCCCTCCCCCACCCCTTCCCTCCCATCCTCCCACACGTCTTCCCGGTCAAACCAGTGGACACAATGACCACATATACGTCATAATGTCCCGAATTACAACGTCGATGTTGATTGAGGTTAGGTTTTTTTCTTATTTTAGAATTCTACGTATATATATTCAAAGAATTTCTTCTCTTAAAAACCAGGCTGTTTTTCAACTAAATCGTTAGTTTTGATCTTAAAATAGGGATTGTCCCTGTTATTTATTTGGTTGGTAAATTTCATTTGATTTTTTGATTGAGTGTCCCTTACAAACCCACCACACCTGCCGGGGTCTAACTGCAGTTTGGAGTGAAGTCAATCTTAAGAATCAGCAGAACATGGCGTCACAGGCCCCGGGGCTTGTCACGCCATATCTGACATGGCGTCACAAGCCCGAGTGAAAATGTGAATTCTAATGTGAATACTTGACCAACCAAACATTGTTTCAGGTATAAAACCCACCCGTCAAAGCTTTGAACACGTTTCATGTATCTGCCGGTCAATGATTCGATGAGAGATTTCAAATTCGTACCAGACACGATATCCATAATGACGTTATTCATCAACTGATCCGATGATTTCAATCGTAAATTCACCCAACTCGAAACCACGGATACGCGTCCTCAACGACAGCCGGCCCTTTTTTAAACAGCTAGTACACCGGCGAAACTAGGCTTATTCACACCATGAATCTCTAGATGAAAAAAAAAGATAGATTCATCATTCGATTGAAACAGAAATAAATAACTTTACAAAATCTAACCTATTTCATCAAGGTAGGTCTAATTTCAGCCTACTGATTAGTAAATTGGCCTATGACATACCGGTGCTGTAAGAAAGAATCGCGCAAAATGAAATATAACAAGACATTTAGATCAGAGATCGACATTTAGACTTTGGTGTGTGTCTATGCGCAAACAAATACAAGGCTATTTTAAACACCTGTTAGATAAATCAGGTTACTGAATATAGGTCATTATCTGATTGCCCCAGTGACGAGTCCACAGTTTGGACCGAGAGGACTGCTGGGTGAGCACATTGATTGTGAGTTCCCACAGAACTGTAATGTGACTCAGATTTAGCAGGCATATTACCCGACATATCATTTGGATTTTCCATTTCCAAGATAAAGTGAAAATAACTATAGACTATAGTCTGAATACCCGCCGCCAACAATGGGTTCTCCCACATCTAGTCCGAATACCAGTCGTAGTCACAATTGGACGGTAGTCAGTAACCTGTCTGTGGTTTAGTTTCACGATCGGATATTTTCACTAAACACATGAGCTCATCCGATAATAAAAGCTTACTACCAACGATTAGGTAACTAACAGAGAACGGCGGCTAGATACTACTAGACTACCCCATATCTGGACTTGTAAAAAATCTTATTTTTTATACAGGAATAGTGGGGTTGGTCAGTGATATTGGTTTTATTCAGAAAGTGTGGAGAATAGTTAGAGAAAAATAGAGCGGGATCGAGCGAGACTCGAACCCGGGCCAGTGAATTACTAGCGCAGCATCATACCACTAGACCACCGAGCTCGCTGCCAACACAAATGTAAATTCATATTCGATTTTATTGTGCAAACTTTCAGGAAACTACTTCGAAATGACTAATTAATCCCGTTAGATCATTGAAATCGTATTCTACGTGGGTCTTATCATAAGGATTGTATTTTAAACTACCAAAACCGTCGCGGATATATTCCTCAGAAAGTATGCGCAATAAAATTGAATTTGAATTTTATTTGTATCTTGCCGATTAGCTTTCCGTTTTTCTGCAAATTTTACTCTCCCAAACGCAGAATACGTTCATTTGATGAATAAATTCTTGTTATGAACAAAATATAAGATGTTGTGCTTTGATTGATGTATCGTTTGTTGGATTTAGACGCTGAAATCACCACAAGCTCTTCACTTGAAGTTGAAAGGTAGAGGATTTTTGCTGCCATAGCAGTATAGCAGGATTTTTTAGGGTTTCCGTCGCATTTAATCGCGATTTTGAGTGGTGAAACGTTATCAAATGGCCTCCAAGTAGTCAAATTTAGAAAATATAGGATGTTTTGAACAATTTAAAACAGATTTCATCGAAATCCATTGGAAATTTGAGGAGTTACAGCAGTTTTAAAT
This sequence comes from Tubulanus polymorphus, assembly GCF_964204645.1. Lineage (NCBI taxonomy): Eukaryota > Metazoa > Nemertea > Palaeonemertea > Tubulaniformes > Tubulanidae > Tubulanus > Tubulanus polymorphus. The sequence goes on along the minus strand of NC_134035.1, from coordinate 10,554,557 downwards.
CGAAGTGTCTGTATAGGAGTTTCCACCCTTTTCTTTTTGTATATATAGATAGTACCAGGGATACTGGATGATCTAAGCTACAGTTCACCCCCAAACTTCAAATACGGGCCCCTCTATTTAAGCCATTAATTGTGGACTGAAGTGAATAGCAAGTATATTTTTGAAGCGTTACTTTTTTCAACTGTGTTTTGTTCCTTGTCATCCCGCCTAACGTTGACCCAGTATAAGCCCATCCGATTATAAAAAGCTTACCACCAACGATTAGGTAACTAACTACCTATACAACTGTGCATTAAAAAAAAATTCATTGGTCAAAGTGCAGATCCGCACCTCTCGTGATTGACGCAATCTGCTGAATGACAGAATCCAGGATAAAATCTTTCTTGTGAAGATATCTTAAATTAACCAATGGCAATAATGTACTGAATTGCTGAATTTTGAATCTGAAACATTGATATTTAATGTAATTGATTGAACCGTTTACGCGGAGAGGTGCGGATCTGCACTTTTTCCAGTTCATTTATAAGTAAATCTATGGGAAATAATGAATGCGCTATTTTCCGAAAGTTTAGCATCTGAGGAAGCGTTTATCCGAGCCGACAGGCGCTGTACGCGTGATACAACTCAACTCTGACATCCCCAGACGATTCTATTACAAATAAGGGGTGATGAATATTCCTTATCTTAATTTCTTCTTTATTTTGAAATCCTTCTCGCGAATAAACGATTAAACCCCTTTAATCTAAAGTAATTATCTTTTGCAATCAAAGATATATCTTGAAATTTTATTCTGCTATGAAATTTGAGAGTATTAGGCCTTCTACAGTATCCTATCTACCCTCTGATAATAATAGAGTACGCTGGCACCTAGATAAATGCCAGTTTGTGACCTAGATAAATCAGCTGAATCGAGCTGGATTCAATAATAATAGAACTGAGTAAAGTACTGTACAGAGAATAGCTGTTCATCAACCAGAAAGCTCGTGTACGTTACAGTATATTGAATTCAGGTAAGACGCGCTTGGTTGATCTTTATTTAACGCTTATCCGACTCTGAAAAGGCTGAAATTTAACGCTAAATTATTGCAGACAAAATCGAGAGTCTGTCCTTTTTTCCGTGGTCATTTTTTCCTCGGCCATTTTTTCCTAGGCAAATACCTAGGCCATTTTTCCTACATTTCCGTGCATGATATGAGGCATTCGACCCACGAATGTTCAAAGCCACCGCAAATGGTACAGCAGTGGTCTGGCTGCCCAGAATAGTAGGCTCTGATCTGATGAGCACCAATATCCCGTATCGATTCGAAGGTAAAGTCAGATGTCTCGGAATTGGGGCCTTTTAGTTTTACGCAATTTCGACAACACGTTTCAGTCCGTCTTTAAACATGGACCTACATGTACCTACATTCGGATGGTAGGACCCTGTTAGAATGTCTATGTATGGCTTCAGGATCTTGTCGTGGGGGCAGTTTACCGGCACCCCATCCACACGCACGATCGTTGGAGACGGAGTTTCTAATGGTGACATAAATTTTATGGTCGCGTCTTGAAAAGATATCTGATGTTTCTTCAGTATTTTATATTTGTCTGCTGCGTTGCAGAATACTCCATGTTATTATAGTTAAAATCGATTATCTTCTCGATACACTGACGAGAAGTTGCATCATTTGTCAGAATTTCACACATCGCAGCTAAATCGAGTTTTTTTAGTTGGATCCGAATTTTGGGTACCAGTAAGAAATTTTTCAAAATCTTCTGCAGTCGCCGAATCATACCAAAAGGTTTTTGCGTTCTGTAGTAACTCCATTGTAGTTCGTAAATCGTTGTATGTTCCCTAAAGAAAATGAGTCCAAGAGCGCTCCGCTCCGAAAGTACATCTGTTTACGGTCCGAGTTCGCGACTAGAGGTGCCAGTATTATCCCTATAACGCTTTGAACCAGCCACTCTCCCCATACTGGGTGAGCCAATTTCTAAAGCAGATCTATGATCCATGAATAGAGGGACATTTCGAGAAAGGGTTAGATATTCTCCAGGCCTTTGGAAAGAAACATTAATGCTTGAGTTGGAAAAGTAATTGGTATTTCTTTAGGCTGATGTTTAAAGAGCCCTTCACGATCCAAGAGGGGCACCCTGACTCCCTTTGTAATCCACCTAACCCAGCCTTGCAACCCTTGCCATAGATTTTTCTTTTGGTCCGTTGATGCATACGCTGAAACGATTTCAGCTGTAATCTGATGGTTTAGCGCACTGAAATAGAATAGAGTCAATGATAAAAGCCCAGGTGCTGTAAGATAAACACTTCCCGTAGAAATCTTTATCATTTATTGAATGAGATCATATTTATACATCTATTCAGCGTATATATCGGTTGACTTCTATGTACAGAGAATTGGCTTTTATTCTATGCTTTCAGAGACGCTATTGAGTAGATGCGGGAGATGATTAATTGATTTATGAAAAGATAATCCTCTTAGGTTAGGGCTAGAACGGTCACCTATACGTTCATTTCCATCCATCCCCTTCCTGGACAACGTCTATGCCCAGGCTGAGATGCATGGTAGGTTCTACTTGACACGTGTGAGGCCGACTGCTGACCGGACCCAAGCGCCAGTAAGCCGATGACCAACCACCACTGATTACCAGTGACCAGTCGAAGTCAGGGTAGAGATGAAGCTAGATGTAGGCCTAACAAGTCTAGTGGACTCCCGAATTGCTCTGGTGGCTGCAGAATTCGATGCTGATACTCTTTGAGCTACAATGTAGAATGGAGACAAGGCATTCTCTAGTTCATTAGATATTGTTCTCAGGGCTTGAAATGGTATGTGCGGTGAATTTGGCTGTTTTTAGACCCCCATCCGTAGTACATTTTGAATAACACCCTCAACCAACGAATTGCATGATATTATGCTTACATTGTTGACCGTGCTAATGCAGAGATGATTGCTAGAATTTTCATGCCATTTAGTCGCATGTACATGTTATCAAAATTCAAATTTGTTTCACTCTTTTGTTTCCTAGATTTTATGAAATTACTATATTTTCATGCCTGACTTAAATAAGATTGTATTCATTATAATAATGTACTTTGTATATATATCTAAGCATACCATTTATATTTGTTATCTAATAATAAAGGCACAATTGTATTTAAAGAATTAGTTTTTTAGAGACGACAAGATGTGTTCTAAATTTGTGCATTTACCATGAAATGAAATAAAACAATTTATTGTTTTCATTCTATCAGCTATGTCTGCTTTTATGGAAACGCAAATGGTGATAGAACTAGGGTTATCAATCAAGAAAATGTTTGAAGCTAGATGTTTGATCATTTTATAATCAATTCTGCCATTATTTTTCCCTAATTTTCTTAGGGTATGAAATTGTTTTCTATGTATTATGATTGTTATACAAGTTTATTTCTTCACTAAAAATGAAATGAGAAACAAGTTTTCCCTTTTGCGGAGTTTGAACTTCGCCGAATACAATGAATATTGAATTAAATTCGATGCAAAGTATGATAGATTTGCCATTGCGATGGAAGGACGATCCGACTGAGAAAATAGATACGACGTAGTGATATATCGGGGGTTGACTGTATTTGTGTTGTTTTGCTGCCAGCGGTAATTCGTCCTTTGAAGACTAAATTACCCTAAGGTATGGGAAGATTCTCCAGGCTGGACTGGACATACTGCATCTTTTTGCGCCATGATGGGCCTTGACATTTTAGAATTAACAATACGTATGGTTACACAACGCTATCATTTCATCCGTGCGAACACACCCTACACAACAAGCCGTACAAGCGCCTACATGAATCCAGCGTCTAGGTTTTGATGGGTATGAAATACATGTACATGTATGACAAAATAAAAAAGAACGAAACGGAAACATATTTGTTTACTAAAAAGTATGTATTTCGTCAATCAAAGAAGCAGTCTTTTAATATTCATTTATGGATATAAGATATTAGTCCTAACAGGTAACGGAAAAAGCATATTCTAAACCACGAATTCACCAACGTCCTAAAGCGTTTTGCATTGAGAAATTTCGCTGTAGCGGCGAAAATGCCCCGTCAATGATTTCAGTAATCGAGGTTTCGACGATTCGGACGGTGGAGTTCAAACACCCATCCGACCTATCGATGTGCAGAGTGCATACATACGAATGTGCGTGCGTGCGTGCGCGTGTTTTTGACCAAAAAATTTAGACCATAAAAACTGGCACTGCACGACGCGCCCTCAGCGCCGCGCACCGCCGCCCGTTCCTCCGAGTGCGTAACATGATTTCCCTAATTTCAATGAACTGGAATAGATAAAGCTGTAGCCTAAACCGGAACTTTTATGAACTTGTTTTGCATGATCTCGACGCCTTTCAGTCAATCATTTGTGTTACTAATCGGGTTTTTTTATCCTAGGATGGTGCTTGGACAGCTTAAGCATGCTCAACTCAAGATTTTCGGATTGGCCAGCTTTATCCTCGCTATTTTGTTTTTGGTGTTAAGCGAGAACGCGCTGAGCGGCCTGAAAGCATCATTTCGTCGTTACTGTTCAATATCACAACACAACATGAAGGTTCCCGTTGTATACAATGATATCGTTGCCAATGTATTGGAACAGTTGGACGTTAGCGATAGTAACTGCGGTCAAGTGCCTAAAAGAATACACCAGACGTGGAAAACTGAAAATATCCCGATTTCGTTCAGAAGACATATCACGTCTTGGGTGAAACTTCACCCCGAATGGGAATATTGGTTGTGGACCGATAGCATCGCCGACGAGTTCGTTAAACGCAGATTTCCTGCGTATTATCCGATGTACAAAAATTATGAATATGGAATTCAGAGAGCCGACGCGATTCGGTATTTCATACTATACACGTTTGGTGGACTGTACGCTGATTTAGATATGGAAGCCTTGCGACCATTCGATCATTTGCTGAACACCCACACGGCGATGATACCCGAAGATCATCCCGTTCACAGCGTCGTTAATTGGAATCTGTCGCGACCATCGACTTTAAACGCGTTAATGACGTCAACGCCAAAACATAAATATCAACGAAGAATTATCGAATTTCTACCGACAGCGAATAAGGCGACATATAAAAGGGATGTTGTTTATAAGACTGGTCCATTCATGACTGATGCGGTTTTAGTTACGTATGAGAAATCCGTGAGAGATGATGACAACAGGATCGTGTCGCTATGCGATGCAGTCTATTTTGCGTCATACCGTAGATTTATCCCCGACTTCGACCCAAATGGTGTAAAAACCTTCAAATACGAATGTGAAAACCAGGAACCCCCTGGAACACCTGGAGGTAAAATTTGTGAAATGCTGAAACGCGACAATTTCAAGAATAAGCCACACGGACCGGAAGTGATGTCGAATCACACATTCCATCACACGTATTACGATAAACCCGAATACAAGCTTTTGTTTTCCGTTCGCGAAATCGTGAAAAAACCGTTCGACATCAAAACATTAATAGCAAATATGAAACCTGATAGAGACTTCGAGAAATTAGTTTCAGTTGATGTTAACTTCAGTGTGCACTGGCATGATTAACTAACTATTCTCTGAGCCTGGCGATTTTACTCATGGATTTGCCCTGCCACGAATTGGGCTTCAGCATTGCGGTTATAGTTCAAGTAATCAATAGTACAATATATCACCTCCCGATAAATCGCCATCCCGCCTAACTCTGTATTTATCATGGAACTAGTCAAAATGGATCTCCATTAAACCGCCTTACTTTCTATACGGCAAAGATCCTAATCACCAATGTAGGCGGTATACCAGGGGTTGACTGTAGCCGTCAAGTTGGTCAACGGATTACATGTGGACCAACTCCAAGACTACACAATATTAAATTTGATAATCGGTATTAGCGACAATCAATCTCGTTTGCAATGATCATCAAATTGGAGATTTGCATGTTTTACTAGTCTTCGTAACATATATGCTACACCCAGATCTCGATATATGCCAAGATCCGTACACCCATGCACCAAGAAATTCGCGACGAATTTAATGGAAAACATGACTGCAGTGAACTGATGTAAATCTCAGTGTAGAGTTAACAAATAAAACTCACAATTACTTCTGTAAAAACAGTTTATTGGCTTACAATTTCGAGGTTCAAACTAAACCTCATCTTCAGAGGAACAAAAAAAAACAATAAACTGTTTTTACAGAAGTAACTGTGGGTTTTATTCGTTAACTCTACACTGAGATTTACATCAGTTCACTGCAGTCATAACTCTTACACCATTACATACTTGTGTAGCTCAAGAACAACACCCAAGGGGCCACAAGGCAACAAACCGTTCTGACAGAAGTAACTGTGGATTTTATTCGTTAACTCTACACTGAGATTTACATCAGTTCACTGCAGTCATGATTTGTTTTCCATTAAATTCGTCGTGAATTTCTTGGTGTTATTATATTAAAAACATTTCTAGATTTTTGAAAATGGCTCTGGAAACCCTGCGCACGATGTGGCTGTAATGATATTGTCTAACGGACTGGGGGCCAGTTGCTCAAAAGTTGGTGAGAGTTAACCAGTGGATTGTTGACATAGTGACAATTAAAAGTTCATTGTTACTATGGTATTTATTTGCTGGTTATCTTTAACCAACTTTTGAGCAACCGGCCCCCTGGTCTAAAGTGTTGTTTCCATATTTATGAATGTATTAATCAATTAATGCGTGTGTTATTTTGTCAAAACACTTACAAAAAGTATTTTATATAGCAGAGTAATTTTCGTGCTACACACTGCTAGAAATAAACCGAAATTGATTCATCGTATAATGTTTTAAAAATATGTGTGTTCGGCGAGCCATGGGGGCGAGTGGTAAGAGCGTCCGACTCTGGGAAGCCAGGTCGTGGGTTCGAACCTCGTACTACTATAGTACGTACGTACTGTCCCCAGGCAGGGCATTTAACCTCATTGTCTCTTTTCACCTCACAATGCTTGAAATAAACTGGAATGGGTTCGCATATTTGCTCTCGTCTCATCGTGGGTTGATTTTGGTTAGTTTTGGAAATATCGGAAATCAGCCGAAGTTTTAACATCATTAACACAATGACTCAACAGTTACCATCTCAAAAATCATGGTTAATTGGCACCAGTTTCCGATATTTCCACTGTTTCTCGCTGTATAACGTAGCTGCTAGGTTTATACAGTAAGTCGAGGGGATGGTTCCTGGGGGATCTACCAGAAAATTGTGAAAAATTAGATGCATGCATTCCGAGGACCTACGCTGATTTTGGGTGGCGCGACGGGTTGCAAACCATGATTTTTGGGAAGAATATTCAAAGGGTCACTCGGCTGAAGAATGGGGCTTATACACCCCTGGATCCACCCTGATCAGTACCCAGTTCATTATGTTAGCCCAGGACTACATTATACGATTTGTCGTTAACGCCAAGTTGTGCTGAACTGATTGCCAGCAATTCGCGTATCGAACTGCGGTTCTTTAGCTCTTTCGGCGATCACGTCGTAACAAATTGGAGCCAAAATCGGCAGCTTCCGTATCCGACGTTGCTTAACGAAATCCGGCAACGACAGCAACGCCGTAACGTTGCCGCACGCGGTCTTTGACGTCATTCACGTTTACGTTCAGCCCGGTGGTAGTAGTAGAAATTCTGGTAATACGATTTAAATTTCTGATTTTGTTTTGGCGCGCGGTAAGTCGATGCATCCTGGTTCAATCGTTGTTTCCTCGTTGTTTTGTCATTAACAATACCGCGGTGGTGGTCAACGCGCTCATTTTTCCGCTTCGGTTTTAAATCGCGATCATCGTCGACGAGGTATTTGCGCGACCGCCGTTGAAATGAGATATCTTCATTGTAGAAATAATTATGACTATGTACAAACCATTTAACATTAATTTGTCAGCACTCTGTATATATGACTCACATCACGATATCGATCCACTCAGCAGTGTAGCTAAGAATATGTATATTTCTAGCTACAGTGGATCGATATCGTGATGTGGCTTTTTTACGTCTCCTGAGTTAGCGCTGAATGTGTGTACTAATAAAGGGGAAAACAGTCGTTTTTCATTACTAGTTTACGGGAAATCTGTTCTACACAGAGAAGAGCTGTCCGTACCGGTAGTAGAGATGATTTTATTTGAAACCCAGGTCTAAAATCACAGAAATTTATACCCTCAAAATCTGAGTCCGTTGGCAGTAGGTACATGTATACATGAGTGTACTACTGCGTTGTGCGTTTTTTTTTTTACTTAGACCCAATTCGCGCCCGATAAGATTCTATCAGAATACGAACAAATTATTCACTGAGATAACCTGTCCCTATCTTGAATGATATGGTAATATCTACCGACCCCTGTAACATAAGGAGGTCTTCAGAGGTCTACAAGTATTTACAACTCAGTCGCTAATAAAACACTAAAATCGTTGAAACCAGGTAGCAGGAGAAGATGTAAACAGAAGTGGTTTGGATAATTCTTGCTTGGCTGCCAGACGTCCTTTGAAGAAAAAATCTAAACAACTTAGCTTCAGCGAATAGATATTAGCGATATTGATCACAGTAGATTAGCAGATTATGGTTTAAAAAAGTCGTATAAAAACTTATTTAGATCTAAGAAAAAAGGTTATACTGACAAAATAATAGGTGAAATTAGCGAATTAAACGGCTCCAATAATAACAGTGAAAACTCCTGGAAATTGGTTATAATCTTAAGAATCTCGCTAAAAAATGTTCTCCAAGCAGCAACATGAATCGTGGTACAATGAGTGGTACAATCATTTCAAGCCATTTAGTACTCCTGACATTAACGCTGGATCTACGGTGTCTCGTCTAAAACGTACCTAGACATCTAGAAGTACAACCATTCGATAATCTGGATTTTAAAATAACTGAGGATGAAATTTTACGAGCTTCTAGAAAATTGAAACCTAACAAAGCATCTGGCTTGGCGTCTATTTTGAGTGAACTGTTAAAATGTAGTATCGATATCATGATAGTGCCACTTTTGAGAATTTTAATGCCATATTAACCTTAATTTGGAAATATCCGGAATGGTCGCAAGGGATTATAATCCCGTTATTTAAAAAGGACAATGTGTCTTGTTATAGAGGTATAACTATAACAAGTAACCTCTGTCAGTAAACTTTTTTGTATGATTTTGAATGATCGTCTGGCGACCTATGAAAATGATAATAGTATCCTTTCGGTGAACCAGATAGGTTTTCAAAAAAGATCTCGAACTGCAGATCACCGGATAGCGTTCCATGACTTTCCTATTTAATCAATGTCGGGTGGTATAAACTTAAAACTGAAAAGAGTAAAGCTGTAGCATAAACTGGAATGCATTTATCTTCTCGACCCCCTTTCAATGAAACATTTGTGTTATTAATCATATTTTTTTTTGTCCTAGGATGGCGCTTGGACGGCTTAAGCATGCTCATCTCAAGATTTTCGGATTGGCCAGCTTTATCCTCGCTATTTTGTTTTTGGTGTTCAGCGAGAACGCGCTGAGCGGCCTGAAAGCATCATTTCATCGTTACTGTTCAATATCACAACACAACATGAAGGTACCTGTTGTATACAATGATATCGTTGCCAATGTATTGGAACAGTTGGACCTAAGTGATAGTAAATGCGGTCGCGTACCTAAAAGAATACACCAAACGTGGAAAACCGAAAATATCCCGATTTCGTTTAAAAAATATATCACATCTTGGGTTAAACTTCACCCCGATTGGGAATATTGGTTGTGGACCGATAGCATCGCCGACGAGTTCGTTAAACGCAGATTTCCTGCGTATTATCCGATGTACAAAAATTATGAAGAGGGAATTCAGAGAGCCGACGCGATTCGGTATTTCATACTATACACGTTTGGTGGACTGTACGCTGATTTAGATATGGAAGCCTTCCGACCATTCGATCATTTGCTGAACACCCACTCGGCGATGATACCCGAAGATCATCTCGTTCATAGCATCGTTAATTGGAATCTGTCGCGACCATCGACTTTAAACGCGTTAATGACGTCAACGCCAAAACATAAATATCAACGAAGAATTATCGAATTTCTACCGACAGCGAATGAGGCGACAAATAGAACGGATGTTCTTTATAAAACTGGTCCATTTATGACTGATGCGGTTTTAGTAACGTATGAGAAATCCGCGGGCGACGAGGACAACAGAACCGTGTCGTTATGCGATTCAGTCTATTTTGCATCGTACAGTCGATTCATACCTGACATCGACCTAAGTGGTGTAAAATACTTCAAATACGAGTGCGAAAATCAGGAACCCCCTGGAACACCTGGAGGTAAAATTTGTGAAATGTTGATACGCGATAATTACACAAATAAGCCACACGGACCGGAAGTGATGTCGAGTCACGCATTTCATCACACGGTTTACGATAAACCCGAATACAAGATATTGTTTTCCGTGCGAGAAATCGTGAAAAAACCGTTTGACATAAAAACATTGATAGCAAATATGAAGCCCGATAGAGACTTCGAGAAATTAGTTTCAGTTGATGTTAACTACACTGTGCGCTGGTTGGATTAACTATTCTCTGAGCCTGGGGATTTTACTCAGGGATTTGCCCTGCGACGAATTGCGGTATAGTTCAACTAATCAATAGTACAATATATCGCCTCCCGATAAATCGCCACTCCGCCTAACTCTGTTTTATCACGGTGATAGCCAACATTAATAATCTCCGTTAAACCTCCTTACTTTCTATACCGCAAAGATCCTAATCACCCGTAGCCGGTATACCGGGGGTTTACATCGAGTTGGTCAAACAGATGACATGTGTTTTTAACATTTGCCAGATCAGCTAGTCGACCGTGGACCAACTCCAAGACTTCACAATATTTCATGATCATTATTAGCGACAATCAATCTATTTAAACTTTTAAGAAATATTATATCATGCAATGCATGTTTTACTAGTCTGCCCAACATGTGCTACACCCAGATCTCGATATATCCCGAGATGGTTATTTCGTGCACCCTTCCACCAAGAAATTCACGAATTAATTGGATGTAAACAAATAACATGTATGTTAGAAACATATCTAGATTTTTGCGCACGGTGCTGGCTGTAATAATGGTGTCTAAAGGACTGGTCTAAAGTTTTCTTTCCATATTTATTAATTTATTAATGAAATGATTTGTATTTTATTCGTCAAAACATTGACAAAAACACTATTATAGTTCTATACGTAGCAGGGTCAGTCTTCTTCGTGCTACACACTGCAAGACAATAAACCGAAATTCATTCATCGTATAATGTATCAAAAATATGTATGTTGAGCGAGCGGTGTGGGTGAGTGTATAGATCGTCCGACTCTGGGAAGCCCGGTTGTCCCGGGCAAGACATTTAACCTCATTTCCTCTCTTCACATCACAAAGCTTTAAATAAACTGGAATGGGTCCGTATATTTGCTCTCGTCTCTTCGCAGTTTGATCTTGGTTAGTGCTAAGATATCGGGCTATCGGAAATCAGCCGATCCTGATTAGATTTTGTTGAATTGGACCATATTGTGATATTTCCTCTATTTCTCGCTGTAACGTATCTCCTTTGTACAATAAGTCGTCATCAGCGAGGGGATGGGTCCGCCGGGGGTCTTCTACCAGAACAATTAGATGCATGTGGGTGCATTGTGAGAACTGATTGTACGCAATGTACCTGGATGGCGCGACGGGTTGCAACCCTATGATTTTTTGGGAGGATATTCAAAAGGTCACTCGGCCGAAAAAAGGGTGCGTACCCCTAGATCCGCCCCTACTCTGTACCAGTTCACTACGTTAGCCCGGAAATATCATACGATTTGTCCTTTTAATGCCTAGTTGCTTTGAACTGATTGCCAGCAATTCGCGTATCGAACTGTGGTTCTTTAGCTCTTTCGGCGATCACGTCGTAACAAATTGGAGCCAAAATCGGCAGCTTCCGTATCCGACGTTGCTTAACGAAATCCGGCAACTTCGCAACGACAGCAACGCCGTAACGTTGCCGCACGCGGTCTCTGACGTCATTCACGTTTACGTTCAGCCCGGTGGTAGTAGTAAAATTCTGGTAATACGATTTAAATTTCTGGTTTTGTTTTGTCGCGCGGTAAGTCGATGCATCCTGGTTCAATCGTTGTTTCCTCGTTGTTGTGTCATTAACAATACCGCGGTGGTGGTCAACGCGCTCATTTTTCCGCTTCGGTTTTAAATCGCGATCATCGTCGACGAGGTATTTGCGCGACCGCCGTTGAAATGAGGTATCGGCGACGTCACGGAGTTCTTTCGACAGTGACGTTGTGCACTCGTCGCGGGTAATACCTCCAACTAATTCATCATCCGTTACGTTCATATCTTTAAATTTACCATTAGCAACATCATATCCGTCTGGAACAGCGGGCAGAAGTGTATTCACTGATAACTCTGAGAATCGCTTTAAACGACAACTTTGCTTTTTCCGCAGCTGTTTCCTATTCGATGCAGTTTTATCCTTGTTCTTTTCGCTAAACGGCGCATCTTTTTGCGTATTTGCCTTCGCGTTCTCTGGATGGCTCCTCTCAGATTTCATTACCGAAAGTTGTTCACCATCGATCTGAACAGTTACATTATCGATACTCCTTTCACGGTCAGTGTCTTCGTCGTCCGACTCGGAGTATACGATTTTCTTTCGCGGTGTCCTGCGTTGCGGAATCAGTGAATCCCGAAACGAAACCTTACGCGTATCGTGTTTGTTGATGAACACCATTTCCTGCACGGACGATGGCACGCGAAAATACATGGTCGGTCCAGTCCGGAAATCGGAACTCCGTCGAACATCGGTAACTGCCGCTTGCGTGCTGCCAACCCGCCGAGTAGTGCTAGTCTCCAAACTCATCTGCGAAACTTCTCTCCAGGGAATGAAGCTATCGTTAGCGCGGGCTATTCTGTATCTGCCGTCACTAATCGAAGGTATAGGCGTTCCGACGCGTGGTCTGGATCGGTTGCGTCCAGTACCGCCGCGGTGACCGATATCCGTCTTACCGAACTGTGACGTATAAGATCGTAGCGGTCTGGATTGGTACTCGGTCGTTGTATTGCTGCTGTACACGCTCGAGTAACCTTCGTCCGATGAGGATAACGCGTTGTAATCGTGTCGCTGACGCTGGTCGTGAAGCGAATCTCGTCCTCCGTATCGGTGTTGATTCGTACGAAAGGAACCGGCAGATGAACTAGCGCATGAGTCATTAACAACATCGCCGTGTTGCCGAGTCGGTTCATGATCGACGACATCATCAAACTCTACCGGGGCTGCTAAAAACCGATCGACCAACTCCTTCTTATTCATAGCTTCTGAGGTCAACAAATTCGCAAATTGGTCGGTTTGTGGTCTGTCGGGGTCACATATTCTGCCGCCGGGTGAAGCCGTGTATGAACCAGACTTAAGGACCTCATTGGTAGCTATTATATTGTGGTACTGTCGCTGTAGGGTAGCAATGTCGGTGTCATCCGAAAATACACCATCGTCTTTAGTTTCGCTTTTAACTTCGTGGTCAACAGCGATATTCGAAGGTTCTCTGTGCACGTCGGCGATCAGAACTAGATCACTAGCAATCTGCTTTTCAACCTCACCCTGGAAAAGTAATCGGAATTCTATCAAAATGTCAAACCAATGAACGAAGATGTGACGACGTTATTTTGTATATTCGACTAATAATAGTGGTATTTAGTTGGTGTTGAAGTAAAACCTATACATTCATAAGAACAAACTCATAGTTCCTAACATTTCTGCCAGAATATATACTTCTGCCCTATCTTCAGCATTCAAGTTAATTATCTCGTAAGATGGTTAGAAGTATTCTGCCCTATAGGAAAAATGAGTTCGTTCTTCTTACGATTGTATACTTCTTACGTCTTTAAGCCTTACATGTTTTCTGCCCATTGTTTCGTTGTGCACCAAAGGCTCGCTACAATATCCACGTATTTGTTGATCTTCATTGTGTTTTCTATTCTCCAACTTGTTAGACGAAGATGTTTGACTGGGATGCTTCTGTAGTTGTCGGTCATCGCATTTTTCACGAAGAGAAACATTCAACTTTGCGGCCTCGTTAGACCCTCGTGAATTCGCTTGTTTGTCACGAGGCGATTCGTTCTGCTTTCGATAAGACGAACGTTCATTACTACTATCTATACTATCCGATGGCCGTTTGTGCATCGGGTGTTTTGTTCGCTCGTCCAACACTTTCACCGAATGAGCGACCGTTTTTGACGCGGTCAAGTGACGGAGTTCGTGTTTGTTCGTTTGGTAATCCCCCGGCTCGACGTGGAGCATCGGTGTGGGCCCATTTCTCGAAGCGGCTGCTTTCCTAGCCTCCCTCTTCCGAGCGATACGCTCCGGTGACGTCGTACGGCGGTAACGAAACGCATTTTCCCAACGTATATTTTCCCAGTCAATATTCTTAAGCAAATCGTCTCTCGCGAGATAACGCGCTAGACAGATTCCCATTGTTTACAGTTTCACTTGCGTGTATTCTTCGATGTTCTGTTAAAATCCGAAATCGTCTTTTTATCTTTTTGGTCGTCTTTGGTGTGAACTACTCAAAACATATCATCGTCTTATGTGTAATATTCATACCTCAACATCATGCAGTCTTAACGCATATATCTAAAATACTGCCTTAATCATATAACAAAACATCCACAGAAATCCATGCGTTGGAGTTCTTATCCGCTGTAACTACGGTAACCAAAACAATCCCTTCACACTAGCTTGAAAATATTTGGTACCCCCCAGGCCAGTGCATCTTGAAAAGTGCCGTTACAAAATGCACATAAGTATACATATTGTTGTTACCTTTTACACATACAAGAACGATGTCAATCGTCGAAAAAATGGATAGGCTCTCAATTTTAACTTTGGCCTAATATAAAAACTATCATAACAAATTTCATTTGCACGTTTTATTTTTGCTAAAATACATATATTATAAGCTCAGTTCTGTACAGGACATTTTGTCAACACACATAGGGTATATGAAATAGAACAATAAAATATCTAGGCTACAAGATTGATACCTTGTTACCCGTATGTTACTTTTTTGAATCATGATCAAGCAAACAATAACAGACCCGGCAGCCATAGAAATGAACTGATTACAAATGTTATTGCAGTTTAGAAAATGACCCGGCCGATTAGGAGAAAAAACAAGGTATCATTTTTTGCTTTAAAACAGAGAATAATCGATGCGTCAAAATGAATCCGTGTCGAAATGATGTAAAATGCTCATCCAACCAAGCTAAAATAAAAAAACATATAAAATCATAGGTGTTAGATACAGGAAATCAGCCAAATTCGCAATGTAACAAATCATTTGAATTAATTTTCCCAGGATTCGAACCCAAATGTATACCATGTGTAGACACAAGGGGATAAGGGCGATTTCTCGAAGAAAACCATTGGCTTTCGAACAATTTGTCAAATACAAGATTCAGATTCATCCTATATTTTTTGATCGAGAGCTTAAGTATAGATGATTCGAGAAGTAAACCAACCAGTTGTTGGTCAAGCCCAGGAGTCTTTTCCTCGATATGCTCAAGCGCCGTGATGCTGTCGCAACAAAAAATCCGTTTTGAATATTACCTTCATGCAGAATATTTTGTCCTCCATATCGAGATGCATATCAGCGGTTTTTATGTAGCTCGTGTAGAGACACGCCGATCTTTTCTTGTCCTCGGGCTGAAACCAGAATGAATTATATACTTTAAAGATAAACTTTCAATAAGCGAGATTTTAGCAATTTCTTCGATAGGCAGGATTTTGAATTGAGCATCCCGGTGACTTACGACGTTACTTTGATCACTGACCTTTTTCGCAAGCGTTTTTATGCGACCACACAACGCGTCCAAAAGGCTAGAAAGATATTCGGTGAAAGACGATGGATTTACAGCATCGAAAGCCCCTCCCATGATGAAATTGTTCATAGTGAAACCGTAACTACCGATGAACGCCATTATTTCTTGATGCGAGATCTAAAATCAAAAATATGATTGATTAATATAGCTGCAAAGCAGCGATAACGGGTTTTCTGCCTTGCTAGTTTAAATTTCACACTTTAAAGCGTGCAAAGATATCGTCGAAGTCAGTCTTATCAGTTCATGACATACGGCTATTTTGTAAGAGCGCCAAAATATGTGTTGGATATGTAGATGACTATACTTGGTACAAAGTACTGATGTACAACATTTACTCAATATAGCTTTGAGGATCACGGAGAAATTCATCCAATATACGATTCTTTCACTATATATAGTCCCCTGGTGGCAGTTTAACTAATTATACCGGATGACATATTGGCAGGTAGCAAACCCTCACCGTAAAACGAATTGTTATAGACTGCCCTACACTGCTTCTCAGTACGGTTTACAATAAAATTAAAATAAAAGGCTACAAAAACACATTGAAATTGCTAATAAAAATGCTCTTAATATTTTAAGACGGGATTAAAAATCATCAATGCCATTACAGTTGCAAAGATTAAAAGGTCATTCCCGAATTTGCCGATGTGGAATCGGTTAAATCTATGGCTTTCGATGTCCATAGCCATTAACAAGGAGGCTATGGCGGGGGTATACAGACACATTAGGCCAACTTCGGTTATCAGAGTTAGTCGACTATAGTCGAACTAAGTGAAGCCGAATGTCAGTTAGTCGTAACTATATTCCGGAAATAGTTCGTAGATTTAGCGCATTCGGTTGTTAGTTCCGACCACTAGTCGACGAGATACGAAAACCAAACTTGGCCCTAGGTGCATAAGTACTAAAATATAAGTCAAAATGTCGATTTGAAAACAGATATTTCAATTTTTGACGTACCAGGTTGTCGTGATTTCGATCAAATGCTCCCATGATGGTGTCAGTTTGATTTCGATTCACGCCGAACAACAAGTGAAAGTCGTCATCTGACAGCGACGCATCCTGAAAGTGTTGAATAAGAATAATCACTTTGGCCCTCTCCGTGAGCTAGTCATGATCACGCTGACACTGAATGGAGGTGACGTGCACCTATATACAATTCAATATTCAATTCAATAAACTCTTTATTATACTGGTTACACCCTTTCGGGTCGAGATGTACAGAGTGGTATTTACAAGTAGTATTTACAAGACATAAACATTTTACAATTAATATGACAATAAGAAGAGTAACAGCAGTCTCATGTTAATTATCAGAGTTTAGGTTTTCAAAGCCTTTAGAGATGTATACATGCAACAAGCATTTTACCGTTTTGAAGAACGTTTCCAGTTCATCTGCATCTATAAACCCGTCGTCATTAGCATCAGATGCGCATAGACTTTTGACCATACGTCTCACTGCACCGGCTAGTTTCGCATTCTTTACATGATGCTCTCTTTTCAATGTGGTCTCTTCAGTACGTTTTCTGGCAGCAAATAAGACACAAAAGTAAGGCATAATCATTGGCTAACGTGAGTTCCTTCGTACAATCGAATATGCGGCGGATTCCTTTTGCCTTAGATCTCGCGGGACCAATGGATGGGCGAAGCACCATTACATCGAAAAGGAAAGGAACATGTCTATGATTTTGTCCGGGACTCGCGATAATCTAAGGCACTCGGATCTACGTTGCAAGTCAGCGTCCACTGAATTACGATCCAGATCTCTGTTGACATTTGATTCATTTTTGACATAGAATTTAACATTTAAACAGTACATTGGTCTCACCGTGCAAGTTTAGTATCAGGAAGCTTTGGCCATTCGTATTTCCATTTATCAAAGAACTCTTCTTTTCCGTCTTCTTCCTCGTCGATGTCAAACTAGAATGGATCATTGAATCAAATATACTATATTACCCATCCATACAACGAACAAAATGATAATATTCAAAAATAGAATTACCAGAAGAAGTCCAAAAGTTTTCTTATTGATCGTGCCAAATGGTTCTATATTCTTGTCGAACATTTTGAAGTAATCTTTGTCCGGATCCAAACTTAGATACCAGCCTGGAGAAAGTAGTAATGACTTAATTGTCTCAGTCGTCTTAATTAGTCGATTCCGTAATACAATAGAAAACCTCTTCTAATTCGGACTGATTTGGGCCGGCAAAATATCGATCCGAAATAAGCAAAGTGCGAGTTAGGAACGTTAGGAATCCGATAAAGTAATTTCGTTTTTGTTCGAGTTAATCGCAGTCTGAGGTTGACCGTGTCCGAAGTTTGCTGTACCATATCTTTTGAATGTTTCATTATTATCTTACGATTCAAAATGCTATGATCACGTACTCACCATCGAATGCGTTGATCGGAAAATTATTGAGCATGCCACCATCGACGTAGTAAGCGCCTCGGTAAAAAGACGGTTTACAAAGAGCTGCAAATGACAATATGCTGAATAATTACATGCCGCCATCTTGGGAATCGAATCGTCAATTCGTTCGGCAATTAACGTGATCGCAAAAAAGCAGATCGATCGCAAAAAATCTGTAAACCGTGTAGAAATATATTGATGCGTATAAAAAGGCTTTATGCGACAACTTACGTGGTAGCGAACAGGATACAATCGAGGCGTACGCTATGGATACATGAGGAGTTGTCTTTACGTGGAAGTATTCGGGTGTTCCATGGGTGACATTGGTTACTAATATGCACAACTCCACACCAAACTTTTTATACAACTGAAATGAAATATTTTTTTAGTTATTTAGCCCGCTCCTGTTGAAGATTGATTTTCTCAGGTAGAATCGATTTTGTATTTGATTGACTTGACTGATTTTACGAGATTATTCGTATTCCTTAAAATGCGGAGTTTAAGTGGACCTTTCTGAAACGACGTTTTAATATATAAAAGATTATCGCGTTTTGACAGGAAATACGCTCGCATGCCAAGGCTTCCAATGTAGTCTAATGCCCGTCCTAAGTACCTGTAGGTCTATTGGACCGAGGGTACATTTAAAAAAAAACCAAAATTGTATTCGTTTTCTGGAAATTAATCTTTCAATTCTATTTTGGGCGGTTTGTCGCGACCCCCTTAATTCCGCCCACACCACGCTACGGGCAAGCCGAGGCCCATAGACCGCTTCAAAATTGAAGATGCCTTATATTTTGATAGAATGCAATAAGATAAAATCCCACTATTTACAGATTAAAAGAATTTAAAAACCAGAATTTATTTATTAAATCTAAAATATTTAAAAGACACGACGTTTCGATCTCACCCTAGAGATCATCGTCAGGTGTCTAGGGTGAGATCGAAACGTCGTACTGTCTTTTAATTATTTTAGATTTAATAAATAAATTCTGGTTTTTAAATTCTTTTAATCTGTAAATAGTGGGATTTTATCTTATTATCCGTTCACCACGTTTGAGTGTGGTCATCGTTCTATTTGATTGAATGCACTCTGAGAGAAAACATTCTCAGACGATTCCTTTATTTTTTTCTACCTGTTGGAAAGTAGTTTTTCGATCTCCTGTTTTCTGTTCGACAAGCTTTTCCATAATCTCGACACCTCGTTCACCGTGAAACCAGCCCCAATTGTGTAGTATGTTCACGACCATCGCCACCTTAGGAGCATCTGAAAAGTGATACGAACAAACTCATCAAAATCAGAGTTTGTATGTGATAATAATGAAAGGTTGATACTGAGATTCACACGCCCGTTTCACAAAGCTTATCATAATTGATTTAAACCCACTTTGAACAGAAGGTGACTACAGTTAAATGTGCACTTGTTGAAACTGGCGGCAGACGTATTTTTGAACCGTCACGAAAATGTGTTCATACATCGACAACTACGCCTACTATGCGTTATCTAAGAGGAACGTGTGAGTCAATGTGTACTACGTCATCACTATTGGCATTTCAAAATAACAATAACACTTATTGACGTTCGTTTTGTAAATAAATCAATTTGATTTTCAATTTGATGGATTTTCATGTCTTTTGATTATTTCTTTGAGTCATTTTTGGGGCTCGACTTGGATATTGATGAATTCAAATTCAAAATAACTTTATCTATCATCTATATACTAAATGTTTGTGGTACTTATATTATATCATTCATTGTCTTATATATGTTATTTATCGAGGTGTTGATAAACTCTTTAGTTCGTCCTCTCGTTCTCTGCAATTACCTTGCATGTAATCTGTATTGAACAAAAACTGTTCAATTATCTCCTCAGGCGTCATACCAATAGAACACATCATAGATACTACTGCTCCGATACTAGCTCCTGCGAAACGTTTTACATTCTGCAGCACTCCCATATCTCTCAATGCCTGAAATTAATTGTCATTAAGAAATTGGCCTAATTGTTGTTTTTTTTCGATATATTTGAATTTACGACCAGAGACATTGTATGGCCTATATTATACTGCTTTCGTAAGCAGGGGTTTCAATAATTGCCAAAGCAACTGATGAGAAAAGTGTGGTATTGATTTAATTTGAGACTACGTCACTCAAAGTTGATTCCTAGTTTCTCATTCTAAGATTTGTCAAAATATGACGAGTGCGGGCGAATTCAATTCAAATCAACTGACATAAAAACAATTTCCTTGCTTTTTGCAGGAGACGAGGGAGGCGATTTACTTGTATTTTTAAGTAAAAATGCCTCCTTCACAGTACTGTCGTCTTCTTAAGTGACGACCGAACAGTTTCGAAAGAAAATATCATTTGACTCGGACTTAATTTCGACGGAATCATCCATTATGGCAATTCACGGAGAGGCTCTACGACTTTGAAATCCGTCACCGATAACACTAAACGACGTAAGTCCAGCAAGATAATTAAAGAGACGACTGCAAAACGTTGGCGCGTGATGTCGGCGGGCGGATTTTTATTTTTACAAGAAAAAAGAGACGAGCTGCCATTTCTCGAGCGCGCGGGAGAGCACATTTTATTTTTTCATTTTCGTTAGATAGAGTTTGAGTGACGCGTACGGTTTTCAGAATTGATGACAAACCAGGAAACAACTTTGAGTGGCATCATCGTCATTGTACGCAAACATGTTTTTTTTACGAAATTTCTGAATATTTCTATGAATTTCTGTTTACTCTCTTACCAGTACGGCACCACAATGCGCCATCCCTTTAGCGCCGCCGCCTTCGAACACTAGATTCTCGATGTCATATTTTCGACCGATAAATTTCTTGAATATGGCTTCATCTTTAATGTAGTCGATTGCTTCCTGTACGACGCTTAATTGGCGCAATTGTTTAGACGTGGGTGTTCGTTTCCTCTGGTTGTTGACAGACGCGCCGCTTCCCATTCCTAAAGTTCATTCGTAAACAAATTTTCCACGTAGATATTTTTTGACGCCACACAAATCGTAAGAATTTTTTAATGCATTGATAACTTCTGTATATTTGCGTTAGTTTAAGTGAAATGTGTGATTCATTGTGCACTACGTCATCAATATTGGCGTTTCAACATAACAATTAGATTGGCTTTTAACAGCGTTTAGCTTGTCACTTCTGATTCTTGTATAAACTTTCTGTTAATTCCATTCTAGTGTTCCCGGTACGCTTGATTATTGCTTATAGTATTTAACGAAACTTTGCTCGAAATTTTACTGTAGAACTATTCATTTTAGGCTGAATCAATTGCGGGATTCCTCTCGTTTGTCACGTATTAAGTTCACGTATCTGTACAACACGTGACTAATCGCAAACACCATGACGTTTTTAGCATCGTCGCTAACTAGCTGAAGTAGTGATTCCCGGTTCAACATTCCAGATGTTATGAAAATAAGGATAAAAACTTACTTGTATGGCTGTCTTCGTGTGAGTGTTTCGTCTAATTAAGACTCGAAGTGCATGTTACGACTTAATGACACGTTATGTTTCGGCAATAGGGTCTGATTATGATATAGAGTCTAATGTAGTTAGTGTTCTATGACGGGTACTTAAGGGATATATTATTACTATTAACGCTTCACGTAATTAAGTAAAAAGAATGCGTACGGAATTTAAGTCGTCTAAATCGGGACCTTACTAGGATATTCTGTTATTGAACATCGTTATTGGCCAACCGCAGTTGGGAATCAATTGTGCTAAAGCGAATCATTAATATAATGCGAGTGTCTTAACTCTCAATAATTCATCGTCGACATGGAAATTAAACCAGAAACGTCAAAAAGAAAATTTATTTCTGTCTTTGTTGAACGGTAGTAGTGATCTTTATTTATCCTGACAATGTCAATTTTATGAGGATACAGAAAAACATGCACATTAATACAGTATGTAAAAAACAAATAAAAATATTTACAGAACATTTTAACATACGATTAATAATTCCGTGTCCTTTGGATTCAGTAACTCGTAATACTTTAGCTCGGTTGGATTTTCGTAATAATAACTTGTTAGGGATCTTTTCTCAGCTTGGTGTGAGAATGACATTATCATTAAATAATGGTATTCATCATCAATTTCACCTGAATTTCGTCTTTCTTTTTCTTATATCTTTCCTTCTTAATCGGTAAACAATGATTATTGGCACGGTATCGTAGTAAATTCATTAGTGACAGAAATTTGGCGGTAACTGAATAAGATATTTCTCAAACTCAAAGTTCTTTTTAATCAGTCTATAATTACAAACGGTATCTTCGTTAGCCATTTTATTCCGCCACTCTTGATTATATCGATCTTTAAGGAATAATTTCATATAATTATTTAAACCATTGACATCTACTGGATCTTGGATCGTAATCCTTTCACACCATGCGCCATCTTCGTGATGAAAAGTAGAACTCCATAATGAGAGCTGTTCTGTAGTCAATTGATACTGAGGCCTGATACCGATTTCCAGGTCGCCCTATTGCTGTATAGAGGAAATAATCAAGGTCTATTGACACTAATTCCAAGTGGTTCTCATGCAAATATATAGCCCTCAGTAAAAATCCCCAATTCTTCAAAGTAGGTAAAAATCCCCCAACTTCTGAATGTAATGCAAGTAGATACAGTCTTAAGGTCAATTAATTCATATTATTGATACATGTATCCAATTCATTCATATTCTTTTATTTGATATAAAAATAAATATGAATATGAATATTAATATGTGTCTGAATATACTACCCCTCTATGTCTTTATCTCCTTAGTAGTTTAGTAGTTTTAAAAATAATTTAAATCAGTAAGAATAAGGCTAAACAAAAATGATACCTTGTTTCTCCGCAGCGGCCGGGTCATTTTTGTAAAATATGATAAAATTTATAAACAGTTCATTTCTATAGCGGCCGGGTCTGTTATGGTGAAATTGATCACGATTTAAAAAAAAGTAATGTATAGGGTAGATAGGCGGCCGGCCGGGTCAACATTTAAGCTCAGCAGAGCGGAGAAACAAGGTATCAATTTTTTTTTGCCTAAAATAAAGTTTTATTCTTTATGTACTAAAACGACTAAGGAGATCTCGACCTCTTTTTATGTTTAAAATTCATATTTTCTTTAACTCGTTAATTACTCGTTACTTTTTATTTTATCTCACTCACCACTCACACTTCTATTCGAAATCTATGAAATTCATATAAGAATTTCATACCAGAGGTCGAAAGATCGAGCTCACTCTCCCTTTCAACCTTTGATCTGAAACAACTCTTTGCCCATTACTCCTAATAATTTCATATAAATGAACATTATTTATATGAATTTCCTCTTTATGTTTTTTTTTTAATGTAAATCGATATCTTTGAATTGTAGTATCTGTTCATTCATTTATTAGTAATTTTTTTGTTAAAATTGATATTTTCTTCAACTCGTTAATTACTCGTTAGTTTTTAATTCTCCATTTATTTTACCTATTTTTTTATTCGAAATCTGTAAAAATGTGAATTATTTCTCGCACTTTACTCACACTTTTATTCGAAATCTATGATATTCATATAAATAATGTTCATTTATATGAAATTATTAGAAGTAATTGGGAAAGTGTTGTTTCATATCAGAGGGTTGAGAGGGCGAGTGAGTGAAAATGAGCTCAACCTCTCGACCTCTGGTATGAAACAACACATTCCCCATTACTCATATTTTACTGTGGAACACCATAAGGATATCATGAGCATACAAACTATAGTATATACTATTTGAATTAAAACATACTACACAAATGAAAAGTTCATTCATACTAAATTAGTACCGTACTTAAAGTTCTCACAGTTAATGAAAGGGTTCATCGCACATACTAACTTGAATCGAAAATATTTCAAATTAAAAGTTCATTATTGCATTATTATGGCATCGCACAGCTCAAACATACCACAAATTAACAAGAGGTCACAGTTCAAAATTATTCCAGTTCGAATTTTAAGATATTACAAATGAAAAATTCATTATTCTTATTAATTCTAACAATATATTTTATTCTCAGAATTTACTTAAGAATTCATCCCAACGAAAGATTTAATTTTTGCGCAGTTCAAACATATTTCAGTCTCATTGCAAATGAATATGATTGGAGAAACATCTTGCTTTGAAATGTTCTTGAAAATCACCAAGTGGGGACTTTTACCTACTTTGAATAATTGGGGATTTTTACCCAGGGAACTTTTACCCGGCGGATATTTACCTAGGGGATTTTTACCTAGGGGAGTTGTACCCAGGGGATTTTTACCTACAACCGTTGACCATGGCAGATTAGCAGATTAGTAGATTTCGGACTTTTTCGTGTGGGATTATATCGCTAAGATTCCTGCTGTTGTGAATAAAATACCATTTTATATTTCATAAGTTTTGTTTCGTTGATTTGACGGAAATTGTGCACAGTTCTAATGGCACATTATGTCTGTGCCGTAACAATACTCAAACTAATTTCTCGAAGTCTCTATCAGGCTTCATATTTGCTATTAATGTTTTGATATCGAACGGTTTTTTCACGATTTCGCGGACAGTAAACAATAACTTGTATTCGGGTTTATCGAATAACGTGTGATGGAATGCGTGATTCGACATCACTACCGGTCCGTGTGGCTTATTCTTGAAATTGTCGCGTTTCAACATTTCACAAGTTTTACCTCGAGGTGTTGAAGGGGGTCCGGGGTTTTCACATCCGTTTACAATCGCCCTCGCATTGGAGAGGTCGATGTCAGGGATAAATCGACTGTATGGCGCAAAATAGACTGCATCGCATAACGACACGGTTCTGTTGCCCTCAACACCCACGGATTTCACATACGCAACTAAAACCGCATCAGTCATGAATGGACCGGTTTTACCAACAACATGACTTTTACTTGTTGATTTATTCGCTGTAGGAAGAAATTCGATTATTTTCCGTAGATATTTATGTTTTGGCGTTGACGTCATTAACGCGTTTAAAGTCGATGGTCGCGGTCGACCCCAATAAACGATGCTATGGGCGGGATGATCTTCGGGTATCATCGCCGTGTGGGTGTTCAGCAAATGATCGAATGGTCGGAAGGCTTCCATATCTAAATCAGCGTACAGTCCACCGAACGTATAGAGTATGAAATACCGAATCGCATCGGCTCTGTGAATTCCATATTTATAATTTTTGTACATCGGATAATACGCAGGAAATCTGCGTTTAACGAACTCGTCGGCCATGCTATCGGTCCACAACCAATATTCCCAATCGGGGTGAAGTTTCACCCAAGACGTGATATACTTTTTAAACGAAATCGGGATATTTTCAGTTTTCCACGTCTGGTGTATTCTTTTCGGCACGTGACCGCATTTACTATCCGTAAAGTGAAACTGTTCCAGTAAAATGGCAACGATATCATTGTATACAACGGGAACCTTTATACTGTGTTGTGATGTAGAAGCATTCACGGTACCGTCACGATGCACTAACACCTGCAGGCTGCTCCTCGTGTTCTGTTCCAATAAATTGGCAACGGCGTCATCGTATGCGATCATGTAGGATTGCGTTGAACCACACACTGCCGCTTTCAGGCCGCTCAGCACGTTGAACACCAAAAACCACGAAGTTAGGATTAAGCTGACCAATCCGATTATCTTGAGACGATTTGGTTCAAGCAAAATGTGTCTAATGCGTACCATGCTAAAGGATTTAAAAAAACTCTGATTATTATCACAAATGTTTGATTGAGAGGCAGTAAAAAAGGAGAGGCAGTAAAAAGGAGAGGCTGTAAAAAGGAGAGGCAGTAAAAAGGAGAGGTAGTAAAAGGAGAGGCTGTAAATAAAAGGAGAGGCTGTAAAAAGGAGAGGCAGTAAAAAGGAGAGGCTGTAAAAAGGAGAAGTAGTAAAAGGAGAGGCTGTAAAATGGAGAGGCTGTAAAAAGGAGAGGCTGTAAACAGGAGAGGCTGTAATTAGGAGAGGCTGTAAATAAAAGGAGAGGCTGTAAAAAGAAGAGGCAGTAAAAAGGAGAGGCTGTAAAAAGGAGAGGCTGTAAAAAGAAGAGGTAGTAAAGGGAGAGGCTGTAAAATGGAGAGGCTGTGAAAAGGAGAGGCTGTAAAGTGGAGAGGCTGTAAAAAGAAGAGGTAGTAAAAGGAGAGGCTGTAAAATGGAGAGGCTGTGAAAAGGAGAGGTAGTAAATAAAAGAAGAGGCAGTAAAAAGGAGAGGCTTTAAAAAGGAGAGGTAGTAAAAGGAGAGGCTGTAAATAAAAGGAGAGGCAATAAAAAAGAAGAGGCTGTAAAAAGGAGAGGCTGTAAACAGGAGAGGCTGTAATTAGGAGAGGCTGTAAATAAAAGGAGAGGCTGTAAAAAGGAGAGGCTGTAAAAAGGAGAAGTAGTAAAAGGAGAGGCTGTAAAATGGAGAGGCTGTAAAAAGGAGAGGCTGTAAACAGGAGAGGCTGTAATTAGGAGAGGCTGTAAATAAAAGGAGAGGCTGTAAAAAGGAGAGGCTGTAAAAAGAAGAGGTAGTAAAAGGAGAGGCTGTAAAATGGAGAGGCTGTAAATAAAAGGAGAGGCTGTAAAATGGAGAGGCTGTAAAAAGAAGAGGCAGTAAAAAGGAGAGGCTGTAAAAAGGAGAGGCTGTAAAAAGGAGAGGCAGTAAAAAGGAGAGGCTTTAAAAAGGAGAGGTAGTAAAAGGAGAGGCTGTTAATAAAAGGAGAGACAATAAAAAAGAAGAGGCTGTAAAAAGGAGAGGCTGTAAAAAGAAGAGGTAGTAAAAGGAGAGGCTGTAAAATGGAGAGGCTGTGAAAAGGAGAGGCTGTAAATAAAAGGAGAGGCTGTAAAAAGGAGAGGCTGTAAATAAAAGGAGAGGCTGTAAAATGGAGAGGCTGTAAAAAGAAGAGGCAGTTAAAAAGGAGAGGCTGTAAAAAGGAGAGGCTGTAAAAAGGAGAGGCTGTAAACAGGAGAGGCTGTAAACAGGAGAGGCTGTAAATAAAAGGAGAGGCTGTAAATAAAAGGAGAGGCTGTAAAAAGGAGAGGCAGTAAACAGGAGAGGCTGTAAATAAAAGGAGAGGCTGTAAAAAGAAGAGGTAGTAAAAGGAGAGGCTGTAAAATGGAGAGGCTGTGAAAAGGAGAGGCTGTAAATAAAAGGAGAGGCTGTAAAAAGGAGAGGCAGTAAAATGGAGAGGCTGTAAATAAAAGGAGAGGCTGTAAATAAAAGGAGAGGCAGTAAAAAAAAGAAGAGGCTGTAAAAAGGAGAGGCTGTAAACAGGAGAGGCTGTAAACAGGAGAGGCTGTAAATAAAAGGAGAGGCTGTAAAAAGAAGAGGTAGTAAAAGGAGAGGCTGTAAAATGGAGAGGCTGTGAAAAGGAGAGGCTGTAAATAAAAGGAGAGGCTGTAAAAAGGAGAGGCAGTAAAATGGAGAGGCTGTAAAAAGAAGAGGCTGTAAACAGGAGAGGCTGTAAATAAAAGGAGAGGCTGTAAAAAGAAGAGGTAGTAAAAGGAGAGGCTGTAAAATGGAGAGGCTGTGAAAAGGAGAGGCTGTAAATAAAAGGAGAGGCTGTAAAAAGGAGAGGCAGTAAAATGGAGAGGCTGTAAAAAGAAGAGGCAGTAAAAAGGAGAGGTAGTAAAAGGAGAGGCTGTAAAATGGAGAGGCTGTGAAAAGGAGAGGCTGTAAATAAAAGAAGAGGCTGTAAATAAAAGGAGAGGCTGTAAATAAAAGGAGAGGCTGTAAAAAGAAGAGGTAGTAAAAGGAGAGGCTGTAAAATGGAGAGGCTGTGAAAAGGAGAGGCTGTAAATAAAAGGAGAGGCTGTAAAAAGGAGAGGCAGTAAAATGGAGAGGCTGTAAAAAGAAGAGGCTGTAAACAGGAGAGGCTGTAAATAAAAGGAGAGGCTGTAAAAAGAAGAGGTAGTAAAAGGAGAGGCTGTAAAATGGAGAGGCTGTGAAAAGGAGAGGCTGTAAATAAAAGGAGAGGCTGTAAAAAGGAGAGGCAGTAAAATGGAGAGGCTGTAAAAAGAAGAGGCAGTAAAAAGGAGAGGTAGTAAAAGGAGAGGCTGTAAAATGGAGAGGCTGTGAAAAGGAGAGGCTGTAAATAAAAGAAGAGGCAGTAAAAAGGAGAGGCTGTAAAAAGGAGAGGTAGTAAAAGGAGAGGCTGTAAATAAAAGGAGAGGCTGTAAAAAGGAGAGGCAGTAAAAAGGAGAGGCTGTAAAAAGGAGAGGTAGTAAAAGGAGAGGCTGTAAATAAAAGGACAGGCTGTAAATAAAAGGACAGGCTGTAAAAAGGAGAGGCTATAAAATGGAGAGGCTGTAAATAAAAGGAGAGGCTGTAAATAAAAGGAGAGGCTGTAAATAAAAGGAGAGGCTGTAAATAAAAGGAGAGGCTGTAAAAAGTATGTTCATTAAAGTTCTAGTAAACAATTGCGACTGTACTCGGTGACTGAAAACCAAAAGTTTTGAATTCTCGCGCGAGAAAACCAAAAAACGGGCCAATGTGAAATTTTTTTTTTTCATCGTTGCTCTTTTGAAACATTTTTTAGTATGGGCCGAATCAGCCACCATAGGTGACGAGCCTCGATGGAATCAGGTTCAACGAAAATACTAATTTTGTGCGGAGGATCGAATCCCTGCCGGGGCCGGGGCGCAAGCTTTACGGGCTCAGCACATGATTGTCGACTATTCCCCGAGGGTAAACATATCCAGTAACCTGGCCATCAAGATTTGAATGAAATATCTAGGGCTTTATTCCTTTTAAATTTTGATGATTATAAGAGGACTTGACCCGGATCAGAACGGTGGTTAATATGAAGATATGCGTCGAGGGCCAAATAAACATATACATGTCGCCATGATATTCCGATCAGCCAGGCTTAGACTGTATGTATACATGTATATATGTGAATGGTGAACGTTTATGTATGGAATACCTCAAGGGCCATACGACTTACGAGTTACGATTTACGTTTTACGAGTTACTTATACATTTCCTTGAATATTCGTTACGACTTCCGTTTTATGAGTTACGAATTACAACGTAAATACGTTTTACGAATTACGAGTTACTATTTACGAGTTAAGTGTTGGAATTTCGGTTCGCTAGAGTTCAAGGACAGTGGCCACGTGGTAGGCATTTCACTGTGTGGTAGGCATTTCACTAATTATTAGACGAATAACTGTAACGATGATGGATGGCTGCATGCAGCCCAGTGTTTTCAAAAAATAAATACATTTTTTCTAAATTGATGAATCTTGTTCTAATTATCAAAATCATTTCCAGCTAAGATTTATTTAAATATCGTCTATTAAAATCATCGTGCACGTAACGGGGCAGTCATCAGTCAGTGTGAAATGTATTGTCAGCATTTAATAGATTTTGAGAAGGTTCGCACAGCAGATGGCCAACGCGCAGATTTTCTGCCCTGTAATAGACCACTGCAGTCGAGATTGATTCACTATGTACAATAAATTACTCTTATTATGCTGTTTGAAATGACAATTCGACTTCATTTTGAAACCCGTTCTTTGAATTACGCGCTTCGGATATCCGAAGCCAATTAGTGAAAAACGTGTAATTCGTAAAACGTAAGTCGTAAATCGTAAGTCGTAACGTATTGTAGGAAATGTATTAGTAACTCGTAAAACGTAAATCGTAACTCGTAAAACGAAACTCGTAAGTCGTATGGCCCTTGAGGGATTCCATATTTATGCACTAAATAGTTTTTTTTGTTAGCTACGACTAAATTACTGAAACTAAGCTGATTAAATATCTATAATATGAAATCGCGTGACAATG
Organism: Tubulanus polymorphus; assembly: GCF_964204645.1. Taxonomy (NCBI): domain Eukaryota; kingdom Metazoa; phylum Nemertea; class Palaeonemertea; order Tubulaniformes; family Tubulanidae; genus Tubulanus; species Tubulanus polymorphus. Next base: position 10,524,464 of record NC_134035.1, on the reverse strand, counting down.
AAATAGTTCCATGGTTTCATTTTATCAAAGTTTATGCGTTTACACTTTCCATTTTGTTGTACACTGTATATATTTAATATTGCTTGATTTGTTATCCCTATCGTTATAAGTCTGTCGAGACTGTTAATTCCACCATATTATCAATATGTTTCGTACCTAACGGTCTTGTTAAAATAAATACAATATAATTACAATAAGTTGCAAATAAAGCATAATATCCTTTCTTAGATTGCCATCTGAACTACGTTCTCCTTTGTAAAACTTTTGGCATGTGGCTGATATTATCAGTAGCTGTTTTCGAATCCGAAATTGATATTACATCATTGATATTAACTTCAAGGAATTTATCATTCTGTTACTTTTAGTGTCACATATCTTTCATTCAATACATTTAAATTTTACTAATGTGACTCAAGGGCTTTACGCAGCGGCTCCACGTGTCTCCACGGCAACACTATTTAATTAGTGATTGAGTGCGCATTTTTCAATAGCTTTTAAAAACCATGAAAATGAATCTATTTCGACCCTTGAATCCTCAGCTCTGTCACTTTCTAATCACTCTCCTTACAGTATGTATAAAACGTACCGCTAAATACGGTTTACAGTCTCGTGCAGGCGGCGTCGTTCATAGTAGCTCAAAAATTTAGTTGATCATCAGTCATGAATGAATTAAAGTTATCAAGTTTGATAAATAAACAGAGTTGCCGCAAATCTACAAAGCGAAACACAGCTAAATAATCTTTTTTTATCAGGTATGGAAGATTATGGTTGAGTCTTTGTATATACGGGCGCGGTTCCGCAGATATTTACCTCTGCCTATGAGGGTATGAATACAAGTTGAATATCCAGTTGACTTATGTTTCTTGCATTTTAATAAGAAGGGGTTCGATCACTGGGTTTAGAAACGGTACAACTTAGAATCAGTTTATACTCGAACTAATTTCTCGAAGTCTCTATCGGGCTTCATATTGGCTATAAATGTTTTGATGTCGAACGGTTTTTTCACGATTTCGCGAACGGAAAACACTAACTTGTATTCGGGTTTATCGTAATACGTGTGATGGAATGCGTGATTTGACATCACTTCCGGTCCGTGTGGCTTATTCTTGAAATTGTCGCGTTTCAACATTTCACAAGTTTTACCTCGAGGTGTTGAAGGGGGTCCGGGGTTTTTACATCCGTTTACAATCGGCCTCGCATTGGAGAGGTCAATGTCAGGGATAAATCGACTGTAGGACGCAAAATAGACTGCATCGCATAACGACACGGTTCTGTTACTCTCACTGCCCACAGATTTCTCATACGCAACTAAAACCGCATCAGTCATGAATGGACCGGTTTTACGAAGAACATCACTTTTGCTTGTTGCTTTATTCGCTCTGGGAAGATGTTCGATTATTTTCCGTAGATATTTATGTTTTGGCGTTGACGTCATTAACGCGTTTAAAGTCGATGGTCGTGGTCGACCCCAATAAACGACGCTATGGGCCGGATGATCTTCGGGTATCATCGCCGTGTGGGTGTTCAGCAAATGATCGAATGGTCGGAAGGCTTCCATATCTAAATCAGCGTACAGTCCACCGAACGTATAGAGTATAAAATACCGAATCGCGTCGGCTCTGTGAATTCCCTGTCCATAATTTTTGTACATCGGGTAATACGCAGGAAATCTGCGTTTAATGAACTCGTCGGCGATGCTATCGGTCCACAACCAATATTCCCAATCGGGGTGAAGTTTCACCCAAGACGTGATATGTCTCTTGAACGAAGTCGGGATATTTTCAGTTTTCCACGTCTGGTGTATTCTTTTAGGCACGGGACCGCATTTACTTACATTAACCTGCAACTGTTCCAATATGTCGGCCACGATATCATTGTATACAACGGGAACCTTCATGCTATGTGGTGATATTGAAGCATTCACGATACCGTGACGATGCAATGATGCTTTCAGGCTGTTCCTCATAATATTCTCGCTTAACAACAAAAACAACGAAGTGAGGATAAAGCCGGCTAATCCAATTATCTTGAGATGAGTTGGCTTAAGCAAAATCCATCCGATATGCACCATGCTAGGATCGAAAAGAAAATCTTATAAATATCAAAAATGTTTCACGTTGAGGGAGACTTGTCAAAACAATTTATGAAAGTTCTGGTTAACAGCTTTTTCTATATCGGTTTTTTATAAATGGCAACTCCGAAAAGATTTTGATTTAATGGATTAATCGTTTTAAACAGTCGTTTGCCATTTATACCAACGTATAAAATCCCGGTATCCCGTCTTAAGAAGTATCCTCCCTCAACAGAGATTCGAACCTTAGTGCATCGATCGATTCAGCACGAAACCCTGCCTGTCCGAGTGCGCAGATTGTAAATACTATGGAACGCCATCCTAGCAAAAACTCTATATCGCATTTAAACAACGTACTCGCAATCTTGCAACCAACTCACAATCTTACAAAATTTGTTTATAATTCTATAACCAAGATGCATTTTTCAACAGTTATAGTTAGCGTTTGTGAGTTGGTTGTAAGTTTGTGAGTATACGTTGTTTAAATTCGATGTAGAGTTTTTGCTAGGATGGCGTTCCATAAAATACAGCGAAACAGAAATCACATTCCATTTCAACCCTGGTTATTATATTATATTCGTGTGTTTTCTGTGGATTTGAATAATCGATTATAGCTTACGACAGGCTATTTGTTTGGCGCTGCCGATTGATTTTTGTGCAGTGGGCTGCACAGGACTGGTACCTGCCCATACGGAACTGCAGGGTCTCCTGTTCCATAATCGAAACTCGGTCTTAAATCATGATACTGGTCTTAAGTTGTTAGATAGGCTATATAACTTAAATAGTTTTGGTCTTAAGCCTAACCCTTGACTATGGGCCCGGTTTCGTGCCGTGGCAGAGTCTCGCGATGCTATCGGGTTGGAATCCCTGCCACGGGGGATGCTTCGAAGAAGCGGTGCCACCGGATACTTCGGTAATTATGTGCCCTCCCACGGGTCTCGCAAATCTGGCTAACTACGGACACCTATAACACTTGATCAGTGGCATACAGCTTTGTGCTGTATCAATCAGATGTAAGGTCTTGATTTTATTTCTTGAGAAAAGAATCACTTCAAGACAAACATAATGGGAGGGCAAAGGGCAAAAAATAGAAATAAAAAATACTTCTTAGAATTTTTTCATAATAGGCGTATAAAAATGGAAGGGAACAGGAAAGAAATGAAAATAGATTTTTGTTTTTATTCAAGTATTTTTTTCTACATAAAATCTCGGAAGGACTGTTGGAAAAAATGTTTTGGTTTTTGCAAAATTCTTGCAGGTGGATCCGTAAAAATACTATTATTATCGATATTATTTTCTAAAATCATAAAATCATGAAATTATCATTTTCACGGCATTTCTATTTCATATAGGACGAATAGCAGTAAGTAATCAATTTTGTGACACACGAGGCGAATTTTTTCAGCTGAAAATATCTCGGAATGAAATATTTTACATTAAATATTCAATCTACATTAAATATTTGGTTCCACGATTTTCTTTCAAAGTGAATTCGAAAGACTTTTGTTCACATAATGGAAATATCCCTGGGACAACAGTTATGGCAATTTCAACTGATTAAAAACAAATTGTAATTATTTCCGACATTTCAGAGGAAAATAATTTCGATTCAATCGTAAGCTTAGCGATTTTACATGGAGTTATTATATCAGAATATCAGAGTTGATTCCAAAATTTTGTTTTCCGATCGCATGTCCCCAGGACGATCCTTCATTAGCCTCGATAGGCTACGGAACAACGAAATTTGTATTCTCTCTAGCGAAAAACCTTATCTATATCGGAAGAACAGAACTACGGAAGCGTCCTGGGGACATGAGAAAAAAAAAAGTTTTTTCTGATTTATGAATTAAGAAATACTATTTCGTGTATTTTTTCTGCATCTAGGGAAAAGCCAATTCGATGCGGAATAACAAAATTTCCTTGCTAGCGGAAAAATATGAATTTCTCAAGGAAAAACGAAATATAGAAGGTGTAGCAATATGGCACTAACCTTGTTTTTAATTCAGTTAAGAATTTCGACGTATTCACTGCAGTAATTAATCGAGTCTCATTTCAACTCCAATTCTTTAAACAAGCTTATAACTTAGTGGAAGTGACCATCTCCTTGGCTTGGAATAGAACGCAGCAAACCTTTGGGCTCGGCTACCTATTTATTGTTCGTTTACTCTTTCGTGGGAAATCTGATACCGGGAAACCTAGTCATCAAGTATTACATAAATTAAAAGTATTGGGCTTTATTTTTTTCTTGTTCAAATTTTGATAATAAGAGGACTTGAACCAAATTGTTTCGCTGGTTGGTTGGAAGGTATATTATAACTGTTAACATGGACCTCAATGATTGAATATATAGGGCTTCATTATGAATTTTGGACTTGACCCGGATCGGAACGGTGGTCGATGTGAAAATATGTGTCGTCGGTACTCGATGCTGAATAATCTTGCACACGTTGCTATTATGTTCCGATCAGCTAGGCCTAATCAACATGTACCGTATTAATCAGTCTTAAATATGTTTCTTTTTCAAAAATTGATTTTGATTCTCTGTAGAATGTAACTTTTCTGTATTCGAATAGAGATAAATTCTATACAATATTCGGCCGAATCGGATGCCCAGACATGGCTACCATGCGGATAACTACAAGTTGCAAATAAAGCATATTTCCATTCTTTTGATATTGTCATGTGAACTACGTCCTCCTTTGTAACAACAATTTTGGCATGCAGGCTAATGATAATATTATCAGTTTCTTCTACAGTTGTACTGTTTTGAAAAACGCTCAACATTATTCATCGATTTGAAAAAAAACACTCCGATGGAATTCCGTCGATTATTTCATGATTGAGAAAAAGGAAATTAATTGAGAAGAATATCATGAGGTGAAACTTGAAGAAATATATAATTATTCCGTTACATTTAGTGTCGTATATCTTTCACCACTAATAGAATCTTACCTTTTTGGATTAGCGAATATAATCCTATCACCCTCTTAGATCAGTCTGGTCTTTGAAAAAGGTTGGATGTGAATAAGGGCCAACGCGACGTTACGCCTCCACGGCAACATAAAATATATGATGATATTCAAACGATGACAATGGAAAGTGGATATTTTCCATTATTGCTACAACAACGAGTAAACCTACTACTGCTACATATGGTTTACTAGAAATAGTTTCATAGAAGTGCATGCAACTCTTAAGAATCATGTTTACGAATGTCGCATGACCGGCCGTGTTGAGTTGGGGTTCGGGGATAGCGAAAGAACCCCCTAAAATTTCAGCGTCAAAAAATTTGCCGGATGCCGGGGGACGTTCCTTTGATAAACGCGTGTATGTGGATACTACAAAATATCTTTTTAACTGAATTTGACTAGCTGAAAAGTCTGAAAAAATGACGTCAGAGCTCGTCCGGTTTAGCGCTTCGTGGGGATGTTCCGGAAGAATTACGTCACGGTCCAAAGAGAAAAACGGCAGTATTAGTCAAATTGACCGCTTTGACTGGGCGGGTGATTCTAGAATTTATTGAATGTGTGATGTTTACATCTTAATTTCACCATGAAGCACGTCCGAAAATTGCCTTAGCAACGGCATCGAATTTAGAATAACGAACGCGTCGGATCGGTACCAGTACCGCGCCGGTTGGAATCCCACAGAATTACCGGCGCTTTATGTAGTCAAATCTGCGCCACAGCACAGTTTTTTTTTAAAATTGTATTTAAAACTGGGTATAATGGTGAGTGGAATCACGGAACGGTAATAGTTAAAATCAGTTTATACTCAAACTAATTTCTCGAAGTCTCTATCGGGATTCATATTTGCTATCAATGTTTTGATGTCGAACGGTTTTTTCACGATTTCGCGAACGGAAAACACTAACTTGTATTCGGGTTTATCGTAATACGTGTGGTGAAATGCGTGATTCGACATCACTTCCGGTCCGTGTGGCTTATTCTTGAAATTGTCGCGTTTCAACATTTCACAAGTTTTACCTCGAGGTGTTGAAGGGGGTCCGGGGTTATTACATCCGTTTTTCATGCTCTGTAAAGCATTCGTGTCAAAGTCAGGAATGAATCGACTGTATGGCGCGAAATAGACTGCATCGCATAACGACACGGTTCTGTTGCCCTCAAAACCCACGGATTTCACATAGGCAACTAAAACCGCATCAGTCAGGAATGGACCAGTTTTGCAAACAACATCACTTTTACTTGTTGCTTTATCCACTCTCGGAAGAAATTCGATTATTTTCCGTAGATATTTATGTTTTGGCGTTGACGCCATTAACGCGTTTAAAGTCGAAGGTCGCGACAGATTCCAATTAACGACGCTATGGGCCGGATGATCTTCGGGTATCATCGCCGTGTGGGTGTTCAGCAAATGATCGAATGGTCGGAAGGCTTCCATATCTAAATCAGCGTACAGTCCACCGAACGTATAGAGTATGAAATACCGAATCGCGTCGGCTCTGTGAATTCCCTCTTCATAATTTTTGTACATCGGGTAATACGCAGGAAATCTGCGTTTAACGAACTCGTCGGCCATGCTATCGGTCCACAACCAATATTCCCAATCGGGGTGAAGTTTCACCCAAGACGTGATATACTTTTTAAACGAAATCGGGATATTTTCAGTTTTCCAGGTCTGGTGTATTCTTTTAGGCACGTGACCGCATTTACTATCCGTAAAGTGAAACTGTTCCAGTAAAATGGCAACGATATCATTGTACATAACGGGAACCTTTATACTGTGTTGTGATGTAGAAGCATTCACGGTACCGTCACGATGCACTAACACCTGCAGGCTGCTCCTCGTGTTCTGTTCTAATAAATTGGCAACGGCGTCATCGTATGCGATCATGTAGGATTGCGTTGAACCACACACTGCCGCTTTCAGGCCGCTCAGCGCGTTGAACACCAAAAACAACGAAGTTAGGATTAAGCTGACCAATCCGATTATCTTGAGACGATTTGGTTCAAGCAAAATGTGTCTAATGCGTACCATGCTAAAGGATTCAAAAAAATCTGATTATTATCACAAATGTTTCGTTGAGAGGCAGTAAAAAAGGAGAGGTAGTAAAAGGAGAGGCTGTAAATAAAAGGAGAGGCTGTAAAAAGGAGAGGCAGTAAAAAGGAGAGGCTGTAAAAAGGAGAGGTAGTAAAAGGAGAGGCTGTAAATAAAAGGACAGGCTGTAAAAAGGAGAGGCTATAAAATGGAGAGGCTGTAAAAAGGAGAGGCTGTAAATAAAAGGAGAGGCTGTAAATAAAAGGAGAGGCTGTAAATAAAAGGAGAGGCTGTAAATAAAAGGAGAGGCTGTAAAAAGTATGTTCATTAAAGTTCTAGTAAACAATTGCGACTGTACTCGGTGACTGAAAACCAAAAGTTTTGAATTCTCGCGCGAGAAAACCAAAAAACGGGCCAATGTGAAAATTTTTTTTTTCATCGTTGCTCTTTTGAAACATTTTTTAGTATGGGCCAAATCAGCCACCATAGGTGACGAGCCTCGATGGAATCAGGTTCAACGAAAATACTAATTTTATGCGGAGGATCGAATCCCTGCCGGGGAGCGCAAGCTTTACGGGCTCAGCACATGATTGTCGACTATTCCCCGAGGGTAAACATATCCAGTAACCTGGACATCGAGATTTGAATGAAATATCTAGGGCTTTATTCCTTTTAAATTTTGATGATTATAAGAGGACTTGACCCGGATCAGAACGGTGGTTGATTGAAGATATGCGTCGAGGGCCAAATAAAACATATACATGATATTCCGATCAGCCAGGCTTAGACTGTATGTATACATGTATATATGTGAATGGTGAACGTTTATGCATTAAATTGGTTTTTTTGTTAGCTACGACTAAATTACTGAAAATAAGCTGATTAAATATCTATAATATGAAATGGCGTGACAATGAAATAGTTCCATGGTTTCATTTTATCAAAGTTTATGCGTTTACACTTTCCATTTTGTTGTACACTGTATATATTTAATATTGCTTGATTTGTTATCCCTATCGTTATAAGTCTGTCGAGACTGTTAATTCCACCGTATTATCAATATGCTTTGTTCCTAACGGTCTTGTTTAAATAAATAGCGAAGAGAAAAATTTCGACTGTACTGCCCAACTATCGCGCTGCCACCGATACAATATAATTACAATAAGTTGCAAATAAAGCATAATATCCTTTCTTAGATTGCCATCTGAACTACGTTCTCCGTTGTAAAAATTTTTGCATGTGGCTGATATTATCAGTAGCTGTTTTCGAGTCCGGTTAAACAGCTTAACGTGTTTCATCGACTGGATACACTCTGCGAAAGAAATCTTCGTAATTTTGTTAACAACATTAATTAATTTCAAGGAAGACGTGTTTATCATTCCATTTCTTTTAGTGTCGCATATCTTTCATTCAATACATTTGACTTTTACTATATAGATCTGTTTACGTGAATATATGGACCGCTCCTCTTATTTCGGTTCTGTCACGAAAAAAGGTTGAATGTGACTCAAGGGCTTTACGCAGCGGCTCCACGTGTCTCCCACGGCAACACTATTTAATTAGTGATTGAGTGGGCATATTCCACTAGCTATGAAAAACCATGAAAAACCAAAAAAATAAAGCATATTTCCATTCTTTGATATTGTCATGTGAACTACGTTCTCCTTTGTAACAACAATTTTGGCATGCAGGCTAATGATAATATTGTCAGTTTCTTCTACAGTTGGAATTCCGATGGAATTCCGCCGTCGATTATTTCGTGATTGAGAAAAGGAAATCGAGAAGAATATCATGAGGTGAAACTTGAAGAAATATATAATTATTCCGTTACATTTAGTGTCGTATATCTTTCATTCACTACTTTGAAAATCTTACCTTTTTGGATGAGCGAATATAATCCTATCACCCTCTTAGATCAGTCTGGTCTTTGAAAAAGGTTGGATGTGAATGAGGGCCAACGCGACGTTACGCCTCCACGGCAACATAAAATATATGATGATATTCAAACGGTGACAATGGAAAGTCGATATTTACCATATGCTACGACAAATTTGAAAAACGCTAGAAATCGATGGAAAAGTATATAGGATCCACGTCCGTTTCCAAGATGAATTAACCTACTACTGCTACATATGGTTTACGAACCGTAATGTCATAGAAGTGCTTGCAGCTTTTAAAAAATCATGTTTACGAATGTCGCATGACTGGCCGTGTTGAGTGGGGGGGGGGGGGTTGTTTGGGGATAGCGAACGAACCCCCTAAAATGTCAGTGTCAAAAAATTTAGATACAATGTTCATATAATAAGATAAAAACCCACCATCTACAGATTAAAAGAATTTAAAAACAATAATTTATTCATTCAATCTAAAATATATAGAAGACACGACGTTTCGATCTCACCCTAAATATCATCGTCAGGTGTGAGATATAGACTAAAAACAGGGGTATATATACAGAGGAGAACAGGTTAATTGAGTAAATTGGTGAGTGAGTAAATAATTCATATCATGTTCATACAATGTTCATATTTTTCACGAGAGTTCACGAAATTCATAAAAAAGTAAAAAGACGTGCGCTGGGGGACGTTCCTTTGATAAACGCGTATATGTGGATACTACACAATATCTTTTTAACCGAATTTGACTAGCTGAAAAGTCGACGTCAGAGCTCGTCCGGTTTAGCGCTTCGTGGGGGGGATGTTCCGGAAGAATACGTCACGGTCCAAAGAGAAAAACGACAGTAATAGTCAAAATGACCGTGGGTGATTCTAGAATTTATTGAATGTGTGATGTTTACATCGAGATTGAGTCGTTTAATATTTTCACAATGAACCACGTCCGAAAATTGCCTCAGCAACGGCATTGAATTTAGAACAACGAACGCGTCGGATCGGTACCAGTACCGCGCCGGTTCGAATCCAACAGAATTACAGGCGCTTTTGTAGTCAAATCTATGGTGGCTGATTCGGGCCATACTAAACGGGCCGTACTTTCTGTACGGCTAGAGCAACGATAAAAAGATTTTCAAAAAGTTTGGTTTTCTTGCGCGAGAATTCAAAACATTTTGGTTTTCTCGCGCGAAAATTCAAAACTCTCTCAGTTTATACTCAAACTAATTTCTCGAAGTCTCTATCAGGTTTCATATTGGCTATAAATGTTTTGATGTCGAACGGTTTTTTCACGATTTCGCGAACAGTAAACACTAACTTGTATTCGGGTTTATCGTAATACGTGTGATGGAATGCGTGATTTGACATCACTTCCGGTCCGTGTGGCTTATTCTTGAAATTGTCGCGTTTCAACATTTCACAAGTTTTACCTCGAGGTGTTGAAGGGGGTCCGGGGTTTTTACATCCGTTTACAATCGGCTTCGCATTGAAGAGGTCGAAGTCAGGGATAAATCGACTGTATGGCGCAAAATAGACTGCATCGCATAACGACACGGTTCTGTTGCCCACACCGCCCACGGATTTCTCATACGCAACTAAAACCGCATCAGTCATGAATGGACCAGTTTTATCAACAACATCACCTTTACTTGTTGCTTTATCAGCTGTGGGAAGATATTCGATTATTTTCCGTAGATATTTATGTTTTGGCGTTGACGTCATTAACGCGTTTAAAGTCGATGGTCGCGGTCGACCCCAATAAACGACGCTATGGGCAGGATGATCTTCGGTTATCATCGCCGTGTGGGTGTTCAGCAAATGATCGAATGGCCGCAAGGCTTCCATATCTAAATCAGCGTACAGTCCACCGAACGTATAGAGTATGAAATACCGAATCGCGTCGGCTCTGTGAATTCCCTGTCCATAATTTTTGTACATCGGATAATACGCAGGAAATCTGCGTTTAACGAACTCGTCGGCGATGCTATCGGTCCACAACCAATATTCCCAATCGGGGTGAAGTTTCACCCAAGACGTGATATATTTTTTGAACGAAGTCGGGATATTTTCAGTTTTCCACGTCTGGTGTATTCTTTTAGGCACGTGACCGCAGTTTTTATCCGTAAAGGGCAGATTCTGTTCCAATAAATCGGCGACAATTTCATTGTAAACAACAGGTACTTGCATCACGTGTTGCGTTGTCCCCAGCCCTGCTGCATGCAGTCTGTTCCTCAGATTCTCGCTAAACACCAAAAACATCGAAGTGACGATGAAACAGGCTATTCCAATTATCTTGAGACGGGTAAACATGATTCGCGTGATCTAATACCAATATACTATGCTAAAATCGTAAGAACAAATCTGATGAATATCTTAAGAAATCTTTCGCTAATAATCAGGGTAGCCACTAATCATTTGACCGGCTTTTCCCTGACTATTCCCTGACATGCACGTTATTTTCCTCGTGTTGATCTACCAAGAATCCAATCAATTAACACAGTCAAATACATGTAAGACATAGACAGAAACTGTTTTACTTTACTCGCAATCTGGCGAGCTATCTCAACAATTTTTCCCGGACTTGTTAGCTATTTGTCTAAATTCCCTGAATCTTGAGAAAATGACTTCTCCGTGATTTCCAGGTAAGTGGCCACCCTTTAAGGGTAACTGACATGTTATCGTGAATTTTGTAATTGAATAAAATGATCGATGATAGAATTTTTCTACAGAGATTGATAATTTCAAAGATGAAAAAAATCAACTTATGTATAGCGATATTCGATGATTTTGACCGGGGAGAGTAGACAAAAAACTCGCTATATTCCCGACTGTTTTGTCGTTATCAATATCATTTTTAAAGTCCTTACACGACGATATGAATTACATTATTCGTGCACAAGACGACAAGCGACAATAATCAACTGTGAGATTCATCCGTTGGAAACCATTGTGTATGTTCCAATGTTTTTCATTCGTATATTTTTGGCAAAAAAACTAACCATATGCAAATGAGATGGATGAATGAAATACTTGCCTGTGGGTATATATACCGGTAGTGATGATGCTGAGCGTGATACCTTCCTGGTGATGCTCGCACTTGTACGTTTTAAAATATACGTTATACGATCGATTTTTCATCCGTAATAACCACCACGTGCATGGTTCGAGTGGTTACTTTGTGGTGTTTTAATTGGTTCGATTGTGGCAATCGAACCTGTGTCTGTCTCACTGGTTTTGGCTGCTTCATAGGGCTAGTGTATAATTATGTAGTCCGGCAAGTCGTTAAGCGGTCAAACTAACGTTTTAAAGCCCACGATTAAACCCCCAAAGTGCATCACTGACTTGTCGCACGCAGCTGCTTGTGAATAGATAATACAACTTTTCAATTTTTTTCAATTTTCGTATATTTTGGTATTACCAAAATATAAAAATTATTACCGTAATAATTTTTACTTGGAAGTCTTGCTAACATCAAGATGAGTGAAAGAAGTGTCACTACACCAGGAAGTTAGTGTCTAATGTTTATATTACATGAGTCAATCTATAACATATGCGGGTCTTCAGAGTTGGAATCTAAGATTTATCATGGACGTATAAACTAGATATACAGTCAAAGCTCGTTAAACCACCATCCGTAATATCGCCAGGAATATCCTTGTGCACAGTTCATTGGTATCTATAGCTCTCGTTATAGCACTTCTCACCCTACGCCATAACGCCAACGAAATTCTAGAACAGGCCTTTTCAAACTCATAGAGAACACATTCGTTATACAATGTACCGCCAACGATCTTCTATCAACGATATTTTGCGTCTGTTAGCGAATTCGCCGACGAATTTATACGCCCGATACGAGCGGGCACACGTAGTGATCAAACCGAAATTCGGTCAACGACTGGCACTTAGTGGGAGAGAGTTAACAAATCACATGAATATAATATAAACAATGCATCCTATTGGTTCATCGGGTAGATGAGCGAATTTGCGGGCGTAGATAATCGGGCGAAAAGATTAAACATGTTTGATATGGGCGATTCGCCGTACGATCGGCTTTCGTCGCCGTGAGTGATCACACGAGCTATTTTTTCGGGCGATTTATGAATTCGCCGCGATCGGGCGAAAAAATACGCTCGTGTGCCCCTACCTTTATGATAAGAATCTATATATGTGGTTAGCAGTATCACACACCTACTGTATCATTGTTTTCTATTATCTAAATGAAATAAGCTAAGACCTTTACGCTTCTTAAATTAAGATTGATTGATGTCAATTTTAGATTTGGTCAAAATATAGGCATATAGACATTACAGGCTGTTTCGATTATCATATATATCCGAAGGATGTATAGCCTTAGATAATTCCGAAAATTAAGAAATGTGCGTCATATAATAAATGAAGGGAATGAAAAAAATTGCATTGTTTTACTGAAAAGTGGTAAATGAATTTTTTGACCGAGACAAGAAAATCTTAAATTCATAAACTTCATTTTAGGATAAATTATTTCACACACGATTTTATTTTCGCGGGATTTTGTACATTTTCGCATAAATCGCCTCTGGAAATACATATACGTGTACTATTGCGTATAATCTGATACAAATTAAAATCATACCTATATATAGATATATTACTATTTACATTTTACATGTCGTTAAAATAACACCATTAGACAAAGGCAAGAGTTAGATGAGTGGTTACGGACCCCCAGTTCTATAGTTCCAGTATAAGTAGAGTTTAAATCAGTTCTCTTTTCCAAGAATCTAGAAAATAAATTTCAGCTAAAGCTATAGAACCAGGTCCAGAAGTCCAGCAGTTATTGCATTTATTTGAAGAAACTGCAATTTAAAAAGAACAAATCAAACCTACTCGTATAGGTGTAAAAATTCCATAGCAAAACGTATATCCCTAATTCGCTTAATTCTTTAACTAACGTAACATACATAGACCCAGCACGTTCTACAGATTAGGCTAAAGAAATTGATACTTTGTTTCTTATAGAAATGAACTGATTACAAATTCTAATTGCAGTTTACAAAATGACCCGGCCGATAGTGCCTCCGTGTAGATGGGCCTAGATTTCGCCTTAAAACTTGACTCTAGGTCCATATATTACTGCAATTACAAATGAACATTTAACTCCAAGATCTCTACATTTACAAAACTGTTAAGGATCCAGGATTTTGTTAAGCAGTTCTTGGTATGCAAGACTCTGGGGCTAAATACCAAATGAACAAATTCAAACTCTAATACAAGGCCCCATTTCACGATCACGGATTAAGCTTATTATACAGGTTAATTGGTTATAATTGGAATTAAAATTTTTGAGGTTGTGAAACGTGAATTAACTTTAATTCGAATCAGTCTAACCCAGAAATCTAATTCGCGTTCGTGAAATAGATTTATTAATCGAATTAACTAAACCGAATTAAGCATCTTTGATTCGAATTTTAAGTTAAACCCGTTCATAAAACTGGAGCCAGACATTTATCAGCAGCCTGGAAGAACCACTCCTTCAGACATTCACACATTTTAGCGAAGAAGACTTTTTGAAAGTATAGCGAAAAAAATGTGTACGGTATTTGTAGTTCATTTTTCGATTAAGAATGTCGGAGCCTGAACACAGGACGTGAAGCCTGGATGATCAAAAATATGAAGAAAGGTCATTATTTAAGTCTGTTCGAGGGGCGAGTCGAGCTAGGCTGCCGATTCATACCTACAGAAATTCAAACCCAACTAACAACAGTGGAACTGGGTCGATGTAGATTTCTTGAGAATAGAACGCTTACGATAGGAAATATGTACCCCTACAAATCGCAAGTACTTACAAGTGAAGTACCATAGAGTGATAAAATATTCAGCCATGAACCATTACAAAAATGGAATATGAAATATATATTGTATTTGAACATACAAGAGATTTTTGAATCGATTATAGGCCGACTGCTATCGAGGCATGTGCTCAATTGCTACTCGAAATATATGTATATTCAGGTGACACCGATTAGTCATCTGTTAAAGCACCTTCGTTCCATCAGGCCGTAGAAAATATACAGTCAATTTTTAAACATTACTCAACAGTGAGGGTCTTAAAAATGTTCCACTCATCCCTATGTAGGTAATGCTTAAAATTGCACACAGACACTGAGAAGGGCGCTCGAAAAACATGTACCGGTATTGGTTTTCATAGACAAGTGGCTGTCCAATATCAATGAGTCTTTTTGAAAATGGCTCATAGATTTGACTCGAAACGTCAAACTATCAGTTTTTCTTTTTATCGTGGGTTTTTGTCGACTAATGCACCGGTATGCTATTTTCTGCAATTCATTCATTTATCAGCACGAAATCGAAGATCATTTCAATTCATTTTCATCGTCTACACAGTTCGATATAAGGGGCTCGGAAAATCGATCGAGAATTTTTCGCATGATTAATCGCAGCGCTTGATATTTCAGCACGGTTCACGATTATACGGCGAATGTTTCGGTCCCACGATCTCGAGAGATGATCAGTTTTACGTAGAGCTCTTTTTCGGTCCGACGTACGGCAACGAACCCAGTTGAAACCAGGCGACCATCTCTTTCTTCAAGTCGATATCGTTTAGGTTGATATAGCACGCGCCGAGAAATTCATTTTCCTTCAATCGCCCGTGGCTCCATACGGCGACCTGGAGCACTTTTCGGCGAACCTCTTCGAAGCTCGTCTCGTAGACTAACTGTAAACAAAACAAAGGTTGTACGGAGTGTCGGAAGAAGCCCATGATGCCCCCTTTCCGCCTATTTACAAACGCCCTCAGGTTTCCTTGATCTTTCCTCGCGATTACACAAAAATTCCTCCAGTGAGTCCCGAGAAATATTGCGGTTATAGTTTATCAAATAATTTAGGCGGAGTCTACTGTACTACACCCTACATTGCTTATCACGATATACTAACCATCTGGTTGAAAGTCGGATGACTGGAATTCTTGACGACTGTCGTTTTTTGTTTCGTTTCCTTCGAGAAATCGGGCAATAGATACAGTTTCACGTACGGGTCGGGCATCTCGCAATCTTCAGGTACCTTTCAATTGATACGAAAAAGAATATCAATCAAAGAGCAAAACGCACGTTTGAGACACAAATTCATGAACACTGAAAAACGAACTACCGTAGGCTACTCTAAATCTGCATCATTAGGAATGAAAGGAATTAATCCAGTTTATCAAATAACATATACTCTTATATAGATTTAAGTTTTAAACAATATGCGGATACAGTTACGTATTCTTAATTTTTTATTGGTCAGACATCGTAAAATAGGGCATAGGTCGAGTTTCCGCGAGCGCCATAGGTACAAAGCTTGTTGCGGTAGTCTAATGGCCCGCTCCCATAAATTATGAAATAAATCAGAGGCATCCACATGCATTTTAATGCATTCTAAAAACAGGAATACTAACCAAATCCTTCGCGTGCATAATCATCACATTCAGTTTTGTGTCTTTGTATTGTATGCTAAGTTTCACTTGACCTTGTATTGTACTGCTACGTGGTCTCGCTGGTTCCAGCTCTGCAAAAAGACAACATAATTTCAAAATTTACCCGTAACATACATATCTACACAAAGCGTCGCGTAAATTCGTCACAAAACTGAGAAATGTAATTGGTTTAAGAGATAATGAGCTAAACCCACAGTTGATCATTCAACAATTCATTCTGACAGTTTCGAAGTTTTGGCTAAACTTCTACAGAGAACTTGATCAATGAGAAGATTTTCGTTTTTTCATTTCCCTGATAAAAACTTCATAACTGTCGGAATAAATTGGTAGTGAATACCGAGATTAATATCAGTCTACCAGTCAAGTATAAGAGTTGAAATCATTATGCGAATTTTTGACGCAACGCGAAGGTACGTCGGTGAAAATTACCTTTGATCTTTTGAAGATGAGGATTCAAACCTTCCTGTTCATCGCGCATCAATGGATGGAAAAACGTGTACACCAAATCGCACTGTTATTATCACCGATATGAAAAAAGCATGAAAAATTGTTATTCGAGCTGTGGTAAAAAGTAGCTATTATTTACGTGATTACGTAGTTACGATGTTCTAACGAGCAAAAGCCTCAGTCGATGAATTTACTTTCTTTACGATGAATTTATTTTCTGACAGTTTCGAAGTTTTGACTAAACTTCATAATTAAAGAAACGAAAATAACATAATAATGTGTTATTCTTATTGTTATGTTATTTCAATTTCTCTAATGCTGAAATTTAGTCAAAACTTCGAAACCGTCAGAAAATAAATTGTTACATCATCAACTGTAGGTTTCGCTCATTGACTCAAAAATACTGAGATTAACATCAGTCTCTACGAGTCAAGTAATGATATACCTCTGAGATTTCGGGAGCAGTCTTTAACAGTTCACGCATGAAAACATCGAGTTCTTGTTTACGTTTCTCAGCGACGCTTTTAACGTTAGATCGACCGATAACCCTTAACATAGAGAATTTTAGAACGATAAGCCATCAGTAACTGTGCTAGGTAATCGAGGGTTCATGGGTTTGAATTTTTGTGGCGGCAGTCCTTTCTTGAGCGGCCACTGTTATCATAATAGAGAAAAAGCAACACCAAACCTATGAATAAGCCGCATCCATGCCGCTCTATCTTGAACTTTCTAAATTTAGTCCATTCTACTTTAGAACGTTAAGAGCATTCACACCGTCGTAAAGTCAATTCTAAATTAGTCCGTTTCATTTAAGTTCAATTTCTTTCAAAGAACACTGATCCAAGTCCATTCTAAGAATGGAGTAGAATGGACATTACTTGGGTGTGTGAATAGACACTTTGCATAAATTGTCTTTCAATCGTAGCATTGCGTCTGGACCAGTGATAGCAGCCATGATAGCACAGCAATGATTTGGTCCGTTCTAAATCGGATCACTCCAGGTACGGGCCAAATTAGAACGGTCTAACTGGTGACAGTGTGAACATTCAAATCGGTCGTAAGATTTAGAAAACTATATCGTTCAAATATCAAAAATGTTTGCTTACTTGCCGGACAGCGGCGGTAACTTGGCGAGCGGAAACGTAATGACGAGTTTCTGGTGGAATTCATCGAATTCGGAATATTTTCGCCAGATAAAAGTCGGCACTCGTTCCTTCGCGCGTTCAACTTTGATGATGTAAATCTATCAACAAAAAAAAAGATCGTGTTGATTAACAGCGATGAAAAAAAATTCTTCCATTTTTTTTTTGTTACAGAGGCCCTGCCCTCCTTCTCTGAATTGATACGTACGTAATATTTGTCCGGATTGTATCGTTTCTGGTAACCGAAAATGGCGGCCTGCTTGATTTTGCCGTCGGAGTGAACGCTGAAAATCGCGAGAGAAAAAAGACGATAAGTAACGTCGTAGGTTCATTTGTAACGTGGTTCCCGCATCTTGATTTATTCCCCGATTAACCCTCCAGTCTGATCTCAAAATCATCGGGTTAATACGTGAGTCACTATCACACACGCGTTATCAACCCAGGGTTTTAATTTGCCAGTGCCCGGGCTAATCGTTCACACCGGTACCTGATCCAAATGTGTTTGTACCCGGCTAACACGGCCAGAAATGTTGGACTGGGCCGTGCCAAATAAATAATCCATATGTAAGCTTGGTTCTCGAAGTGTCTCACCCCACTTGCTACAGAATCGTTTTGATAGCGTTTTAGTAAGGAGTGAGTGATTTCAGTGTGAAAATACGCTCACTTATTAGACAAAGGCCGAATATTTCTCGGGTCATGTCCACAGGGCTCATATTTGAAGTTTGGAAGTCTTCCATGTGATCGTGTACTACAAACATACTTTGTAAGATAAAGCGTAGTCCATAATCATACGAACTCTGCTTCATTTCACAAAATTCATCAATTACGAACCACGTTTACGAAAAGATTCGCGCATGAATAAGGTTTTCAGTTTTTGCTCATCAAATTTTTTACCACGCTAGTGGTTTTAGTTAGAAATAAGTGAAAATTCTAGGTCAAACCACAGCGTGGAAATATAAAATATGACATAGACTTGAGTTGTCGATAGTAAGTGGCCTAGAATCGACATACCGCTACAAGTGGTATGTATTATTGAAAAGCTGGTAAAAAGCATTGTGTTTCGGGCGGCGCTATACATAGTTGCTACGGTCCTCTGAAATTCCCGATAACCGTTTCCCATACATTCGTGAAAACATGCTAGAATAAATCGATTCGTCCTGTGAAGAGGATATACTTGACATGCTTATACCTGGTGCACTTACTGCGTGTATACTAATGAATGATGTGAACCCTCCTCCAGACAATTTACGGTTAACATTCATTTATTTCTTTTTGTACAACATGCCCAAAAATGATTCGTTTAGGCTCACGAAAAATCGCCTCGATTGAGTTCAGTCTCAGACCCGACCAGAAATATATGCCGAGTGTTGCACCAGAGAATGTGTCTGCTACAATTTGTCTGTCATCGCCGAAGTTTCTGATATATTCTCCGACATGAATTATCATGATAACCATTGATAAAACACTCCGCGTTGTAACGATAATATAGAAAATCTAACAATAAAAAAGAAAAACATGTCCAAAATGTTTCCTAAGCCCTTTCAGTGCGTCTACACCACAGTGCGGTGTATAGCCGAAACATCGAATTAGATATCAGCTCGAGGATATATTCCAAAACACATTTTTCTTTCTTACTGTAGAATTGTACATTATATTGAATGTTGTGCTATTTCTAGTGAGGACATTTTGCATGAGGGTCTACATCAAAATGAGAAACTAGATATACTTGCAGTATTTTCTAGATTAGATGGTACGTAGCTATTGTCTTGGGTAGGCAATCGAGCTCTCAGTCACAGTATTACTGGTATGCTAACGGAATGCAGTCCATATCTGAACTTTTATGCCCAGTTATGGCATTCCCCGTCCAACTCTAACAGTTACAATCATTAATCTTCAAAATTCAGTTTCAGATCTCTAAAGTAAAGTTTGACTACATAGTAATATTTGACTGAAAAATCAAATTCAAACTCGATTCAAACGAGCCGAATTTCATCGCAGGGAATGTCCCTAACTGGATCCTAATTCTTGAAAAAGACACTTGCGAAATATGAAGAAGTCCAAATGACAGTGAAAAGCACAGAACGCGCTCAGACGGACATGCACGAGCCCAGTATATACGTATAGCTTTTATACTTTGGATTCAAATTATACATGCTGAAGAGCAAAATACGGATTTACGATCGACGCGAAGAGCTTCCCCTTCTGAGAATTCGGTGAGGCAAACGCTGCAATCTGAATCATCATAAAAAGGAAAATACCGCTCAACTAAAACATTATCAGAATGGACAGAGCTAGTGCCAGTTGCCAGTTGCACAGTCATAAGTGAAGTCCAGTCTAAGCTCATTTTGGTTCCATGATCAATCGAACAACTTAAGACCAGTCTAAGCTCATTTTGGCTCTATAACTAATCTAATAACTTAAAACCAGTCTTAAGCTCATTCTAGTTACAAAACCAATCTTACAACTTAAGACCAGTCTAAACTCATTGCTTCTATAGCCAATCTAACAACTTTACTTATGACTAGTCTAAACTCGTTTTGGTTCCAAAATCAAATCAGAACCAATCTAATTCAAGACCAATCATGAACTTAAGTAATGACTGTGCAACTGGGTGCTGGTCTCAGTCACAAGACTTAAGCTTACAATCAGGTTTGTCATTTTCCGTAACTGAGAGGTTGCGCTTATTTGTGCTCGTAGAAGGCTTAATAGCACCGCATGACATGTATCCTCGAGGTATAATTCTATACGAGTAACTAATGTAAATATCATTCATGGCCCGGAACAGAAAACATCCAGTCACCAACGATTAGATAGAATGTGCTCATAAATCACATATAGTAATTCCTTTTCCCCGAATTAAGAAAATTGAATTAAAGGCCTACCATAAAGATCGAATGCAAGCTTCATAGCGAATAACATGCAGATTTATCATATTTTGATATTTTCATCTAGACTAACGCATAATCATGCTCTGGTATAGATAAACGTATGGACTGAATTTCTCTGATTCGGGCGTCGAAAATGGAGACTCGTCAGACTGCGAACGCATGCGGTCAATGAGGATCCCGTCGCTATGCACCGGCTTTCCCACCAGATCGCGCGCGTATTTATAGGACAACTCAATCAAAATTTACTTCATTTTCTATTTCCACGCAGTCCTGAAACTTGCTGGTTCACGGTGCTCCGTATAATGCATGTACTGAGAGATCGCATGAACCACCAGAGGTCGCTATATACCACTGGCAATCAGGTCCTCAGTGAAATTCCCTCTAGATTTTTAGCCACCCACATTAGACAAATCTCGACAAACTCTTATTGATCATAAGGATTTTCATTCATCATTCGCAGAATTTGAGAAATTCAGATTTTAATCGAATCCGAGAAGAAATCCGGCATCGTTGTCCTAATGCGCACTAGCGACACCTGGTGGATGCTCGCTTGCCACGAGCGGAATCCTCGATTGCCGCAGTCGAACGTCGAGTCGTCATTTCTAGGAAACGTAGCTCCACAAATCGTCGTCGATCATCTCCGGTGCAAGCGCCGACGATTTGTGAGCGGAATCAAAATATGCAAATGCCGCCGGTTACACGTATCAGCAAAGCTCGTTTCCGAAATCCTGCAACGCTTCGTCTAAACAGCAACTGTCGGACTGTACGAACAGTTTCAATCTTTGTCTCATCCTGTACACGCACGCGCGTCGTAATAAACAGAAAAATAAATTGAAGAGGCTCCGAGTCGTACAATAATTTCCTGTTTTTATAATGGATAAATATAAATGCGCGCGCCAAGACACACACATACGAACATATCAGAAATTCTATATCTGCTCACGAATCATCCTCGTGATTTAGATGGCTTTTTCCTTAAGCCGCCATCACAAAAGCATTTTTGACCGTGACCAAATTTCTGCCCGGTTGATATGGCCCAAATTTGGAGGCGCCAAAAAATTTTAGCACAGGTCCACTTATTCCATACGAATGCAGCACTACACCGCATCTCAGTGCAGTTTACAATAAAAGTTAGGCTACAAAAACACATTGAAATTGGTACTGAAAGTGACTCACCTCATTTGCCATAAAGTGATTTATGCGTGGACGCACTGTCAATATTAAGCACGGTCCAAATTTGAGTCAGGTCTCGGCCAGTTTGACCCAGGCATAACCATCTCTTGTGTGATTGCGGCTTGAATTCTTTTCAAAGGCATTTTCAGAAATTCCGATATAGAATATTCCAAGAAATATTCCGATATACAGCAGAATAGGTTTTCTTTCCAATAATCAACAGAGAATCTTTTGATTTTACGTGCGCCATCTGCGTACTCATGTTGTACGATGTATAGATTTGTTTCACGTACGTCTGGGATGAATGTCAATATCAACATGATACAGACGTAAATTTGAAACCCATTGTACACAGAAGTTAAAAGATTATAAACAATTCTTATATATGAAGAATTATAATCCAAATACAAGAGGCATCAAGAATACAAAATACACGTCGTGTATTTTGAATTTTGTTCTTGATTGATGAAATCCATGTTTAATCATTTTCAATTCTGTTAAAAGTGGGTATCAAACTTATCATCTGTTCTCCATGTCAGAGTGTACAGACTATTGTACAGGGTCCGATCTAAGGAATGAAAGCCACTTGCCCGGGGGGCAAGCATATCTGAAATTTCGCTTGCTCCTCCAAAAGCTACTTGCCCTACACAGGCAGTCCGATTATCATCCGTTGTATCGAGTGGGAAAAAAGCTTTGTGACTTAAAATGATAACCTACTTGTCCTGATGAGAATACCTATACTTTTCCCGGGCAATCGGACGAAAGTGCTTAGGTCGGACACTGTTGTACCCCTATACATACGTACACGGTTCGGTTATCATATCTGATGCAGTCGTTCCTAATTCAACATGTATAAACATTACCGTATTTCGAAAAAGTTTAAACCCACCGGACATACCGGTAGGCACCGAGGTACGCCACTGTCCAACCGCTTATATTTAATACCAACCTAAGCCCAATGCGATTCTATAGCCAATGTATAAACAATTAAGACCATTTTTGCATATTGACTATGTGACAGGGCGCAAAAGATATATGAGGTTTGAAATGAACAATAAATCTATGAATGCAGCTGCTGATACATTGTTGACCTGTTGTAAATAGGGAGATAAAGGATTTGGACAAAGCATAGGTTTTCAGGAAGACTTTCTCGCGAACTGAAGCAATAACCGCAAAAACGGCCAACTTACCTGTAAACCTTCGGACAGTAGGAGAGCAACGCTCCTTCGTCGTGATTCGAAAATCGCATTTGCGCGAGATTGTGTATGAAGAAGTTGATTTGAGTGGAAATCGACTTCAAACTGTCCTCCAACATTCTAACGAAACAACGAATAGAAAACAGAATATAGAAACAGATCGATTGAAGATGTACAGCACATAGTAATGGGGAACCTTCAACACTACTTTCGCAATCAGAGATCTGACAGATTTACTAGTATTTTACTTCCTGTATCTTTCAATCCACGCTTCAATTTCTTCTACATCTCAATTGAAATTGAAATCAATTTGCTTTTTAAGAAAATCAATGAAATGCTACCGAATACTGAGTAGAGGACAATGTAACATTTCTTTAGAGGCTGTGGTAAGATTCAGGCATCAGGAGTCTTAAAATCGACTTCAAAGTTGCTTGATTCTAAGTGGCTAACTTAGGACTGATTTTCATCATCATGCCATCTGGTGGGAAAGTTGGTGTCGCAGGTTTCTTTGTGAAAGAGATGATGCATACCTGGTGAATATAACAGTGGCCTCTGCATCCGAACAATCGGGCAACAACGCTTTCTGTACGTACTTAGTCGCATCCTGATTCACGCCAGGAATTCCGGCATCTGTCATCTACAAATACAGATACAGACGAGTATCACAAGCACAGCAGTAGGATTGAAGAAAACAATTAACAATTCTCAAATAACAATTCTCGTTGAAATTTGTTCCTTTTAACGAGCCCTCGACGTTATCTTTTTTACGATTTTTTTGATGTTTTAAATCATCTAATCATCAATTCTTTTATGTAACATATTGGGATATTAACCCTTTCAGAGCATACTAATTAATAGCCGAAGGTGGTGGTAATTTGAAATTTAACCCCAGTGGTTTGAATATAAGGCATACCACTATAGTGTGTCTACACTGTTGTGTGGTGTATCGTTAGTTACTTATATTTCACTATGTTTGACAGGTGCTACCTTCATTCAATAGAAACTAATTACTAATAACATCAATACACCACAATGCAGTGTACTACTCGAGTCCATCACTGCGGTATAGATGCACTGAAAGGGTAAAACATGTCAATCGCTCTAAAGCATAATGTAGCAATATCAGAAATTAAATTCTTCTTACTCAACTTGATACGTACCAAACGAATGAGATTCAAGAACATGTTGCCCTGTCGACGGATAACGTTGAACGCCTGGCAACAAAGATCGACGAATTCCTGGAATTTCTGACTCGGTTTGTCGCCGCCATTTATCACATACGCCATATCGGACGTAAAAACAAACGGCACTCGGTCTCTGAATAATGAAAGAGATATTTCCAGCACCTTCAAATTGCAACATCAGTAATTTCGGAAATCGCTACTGACCTTTTAATGTTTCCGAACATTTGCGAGTCACCGAGAAATTTGCCGAAATCGATGTGAAACATGTGACCGGTCTGTTTCAGCATGATGTTATCATTGTGACGATCGCAAATACCGAGCACGTAGGTGGCGACACAGTACCCGGCGCAGGAACGCGTGAAATTACGTACAGCCTGGCGGCAAATAAAAACAATGAGTTTTTTAAAATTCATGTTCTACGTATTTATCTTTCCTTGGTAAGGATTTGAGCCTAATGGCATCAAGAGGCGTCTGATTAGCCCCAGTATGCAGCATCAAGCTATGATGTCATCGTTAGCCAATCAAAAATGATGTTTTATTCCAGCCCCAGTTATTCCATTCATGGCTATCCATGAATATGCCTCAGCAATTAAACAACTGGAAATCTGATTGGCCTCGCGGCTTACCCATGCATGTACTTGGCTAATCAAGCAGAGTTTCACGGCGTAGCAGAGTCTCACGATGCCATTAGTTTCAAATCCCTGCAGAGGGAGGAAGGTGGCAGACTCTCACGATGCCATTAGTTTCAAATCCCTACCGAGGGAGGAAGGTGACAGAGTCTCTTCTGGATGCCATCAGATTCAATTCCCAGCCGAGGGAGGAAGAAATCTACTCTAAATATTTATCCATAGGTTTCGGATAGCTAGGATAAACAATTCTTACCATTTTGTACTCTAACTCAGTTGGGTTATGTTTCATAAGCCATTCAGCGATCGGCCGATCTTTGAAAGATCCGGTGAGTCCGTGAGTTGTCTGTATTTTACGTAACGTATCTGACTCTGTGACCAGTTCAATCAGACCTTCATTCATAGAGAAAACGATGTTGATTATTTTATGTGCAGGTAATTCTAAATCTAATCAAGACAGGCTATGTAACAGGCCCCTTAGAATACGCAGGACGGACACAGGATACAGAAGTTCCCACGGCAAAATCCAGGAGCCAGATGCTCAAAATTTGGTTGATGGTCCTGATGATTCATGCATTTTACGTAAAAATTTTGTAACAATTATGTATTTATATTTGTACCATGATAATCATCAAATAAATCAAATCAAAGATCATATAGATATCATAGTAACAGTGTAATTTCAATTGATGCTATGTCAACTATCTACTGCTTAACTCTAACCAACTTTTGAGTAACTCACCCCTGTATCTCAAAACTGGAACTGAACTTTTTATTTCAACATCCTTAAACGCAATTTCTGCCTCTCTGACAGCACTCCCCCATACAACATCTTAACTTACCCTGTTTATCACCAGTCGCTAAGCACCTGAACACGATAATAGACAGATCTAGACCAGCTTTTAACCACTGTTTGTCCATTATTCGTATCAACTGCAGAGTGAGAACATCTTGACGCAAATCATCGCCGTACTACAAAAAATAATGAGAACACAACTTGTTATTATTGCTCAACGTCTGCTCAGTGCTACTCAGGGCCCGGTTCCACAGTTGTGAGTTAGAGTTAACTCTGAGTTAAAATCAGTTCATTTTCAATGTCTTAACTCTAGAGACAAATTCAACTCAGAACTGTGGAACTGGATCCTGGGTATTACTAGCAACAAGTTCAAGGTTAATCTTTCAAGATTAAGGGCAGAAGCTAGGGAATGACACCCAATCGATCAACTCTATAGCAACCAGGATTCGAACCTATGAAGCCTGGATTGACGATGGCCTCGTAACTAATGGCCTCTACATTATACCAACGATTAAAGGGAAAGAGCTATTTCGTAAAAGAATACCCCACTATTATAGAGAAACTCTAGAGAGTAGTTTGACCTATTGACTCAAATGCTATGAGCCAATTAGAGTCTAGAAGTAAATCTACTATCATAGTTTTGCCTTATAATAGTGGGGTATTTTCCTTGACAAAGGACATTCACTTGTCATTGGAACGCGAGCTGTTGTATGCGCTGGTTTTAATGTGCGGCCTGATTTACCTTAAACATTGTATAGATGCTGTCGGCGCGTTTCTCCTCATTCTTGAAGACTAATTTCAATGGAAACGCATTCGAAGCGAAGTAGGAACATGACTGAAAAATATGCGAGACATCGTACATTAAATCATTCGAAGGTTTTCAGTCGGGACTGAGCTCTGGGTACTTCGAAACTAGTCATACATTATGTCTAAAGCATTTTGTAACCGACGATCCAACAGTCTGACAGTTTTGAGATGTATGTAAACCTCTACTTCAAGAGAAACCGAAATAAATGTTATTCCTCAAAAGCATAGGATCTTACTAAGGAAAGGTAACACACAGAAACTAAGATATCTATAATGGGATAAGATTTCTTAGTAACATCACATATTTTTGAAAGTAACATTCAATACTGTTTCCCTGGAGAAATAATTTAGATATATATCAATACTACCGGTATCAGAAAAATAGAATTCAAATATAATCCATTGTGGGATTATTTATCATCTACGCCGAGAATACATCAGTTTATCTGTCAAAGCAGGCGGTATATTATTCATTTGAGAATACATGTGTAAACTTAACCGGAATAGAACTGTTGAAATATTTACCTTCACGTCAATGCCGGATATGATGGTAGCCATATGCAGCGGTAACCTGACCGGTTCTTCTTTTAACATATCATACACATCAACCAACGACCGTACCAGCGTAGCCTGAATTATGATCCGAAATTATCATTAATCTTGGTGTCGAAAAACCTTTTTTCATCGTTAACTTTGGTTTGGCTAGAATTTGGCTTTCTATACCATCTATCACGGATTATTGCTTGGCGCTTAAATTACAAATCTTATCTCAAATTCAAGCACCTTCGAAACGTTTGAATAACCTTCTTAATTCTCTATCTTAAAACTAAACAAACAGGATCTGAAGGCCATTCCGCAAACGATTTAAAGCTTCCTAAATTTTGTTATCTCATGACTCATTGGACTTAACTTTATTCTGTAAAATGGACTCCTTACAAAAGTCCAAAAGTGGTGTAAAATCTTAATTTAAGATTGGTCCCAAATCGTAACATTGGGCAATGAAACTAAGGCTGATAGTAATAATCTAAGCCATGAGTGTGCATCCATTCCACAGTTGTCAGTTCAATCAATTATTTTCAATCTAACAAATGACTCGTCCAAGTCAAATTAAACTCATTGCGGTCATCCCTCCACCGAATAGCGAGTTTCATTGCACTTAAAATACCTCTTTATCCTTGTGAGTTTTCACTTTTTCAGCGACCGACGCTAAAATTCGCACGAATTTCTCCTGCTTGTGAAGTTCGTTATTGAACATCGAACCGACAACCGTCTTCAACGCGGTCATCATCAACTGGTAACGCCATCTATATTTGTCATCGGTCAACGCGTCGCGAAGTAGCCTGAACAATGAGAAGAAAAGAAGTTGATCAAAAAGTGACGAAAATTTTCCAACAAAAATCTAAATGAACGTATTAGTTTAGCGCCTGTTGTGGGACAGGGGTACCATGCCAACTGATGAATGCACCTACTTTCTGGAAAAGCTCTCAGTCATGTTTCACGAAACCATTTAACTATCAATTTAGTCGCTTTTATTAGATCATTTAGTTCATATTTTCAACGAACGTAAGCTCAAACCCTTTCTTGAAAATGGATCCAGGATTAATAGAATCGGTGTTAGTTGCGGCTCAGAATTAAGACCAGTCTAAGACCATCTTTGTTCTATAACCAATCAAAGAATTTAAGACCAGCCCTAAGATTTAGGGCCAGTTTTAGACTTACTGCAGTTAGGGTTAGGTTAAGACTTAGTCACACGACTTTCCGACTCAACGTTGGAGTTACTCCCTAATAAGTTTAACATCGTTTCATCGCATATAGTTTAAGCGTTGTTATACTCTATAACTGCCTTGAGCAACACTTTAGAAAAGTCTTACCAGAAAAGTCTCTGTCCTACTCGTACGTTGCACATGGAACGTTCCAACAGGAATTCGGATAAACTAGAATTGTGGTGAATTTCGAACTTCAAAGCCTGCACGAGCTGCGGCAAGTAATCGAACACCGTATCATTGGACATCGCCTTCAACCAGTGAACGGCGTGAGAACGTACTTGTTCGTCTGGAAAACTAAAAATAGAACATTAACAAATTACAGAGAGGATCTGAAGATCAGGAGGCCCAGTTCCACAGTAATAATTCAAAATCTGACTCTAGAGTTCTATTAACAGGGAGGGCACTTTAATTGACTTGCTTTTTCCCTGACTCTTCTCTGACATGAACATTGTTTTCCCTGACTCGATCTGCTAAGAATCCAATCATTTAATAGAAGTCAAATATGTAAAAAATAGACAGAAACTGTTCGATTTTATGCTAGAAATATAATCTAGAAATCTTAACATATTTACCTGATTTTTAGCTTTTTTTAAACAAACTTCCCTGATCTCTTTAAAGAAAAGAAACTTCCCCGACTTCTCCCCGATTTCCAGTAAGTGGCCCCCCCTGGTTCACTAATTTAAAACGATACTTACACGGGAGTAATCAACTCGAGGGCGACATCTGGTGGCAACGGAGCCCACAGCTTGATCATCGCGTAAATATCGGCCAGACAAGACCAATTCCAGCTGTGAGCGGCGAGTAAAACCTTCGGCAACGCCTCCGGAATACCCATCAAATGATGACGTTTTTCCCACAGCAGTTCATTCTCATCTTCATTACAACTAGAAACAGAATATAATAGCAGTGTTAGTTTTCTTTGTAAAACAATTTGCAATCCTTGTTTATTTTTTTTCCGCAGTCCTTCCAAGATTTCATGCGGAAATATGCAAATAATAAAACTAAGATTCTTCTATTTATTTACTGTTCCCTTCCATTTAAAAATGCCTATAATAGAACAATTCTTATCTCTTCATACTTCCAAAAATCCGCACTCCAAGCGAGTGACCATAGCCATATTCATTAATATGAACACTTACAATGTAATAGTATCTTTGGCAAGAATATCTTGGATCATTTCCTTCGTTTCATCGTCGAGGTCATCATAAACGGCTTTTGTGCTGAAAATATCGTAATACGATTTATCGCAAAATGCACTTCACAATAGACCGGACGATAAAACTGAACGGCTGGATCCGATTTCATACACGTACCATACACCGTTTTGTAGAACAGGTGGAAACCGTACAAGCGAATCTAACTCGGGTAAATTGACTTGTAATACGACAGCATCGGGTTTCATATACGCCTGACAGTTACTCGTCGGTTTCGCGGCTTCATTTGGCCAGAGCGGTAACAGAAAACCACCCTGCGCCAGTTTCCTATCAGTTGAGGTGAGTAAAATAACGGTTATTATGAATTCAGGTCTGCCAACCTCAGAAAAGTGCTATCGGTAACAAATTCAATATTTTTCAATAACGTTTCATTGAAATATGAAATTAATTAATCAGTAACTAGAATTACGCAAAGCCTCGAATGCCCTGACCTGAAATTAATTCACCGCCACATAGGCCCTATGAAGTTACAGAATTTGAAGTGAATGCGTTGGAAATATCGTGGCCGTTGTTTCTAAAAGCGGAACTTACCTATCAAAATCAAACATAGGAATAGCCACCCAGCCGAGAGGATTCTTTACTTGCTTCGAGACCTCCGATCCCGACCCGGGAATTGTCTTGAATCCGAACAACGTGAAACACAACTTGGCTTCTCTGGGCAGCGTGCACAGCGATACACAAGGAAATTGAAGCCTGAAATGGAGGGGATTTTCATCAGAAATGTCATGTCTACCAGCAAGTGTTAGTTAGATGGATAAGATGCTTTGAATTGGAGCAGCACTATCCACCAGTAGCCAGAAGTAACCAGTAGCGATTAAACCACAAACTTGAGTTACACTTTATCATGAAGCTGCACCCTGGCCTGATAGATGACTCACAGTGCTTGGTGCTCGGATGTTACTCTCTCCAGGGAGATATAGGTATATTTTAGGGTAATTAAACTAATGTCACTTCTCTCCAGGGAGAGATGACTCATACACAGTTACAGATATTGACTAGGGGTAATAATACCAATATCACTTCTCTCCAGGGAGAGATGACTCATACAGAAATATAGACTAGGGGTAATAATACCAATATCACTTCTCTCCAGGGAGAGATCACTGATATACAGTTACAGATATTGACTAGGGGTAATAATACCAATATCACTTCTGTCCAGGGAGAGATGACTCATACAGTTACAGATATAGACTAGGGGTAACAACACCAATATCACTTCTCTCCAGGGAGAGATGACTGATACACAGATAAAAATATAGGCTAGGGGTAACAACACCAATGTCACTTCTCTTCAGGGAGAGATGACTGTTACACAGTTACAGATATAGGTCAGAACCGTATCTCAATGTCAGTTATAATCAGTTTCAATGGAGTTGAAGAGAACTAAATACATACCATTCATCCCAGACAACCTTCCTCATACTAGAGAATCCTTCCGTCGTAATCAGTGCCTTCACTGAGGCGACAGGGGGACACAAATTACGACCTCCGTAGAACAACGAGCAAATCACTCGTAAATGCTCATAGCTGGAAAAACAAAACATCGAATCAGATAAGTGGAAAATATCTCGATTCAGTCATTTCCTCAATGATTTTCTATGATATTTCCATTTCTAGGAAATACTGAGGAACATTTCAATCATGGATTCAAAATTGAAGCAACGCTTTCGAGGTTAAAGAAAAATGTAGCGTTAAAACGTTAAGTATATAACTACTATTCTAATTTCTTCTATACTTATGCATTATCTGTGAGGCTGAATCTTCGAATTAAACATGAATTTCAAAATTACTACTCGGAAGCGTCTGAATTCTAAGATACAAGCGGCTTTTCAAAATTCCTAAATTCGTTCTCTAATTTGCACGAGTGCGCATCACTTGACCATCTTCTTTACAATACCGAGATTTAAGAGCATTTGTGTGAAAAGATTTGACTTTTTGCTGCCGATCATCCGATGATTTATCTCTAAAAATGTATCATTGAGCAAACTCTTCAAAAGCAAAACTTCAGTACTTTACACATGATCGTTTTAAATGAGATATATTTCATTTTATTGTTACCTCGATTGCCATTCCGGCGGAAACTTGTGAACCGATCCGATATGAACTATAAGATTGTCCAACAAATTTGTCACTTCTACTTCATCTGGAAAATAACAGCTAACCAGTTCTAATCTAGTGAAAAGTAGGGAGAAACTTATAGTTTTATTGTCATTTTTCAACATATTTTGGGCCTACTTTGAACAACCGCATCCTGTTACATAGTTATAGCTTGAAATTTGACTCAATATGAATTATATATTTGAAAATAATGTAATTTTAAATGATAAGTTAACAGGGAACCAGCACACTCAAGCTACAAATACACTCAGTGATAGGTAGTGAAAATTGGTTATTTCAATGAACTTTTAGTTTTACGGGAAGTTGATTTAGAAATGAGAAGAGTTGATTGGAATTTAAATGAAATGTAGGAAAAATTGAAGCACGGTGACCGAGTAACTACACTCAAATCCTCAATTGCCACAGTAGCAGTGCCGGTACCCCCATTATGATGCATACTGTGGAACAGAGTTGATATTTGAAAACCTCCCCGCTCAAGCGGAAAAATCTACGAGAATATTTGACGAACAATTTTGATACGAACCGCTGAGCTGTTCATCCACCCCGACGTGGTAATCGTTTTGATGAGCTCTGCAGTACATGTCGACTAGTTGAGTAACAGATAACGTCAGTACTTCGAGTCCTGATTCGAGTTCATCGTATTTATTACTGGCCGCCGCTAATCTATAACAGAAACCATTTTCATCATCATCATCATCGATATCACAGACGAATAGAGCCCTGGTGCCTTTGGTGAGTGGCGCCTTTTAGTATCCATAAATTATCTCATCAATAAGATAAGAACCCACTATTTACAAATTAAAAGAATTCTAAAATCGAGAATTTATTCATTGAAACAATCTAAAATATAAGAACACGACGTTTCGATCTCACCCTAGAGATCATCGTCACACCTGACAATGATCTCTAGGGTGAGATCGAAACGTCGTGTTCTTATATTTTAGATTGTTCCAATAAATAAATTCTCGATTTTAGAATTCTTTTAATTTGTAAATAGTGGGTTTTTATCCTGTTATCTGTTCACCACGTTTGAATGTGGTTATCATAGTATCTCATCAATGATTCCTTCAAATATTTAAGCAATTTTTTAAGTAATCATGTACGGTATATATGATGGTATATGCTCAAGCTGGTTAAAGTCGTCATAGTTATGATGATCATTATGTCGGTAACTCATCCGAATGAGACGAGATAAAAGACTTTAGTTTAATCTATCCTTTTGCAGAAAGTATCTTCATCTCAACTCATAAAAGGAACATAACAGGGAATAAAAGAAACGGTATCTACAAAGGGTATAGACAAATGTGGGCACACACATCTTACAGGAGGGGGCACCTTTTTAAATGACTCGCTTTTTCCCTGACTTTTCTCTCACTATTCTGTGACATGTACGTTGTTTGATCTGACTTGATCAACTAAGAATCCAATCGATTAACGCAGTCAAATATGTAAGGCTGGTCAAACTGATTTTACGCATAATCTTTCTTTAAGAAAAGGAAAATCCCCTGACTTTTCCCTGATTTCCAGGTAAGTGGCCGCCCTGCCTCACTATCACAATATCAAGTATCTCAAGTAGGAAGAGAAGTGCGATGAATATAGTATGTATGGGTGTAAACATACTAACCCACTACTGGCATAGTCATCGCCGACTTTATTTTGAAGTTTCTCAAAATTCACCTACAACGAAATAAAGCCGATCATTTAGCACATTTTCCCCCTTCACTTCTTTTACCGATCACAATCTCAACAACGTACGTACCCCTTCATGACATAAACATTCTAAATGTTTAACGCTGCGCATCACTTCTATCGTTTCGACGCCGCCTAAAATCGCGCAGATCGCCTTCGCCGACTGTACGACGCCGCGAGGCTGCAGTTTCTTGCAGCCGTTGCTCATCGCCTGCTCTTTGATTTTGTTGCATTCCGAAGTGTAGTTTTCCATCAGTATCGATATAGAATCGCTAAAACAGATAAATTTACGTTAGTGGCTAGATGCGTTTTGAAATCAACCCTTTCAGAGCATCTACAGCGCAGTAGCGCCCTATTTACTTAATGAGGATAATTTTAGTGATAAAAAGACCCTTTTTGTGATACTGCCACAATGGCCTTTTCCAATGAATTTGCCCTAAGAAATTTGCTAAGAGCCTTAGATCTTGCCCCCAGATCCACCTTGGTTCTGGTATCTTCTCTATTAGGGACATGAAAAGCCCTGCTAAAATGGCTATCTTGTAGAATTAATTCCCCTTCATTTCATTCTAAATCTCACTAAAACATAGGATTAATGAAACTAACAATCATCACTTACATAGTGGCGACCTGGGTCTCTATACCGTCCATACACTGCGGTAGAGTCATTTTTTCACGTGAATCTTCGACCTGAAATTTTAGACGGATTTTCATTTTTATCATACCGACATTCATGAACATAAACTTAAGATGGGCACCGGTCAAATTATGGTGCAATTCGTTGTAACTGGTCACGAATGGGTGTCTAGTTTGACGACAAAGTGATTGTCAGCGATGTTGTGTGGCTAGTGTCTGTCAGCATATGTCATAGGGTCCCTACTGATCAGTCATTCCTGGGGTTTGAAGGGGTTTCAAGTACATTTAAAATTGTTTTCCATTAATAAGGAGGTTTTAAAGAATTAAGTCATAGTGACCCCGTGTCAGTTGTGACTGGGAGAGACAATCGCAGAAAGTAGAACACATGAAACTCTTGAAGTGACAAGGTATCACTGTCAGTGCCAAGGGCGCATAGTTTGACAGGTCTTTAAAAGATGGGTAATTACAAATGGATCATTGTTGGTGGTCAGCAGTCACAAGGCCGACCTGGGCTCACGTTAAGCTACCGGATACAAGCATCGGTCATGCTTACCGTACGTTTAAGCGGTCGTGTCGCGAACTCTTTATTCAGTAGCGAGAATCGTATTTCCTGACTCAGTTCTAAAGATGTTTGAACGTATTCGTAATCGCCTATAGTCGAATCACTGAAACCCACAACAACAAAACATATGAAGTAAAGTTACGCAATACTGGAAATCTATATGATAAAATATAGAAGATTTATCAAAACAAAACCACAACCTTTCAGCTGTTTACTAACAGCAATCATCGGGTAAAACCAGCCAATCGTTGTGGTTTTATTCTAATAAATCTCATAATTTCGTTGCATAAAATTCCATTGCATTCGTATTTACCAAATTCATTTATCATCTATCATATTCATACAATCGACAAGGAATAGAGTATCTTCTTTGACTAACAAGTACCGGGTATGTAAACTAAACTAGGCCCAATATAAATCATTTTTGAGATATAGAATATCCAAGTTCGATATGAAACCCGCGTGACTGTTGAAAATAAAACTCCTCAGACTGTTTCGTTTAAAAGAACACCGTTACTTACTTTATAAGAAATTCCGAACTTCCGTAGACTTTCAGAATACAGTTACTGGCCGATATGTTTTCAAGATCATCACAGACACTATATAAGACATGATTTATCAAATGCTCGACACTACTACTCACTGTAAAACAAAACAAAACGAAACATTTTGAGCGAAGCATGTTTGCATTTCCTAGATTTTCTGAAATGAAGTCACCGATCAAATACTACACAAATAAAATTTTTCTGAAATAGGTATAAAACTATAGTTTTCCAAGTAATTGATATTCAATTTTCATTTGATATTCAATTTTCTATACCTTTGCCATAAAAAAAACAGATTTGCGATACCTTTCAAGGGGCTGGAAAAGAATTCTTCAATTCAAAAATTCCCAAGACTTCCCAAAACTCATAAGAACCATGTGCGGAAATGAGGGTTATTTTGTTCGACTTACAATCACAGGTAAAAACGACTGGTTCCTTCGAAAAAGAAGTGATCACGGTCAACTTGAATGTCATGAGTTTGTGCGGAATTCCGACGACTCGCGGACTGATCACGAGACCAGGATTCGTCGACAGATTGCCAGTTGCCGAAAGTTCAGCCTTTAGTCTATAGGAAATACATACATAGGAAATAAATGACAACTTGAATCGATAAACTGTTACATTAACTAATGAGCAAAACCCACAGTTGATGATTTAACAATTCATTCTGATGGTTTCAAAGTTTCGGCTAAACTTCATCACAGAACTTCATCAATGAGAAGATTTTCGTTTTTTAGTTTCTATGATGATGAAGTTCAGTCAAAACTTCGAAACTGTCAGAACTACCTACTTTATTTTCTACTTACCGATTGACAGTATCACAGAATGCGGCGGCTTCTCGATCAATACGAGTCAAAGGTTTTAAGGGTTCGAATGGACGTTTCTGTAAACAAAATCCATATACATTTTCTCAATGAAAGATACACTACATTGCTCATAGGGGTGGATTGAGATTAAGGCTCTGAGCGACTAGCAGATGTTCCGCATCCTGCATTCCCTTAGAATGGCCTGAAATGCGCTTTATATTCCAAATTCCTAGGCGCAGTTTTATAGACTGGTATTACCTTTAACCCGGGGCTAACTAAACGGAAAGTGAATTAAGTCAGCCTTTGGGTTAAAGGTAATACCAGTCTATAAAACAAGCCCCTGTGCCTTGCGCCTATGACTCATGTCAAACGCATGTGGTATGAACAACAGTCAGGACGGACCTCCCTGGATTGGCTTCGATGCCTTGTTATCTTACCTTCAATGCTTCTTTCGTACTATTGCATCGTTTTAAAGCCGGTAACGCCGGACGCGGGGGAGGGCTTAACGGCGGCTTGTCGTCGTCGAGTTCTTTAACGCTCGAATGTAACGATTGCTCCTTCCACGTTTTGCCGATCAACGTCAACGTGTCGACCGAAAAAGGATCTTGGATTTCGCCGAAATAGTTCTGATAGATGGGATCGTCGGCGGCGCTGCGCCGCGCCGAGTCGTAAATCGCGTCGATCTCGTCGTATTCCGATGACGCCTTCAAAATGTGCAGTTCACGAAACGTCGACGACGACGACACGTTCTGCGCGGACGTGTCGACTGTCCGCGTTGCAGACGAATGTTTCTTAATCGGATCGAACTCCGATAAACTCGGATTACGAGCGTGCGTTTTCTTATTCGCGGCGGCGGCGCCGACGTTCGTAGACGGACTGAAGTTCATCAGATCCGCCGGACAGGTCACCGTTTTCGTCATGCCGCCGCAGGTATTGTTATCACTAATCAACGGTTTCGTTTTGGAGTTTTTACGCGGAGGTACCGCCGGCGCCCGCTCCGGAGGATTGTTCGCCGACGTCGCGTTACAGTAGGGAACGTTATTCGTCAAGGCGATGCTCGTTCCCGGCTCGGGGGTTAAACTACGTCGTCTGCCATCGATCGTAACTTCGTCTCTTCGTCGACATCGCTTCGACACTTCGTCACTGCTCATCAGATTACCAGTGCTGCCACCTAATGATTGCAATAATAATAACAATAATTAATTGCCTTAATTACATATAAAACATGCTCTTTCGCTTACAGATTAAGAAGTTATACAGCCATGAATATCAAAATCCTATACAGTCAAACCTGCTGAGTGAAACAGGATTTCGATCTAATTCGGTATCCTTTGCATGAATCTATGTAAAATATGTCGTATTCTCTGGATTTTTTCATAAACCAGATGAATTCTATTGGTCCAAAATGATCTGCTTATACACATAAAAAAGTACCTCAACAAATTTCCCTGACTTGGGGTGGAGCTTTTTTTTTACAGAATTTCATGGAGAAAATGCCCTGACTTTTCCCTGATTTACCATCAGTTGCAGGGTGGCTGGCCACTTTCAGCCAATTTACGAATCCCTTGAGTTTTTCCCTGATTTTTTCATGTGATTACACGAAATCAGAGAAATTGAAACATGTATTGGTTAAGAAACACGTGGCCAATAGCGTTATCCAAAGTCCCTGAGTTTACCAGGTTTTTTAGTACAATCTAGCTAAATTTGTGCAATTTCTCTATTATTTTCTACATTTTTCTGATTGCCTGCGTTTTCCAGGTTTTCCGGGTCAGTGTCCCCCCCCGGACTCGTTTAACATGATTTCTAAATCTATGCGTTTCTATGTGAACTTTACCTAGCATTGTATAACCGCTGTACATCGTATGCAACGACTCGTAGATATTCGAATCCAACGCCGACAGTTGTAAATCGCGGATCGGGTCGACGCACGGTCCGTTCAAACGAGTCGACGACGAACCGGTCGAGCGTAAACCCGACGCGCCACGAGTCGGATCGGATACTTTCCGTCGCGCCGCGTCGTCGCCGTCGTCATCCGCGGCACTCGACGGCCCGAGTAAACTTTCCAGATCGAATTTATCGGCGAGCGTTTTCGAATATCGTTTTTCCAACTCGGAGAAGTGAATGAGGTCGCTGTTGTTTTCGGCGCCGCCGGAAACGCTGGAACTCGTCGAACAATTCGAAGTCGATCGGTGCGAGAATCGTCGCGGCGGCGGCACGGGAGGTGGCGCTAGTTGTATCCCGGCGGCGGTCGTATCGATAGGATCGGAACCGGATCGTAACGCCGGCGAACGCGGACGAGCCCTCGCGTACGCAACGCCGATTGATGTTCGCTTTTGCGGCAGCGGCGCCGTCGTCGTAGTGGGAGGGTTAAATCCACCGGTAGCCATCACGTGCGAGATGACCTATTTGAACTATTACTGATATTACGGCCAGCTCAGTCATCCATCAATTCAACGAATGATTCCACTTCAACTCATTTGATTCGATCTGCAATGACAATCAACAATATGCAATTAAAAATGCTACGTAAGAAATTAAATAATTTCCTAAAAAAGTGTGATTTAATTTGAAGGTAAAATCTAAGCCCTTGATTTTCTGCATCTTTGACGACACAAGAGGGCATCCCACCTTCTTAAGAGGGCATCCCACCTTCTCGGAGGGCATCCCACCTTCAGGTCAAGTGTGGAGAACAGAGTTAGAGTAAATAGAGGCATAGAGCGGGATTCGACCCCGGACCAGCATATTTCTAGTGTAACGTCTTTCCACTAGACCACCGAGGCTCTTGTATTCCAGCCATAAGTTTTCAATACATATCGCACACTCAACCTTACTCTAACCTATTCCTAGCTGTAAGACAGACCCTAAACCTCTGGATCCAGTTCCACATTTGTGAGTTAGAGTTAACTCTTAGTTAAAATTAGTTCATTTTCACTGGGTTAACTCAGGGTCAAATCTTAACTCCGAACTGTGGAACTGGACCCTGAACCCTAACTCTATCAAAATGACAATTGACGTGACTAAAAATTAAAAATAAATAGAGGATTTACTCTTCATAAGTAGAGATGATGATATGCGACGTGCAGCAGGGGTATCTGTCAACAGCAGCACGTGCAGTAGGGGTATCAGTCAGCAGCAGCACGTGCAGCAGGGGTATCTGTCAACAGCAGCACGTATCCGTGTGGTTTAGGAGGAGTGAGTATCCCTTTCCTTTATTTCCGGGTTCGATTTGACAGCAGCAGAAAGTACCATGTCGTCTCTGAATATATCTCAATCCGGGAACCAATTCAATTCAATACTTTATTGTATCGTTCGAAACAGGCCAACACTAGGATTACTGCGTTTATTCAGCAGGCCAACACTAGGATTACTGCGTTTATTCAGCAGGCCAACACTAGGATTACTACGTTTATTAAGCAGGCCAACACTAGGATTACTGCGTTTATTAAACAGGCCAACACTAGGGTTACTGCGTTTATTGAGCAGGCCAACACTAGGATTACTGCGTTTATTAAGCCGGCCAATACTAGGGTAACTACGTTTATTCAGCAGGCCAACACTAGGATTACTGCGTTTACTATAAAGGCCAACACTAGGGTTACTGTGTTTATTAACCAGGCCAACACTAGGGTTACTGCGTTTATTAAGCAGGCCAACACTAGGGTTACTGCGTTTATTAAGCAGGCCAACACTAGGGTAACTACGTTGATTAAACAGGCCAACACTAGGGTTACTGCGTTTATTAAGCAGGCCAATACTAGGGTTACTGTGTTTATTGAGCAGGCCAATACTAGGGTTACTGCGTTTATTCAGCAGGCCAACACTAGGGTTACTGCGTTTATTAAGCAGGCCAACACTAGGGTTACTGTGTTTATTAAGCAGGCCAATACTGGGGTTACTGTGTTTATTGAGCAGGCCAATACCAGGATTACTGTGTTTATTATACAAGCCAACAGTAGGGTTACTGCGTTTATTATACAGGCCAACACTAGGGCTACTGCGTTTATTCAGCAGGCCAACACTAGGATTACTGCGTTTATTATACAGGCCAACACTAGGGTTACTGCATTTAATAACCAGGCCAACACTAGGGTAACTACGTTTATTCATCAAGCCAATACTAGGGTTTCGGCGTTTATTAAACAGGCCAATACTAGGGTTACTGGGTTCCATCTTTTGTACTCCTGGAAAAACTACACGGTCATAGTGTACGTTATGGCCTGTCATGCCTCAGGGTCCGTTTAATTTTTCGAAAATAATTAAGACAAGATTTCGACTTATTTCTTTCGGAAACAGAAACTTTATTGAATTATTCAGTACTTCAACTAGAGAGTACTACACGCCGGGTACGTGGCCTCCGTTTAGAACTGTTATTTTCCGTACTTAGCAAATATTCATTTACTGTTGCTTCGCGATTAAGAATTTCATTTTCAAAATGGTTATCTATATGATACTGTGATTATCTATATAAATAAGTGAAATTAGTTGATTCTAACGAAGAAAATGCCATGCCAAATGCCAATATAAATGCCATACCACGCCAGGTTTGGAACCTACCCCTAAAATCTATGTTGTTGTTTGTTCAAAGGGGAATCACCAAAATGTCCATCAAGGTTCGACTGAGGCCCGGGAATCAAAATTTGAACTGTCTGTTCGGGGGTCCGTGGAAGAGCGATCCGAGTCCGCCAGAATAGAATTTTGTGATATATACGGACATGACCCTGCCTGTCTAATGTCCGAAAGCGTCGGCTCCCCAGCGCCGGTCATGTGCAGAGGATACCAGAAAAAGAGTCAGCCAGGAATTTGCTGCCCTCTACACGCCCTCACACAGAACGCGAAAACCTGAATGACAACGCCTCACGTTCACCATCTAACCACAGGGTGTACTGGGCGATGTCAGTAACCGACAAACCTGTAAGATTGTTCACGACAAAAATAGCGCAGTAAAACCAGATTGCCCGAATTGAGATTCAGGATCTCAACTAGCACTCAAAGGCGTGACAAGAGACTTCATCCCTGCCCGAGGTGGTCACAAGGACACAATGAAACCTAGCACTCACAAGCCAGACAAGAGACTTCATCCCTATCCGAGGTTGTCACAAGGACGCAATGAAAACTAGCACTCAAACTAGAAATCAAAGGGCGTGACAGTAGAATCATCCCTCAGCCGACTCAATGAATACCAGAAATCAAAGGGTGTGACAGTAGAATCATCCCTCATCCGAGTGGTCACAAGGACCAATGAATGCTAGTGGCGTGAGTCCAGTATAACCACTCCATTTGTATCCCGCGCAATCCCACAGATATGCCCGTCATTGACATCACTCAGCACACTTTGTAGATAGGTGGGGGCAGTGAGGCCTCGTCATCCTGGTTTTCGTGTTCCGTATGAGGGCGTGTAGAGGGCAGAATTTCCTGACCGACTCTTTGTCTGACATCCTCTGCACATGACCGGCGAAGGAGCCGACGCTTTCGGGCATTAGTTTTATTCCATAGAACGTTGAAAATCGATAGATAAATCGGCCCTGAAAAATATAACGGGTTAGACGCTGGAAAAACGAAGGATTAATAAACACGGAACCGCACACGACAGCACACGGACGGACAGTAACACATAAAAAACATAAAGGCGTCGTTCTTTATATGGAAAGAGCGCAGCGTAATCGCCAGGATGATCGCCGGGATGAACGCCATATTCGAAATCCTGTCAGCACAGTGTGAAGATCAAGAGATGAATGACTGGCCTAGTGATTCTACTCACCGTCGACCGGTGGCGTATTTCAATACTGACCAATAGGCAGCCGCGTTGTTGTCTCTAGTCGTTGAAAGGGTTTACAATGAAGTTTGTACACCGTTCCGCTGTTACACACGCTAGGCGATCGTGACGTCACCTCTGTAATACATCCAGCATAAAGACCAGGTACACGGGTACCATAGAATATTGATCTATAGGAATATCTCTGAAAATTTCGAATTGTTGAAGTTACCGCATGATAAAACACTGACGCGACGTCACCTTTATACACCCAGCATTATGGAATATTAAACTTGATCGAAAACTAATAGCAAACAATTTGAATCCCCACTGCTCCTATGCTGCGATGATGCCGCCATGAAAATAAACTGGTCGTTTTCAGACCCTTGGTTGCAACGAAGTTTGTTTACTATTTACCGTCGGTTATACTACGTAAAATACAAAAAACATCAACCAACTTAATTATATAAAATGAACGTAAATTTCCTCAAATGATGAACGCAGTTGGTAGACCAATGAAGAGGCTGGCCTACTTTCTTAATGAAGTATAACGCCCCGCTGAGATGGAATGTTTTACTCTTTCGGGTGTCGAGAACGACATGTGTTGGTTCTCTTATATGATTCGTTGATGTCTCTCTTATATGATTGGTTGCTGTTTCGCGCCATGTGTACTATACTGTAACCCTATACTGTAGTAATAAAGTTAGATGCTGTTTAGATTCACAAAATACAACACGCTCTTCGACTTTACTCCTTCGGATCTGGTCAACTCTCTGTGGTGATAGTCACTCCATCACATTTGGTGCCGTGACCAGGATTATGTCGACGACATCGAAAAATGCGAATGACAAAACTGAGCGTCAAAACGAAATGGACCAAACGAAGCGTCCTACAGCATCTCGGTTGGCCCACCGAGGGCAGTTATCTAAATACCTCAATCGTGCAGAAGAGGTCTACCAGAGCCTAAAATCCGAATCAACAGAAGTAGGCCTAGCCGAAGTTCAAGATCTGGTAGCAATCATATCATCAGCGGTCGCAAAGCTAAACCTCATCCAAGAACTAGATCAAACAATTCTCTCGTTGACGCCTGATGAAAATCTACAATCATCTATCGCAGAAGCAGATGATTTCGCATTCGAACGGATTATCGAAATACAAAAGTATAGATTCTTTATTGAAACGTTCAATAACGACACGAAACCGACGACAACGACAACCCATCAACCGATTAACAACAAATCAAGGCAAGTCAATCTACCTAAGTTACATTTACCGACATTCAGCGGGGATTTACTACAATGGATCGGCTTTATAGATGCATTCGAATCAGCTATCCACAACGATACCGGATTAGACGACATCCAAAAATTCCAGTATCTTCGTGCGCAACTCAGCGGAGAAGCGGCCCGATGCGTCGAGGGCTTATCACTGACCAATAACAACTACGTCGAAGCCATTGAACTCTTGAAAAACAGGTACGGACAAACTCATAAATTGATCAACGATTATATGAAGGCATTGTGGGAATTGCCAAAACCACGCGAAAATGTACAACAGATGAAAAAGTTCTACGATGAACTGGAAGGCTATATCAGGGGTCTAAAATCTCTCGGTAAGACCGAGGAAAGCTATGGGGATCTCCTGATTCCAGTCATATTCGAGAAACTCCCATCGGGAATTAAAACTCAGATCACACGCGACCATGGTGATTCAGCATGGAATTTAACTGAATTGAAGAAAGCGTTACAGAAAGAGATTCAAGCGGGTCTGGCAGGACAAGCCATTCAAAGTGTGCTCATCAGCGATTCAGAAGACGAAACCACAGACACGTCGTTATTAATTCATCACAGAAAACGAAATCAAACAAGCCGTCTAGACCGTAATTATAAGATTCAATGTAACTACTGCAAGAAAGACCACAAATCAAGGGATTGTCTTATCTATGACACTCTGGAAAAACGGATGGATATAGTGAAAAGAGAAAATCTCTGCCGAAATTGTTTGAGAAAAAATCACAAAGCCAGAGATTGCAGGTCACGCTATAGCTGTTCTGTATGTTCAGATAAACACCATACATCTCTATGCGGCAAAAAACCACAATCAGCTGGTCATAACGATCAGAACCCGCGATGCGATGACAGGCAAATGTACATCAGCGTGCTAAATTCACAAGACTCAATCACCGTATCCACGCCAGTCGTCTTAAAGACAGCTGTTGCTGAAATTACTGATGAAAAACAGCAAAACTCCGAGACCGTCAGCATATTGTTTGATGAAGGCTCGACCCGAACATGGATCACGGAGGAAACAGCCGTGAAATTAAACTTGAAACCGGAGTCGAGCGAAATACTGAATCTTTCGATCTTTGGAGATACTAAATCTAAACAAAGGAAATACGACCG
The DNA here is from genome assembly GCF_964204645.1 of Tubulanus polymorphus. Lineage (NCBI taxonomy): Eukaryota > Metazoa > Nemertea > Palaeonemertea > Tubulaniformes > Tubulanidae > Tubulanus > Tubulanus polymorphus. The sequence goes on along the minus strand of NC_134035.1, from coordinate 10,480,286 downwards.
GGTCAAGTTAGCCATTAAAACCGAAACTGGAGACGTGCCGATAAGCGCACTCGTAAAATCGAACATTACGACACCTATGAGTAATCACATCAAAGATACACGTAATTTACATTATCTATCGGGTCTGAAACTGGCGCACCCTGTAAGCGGTCGTGAATCGTTCGAAATCGCTCTATTAATTGGATCCGACTACTACTGGTCCTTAGTTGAGGACAAAGTCGTCAGGGGCAACGGCCCCACAGCGGTTGCGTCAAAACTCGGTTATCTTCTTTCGGGTCCGCTAAAAAACTCGAGTCACGACCGTTGTGACTACGCGAACTTTATCCTCACCGATGATACTCATGAACGAGACCAACTCGAAAACTTTTGGAGAGTCGAAACACTCGGGATAAAACACCCGATAAACGAAGAACTTACGTTTGAAAATTACGCGACGGATTGTATCGAAAAGGCGGGAAACCAATACGTTGCGCAGCTACCGTGGAGGCCGGAACACCCTCCATTACCGACCAATAGACTGAACACAGCCAACCGAACGCGAGCGATGGTCAGGAAACTAAATAACGATACCCGAAAAATCTATGATCGAATTATCGAAGATCAAATAGCGCGTGGATTCATCGAGTCGATCCACGAGGAAAACGAATCCGAAGGGCATTATATACCGCACCACTCGATGAAGAAAGACTCAGCTACAACACCAATTCGCGTCGTCTACGATTGTAGCTTCCGTACGCGTCAGTCTCCGAGTTTAAATGACTGCCTGGAAAAAGGACCGCTACTGCTTAACGATCTTGGTTCGATCTTGATGAACTTTCGTACATGCGACGTTGGACTTAGTAGCGACATCGAAAAGGCCTTCCTTCAAGTGGGCCTAGCCGAGCCAGACCGGAAATTCACGAAATTTTTCTGGCTAAGCGATCCAAACGACCCCGAAAGCAAATTCATTACGTATCAATTTAAATCTGTATTATTCGGAGCAGCGTGCTCGCCGTTTATTCTCAATGCCGTCATAAAATCACATTTGGACAAAGATAAGAGCACGGTAGCTAACGATATGAAATCGAGCATATACGTAGACAACGTCGTTACGTCGGTGAAAGACGAATCGACAGCAATCGATTATTACCATAACGCGAATCGGATGATGTCCGACGCAGGATTTAAACTATGTGAGTGGACTAGTAACAACGAAAACCTCAGACATATTGCGAGTAAAGACAACTTATTGAACGGACATGACGTTGTCAACAACCTAGAACTCCTGTGGGATGCCAATCAGGACAGGCTTAAATACAAGCAAGCGATCGAGCATAGCGAACCAGAAATTATTACGAAGCGCGAAATCGTCAGGAGCGTGGCGAGTCTCTATGATCCGTTAGGACTGTTATCGCCGGTTCACATCAAATCAAAAATATTCATCCAAGAATTATGGAAAGCGAATGTCTCGTGGGATGAATTATTACCAGACGAGGTGAGCATTAACTGGAAAACTTTGTACCGCGATCCACAAAATGCGAGAAAAATAACGATTAACCGAAAGTATTTTTCTGCGCCGTCGGAGGATACCGATACTGAGTTACATTGCTTTGTGGACGCGAGTTCACGTGGCTACGGAGCCACCGTTTATCTACGTCAAGGGAAAAACACCGCGCTTGTCATAGCGAAAAACAGAGTTGCACCCGTTAAACAGCTCTCGTTACCGCGCCTCGAGCTAATGGCCGCCGTCGTCGGCGCCCGTTTGATCAAATATTCATTCGATGCGCTTAATCCATGCTACAATTTCAGCAAAGCGATTATCTGGTCCGATAGCGAGATAGTCCTAAGTTGGACTAGGAGTGAAAATCGACTTCCGTGTTTCGTTCAAAATCGGGTGCACGAGATAAACTCCTTGAAGCTAAACAATCTCGATGTGGAATTGAATTACGTACCGACTCAAGATAATCCAGCGGATCTACTAACACGCGGTATAACCACTCATCAACTGGCCAATTCAACACTATGGTGGCACGGGCCCGACTGGTTGAAAGTCGGCGATTGGCCAGTCTCGCGATTTCAAGCCGATAACAAAATTAAAACTGATGAATCTGTCGACGAGACTACCATGTCGATACAACACGAAAAGTTAGAAAAAGCGGGTATCTTAAAGATCATTGATCCGGAAAAATATGGATCGTTGACCGAACTCGTGCGTGTTACCGCTTATTTCCTCAGATATTTACATAATCTGAGGAATCCAGCCGATCGGGTTAGCGGGGAACTCACCGCCGATGAGATAAAAACAGCAGAAAACAAATGGGTCATGGACTTACAGAAAACATACTTTAAATCTGAATTGAATCAATTGACAGACCAGAAACTCAAACGCGGTAACCTAATCAAACAACTGAAAATCTTTATCGATGACAGGGGACTTATTCGATGCGGCAGTCGTGTGCAAAATTCGTCTTTACCCTACGATGCCAAATTTCCCATTCTTTTACCAGATCACCATATTACGCGTTTGATCGTGTTGTTTCACCACAGGAGGTGTAAACATTTAAGAATCGGCGGGACTGTTACTGCTATCAGGCAAAGATACTGGATACCGAAAATTAGACAAGTCGTAAAATCAGTTCTCAGGAAATGTGTTACGTGCGCTATAGTACGAGGCTCCGCCTACTGTAGACCTATACCACCACCACTTCCAGTTTCGCGCGTTACGGATGCTCCGCCCTTTACTGTTACCGGAGTAGATTATTCCGGCGAAATTTGGGTCAGAGGCACGTCTGACAAGCGCCATAAACGTTACATCTGTCTGTTTACATGCGCCACCACGCGAGCAGTCCATCTCGAATCAGTCATTAATATGACACCTGCCGCGTTTATTCGAGCATTCCGGAGATTCGTTTCGCGTAGATCGTTACCGCATGAACTGATCAGTGACAACGGGTCATACTTTCTAAAATCTTGCGTAGAGATAGAAGAAATCGTCAATTCGCCGATCGTCGCGAGATATATGGCGAACAATCGAATCAGATGGACATTCATTCCCAAACGAGCCCCTTGGTTCGGGGGATTCTGGGAAAGGATGATAGATGTAACGAAAGAATGCCTCATAAAGATTCTCGGTAGAAGCATCGTCACGGACGATGAATTACGAACTCTCTTGTGTGAAATTGAGGCTACGATCAACGATCGACCTCTCACGTATGTGTATAGTACGGAAGACGAGCCTCTTCCGTTATCTCCGTCACAACTGTTATGCGGTCGCCAATTAACTCTGTTGCCGTATGAGGACATTGATCTAAATGATCAGGACTTTAACGTTTCGTATACCGATATTCAACGCCGTAATCAAACGTTGCAAGAACTTTTGAGTTCATTCAAACGACGTTGGAGCCGTGAATACTTGATAGCGCTCAGAGAACGTGCGAAACTCAACGGGAAACTCGAAAACAAAATAAAAACTGGCGACATTGTTTTAGTGCACGAGGACAACAAGAAGCGAATACACTGGCGTATGGCACTCGTCGAGAAATTAAACGTTAGCGCCGATGGACTTGTGCGATCAGCGGATATTCGAACAAGTACCGGCCGTACGAACCGACCCGTATCGAAATTATATCCGCTGGAAATTAACGCGAAATCTGTCGATGATTCATCGGATACCGGTACGAATACCGATACAAATCAACCGAAAACGCGTGCGACCAGGCTGGCCGCAGCCAACGCTCAGCGAAAGATTAGAAATTGGACGAAATTATTGAAAGACTGAACTGTGTCTGGATTATATGTATGAAACCGATGCGTAGGCTATCATTGCCTTTTTACTCGACTGTGTTTACATCACGTGATTCTGCATGCGTGTTTACGTTAAATTCTTCGTCGGCCGCGAGGTCAAACCATGGACTCTAAAACGATTCGTTTTAGAGTCCATGGTCAAACACGTTATCGTTTTTACTCTAAAACGATTCGTTTTAGAGTCCATGGTCAAACACGTTATCGTTTTTACGCGTTTTCTGAACTTTAATCGTTTCCGATCTTAAACAAATAACGCGTTCGCTTCGAAACTTTTCTTTACCGGAAAGGACTTGAAATATCGTTTAATCACTCTTGGTGTTGGGAATTACTTATTATTACTATAAAGCGGATTAATGAATTTAAATGTTATTCGATACGATGTTAACTTGCTTTCTATAGATATAATATTCTTTATGTACTCATTTATTCAACACAACGCAATGTCCCTATTTCTAGCCCTTATGGCGATTCAATTTCATACGTGAAACTATTACTTAGTATAGTGATTATTAATATCTTTCAATTTAATGCGATACATGTTATCTTAGAGTAAACTTTCAAATTCGGCGCTTACCGCCGCCCCCGGAGTGTCGAGAACGACATGTGTTGGTTCTCTTATATGATTCGTTGATGTCTCTCTTATATGATTGGTTGCTGTTTCGCGCCATGTGTACTATACTGTAACCCTATACTGTAGTAATAAAGTTAGATGCTGTTTAGATTCACAAAATACAACACGCTCTTCGACTTTACTCCTTCGGATCTGGTCAACTCTCTGTGGTGATAGTCACTCCATCACATCGGGATCCGTCGATACTTTAAACGCATACCTCATAAACATATCTTTTTTTTGGAAAGCTTAAATTAAGCAATGTCTACAGTTTTAGTGTTTTTATGTTCTTGGCATTTTAATAATTGTAGGTCGATAACTGTAGAAGATTAAATTCGCCTCAGGGCAGGTTGCAGACGCTAAATTCGCTTCTCAGGGCAGCTATCTGCAGAAGCTAGTTTAACTGCCAGTCTTTCTGGATTCTATCGGGTATCTACCCGGCCTGAAGATCTCCCAGTCAAAAGTTGAAATAGACAGTACCGTACCGCCGGGCCGCCCTGGTCGGGCTGCATACGCGAAACGACAATCAATCGTCTTTATATTTCAAAAAAACTTACTGTTACGCTGGGGCACATGTACATATATATGCGAGTTGTTGATCGAAAATACTTTTTATGAAATGTTAAATTTGAGAAAATGAGCTATTTTAGTGTAAAAATATCGTGGTAAAGACGGAACAAATTTTGCGAAATTGAGTTCAACGTTAGGAAATCAAAACAAAAGAAGGCGGTCCTTCAAGTAACGTTATCCAGGGTCCGCCTGTAAGTCCATCGTCCGCATTTTCCTACCAAAGGATAGTTCATCTACTGCCATCTATCATTAAAAATCTGAACCACCTGACAGCTGAATAGAACAGTTGGTGAATTGACGCTTCAGATTTTCGGGCTAACGTTTCTTGCAGCGTTCAACAGATAGAATAAGATGTCGTATGATCGAGGTGGATTTCTTTCTTCAATTTTCTGGCTAACTTTGGGAGTAGGATTCACGATAACAACAACTGGTTTCAGCAGTAGTCGTGCTCAGGTTTCAAACATCGACCCATTAGCAGTGCAGAACATCATCAAACATTCTTGTTTGGTCGTTTACGTGAAAAATGCGGCCAGAAATAATCAAATGAAAACGTTATTTACGAATGTGCAAAAATTGTTTTCAACCAAACTGATCGAGAACGAAAATCCGGTCTTTTTCGGTAGTGTCAACGACCTGGAAACGTTCGTTTGGCCGAGCAGCAAATTGGGAATCGTTTATAAGAATATCGCAGATGCCGAAAAACGGAACGAAATCGTCTTATTTCCGAAACTCGTTCCGGACCGCATGTGTTTGCTGCCGACGCCGCGGTCCGGTGAAACTCAACCGATCGCGTATTCGGGCGGCGACGATTTGACGAGTTTGTTGAATTTCGTCAATTCGAATTGCGGCACTTTCCGCGACGCGAATGGTCGCCTGAAAGTCGCCGGTCATCACCGACTGGATATCCTCGCGAATCTCTACAGTTTGAAATCGCCGTTGCCGAATTCTTGCGAAGGAAATGCGGATAAAATCGGCGAGAAAGACGGAAACTGCGCGAAAATATCCGCGGCGCGAAATCAACGATCGAAATATCGAGAAATGAAAAAATGCGAAGAGATCGACGTCGACGAGATAAACGGCGACAGTTTTTTTCTCGATTATCTCTCAAAATCGAAACCGTTCGTCGTGCGACGCGCGACCTCGCGATGGCCGGCTCACGAAAAATGGACGACGGACTTTTTCCTTCGGCGATACGGCGCGAAAAACATTCACGTCAAGATGGCGCCGCTCGGCGAGTTCGAGGGCGTCGAAAACGCGACCGTTTGGGACGATTTCGAAACGTTCGAAGTGCCGAGTGTCGTTCGATCGAAGTTGAAGTATCCGGATACGGTCGTCGTGCGTCCGGCTTCGGTCGATATGAACGTATCGGAATTTTTGACGATTATTTCCGATTCGAGTCGTTTGAACGTGAATGTTTCGGCGTATTTGGAGTATACGTCGTTGGCGGATTATTTCTCGGAGTTGCGCGACGATATATCCGAGATGCCGTTCGTCGAAGGCGTCGGAATGAAGCTGAAACACACGAATATCTGGTTGAGTAACGGTAAAACGCTCGGAAAATTGCATTTCGACCCGTTCGACAATTTCCTTTGTCAGGTATCCCTCCCTATATTGAACTCAGGGGCGGCCACTTACCCAGAATCAGGGAAAAGTTGGGGAATTTTCATTTCTTCAAAAAAAGTCAGGGAATAATCAACGAATTTTGTAATAAGTCTTGAAATCAGGGAAATCAGTTGAGATAGTTAGATCGTGCTTAGAATCAAACAGTTTCTGACTGTGTTAATTGATTGGATTCTTAGCAGATCAAGTCAGAGAAAACAACGTGCATGTCACAGAATGGTCAGTGGCCGCCCTGTTGTGAAGCAAATGAAAATATTTTCCTTCCAGGAATTTGTGACGAGAAATCTACGGCAGATTCGGGGTCTGGATCTAGGATAGACGTAAACGGATTTCCTAAAAGGATCTATCCTTTTAGGAAAACCTATAGGTTTTGGCAGCAAATGGCAATGTCAATGAGGCAATTAGGAAACCACACCCTAGATCTGCCCGAGATTTTCACGCAGAATTCATACCAGCCCGGCTCTGAAACAACGGCTAATGTTGAGATATTTCGTTTCATTTCAGATAAGTGGACGCAAGGAGTCGATTCTTTTCGAACCGCATGAAAATCGTGAACTTTACGAAGCTCACATACAAGAAGCGATGCTGAAATACAACGCGACTAGTCAAACATTCATTAGAAGAGGACTCAGTGACTCCACTTCCCTCGTAATGTCCCCTGTTGATATAAATAAGCCCGATTTTAAGGTAAAACTCTAGGCCTTTCGTGTCAAACATTGAAAATACAGTTTAAGGCTCTAAAGCTCTCACCAGGGAACAGTTTCACGAAAAAGTTTAAGCCTAAAACGGTCAAGTTTGAATCGTGGTCCTCATTGAAAACATGAAGCAACCATTGGCAATCAAACTAAAAATTTGAGTTAAACTTTTTTGTGAAACTGGACCCAAACCTCCTTCGCGCTGTCTCGCCCCTTGTTCGAGGTATGAAATTTTGCGCATTTTCCATTCCAGAAATTCCCATTGTTCATGAACGCGGTACCGTTAAACTGTACTATCGACGAGGGCGATGTTTTATTTATGCCTGCGTTCTGGTGGCACGAGGTTCAATCGTACCCGGCGAAAACGGAACCGCGTAATTTAGCCGTAAATTTCTGGTGAGTTTTAACTACCGAATATGCGTCAATTAGGTATCAGTTGCGTCAATTAGTAATCAGTGGCAATATTTTGCATAAATGAAAACAGTAGAAGCTCATGAAAACGTCCTCAGAAATAACTGTTTAACGGTTGCAAAACTAGAATTTCATCCCAAATCAGACAATCTTAATGATTTCATACTGGATATAACAAACTTTTAATGTTATAAACAGATTTTCTGGTGCCCTGAAGTTCGTTGTAACGAGGTTCCACTGTATCACGAACCGGTAACCAGGACCAAGTTCCACAGATCTGAGTTTAGATATGACTCAAAGAGTTAACTCATTGAAAATGAGCTAATTCTAACTCAAGACCTCAACTCGATCCTGTGTTAATTGATTTAGTATTATTGTTATTATTATTATTACCATTATTACATTTCTCTGCACGTAGTACATTTTTGCACTGAGGTGCAGTGACCTGTTAAGCTGCTAAGGCTCTCACTGCTACCTTCATTTAACTGTTTCATTTTTTTCCGCTATCAAAATCCATGTATAATGCAAGTTAAATGAATAAGTAATTAATTAATCTTATATTGCTGTAAATTTTTTGTAGGTATGAGCCGTTTCTAACCCGAGAATTTCCGTGTCCTGAATGTAAGCTGGATGTGAATCCCGTATATCATCATTTGCTGTGAATCAAACTAAGAATCTATTTACCCCGGTATTAACTTATTTTTCTAAAGATCTGAACGAACTTTTGTGGTTTACATTCCGCGTGTACTTTTGTATCGAAGATCTGTATGACTTTTAAATTATGATCATCACTGTTAAATATTTCATTCTTTTCTTGCGCGAGAATTTTTAGTTCAGCTACTTTTAGCCGGTTTCAGTTTTCTACAGTACTGATTTCGGAATGCTCCTTGCGGGCAGGATGCACTGTGTACGCTATTCAAGTCCTGAATAGCATCAAACCCTAACCTGATGCTACAGTAGACTTTGCTCAAGTCAGATCTTTTGGGACCGTAATAATGAGTCCAACTCAAGTGTTATCAAGTTGGGTCTTATGTATTTCATATACATGTAGTGTCGCAAAAAAATATTCCAAAAAACATCCTGAGTTAAACGGTTATCAAATTTGATTGGATCCAACTAGGGCGGAGTCTACTGTGATTGTTGGCAGTTTCTGAGGATCAGCGGGAAGGTTACCCCGACCTGTTAACGCTCCCACACCCAAGACATGGGAATCCTTGGGCTGGGGCTCTCCTCTTCGGTCTCTCCTACAACTAATGGAGGAGCGCTGTAATCCGTATTCTTCAATTACTATTCTAAACATATTACATGCATAGACTTCTTCAATTGAAACTTGCCTCATTTGAAGGAACCGGTGGTCAATCTATTCAACTTGTTGGATAATGACAGTATAAGCACCTCCAAGAGCACTTGCATTGGATCCTGGAACTAAGTTCAATGGAGTTTTTATGGTATTCATTCAAAGTGACCACTGACCTGGAAAACTCCTGGAGTCGGAAATAAAAAATCAGGGAATTTGACAATTTCTACGAAACACCTGGAGAAATTTGGATATTTTATTGACCACACATTTTTTTATCAACATGTGTATCATGAAAAATGAATGTATTTTAACATGTTATTTAAACCAAAAATGTCTCTGATTCACTCAGGGAATTTTGTGCTATATGGAAAAATAAGGGAATTTGTAAATGGGTCGTAAGTGGCCACCCTGTCATTCAATTCGCATGGAAGCTATCTATCTGTAGTTATTTGCAAAGCAGCATGTGTCAAAATTCTGAGTTCAACATAAACAAAGTTCCAATGACAATCTCCAACAACAAACGCAAACACTAGACAATTCTCTTTAAACCTTTATCTTATTGATAGAAGTTGTCACTATTAAATGAGACACTTAAAGAACAAGCACAACAATGCCTCAAATACTATAAGGGATTTGTCTGAAAGCCACGTACTTATAAAATATACCTTATTGAGCAATTCGCACTATAATGAATCGTGAATTTAAAATGAGGATAAATTAATGTCGGTTATTACACAAATCATAACAAAGATTGCAAAAAATATTTCAATTACGTAATAGAATAAATTGAAACTTCTGTTCCCTAACAACCATTTCAGTTTCATATTTAAGGCCATATCATAGATGATCGGTGGAAGGGAAAGTCAATAGTGCTGAACATGATTCGATAGTAACAAAATATGTTCAACTTGAGAGTGATATCAGAGTTCTGCGAAAAACATTTCAACAATCTGCGTTAGGTGGACATGAGTGGAGTCACTCCATAGAAATTTCTCCACGAATTTCCATACACTGACATTTCGACTATAACCTGATAGTCTAGAGGGAATCCCACAAAAATAACGAAAAAACAGTCTGAAAATGTTACTTTGAGCTAGTAGTTGTTCGTTATTATTGTGGGATTCTCTCTACATCGCTTCAACACGGATATAGTGTTTGATCAATCGTGATAACCTAATAGTTACCTTCAGGATGATGACTATTAGGCTATCATTCTTGAAGACGAATATAAGCTTTAAAGGAAACTTTTCGGACTTTCTCGTTATATCACTGGGTTTTCTCTATATATCATCACAACACAGAGTTTCATCAATGGTTAACCTCCAATGAAGTTTGCACATTTTTTTGAGATCTTAACAGAATCACATTGTCTACTCTACTTTGAGTTTATACGTGAAATTACTAATAACTATGATGATTATGCCAGTAGTACAATAGTCATGATCAACAAAATTACAACAAAATAAGATATAACAACAATTCATTCAAAGATTTCGCTAAAATGCATAGATTTACGAGACACTTAACGCAAGGAAAAGAAATGCCTTCATTTATAAATAGCACATTATTTTTTACATACAGTAATTGTCAGAGACATAAGAATTACTTTCGAATTTGACAATAAATCAAATTTTGAAAAAAAAGTCATTATTATCGCTAAGCTACAAGTTTTGATAAAAACATTTCTGTTGATTGATGTTGCTCTCAACGATTACAGCGACAATGAATGCCCCGTAGTGAATGTAGAACAAATGCCCTGTAGTGTTGTTAAATGTACACAGAATGCGTATTATCATATTGCAGTTCAAAAGGTGAACCAGGTCAAAAGGTCTCATTCACATCCCTCATAAACAAGACCAGTTCATCACAGATTATAAACTTAGGCTAAAATAAAATGATACCTGTTCCTCCAAATCGTCAACATAATTTTGTAAACGGCAATAAAATCTGTCATCAGTTCAATTCTATAACTGCCGCCAGGTCTGTTACTGTTAGTTTGGTCACAATTTTAAAGAAAGTAACACACACGCTAGACAGGCGGTCAGGTCAACTTTTAAGCTCGAGCTCAGCAGAAATGGGAAATAAGGTATCAATTTTTAGCCTAACAGGTGTAAACATAGTAGTACGTAGTATCATGTCAAAATAATTACCTATTAATGACATCTAGAACTGCGACTCAATTTCAATCAGATTCACCCACTATCATTTAGAAAAACTACAAGAGCAGTGACATTTTGACCGAGCCATTTTCATAGAATGGAGTCATCAAAATCAGCTCATATAAAATCAAGTCGAAACACCACCACTCTTGTAGTTTTTCTTGATAATTGTGGCGTTTTTCTTCGATTGAATTATAGACAGGCATTTGTCTAAGGAAAACAACTGATGACGACCATTCCCTCTGTCACAGGAATTCGAACTTTTGATACTTAGTCATGGTACAAACTGCAGGGGTAGATCCAGAGTTTTTTTTACCCATAACTGATCGACTAGCAGTCTGCAGCACAAGATTCCGACTGCAACAGAGGTAAAGTTTACCTGTCATACCGGTAATATACATGTATAACAGGTCCTTTTTCACTTTTTGGTTTGTTTTCATTCACCTGAAAATTTTAACTTTACAATACTGCGAGATATACATATGGTAGTTCAATATTTCTAACAACTGGTACATACATAGCCTATCTGAAGAATAAAATTATGCATTCTCAGTGTAGGAGATAATGAACGATCCTGCAATTGAGACTGTTAGATGAAAAACTCAAAATGCCATCAATTTTGGGATCGATCATTACCATTACATCACGTCATATCAAGTTGAAGAGAAATTTCTAATGAACGATCCACACTTTATCCACAGTTAGCTGAGAATTTGATCCACGGTTCATATCCACACCTCAGTAGAATTGCACTCGCGATATACTATCACCCGCATCGCATACAACGGTATGTATCGACGCGCCGTTATTAAGATCGATCTTCGACAAATCGCGACAATGCTCGAAGATGAACCACACGAAAATATTGCAAGATATCAAATGAACTGACACTTTACAGCTTTCTATGGATTCAGTGAACCACAATGAAAGAATTCAGCTATACAGCACATATATATTCCACGGGCTATCCTTTTAAGTACAGTCAAGACTCGAGACTTTTATATACATAGCTCAAAGTTTAGTCCTCGTCCTTATGAAACACGCTTAGTGCCGGTTCAACGTGCCGCTTATTCGGAAAAACCGCACGAATTTGAAAACTAAATTCAAAACGAAGAACCAGAGATTGCGGGCGAACTGCGACCGCGCGATCAGAACACGCCACAGCACGATCACCATTACCGTGTTGAACGCGTATCGAATGTTTCGAAGCCTGCAAAAAATGAGAACAAAAATCTGTTAGATTCATAGAGGACTAGCGATGTGTAAGGTATTGGAATTGGGAAAATGTCAGTACTATATCGAGCTTTCCAGCAAGTATGGCTGCCCAATAGATACATAGATTGCTCGCATTTGTATAATGGCCTATGATGGCATTTCATGAGTGATGAATACCAAAACATTGAGAACTGCGTTAGATGAATTTCAAAAGAATAAATGAAATTCATTGCAGTAAATTTTGGATGATTTGGGGCTGATGAAATTAGCGGGGCTCATGAAAAATCGTGATTAAATTTCATCTTCTATCTACAATCAAGTAAAAAGTAAACTGTAATACAGTCAGGATCTAACTAGCACGGATGGAAATAACCGTCTTAAATGGGCAAGACATGAAAACTGTATGGCTCACATACAGCGTCCAGGCTAGGTTCGAATCGCTGCCGAGGGACCATGTATACTTCCATGCAATATAATTTCATAAGTCGGATTATGAATTGAAAACGTACTTTCTCAGATGAGCTCTCGCAGCTGGTAGACCTGAAAGATCCTCGTTCAGGATGTATTTTTTCGTGCCGAGACAGTATTCTTCGATGTATTCGGGCCAGTTCAACGCTCGCGAGTCATAGTAAAACTGTTTCTTATCGTTCGGCGTCAAACTCGACGTGAGCACCTCGGAATTCGTGTGCGTCCACTCCCACGTGTGCTGAGTGAAATACGACATCGTCGATATCATTTTCTGAAGACGCTTGAAAATTCGTACCATCCTATTGCGAAAAAAATGGCAAGAAAGAAAAATATATTTTAACAAAATTTGAAAATTCGTACCATCCTATTGCAAAATAAATGGCAAGAAAAAAAAATATATTTTAACAAAAGTTGAAAATTCGTACCATCCTATTGCGAAAAAAATGGCAGGAAAGAAAAATTATATTTTAACGAAATTTTCATCACATTATGTACTGGTAGGTGGATGACTGCTGATCTAAGGTCAGTTTCACAAAATGACTCTGATATTGATATGATATTCTACGTTCCGATAATATTGTATGATCATGGCTGATAAAACAAGGTCAACTGATGAAGCGAGCCTCTAACATTCTGTAAGCTCTCGGAACCAACTTTTAATAAATCAATTAAGAATAGTGGAAACTAACATGTAAAATATTGAAGATTTACAATGAATATTTAGTACTCTGACGTTTCTGATGGAATGCTTCTGTCCATCTACAGAGATTTGCTTTTTATTCATTTTACTCATTTTCAAATAAATCTCTGAAGATTGGTGCAAACATTTTACCCAAAACAATGTTTTAACTAATTTTCTTTCACTATCAATTTTTGATACCCTGGGTCATATACATACGCAGCTTGTATAGGGATAGAACAATTAGATTAGGCCCTTGGCTTAAATGCCCTTGCTTTTCCCTGACTTTAGGAAATTGTCAGAATTTCCTTACATTTCCCATTCATCAATTCAATTTCACATGATTTTAAAATCATTTTCTTTCCACAGACTTTTTCAACGTTACACTAATAAAGAATCCCTACTCTAGAAACAGTTAGGTCAAATGATCTCATTATTTACCTGGGTTTTTGTCCGACGAGTCTGAATGCTAAATCAGCGAGATGAGCTGGGATGATGTGATTGATAAAGTTCCAGTAGTCGAATGAACTGAAAAGCAAGAATTCAGAATAAGTAACTGTACGTATTGAACACTAACCGGTATTGTTCAAATGTTGCATTCCTCGTTGAAATGCACTATTTCATACATTTCATTTACCTTTTTTCGCTCTTTCTGTGAAACGTCAGTTGTGGACGTCGGAATGCAGCTTCTAACGGGTTACGCTTGAAGTAATCCTGTACGACGCTACCTAATGGAAACAATGAAAGTCATGGATCGATTTACAATAACAAATCAAAAATTGATGAAATTGACACCAAACTGTAAGAAGCACGATAAAGGCTGAAATGCTACATCAGTAAGCTACAGTGCCCTTATTGGAAATGTAACACTGTAAAATTGTGATTCTTCTAACTTTTTAGGGGGTATTTCTGTATTCGACTGAGAATTGACCCTACCAAATGGCCCCCTACCATAGCTAAGTCTATACACTTAAGTTTTGTGACATATCAAAACCCTCTTTCCAATAGTTTGGATATTATAAGGATTAGACAATAATTCTATAGTCACGCACAGGTCACCTGGCACAGAGAGAACCTATGTTTAGAAACTTTGAAACGTGAAAATAGATGTGCGCAGCTTTAGAAAACTTACTCATTTCTCCCCAAGTAAATGGATTCACCGTTCCTATCGTACAGTTGTAGACTTTACGCGTTTCCGGTTTCATCACCGCTGTATACCAGGCGGCGGAGACGATCATATTCACCGGCAAATCGACCGGAACGATATCGGCGATCGCTTCGCATTCGACTACCATCGAACGTAGGATACCTTTACCAACCTGCAGTGAATCATGACGAAAATAATGTTAGAAAGAGTTTCCGCAATACCTTAGGATTAACGTCAGAAAAACTGATTAACGATTAACGATTTTAGTGCGTCTACACCATAGTGAAATGGTAACTAACAATACACCGCACCACGGTGTAGATGCACTATAGCGCTATGCCTGTTATTCAACACCCTGGAGTGGCATCTTTGATAATTGTCATATTATCTCTAGCACTTCCGGGTATTAATTAGTCAGCAGATGATAAGTACCCTCATCCTATTTGTATCATAAGGTCACTAGGGGTAAACGAGCGGTTCTAACAGATCGGGGAATGCCCCCCCTAATTCTGTCATTTCGCTTATTTTCCCTGACCTTTGACGAAAAATTCCCTGATCAAATCATCAGATATCCTCAGTAGAGGGTATTTCTTAATATCAAGAGGCGCTACTAGTGTAGTTCAAGTTTCTGACTTTTCCCTGATATTCAAGGAAAGTCAGAATTCCATGATTTTCTCAGTAGAGGAAAATAAATCTGGAAAGCCTGATTTCCCTCAACTGTAAGAACCCTCCTTTCAAAAAATTCATCGATGTACATGATGAAATAGGCCAGCGAGCATAGTTTTACCGATCACCTAAATATGATGACATTATCCAAGAATTTTCAAAACCATTTCAAAGTACGCCAAAGAATTATATTTGCAGTAGGATTGTACACAGGTTGCCTCAAAAGTCCTCGTTTTTGGATGAAATTCAAAACCTTTCACTGACCGCGATGAACCCAGTTTACACACGGTTAAAAGTTTGATAAAGAAAAGGTTAAAAGTTTAGGAAAGTATCAGATTTATGTTATTGTCTTAGCAAGACCCTCGGTCAGTGGAGAAAGAAAAACTTGTGCTTTTCTTATCAACCAGTGCCCAGGTAAATAACGATAGTTTCATAAATATTGTCTTGTGATAATTGATACCTTGTTTAGACGCGACATACCAAAAGTCATGCGACTATTTACAGTGCGTTCAAATATACACAAATAATATACTGCACTTGAGGCATTCAGAGATAGAGACAGATTTTTTCATGAATAACGTCAAGCGAAATTTTTAATTGAAAAAAAATAATAATTTGCAAAATAGTTGTGTGGACTTTCAGCCCGATAGCATTAGCAAGAATATCTAAACAGAAATATGTAAACAAAGCAGTTCTCTTGCAGAAGCAGAGTTTGATAAATATATGTGTATCTGTTCGATAGTTAGAATATAGAGTGGTATAAAATAACAGTGAATTATAAATATAACCGCGATCACACGGAGATGATTTGGCCCGGGTCAAACTGGCGCGAACAAGACCAGAGTCTATTCGGCCCGTGCTAAATTAGGGAACGCGTTCACACATGACGTAAACCACTAGCTTGATATCAAACGATGCAATCAAAATGATGCCGTGGCAAGTGATGCGAATCGGAAAAATTTGACCTGTGCTAAAATTTGGTACAGGTCTGGTCGGGCCAAATATCCACCAGACGTGGACTCATTTGGCACGAGAGTGAACAGTTGGTCAAATTTGACCCGGGTCGCACGTGTGATCGCAGGCTTATTGTCAGTCTCAGTATGTTAATATATCATCAGCCACCAAATTCTTACACAATGTTTTACGGCTTGTTCTATTTCCTGTAAAACGAACAAATCATTTCAAATTTCAACGTCGATCAATTATGAAGCACGATCCAGTCCCAGGTGTGGGTTAATCTTACCAGAGAGAAATCCCATAATAATTCAGGTAAAGATGTAAAGCTCTCGACTAAAAGGTCTATATGTATTTGGAGACTATTAGCCATCATCAGGTGTACTGATGAAGGCTAATAGTCATTTGCTGAAACGTTGCTCGAAATATCATATACACTTTAGCAACTTTAAATCTTTGGCTGAATCTATTGTGGGATTTCTCTCACATTTCATCTTATATGGATATTGGGTATCTTCTAGACTAATACCTTAACTTTCACTTGAATCGGGTCCGGATTATCAGATTTTTGAAACAAAAAAATTCACCCAATTTCGTTAGTTCTCGGCAAAAATCTAACTCAAGGGTCTAATATTCGGAATTGAACAGTAACGTCTAAGCTGTTTATAACCGTGGGGCTGGGCCCTTAGTAATAAGCCTTATAAACACATAGATAGATTGAATAATCAGTTAATCAGAGGAAGACAAACAACAGATTTAATCATGCCGACATCAAAACACAGAAAAATTACACAAATTATTCTTAGAATCATGGATTGATATAATACTGGCTCTAAGGATTTACAGAGAATGCATTAGTTTGAAACTTACAGCTATATAGAATCCACTTGGTCCGTTAACATTGTCAATCCAGCCCTGAAAACCATCAATTTATGACAACTTAAAAACGAGCGACATTTGATTTAATCAAATGAGTTGAAACAGGGCTCTTACAGATCAGTCATTCCTGCATACAAGGAGTTTTAAAGGAATTACATATCCCAATTACAGTAGACACTATCAAACTTGGTTTCTAATTTGGTAACCACCTAATTGGGGGAGAAACAAATCCTGATCCCAACTGTACTAATTTAGGCGCAGTCTACTGTATTTCTAATAGGGACTAGTCTATTTCTCAAAATTGATGGAGTTTAAAGGAGTTTTGGGCATCCTGCTCAAATAAAAGGAGTTTCAAGCACCTTTAAAAGCATTTTCAGTTTAGAGGGAGTTTTTAAGGAACCAAGGAGTCGTAGGGACCGTGTGAAATTGGTGGGCGGTGAGTTATCTCATACCGGATACGGTTCTTTCCACGCGGCGCCGATAATCGACGGACGTACGATCGCAATCGGTAGATCGGTTGCTTCTTCTGTCAGCAAAGCTTCGGCTAAATGCTTCGTAAATGTGTAAGTATTCGGTTTATTCTTTATGAGTTTTGGTGTCACTTGGTCGATCATTGCATCATCCATCCAACTGTAAAATTAAACACAAAAACGTTACTGAGCAATAACTGGATTTGCTGTATTCTTTAGTTTACTTGCGATAAATTCATGATTCAGGTGAATCTTTCATGAGTCATGAAAGATTCACCTAAATCAGTCATGGTGACTGAAAAACCTTCAAACTAACATAACAGTCTTCAATAGGAATGAATAATACAATCCAAAAAGTTTCCTTTAGCTAAAAGGTTATCTCATCTTCATCATAATAGTCATCTTTAGGAATATTCAAGTTACAACAAAACCATTGAGATTATTCCCGGACTCATTCTTAGAATGGTGTGGTTTTATCTAATCATAACAACGCCGACGTAGTGCTTCATCAATGGTTATTGCGTCAAAAGGCTTTAGGGGATTTTAAGTACCCTAATATGTAACCATATCTCATAGCAAACCAAATGTTTTTACCTGTGTTTGATTGATTTCAATCATTACTGAATATAACAAAATCAAACAACTTTTTTCTCCTACTTTATAGATTTCTTATAGGTACAGATTTTCAGTGGCCTGTTTTCACTGATGTAGATTTGATTTGACTCCATCGCGGAATTGGTTCAGTCATTCTACACTCCATACTGTCGAACTTATATTCAGAGGTTTGTAGATAAAATGACTGGAGTGACATCGATGATATGTAAAACAACACTAGCTCGTGTGGTAATACAATGCCTAAGAGCAATACATAAAAATAAACTCATCTATCAGTGCAGACTAATACCACATACGGCATATGTTATTGTTTGATGATAGTACTTTGCTCAAGCATTGTCTAATTCTGAATCACCGATAAAAGCACTACGCATTAGAATATGCACTTAACTACCGGTATCTGCCGCACACAGCCGGCGCAATTACTATGCCCGTAAAAATGCAGCCGTAAAAAACTCTTAAACTTCGATCGGTTGATTAGACTACATTCTTACGTATGTGATACAAAAAAAATATAATAAATGTTCCGTTGAAACTTAAGTATTCCTGAAGATGACACTTCAGATAAAGTCCTAAATGTCGAATAAAATATTAGTTCAAGGAAACGGTTTCGTACTCGTCTTTCTTTCAACGTGGGATCTTATTATAAGCCCTATTATCGTTAAAACATGGAGAGTGTTTCATGACAGTGTGAATGGGTACTTACTCTAAAGCTTCGATGAGTTTTTGTGGGGGAACTGGAGGAGGGTAGACTTTTTCTTCTATGTACAGTATATCACAGTTGGCGTACGCGGTCGAAACGTGGACCCACGAGATCAAGTGAGGCAACGAACGACATAAAGTTATCATCTTACGCACGGCTTTTACATTCATTTCCATCGCGACACTAGAAACGCAAAACAAAAATCACAAGCTGATAAAAAGGTATCGTAGTCTATAAACACAGTTGATAACTGCAGTAACAACAAATGATTGTTGCAATTTCAGCAAGGTAACAGTTACTTTCGCGGCACAAATTACCTTATATTAGTACAATAATAAGGTCTAACCTAATTTGATTTTATGTAATCAGAAATCCTTTCAACTGGCCGTATCAAGTAGACAGGATAGTACAAGTTATTGAATCAGTTGCACTACCGTCAATACTAAGATTTGAGACAAGTCGAGAACCATTTCGTTTTTAGATAGCCTAGATCAAAATCTAACTTAAAGATTAAGGACAGCTTCAATTACAACTTCACAACTGATCCCGAAGTTCAAAGAAGATGCTAATAGACATTTAGATTTATTGAAAAGGTAGACATATAAGAAGGTAGTAACAACTATATTGTACACTGCATGAGTTGGTCGCACAAAGAGTGCAACTGTTAAGAAATTGTAGAACCTTGAAAATTTCAAAATCTTCACGAGAAACCATTTTTAGATGGGCTATTTATATCATATTTTGTCTTTAAACCTCTTTGCTTCTTTCCAACTTTTTGTATCAATTGATGCGATAAATAAATAAACGTGACAATTGCTGATCTAGAAGATACGTACCGGAGTGGTTCATCAAATCTGACAGTGGCAGCTGAGTGGATTACTATTGATACGTCTTGTCGTAATAAAGCGAGATCGTCGCCGCCGATTCCCAACTCGTCTGACGTTACGTCGCCTTTTATCGGTATCAATTTGTGTTTGAAATCTGGTTGTTCTTTACGTAATCGGTCGAATACCTGAAGTGAACATTCGATTCATGAATATTGAGCCACTGTCTGAATGGGCCACTTGTTACAGGTGTACGCAGGGGGTTCACAGTCCGAAAAGGGCTCACATTATCTCAAAACAAAATTTTTTTAGCAGTTTTTCCACTGGCATTGTTATCCACAACAGGTTTTGGAGGGGCTGTGACCCCTCATTTTTACATCCACCCCTCTGAAAAATCAGCCAGCCCTTATCAAATATCTGCTGCCACTACAAGAATGGATATCGATATTCTATCAATGCTGATTATTGCTTTGAAAAATTTTGAGCTTTTGTGAAAAATAGAAGAGTGAGGACACCAAAATTAAGTCTAATTTTCTGTATTTTTGGGGGGGATCAGGAATTGAATCAGGGCCGATAATTTACCTGTAAGTTAATGAGTTCATCCAGCCGGTCCCCGACACATTTCCCGCGTTTCGGCCGCATCAATAGATACAGGTTTTTCACTCCGGGACAACATCGTAGGATTTTTTCGATTAGAACTTTACCGAGGAATCCTGATCCTCCGGTTATGAATACCGATTTGCCTTCGTAGAATTCTGGTATCGTCGGAATGGTAGTCATACTACTGAAAAACAATTAGTAAGACTTACGTAACGCTTTCCAATCAAAACGGTTTCATCATGAATTTTTTGATCTTGCAGAAGACAATGAAAAAAATATCCAGATAATTTAGTTATGACAAGGTATATAGACAGTAAAAATCGATGGCCTGGTTTATGCTACTGTGGCTCTGGCAAGTGGGGCTCTGTGTTTAACTCTTTCACTAAGATTGATAAAATCTCCACCTGTTTGAACACGACACGCACACCTGTGACACTAATACGCGCTAACACCTGGTCGTCACAGAATATAATTCAGATCAAGACTGTGCACCTAGGGCCCCAGGCCCACTATCTAAAATGTTCCTAAGAACTATAACGGCAAAAGACCACCCAGCACAGGAAAATTAGCACAATAATTCACAACAATATCACTGTTCAGAGATAACCCTTTCAGTGCGTCTACACCGCAGTGTGTTGTATGAATCGGTGATGGATTTTGCTAGTACACCGCATTGCGGTGTATTGACGTAATTAGTTTTTATCTCTATTAAAAGATAGCAGCACCTGTCAAATATAGTGAAAATTAGTAACTAATGATACACCGCGCCGCAGTGTTTACGCATTATAGTGGTATTCCCGTTATTCAATACACTAGGTTGGATTTTTTCAAAATTTTCAAATTATCTCCAGCACTATAGGGTATTGATTAGTCAGCACTGAAAAGGTTAAGCAGTAGGGGAGGGCTTGTCAAATCATCCCTAGTAGTCAATCCCATCAATCAATCCCTAATCTCATCGGAGTCATCATCAATACATCGATCATTCATCAGAAAAAAATTATTCGACATGTGCGATGATACACTTTTCAGCAGGTCTTATTTAGACCATAGGCCAAAAGAAGTTCCCTATTATGGGCCGGTGCGGGGGTGGCTATAGTATGGGGCTCAGTAGCGACCGAAACATTAAAAGTATAAACCAGACACCTGAAAGTAAGTTGCACAGACCAGATAATGAACTGCTAATGATGAAGAAAGTGAAGAAAATCGCGGTTAAAACGCAGTTTTCAATTTCCAAACTCTTCACGCTCCAAAACATATATTAGCTTTATATAATCAGATAGTTAACTCACACTGTCGTAGTTTAGATCCGGCAAAAATAGCTCAAAAACAAGAAAATCTGAGCTGCAAACTGCCATATATATATGAGCCATCCACGTTCCCGTCTCGACCCGTTACTGTCTCGACCCGTTCCCGTCTCGACCCTACCGTACAATAGCGCCACCACAGTCGATTATTTGAACTAAAACACTACGGCGCGTATCGGATTCGTTTTTCGCATGTGAACCTACCAACAATTTTAAAAAATCAAATTAGATTTTTGAAAACTTTTCATTGAAAAGATCGAATGATGGAAACGGTATAAGCTTAAGTGCAGATCCGCACCTCCCCGCGTAAACGGTTCAATCAATTACATTTAATATCAACACGTATTTCAGATTCAAAATTCAGCAATTCAGTGGTTTGCCATTGGTTAATTTTTAGATATCTTCACTAGAAAGATTTTAGCCTGGATTCTGTCATTCAGCAGATTGCGTCAATCACGAGAGGTGTGGATCTGCACTTACCAAGAAAACGCCTCCAATGTCAACAGAAGTAAAAATTCAAGATGCGAAGTAAGCAATTTCCCGTCGAGATTTCCTCCCAGAAATAATATATATTTACTGGTAAAGCTAAACTAATTTCAAATATAATCTTGAATGAATTACACGAGTGTAATTATTTTGGTTTCTAAAAAATAAAATCAACTTTCTTTAAATCTCTCAAACCGTTTTTTCAAAAAACGACCCGGCCCGGGGCATTTTGTTTGGGGCATGTTTATTGCCATTAATCAATTCGAATTCATCAAATTTATGAAGAAAATTAATGTCTGAATTTTGCAAAAAAAATAAAGATGATTGTTAAATTCATGACGCGTTATCTTTCTCTACAGATCCCGTGGGTTTCTCCATGGACCCTATGTTCCTGTCTCGACCCTTCAAACCTGTCTCTAGTCTCTACACAGTCCCGTGGACACTATGTTCCTGTCTCGACCCTTCAAACCTGTCTCTACTCTCTACACAGTCCCGTAGACACCATGTTCCCGTCTCGATCCTTCACACCTGTCTCTACTCTCTACACAGTCCCGTGGACACCATGTTCCCGTCTCGACCCTTTAAAACTGTCTCTAGTCTCTACACAGTCCTGTGGACACCATGTTCCCGTCTCGACCCTTCTAACCTGTCTCTAGTCTCTACACAGTCCTGTGGACACCATGTTCCCGTCTCGACCCTTCACATCTGTCTCTACTCTCTACACAGTCCTGTGGACACCATGTTCCCGTCTCGACCCTTCTAACCTGTCTCTAGTCTCTACACAGTCCCGTGGACCCTATGCTCCCGTCTCGACCCTTCACACCTGTCTCTACTCTCTACACAGTCCTGTGGACACCATGTTCCCGTCTCGACATTTTTAGTGGACACAGGTTTAGTGAAGCCATTAAGATGGTGGCTGTGTGTTACGTATCTTGTATCAAGATATTTCGATATAAGTAATGATTTGTCATTCACGATTTGTCGGGCTACAACAGGCAGAAAAAAAAAGAAAATTAAGATGAGAATGAAAGCCTTTCGTATTGAAGACCATGGGATTCAGCCAAGGAACATTGTAGCCTAGTTATACTTCTGATATACCTACCGAATTATCGATTATCAAAAATCTAGAATTTCGACTATTAGGACAATGTCGGTTGTAATCTTCTGGTTCTTTGAGTTCGTTCTAATGAGTTTTCATGGTAATGTGTATGGTACATATTCCTGAAAATTTCACTGAGTTTGATTGAAAATTGTAGAAATTTTCCTTATGTATACATGTATCAATATTCAGTCCGTCGGCATCGATTTTGTAGATTCCTCATCTTTTTAATCAATGAATATTCGACCAATTTTAATATTAATTTCCATCTTTTTTAAAGGCTCGTCCCACTGAGTGGAAATATTACAAGCCGATTAGATATGTCAGAGTATCCCAGAAACTGTCTAGAAACGGATGTGAAGGGTCGAGACGGGAACATGGTGTCCACAGGACTGTGTAGAGACTAGAGACAGGTTAGAAGGGTCGAGACGGGAACATGGTGTCCACAGGACTGTGTAGAGACTAGAGACAGTTTTAAAGGGTCGAGACGGGAACATGGTGTCCACGGGACTGTGTAGAGAGTAGAGACAGGTGTGAAGGATCGAGACGGGAACATGGTGTCTACGGGACTGTGTAGAGAGTAGAGACAGTTTTGAAGGGTCGAGACGGGAACATGGTGTCTACGGGACTGTGTAGAGAGTAGAGACAGGTGTGAAGGGTCGAGACGGGAACATGGTGTCCACGGGACTGTGTAGAGAGTAGAGACAGGTGTGAAGGGTCGACACGGGAACATGGTGTACACGGGACTGTGTAGAGAGTGGAAACAGATTTGAAGGGTCGAGATGGGAACATGGTGTCCAGTGGACTGTGTAGAAACTAGAGACAGGTTAGAAGGGTCGAGACGGGAACATGGTGTCCACGGGACTGTGTAGAGAGTAGAGACAGGTGTGAAGGGTCGAGACGGGAACATAGGGTCCACAGGACTGTGTAGAGAGTGGAGACAGATGTGAAGGGTCGAGACGGGAACATAGGGTCCACGGGACTGTGTAGAGAGTAGAGCCAGATTTGAAGGGTCGAGACGGGAACATGGTGTGGGGAACAACGTGATCTAGAAATCAACGCGTCATAAAATTGAACAAGATCTTTATTTTTTTGCAAAATTTATACAATAATTTTTTTTTCATAAATTTGATGAATTACATTTGAATTGATAAATGGCACAATGAAACATGTCCCAATTAAAATGCCGCGGGCTGGGTCGTTTTTAGAAAAATGGTTTGAAGGATTTAAATAAAGTTGATTTTATTTCTAAGAAACCAAAATAATTCAACTCGTGTAATTCATTTGAAATTAGTGTAAAGCTTTTAAACAGTGAATATATTGTTCCCAGATTCTGGGAGGAAATTTCGACGGGAAATTGTTTTTCGCATCCTGAATTTTTACTTTTATTCACATTGGAGGTGATTTCCTCATTCGATCTTTTCAATGAAAAGTTTAAAGAATCTAATCAAGTTCTAAAATTGTTGGGAAGTGTCACTGATCGTTCTGTGAAAACCGAATCCGATACGCGCAAGTGTTATGGTTCAAATAATCGACTGTGGTGGCGCTATCGTACGGTAGGGTCGAGACGGGAACGGGTCGAGAGAGTAACGGGTCGAGAGGGGAACGTGGATAGCTCATATGCAACTCCAAACTGCCGGAGGTACTTGGATTGCTAAATTTTTCAATCAACATCGCTCATATTTATTCTATCAACATACAATTCAATTCTTTATTGACATTCCCCACTATGTGGAGCCACTTCCGGTTCATTTCCGGGTCCGAGCTCGGCGGCTTGACAGCTGTGTGTTGATGGTATTCTCGCATTGAAGGTCGTTTTTTACCGATCCGGCGTCATGGAAGTGTTAAATAAATCCGACGACGCGACGAGTACGACGAAAACAACCGCCGAAATTTCACAGGAGCTTCAGAAATTGATGTTAAGGTAATGAAAACTTTCTCTGACTTTTTTGTCGGGAAGTATGGCTGAAGTTTTTAACAAATCGAATTCAAATCGCCAATATATCGATTCAGAAAATCAGCGGTCTCGTATGCGTCAATCTAATCTAAAACATAACAATGACCAATGTCTAGGAATCATCAATTTAAGAAGATTGTCAATGGGAGATTTCCAAAGATGTCTGTCTATGATATTGTAAGACTGGAAGTGGAAGGATTTATCATTCACCTCAATCCTTCATCATGGCTGTCGGTAATTCAAAAGGAAGTTGTAGGCAATTGTTTATCTGTGTGTGAGACCGCTGATAAGTTCTGTTAGGAACCCGACTGCTGACTGTTCCTTAACAGTTGAAGTTAATCAGTTTTTAATTGAAAATTGATGTTTAACCTATGTCATTATCTTGACTAAAAAGATTTTTTAGATAAACAGCCATTTCATAGGCTACCAGCAGCTTCCCAACCTTGTTGTTAAACATTTTTGAAGAAATATATCCGAAAAATATGCAATTTCAAAGGATTAGTTTAAAATTTTCAGATTCTAATGAACATTTGTCTCGATGAAAATTGAGTAACCTCGATAGGAAAGCAGGGGTCCAGACCCCGAGACCAGCCCCTAAATCCGCCCCTGTTCATCGGTGACTGATGATAAATGTTTAGCTCGTTAGAATGATGCTTAGCGAAGAGATGTAGAAAAACTGAAAACAAAACCAATAGAAAAATACACTGACCTGTTCATGTGATTTTTTGTTATTTGATCCATATATGATTTAATTGGGTTCTTGAATTATTGCGTTACTAGATGTGTTTAGTCCCTGAGGCACCTGAGCCACCACTGTCAGAACTTTAGTGCGACTAACGCTGAAAAGGATCGATCTCGTTATTCTAGGCATTATCAAACTATCTGACCTACTTCAGCGGCGGTAAACTCGAGATAAACCCTGGTAGCGTGTCCTGAAGTATGATACCCGCGTGCATGCCGGTGACCGTCAGGATAAAATTTGACCTCACGAAATCAAGATTTGATAGTTGTGCTGTTGATATCTCATACTGCGTGGTTTCTTATTCTTACCATTGTTCTAGATTTAACTCGATATATTAGTCTAAAAGCTCTTATCTGCCGCCCTTCGTTATTTTTATTGGTATCAGAATCATAGCTAGTTTAAAAAATCTAGAATAGAGACATACTATTTCAGCTCTAGGAAGTTGACCATTTTAATGAAAAAAAGATGGCTCTGAAAACAGTTGGATTCAGATCATGGCCTGGATACACTGAAAGTTCAGTTTTTTTGGCCTACTTAACTTTTAAATCCCAATTTTCTTACTCCCTAGACGATATTGATTTATTAGCTCTATATAGCCTGTGTTTTGTTTTTGCCAAGAAACATGGTAAACTAGATATTCAGACCTTTCGCGAAGTGAGTGCTGCTTTCGTTTGTACTTCGGTCAAGTAGGCCTATTACTGCTATTGTTATGATTTCTATCAGACCACTTGCGTCGGTACATACATACAAAATACGTTGTTTGTCGAGATAAGTTAACCCAGCTCTTACCGCGTAATACTCTGAAATATTTCATATTCTCATTAAATGTGTATCTAATGCGATTAACCCTTGAGAGAAAATGTCAATAACGAAATCAAATTTCTGTGAAATTTCGGCCGCGATGAATAATGACCTAATCTACGCAATAATGCTTTGTTATATAGGCCCTAATGAAAGGTCAAAATATAGAATTAATCCGCAGACTGTGTTACTTCAAGTTTGATGTTAGTATCCACAGTTGGCAGTACTCAAGGCTAGATCCTCCCCTAATAATGAGTATAACAAACCAGAAGCCAGTTAACTTTTTCAGCGTGTCTACATCACAGTGCGATGTATAATTTGGTGATTTATCTTACTGATACATCGCATTATGGTGAATCAATTTTATTTATCAATTAGTTTAAATCTTTACTGAGAGTTGGCAGCAACACTGTCAAGCATTGTGCAACATCAGTAACAAACCATACACCGTACCTTAATGTACATGCGCTTTAGCGATATACCTGTGGAATTTTCCAGAATTCTCCAGCATCAAGGGAACAATCGGTCGGGATAATTTATGAAATCCAGTTGATCATTTATGTTTGTCAATCATTACAGAATAAAAGGTGAATTCATGGATCCCGGTGGTAACGGCGTCGACTATGAAAAGTTACAGAAAAGCGACGTTTATAAGACGTATTTAAACACGGCAAAACAACTGAAATCAGTGAAACTCGACGACATGAATGAAACTGAGAGAAAAGCTTTCTTCCTAAGTATCCTTTTAATTAAATCTAAACATACAATGCAATATAAAGTAACTTCTCTTCCTCGGGGTTATAATAATGATAATAATAATAATTTTATTTTTCCATTTCGAATTATAATAATCGTGCAAAGTAATACAAATACAAAAATTCAAGATGGAGGGAAACATGAAGAAACCTGTTAAGGTTGGAATCACTGCCGGCAGTGATTAAGGGTCAAATGTAGTATAGAAGCCATTTCGTACACTTTCGATCACTATTCTATATACCGGTACCCGTTATAATGTAATATTTGATTGTAATGTTATTCTATAATTTGTTCAGTACTACCATCCTATCATACGTAGGTCAGTGTTAAGTGCGCTTCAATACATTTCGTATGAAGTTAGTTGTTGAAGGTTCTTGTTTCAGTTAGTAAAATAAGTGCCATGAGTTGATTCGCACCGACACGGGCACGACATTCAGGAGAAATCATTTCATTCAGTTGCATCTTCTTCGCTTATTGAATATCATATATACTCGCATTATCGATCATAAATCAATGTGAAATAATTGATACAATCCGCACTGAAGATAATTATCTGATATCTGCTGACAATAGTCAGTGCGGGGGTCGGTTTAGTATCTGCACTCGTCTCATTAAATTAGATATCTTTTCCGTTTAAGAAGCGACATACATTGATTGTAGGCCCTTGAAAAATTCATTCAATCACTTCAGATCACTGATTACAATGATTTAGGGAAAAGCCGTGCTCTATGAAAACTGTTTTTCAATTTCGATTAATGTTTAATTTCACATCGAATATGGAACGAAAAGGATGAATTTTATCTTGATTGCTGGAAATGTTGTCTCACGTCTCTGGATTGTTGGTTCAACTGAAGTTTTGGTCTAATCGCTAATAAGAGCTATTTAACACCTCCCAATTCACTCTGAACCTGAGTGGCTTTCTTTTGTTAAGACAGCAGTGACATCATTTCTCCAATATATGAAATGGTCGCGATTGATCTTTCTCTTAATTAGCTATTACATACAGTGCTGTCATGTTGACACTACATGTTGATATATTTAAGATTATCTAATGGAAGATGTTCATTAAGTCATCGTTGTAGGGCGGGTCGGTAGTCAGTAACCTGTCTGTGGTTTAGTTTCACAATCGGATATTTTCACAAACCACAGTCAGGAATGGGAAGGTCATTTTTGTATGAAATCTTCGTCAGCCAATTTGACTGACGAGTAATTTGCCTGGCATTTCATTGCCTCTTAAGATATCCGTCTAATTTTTTTTGTAATCGACGCACAACAGATTTGCAGTTTGTCTGATACCTATAACACCTCACCTGACGATCTTAATCCATGTGCAAATCGGCCGTAAAGTGAGAGTAAATTTCCGTCGGGTCAACAGCTGCCATTTTGAAAATTACTGGAGGTGCTGGCACCTGTGGACTGAGGCCAGGACAACAGCACAAACTAACAAAGCGAAACGACGAAATTGAAAAAAAATTAAGAAATCAACACTTATTCACATTTTTCTTTTACCAGAATTTATTATTTCAAATAATTTAATGTGGAAAACCTGAAGATTTGAAATATAAGTTGGAAAACCATCAAAAATAAAAATTGTCGTTTCGTCTTGGAAGTTTTATATAAATCCTTGTAGGTCCCCTTGTCTTATCATGCCACATGTGCAATACAGAGAAATGGCGGCCAATGGCGAAATTGGTGGAGAAATTAATTAATTTCTCAAAATAATGTTGATTAACCACTCGAAACATACATAAAATTGGATTATTTCGAAAGGTACCTGTGTTAGATTGTGAATTAAGCCATTAATTTTGGACTGAAGTGAATATAAAGTATATTTTTGAAGTGTTACTTTTTTCAACCGTGTTTTGGTCCTTGTCATCCCTAACGTTGGTATAAGCCCATCCGATTATAAAAAGCTTACCACCAACGATTAGGTAACTAACTAGGCGGGTCGGGTGACATTGTATTCTACACGGCGTGTGCTCACACCCCTCTCTTTTCCACCTAAACACTTCAATTCAAATTATGTGCATTTTTTTTTTTAATGCAGTTGGTGTAATGTGGTAGGTCTACCGGTACTTATAAAACCTATTGAAGATCAAATTTCTCGCATGGCCACCATTACTGACATTTTGAATTCCTGGTTAATGGAATATACATCTATCGAAAATCAAGTTTCTTGCTCCGTCAAAATACTGGAGGCCATCTTGAATTTCCAATTCTGACAGGTGGCATATACCGCATGGAAAGTGTAAGCTTCCACTCGCTCTTGTACCACGCGACAAAATGGTTGTCTTGGCACTAAAAGGTTAACTTTAATCTTACCAGGGTGGCATATACGTGGCGTTGCACCACTTTCTATATTTATCTACATGAAAGGCATATTTACGGAATATATCAGCCATAATGTAGTTTTCATAGTATTTATTCGTTTGTAAATGGTGTCCCGCGCGATTACGGATCCACAACTCCCCGAGAGGTCAGGAAATGGATTACGACGGGGTTCCAGCTCGATGTATTGTTGTCGATCTCGTCGGCTTGTGCGACCCCGGTCCAAACCCTCTGCGATAATAACGCGTTATTGAATCAACGTCGATACTAGCTGTTGCGGGGGAAGTCGACATCCGTGATATTTAGATTGGATGTCATTAACTTTCGACGTGTTATATCTATCTGTGCGAACAGTTCTGCCTACAGTTTAAACCATTAGAATCTACTTTCACTCGATTATTAAGTTGTGATTCGAATACGCGATCAAATGACGGGTTATTTGAAGCGAACCAGGCAAACAGATATAGCGGAAATTCTGCATTATCAGTTTTTTTCATCATGAGAGATGGAATTATTAATTATATACCATGGTCTCCCAGCCATCAGTATTCCATCTGAAAAGACAGTTGTTAGGCAACAGTCCACAAAACATTTTGGTATTAATAAACTTAGAAAAAAAACAACTTTTATGTTGGATTTCTGTGTCTGTTGTCCCGATGAACTGCGCACACCTCTAGGGTTTCTGTTATCGGTGATATCAAAAATAGCCTTCGTGAACCGTGGTAATTTTCGCTGGTAAATCAGTACGAGATAATCCATGCCGTATAATCATTCTGATTAATGGTATATCATGATGTGATTATCTTTATTAATTGCTTACTGCAGGTCGGGGTCTGGGTCGCATTATTCTCTACACAATACCGGTGATGTTTGCCTGCTGTGATGGTGGGTATAATTTGTTTACGTTGTTCGTTTGATATGAATGAACCTAATATAATGAATGTATTACCTTCATAATGCGGTTATTAGAGACATCATGGTCCGGTGAGATTCACCGTGGACTCTAAAATCGTTTTAATCTAGAGTCCATGGATCGACCATGGATTCTATCTATGATGGTTTCACTCAGTACTCGGTACATACAGTATAAAGTATATACTGTTGTCTTCTTTTGCAGCACCTTCTTACGCATTCCTGCGAATAAGTATGCATATTGAGAAAAGGACAAGCTGTCTGTGTATCTGTAGAGTCACTGATATCCCCTGCGCTAACTCAGCTGACATTGACGTATTACATTATCTATTAAGATGTGGTCATTTAATAACAATAAGCAAGATGATGGCCCTTAGAACGAAAATGATATGATGTCTCATTGAAATACTTCTCCATTAGTATCTTCGTTTAATACTGAATTTTGAACATTTTTGCGATTTTCGTTCTACTGCGCGTTCTATGTTTGTTTGTGCTGTACTTCTGGTGGTCGTGATTATAGATACTGAAGAATCTAAACCACTATCGACCACTGGGGACACATTAAATGCATATATATGCCGACCTAATGGTCGTTTGGGCCAATAATCTGATTTTCATCGGTTGTCTGTATTTTATCCGTCGCCAAGATTGAATATGTGTTGTTATCGAATTGAGTTGATGACCGATTTTCCTATGATATAAAAATCCCATTCTAAGCATGAAGAAAAGAGTCTGAAATGTCTCCTTGAGTTGGTCATTTCGACTATATCTTAATAGTCATATTCAGGAATTTTATTAATAAAATACGAATTGTTACCTTATGGAAATAGTTTGAACCTTTTCATTCTTAACGTGGAATTTTATATTATCATTGCTACAATACTGATTGAGTGTTTCGTCAATGGTTTAGATTTTTCTATTCCGCTCTTTTTTTGGAAAATGTAAGAAATTCGATATTATCTATATATCCGGTACTTAACTCTTAAACTTCACAGATGTGTACAACGCTTTAACTATACACGGACTGCTGAATTGTGCCAGTATTCCTCGTTCGGTTCTCGATATTCGACAATTCTGGAAAACGACGAAGTATGATATCGGCGGACACGTGTTCTCGTTAGACGATATCGAACACGGCGTACTCAGAGGTAACGTAACGACATCCTTCAGTTCTACTTTACAAAGAATTTGTCGACTGATCAACCATTTATTTTGCAGTTTCACAGTGACAGATTGATTGAAATAGACAGGCCCCTGTTCTTCATATATGTACTTTGAAATTAAATTTGAGAATGTAATTTGTACTCATTTTGAATATTGAAATAGACAGGCCCCTGTTCTTCATATATGTAGTTTGAAATTAAATTTGAGAATGTAATTTGTAGTCATTTTGAATATCGTGAACACCGCTGTTGTTCGTGCTTTTCAATCTCTTATCATCTCATTTCACTTACTACAACTTTTGGCTGTCGCCGATATTATCCATCTCTTATGTTCGTTTTCAAATATTGCAGAGAAATAATTATGTATACTCAATAGAGCCAAGATACTGAATTAATTGTGGCCATAAAAGTTTGAAAAATATGGCTCAGCAAGTGTTTGTTGCGTACGTCCCTGACACAAATGAAATAATTGAAGGGAAAGGGACTGCAATTGACATAGATTCATATCAGTTATTATCAAATGTAGGCATGTTTTCAAGGTTAAAGTGTATTTTCCGATGATGAAATCTTCTCGAGTTATTTTTTTATTTCGTTATTTTCTACTGATCCCAATCGCCATCAGATCGATCATCGTAACCATGTTTTGTCATTTGTTGTAGGAAATCGGTCGCATCCGGCGTCTTCCGGCAGCCACTTTCAACTGAATGATCCAAAACTGAAGTATTCGCTGAAAGATGTCGACCCGAGAATCCATTTCGCTCTCAACTGCGGTGCTAAGGTGAGCAACTGATCGCATTTATCTGAGCTCAGGACACGTCTTGTAGGGTGATAGCTCAGGGCCAGAATTCTTTCGTTATTGCACTGGGTTTCATGGCAAAACACCAGGGCCCGGTTTCATAGACTGAGTATCAAAGTTATCCCTAGGTGTAAATCCTCAATTTGGGTGACAACCACCATAGTAACAATGAGAAACCCTGGTTATAACTGACAAATTTCAAAATGTTCCCAGGGACTATCTTTCATCCACCTCTATGATACCATGGACATATATATCTAGTTTATACGTCCATGATGATACCCAGCCCAGGTTACTCGTAGCTGGATGTGCAGGAAACCCACTCATCATGTTCGCTTCGCTTGTCTGAATGATGCTGTCGTTCAGTCTGTTATCTCAATCAAACGGAAACTGTCAAAAATCAATATGGCTGCTCTCATCCGGGAGTGGTTATAATTGAATTAGTCTCCGCTAACAGTTTTATCAGCGATGGGTGATGTCACATAGAATTGATAGAATTGACCGAGCTGCAACTGGCTCACACGACGGTCATGATTGAGTTTTAACTGACTTTCCAATTGAACGGGCAAACCAAGCCGGTCTCCAAAATAAATACAACTACCATTAATGTGTTTCAATTGGTATATAAAGTATATACAGTGGAACCTCTAAATACAAATCTAATGGGTAACAGCGAAATCATTTTACCATCAACCTCGATAAAGTCGTCATCAGATAAGTCCTCATATTGCTTGAATATTGTCACTGTGTTTGACTCCCGATTTATCATATTTGAGTCCCAATTTGTATTTCAAATTCAATTTACAAAGTCATTTGGATAATTTTTCAACACATCGACCCAAATGGGAGTGAATTTGTCTATTATTGGGTATCAAATGGGTTTCCTATCGAATTGTCTACATTACCATATAGAACTATATGGTTCTATGATTACCATATTGATGATTTCATCACTGTCACCCCTCCCGACTATTTCATCAGTATTGATCTTCGTGTGTGTTCTGTTTTGTAGTCATGTCCGGCTGTGCGCGTATACTCTGCCTCCAACCTCGAGAAAGGTTTAGAGTCGGCGGCAAAGGCTTTCTGTGAACAGGAAGTGACGTGTCACGTGAAACTCGGGTTTATCAAGTTGTCGAAGTTGTTTCTGTGGTATCGCGAGGATTTTGGCGGCAACGACGTCAACGCTGCAAGGTAAATTTCTGCAATATCTACCAATGATAAGAGAACGCTCACGGAAGTTTGAAAGTCGTAAAGAAGATTTAACACTTCCGGGAGCCGCAGTGGCAGAGTTGTTTAAGCTGCCTGTCACTGATCTAATCAATCCAGGGTTTATGGGTTTGAATCCTGGTGGTGACAGTTTCTTGGTAGACGGTTCTACTTTGGTCTCTCCCCATTGGGAAAAAGAAATAATGCCCCGTGTGGTGCTTAGTGGTTTAAGGGAATTAAACAAGAATGAACACTACTATACAGTCAGCCCCCCGACATACCGCCCACATCGGTGCAGAATGATTCTGGCGGTATAGAGAGTATGGCGGCATATCGGGGGTGTTTTATTATGTATTTATTTGTATTGAGATGTATATTGAGAAAACCTGGCGGTAGGCGGGTATGGCAGTAGATGGGAGGGCAGTATATCGAGGGTTGACTGTATAGTTGTGTTGAATGATCGGAGCTACGATCACACATGCGTTTTTGACCCAGGTTATTCACACTGGTGCCAAATGTGTTTGACACGGGCCAAATCTGGACTGACCAATAACTGTGATAAGTTTGCAAGTTTGTAAAGAGTTCCACCTTGAAACCACAACTATTTTAACCTTCAACTGTTGAACTGGGTGCAGATATATTCATTTCTGGTACAATGTCATTGTATGCCGAGGAACGCTACTTATTTATTGCACAGCTGCTTTAGGGTTTTTGCTCAAAGAAATTACATGCCGATAATTTAATTGAATCCAACGAGAAAAAAAAATGTTCACCTTTTTACATCAATATCGATGAAATTTGTTTAGATACGTAGACATCTGTTAACAGCTGAAATTCTAGTTGTTGATAGAATTATTTGCTGGCCGGCTGGTGTTGAAAGCACTAATAAAACCAGGCATGTTTCATTAGTTTATTGATTTATTGATACAAATTCTCTGTTGGTGTTTTACGCTGCATCCTTCCGCCGTCGTTGCCTAACGACAGTCTTTAACAATACAATAAAATGTCAACCCTTTCATCTTCGGTGTCATGGTTGTGCGGTAATACACAGGTGACTCGGGCAATCGAGAATTCAAAGCGTGTAGATCCACCAGGTGTCAACACTGCACATTCCGACAATTATGTCAGATATTTCTCAATCTTTTGACCGAAATTAGCCCATAATTTTTTCAATTTCAATAAATGACAAATGCCTAATGAAAATTGTGCCAGGATCCCATTTCATTTCGACATATGGCTTGGATGTGAAAAGCTAAAAATGCTCAAATCTTTCAAATTCGATGCTCAAATTATTTTCTTTAGCCAAACCTTTCATATAGTTCAAAGACTTTGAAGCTACTTTGATATGCACTTGCTCTTATTGCATTGTCAACCTTAACAAAGACTTTCAACCATGTGTAGTGTTTCATGTCTTGCGAATTTTGAATTTACTCTGTATTTATTTCTATTTTAAACTAACAAGGGGTGCTGGCAATCAGCTGAAATATTTCTATATTTTTGGTTCTCGTGCTTCTGTGAGACCCTTATTCTCATCCTGCCTGTCTATCATCTGTCTGTCTGTGTGTCTGTCTTTCAGCTACTTAGCTTCATTAATAGTGAGTCGATTTTGATGAACCATGGGTACAATATTAGTATGGGGGCTAGTTGTGCAGTGCAAAGACTCAAAGGTGATCTCATAACTGAGGAACAGGGTCGAAATTCAAAAAGATGTCTTGAAAAAATGTAACTTTTGGCCATACATACAACATATCCAGAATGCCATGGGAACTAACGCATGGTAATTTCGGAGTTTGAGCCTGAGAAAAATTGTCTCCTTGGCTTTATGAATATAAAATTTGTATTTAATTTACAATTATTGAACTTAACAGTTTGATCGAGTTCCTTTGGCATTTCTAGGGTCCGCAATTTTCACTTATATATATTTTGTTTTGTTTGCTTTATTTTTTATTCTAGAATTAAAGTCATTATTCTATTTCTAGGTGGGTGATGTCATACGTGAACGAGGACATTCATCGCGGTATTTCGATTCTGCTCGAACGCTTAGAGGAGGCGGGAGGAGTGGAAATTCAGTACAAGGATTACGATTGGACGTTGAATAAGGTGTAATCGATATTCCGTAAACTACTTCCTGTTCCCTGCCGCTGAATGAACATGATTTCAGCATAAAATGAAGCACTCATTTCAGCCTTGTGGCACCACCTATTAGTTGCTGATTGAGATGAGTCACTGATTTTAGTACGAATCTGCAACTTGATAAAAATTGTGAATTTATTGAATTATCATGCATTTTTTTCCTTCCGAAGTCAAAGATTTTCTTCCGTGTGCAAAGAACCCTGCACTAAAGTTGAGGCTTAATTATCTACTTCTTGGATTGTTCAAAGCTGTGATGTTGTAGAGAAAACTTTGTTTTTCGATAACTTTGAGCTTTAAGCTTAGTTGATTAACTTCTGAATGTCGTTGATGTTTGATTGTGTTTGCTTGTGCCCAAATTTGGCCCGACGAAAAAAACACCAGACCGGCCCGAGCCAAATTTTAGCACAGGTTGAATAATTGTGTGTGAATTGCAACTGGTTCCAGCAGTGACTCACTTCGCTTTGTTTAATATCATGGTTTGTGAGTAATCCAAATGATAAACAAAACTCTTCTGCTGAATCTTTTCATCTCATGTGTACTTAGTTTTCACCGCTGAGCACACTTATTATTGTTATGCAATTGAATGTAAACTCTTTTTAAGATCAATTTCCAAATCTGCCTGCTAATGAATTGAGAATATTTGTGATATATAACGCGTAGCTAGTATCTGCTGTCACTTGAAAGTATTCTACCCGTTGTAGCTAGGTCAAACTGCTTTTGAAATCTAAGAGTTCATCATCAGTTGGAGTTATATGACGTTTTCTAATGACAAAATGGTGATACCTTAAGCTTTATATATATTCTTGACTTTTATTTCAATGTTCAATTTCTCGTAGAATTTTACGTTAATTCGCTTTTAAGCATTTATAAATCGACTTTGACTAAGTTGATGAACTGTCTAAGGAAATAGTCAGTAATTTTCATACCTTTACTTCAAAAAATACATAATGATTGTGTGATAGGTGTTAGAATTCCTTTTTGATTTGTTACTATATATTAAAATATGCGCTTCTCCAATGTATACATTGAAAATACTGTATTTTGTTGATATTTTTGTCTCAATGATTTTCTGTCTTGTTTTAAAACGTGAATTCATGTAGTTCCCAGAGGAGGCGATGATAGAAGAATTCGTTAAAATTTGTTTTTTACGAATAATCTTAGAATCTATTATTCTTGGTTCTAAAATGATATGACTGGAAGAAGTTTTGCTCGTGATCAAAAGATAATGTATATTGTCCCGATGTAAAAGCAGCTAATTTATATTTGAGTTTATCTGATTGAAAATAAAATTTTGAAGCGAAATAGTGATTTCCTTTTAGGACCTTAATTTTCAGTTTCAAAAGTTCATAGTTTTTCACCCAAAATATCCGCTAAGTATGATGCATGCAGCTGAAATATTATTGATTACTTCTCAAAGAAAATGATTTTATACGAATATATATATATGTATACATGTATATCCATAATGCTCAGTTTTTTGTTAAATTACGATATAAGATATTATTATAATGAGAGATATTATTTATATGATGATTATTAGATTGAACTACTATAGCTCATTGTTGTTGCTATGAATATAAAAAGAACTAAAATTTCAATGAGGTTTCGTTAATTTTTCTTTCTTATTGGAATGAATCTGAATTCAGTGGGAACAGTCGCTATTCTGTACAGTCTTCTTGGATTTTACTCTCTATTGTAAGAGATAGTTGCATTTTCCATCAACCATATAGAGGACAAGGCAGTCTATGGCATCAGTAGGCTATTTGTCCTGATACCAAAGTCAAGCCCAACTGGAGACTGTTAAGTCTGCGACAATATTCAGAGCACAGGGCTAATATCAACAGTTTTTTGTACTGCTAAAACGATGTGTTAAATCCTGGACCCTGATTTTTAGCAGGGCCTATCATCGGTCACCTTGCAGTAGGCCTAGGCCTCTAGGACTGCCTAACTCGCCAGAATCAAAGACCTGAAATCGTGCATGATATAGCTTTTGCAAATTTCACCAAAATCTTGGTTGCATACCTGCACATTATCATAAATTCATAAATATCATGACTATATGGATAGATTTAGATGGATGACCCGGCGCGAACCCGAATCAACGGACTAACCGTCAAGTGGCGCCCTCGCTTAAAGCTGTGGAACGCGAGCTATGACGTCATCGAGCGCGTATTTCAATGACGTATTTCACACTGGTATGGTTGCTAGCGCTCGCGCAGACACCGCGACCGGTCAAAATGTAATCTATATTTTCTAGTAAATGTCCGCGTAAATGAGCCTGATTATGGTGAATAGTGGTTTTACAGTTAGCTGTCGAGCTGACCGTACAGCAGCTGTTTAAACTGATCGATTTACTGCAAGAAAGCAGCCGACAAAAAAGCCACACCAGACCACACACGCCTCGCTCGGCCGCGGTCTGCATTCTGTCCGGTCGGGTCGGCGGTGTGCCGGCCACAGCATGGTGGTCACACTTCGCTAAAACCTTTGTTATGCTCTACTCCTGGCTATGATTAAAGTTTTCACATAGTTCACTCGATTACCACCAAGGCCTTTTAAGCCATGAATGAGTTTGGCCTACACTTAAGTACACTGTTTGTTGTCACTCACTCTCCGGGCTCCCTCACTCACTGGAGTCACTGTACTTTTAGTTTAATAGTTCCGCCCATTTATTAATTTCTTCTATAAACAATAGGCCTTACCCGGCTTTATTAGTTAGTCCCCCCCCCCCCCCCCGGGCAGTTCAACAGAACGAACAATGAAGTTATGAACAATGTCATTCCATTCATTTCTTCAACAATATCAATTACACAGTTGTATCGATTAGAATGAATTTCTAAGTAGTGTTTCAACTTTATGCATGTTTTCTGATCCTGAGTATTCAGCGAATTGTATTTTGAATGGGCCTAAATATTTTAATTAATTGATTTGATTAGTTCATTCTAAAACGACAATCCGGTCTTTCACTCAGCTAAAAAAATTCCTCTGCAAAAGAGCTTAGATTATTTGATTGCTGGGGGTAATTGCTGCATTTATAATTGCAAACAATAGTGGTGAGGGGTATCTATTCTTAGTGCATGCATGGACCCTTACACCAGTAACAAGAAACTCTTAATCTTTTCATAAATCCACCCTTGCAGACAATGGTACAGCCCAACCCCGAGTTAGGCCTAGCTAATTAATGGTTGGTGGTAAGCCTTTATAATTGAGTAGGCTTATATACCTATCTGGTTTGTGAACATTTTCAATCATGAAAAAAGAACCGCAGCCAGTTTTGTCCAAGGTTTTCGAAAATTCGAATATTTTTTTTTTTTCGATTGCTCTATTTTTTGGTTGGAAAGTTGGACAAATATGATTTCTCATTTTCAGATGGCTGGGTTTGAAGACGTATCATCGATTGTCAAATGTGGATAGTTGAGCACTGCGACGCTGACTAGCTACACCTCGAATGTGTTCCGTTATGGCTGCGAACGGTTCTCTTGTCTCTGATTTCAGAGCATGTCCACCCGGCCATACGAGCGTAGCCGTCATCTTATTCATATTCTCGGCATGTATGATCGGAGGTGAGTATATTGTGATTGACTTTAAAAAGAACTGTCGTGGAGTCTGATCTGAGCTCGCCGTAAATTACACAGTAGTCTAAATTATTTTTGAAGAATTTTCTTAATTCAATTATAGTTAAATTTCATAATTCTGTATTTTAAGTCTCCATCATTCAGAAAGGGATCATTCATTAATTACGTTTGCATAAAATTTGAATTTTTCCATCCTACTCTGTACGCAAAATCGGCCATTTTTTCGTATACATTAAGCATTACAGTACGCAATTGCACTGACCCTTCCCCCTCCCCTAATGCGTATGAAATAAATGAATGACCCCAAAAGCATTCACGAAACTTGTTTTTCCTGGAAATACAAGTTACGTGAATCCAGTTAGGTTTTTTCGAAATGACATCGTTTGAAAGAGTTTGCTCTTAAACAGGTTTGACATATTTTCCATATGTTTCAGCGATCTCGCGCTCGTTACTGAAAAGGCTACCGATTCCGTATACGGTGTTTTTGATGGTCGTCGGTCTATTGTTCGGAACGTTGTCTCGTTACGTCGAAAGCGTACAGGAATACACGACGATGGCGCGAGCCGATCCTCACATTATCCTCTTCGTATTTCTACCCGTGCTCGTGTTCGAATCCGCGTTTGATATGGAAGCTCACACGTTCTTCAGAAGTTTCGCTCAGATTTTGCTTCTCTCCGTTCCCGGATTGAGTAAGTTTCGAAATTGTTCTACGATCTGAAATCGTGGTCATAGTATTGTTGCATGGGGAATATAATGTGTACAAACCTACATTCTGGACAACCGTTGATGAAACACCTTGTCCGTGTTGAAAGATAC
Organism: Tubulanus polymorphus; assembly: GCF_964204645.1. Taxonomy (NCBI): domain Eukaryota; kingdom Metazoa; phylum Nemertea; class Palaeonemertea; order Tubulaniformes; family Tubulanidae; genus Tubulanus; species Tubulanus polymorphus. Next base: position 10,439,847 of record NC_134035.1, on the reverse strand, counting down.
TAAATCCCAAGAAACAAGAAAGAGAGTCCAAAATATTTCCTTGAGCTTTATTGAACAGCTTTCCGGCAAACAAATGACTACCAAACCAAGGCCCCCTAAATTTCTGAGGGGGCTTGACGCAGCGTTACCATACTTTCTCCCAATATCATCTTGTAACTATATGAATACTATGTAACTCTAGTAACTACAAACACCAGAGGCCAGTTGGTTAGAATTAACTAGAGGTTAGTCGACGTAGTGACAATTACAAGTTTATTATAACTAGGGTATTTATCCGCTGGTTATCTTTAATTAACTTTTGAGCAACTGGCCTCAGGCAACACGCTTTAAACGATCATCTAGACTCTACAATGATGATTGTATAAACGGGATGATTTCAGTTTGTGTAAACGATAATGAAACAATGTCAGCAGTCGTTAGATATTAAATATTATTCTATATATATTATGATATTGAATTATATCAAAATATGATGATTTCATTTGTTTGTAGTTTTAGCGTCATTTTTGACGGCCGTATTTGCCATCTACAGCTACGATTATAACTGGGGCTGGCCTGAAGCGTTAATGTACGGCTCAATACTGAGCGCTACCGATCCGGTCGCCGTCGTCGCTCTACTCAAAGATGTCGGTAAGTTTCAACTTCATTATTAGATAACGAGATGAGTAGTACCATTATAGGCCTATAGGTTAACTATTTATTTGACGCACGAGCTTTCGCTACTAATGTAAGTAACTTCATCTGGTAAATCAGGTAAACTCATTTACCTGATGAAGCTACATCAGCGGCGAAAGCTTGTGCGTCAAATAAGTAGTTAACCTATATATACTATACCTCTCGGTATTTTTTCTACACCCGGTTAACTGTACATAACTTCATTATACCAGTTTTTTGTCAGATTTGGTGCCTCATAGCTGGGTTGAACTTTTTATGACAACTTATTTGAATCACTACTTTCACTTAGTTAGTGGAAATAAACAATTTTGTACTCGATTACAGGACTTGAGTCATGTATTATCCTATGACAACTGAAACGAGTTCAACTGAATAAATAAAAATCATTCTCAATCCACAATAACATCAATACACTATGATGCGGTGTACTCAGAGTCTATCACCGAATTATACACTGTACTGCGGTGTAGATGCACTGGGATGGTTGAAAGCTTGAAAACATTTTGGTAATCGTTTCAGGAGCGTCCAAACACCTGGCGATGTTAATAGAAGGCGAATCGTTGTTAAACGACGGAGCCGCGATCGTCATGTTCGATATTTTTGAAACGCTCACCGAACGAACTTTAGCCGCTTCTGCTGCCGGTACGTTAAATGTTTCTATTAAAATGAGGAAAATCTTCCCCAAACATGTAAGGCGGTTCCCACAGTAATGCGAAATCAGTCTTCGATCAGTTTCTTCTGATGCGGGAAATTTCCAATTCATGTAACTGAAAAAAGGGAATCTTGAATTCATGTTACTGATGTAACCGTGATTTAGTTACATCAAGGAGTGACCATTTCCAGAGTTGATGGGTCAACTTTGACCGGAAGTAATTCAATTCTATATATATGTGATCTTGTTCTCAGAATTTCATAATGATTTCTTCAATATAAACGTAGCATTTGATTTCGAGTTCTCTCTTCTGAAGCGAATACAACAGCTGTGAATACGTCAACTACAGATGTGTCGACAAGTTTAGCAGCAGTAACGCCGCAATCATCTGATTGTAAGTAAAACCTTGATGTTAGATCTTGTGCGAACTTCGTTCAACCCTCACGCCACTCATAGCATTATAAGCAGGTGCGCGGTTCCTTTTTCTCAAATAATTCTGAAACTCTGCCACCTGGATTCGAAGGATCTACAAAATTTCGATTTATAACGACTGATGGTTTCTGTGTCAGTCTCTGGCCCTATGATGCACAGTCAAATTCGTCATAATTTTCCAGTGCCAGATGGTTGTATTTCCAATTCATAAAGTCGACATTTGGAAGTCATCACCATAATGATGGTCCAAATTACAAAAACTTTGACTATACACGTATATCGCATATGTCGATGAATTTAAGCCTTGTTCACAGTTCTAGGGGTCAGAGTTAGCTAGACTCTGAAAACTTTTATTCAGAACTGAAGCAGAAATATTTCTATTCTGATTACTTTGTTTTACTCAGGTGATACGACTATTTTGACAGTTTGTTTCTCTTATTTTCAGTGGAACTGGTTGGTTGGAGTATGCTGTACGCGTTCGGTGGTCCATTGTACGGTTTAGTGATGGGAAAACTGACAACGTTTTGGCTTTCTAAAATATTCAACGACGCAATTACAGAAATCACTGTAACTCTCAGTGTCACTTATGTTATATTCTACACGGGTATGTTAATAGTCTCATATTCAATACTCTGTTTATAAACCCAAACCTCAAAGCCCTCCCATAGTGGAGGTGAAACTAATCCCTCTGGGAAAATTTAGGAATTTGTCAGTAAATAAGACCCTGCTTGCCTCAAATCTTGTGGGATCAACAAGGCAATTGACTCCATGGCAGCCACAGTCTATGTACTATGGTTTCTTGCTTTTATTATGGTCAGTGGTGTTACGTGCAGATTTATTTGCAAGCCAGTCTTTAAACAAAACACCTTTTCTATGAAATCAGGCTCCTAGGAATGTGAAATCCTTAGGAATACTTGATTTTTAAACACATTCAACAATGTATCCAAACATTAGTCCATTAATTCACCAGTTCATAGTCTCCAGATGGAGTTACAATGTATAAACGGTAAATACCTTCCGAAACTTCATAAATACGTTTTGTTGTAGGTGAAAATTTCTTGTTTGTGTCGGGAGTTTTAGCCGTAGTTGTTTTGGGGGTTGTAATGAGCGCCGATAAGACCAGTATCAGTCCCGAAGTCGAAGCGTTTTTGCACAGGTTCGATCGGAATCTTTTCTTCGTAATTCATTTTTGATGCGTCATTAGACATTTCAACGAATTGTTGCGTCATATTTTCGTATCGTTAGGTTCTGGCAGATGTTGGCGTATTTGGCGAATACGTTGATTTTCATACTGGTCGGAGTGTTAATCGTCGAACAAGGTTTGACGGCGTTCACGCCGATCGATGCATTCTACATCCTCGCGCTATACTGCGCCGTTACTGTCATCAGGTATCTCTCACGTTATTCTGTTTGATATATTTTTGTTCGAGCGAAGATAAGTAAAGAAGACATTACTGGATCGCGCGTAAATTCAAACAGTTTTCGTCTATGGCTTGTACGTATTTGACTGTGTTAATAGATTGAATTCTTAGCAGATTCAGTCCGGGAAAAGAACGTGCATGTCAGGAAATAGTCAGGGGAAAAGCAAGTGGTTACCCTGGTTAGTGGTAAAGAAGACATTATGCAATTTGATCAATTTTAAGGTTTTCATGGAGATGATTTCCTACACTTTCAAAACATTAAAAGTACCCCGTATGACGTAACGATGGTGGCGGATCCTGACCATGTATAAACCCTGCAAGCCTTTTCAACTCAATCCATAGAGAATAGCTTAACCCTCACTATCCATCAAAGATGACTTTGATTTTCTGGAGCCGGACCCCTTATCCTCTCAGTTTTGCATCGAATCATAAATAGCTCGAGCCACTTCCAAGATTTGTCGATGTTCGATCATTGCTTATAGCGATGATTATTGCTTTATACCGTAGTGAGTCAATGTGAGAGGAAATGGCAGATTAAAAATAAAGCTTAATTTTCAAAAGCTTGGCCTTTAGTGATCTGCAGTGTTATACAAATGCAGCCCCTCTATAATAATAGCGTATTGAGAACACCGACTCCGGAAATCAAGAAATCGAACTGCTTATCTAATAATACATTTAACGTTGTTTGTTTTCAGGGGTTTGATGATTCTGTTGTTCAGTCCGATTCTCTCTAATCTTGGTTATGGAATGAGCTGGCGAACTGGTGTTGTATTAACGTGGGGTGGTCTACGCGGAGCGGTCAGTTTAGCGTTAGCGCTGCTAGTCGCACGCAATCAGAAGATTGATCCCGATCGAATCGGAAACAAGGTAATAGTATTTGGATAGCATTTCGTTATTTGTACATTCGGTGGTCGGATTGATATGAGAAATTGTGAAAAATGAATACAGTGCTTAAAAATTTGTGGAAAAAATGTGAAAGTTTGGAAAATCAGCGATACAATCATGAAAATGAATGACTGGAAAATTTACGAAAAGTGTCTGTCAAGATGTTTTGATTCCCTTTTTATGCCACATACCGTGGAGCTCAAAATTTATGTACATACCATGTTTAATTTTAAGAAATTTTCATTGATTCTGTCCTGGTTGTGATCATTGACCATTCGTGATTTGTTTCAGGTGTTGTTGCATACGGCTGGAATAGTGTTACTGTCCCTGCTGTTGAATGCCACCACCACAAAGTGGCTGTTGAAAATCTTAGGTAAGATGAACGCTATATGCTTAAACATAAGACAAAGCAGCTTGAACTTATTTTTTGAAATCAGCAGAGCAATCACAACCACAGTCTGGAAATCAAGGAAAAGTCAGGGAAATTAGTTGAGATTGTGCGTAAAATCAAACAGATACTGTCTCATGTATTTGACTATTAATCGATTGGATTCAGAGCAGATAAAAGATTTCACATTCCTAGAGGAAAACAACTTACATGTCAGCAGGAAATAGTCAGGAAAACTGAAATGAAATTGGCCCAGCTATCGCGCCAAATGGCAAAAAAATTCAGGTTCAACCACTACACCAAGTATCCTTTCTGTTGCTAGGTATGAGTGATATTTCGGTGCCAAAACGAATGGCTATGGGTGGAGCGGTACGTACGCTGAAACAGACTAAAGAACGTACGTTGAGCATGCTGAAAACCGATCGATTTCTCGCCGATTCTGATTGGGATTTCGTCGATAAACACACGCCAATAGTCGATCCCTATAAAACTAACAACGAAGAGGTACGCGTCGATTGAAGTTTTATTGAAATTTTCTATCTCCTGCCTTTCTCTATTTTCTGCCTTGCTACGTCTATGTTCTGCCTTTCAAATGTCTATCTTCTGCCTTCCTATGTCTATCTTCTGCCTTCCAAATGTCTATCTTCTGCCTTTCTATGTCTATCTTCTGCCTTCCAAATGTCTATCTTCTGCCTTTCTCTGTCTATCTTCTGCCTGTCAGATGTCTATCTTCTGCCTTTCTCTGTCTATCTCCTGCCTTTCTCTGTCTATCTTCTGCCTTTCTATGTCTATCTTCAGCCTTTCTATGTCTATCTTCTGCCTTTCTCTGTCTATCTTCTGCCTGTCAAATGTCTATCTTCTGCCTGTCAGATGTCTATCTTCTGCCTTTCAGATGTCTATCCTCTGCCTTTCTATGTCTATCTTCTGCCTTTCTATGTCTATCTTCTGCCTTTCTCTGTCTATCTTCTGCCTGTCAAATGTCTATCTTCTGCCTGTCAGATGTCTATCTTCTGCCTTTCAGATGTCTATCCTCTGCCTTTCTATGTCTATCTTCTGCCTTTCTATGTCTATCTTCTGCCTTTCTATGTCAAGACAGCTCGATGTTTTCGGATCACTTTCAGAAATTAATTTATCAATCAGGATAATAATTTAACAAACATAAGAGTTGGTTGCCGTGTCTGTTGATCGCTTACGTTTTGTATTTCAGGCAGAGTTGGCTAATTTGACGTATTTGAAGAGAGTCAGCGTCTGCCCCGACTGCGAGGGCTGCGTGCCGAATGACCCGTCTCCTAAAGAATGGCAGGAAATGGAAGAGGAGGCTCGTATAAGATTACTGAAAGCTCAACGAGTAAGAAAATCTTCTCTCTCCGAATTAGGCAATCTGATCATGTAAAAGGAGAATCATTTCAAAACAATGATGCGTGGTATTTTCTGTCTTGTGCCTGAAAATACTCACGAACTGCACCTGATAATGCCATCTTTCATGGTGCTATATTGAAATTTCATCAGGAGCCTCTGAAAATTATGTCTCCTCAGTTTTCATTCTCATTTGCTTAATGTCTTTGATATTCCTTTGTACTAGTGTCACTAACGATTAAACTATGCACTGGTACTGGTAGTCGTAAATGAAATCACCCCATTTTTCAATGAATTAGGGGAAAATTTACACATGTTTTGTCGATTTGTTCTAGACGAGTTACTGGAAACAGTTTGAGCAGGGAATGTTGTCTCGTGAGGCGGTACGACGTCTTATCGAAATGACTGAAGAAGCTGTCGACAAAGATAAAGGGTAAGTGTGTGTGTGTGAGATATCTAGGGACAGATGATATTTTATAAGGTGTGACTGATTTTCAGAGGGGCGGATGTGAAAATGAAAGGGGTGGCCGCTCTTCTAAAACCTGTTGTGGAGAACGTTGATCGCGTATTATGTATTTCTAAATCTTAAAAACGGGATTCATTGTGAATATTAACTGATGATAATTAAGATGTTAATTTCGTACTGTCTACTATTACCAGATACATGGATGTGACTGAGATGAAGAGATCGTGGGAAGTACGTGGTATATACGCCTATCTGGTAAGACATTTCAAAAACCGGCCTCCTATTAGCAACATTTTAATCTATTCTTCATATTCAGCGCGTTTCTAATAAAAAAAGCCAGCAATCCTACTTGAAATGAAACATGGGGGTTAGACTTTGAAATTTGAGTAGAAAAAATAGGAGGTAACTGTTGACTGCCGAATTTAATAACGCAAATTGAGAAGAACGATAAGAGACAAAGATTTCATCTAAAATTTCCTCTGAAGGTCATTTTAGATTCACAGAATTTTCTAACCGAGTTCAGTTTCGACAATCTTGAATTTCAGAAAAAAATAAGTTGTTGCAATAACGCTTAAGTGTAAGATCGTTGAGGATTGTCTAGTTAAATCCATCGGAAAAAAACAAAAAACAATGATACTGATTATAGGCCGTAAAGAAACTTTGCGATAGTGATGATGTCTTCTTAGTTGGAAACAACAAGTACATGACATAATAACAAGTTCATCGCAAAATAGTGACAATTTGAATATTGAGGCTAAGACAGGGAGCTCCTGTTTTTGCTCCCGGCAGGTGTGGTGGGTCTGTAAGGGACACTCAATCAAAAAAAATTCAAACGAAATTTACCAACCAAATAAATAACAGGGTCAATCCCTATTTTAAGATCAAAAGATGCAGGGAGCATCAATCTCTCAGACAATTGTCCGAAGAACAAAGTTCTGTTTATAGCGGTAGTATTGTTTAAATCGTTGTTTCGTTGCAGCGTTCCCGTTTGGAGACGTGGATCAAAAGTTCGTCGTACTCGCAGATCCCGCCGCCGGAACGCGAGTGTCTCATGGGTCCGTACTTCGCGGCGAACAGCATCGCGTTCGAGGTTTTCATTTACGTGGCGATCTTCACGAATTTGATCCCGATCGTGCTGGAATTGGCCGTCGAAGACCAGTACGAAAAAACCGACCCGACCTACTTGGAGATAATGCTGTCGCTGAGAATCATCAATTATATCTATTTCATCATCTACTTGATCGAAGCTATCATCAAGGTAAAAAGATCATCAGGTTGTATCTATTGGGGGGGAGAGTAGTTTCTACTAGGGCTCCAAACAAAAGCAAAAAATCAAAATCATCTCGATATTGGAATCATTTCTAGTTCATTTTCAATTAAACTACCTTTTTGGTACTCTAATGTTTTTTTGAAAATTTTTACAATTAGATAAATGAGAGTGGTCTGAACTACATACATGTAGTTGGCATGGTATGGTGACCCTTAGGTTTATTGAATCAACTATCTTTAGGGTGATAGTTTATCAAACCTTGATTTTCTAGAATATGAATCACCTTATATGAAATGCTTATGATTAATTATGAATTTCTAAATGTTTTTTGTTTCTCGTGATTGTTTGACAGATTCTGGGTTTTCGGAAGCACTATTTCTCCAGTCATTGGAATCAGCTCGATTTGGTTATTCTCATATTTTCGTTGGTCGACATCATTTTGGATTTGTCGATCGAGCAGAGTTCGCTCGGGTTCCAGTTGAGCGCGACGCAGATCGTGAGAGTCGCCCGAGTCGCGAAGGTTTTCCGATTGCTGCGAATCACCAGGGCTTTACGATTATTCAAGGTAAAATCATTGTATTCATATCTTATTGTCGGAGATAGTGGTGGATAAAGAATGTTGAACCCTTAGCATTATGTTTTAAAAGGAAAGTAAGAAAAGATGATTTGACAAATTTCCTCTAATGATCAAAGCATGGGGGACGAATGTGTATGACTGGTTGTATCATACAAGATACCGGATGTACCCACGTCCTGTTTTTTTTTTCCCAGAACTGCTTAAAACAGACAATAAATAAGATACAAATTCATTGAATACTTTCTAAAACTGCGCTGTTCCAGGTTTCATGGTATTCTTGATTAGAGACACTCCCATTACTAAGCTTGGAGTGGTTATTAATTGATTGGATTCTTAGTTTTTTTTTGTTAAAGATTATCATTTTGGTGTTGCTATTGGTGTACATTGTACCCAAGCAAACCTTAAATATCATTATTCTTTGTCAAATAAAGTCACATATATTAAGAAAAAAAAATGGATTCTTAGCTGATCAAGTCAGGAAAACCAATGTGCATGTCAGGGAATAGACAGGGCATGTCTAGCAGAAAGCAAGTCACATAAAAGTGACCACCTTATAAAATGGCCTCGGCAGTTGTAGGCCTAATAGGGTTAAAGATTGTTTTTTTTTGCCAGAACTGCTTAAAACAGACAATATATAAGATACAAATTCATTGAATACTTATAAAACTGCGCTGTTCCAGGTTTCATGGTATTCTTGATTAGAGACACTCCCATTACTAAGCTTGGAGTGGTTATTAATTGATTGGATTCTTAGTTTTTTTTGTTAAAAATTATCATTTTGCTGTACATTGTACCCAAGCAAACCTTAAATATTATTATTCTTTGTCAAATAATATTAAGAAAAAAAATTCTTAGCTGATCAAGTCAGCAAAACAGGTGTGCATGTCAGGGAATAGACAGGGCAAGTTTAGCAGAAAGCAAGTCACATAAAAGTGACCACCCTAAAAAATGGCCTCGGCATTTGTAGGCCTAATATGGTAAAAGATTGTGAAATAACTGAATTTCAATTATCATTCAATTCAGGCGGTAATTCCACCGATAATCGCGTTTTTGAACGGACGAATCAACAAACAGCTCAGTTTCGGCTACGACGTCGGTATGGGCTACGTCGTCGGCGAGGAGGAGGTGCGCAAACTGCTCGATCAGATGATCGACGACAAGAAGATCGCGAAAAAAATGTGCGGAATCATCGAAAGCGGACGATTAGAAGTCGTCAAAGAATTAGGTTCGTAAAATCGGGGTCTCAAATTTCATGTTTAATTGCCATTGGTTACTTCATAATTTCAATGTCGACAGAAATTCAAAACTTAATTGTTTTTAGCTTGAACTTTACCATGAAACTAGAGCTTGGGTTCTAGATGATGAAATGTTATGTTTGTTTTTGATTTGAAAATATTTCTTTCTCCGACTCTGTCGTTTTATTTTATTTTGCGTGCCGTATGGTATTGAAAGATTTCATAACTTTTATGGTAGGGCTCTTACTCATTAAGCTGCTGTTGAATATGACTACGAGGTGGCCACTGACCTGGACTGTTTTAAGATAGTTGAACTTACTTGACTGCGATAGTTTAATTTAATTTGTTAACACTTTCTGAGTGACTGGGTGAATTTTAGTATTTCTCTATGACATAGAAGTTAATGTTTCTTGACATGAGTATTATGGAAATTGTTTACAAGTGGTATGATATGTATTGGTTTTGTATAGGTTTGATACAGAGAGATATGCCAGGTATAGCCGTATCAGTGAAAACACGTCACGCGATCAGAGTAGTGTTAAATAATCTGAGAGATACGATATCTGAACTGAGAGGAGATGGTTTATTAGACGACATGGAATCGAGTAAACTTGAACAGGTAGGCCTGCATGAAAATGTTGAATAGTTTGAAAAAATAGTAGGCTTCTACATCTCTTTCTAGTTCTTCAGTTGTTTCTTTTTGAGGTACTGGTACTGAGTATTCAAGTTTTTAAGTTCTCTTATCTGGGAAATATTGGAAATTTATTTGGCACATCACATAGCACCTCATGGGATGTCAATTGCTTGCCCAAGGGCAACTATCTTCAGCAATTTTTCTTGAAAATCACGTTGATTATGACCACCAGTTGCAGATGAATTGTTGACATTCCTGTAGATGGTACTTTCACAAAGGCTCCATTTCCATTTTGGGAAAATCGAAAAATCATCCATAGATTTTGGGCCAAGAGTTCAGAACAGTTAAGAAACCATATCAGGAAGCAAAAACAGTAAAAATCTTATTTTGAAAGTATTATATCTTATTTCGGAAGTTACATTTCCCCCTCTACAATGAAATCCTTGAGAAAAAGTTGAGAATTTTTGAAGTCATGTTAGGGTGGGAACAATGATGTTCACGAACGATTAAAACATTGTGCTGCCGATGACGAGTGATCTGATGATGTTTGTTCGTTGATAGATGGTCGAAGAGTTGATGAAACGCCAACAGAGCGCGCCGGCGTATATTCCACCTCCGTCTCCCGAGAGGATCATGCGTAATATACCGTGGATCGCCGGTGATTATCATCTACTCGGATTTGTGAAGGTGAATTTTAACCATTCAAACAGCGCCCTAATTTGATAATAACACACTGTCAGCGCTTTAACAATACAAACATCTCAGTCTTAGAATGAAAAATAGAGTTCATAATGTTTCGGGAAGATGACTATTAGGATAAAGGCCTAGTCGGAACTATCAGCGAACATGAGTCAGTTGCTCAAAAGTTGGTTAAAGATAACCGGTGGATAAATACCATAGTAACAATTAGGTTTTAATTGTCACTATCTACTACCGGTAGTTAACTCTAACCAACTTTTCAGCAACTGGCTCCATATGTTATAAATATATTTGTAAGACAATGAGAATTTCATTACGGCACCAAAAATTTGTTGTCAAAGATTTTGTTAATTTTATTGATCGCTATACGAAAATGTAATCGTTGATTTCTATTTTTCAGCAAAAAGCCAAATTGGTGTCGTTCGATTACAAGGACGTGATCATGAAACGTGGCGATCCTCCGAAGGGTCTTTATATCGTTGTATCCGGGCTCGTGCGAGTAAGTTTTCGTCTGAAGTGGATCTGTAAATCATAAGCAGAAAGTGGCGGCACCTGGGCCAACTTCGGTTATCTGAGTTAGTCGACAAGAGTCGAACTAAGTGAAACCGGATGCCAGTTAGTCGGAACTATATTCCAGAAATAGTTTGGAAATCAAGCACATTCGGTTATTAGTTCCGACCACCAGTCGACTAGATACGAAAACCGAATTTGGCACTGTTATTCGAGAGATAGAGATTGAGAGCTGTTTGTTGATTACAGGTCGAAGCTATGATCGGCGATGATGCGTATTTCGATGAAGACTTGTTTGTCGATTATCTGACGACAGGAAGTATCATCGGTGAAATGGGTTTGATAACGAATAAACCGCGCAATGCTGACGTCATGTGTGAAACAGCTGTACAGGTAAATTCATGGTCTGTTCGTTATAAGCCGCTGTAGAATACTGTAGACTACAGTACTGGTCGACTCGGTAAACCACGGTACTGGTCGACTCGGGAAACCACGGAACTGGTCAACTCGGTAAACCACGGGACTGGTCGACTCGGTAAACCACGGGACTGGTCGACTCAGTAAACCACGGGACTGGTCGACTCGGTAAACCACGGGACTGGTCGACTCAGTAAACCATGGTACTGGTCGACTCGGTAAACCACGGAACTGGTCAGCTTGGTAAACCACGGGACTGGTCGACTCGGGAAACCACGGGACTGGTCGACTCGGGAAACCACGGGACTGGTCAACTCAGTAAACCACGGGACTGGTCGACTCAGTAAACCATGGTACTGGTCGACTCGGTAAACCATGGGACTGGTCAACTCGGTAAACCACGGGACTGGTCAACTCGGTAAACCACGGTACTGATCGACTCGGGAAACCGCGGGACTGGTCGACTCAGTAAACCTCGGGACTGGTCAACTTGGTAAACCACGGAACTGGTCGACTCAGTAAACCACGGGACTGGTCGACTCGGTTAACCACGGGACTGGTCGTCTTGGTAAACCACGGGACTGGTCGACTCGGTAAACCACAGGACTGGTCGACTCGGTAAACCAAGTCAAGTAAATTACTTAGACAGACAGTATGTTATGTTCAGTACTGTTTGTTATGCTTTATCTTAGGCAGGGATAACAAGCAAAACCCACAGTTGATGATATAACAGTTTATTTTCTGACCATTTCGAAGTTTTTACTAAACTTTATCATCAGAGAAACTAAGATAACTTATATTAATTAACTGTGGGTTTTGCTCTGAAATACTGGAGATCGATCATCATGTTCTCTCTCGATGTTTCTATTTGTAGTCGTATTATTTGTCTCAAGGCGACATGAATCTAGCGTTGCAAGCGTTCCAAGACGAACCGTCGCTCGAGTATCGATTGTGGAGAGTTTGCGCGATCAGAATCGCTGCTACGGTCTTAATGAGGCAACCGCAATACCAGGTAACTACTACCTCACATACATACAGCTTGTTGCTACAACAAAATAACTAAATAACTGATCACATCTCAAATCTCACTGAAACCAATAAGATAAACTTCCTACTTAACGGCAACATCTCCCTTTTCGACCTTCGTACTAACACTCAAATGCTAAAAAATGTTTCAAAATTTATTCTTAGTAACTACCAACAATTCCAACATTATACACCTACACTTGTACAGTACCTGCTCTGTTAGCCATTTCATATAAACCATCGTGTAACATTTCTAAATTTAGGTCTGGTTTACGCCGAATTTGTTACTTGTAAATGTTTAACTTAATAACCCTTTTGCCTATAACGTACTTGTACCCTGGTACTGGTATTTATATTATAATGTATATTAATATTCGGAATAAACATCTTTATATAACTACAACAAACTTCGTGGGACCAGAAAAACTGATATAACCAAAAGTTTGTTATATCCAGTATGCAATTCTAGATTTGAAATAACCGATCAATCATTATATCCTAAGTCATTATAACGAGGTTTAACTGTATTTTTGTAGCATATTTTGGTACATGGTTCCCACAGTGCCAGGAAATTGGGAAAAACTTAGGAATTTCAATATATTTTTGGTTAGATTAATATTTGGGAATTTTGAATTTATGTATCCTTGGGAACAAACGATGAGCTTCGACATGTAGATTGAAATATCTGAGAAAATAACTGCCTAAATCATTGACTTCGAAATCAGAACATGTGGCAGGCTTCATCGGTGAATGGTTTTAACTTTTGATACTGTGCTAATCGATGTTAATTCATTACAGGGTATGACTCAGGAGAAGGTTAAACTACACCTGGAAATCTCTTACCTGCCCGATATCTATGGTAAAAAGACGTTCGAAATTCAGCCATCCATGAAAGATGTTATCCTCATACAAGGTATTTAAGAATAAGAGGTGTCGGGGATGACCTCATCTCTCGAAGTGGCCAATGATAAACTGCCCTAAATTTCTATCTGTGGAAATGTAGTGTAGCATAGCGTTTTGTATGATACTTTTCATTAGGTTGTTACATTAGTACATTATTGATAATGCATGATATAAACTGAAAAATGTGTAACAAGAAAATGTGGGCTACATAGTTTTGTAGTTTGATTCACAGGGGCGCAGCTTGGATTTCAGGGTTCAGAGATTGTCGGCTCTCAGAGACAGCACGTGCATTACCGACACCAAATCTTTGAAAAACTAGAAGTTCAGAACACCCCCTCCCCCTTTGTTTCCGCTGATGATCCAATAGCTTGTAATTATAGACATGTTATTATTTTATTCCACAGGTTATGCCTTCAACGCGTACACTAAAGATCTCTACCAGGGTCCGTGTTATATCAACAATACGACAAATAAACTCATATTCACTGTAAGTACCTATTTCAGTACTGTCTGTAATTGCGGATTTCCTACTAAAAGGAAAGATCGAAACTCATTAAATCTATTCTGGCTGCCAGTTCCAACACGGATCGACTTGAAATCTTTCTTCGCACACTTAAGTCAGTTACTCTGCGGCAAACGCCAGTTTACGATTGTGATTTGATACAAAAATAAACCTGCTAGAATCCTGTGTGATTCAGTTCATCAGTATTACATTTCTAATTTACTTCTAAGTGCATGACAACGTACATGTCAGGGAATAGGGGGGAAAGCAAGTCAAATAAAAGTGGCCACTCCCTGAAGAGTTGGGGACACATCGACAGACCCAATTCGGACAATACTCTTACTAGGAGAGTGCATTCGAACTGTTACAGGATACTCGCGCTATTTAGATAACATTTATCATTATTAATCAATTTCTGGCTTCAGCTTTCCGATCAGATTGAAACGCGACGTCTCGTTATTTTCACAGGTGAAGGAACCGGGTTTGAAGAACGTGATTCTCGTCGTACCGGTCGAAGATACCGGATTCGTGCCGGTGTCCGACGCGCGTTCGTCGATAACCGGCCTCGCCGCGAAGCAAGCGAGCTCGCTGTGTCTGCGTCACGCCTCTAAACTTCGTTTGGATCTTGTTAATCGTATTAGCTCGCACGATGTAAGTATCTTTCATTCTCCCCGCCTGACCTGAGTCCAAAATTGTAATAGCCATTTTTCATTCCTCGGCGGGAAGGCCTGGTTGTACGACGACAGCCTTAAGCCTGGGTCAGTTTGACTTAAGACCTGACTAGATCGTCATAAGAACAGCGGTAGTACACACATGATGACTGATTGCTGATTCGTTTGTCTCATGATCTCAAGTGCAGTCGAGTCGACTACGTTCATTCATAGGAAATAGAACTTGTTCTATCCTGACGATTCGGCTTACGATAGGTCTGCGATCAATTCGTCACAGTCGTCGTTATGACTAATGTTTTTAAAGTTCCTGATAAAAACATCGCAGACTTGACCGTTTATGATCCGACGATCTGATCGGATCTTAGTCGACTTGAGATTGGCTTTAGATCTATCACCAATCATAACTGATTTTCATCCATAGTATAATAGTCTCTAAGAATTTTGATAAAAGTTTCATATTTTATATATTCCAATTAAGTTCCTTTTTCTGTCCAATATGATGCAAGGGTCAGTTTCGTATACAGGGCTCGGTTTTATCGACCGGGTATCAAAGGAATCCCTGGGGGGATGAATGTTCAACCTGGGTAATGACCACCGAGATACCATGGTTGATCCTGGTTTCTGATAGTATGTCATTGTTGAAAACCAGCCCAGCTTGTTAGCTTGTCCCTGGGAAAAAATCATCATTACCTACCTGTGTAGGAGTGTGAATGAAAAATAGGGCCTTACTCATATTCATTGAAACTGGTGGAAATAGATATCAATATCAATATCATATTTCGAATCTAAGTTATAAATTTCCGTCGATATTCTATTCATAGCTGGCTAAACGCGGCAGTGTTGGTCGACTGATAGCCAGAGCGAGCAGTCACAAGATGAATCTACATCAGCTGCCGCCGGTCGAGTCTGATAAACCTCAGGACGGAGACTTCGCTAAACGATTTCCCAAACTGAATTCGCTGCTCAAAGACAATCGACGGTACGTATGATGTGTGATTCATATTAGTGAGGTTCGTTTCAGGGAAAACTCGGGGAATTCGGATATGCTGCTGACCACGCTATTCATTCAAGGAATTTAGTTTTCTAACAGGGAAAACTAAACGATTATGTTAATAGTGGGCCCGGGGAGGTGGCTGCCCTGCTGGATAAGTTGTTTAACATACTACACTAGAAGTTATCTCATCTGCGGATGACACCATATTATGGTAGATTTGACCGAGCCACAGAGACACCGGTTCACTGGGTCAATTGAACTATTTGAGTTTCCAATCAAATACATGCAATTGATTGAGTCGACAGTCTCCTAAACAAACGCGATAAGTGTAAAATAGATTGCAAAGTGATGCAGACACTAATTCCCCGATATATTTTCTCCCTTTAAAATTCCATGAGAACTCCTTATATTCAGGAATGTCTGTAAGGACCTGTTCAAAAATGTTGTATGAATGTTGCGTTCATGATTTTAGATATATAGTTATTGTTATTTGATCGATACAGGTCGGACAGTCATCTACCACCTCTACCCCCGGTATCAGCGGTCGGCGGTGGAGCTCCGCGCGTCATCGAAATAACGCCCACTATCAAAACCCCCGACGAGGAGAAAGACAAAACTTCGTACGAAGACGTTTGAAATGATCAGTGTTTTATATTAACTGTTTCATATCTCGTAAAATATTCGTGTATTTATTGCTGTTGCATTTTAGAACGAATGAATTTCTCAATCCGTCCATGATATTTTGTTTTTATGGTTTATAATTTGAGAATGTTTGATGTTTGTTTGTGTCGCTGTTTTCCCTCGGTGAAATAATTTTCAGGTTAACGGACATTCGTTGAATCTGTTAATGAAAATGTGTAGAAAGCCTGATTGAGATGGTGTACTGCATGCCCGACTAGACATGACATGTTCTTGATTTTCTGTAGTTGTTGAATACTGATTTATTCGATGTAATTAAGTTTTTCTTAAAAGGGTCGTGCCCTTGATTGCTCAATGTTGCTTTTTGCAATCTTTAATCGGTGCAATCTTTGTTTCAAGTATATCGGTATATTTAATGGAATTGATGGATGTTTTTGGCTGAAGCATGTGCCATTTTCATTGATGTACTAAATTTGTTATCACAGGCTATGCATATCCCGTGAATTAAACGTGTTCATTGTTACACAGAATTTATCGTTGATCTCTGTTGGGTTTTTAAAAGGTTAACTGTTTTTTCCATAAATCGTATCTTATCTTTACTTGTTAAATGTTATTCATAGAATTTCAGATCGAGGTCGATTGGCCACATTTTAACTCGAAATCAACGAAATGATGATAAAGTATTTATTTATATATTGTTTGTCAAACATCCTTATGACGTAATGGAAAGTCCTGACAAAATATTCATACTACAAGACCAGTATATTATTTTTATGTCAATATATTTTATTTCTTTCGAATAAAGAATTTTCATTACAAATACATAAATTAGCAATATTTGTTTAATAATTTTTTCTTCATGCTTTTTATAAGGTATAGATATTATTGCAGTTGGTATGCACAGTATGCCGGTATGTCGTAACAATAATGAGGTTGAAATGAAGAATGCTTTTCGAGATCTATGGGGCGCAAGCACGTGTAATGAGCAGGATGACTAGCGATGAAAACCTACATTTCCCCTAAAAATGAATAAGTGCCAAGTGTTCATAAAATATGTGCGCAAAATTTTGCTAATTTTCCACAGCCCTATATGCAATAACTGTCAAACTCGCTAAAGTCGTAGCTGGGACCATCATTATGATTTGGTGTCATTCATTTATTACGTACGCTTTAGGGGAGGGGGGAGGGGTCAGTGCAATTGCGTACTGTAATGCTTAATGTATATGAAAAAATGGCCGATTTTGTTTACAGGGGGGGAGAGGGGGGTTGAAAAATTCTAATTTTATGCGGACGTTATTAATGAATGTTCCCTTCGGTCGACGACTTATCCAAATGACGACCAACAATGAATGAATTGGAATTAGAAATACAAACTGGAACTCTCTAATCACAGAGTATTGACTACTTTAACTAAGTGAGTAGTTTCTACTCTTTAAGAGCTCAACCACAGGTAAGACTTTCAAATTACCCTCATTTTTTGTGAATACACTACAACAATTAGATATATGAGGACCAGTCTGGTCCGAAATAGGGACTACTTAAGTGACTTAATATATATACGACGATGACTTGCCGTACGCAAGTTTGACTTAGTGGCTTATGCTTAATACATAATGCGTACTTAATGAATGGCCTATTAAGTTTGTACCTTAGATTGATTAGTAACTCTACATATAATAACGATAAAATTGCTAACAAAAAAAAATTCATGTCATTTTCAAACATGTATAAATGCATCGACGATGATATTCTTATTATAAACTACAGGGAAAAAGCACACGCAAAAAAAAAAACAAGCATCGAAAAATGATTAATGGCCGTATCGGTGTCGGTAATGAAACGAAATGCTGAGAAACTGGCATACTGAAATGAGCTATTGAATACCACCAGTGCAGTAAGTTAAGTAGAAAACGTTCGCCACAGTTGAGAGAAGCTTGAATTTCATGCAACGTAATACGTATACAATTAGGAATTTGAGAAGTTCAGAATCTAATCGTTAACAATGGTTGGATATTCGAGAAGTTCAGAATCATTTACAAGAGTTGATTTGATTTGATTGAAGTGGATATGCAACTTCCTTAAATGCATACTTCACATGTTAAATAAACAGTGAAAGCCAAGCATAAGACGGCTTTTTGACAACTGGCTCTAATAAAACATGCGTACAAAATTATCATCAGATTCATAACAGTAAGATTTGATACTTATAAAACATTAATTTTGATTGTCGACAACGATCACTGTATTAAATGAGGCGCGTATGAATGTAGCACAGTTCACTCGCTAATATTCATTAAATACTGCCTTGGCTTCAGTCACTTTATTATGCGATAATCAAATAATACATATCTCGGCGATATAATCTAGCGAAACCTAAAAACATTCATAAACCGCGATCTCACGGGGACGGGATTTGGCACGGATCAGGCCCAAGTCAAATTGGCCCACAAGGCTCACGCAATTAGAGTGTGTTCACTCGATACTAAATGCTTTAACAAAACGAAGTGAGTCACTTCCGGAACCAGTTGCAATTCATAGGCAATAATTTGACCTGTGCTAAAATTTGGCTCTGGCCCGGTCCGACATTTTGGCCGAGACAAATATGGCGTGGGCCAAACAGGCATGGGCCCATTCAGGACCAGTGTTAAGTTGTTATGGGCCTAATTCAACATGGGCCAAACATGCTCACGTGATCGCAGCTATAGTGTAGGCCTATGTGACGGTTATATACTTGACATTTCTCCCCTAACCACTAACCAAATGAACATTGTACTCATTATAAATTTATTAGGGGCTGTTCGTACACACAATTTTGCTGAGACGATCCCTCGACCTCATTAATTTAATGTGTACGCACATGTAACGGTCCCTAAATACTCAGTATTATGACCAACTTTTAAAGTTTAGAATTTGACTGATTTAACGCCGAAATGAAAAATGTATTTTCGCATGTAGCCCACCGCTATAAATCCGGCTGATATATACCGCACAGCACCTTCAAGATGATAATATCACATCTTGGGACAAAATATTTCGATATGAAAAATCATTGCTTTCGTACGAATAGTTACTTTTTGAAAACTATACAAATATACATACACGATATCAAACACTAATTTCGTAAAGAGTCGTTGGACAATTTTCGGTCGTTGACCTTTGAGCACCAGAATTTGTAGCAGCATTTGAGGGACGCGTCGTCGGAGCCCTCCTCTCAGCTGGGACAGATTGATTCGGAGTACGCGTCGTAGGGGCCCTCCGATCGGCCAAGGATGATGGAGCCCTCCTCTCAGCTGAAGCCCTCCTTTCAGATGAGGCAGCTGATGGAGCCCTCCTCTCAGTCTGATTTGGCATTCGCGTCGTCGGAGCCCTCCTCTCATTCGCCGCAGACGGAACCAACCTACCTTCAAGAGATCGCGGCGGGTGACGCCGGAGCGTCGACGTAGCGACCGGCGGTGGGATATCATCGCGTCGTAAAGTCAACGTACGATAATCCAAACTATGACTACCGGACGGCGGCTGAGGCGTCGATTCTAAAACGCGATCGACACTCGACGACCGACCGTCGTCCCGATGTCGATAGACCGGACGCGGCAACAGAGGCGTTGATCGATGCACGGTCGGATTATAAATATCATCGAGTCCGCGTTGGAACGTCTCGTACGGCGGTGGCGCGTCGTCGTCATCGCCGCGTGGCGGGAGAGACTCGTCGTGTTTCGAATACGGCGGCGGTAAATCGATCAACGATTGGAGTTCGGGTTGTTCCTCCGGGTGGATATCCATCGCGCCGGTGATCGGTACGGTCGCCGTCGACCCGATCGCCGGGTCGAGAGTGTGTATCTCGTCGTCGGTGGCCGCGTCGACGCCGCTGTCGCACGTGTCGTCGTCGTGTTTGACGAGGTGATGTCGACACATGATGACGACTAAAGCCGACACGACCATCACGACGGCCAGGATACAACCGACGATGATGAATATAATCGTTCGATGCCACGAATTACTCAAATCCACGTCGGTGCCGCCTCCGGGAGTTCGCTCTGTAGAATAATGAAAACATATTGACTACATGAATTACTCTCTTTTCGGTAGGAATTATCGTACAAAATAAGCTCCGACAGCCCCTTCGGTGCTGACTAATCAATACCCGTAAATACTGGGGATGATTTGGAAATTTTCAAGAAACCCCACCCCGGTGTGTTGAATTACAGGCAAACTGCTATAAGTGTATCTACACCGCAATGCGGTGTATCATTAGTTACTAATATTTCATTAGGTTTTGACAGGTGCTGCCATCTTTCAATACGGATAAAAACTAATTATGAACAACAATACACCACCATACGGTACCGTGTTGTAGCGAAGTACATCACAGATTTATACACCGCACTTCTTGGTTAGTAATTTCCCAGCCTCTGTCGTTCAAATTTTGGAATTCTATCCATCGCAGGGGCTTCTTTATTACATCTAATGACTTGCGATAAAAAAAATACGATCCATACCTCGAACAGGAATTATGTCACAGTTTTCGTCGGACCAATCGCCGCAATGGTCGATACCATCTTTATCACAGGTTACATCTATACCGAGGCATTGACGATTATTGCACAGAAATCCCGATCTACACGACGGGTCTGCAAATAAATCGCGTATTGAAAATCAGTTCAGTTCCGACCGGAACAAGACAGATATTACTATAAATGGGTTTGGTTTTATTCGAATAGCTTCAAACTGCAGATTGGTCTCCCATTCAAGGTAGTGCAAGGGTCAAACAGTTTAAAGCTACCGATCCAGCAGTCAACTCGGTGTCGTTAACTCACCACATCCTATTTCATCGGATCCATCTGAACACTGTATTACGCTATCACAACGCTTCTCCAAATTCAAACACTGCCCGGATTTACATTGAAACTTCGTCCGATCGCCGCACCTACTGACCTCTCCTGTAACACAACACGCATTTAAAATGATAATATAAATGCACTAATCACCATACACTAATGCGCAATCCTCCCTTTGATTTAAAACTAGTATAAGAACATCATTCTTAGTTTTATAGACAATCTAACGACCCGAGACTGACCTTCGACAACTATCAATCAAAAAGTTTTAACTATATGGTTTAACTATGCAATAAATCTACCAGTTCCCTTCAGATCAGTCATTTGTGGATAAGAGGAGTACTGAGAGAATTTCATATTTCCACGAATTATCTGCACCACTTTAACATCAATTATTCCAGTCTACTCCTCCAAAATCAGTAACTGTTTAGGCCTATCTCAGTAAACTGTTAATTCAGCCGTTTTGAGCAAATTTTTATCATTGACACTACCAAACTCGGTTTCTTATTTGTTCACAAAAAGATCCTGGTTCTACTGTACCGATTCAGGGGTAGAGCCTATGTCTCAAAATTGAAGGAGTATTAAAGGAGTTTCAGGATAATGCTCAAATCAAAGCAAGCATATTCAAAAAAATTTTCCATTTAGAAAGAGTTTTTAAGGAATCGAGGAGTTGTAAGGATCCTGATAGAATACTTACTTGACTGAACCCAAATGTGAACGTTTTTATACAAGAGGAAGCCATATTTATTTTCAGCTTTACACGAGAACGGGCCTGCGTCTTCGGCGCGTATTTGTTGTATAACTATCTGCAGCGTGTCGCGAGTCACGAATTTCTGAGCGATTTTTCGTTTCAACGCCGGTCTCATGCCGGCGACGTCCCAGTGTATCGTCCTCCGCGGAATTATCAGCAGGTCTACGCTGCAGTTGATATGCACAGTGGCGCCATCTGGGACAGTGATCGGACCGGCCGGAGATAGCTCCATACCTACCGTCCGTAACTGATCTAAATTTGAAATAGAAAAATTTCAAAAGGATTAAGAAATCTTGATTCAGATTCCGACCATCGATTTAGGGTACTGGCCTACATGCCTAGAAAGCCTACAGTAGTGGAAAATAACCCTAACCCTGCATTTCACAGGCAGTTTTGAACTAGTAGGTTCGAACTACAGCGACCGGTTCGATCCTGGTCGACCACTTCAGGTAATGACTAACTGACATCCAGTTTCACTTATACTTTGTAAATTAGTCGACTTATGTCTAGTTCAACTTGAATTGAGGAGAGGACATCAGGTGTCCTAGCTCAAGTTGAAACAGAGATTAACACCTATAACGGAACTTCACCCCATCGGCCTGTCGTCAGTGTTTGATACTAGTGGCAAGAAAAGAGAGTCTGTGGTTAATAAGTTGCCGCGCCAAATAAAATTTGGACACTATCATGAATAATATCGAATATGGTGTTATAATGAGCCAATCAATTCATGCTGTCGTTTTAGTCATATCGTTTCAAGGGTCTAAATGAGCGATGCAGTGAAATGTTATCGGACGGTTTTTTTTAGATCTTCTACTTTTAAATTTGAATTGATATTGATCATTTATTTAATTAATCCTACACACGTCGAACACGAACCCAATTTTGCTGAATTTATGAATTTCGACCATGGATTAACTCACCACTGAATTTAAATACAGTAGATATCAATATAATGAAGCTGTTAATGCTACAAATATCCATTATGATCTCCAAAACGGCCCCCATTCATGTTTAAATACAATTAAATATTATATAGGCTGGTTCGATTCTCTACTCCTAGATGTCACTGACCTCGGTGAAGGTCACGTGGACCAAATTCAAATTCAAAATAACTTTATTACACCTTAATATAATTACAAAGCATATCATTGGTTTACAGTAATAAAGTACAGGACAGCAAACTAATATTAGTCTACATACATAATAGACTGGTTATTGTGTGTGTTCTGATGTTGATTTTTTGAAATACAACTCAGGTACAATACAGGTTTTCTTAAGAATTACAAGTTATACATATTATTTAAATTGAATGAGCTCAACATGCACAGAATGAATTGTTGTTGTATCATAGTAATTTTGAAAAACGGATGATACGAATTGAAAAGTCAGTTTGAAAAACGGATGATACGAATTGAAAAGTCAATCCAGGTTTAATTGTAAGTATATGTATTGTATAGCCTATCGGTTTAATTTCAGAAAGTAACCTCAATCACGAATCAAAGAGATTAACGAATCCGGCATTATTTAACCTTTAATATTTGCTTTAACCCTAACCCTATCACTTAACCTCTGTGTACTAACGGATCTGTTTGTATTTGTTGATTTATCTGTAGGTGGCGCCCTTGTCATCGAATCGCGCCTGTTTTCGAAGGATACGCCGCCAAATATTATAATGCTGTTTTTTCTAAAAGTCGACATCGATTAATTGACCGTAAGTCCTAGTGAGATGAGTTCGACCGTACTTTAAGCGTCCAAAAACCCCGTCTAATTTTGCTTCATTGATTTATTCGTCGGATTTTTAGGAAGTGACGAATCGGTACAATATCTCAGCGATGCCGACCTTCACCTTCTTCAAAAACAAGGTCAAAGTCGAAAGGAAAACATCAAAAAGCATTATCAAGAGCCAGGAGAAAGTGATGAAACAGTTGAAGTTAAAGGCCATGTAAGTTTGTGAAGTCTGTCTCTTACTGCAGTAAAGTTGAGACTGGTAAAATTCTACCCGAGTTGGTGTCAAATATTGTGTAAGAGTTTGTAAAATACAGTAGACTCTGCCTCTTACTGCGGTAAAGTTGCGACTGGTAAAATTCTACCCCGAGTTGGTGTCAAATACTGAGTAAGAGTTTGTGAAATACAGTAGAATTTGTCTCTTACTGCAGTAAAGTTGAGACTGGTAATATTCTACCCGAGTTGGTGTCAAATACTGTGTAAGAGTTTGTAAAATACAGTAGACTCTGACTCTTACTGCGGTAATGTTGAGACCGGTAAAATTCTACCCCGAGTTGGTGTCAAATACCGAGTAAGAGTTTGTGAAATACAGTAGACTCTGTCTCTTACTGCGGTAAAGTTGAGACTGGTAATATTCTACCCCGAGTTGGTGTCAATTACTGAGTAAGAGTTTGTGAAATACAGTAGACTCTGTCCCATTCCTCAGCTGTTAACTGATTGGCCGATTATGAAAATTTAAGATTAAACGCATGAATATTCAAACAGACCTCATAAATATTGAAATGAACCTCATGAATATTTACAGATTGCTTTATCTAAGATGATACAGATGAACGGTTCGGAATGTTTAAACGAATCGAACGATCACAAGTTGAAACACGCTCTCTCTCCTTAAGGCGGATATTTACAGTCGGACTGCGACGAACAGTTGATAATTTCCCTCGAATTCTCACAACCTGTTAAACTACATTTGTTACATAAAGATGTACGCCCCAGACGGTAAGAAACTCCAGCGTCCCTACGACTCCTTTATTCCTTTAAATAGGGTCCCTCAGACTCCTTGATTCCTTTAAACAGGGTCCCCATGTCTCCTTGATTCCTTCAAAACTCCTTTTAAACTGAAAAAGCTGTTAAAAGGTGCTTGAAACTCCTTCAATTTTGAGAAATAGTCAATTAGAAATGTTTGTAGTTGTACATTAGACTATACCTAAATCTGTAAAGTTGGGACGAGGATTTTTCATAACCAAATTACTGGGTAGGCCAGATACTGAATAAGAAGCCAAGTTAAGGTAGTGCTGAGGATAAAACTTGCTTACAAAACACTGAATTGACGGCTTACTGAGATAACCAGTACCCATTTATGAGGAGTCTACAGTAATTGGGATTTGAAAGTGATGCAGACACTTCCTCAGATTTTGAAAGTTTCTGCCTTAAAACTCCTTACATTCAAACTCAAATTATTCAACTGAATTTTTCAGACGGAACTGCACCAAAAACGATTTGACTTTTCACGAATAAACCGCAAACTTTAGACTTCGACTCGGCAGAAAGTATGGAGGCAATTCAGAAAATACAGTAAGTTTTAAACATTTTTCCCCTCCCCCAATCTCTCTCCCCGAGTCTCCCCATCTCTCTCTTCCTGAGTCTCTTTCATCTTGTTTCTTTTTGATCGCAGATTGACCACAGACGATGTAAAAGAAAGAACTTTAATACCGTTATGATACGTCAAATTCCAAAATGTTTCCAGCGTTTTGGTAAGAATGAAAATCATTTCATATTTCAACACTTAAAACAGTTACAGTTCAAATTCGAAAAAAATAGAAAAATTACAGCAGCTTCGAAAGAGTTTGAAAAAAAACTGCCAAATTCAATGAATTTCTATTAGTCTTACTTAGTCGACTATTGGAAGTTAAAGATTGATTCTCTACGATTCTTTTAAAGATTGACTCTAGAAAAGGCTGATTTCAACACGATTTAGTTTTTCACCTGAAGCACAGTCTACTTGTCGTTAATTCAAAGATTTTTGGGGACTTTGGAGACATTGAGTTTTATTCGAGTTAATTATCTACGCATTATGTTAATTTTCCAGATATTCGTATGATAATCAAGGAGTTGAAGAGACGACCGTTATTATCTATTTTGGATTTATTGGTTCACCTGTGATGGCTACGAACATGTCCGACTTCAAACGAGTAAGTTTCAAATGCCGACGTGTGCGCCCGTCGTAAGATTGTTATTTTCGTCGCCCGGTGTAGATTGATTTTAAGATTGTTATTTTCAAGATCATTTCAAAAGATGATATTTTCTTTAACGTTTAAAGATTTTTATTTTCGTCGACTAGCGTAGGTCAATTTTAAGATGTTATTTTCAAGATGATTTCGTCAGATGTTATTTCCATTGGTGAAGATCTTTATTTTCGCGTAATTTAGATAAATGACGCTGACGATGCCGACGACGGATGCGGTTGCTGCAGCAACACAAATGATGATAACGATGATGATTATTATTTAACCGAGGAGGAAGAACCTGAATTAATTAAAACACGTTTTCAAATGATTTTAATTAGGTTTAATATTGAATTTAGACAACTGAGTTTCTTAGGTCATTATTTCTCCCTGCCCTAGTAGAGTTTATACACAAATTTCTGAAAGGGTTGATTTATGAGGATATTTGGTGGATGTTAGGCTCCCCCTTCCTTCTCCATTCAGATTGAAATTTACATTTTTCTAATGGACACTTACGTTTTGTAAAATTTGGTGATTGTTTATTTCACGTATGTTTAGATATTTCAGTCATGGATTTATTTGGAATTTCAACCTGAATTGAGACAATGAATTCTGAGATATTTTCACCATCTGTAGAACTCTGTTTACAGTGGAACCTCGTTTTAACAATTTATCAGTTATTACATAACTAGAATTTCATTCCAGATAAGACAATATCAATTATTTCCATATTTGATATAACGAATTATAACTAACAGATTTTCTGGTGCCCTGAATTTCGTTGCAACAAGGTTCCGCTGTATAATTTTCTAAATTCAAAGAATGTTTTACAGACTTTTCGACATCAATAATTAAGCACTAAGAAATACTTTCTTTTTATTATTTCAGGTGGCGGGAAAGAAAGGCGAGTCATTGATCGAGGGTCAATATCGAACGCACATTATTTCACCAAGAAACAAAGATCAGGAACTTAAGGGATTAATTTCACCAGAGACACATTACAACAGCGAGCGTATGAATTTGCACACGGCAAATTGAAAATTACCACGTTTATTGTATTGCGATTAATAAACTCAATATTATTATTATCATTTACTGAATGGTTTTTCTTTTGAGTTTATTCTTCTTCTGTCAGAGGACCGGCATCAATGATGACATGATTTTTGTAGGCATAAGCAAAATTTAACACTTAATGTGGACTAAAGTGGCAGGTGGCAGTTTTTCATTTAGTGAATTGCATCAATGCCTAATCATGACTTGTCTGACTTATCACAACTAGTATCCTCATGGACAGACTGACCCTGTACGCATGATTTGATACCGCCATACTCTTTGGCCAAAATCAAAAATAGGATAAGAGTAAATTGGAACAAGAAACGAAATTCTAATATGGACTTTCCTAAATTTACATTAGCCTATGATGTACCGTTTAATCCAGTATCAAAATTAAAGGAAACAATTTGTTTTTTTTTTAATTATGAGTGGTAAGCATGAAGTTTTTGGCAGAATTTCAGAGGATCGGTGCTCCAAGTAATTAAAAAAGCCTAATATGTCTCCCCTCAATTGAATCGAGGAGTTTTTCTTAATGAAAATCTGTCTACTGACGGGATTCTGCGATAACAGTATGAATGATGATTAATCATGAATACATGGTATTAGTGGGTTTCCCCCAATGACTCAAATAGACCGCTTTCCTCGCGCATGGTGTAAGTTAGGCAGCGTAAGTTAGTTATCTCGGGATGCGTGAACTGTCCTTACGTAGTTGTGACTAATAAACTATTTCATTAGAAAATGTTTACGCGGTTTCTATGATATGAAGACCTGTGTTGGTGTGAATCTTTAACTGAAGTGCTATCGGTCGGTATAATTTATAAATTATTCTAGAATTTAAGAAAAAAACAGGCGGCGGCTTATAAACTGATTAATTCGGAAATAGCTGTTGGGAATCAAGTAATTTATTTCATGGCCTTATCAAAGTTCCTCCACTATCATATATATTGTTCAGCTGACTACTGGTGCGTATTCCACCCGGCAGTGGAACCTTTCATAATGTAAACCCATTCAACAATAGAGACACAATTGCGGTTTTTCAGAGTTGTTGATATCATTTATACGCGCTATTGAATACGTCACCGGCTGACCACGGTGTAGTACAAGCATAGACCATTCACCTCAGCTTACTCACACTGTGAACATGCTACCGTGGATTCTCCTCCTGGCGATATTCGCTGCGCTCCCGCTCCTGCTCCTGCTCCTGTTCCTGCTTCCTGAGGAACAACGTCTTTATGTTTTATGTGTTACTGTTCGTCTTCGTACTGTCCTGTACTGTTCCGTGTTTATTAATCCGTTCTATTTTTCAGGATATAACCCGTTTAATTTTTCAGGGCCGATTTCTCTGTCGAATTTCAACGTTTGCTGGAACAAAACTAATGTCCGAAAGTGTCGGCTCTCCTTCGCTGGTCACATGTCGAGGATGTCAGACAAAGAGTCGGTCAGGAAATGGCTGCCCTCTACACGCCCTCATACGGAACACGACAACCAGGATGACGAGGCCTCACTCTACCCATGTATCAACAGAGTGTGCTTGGTGACGTCAAACGGGCAAGTCAGCCGGATTGCACGGGTTAAAAGTGGAGTGGTAAAGCTGGACTGTCTACTAGTATTCATTGATTCCTTTTCAGGAATTGCTTCGGACAAAGATTTAGTCTTGTCTTCCTTTGCGTTCTAGCATTCATTGATTCCTTTTAAGGGATTGCTTCGGGCAGGGATTTATTTCCCTGTCTTCCTTTGAGTGTTGTATTCATTGATTCCGCGTGGGTTACTCCGGGCGGGGCTAAGTCTTGTCTTCCTTTGGGTGCTAGTGCAGGCAATCCAGTTGCGCTGCCCTATTTTTGGCTTGGGCAATTTGATAGGTTTGTCAGTTACTGACGTCACCCGGCACACCCTGTCGGTAAATGGTGAAAGTAAGGCGTCATCATCCTGGTTTTTCGCGTTCTGTGTGAGGGCGTGTAGAGGGCAGTATATTCCTGGCTGGCTCTTTGTCTGGTGTTCTCGGCATGTGACCGGCGATGGAGAGCTGAAAAGCTTTCGGACATTAGTTTTGTTCCATACCAGGTTTTCATCGCTCTTCTCTTTTTTTTTTCATTTCAGGACTCCCAAGATGAAGAAGAAGATGCTGAAGGCGACTACAACGAAGACGATGCCGAAAAAAGAACACTGAACTCAGCAATATTGAAAGTTAAGTTGATACACATGTAAATTACGATGCGTGATACCGAAAGGATTGTGTAACTACAGAATATCGTTCTTTTACTCATTTCAGGTTAATCCGGAAAGGCCCATCTAAAATCTGCCCACCAGAAGTGCCCACAAAAGACTCCACCTTGAAGTACCACCAAACACTAAAAGACCTGCCGCAACCGAACCTGGCAGTCTTGACCTCATCCTGCATGGCAACAGGAATGCATACATACATAAAGCTAAGTTGATTTTTCATATCTGGAGTAAAATGCATAGGCACTCCTGGATAGGATAGAGACGCTGGTCAAGCTCACCATCTCCGCACTACTTTATTGAAGCTCTGTGGCCGGTAGTAAATTTAGATATAGCTAGGCAATGATTGCTTGAATATTTACAATATTAGACGAAACGATTGAGTGCGGTCCCTTAAATATTCTTTGGTCTGATTATTAAAATGTAGATTGGTCAGTTATTGATTAAACGATTTTGTAAGTATGTACAATTAAGGTAAATTCAATATCTTATGTGACATTTGAAATTTTTCGAATGTACTGTAGATATTTCAGGCCTCATATGACTATTGTTTAACTGACAATCAAGATATAGATAAGACAATTTACTAATTAACCAATCGCTTAGATATAAGCAATTATTCAATATTTTATAATGTTTGATGAAAAATTCTTCTGGTGTAGATATTTTAGGGCCCCATATACATAAAGGCTGGCTTTACTTGTTAAGATATATATAAATTAAACTTTATCGTCAGTTAATAGATTTTTTTACAAATAATATATTGATACATATGTCATTTATATGTCATATATAAACATTCAGGCACTTCACAGTATATATTATATTCTGCTTTACCCATTGCATTAATGAATTTCTGGGGGAAAGATATATAAAATAGTGTCTAGGGCTCTATCGAGATCTGGTGTAATATATATGGGGAAAACTATGGACTGCGGGTCTTTTAGAAACTGTGATTAGGTCTCAGCACTTTGACAAATCTAGAATAAAACAAAGCTTTAATTGGTTCAAATCATTCCCGAAAGCCATACTCTGTCCCTTGTTTTGCGCTATGATAATTGTTTAACTGACAATTATCATATAAAGCTAGGAAAAATTGCCCATTAACCAAAATTAAGATGGATTCAATATTTCTAAGATCAAAATCTATTTATACGGTATGTAATACAGGTCCATAATATAAATGTCGTAAAACTGAAAATTTAAATATAGCTGATATATGTACTAGCACATCTGAATCAGTCTCATCGACTGATCAGTATTTCCATCTCCAACTGACGTGCTGGTCATGTTCTTCATAATTGCCAAAATTTACCTAAACCTAACTGATTCATCTAAAAGCCATACTGTGTGTCAAGTTACGCATAATAGATATTGTTTAACTGACAATTAGAATCAAAGGTGAATAACTCATTAATGTATTACTATAAGATATCTATGTTTTAGGTAAATTCAATATTTTATGTGAAATTGTTTTTAATTCAGGTCCATGGACATTTAAAATGTAGCTGATACATGTGTATCTGATCACATTTATTTATCTGTATCTAGTGAACCTATTGTGTCTTCATACAGCTGTATTAGTTTTGATACATATTGCCAAAATCATTTAACGCAGATTTACTTCCGATCGAAGGGAGAACAAATCTGTACGTGCACAAATACATTCCTGAATTTGGAAGGGAGAATATTTCAATTTCACTGTGTATGTCAGATTGAGAGCCTTATTCTGACGGGATATCCTAGACTTAGGTCTTATTACTCTTGCTAATAGCTCTCTTACTAACCCCTCTCCTTCAAACTATTTTCTAGCATCATGTCTTGCACCGCACCAGGGAGGTCCGGTCATAACACGGTCTTTCGGTCCTTATACACAGTGTACTACTATAAAAGGGAAAGATTAAGCAATTCGGCTTTAAGGGAATTTCTAATTTACCACTTAAATGTGCTTTTATCTTAATTTCTGTTGAATTCATAATAGTGATGAATTCACCACATCTGAAATTCTACTCATGTAGATTTTCAGGCTCCATGTTCAACTGAGTATTAAAATGTAGCTAGTATGATTACTAATTAACGGATCGCTTAGATATCTAGAAGATTAATTAAAATTAATTCAATGTAATGAATATAAGTGAAAATTATTTAAAAAATAGTGCAGTGGATGAGACGACTGTATCGTGCAATGTCACCTGCGTTATAACTGGGCGACATGTGTGTGGGATCTGTTGAATCAGTTAGGTTTTGGGGAATTCTGTATTTGTCAAACTAGATATCAAAAGCTTTGATGCAAAATAAGCATTTTGAAATAGTGATCAATCGAAACCAGCTCTGAAATTCTTGTCGTGTAGAAATATCAAGCCCCGTATAAAATATTGTCAGAGACAATTTTAAATTATAGCTAGGAAATTGAGTGATTAGGTATCTAAGATGATTAATTTAGCATCTTCATATAAGGTGTAAGTGCTCAAATCTAAACCGTAGGGGTTGATAAGAAAACTGTATAATCTAATTGGTTGATATCTCAAGACAACAGGGTGTGTTTAAACTCTGTCTCTTAGGCGTGGGATTTATTGAATCATTTTAGGCTTTGCAGAATTCTGGATTTGTCTAGGCGTTGGAATGATTCAAGGTTTCTTAAATCTGTAGAACCATGTTATCCAGGATCAGTGTGCTCAATGCTGGCAGCGCACTATTCAGTCAGTTTAAACATCATGATTACAAGATCATTGTATATATTAGGAGCAATATTTAGAATTACTGAAATGGATTAGAATACCATTAACTGGATACAGATGTCACCATCTGTGGGTACTAGAAAACAGAAGTTTATTAATTGACGATGAAGTTAATTTGATAATACGAATATGGTTTAGCCGACAATCAAAATGTATATAGGGCAATATTACTAACTGTATGATGGGCCTGGGTTTCACTAAAAGCCTACTGGCTACTGGGTGTTTAGCACCCGAGAAAGAAAAACATCAAGAATTAACAAAGGTAGAAGAGAAAAACAGTACAAAAACAATTTTATAAGATTTATAATGCATTACTAAATTTGTTGTAACTCTGGTATTCCTGAAGATGACTATAGATGCTTTAATCGAATTGCTGTTAAACTATAATAATCAACCGTTGCTTAGATATCTAGAATATAGGTGAATAAAATTATGAGTTGAATTTCATATAAATATCATTTAATAATTGACTATTATCAAAATCTACGTATCGGTCCACATTGCTGATCTTATATGGGAATTGAAACGTTAATTATGATCAGTGATATTACAAAGGTTTTTCTGCTCACAAGATTCTGCTTTTTTTTTTAGCTAAACTACTAATCGACTAGTCATAAAATGTACAAAATGATCTTCAACCTTGTAAGATAGATATCCAAAATCTCGATGTATTAAAATAGGCAGAAAAAAAAGTTAACCCCAATCCGTCTTTTTCTGACTGGATGGAAGATTGTTTGAAGGAACCTGAACCGAGTCTCGCAATTATGTGCTTGGATTTAAAGAAAGAAAATTATTATTAAACTCGACCGCTGATCACACAACTATATCTGTACTTCGATTTCCGATTTTGAAAAAAACCACCTGTTTCGCTCCCGGCAGGTGTGGTGGGTTTGTAAGGGACACCAACTCAAATCAATAAAACGAAATCTACCAATCGCCCGCAGAATCAAACCAACTCAGAAGATCGTCACCAATACTGAACCCAGCAATCTTGAAATGTATGGGAATTATTATTATAAATTCTAAATGAAATATTTTGTCATTACAGGATATCTTTTATTGCAGATAAATTTCAGCTATCAAAAAGAACCAAGCTTGAGATCAACTACTTGTCCAAATCGACCAACTGGAACAGCGCACAGATGAGGGCAACAGGATCGAAGTCATTAACCAACCAACTTTAGATGATCCACGCCGATAACGAACCAAGCAATCATAAAAGGTAACTTGATATACATGAAATTATTACGATTAATTCTTAATGAAATATTTTGTCATTACGGGATATCTTCTTTTGATCATTGCAGCTAAATTTCAACTATGCGAAAAAAACCAGTTTGAGAACAACTACTCATAAAAAATCGACCATCTTGAACAGCGCACAGCTAACTAGGATCGAACTCATTAACCAAATAACTAATAAGATAATCGCGATAATGAAACCAGCAATCATAAAAGGTAACTTGATATGCATGAAATTATTACGATTAATTCTTATTGAAATATTTTGTCATTACAGGATATCTTCTTTTAATCATTGCAGCTAAATTTCAACTATGAGAAAAAACCCAACTGAGAACAACTACTCATCCAAAATCAACCAACTTGAACAGCGCACAGGCAACTAGAATCGAACTCATTAACCAATCAACTAATAAGATAATCGCCAATAATGAAACCATTAATCATAAAAGGTAACTTAATATACATGGAATTATTACGATTAATTGTTATTGAAATATTTTGTCATTACAGGATATCTTTTAATCATTGCAGCTAAATTTCAACTATGCGAAAAAACCCAGCTTGAGATCAACTACTCATCCAAAATCGACCAACTGGAACAGGGCACAGATGAGGCCAACAGAATCGAACCCATTAACCCACCAACTTTAGATTATCCACACCGATAACGAACTAAGCAATCATAAAAGGTAACTTGATATACATGGAATTATTACGATTAATTCTTATTGAAATATTTTATCATTACAGGATATCTTCTTTTAATCATTGCAGCTAAATTTCAACTATCAGAAGAAACCAAACTTGAGATCAGCTACTCGTCCAAAATCGACCAACTGGAACAGCGAACAGTTGAGGCCAACAGAATCGAAGTCATTAACCAACCAACTTTAGATGATCCACGCTGATTACGAACCAAGCAATCATAAAAGGTAACTTGATATACATGAAATTATTATGATTAATTCTTATTGAAATATTTTGTCATCACAGCATATCTTCTTTTAATCATTGCAGCTAAATTTTAACTATGCGAAAAAACCCAGTTTGAGAACAACTTCTCGTAAAAAATCGACCAACTTGAACAGCGCACAGCTAACTAGGATCGAACTCATTAACCAATCAACTAATAAGATAATCGCGATAATGAAACCAGCAATCATAAAAGGTAACTTGATATACATGAAATTATTACGATTAATTCTTATTGAAATATTTTGTCATTACAGGATATCTTCTTTTGATCATTGCAGCTAAATTTCAACTATAAGAAGAAACCCAACTTGAGATCAGCTACTCGTCCAAAATCGACCAACTTGAACAACGCACAGCTAACTAGGATCGAACTCTTTAATCAATCAACTAATAAGATAATCGCGATAATGAAACCAGCAATCATAAAAGGTAACTTGATATGCATGAAATTATTACGATTAATTCTTATTGAAATATTTTGTCATTACAGGATATCTTCTGTTAATCATTGCAGCTGAATTTCAACTATAAGAAGAAACCCAGCTTGAGATCAGCTACTCGTCCAAAATCGACCAACTGGAACAGCGAACAGATGAAACCAACAGAATCGAAGTTATTAACCAACCAACTTTAGATGATCCACGCCGATAACGAAACAAGCAATCATAAAAGGTAACTTGATATACATGCAATTATTACGATTAATTCTTATTGAAATATTTTGTCATTACAGGATATCTTCTTTTAATCATTGCAGCTAAATTTCAACTATCAGAAGAAACCCAACTTGAGATCAGCTACTCGTCCAAGATCGACCAACTGGAACAGCAAACAGATGAGGCCAACAGAATCGAAGTCATTAACCAACCAACTTTAGATGATCCACGCCGATAACGAAACAAGCAATCATAAAAGGTAACTTGATATACATGAAATTATTACGATTAATTCTTATTGAAATATTTTGTCATTACAGGATATCTTCTTTTAATCATTGCGGCTAAATTTTAACTATAAGAAGAAACCCAGCTTGAGATCAGCTACTCGTCCAAAATCGACCAACTGGAACAGCGAACAGATGAAACCAACAGAATCGAAGTTATTGACCAACCAACTTTAGATGATCCACGCTGATAACGAAACAAGCAATCATAAAAGGTAACTTGATATACATGAAATTATTACGATTAATTCTTATTGAAATATTTTGTCATTACGGGATATCTTCTTTTGATCATTGCAGCTAAATTTCAACTATGAGAAAAAACCCAGTTTGAGAACAACTACTCATAAAAAATCGACCAACTTGAACAACGCACAGCTAACTAGGATCGAACTCATTAACCAATCAGCTCATAAGATAATCGCGATAATGAAACTAGCAATCATAAAAGGTAACTTGATATGCATGAAATTATTACGATTAATTCTAATTGAAATATTTTGTCATTACAGGATATCTTCTGTTAATCATTGCAGCTGAATTTCAACTATAAGAAGAAACCCAGCTTGAGATCAGCTACTCGTCCAAAATCGACCAACAGGAACAGCGAACAGATGAGGCCAACAGAATCGAAGTTATTAACCAACCAAGTTTAGATGATCCACGCTGATAACGAAACAAGCAATCATAAAAGGTAACTTGATATACATGAAATTATTACGATTAATTCTTATTGAAATATTTTGTCATTACGGGATATCTTCTTTTGATCATTGCAGCTAAATTTCAACTATGAGAAAAAACCCAGTTTGAGAACAACTACTCATAAAAAATCGACCAACTTGAACAACGCACAGCTAACTAGGATCGAACTCATTAACCAATCAGCTAATAAGATAATCGCGATAATGAAACTAGCAATCATAAAAGGTAACTTGATATGCATGAAATTATTACGATTAATTCTAATTGAAATATTTTGTCATTACAGGATATCTTCTGTTAATCATTGCAGCTAAATTTCAACTATAAGAAGAAACCCAGCTTGAGATCAGCTACTCGCCCAAAATCGACCAACTGGAACAGCGAACAGATGAGGCCAACAGAATCGAAGTTTAACCAACCAACTTTAGATGATCCACGCTGATAACGAAACAAGCAATCCTAAAAGGTAACTTGATATACATGAAATTATTACGATTAATTCTTATTGAAATATTTTGTCATTACAGGATATCTTCTTTTAATCACTGCAGCTAAATTTCAACTATAAGAAGAAACCCAACTTGAGATCAGCTACTCGTCCAAAATCGACCAACTGGAACAGCGAACAGATGAGGCCAACAGAATCGAAGTCATTAACCAACCAACTTTAGATGATCCACGCCGATAACGAAACAAGCAATCATAAAAGGTAACTTGATATACATGAAATTATTACGATTAATTCTTATTGAAATATTTTGTCATGACGGGATATCTTCTTTTAATCATTGCAGCTAAATTTCAACTATAAGAAAAAACCAAGCTTGAGATCAGCTACTCGTCCAAAATCGACCAACTGGAACAGTGAACAGATGAAACCAACAGAATCGAAGTTATTAACCAACCAACTTAAGATGATCCACGCCGATAACGAAACCAGCAATCATAAAAGGTAACTTGATATACATGAAATTATTACGATTAATTCTTATTGAAATATTTTGTCATTACAGGATATCTTCTTTTAATCATTGCAGCTAAATTTCAACTATCAGAAGAAACCCAACTTGAGATCAGCTATTCGTCCAAGATCGACCAACTGGAACAGCGAACAGTTGAGGCCAACAGAATCGAAGTCATTAACCAACCAACTTTAGATGATCCACGCCGATAACGAAACAAGCAATCATAAAAGGTAACTTGATATACATGAAATTATTATGATTAATTCTTATTGAAATATTTTGTCATCACAGCATATCTTCTTTTAATCATTGCAGCTAAATTTTAACTATGTGAAAAAACCCAGTTTGAGAACAACTACTCGTAAAAAATCGACCAACTTGAACAGCGCACAGCTAACTAGGATCGAACTCATTAACCAATCAACTAATAAGATAATCGCGATAATGAAACCAGCAATCATAAAAGGTAAATTATATACATGAAATTATTACGATTAATTCTTATTGAGATATTTTGTCATTACAGGATATCTTCTTTTGATCATTGCAGCTAAATTTCAACTATAAGAAGAAACCCAACTTGAGATCAGCTACTCGTCCAAAATCGACCAACTGGAACAGCGAACAGATGAGGCCAACAGAATCGAAGTCATTAACCAACCAACTTTAGATGATCCACGCCGAAAACGAAACAAGCAATCATAAAAGGTAACTTGATATACATGAAATTTTTACGATTAATTCTTATTGAAATATTTTGTCATTACAGGATATCTTCTTTTAATCATTGCAGCTAAATTTCAACTATGCGAAAAAACCCAGCTTGAGATCAACTACTCATCCAAAATCGACCTTCTGGAACAGGGCACAGATGAGGCCAACAGAATCGAACCCATTAACCCACCAACTTTAGATTATCCACACCGATAACGAACCAAGCAATCATAAAAGGTAACTTGATATACATGGAATTATTACGATTAATTCTTATGGAAATATTTTGTCATTACAGGATATCTTCTTTTAATCATTGCAGCTAAATTTCAACTATAAGAAGAAACCCAGCTTGAGATCAGCTGCTCGTCCAAAATCGACCAACTGGAACAGCGAACAGATGAGGCCAACAGAATCGAAGTCATTAACCAACCAACTTTAGATGATCCACCCGATAACGAACCAAGCAATCATAAAAGGTAACTTGATATACATGAAATTATTACGATTAATTCTTATTGAAATATTTTGTCATTACGGGATATCTTCTTTTGATCATTGCAGCTAAATTTCAACTATGAGAAAAAACCCAGTTTGAGAACAACTACTCATAAAAAATCGACCAACTTGAACAACGCACAGCTAACTAGGATCGAACTCATTAACCAATCAACTAATAAGATAATCGCGATAATGAAACCACCAATCATAAAAGGTAACTTGATATGCATGAAATTATTACGATTAATTCTTATTGAAATATTTTGTCATTACAGGATGTCTTCTGTTAATCATTGCAGCTGAATTTCAACTATAAGAAGAAACCCAACTTGAGATCAGCTACTCGTCCAAAATCGACCAACTGGAACAGCGAACAGATGAGGCCAACAGAATCGAAGTTATTGACCAACCAACTTTAGATGATCCACGCCGATAACGAAACAAGCAATCATAAAAGGTAACTTGATATACATGAAATTATTACGATTAATTCTTATTGAAATATTTTGTCATTACGGGATATCTTCTTTTGATCATTGCAGCTAAATTTCAACTATGAGAAAAAACCCAGTTTGAGAACAACTAATCATAAAAAATCGACCGACTTGAACAACGCACAGCTAACTAGGATCGAACTCATTAACCAATCAACTAATAAGATAATCGCGATAATGAAACTAGCAATCATAAAAGGTAACTTGATATGCATGAAATTATTACGATTAATTCTTATTGAAATATTTTGTCATTACAGGATATCTTCTGTTAATCATTGCAGCTGAATTTCAACTATAAGAAGAAACCCAGCTTGAGATCAGCTACTCGTCCAAAATCGACCAACTGGAACAGTGAACAGATGAAACCAACAGAATCGAAGTTATTAACCAACCAACTTAAGATGATCCACGCCGATAACGAAACAAGCAATCATAAAAGGTAACTTGATATACATGAAATTATTACGATTAATTCTTATTGAAATATTTTGTCATTATGGGATATCATCTTTTTTTTATCATTGCAGCTAAATTTCAACTATGCGAAAAAACCCAGTTTGAGAACAACTACTCATAAAAAAACGACCAACTTGAACAGCGCACAGCTAACTAGGATCGATCTCATTAACCAATCAACTAATAAGATAATCGCGATAATGAAACTAGCAATCATAAAAGGTAACTTGATATGCATGAAATTATTACGATTAATTCTTATTGAAATATTTTGTCATTACAGGATATCTTCTGTTAATCATTGCAGCTGAATTTCAACTATAAGAAGAAACCCAGCTTGAGATCAGCTACTCGTCCAAAATCGACCAACTGGAACAGTGAACAGATGAAACCAACAGAATCGAAGTCATTAACCAACCAACTTTAGATGATCCACGCCGATAACGAAACAAGCAATCATAAAAGGTAACTTGATATACATGAAATTATTACGATTAATTCTTATTGAAATATTTTGTCATGACGGGATATCTTCTTTTAATCATTGCAGCTAAATTTTAACTATAAGAAAAAACCAAGCTTGAGATCAGCTACTCGTCCAAAATCGACCAACTGGAACAGTGAACAGATGAAATCAACAGAATCGAAGTTATTAACCAACCAACTTAAGATGATCCACGCCGATAACGAAACCAGCAATCATAAAAGGTAACTTGATATACATGAAATTATTACGATTAATTCTTATTGAAATATTTTGTCATTACAGGATATCTTCTTTTAATCATTGCAGCTAAATTTCAACTATCAGAAGAAACCCAACTTGAGATCAGCTATTCGTCCAAGATCGACCAACTGGAACAGCGAACAGTTGAGGCCAACAGAATCGAAGTCATTAACCAACCAACTTTAGATGATCCACGCCGATAACGAAACAAGCAATCATAAAAGGTAACTTGATATACATGAAATTATTATGATTAATTCTTATTGAAATATTTTGTCATCACAGCATATCTTCTTTTAATCATTGCAGCTAAATTTTATTTATGTGAAAAAACCCAGTTTGAGAACAACTACTCGTAAAAAATCGACCAACTTGAACAGCGCACAGCTAACTAGGATCGAACTCATTAACCAATCAACTAATAAGATAATCGCGATAATGAAACCAGCAATCATAAAAGGTAAATTATATACATGAAATTATTACGATTAATTCTTATTGAGATATTTTGTCATTACAGGATATCTTCTTTTGATCATTGCAGCTAAATTTCAACTATAAGAAGAAACCCAACTTGAGATCAGCTACTCGTCCAAAATCGACCAACTGGAACAGCGAACAGATGAGGCCAACAGAATCGAAGTCATTAACCAACCAACTTTAGATGATCCACGCCGAAAACGAAACAAGCAATCATAAAAGGTAACTTGATATACATGAAATTTTTACGATTAATTCTTATTGAAATATTTTGTCATTACAGGATATCTTCTTTTAATCATTGCAGCTAAATTTCAACTATGCGAAAAAACCCAGCTTGAGATCAACTACTCATCCAAAATCGACCAACTGGAACAGGGCACAGATGAGGCCAACAGAATCGAACCCATTAACCCACCAACTTTAGATTATCCACACCGATAACGAACCAAGCAATCATAAAAGGTAACTTGATATACATGGAATTATTACGATTAATTCTTATGGAAATATTTTGTCATTACAGGATATCTTCTTTTAATCATTGCAGCTAAATTTCAACTATAAGAAGAAACCCAGCTTGAGATCAGCTGCTCGTCCAAAATCGACCAACTGGAACAGCGAACAGATGAGGCCAACAGAATCGAAGTCATTAACCAACCAACTTTAGATGATCCACCCGATAACGAACCAAGCAATCATAAAAGGTAACTTGATATACATGAAATTATTACGATTAATTCTTATTGAAATATTTTGTCATTACGGGATATCTTCTTTTGATCATTGCAGCTAAATTTCAACTATGAGAAAAAACCCAGTTTGAGAACAACTACTCATAAAAAATCGACCAACTTGAACAACGCACAGCTAACTAGGATCGAACTCATTAACCAATCAACTAATAAGATAATCGCGATAATGAAACCAGCAATCATAAAAGGTAACTTGATATGCATGAAATTATTACGATTAATTCTTATTGAAATATTTTGTCATTACAGGATATCTTCTGTTAATCATTGCAGCTGAATTTCAACTATAAGAAGAAACCCAGCTTGAGATCAGCTACTAGTCCAAAATCGACCAACTGGAACAGCAAACAGATGAAACCAACAGAATCGAAGTTATTGACCAACCAACTTTAGATGATCCACGCCGATAACGAAACAAGCAATCATAAAAGGTAACTTGATATACATGAAATTATTACGATTAATTCTTATTGAAATATTTTGTCATTACGGGATATCTTCTTTTGATCATTGCAGCTAAATTTCAACTATAAGAAGAAACCCAGATTGAGATCAGCTACTCGCCCAAAATCGACCAACTGGAACAGCGAACAGATGAGGCCAACAGAATCGAAGTTATTAACCAACAAACTTTAGATGATCCACGCCGATAACGAACCAAGCAATCATAAAAGGTAACTTGATATACATGAAATTATTATGATCAATTCTTATTGAAATATTTTGTCATCACAGCATATCTTCTTTTAATCATTGCAGCTAAATTTTAACTATGTGAAAAAACCCAGTTTGAGAACAACTACTCATAAAAAATCGACCAACTGGAACAGCGAACAGATGAGGCCAACAGAATCGAAGTTATTAACCAACCAACTTTAGATGATCCACGCCGATAACGAAACAAGCAATCATAAAAGGTAACTTGATATACATGAAATTATTACGATTAATTCTTATTGAAATATTTTGTCATTACGGGATATCTTCTTTTGATCATTGCAGCTAAATTTCAACTATAAGAAGAAACCCAGATTGAGATCAGCTACTCGTCCAAAATCGACCAACTGGAAAAGTGAACAGATGAGGCCAACAGAATCGAAGTTATTAACCAACCAAGTTTAGATGATCCACGCTGATAACGAAACAAGCAATCCTAAAAGGTAACTTGATATACATGAAATTATTACGATTAATTCTTATTGAAATATTTTGTCATTACGGGATATCTTCTTTTGATCATTGCAGCTAAATTTCAACTATGAGAAAAAACCCAGTTTGAGAACAACTACTCATAAAAAATCGACCAACTGGAACAGCAGCAGATGAGGCCAACAGAATCGAAGTTATTAACCAACCAACTTTAGATGATCCATGCCGATAACGAAACAAGCAATCATAAAAGGTAACTTGATATACATGAAATTATTACGATTAATTCTTATTGAAATATTTTGTCATTACAGGATATCTTCTTTTAATCACTGCAGCTAAATTTCAACTATAAGAAGAAACCCAAATTGGGATCAGCTACTCGTCCAAAATCGACCAACTGGAACAGCGAACAGATGAGGCCAACAGAATCGAAGTCATTAACCAACCAACTTTAGATGATCCACGCCGATAAAGAAACAAGCAATCATAAAAGGTAACTTGATATACATGCAATTATTACGATTAATTCTTATTGAAATATTTTGTC
Source organism: Tubulanus polymorphus (assembly GCF_964204645.1). NCBI lineage: Eukaryota > Metazoa > Nemertea > Palaeonemertea > Tubulaniformes > Tubulanidae > Tubulanus > Tubulanus polymorphus. Next base: position 10,397,286 of record NC_134035.1, on the reverse strand, counting down.
ATTACAGGATATCTTCTTTTAATCATTGCAGCTAAATTTCAACTATCAGAAGAAACCCAACTTGAGATCAGCTACTCGTCCAAGATCGACCAACTGGAACAGCTAACAGATGAGGCCAACAGAATCGAAGTCATTAACCAACCAACTTTAGATGATCCACGCCGATAACGAACCAAGCAATCATAAAAGGTAACTTGATATACATGAAATTATAACGATTAATTCTTATTGAAATATTTTGTCATTACGGGATATCTTCTTTTGATCATTGCAGCTAAATTTCAACTATGAGAAAAAACCCAGTTTGAGAACAACTACTCATAAAAAATCGACCAACTTGAACAACGCACAGCTAACTAGGATCGAACTCATTAACCAATCAACTAATAAGATAATCGCGATAATGAAACCAGCAATCATAAAAGGTAACTTGATATGCATGAAATTATTACGATTAATTCTTATTGAAATATTTTGTCATTACAGGATATCTTCTGTTAATCATTGCAGCTGAATTTCAACTATAAGAAGAAACCCAGCTTGAGATCAGCTACTAGTCCAAAATCGACCAACTGGAACAGCGAACAGATGAAACCAACAGAATCGAAGTTATTGACCAACCAACTTTAGATGATCCACGCCGATAACGAAACAAGCAATCATAAAAGGTAACTTGATATACATGAAATTATTACGATTAATTCTTATTGAAATATTTTGTCATTACGGGATATCTTCTTTTGATCATTGCAGCTAAATTTCAACTATGAGAAAAAACCCAGTTTGAGAACAACTACTCATAAAAAATCGACCAACTTGAACAACGCACAGCTAACTAGGATCGAACTCATTAACCAATCAGCTAATAAGATAATCGCGATAATGAAACTAGCAATCATAAAAGGTAACTTGATATGCATGAAATTATTACGATTAATTCTAATTGAAATATTTTGTCATTACAGGATATCTTCTTTTAATCATTGCAGCTAAATTTCAACTATAAGAAGAAACCCAACTTGAGATCAGCTACTCGTCTAAAATCGACCAACTGGAACAGCAGCAGATGAGGCCAACAGAATCGAAGTTATTAACCAACCAACTTTAGATGATCCACGCCGATAACGAAACAAGCAATCATAAAAGGTAACTTGATATACATGAAATTATTACGATTAATTCTTATTGAAATATTTTGTCATTACAGGATATCTTCTTTTAATCACTGCAGCTAAATTTCAACTATAAGAAGAAACCCAAATTGGGATCAGCTACTCGTCCAAAATCGACCAACTGGAACAGCGAACAGATGAGGCCAACAGAATCGAAGTCATTAACCAACTTACTTTAGATGATCCACGCCGATAACGAAACAAGCAATCATAAAAGGTAACTTGATATACATGAAATTATTACGATTAATTCTTATTGAAATATTTTGTCATGACGGGATATCTTCTTTTAATCATTGCAGCTAAATTTCAACTATAAGAAGAAACCCAACTTGAGATCAGCTACTCGTCCAAATCGATCAACTGGAACAGCGAACAGATGAGGCCAACAGAATCGAAGTCATTAACCAACCAACTTTAGATGATCCACGCCGATAACGAACCAAGCAATCATAAAAGGTAACTTGATATACATGAAATTATAACGATTAATTCTTATTGAAATATTTTGTCATTACGGGATATCTTCTTTTGATCATTGCAGCTAAATTTCAACTATGCGAAAAAACCCAGTTTGAGAACAACTACTCATAAAAAATTGACCAACTTGAACAGCGCACAGCTAACTAGGATCAAACTCATTAACCAATCAACTAATAACATAATCGCGATAATGAAACCAGCAATCATAAAAGGTATCTTGATATGCATGAAATTATTACGATTAATTCTTATTGAAATATTTTGTCATTACAGGATATCTTCTTTTAATCATTGCAGCTAAATTTCAACTATCAGAAGAAACCCAACTTGAGATCAGCTACTCGTCCAAGATCGACCAACTGGAACAGCGAACAGTTGAGGCCAACAGAATCGAAGTCATTAACCAACCAACTTTAGATGATCCACGCCGATAACGAAACAAGCAATCATAAAAGGTAACTTGATATACATGAAATTATTACGATTAATTCTTATTGAAATATTTTGTCATCACAGCATATCTTCTTTTAATCATTGCAGCTAAATTTTAACTATGTGAAAAAACCCAGTTTGAGAACAACTACTCGTAAAAAATCGACCAACTTGAACAGCGCACAGCTAACTAGGATCGAACTCATTAACCAATCAACTAATAAGATAATCGCGATAATGAAACCAGCAATCATAAAAGGTAAATTATATACATGAAATTATTACGATTAATTCTTATTGAAATATTTTGTCATTACAGGATATCTTCTTTTGATCATTGCAGCTAAATTTCAACTATAAGAAGAAACCCAACTTGAGATCAGCTACTCGTCCAAAATCGACCAAGTGGAACAGCGAACAGATGAGGCCAACAGAATCGAAGTCATTAACCAACCAACTTTAGATGATCCACGCCGAAAACGAAACAAGCAATCATAAAAGGTAACTTGATATACATGAAATTTTTACGATTAATTCTTATTGAAATATTTTGTCATTACAGGATATCTTCTTTTAATCATTGCAGCTAAATTTCAACTATGAGAAAAAACCCAACTGAGAACAACTACTCATCCAAAATCAACCAACTTGAACAGCGCACAGGCAACTAGAATCGAACTCCTTAACCAATCAACTAATAAGATAATCGCCAATAATGAAACCATTAATCATAAAAGGTAACTTAATATACATGGAATTATTACGATTAATTGTTATTGAAATATTTTGTCATTACAGGATATCTTTTAATCATTGCAGCTAAATTTCAACTATGCGAAAAAACCCAGCTTGAGATCAACTACTCATCCAAAATCGACCAACTGGAACAGGGCACAGATGAGGCCAACAGAATCGAACTCATTAACCCACCAACTTTAGATGATCCACACCGATAACGAACCAAGCAATCATAAAAGGTAACTTGATATACATGGAATTATTACGATTAATACTTATGGAAATATTTTGTCATTACAGGATATCTTCTTTTAATCATTGCAGCTAAATTTCAACTATAAGAAGAAACCCAGCTTGAGATCAGCTGCTCGTCCAAAATCGACCAACTGGAACAGCAAACAGATGAGGCCAACAGAATCGAAGTTATTAACCAACCAACTTTAGATGATCCACACCGATAACGAAACAAGCAATCATAAAAGGTAACTTGGTATACATGAAATTATTACGATTAATTCTTATTGAAATATTTTGTCATTACGGGATATCTTCTTTTAATCATTGCAGCTAAATTTCAACTATGCGAAAAAACCCAGTTTGAGAACAACTACTCATAAAAAATCGACCAACTTGAACAGCGCACAGCCAACTAGGATCAAACTCATTAACCAATCAACTAATAACATAATCGCGATAATGAAACCAGCAATCATAAAAGGTATCTTGATATGCATGAAATTATTACGATTAATTCTTATTGAAATATTTTGTCATTACAGGATATCTTCTTTTAATCATTGCAGCTAAATTTCAACTATAAGAAGAAACCCAACTTGAGATCAGCTACTCGTCCAAAATCGACCAACTTGAACAACGCACAGCTAACTAGGATCGAACTCTTTAATCAATCAACTAATAAGATAATCGCGATAATGAAACCAGCAATCATAAAAGGTAACTTGATATGCATGAAATTATTACGATTAATTCTTATTGAAATATTTTGTCAACTATAAGAAGAAACCCAGCTTGAGATCAGCTACTCGTCCAAAATCGACCAACTGGAACAGCGAACAGATGAAACCAACAGAATCGAAGTTATTAACCAACCAACTTTAGATGATCCACGCCGATAACGAAACAAGCAATCATAAAAGGTAACTTGATATACATGCAATTATTACGATTAATTCTTATTGAAATATTTTGTCATTACGGGATATCTTCTTTTAATCATTGCAGCTAAATTTTAACTATGTGAAAAAACCCAGTTTGAGAACAACTACTCGTAAAAAATTGACCAACTTGAACAGCGCACAGCTAACTAGGATCGAACTCATTAACCAATCAACTAATATGATAATCGCGATAATGAAACCAGCAATCATAAAAGGTAAATTATATACATGAAATTATTACGATTAATTCTAATTGAAATATTTTGTCATTACAGGATATCTTCTTTTGATCATTGCAGCTAAATTTCAACTATAAGAAGAAACCCAACTTGAGATCAGCTACTCGTCCAAAATCGACCAAGTGGAACAGCGAACAGATGAGGCCAACAGAATCAAAGTCATTAACCAACCAACTTTAGATGATCCACGCCGAAAACGAAACAAGCAATCATAAAAGGTAACTTGATATACATGAAATTTTTATGATTAATTCTAATTGAAATATTTTGTCATTACAGGATATCTTCTTTTAATCATTGCAGCTAAATTTCAACTATGAGAAAAAACCCAACTGAGAACAACTACTCATCCAAAATCAACCAACTTGAACAGCGCACAGGCAACTAGAATCGAACTCCTTAACCAATCAACTAATAAGATAATCGCCAATAATGAAACCATTAATCATAAAAGGTAACTTAATATACATGGAATTATTACGATTAATTGTTATTGAAATATTTTGTCATTACAGGATATCTTTTAATCATTGCAGCTAAATTTCAACTATGCGAAAAAACCCAGCTTGAGATCAACTACTCATCCAAAATCTACCAACTGGAACAGGGCACAGATGAGGCCAACAGAATCGAACTCATTAACCCACCAACTTTAGATGATCCACACCGATAACGAACCAAGCAATCATAAAAGGTAACTTGATATACATGGAATTATTACGATTAATACTTATGGAAATATTTTGTCATTACAGGATATCTTCTTTTAATCATTGCAGCTAAATTTCAACTATAAGAAGAAACCCAGCTTGAGATCAGCTGCTCGTCCAAAATCGACCAAGTGGAACAGCGAACAGATGAGGCCAACAGAATCGAAGTCATTAACCAACCAACTTTAGATGATCCACGCTGAAAACGAAACCAGCAATCATAAAAGGTATCTTGATATGCATGAAATTATTACGATTAATTCTTATTGAAATATTTTGTCATTACAGGATATCTTCTTTTAATCATTGCAGCTAAATTTCAACTATAAGAAGAAACCCAACTTGAGATCAGCTACTCGTCCAAAATCGACCAACTTGAACAACGCACAGCTAACTAGGATCGAACTCTTTAATCAATCAACTAATAAGATAATCGCGATAATGAAACCAGCAATCATAAAAGGTAACTTGATATGCATGAAATTATTACGATTAATTCTTATTGAAATATTTTGTCATTACAGGATATCTTCTGTTAATCATTGCAGCTGAATTTCAACTATAAGAAGAAACCCAGCTTGAGATCAGCTACTCGTCCAAGATCGACCAACTGGAACAGCGAACAGATGAAACCAACAGAATCGAAGTCATTAACCAACCAACTTTAGATGATCCACGCCGATAACGAAACAAGCAATCATAAAAGGTAACTTGATATACATGAAATTATTACGATTAATTCTTATTGAAATATTTTGTCATCACAGCATATCTTCTTTTAATCATTGCAGCTAAATTTTAACTATGTGAAAAAACCCAGTTTGAGAACAACTACTCGTAAAAAATCGACCAACTTGAACAGCGCACAGCTAACTAGGATCGAACTCATTAACCAATCAACTAATAAGATAATCGCGATAATGAAACCAGCAATCATAAAAGGTAAATTATATGCATGAAATTATTACGATTAATTCTTATTGAAATATTTTGTCATTACAGGATATCTTCTTTTGATCATTGCAGCTAAATTTCAACTATAAGAAGAAACCCAACTTGAGATCAGCTACTCGTCCAAAATCGACCAAGTGGAACAGCGAACAGATGAGGCCAACAGAATCGAAGTCATTAACCAACCAACTTTAGATGATCCACGCCGAAAACGAAACAAGCAATCATAAAAGGTAACTTGATATACATGAAATTTTTACGATTAATTCTTATTGAAATATTTTGTCATTACAGGATATCTTCTTTTAATCATTGCAGCTAAATTTCAACTATGAGAAAAAACCCAACTGAGAACAACTACTCATCCAAAATCAACCAACTTGAACAGCGCACAGGCAACTAGAATCGAACTCCTTAACCAATCAACTAATAAGATAATCGCCAATAATGAAACCATTAATCATAAAAGGTAACTTAATATACATGGAATTATTACGATTAATTGTTATTGAAATATTTTGTCATTACAGGATATCTTTTAATCATTGCAGCTAAATTTCAACTATGCGAAAAAACCCAGCTTGAGATCAACTACTCATCCAAAATCGACCAACTGGAACAGGGCACAGATGAGGCCAACAGAATCGAACTCATTAACCCACCAACTTTAGATGATCCACACCGATAACGAACCAAGCAATCATAAAAGGTAACTTGATATACATGGAATTATTACGATTAATACTTATGGAAATATTTTGTCATTACAGGATATCTTCTTTTAATCATTGCAGCTAAATTTCAACTATAAGAAGAAACCCAGCTTGAGATCAGCTGCTCGTCCAAAATCGACCAACTGGAACAGCGAACAGATGAGGCCAACAGAATCGAAGTTATTAACCAACCAACTTTAGATGATCCACGCTGTTAACGAAACAAGCAATCATAAAAGGTAACTTGGTATACATGAAATTATTATGATTAATTCTTATTGAAATATTTTTTCATTACGGGATATCTTCTTTTAATCATTGCAGCTAAATTTTAACTATGCGAAAAAACCCAGTTTGAGAACAACTACTCATAAAAAATCGACCAACTTGAACAGCGCACAGCTAACTAGGATCAAACTCATTAACCAATCAACTAATAACATAATCGCGATAATGAAACCAGCAATCATAAAAGGTATCTTGATATGCATGAAATTATTACGATTAATTCTTATTGAAATATTTTGTCATTACAGGATATCTTCTTTTAATCATTGCAGCTAAATTTCAACTATAAGAAGAAACCCAGCTTGAGATCAGCTACTCGTCCAAAATCGACCAACTGGAACAGCGAACAGATGAGGCCAACAGAATCGAAGTTATTAACCAACCAACTTTAGATGATCCACGCCGATAACGAACCAAGCAATCATAAAAGGTAACTTGATATACATGAAATTATTATGATTAATTCTTATTGAAATATTTTGTCATCACAGCATATCTTCTTTTAATCATTGCAGCTAAATTTTAACTATGTGAAAAAACCCAGTTTGAGAACAACTACTCGTAAAAAATCGACCAACTTGAACAGCGCACAGCTAACTAGGATCGAACTCGTTAACCAATCAACTAATAAGATAATCGCGATAATGAAACCAGCAATCATAAAAGGTAAATTATATACATGAAATTATTACGATTAATTCTTATTGAAATATTTTGTCATTACAGGATATCTTCTTTTGATCATTGCAGCTAAATTTCAACTATAAGAAGAAACCCAACTTGAGATCAGCTACTCGTCCAAAATCGACCAAGTGGAACAGCGAACAGATGAGGCCAACAGAATCGAAGTCATTAACCAACCAACTTTAGATGATCCACGCCGAAAACGAAACAAGCAATCATAAAAGTTAACTTGATATACATGAAATTTTTACGATTAATTCTTATTGAAATATTTTGTCATTACAGGATATCTTCTTTTAATCATTGCAGCTAAATTTCAACTATGAGAAAAAACCCAACTGAGAACAACTATTCATCCAAAATCAACCAACTTGAACAGCGCACAGGCAACTAGAATCGAACTCCTTAACCAATCAACTAATAAGATAATCGCCGATTATGAAACCAGCAATCATAAAAGGTAACTTGATACACATGGAATTATTACAATTAATTCTTATTGAAATATTTTGTCATTAAAGGATATCTATTTTTGATCATTGCAGCTAAATTTCAACTATGAGAAAGAACCCAGCTTGAGAACAACTACTCTGCCAAAATCGACCAACTTGAACAGCACACAGATGAAGCCAACAGAATCGAACTCATTAACCCACCAACTTTAGATGATCCACATCGATAACGAACCAAGCAATCATAAAAGGTAACTTGATATACATGAAATTATTACGATTAATTCTTATTGAAATATTTTGTCATTACAGGATATCTTCTTTTAATCGTTGCAGCTAAATTTCAACTATAAGAAGAAACCCAGCTTGAGATCAGCTACTCGTCCAAAATCGACCAACTGGAACAGCGAACAGATGAGGCCAACAGAATCGAAGTTATTAACCAACCAACTTTAGATGATCCACGCCGATAACGAACCAAGCAATCATAAAAGGTAACTTGATATACATGAAATTATTATGATCAATTCTTATTGAAATATTTTGTCATCACAGCATATCTTCTTTTAATCATTGCAGCTAAATTTTAACTATGTGAAAAAACCCAGTTTGAGAACAACTACTCGTAAAAAATCGACCAACTTGAACAGCGCACAGCTAACTAGGATCGAACTCATTAACCAATCAACTAATAAGATAATCGCGATAATGAAACCAGCAATCATAAAAGGTAAATTATATACATGAAATTATTACGATTAATTCTTATTGAAATATTTTGTCATTACAGGATATCTTCTTTTGATCATTGCAGCTAAATTTCAACTATAAGAAGAAACCCAACTTGAGATCAGCTACTCGTCCAAAATCGACCAAGTGGAACAGCGAACAGATGAGGCCAACAGAATCGAAGTCATTAACCAACCAACTTTAGATGATCCACGCCGAAAACGAAACAAGCAATCATAAAAGGTAACTTGATATACATGAAATTTTTACGATTAATTCTTATTGAAATATTTTGTCATTACAGGATATCTTCTTTTAATCATTGCAGCTAAATTTCAACTATGAGAAAAAACCCAACTGAGAACAACTACTCATCCAAAATCAACCAACTTGAACAGCGCACAGGCAACTAGAATCGAACTCCTTAACCAATCAACTAATAAGATAATCGCCGATTATGAAACCAGCAATCATAAAAGGTAACTTGATACACATGGAATTATTACAATTAATTCTTATTGAAATATTTTGTCATTAAAGGATATCTATTTTTGATCATTGCAGCTAAATTTCAACTATGAGAAAGAACCCAGCTTGAGAACAACTACTCTGCCAAAATCGACCAACTTGAACAGCACACAGATGGAGCCAACAGAATCGAACTCATTAACCCAGCAACTTTAGATGATCCACACCGATAACGAACCAAGCAATCATAAAAGGTAACTTGATATTGATGAAATTATTATGATTAATTCTTATTGAAATATTTTGTCATTAAAGATTATCTTTTTAATCATTGCAGCTAAATTTCAACTATGCGAAAAAACTAAGTTTGAGAACAACCACTCGTCAAAAATTGACCAACTTGAACGGCGCACAGCCAACTAGGATCGAACTCTTTAACCAATCGACTAATAAGATAATCGCCGATAATGAAACCAGCCATCATAAAAGGTAACTTGATATACATGGAATTATTACGATTAATTCTTATTGAAATATTTTGTCATTAAAGGATATCTTCTTTTGATCATTGCAGCTAAATTTCAACTATGAGAAAAAACCCAGTTTGAGAACAACTACTAGTCAAAAATCGACCAACTTGAAAGGCGCACAGCTAACTAGGATCGAACTCATTAACCAATCAACTAATAAGATAATCGCCGATAATGAAACCAGCAATCATAAAAGGTAACTTGATATACATGGAATTATTACGATTAATTCTCATTGAAATATTTTGTTATTAAAGGATATCTTCTTTTAATCATTGCAGCTAAATATCAACTGCGAGAAAAAACCCAGCTTGAGATCAACTACTCATCGGAAAATCTACACGTAGATACTGATTGACCCATTTGCTGATGAAAACTGCAGAAGCCCAGATGAGAAGTTGAGGAGCCAGCAACGGAAATCACTCAACGATGGATTCTTCTACAAACGGTGGTTGATTTCTATAAAATATTTTATCAGGAGCAGTAGAGAATATAGTGAATCTTATAAACATTGATTCAACCGACAAAGCTAATGGATTATCTCATTAACACTGATTCAGGATAAGCACTGTTTTAAAAGCAGCAAAGACAATAGTGTATCTTATTAGGATCAGCATTAACAATAGCGCATCTTATAAACACTGAGATACAGGAGCGGCAAAGACGATAGCGGATTTCTGTCGTAAAGTATTGATTTTTTTACTTATCACCCTTTTTCAAACCAGTCTGATATAGTGTTTTAAAGGAAATTATTTTATAATGTTTAATGCAATGTTAGAGTCTAATAAAAGCTAAGCTCCATTAATTCACGATATTGGTATTCGATCCTTGGTTGATAGAGAAGTCAAGTTAGGTTAGTCACTATGGGTAAATGGTTGCGTCGAGCACCTTGTTTGGGCTGCAGGTCTGATGAGTTAACTCCTAAACTGAGATATAGTTTCAACATGATATTGTGACTTTAATCTTTTAACTTTACCATAGTTGAAATAGTCAACTATGGCTATTTGTCCGTGTAGGTATCACATAATTAGGAAACAGAACATAACGTTAGGCCAGTGTTGATGTACAAATATTAAGTATTTGCTGAATTGTAGATGTATTTATTTGATGGATTTATATTTTCAAAGGCCCATGTAACTGATTTCACAATTTGAATCGTACATGTTGATTTTCAAATCGAGTTTTAACTTTGAGCCTCCATCAATCTGTTTGATGATCATCGCTACATATTTGAAATCAAAAGCTTTATTTGAAAGGAGACCATTATTTACATTTGAGAGGTAAAGCTTGGAATAACAAGGCATAAAGTTATTGCTAGGACAAATTTTTAACGTTTTAACAATGTTTATAGCTGTTTGAACTTCTTTTATTGTAATGGGTAAATCCATATCACGAGATGGCTCTCGTGAATTATCACTTAGCTTCAAATTGGGTGTATAATGATTATCAAGGAGTGGCAGTGAATCGGTAGTGCGTTTCTAAAATGGGCCCAGAAACTTTACAGTGAAAAAATGCCTGCAGTTGTAAATAGAGGAGTATAAATAATACATAATACAAATTACAAGTACATAAATTAATATAAAAATAAATAGAAAAAAACCAATAAATAATAAGTAGTAAATAATACAAAATACAAATACATACATAAATAGATAATATTAAATAATAGATAAAAATAATAAACAACAATAGAAACAAACAACAAATTAATATTCTATTTACATGAAAAGGCATTTTTTCAAATATTTATCAACAAGGTTATTCATTTATGGAACAACCTTCCCTAAGTATAGCGAAAACCCTAGATCTTTTCTGTTGTTATTCAAAGCATTCTATCGGACTCAGTTATTGTAATGAACAAAACAAATAACCATAAACCTTAACTAAAGCAAACACACTTAAAAAAATAACTGATATGATAGAATGCTTTGAATAACTGTGATGAAAGATCGACCGTCCTTTCAACTAGCCGCGCTTAATCACTGCTGTGACCGATGATTGTTATGCGGGAGTAGACTTACTATCTAAAATCTGGTACATACATTTTACTTTTTAGAAAGAATGTAAAACAGCTATAAACTTACGTAATTGATGTTATTGATTAGTTACCGATTGTATGATTATGTTGATGTTTTCGAAGCTGCCAGAAAAAAAACACCAGAATACTTAGTATTTAATGCCAAGGTGCTTGGACATCTTTAAGACAGGGCAAAGTAGGCAAAATTATAGTTTTCTAGTGAAAGTTATGATTAGTTGATTTCCAGAGTTAATCTGTATGTTCCATCTCTAGTTTTAATGCTTTATGTTGGAAACTGTTATTGTAACACAGTTCGCATGTTTGGTAATTAGGAACTTGCATGATGATTCCTCGATTAAGATATTATTGTTGTGTGAATACAACGATGTACATTTTCATCATTCATGTTGAAACTTTTTAGTTGTTAATTTCTATAGCAACAATTCCACTGTGGTGCTTTTCAGTGGTTCATAAAATACTGATTTAATTAGCAGGAGCATAGAATAGAAGGAGCAGTTTCTTGATAGGCTAACTCCAGGATACAGTGCTAATTGGTCAATTGTCCTAGCTTTGTTTTGATTATCAGCTTAACCACAACTGTGTGGGGCCTGTAATATCTGGACAAGAAGAATTTCTGATCTTTATATAGAGTTGTATTTATATCTACTATCAAGTTGAATAATACTAATTAAGAAGTTGCCGTAGCTTCGTCAGTCAAACGATATTAATATGAAGATACTCGATTTATCTTTAATCATTATGAAGAAAAACCTTTATAATAGTTTGCAGGGTTTGATCTAAGGAATAAATGCCACTTGACCTTAGGGCAAGCATATGTAATATCACTTGCCCCCTCAAAAATCAACTTGCCCTACATGAGTAGTCCGATTGAGACACAATCATCCCTTGCATCGAGTGGGATAAAAGCTTTGAGATATAGAATTACACAAGCCCGGTGGACGAGTGATTGTGATAACCTACATGCCCTAATGACAATATACTTGTCCCGGGGAATTGGACTAGTGCTTAAATCAGACCCTGCTTTGTTTCAAATGTAACATTTGTGAAATAAGTTGAGTTGATAATTAGAAATCTCTAAGACGAGGAAAATTTTGGCAATGTTTTTAGTTTTCTTGTAATAACTAAAGAATAATTAGTTTACCCTACGCTTTCCAGAGTGAGTGAATTTGTAGGTTTTATGTTGAACTGTTTTTTAAATAACTCATTTAGCGGGAATATAATTGTCGTGTAAGAATAAAATGATACACATGTTTCGTCATTCATACTGTTGTGCTCATCAATGTTTCATAAAATACTATTTTCATTAAGGCCCTTATGGAAAATAGAGTAGCAAAATAGAGGAGCAGTCTCTTGATAAATGAGGATATATGAACAGTATTAATCAGTAGATTATGCTAGCTATGGACTCTAAAACCATGGTTTAACAATGTCTATATGGGTTCTGAAATATCTGCACAAGAAGCACCTCAAAAAGTTAGTTATTGAATTTTAACTTTGTTAGCAAAGCCATTAGTTATTAGTTATTGCCCTAGCTCTATTCAAATTGACAGTTGAACATATTTATATACTCGCTTTATATACTCTTGTTGAATGCATAGAAGAGAATACCTCCATTATACTTTGCATTAAATGTAACATTTGAGAAAATAACCAATTTGATAATGTCTTAAAGACAAGGCAAGGTGGCAAAACTAGTTATCTTGTAAAATAATGTTATTGAAAATTAAATCAAAGACTGTTAAGTTAAACTTATCTTAAGCTTTCCAGATTGAATTTGTGGTTTTATCTCCGGTTATAATGGTTTTATGTTGGAGACTTTTTTGAAATACAGGTCATGTTTTTGTAAATGACTGACGCACTTCCTCCAGTACATGAATACCTGTCATTTAGGTATAATTGTTGTTGTGGGGATAAAATGACATGTTCATGTCAATTGTTCATAAAACATTGATTAATTATTCATAAAACATTGATTTATTAAGGTCCTATCGAATAAAGTTGAGCTTTTTCTTGATAAATGAGATGTCCTCAATCTTGATGTCATTTGAAAAGTTGACATGATAGATTCATATTTCATGAAATATAACAAAGTGTCGGTTATATTGACCTCATGAATTGTCAAATTCATAATCTTAGGCTTTCAGACTAGTCCAATTTTCGGTTTTTTATGGATCAAAGTTTATAATTCTTTGTGTATTTTTGTTATTTTCCTATTGATGCAAATAAGCCTTTTTACAGTTTCCAGGCGCCATTTTTTTGGGTACCCGCCGGGTCCACATTGTTGAATTTTTTGTCCCTATTTTTCTCCGGTTTAATTTTTTTATTTCGTTCATATCTCTGGATTTGATTAAGATAGAAACAAAGTAAAAATATTGATGAACTCGGCTGATAATAAACTTTTTTATGATATCACTCATTTATAAAGTTAATGCAACAATGTGCGCTGGTGAAGTTATAAACATTGATATCGTCTTCCCGATAATTCAACTTGAATTATTGCTCATCTCATTCAAAAGTTCGTAATTCTTACAAATATTAATCTACATTTTTGAAATTTTCAGAACCAATAGCCATCTATATGTGGTCTTATATTCCTTTTACCGTTTTCAATTATCTTTATTAGTTTTTAAGTAATTGCGAGTCAAACTTCCAAAACTCGTTTTCCCGGGTCCCCTGGGTGCATCTTTATATCAGGAAATTTCACAATTTCACCGGTCCCTACTTTGTTGAAAATCAATTTATTAAGTAACCATGGAAATAAGAGCACCTAGGTTTTTGAAAAGTGGTTATTAAAGATATATATTCTCTAGGATTTGTCAAAATAAACAAAATAACCCAGATGTTGCTTTAACCAGCTACCTAGGTTCACAACAGATCATTTTGTCCAACGTGTTTCATTCGATTCCAAAACTGCACGTACGGGTATACGATTGCAAATGTGAAAGTCAGACATTATGTGGCACATGTATGAGGACCAAAGTCTCAATGCTGCGTCGCATTGCCGTCGCAAATTTGCATGGCTACTTACGTGAAGTGGGCTAATACAGACCTTGTGTGATCAAAACTGACTTAGAATTCGTGCCAAATCTCAAAACAACTATCAAACACACGAGATCAATTTTGACAGAAAGTAAACGAAAGTTATGTTCCTTACTAATATATTCCAAAGTTCCAATCTTTCCAACACAATCGACTAAGCCAAATATATTCAAATTCAATTTGAAACACCTTCCAGCTCTTGTCACGATCAGTAATAAAGATCGAACATCGAACATTCTCAAAAAAGCAAACCCGATCCAACGGTTTGCAAGCGTCAAGTTTGACACAGCCGTGGCTGCCTCCATTTGTGTGGAGCTGCTGCTGAAAATTCAAAAATGTAAATCGGGTACCGGTATTTAACTGAAGACCGAGTGCTCGCCATTACACCATGGTATTTCTGATGGTTAACTTTTGAGCAACTGGCTCCAGAATCACCTGCCAACGGCCATATTTCATTGATGCAATATACTGTGAAACGATATAATATAGACGGGAGATCAATGAAACTTAAATGCCTGACACTAAGACTTATTTCGACTTTTTTGACTATCTTAGATGATTGGGAGAGGGGTCCAAAAATAAGGACATTTTCCGTGGTTTAAGGCTGTGAGTAGGGTGCCCCTCGGTGTTGAAACAAATACATCCAAAACAATTTAATTTGCAAGAGGATGAGTGTTAGATTTGTAAGTTTTATGCGATCACTGTCTTGACAAAGATGGTAATCTTAATGGGAAGTTGCAGGGGTCCGGACTACCGACCCTCCAAACCCGTAGTCTGTCCCTGTGTTACTAGAAATATATCTCTATTTACCATTTTTTTCAAATAACTAGGTGCCCTTGTTTCCATAGTTACTGAAAATTTTGATTTTAACAATGTAGGACCGGTTAAATTGGCAAATTTCTTGATATAAATATGCACACATGATACTCTAGAAAACGTGTTTTGGAAGTTTGACTCGCAATTACTTAAAAACTAATAAAGATAATTGAAAACGGTAAAAGGTATATAAGACCACATATAGATGGCTATTGGTCCTGAAAATTTCAAAAATGTAGATTAATATTTGTAAGAATTACGAACTTTTGAATGAGATGAGCATTAATTCAAGTTGAATTATCGGGAAGACGATATCAATGTTTATAACTTCACCAGCGCACATTGTTGCATTAACTTTATAAATGAGTGATATCATAAAAAAGTTTATTATCAGCCGAGTTCATCAATATTTTTACTTTGTTTCTATCTTAATCAAATCCAGAGATATGAACGAAATAAAAAAACTAAACCGGAGAAAAATAGGGACAAAAAATTCAACAATGCGGACCCGGCGGGTACCCAAAAAAATGGCGCCTGGAAACTGTAAAAAGGCTTATTGTATAAATCAGCTGTAGTGGAAATGTATCGTAGATACAGACTTCTAAATACCTTACATCTAACTTTGTTTTAAAGTTAGTACAATTTCATACATAGTAATAGAAATGAAATTACTATTAAAATTTGAGAAAATAAGCTAAAAGTTAATAATTTGGTATGTGAAAATAAAATGATGTAAGAATGTAAATCAGATTGATTACTTAATCCTACGCTTTCCAGAGTATTTGGCCAGGTTTATCTCTGGTTTTAGTGCGGGGAGCCATGGACTCTTACAGTTTAAGAGTCCATGGTTGGGCCATAGGCTTTTTTGTTTTAGAGTCTATGGTTGGACCATGGATGTATAAACCATCGTTTATAGTTAATACGCCCATGGTGAATGGACTAGTTTTTGAAAGTCCACGTGTTTGAGGAACTTGCGTTATAATTCCTCGAGCACAAACCTGGCATTTTGTATAATTGTTGTATCAGAATAAATATGATTTTGAAATTTGTCATTCGTTTAGTTAAGCAACAAGTGTTACTAAAACGAAGCACTACTAAAAACGAAGACTATATGCACCCGAGAAAACCGACCAATTACGTTTCCGGCAGAGGTTGTACGGAGCGCCCCAAGTGGTGATTTCGAGTATCTTATTTCGACTTCTTTTTAGTCAAACATAGTTCTAATACCCCAAAGTGCATATAGGTCTTCGTTTTAGTAGCGCATAGTTTTTAGTAACACCCCCATTTCACTGCCCTGCTATAAAATAAATTGCTTTCACGGCCGGCCCGTGAATCATTTTCACGAACCCAGGGCCACCTTCGGTTATTCGAGTTAGTCGACTATGGTCGAACTAAACGAAACTGAATGTCCATTAATCGGAACAATATTCCGAAAATTAAGCGCATTCGGTTATTAGTTCCGACCACTAGTCAACTAGCTACAAAAACCGAATTTGGCCCTGGCAGGTGAATCGGTTGCTGTTCCCTGGAAACCTTTAACTTGGTCACAGGCAAGGCTTGTGGTGCACACGTGTGTGTAGCACGACCGAGAACATGCGTGAAAGCGCATAAACAGAATGTAGTTCGAACGACAAATCAATAACTAAACTGATAAATAAAACCGACGCATTCCGATGAAATTCATTAACTGGATTATCAGGTCGCCGGTATCGGAACGGATTATCAAATAAACGCATATTTTTCAATTAGGTCAGTTCATAAGCTTTCCAGCGATATATGATATGTGATGATTAACGTCCGGAAACCGCGTCAACTCGTCGTTTTTCGTCGGAAATCGACTTCTCCGAGACGTCTTAGTAATTCCGGCTTTGGCTATTTTGTTTTTTTTGTTTGAGTCGTGATTTCTCGGGTGTCTCTTATCCGGTTACGTCGCGGAAAGTCTCAAACGAAAAAGTAACCTCTTAGGAATGAAACGAAACTGATTTCGTACGAATCGGTCGATAGGTTACGAAGTTATGAGCAATTGAAATGAGACGGTCAATTCTTGTATGTCAAAATGTGAGCTCCCTTTTCTTTTTTATAGGTGATGCCTAGAATACTGGGTCAAATCTTTGATTTTGGACCCCAGCTATCGTGACGAGCCCCTGTGCCGCCGGTCACTTTTTAGAATTGAAAATACAATCTACAATGCATATACATAATCTATGCAGGACAACATAACAGTTATTTCAAATGACGAGGCCTACTTCAACCCAGATTCGGGAGGATATCGGGTGGCAGCCAAACCGATCGGGCAAGGCCACACGATATACACCTAAGTCCGGTGAAGAAGACATCAGAAAAGTTCTGTATATATACCCCTGTTTTTGACCTATATCTCACACCTGACGATGATCTCTAGGGTGCGATCGAAACGTCGTGTCTTATTTATATTTTAGATTGAATAAATAAATTCTTGTTTTTAATTCTTTTCATCTGTAGATAGTGGGTTTTTATCTTATTATCCGTTCACCACGTTTGAGTGTGGTTATCGTTCTATTAATAGCATGGCCAGACTATTACGTGTCTAGTTGGATAAAAAGGCAAATATGCGGCTGAGACCTCGTACGGTATACAACATTGTTATATAACACTGTGTGCTAGTCCAAGGTACACACACTCACACTGGTAGATCGCGGGACGTGGTGAAAAATACACCGCGGATAACTTGTTTTCTCCACAGAACTCAAATCAAATCCGAAACGAAAAACGTCGTGAGCTAGTATAAAATCATCAGCACGTTGATCTTGTTGACCAGTGTATGAAGTAGTCATCTCCCAAGAACATAACAATGTCGGTACTTATAAGATGCGCATTGCTTCGAAACTCATTCAAAAGGTTTGTCGGAGAGAAGTTAGTTTTCAGATTGTATCACAATGTCGCTGAAAAAGGAGTGAACTGTCGTTTGCGCGTTTATCCTGATAACGAACTGGTGGATGCATCCCTTAAAATCGAAGCTGATAATATCAAACCACTTGAGAATGTGACGCTGTATTCAGAAATGTATGAAAGCGGATTTAGATTCGGTGCATATAGTTATTTCGTGACCGGACCGGGTGGAACATTAGATTTGACAAAAGACCCATCCGTAGGTGGTAGCTATGTTGGTGTCCATCCTCACGGACTTCTCTGGGGTATGGAACCGCTACCCGGTCAAAGGCCTGGTATCCGCTTCATGAAGAAGGATGTTACGACCCCGTTAGATATCAAATTGAAAATGTTCTCCGATCATGTAACATTTGAGGACATCCTAAACGAGAAACCCTCCCTAATTCCTTTAGGAAACGCCGATATAAAGAGACGGTACAAATCTGCAGATGTCGAACGCACAGTTATTCGCACTGGTAGAATCAGAGGTACATTTTTTCGTCCGGTTGGTACCGGTCCATTTCCTGCCGTAATTGATATGTTTGGTACCAACGGAGGCTGCGTCGAGCACAGATCCGCATTACTGGCATCACGTGGTATTGCGAGTTTAGCCTTAGCTTATTTCGACTATGAAGATTTGCCTTCGAAAGTTGATCAACTGGATATGAACTATTTTATAGAAGCTGTCGATTGGCTTCGAGAGCAACAGGATGTTGATTCGCTCAATGGAATTGGTGTGGTTGTTGTGTCAAAAGGAGCAGATATTGCGATTATGATGACTGAGGTATGCAGATATATCACGGCGGTTGTCGCTATAAACTCGTTTAGCCATTCTCTTATTTGGCCGACTTTGATAGGCGGTCACATTAGACCTGGTTACCCGACAAAATTGGTGAAAGACCTTGTGATCACAGAGGGAAGACCTTTTTGCTATAAAAACAACGTCATCTACCCAGACTGTGACGTAGATGATGATAACCGTTCTTTGATTGAAGTCGAGAAATCAGATACGGCTAACTTTCTGTTTATCGTGGGTCAGCACGATTTAATATGTCATCCTCAGGGTACGTTCAACTTAGTGAAACGTCTCCGCAAACACGGCCGTCAGAACTATGAGTTACTCATGTGTCCTGGGGCCGGACATCTACTTGAACTACCGCATGCCCCCGTAACTCTACATTGCTATCATAAATTCCTGGGAAACATAGTCGCCTACGGCGGTGAGAAAACGCTTCATGCTAGAGCTCAGGAATATTCGTGGAACAGAATGCTGAAATTCTTAAAATCGAAATTACAAAAAGACAAAAGTGAAACTAAATAATGTATTGATGATGATACGATTGAGTGCTGTTTGCTCGACTACAACATTGTACATCCAATAATGTTTTTGTTTTTTTTTTGTTTCTAACAGAAAGTTCACACTGAAACTGCATGAAAAGAAATTAATTGTCTGTATCATATATTATATTCATATATTGTAGTAAAAAATTCAACTAACGAATCTTATGTGGCTTGATAATTATGTCAGCTAAATCTCTTTTTATTTCTCTTGATGAAAGGCAAAGCAAGTCACTAAAGTCACTCATCAAATCGCAAAGAAAATGTTTCTTTCGACGAGATGAGAATTCGTCGCAAAGATGGAAAGTATTGTTTCCGATGTTGTCGCGATTCACATGTCACATGGGGCAAACCGCAGCGTTGAAAGTCACTAATAATGTTCTTTACTGAGTTCAAAAGCCATGAATAAACTGTCCTGCCACGAAACGTGTCGCATATATAAAGTACTGAACAAATCGGAGTTGACATTCATGCAGTTTATAGTTCAAAGTAAAAGCTTGTGGTTATCATTTCACAATTATTCCAAGGTGAAAGCCGCGTCTCTCGTCGTTCGTGATTTCTCTCGCTCAACCGCTCAGTTGATTTTGTGACTGTTATGTGCTGCCGCTCTGTACATGGTTGGCGGAAGCACGTGAACTAACATATCACTTGCGTGCCATAGGCACAGTCATTAAACACGGAATACCAGTAGTGTTAAACTTGTATGCCGTATATCCACTCTGGGGCGGTCCAGTAATTCTGTGATACTTTGAACTCGTGACCGTGGTATAAAGGAGTTTTTGGCTTACAAAATGAATTTGATTGTTTCGTAAGTTCCACTGCGAGTTCCTCCCCAATTGTCAAATCAAGAACGCGACGGCGCCGCGCGGGGCTGACACAAATGATAAACTATTAATAGCATGGCCAGACTATCACGTGTCATGTTGGATAAAAAGGCAAATATGCGGCTGAGACCTCGTACGGTATACAACATTGTTATATAACACCGTGTGCTAGTCGAGGTACACACATACAGCAGATCGCGGGACGTGGTGAAAAATACATCGAGGATAACTTGTTTTTTCCACAGAACTCAAATCAAATCCGAAACGAAAAACGTCGTGAGCTAGTATAAAATCATCAGCACGTTGATCTGTTGACCAGTGTATGAAGTAGTCATCTCCCAAGAACATAACAATGTCGGTACTTATAAGATGCGCATTGCTTCGAAACTCATTCAAAAGGTTTGTCGGAGAGAAGTTAGTTTTCAGATTATATCACAATGTCGCTGAAAAAGGAGTGACCTGTCGTTTGCGCGTTTATCCTGATAACGACCTGGTGGATGCATCCCTTAAAATCGAAGCTGATAATATCAAACCACTTGAAAATGTGACGCTGTATTCAGAAATGCATGAAGGTGGATTTAAATTCGGTGCATATAGTTATTTCGTGACCGGACCGGATGGAACATTAGATTTGACGAGAGACCCATCTGTAGGCGGTAGCTATGTTGGTGTCCATCCTCACAGACTTCTCTGGGGTATGGAACCGCTACCCGGTCAAAGACCTGGTATCCGCTTAATGAAAAAAGATGTTTCGAAGCCGTTTGATATCAAATTGAAAATGTTCTCCGATCATGTAACATTTGAGGATATCCTTAACGAGAAACCCTCCCTAATTCCTTTAGGAAACGCCGATATAAAGAGATGGTACAAATCTGCAGATGTCGAACGCACAGTTATTCGCACTGGTAGAATCAGAGGTACGTTTTTTCGTCCGGTTGGTACCGGCCCATTTCCAGCCGTAATTGATATGTTTGGTACCAACGGAGGCTGCGTCGAGTACAGATCCGCATTACTGGCGTCACGTGGTATTGCTAGTTTAGCCTTGGCTTATTTCGACTATGAAGATTTGCCTTCGAAAGTTGATCAACTGGATATGAACTATTTTATAGAAGCTGTCGATTGGCTTCGGGAGCAACAGGATGTTGATTCGCTCAATGGAATTGGTGTGGTTGGTGTGTCAAAAGGAGCAGATATTGCGATTATGATGACTGAGGTATGCAGATATATCACGGCGGTTATCGCTATAAACTCGTTTAGCCATTCTCTATTTTGGCCGACTTTGATAGGCGGTCACATTAGACCTGGTTACCCGACAAAATTGGTGAAAGACCTTGTGATCACAGAGGGAAGACCTTTCTGCTACAAAGACAACGTTATCTACCCAGACTGTGACGTAGATGATGATAACCGTTCTTTGATTCAAGTCGAGAAATCAGATACGGCTAACTTTCTGTTTATCGTGGGTCAGCACGATTTGATATGTCATCCTCAGGGTACGTTCAACTTAGTGAAACGTCTCCGCAAACACGGTCGTCAGAACTATGAGTTACTCATGTGTCCTGGGGCTGGACATCTACTTGAACTACCGCATGCCCCCGTAACTCTAAATTGCTATCATAAATTCCTGGGAAACATAGTCGCCTACGGCGGTGAGAAAACGCTTCATGCTAAAGCTCAGGAATATTCGTGGAACAGAATGCTGAAATTCTTAAAATCGAAATTACAAAAAGACAAAAATGAAACTAAATAATGTATTGATGATGATACGATTGAGTGCTGTTTGCTCGACTACAACATTGTACATCCAATAATGTTTTTGGTTTTTTTTGGTTTCTAACAGAAAGTTCACACTCAAACTGCATGAAAAGAAATTAATTGTCTGTATCATATATTATATTCATATATTGTAGTAAAAAACTAACGAATCTTATGTGGCTTAATAATTATGTCGGCTAAATCTCTTTTGATTTCTTTTGGATGAAAGGCAAAGCAAGTCACTAATGTCACTCATCAAATCGCCAAGAAAATGTTTCTTTCGACGAGATGAGAACTCGTCGCAAAGATGGAAAGCGTTGTTTCCCATGTTGTCGCGATTCACATGTCACATGGGGCAAACCGCAGCGTTGAAAGTCACTAATAATGTTCTTTACTGAGTTCAAAAGCCATGAATATTGTCCTGCCACGAAACTTGTCGCATATATAAAGTACTGAACAAATCGGAGTTGACATTCATGCTGTTTATAGTTCAAAGTAAAAGCTCGTGGTTATCATTTCACAATTATTCCAAGGTGAAAGCCGCGTCTCTCGTCGTTCGTGATTTCTCTCGCTCAACCGCTCAGTAGTCAGGACATCGGAATTAGATCTAGTAAAACTTTGGATTGTAGATGTCACTTAACCATCTCGTTCAGGTAAACAAATCCAGATGGTTGCTGTTCAGATAAATGTATCATGTATCATGTACAAACATTCTTAGAAATTGCCATCTTTTGTGTAGCTCGTAAACATATAATGTTCATACATGCTTACGAAAAATATACATAGTAGAATTCAAAATTGATAGATACTAGTTCAAATAAACTTGACCAAATTAATGCTGAATCGATGAGATATAATTTGTTCATTTCACTCTATACTCGCCGATACTTAATCATGATAATAATCAATGATCAATTCAAAGGAGGTAAACGGTACGTACAGAGGTCGAGAGATCATTTCGGTGATTTGTAAAACAGTTTTAAGCGTTTCTCACGTCTTCAGAATATTGAGACGCCATTTCCACCAATCTTATTCAGATTTTTCGAAGAGACTGAAGAAACTACGAAATTCAACGTGTAAAATGCTGATACCCGTCAGAATATGTGCATCGTTTCAACTCGGATTATCTGGGAAGTATACATGTATCAGAGAGAAGTTATCAGTTTTCAGATTCTATCACAATGTCGCTGAAAAAGCAGTGAAACGTCGTCTGCGCGTTACTCCTGATAATGATCTGATTGATGCATCCCTTAAAATCGAAGCTGATAATATCAAACCACTTGAGAATGTGACGCTGTATTCAGAAATGCATGAAGGTGGATTTAGATTCGGTGCATATAGTTATTTCGTGACCGGACCGGATGGAACATTAGATTTGACAAAAGACCCATCCGTAGGTGGTAGCTATGTTGGTGTCCATCCTCACGGACTTCTCTGGGGTATGGAACCGCTACCCGATCAAAGACCTGGTATCCGCTTCATGAAGAAGGACGTTACGACCCCGTTAGATATCAATTTTAAAATGTTCTCCGATCATGTGGCATATGAAGACATCTTCAACGAGAAACCCTCCCTTATTCCTTTAGGAAACGCCGATATAAAGAGATGGTACAAATCCGCAGATGTCGAACGCACAGTTATTCGCACTGGTAGAATCAGAGGTACGTTTTTTCGTCCGGTTGGTACCGGTCCATTTCCAGCCGTAATTGATATGTTTGGTACCAACGGAGGCTGCGTCGAGCACAGATCCGCATTACTGGCATCACGTGGTATTGCGAGTTTAGCCTTAGCTTATTTCGACTATGAAGATTTGCCTTCGAAAGTTGATCAACTGGATATGAACTATTTTATAGAAGCTGTCGATTGGCTTCGAGAGCAACAGGATGTTGATTCGCTCAATGGAATTGGTGTGGTTGCTGCGTCAAAAGGAGCAGATATTGCGATTATGATGACTGAGGTATGCAGATATATCACGGCGGTTGTCGCTATAAACTCGTTTAGCCATTCTCTTATTTGGCCGACTTTGATAGGCGGTCACATTAGACCTGGTTACCCGACAAAATTGGTGAAAGACCTTGTGATCACAGAGGGAAGACCTTTCTGCTATAAAAACAACGTCATCTACCCAGACTGTGACGTAGATGATGATAACCGTTCTTTGATTGAAGTCGAGAAATCAGATACGGCTAACTTTCTGTTTATCGTGGGTCAGCACGATTTAATATGTCATCCTCAGGGTACGTTCAACTTAGTGAAACGTCTCCGCAAACACGGTCGTCAGAACTATGAGTTACTCATGTGTCCTGGGGCCGGACATCTACTTGAACAACCGCATGCCCCCGTAACTCTACATTGCTATCATAAATGCCTGGGAAACATAGTCGCCTTCGGCGGTGAGAAAACGCTTCATGCGAATGCTCAGGAATATTCGTGGAACAGAATGCTGAAATTCTTAAAATCGAAATTACAAAAAGACAAAAGTGAAACTAAATAATGTATTGATGATGATACGATTGAGTGCTGTTTGCTCGACTACAACATTGTACATCCAATAATGTTTTTGCTTTTTTGTTTCTAACAGAAAGTTCACACTCAAACTGCATGAAAAGAAATTAATTGTCTGTATCATATATTATATTCATATATTGTAGTAAAAAAACTAACGAATCTTATGTGGCTTAATAATTATGTCAGCTAAATCTCTTTTGATTTCTCTTGATGAAAGGCAAAGCAAGTCACTAAAGTCACTCATCAAATCGCAAAGAAAATGTTTCTTTCGACGAGATGAGAACTCGTCGCAAAGATGGAAAGTATTGTTTCCGATGTTGTCGCGATTCACATGTCACATGGGGCAAACCGCAGCGTTGAAAGTCACTAATAATGTTCTTTATTGAGTTCTAAAGCCATGAATACTGTCCTGCCACGAAACTTGTCGCATATATAATGTACTGAACATATCGGAGTTGACATTCATGCTGTTTATAGTTCAAAGTAAAAACTTGCGGTTATCATTTCACAATTATTCCAAGGTGAAAGTCGTGTCTCTCGTCGTTCGTGATTTCTCTCGCTCAACCGCTCAGTTGATTTTGTGACTGTTATGTGCTGCCGCTCTGTACATGGTTGGCGGTAAGCACGTGAACTAACATATCACTCGCGTGCCATAGGCACAGTCATTACACACGGAATACCAGTAGTGTTAAACTTGTATGCCGTATATCCACTCTGGGGCGGTCCAGTAATTCTGTGATACTTTGAACTCGTGACCGTGGTATAAAGGAGTTTTTGGCTTAAAAATGAATTTGATTGTTTCGTAAGTTCCACTGCGAGTTCCTCCCCAATTGTCAAATCAAGAACGCGACGGCGCCGCGCGGCGAATTTTTTTTTCACACCATGTCAGATAGCCACTGCGCATGCCCAACTCAGTTTCGCTTCCGGACTGCATGTCGCAATGCATGAAGAAATCCATGATGTGAACGACAAAATCTACTGTCGACTCTTGACTAAATATAAGCTGTGGTAGGAGGCCTAGCGCCAGCCAATTGACCATGATTGACTACTTGCCAGCTTCGCGTCTCAGACCAGTAGGAAACCGAAGTAAGTTAATGGTTTCATTCTTTTTACAGGCACGTTTTTCCTTCTTTGACTTTAATTCAATTCAATTCTTTATTATCATACATGATTGTAGATGCAATGCAATTGTAACAAAAATAAAATGATATAAAATAGAATAAAACACAACACAACATAAGCATTAGACTTATTCGTTATACAAGAATATGTATATATACATGTACATTCTACTTTATATATTACCATTAAGTGACAATTTTTTATTTATAAGTTGGAAAACCCAAAAGCTGTAAACTGTCCTAGGCTACGTGTCATTAGTGGGGACGAAATGATTAATAGGAATTTATCTTCATCAGAGAAACTATTATTTGGGAATATAAGAAATGTCGGAATTGCCCAAAATTTGGCCTGTCAGTGTCAGACCCCCGCTGTCAGACCACAGCTCCCTCATTTGTAGGCTCAAACTGTGACGGTAGAAATCTGAACTATTAAGATTCTATTAAGAATTTGCAACTTAAACTTTTGAAGCCAATTAATGTCTATTGTAAACATATAGGCCTAAAATCATGACAGTGTATGTGTTGAGTGTGATAAGCCGCAATACCGAGTTGTGTAGATCTTCTCCCAAAATTTGCAGAGAACACCTCCGCAGGCTTTACACTCTAGCGCTTCAGACGCCTGCTCCACCAACCTCCCAAGACGCAACGAGTCCTATTTAAAAACGTGCGGCACCTCATAAATCAGACAGTTTTGGTCAAATTCACATAAGATGCCAACCAAATTTCTCTGTTTTAATTTTAGGCAAAGAATATTATCGTGATACTAAAATGTAGTTATTAAATAATGTGAACAATGCTTAGATAACAAGTATGGATTCAGCTATAGTAACGGTAAGTTGATTTTATATCACAAGTCCTTTGTGTGAGGTTCTCTACAGGGGGTCATGGAATACGGAATACTAATTTGAAGTGGAATACAGCATAAAAAGCTGAAAATTGTCGATTTTGCTGAAATTCTTGGAATACAAAGAGAAAACTGTCTTGTTTTGCCATCGGAATACGGAATACAGGGATATTTTCCAGATTACATATGCCAAATTCCTTGGAATACAGCATACAAACACCCTGTCGAGGGCCTCTTGTGGTTTCCTGTCTTCGCACTGGGCATAAAATATCTT
The DNA here is from genome assembly GCF_964204645.1 of Tubulanus polymorphus. Lineage (NCBI taxonomy): Eukaryota > Metazoa > Nemertea > Palaeonemertea > Tubulaniformes > Tubulanidae > Tubulanus > Tubulanus polymorphus. Next base: position 10,370,055 of record NC_134035.1, on the reverse strand, counting down.
GGACGAGTTTCTTGTTGCTGACTGGCCGCCATTAATGCATGGTTCCCAGCTTACCGGGAAAACGGGAAAAAGTAGGGAATTTAAAAATTGAATTCCCGGTTGGGAAAAGTCAGGGAATTGATCAAAATTTGATAGAATCCGGGAAAAAGTAGGGAATTACAAAAACTCTGTTCAGATAGTCATGTCAGTTGATTGGTATATGATGTTATATGTAAATTTGTACAATATTTCTTATGGCTATTATCTTTATTACAGGTGCCTGATATTGACACAGCATATGAAAATATTTCCCGCAGGAGAATCAGTCAATTGCGTATTCCGCCGACCAGTTTTGGACAGTTCACTGTCGTGGAGAAACATTCTGCTGAAGTTGGTGATCTTTTAAAGTATCCGTCCACCTCTGCAGCAGTGAGTTGCAGCACACAAAAATGAAATGTTATTTTTGGGAAAACAGTTGAAAATCAATCAGAACTTTCTTCATTTTAAGGGAAATAGCCAACCGGTCTGCTTATAAGTACTGATGGCAATTTGAAAGAAATATTAGACTTCCATGACACAAACTTAATTAAAAATGTTGAAAAAATTTTATCCTCACCAACATTAGCAAAATGGGTATTTTTTAGGGATAACAGGGGCAGGGTTATGCTATATATTAATGAATGTAATGTAACCATCTAAAAGGCTATTTTTGTATTAATTTAATTTTGTAATATTTTTGTATGCGTTTCTGATGCCATTTGATATTGAATAAACCTTCAATTTGCAGTTCTTTCTTAAGTTTCTTTTATCAAATTATTATCTGAGATATTTTTTGGATGATGTGATCTGTGTGGATTTTACTCTCATAAAATTTATATCATTACTGTTTGTGTGTGACTACAGGCCATCAAAATGCAGCAGATGATATTTCGGCATTAAAAAGTCACGTGATGCATGTGAACATGTTGTAAACGCTACAACAAAATGGCGGACCTGGTGTGAAAAAAAAATTCGCCGCCGCGCGGGGCTGACACAAATGATAAACTATTAATAGCATGGCCAGACTATGACGTGTCATGTTGGATAAAAAGGCAAATATGCGGCTGAGACCTCGTACGGTATACAACATTGTTACATAACACCGTGTGCTAGTCGAGGTACACACATACAGCAGATCGCGGGACGTGGTGAAAAATACACCGCGGATAACTTGTTTTTTCCACTGAACTCAAATCAAATCCGAAACGAAGAACGTCGTGAGCTAGTATAAAATCATCAGCACGTTGATCTGTTGACCAGTGTATGAAGTAGTCATCTCCCAAGAACATAACAATGTCGGTACTTATAAGATGTGCATTGCTTCGAAACTCATTCAAAAGGTTTGTCGGAGAGAAGTTAGTTTTCAGATTCTATCACAATGTCGCTGAAAAAGGAGTGACCTGTCGTTTGCGCGTTTATCCTGATAACGACCTGGTGGATGCATCCCTTAAAATCGAAGCTGATAATATCAAACCACTTGAAAATGTGACGCTGTATTCAGAAATGCATGAAAGTGGATTTAAATTCGGTGCATATAGTTATTTCGTGACCGGACCGGATGGAACATTAGATTTGACAAGAGACCCATCTGTAGGCGGTAGCTATGTTGGTGTCCATCCTCACGGACTTTTCTGGGGTATGGAACCGCTACCCGGTCAAAGACCTGGTATCCGCTTCATGAAGAAGGATGTTACGACCCCGTTAGATATCAAATTGAAAATGTTCTCCGATCATGTAACATTTGAAGATATCCTAAACGAGAAACCCTCCCTAATTCCTTTAGGAAACACCGATATAAAGAGATGGTACAAATCCGCAGATGTCGAACGCACAGTTATTCGCACTGGTAGAATCAGAGGTACGTTTTTTCGTCCGGTTGGTACCGGCCCATTTCCAGCCGTAATTGATATGTTTGGTACCAACGGAGGCTGCGTCGAGTACAGATCCGCATTACTGGCGTCACGTGGTATTGCTAGTTTAGCCTTAGCTTATTTCAACTATGAAGATTTGCCTTCGAAAGTTGATCAACTGGATATGAACTATTTTATAGAAGCTGTCGATTGGCTTCGAGAGCAACAGGATGTTGATTCGCTCAATGGAATTGGTGTGGTTGCTGTGTCAAAAGGAGCAGATATTGCGATTATGATGACTGAGGTATGCAGATATATCACGGCGGTTGTCGCTATAAACTCGTTTAGCCATTCTCTATTTTGGCCGACTTTGATAGGCGGTCACATTAGACCTGGTTACCCGACGAAATTGGTGAAAGACCTTGTGATCACAGAGGGAAGACCTTTCTGCTACAAAGACAACTTTATCTACCCAGACTGTGACGTAGATGATGATAACCGTTCTTTGATTCAAGTCGAGAAATCAGATACGGCTAACTTTCTGTTTATCGTGGGTCAGCACGATTTGATATGTCATCCTCAGAGTACGTTCAACTTAGTGAAACGTCTCCGCAAACACGGTCGTCAGAACTATGAGTTACTCATGTGTCCTGGGGCTGGACATCTACTTGAACTACCGCATGCCCCCGTAACTCTACATTGCTATCATAAATTCCTGGGAAACATAGTCGCCTACGGCGGTGAGAAAACGCTTCATGCTAAAGCTCAGGAATATTCGTGGAACAGAATGCTGAAATTCTTAAAATCGAAATTACAAAAAGACAAAAATGAAACTAAATAATGTATTGATGATGATACGATTGAGTGCTGTTTGCTCGACTACAACATTGTACATCCAATAATGTTTTTGGTTTTTTTTTTTGTTTCTAACTGTAAGTTCACACTAGTAATAGGGGTAATGGGCTTTCATACCAAAGGTCGAACGGTCGAGCTCGTAAAAAATGAAAAACATAAAAATAATAACAATTTCTACTTGAATTACTCGCGAAACTCATAAAAATGAAAAATAAATTCTCACACGCTCGAATTTATTTTTCATTTTATGAGTTTCACTCCTAATTCAAGTAGAAATTGTAATTATTTTTATGTTTTTCATTTTTACTCACCCGCCCGTTCAACCTTTGATATGAAAGCCCATTACCCCTATTACTCTTAAAATATTCATATATATATGAATAACATTTAAATCATTGAACTTCTAAAATCAATTTAAATAAAAAATATAGTATTAAAATGGAAGCAAATAAGTACTACTGCCCAACATGTAATATCGATATAGATAAATCCCAAAAAGCAAGACACAATAAAACTAGAACACATTTAGAGAATAAATTGAAACTAGAATATAAGGATGATATATTAGAAACTAAATTAGAAGAATTAAAGAATGAAAAAGAAACATACAAATGTGATACATGTAATCAATCATTCAGTGATAAAAGATATTATAAAGAACATTTAAAATCTATAAGTCATATTAGAAATAAGAATAATGATATTTTAGGTGAAGATTATTTTGATAATGATAACGATAAGAAACAGAATACAATTAAAAGAATAAAAAATAAATTAAACAATAAAAGACCATACATGGAAGATGTAAGAAATTATATTAATTCATTAGATAATAAAAAAGATATAGAGATAACCGAAGCATTTAAAAGTGATATTGGTCCAGCAGCTATCGAGTTTAAATTTCATAAAGGAAAAAAATTAGAAGAAAATAAAAAACATTTAGAAAATATGAAAGAAATAATAAAAATAATTACAGATGTTGAATATCCTAAAATTAGTATATCAGTTAAAGTAAAGTTTATAAAATCTGAAGATAAACCAATATATAATATAAATTCTCATTCACAACATATTATATCTAAACAACATATAGATGATAAATTAAATAAATGTTATAATGAAGTAAAAACTAAAATAGAAGAGAAATATTTTGAAGGATCTGGTTTAATATTTGATGAGATAATATTTATAACTTTACATGTTTATAACACAAAATATGATAAGTTAACTAAATCAAAACCAATTGATGAAAATAATTTATCATATTATAAAGATGATAGTATAAATGGAACAAGTTATATTAAATTACCATTTAAAACTAATGGTGTAATAAATATACAAAATTTTGATAATAAATGTTTTATATGGGCTATAATAAGTTATTTACATCCAACAGAAGATATTACACATAGTTTTAGATTAACTCATTATAAACAATTTGAAAATAATTATAAGATAGATAAGTATCCTGTTAGAATTAAAAATATTCCAAAAATAGAAAGAGATAATAATTTAAAGATAAATGTATTTGATTTAATCAAATTACCAAATACAAAAGGTAACAACATAAAACATTATACATTAGAACCTTTATATCTATCAAAAGATTATGATTCAAATGATGTTATAGATATACTATATTATGAGAATCATTATATGTGGATTAAACAAATCGATTTATTTTTCAAATCAGAAAATGATCACCATAAAATATATCTATGTAGAAAATGTTTACATAGATTCAGTAATGAAAGTACATTATTAAATCATAAACAACTAGGTGATAATCATGATTATTGTAAATTAGTTTTACCAAATGAAAAAGATAAAATATTAGAATTCAAAAAATATGATTACAAAAATAAAGTACCATTTGTAATATATGGAGATTTTGAATCATTAAATAAAGAATTAACAGATAAAGATAGAAAAGATATATATTATAAAAGAAAGAAATTAAATTCTAATGAAAGTGATTATTCAGATGAACCACCAATAACAAATACAATTAAAAAGATTCATCAATCAGCCGCAGCTTTCGGGTTATATATTAAATCTGATTATCCAGAACTAATTGAAAGTGAATATTATAATTATAGAAATGAAAATGTTATCAATCATTTTTGTGACTTATTAATTGAATATGAAATAAAATTTAATGAAAAGTTAAATAAGAATATAGAAATAATTATGACAGAAGAAGATAAAGAAGAATTTGAGTTTGCAGATAAATGTTATTATTGTGAAAAGATATTTAATTATAAAGATAAAAAAGTAAGAGACCATGATCATTTGAATGGAAAGTTTAGAGGCGCTGCACATGAGAATTGTAACTTACAAGCTAAGAAAATTAACTTTGTACCAGTTATATTTCATAATCTATCAGGATATGATGCACATTTATTTATCAAACAGCTATGTTATAAAATAGAAGAAATCAATAATGAAATAGAAATATTAAATTCAAATAGATCAAAAGATAAAATACCAACTTATAAATTTAGAATGTTAGCTAAAACATCTGAGAATTATATATCATTCCAATTTGGGTGTCTAAGATTTATAGATTCATATAGATTTTTAAGTAGTTCATTAGATAACTTATCAAAATCATTAGTTGATGATGAATTAAAGATATTAAAACAACACTACCCAAATTATGATGATTTTCAATTAATGAGATATAAAGGAGCAATTCCATATTCTTTCTATAAAAATCATAATGATTTTAAAATAACTGAATTATTGAAAGAACAATTCTATGATGAATTAAAAAATGAATATGTTAAAGATGAAGTCTATAATAGAACATTGAATATTTGGAATCATTTCGAAATTAAAAATCATGGACAATTAGTAGATTTATATTTAAAATCAGATGTATTATTATTAACCGATATATTCGAAAGGTTTAGAGATGTAAACCTAAAATATTTTAATATTGATCCTTGTCATTGTTATTCTAGCCCAGGATTAACTTGGGATTGTGGTTTAAAATTTACAGATATAAAAATGGATTTGTTAACAAATATAGATCAATTACTATTATTTGAAAAATCTATAAGAGGAGGTGTTTCAGGTGTATTAGGTGATAGATATTTCAATGTAAATGATAATCCTGGATATAAATTATTATACATAGATGCAAATAATCTTTATGGTTGGGCAATGATGGAACCACAACCTTATGGGATGTTTGAAATAACTGAAGTTTTACAAATTGATAAATTTGATTGGAAGAAAAGAATTCTAGATATTGCAGATGATTCAGATACTGGTTACTTCTTTGTTGTAGATTTAGAATACCCTGAAAATATTAAATTCAAATCTAGAAATCTAGCATATTGTCCCGAACATAAAACTGTTAAACATGAAGAATTATCAAATTATCAAAAAAGAATTAAACCCGATAATCATATTCATACTGAAAAGTTAATGGTAACTCAAGAAGATTAATATAATTATGTAGTACATTATAGAATGTTGAAGTTTTATTTGAGACAAGGAATGATATTAAAAAAAGTACATAGATATATTTCATTTAGTCAATCTAAGTGGTTAGAAAAATATATAGATTTTAACACCAAACAGAGAACTAAATCTAAAACTGATTTTTAAAAGAAGGATTTTTTTAAACTAATGAACAATGCGTTCTATGGAAAAACTTGTGAAAACATAAGAAATAGAAGTGATATTGAGTTAGTTAGTAATGGTAAAAGGATAAGGCATTTACAATCATATCCTAAGTTTATAGGTAACAGAATATTTGATGAAAATTTAGCTGCAGTTAAGATGAAGAGAACATCAATGAAATTTAATAAACCAATTTATGTTGGAGCTGCAGTTTTAGAAATTTCAAAGCTATTGATGTATGAATTCTATTATAATGTATTACAACCACTTTTTGGAGAAAAACATATAGAAATATTATATTTTGATACAGATTCTTACATATTAAAGATAAAAACTGATAACATAACTGATGATTTAAAAACATTAAAACATCATTTTGATTTCAGTAACTATCCTAAAGATCATGAATTGTTTACCAATGATAATAAAAAAGTTCCTGGGAAGTTTAAGGATGAATTAGGTGGTGAAGAAATGATAGAGTTCATCGGTATTAGATCTAAAATGTATTCATATAAAACTAAAGAACATGAAGCTAAAAAGTTAAAAGGAATAACCAAAAGCGTTGTTGAAAAGAATATTCATTTTAAAGATTACATCAATTGTATATTTAAAGAAGAAGTTAGAAAACATAAAATGAAATGTTTAAGATCTGAAGATCATGAAATGTATATTGAAGAGATAGAGAAGATAAGTCTAAACCCATTTGATGATAAAAGATATATTTTAGATGATGGAATCCACACAGTCGCCTATGGTTGCAATTTAGATGAATATATAAAATTCAAAAGAGAAGAAACAAAAGAAAATGAGATTATGAAAAGGATTCTAACGTGTTAATCAATTTCAATAAAAATTTGTATAATAAATGGAGAGTAAACAAGTACACAGTGAATTCTTAGATAGAATTAAAGATACTTCAAGCGTTAAATCTGTAGATTATAAATTTAAAAAACTAACTGAGTTAACAATTCACAAGAAATATTTAATTACTAACATTGAAACAATTACTAATAAATATGGAGATAAATTAGTAATTCATTTAGAATATGAAGGATTAAAAGGAAATACACATAAATTCAGAACATATTTACCTGATAGATTTCATAGATTATCAAGTGAAGACTTAGAAGAATTATGTTCTGGAGATTTCTATTTCGTATATAAAGGTAAGAATGAAAAAGGGCACCATGAAATAGATTTCGAATAAGAAAATATGTAAAATAAATGGTGGAATTAAAAGAATACAGAATATTTGTTGATTCTAGAAAACTTACAAATTATAAATCTCATAATTTATTAGTACAATTAGATAGAGAATTTAAGAATTGTGTTGATTTTAAATTAGTAAATATAAGTTTATGTAATTCTTTTTACAATATATCGAATAAAACTATTGAACATAGAGCTTTTTTAATTTTTAATAAAAATAAAAATGAATGGGTCTATTTATATTTAAAACCGGGGTTATATAATTTAGATACATTAGCACAAGAAATTAATAGAAAAGCCTGGCACAAATTAGGTAGTAGTTCTGGGTTTAGTATTAGATTTTTAAAAAGTGAGAGTTCTGATAGAATAAAGATAAGGTTGTCTAATAGTGAAAAACATAAATTTATGGTAAAAAAACCTATAGCTAAACTGTTAGGAATTCTTCCAGATAGATCTTTTACAAATATTGACGCTACTACACCAAACTTAATACCTTACACACATTTTTATATTTATTGCAATTTAATCGATCCTACAAAAACATTCGAAGCAACTAAAGATATAACTTGTAATTCTGGTTTACTAAACATTTTACCATTGAAGAATGTTAAAGAATTTGGAACGCAAATAAATTATAATTTAACAGAATGTGATTTCAAACCATGCATTCCTCGTTTTAATAATTTTAGATTAGAAATTAGAAATCATAATGGATACTTAATTGATTTAAATAATTTCCCTGTAATTTATGAATTAGTTATAAGATGTAGAGAGTAATTTTTTTCACTATATAAATGAATATAACAGTTGGACCGAGTATATGTTTTGGATTTGATTTTAAACATGGTAAAGAAATGAGAATTAAACTAAATGATGTAATTACTGATATAAAAAGTAAATCATTTAACAATGCATCAATGATTGATAAAGAAAAGTATAATATAGAAAAAGTAATTGATTTAATTAAATCACCTTTAGAATATTATGAATTAAATGAAGATGGAATTATTGATGATATTAAAAACATATTATCCAAAATATATGATAATCATAAAACTAGTAATGAAATAAATGTTGAAATAATCATAAATAAGATAACTAAATATTTTGATGATAGTAATTTTTTTGATAAATAAATGAGTGATAATAAGTGGATAATAACTGGATTATATAATGGCGCATTACTATCAGTTGGAACTGTTGGTTATTCAATGGTATTAAAAAAAGTATTCAAAATGGGAAGTGTTAATGTTGATAGATTTGATATAAATGATATTTTGAAATTAACGTTAGCAGTTACTTTATCTAATTTAACTATTGATTATTTGGAAAAACAAAAATATATTCCTCCTATATAAATGCATAATTTTTTTGCTAAATAAATGGCTTCTGCAATTATAACTATTATAGGATCGGCAATTGTTAACGCTTTAGCATTTACTGGTGGTGGTTATTTATTCAAACATATTGATAAAAATAGTTCATTAGGAAAACAAAGAAGACATAACTTAGCGTTAGAGAAATACAATAAAGCAGCAGAAGAATATAGAGAAAAACGACAAAACTATATGGATTATATTAACAAGGAATTATATGATCAGAAGATTTCACATAGAGATTTTCAATCAGTTGATGATGCAATGAGTTTATATAACGCAGTAACAAATAATGAAAAATTACATCTATACAAACCTAAATTATCAGATTATTATACCCCAAGTAAAGAACAACAGAAATATGAAATAATATGGATTTTAGGTGGAACTGTTATTGTTATATTTGTTGCTTATAAGTTTACTAATTAGTAATTTTTATTCTAAATAAATGGAAGATAAAGTTGATAGTATTGATATTATTCCTCATGATATAAATAAAACTAAATCAAAAACATATTTAGAAAAACAAATATTAGAATTTGAAAGTGACTTAAAGATATATATATTAAAGAAAAAATATTTAAAAAGTAAAATTATATATTATTTTATTATAAGTGGTTCGGTTACAATTAGTTCTGTAATAACATTTTTAGCAATATTCAGCCCATTAACACCTTTAGCTATATCAATTGGTGTGTTAGGATTAAGTTCAAGTGTTTTAACTGGTATAAGTTCAAAATTAAATATAAAAAGTAATAAAGAAAAAATAAAATCTAATATAAAAGAAATAAATAAATTAAAGAACACACTAGATTATATAATAAGTTTAAATGGTCATATAACAGTTGAAGAACAAGATAAATTATTAAAAGAATTAATAAATTATTAATTTTTTAGTTATATAAATGGGGTTTCCAAAAGCTTTCCAATATAATAAATCAATTAAATATAATATTCCGGCAATAGATTTTAAGAAAAATATTACATATAAAAATATAGTTTTAAATTCATTAACTAATTTAGAAATTTATGTTAATGAATCACAGTTTTTTATTTCTAAAATGGAAAATATATTTAATACATATGAAGTTACTTTTACTCGAGATGAATATCATATATATAAAGTAAAATCTAATATGAAATATTGACAGAATCAATTAAATTTTGCTGTTTATTGTGCAACAACAGGATGTGGAATTAGTTGGAATGATCATTTAAATAACTTAGATAAAAATTTGAAGTTTTCTGATTTAAAATTAATTCACACAATATTTAGATTTCACACATATTTTCAAATCAGAATAATATTAAATGAATTAGAATGTCCTTTACCCGGGTCTAAATATTTTAAAGAATTGGATAATAATATTAATATATCCAAGTTTTATAAAATATGTAATGAATTTAATATAAATATTAATTCCGATTTTAGAGCGCATGGTAAATTGCAAGGTGTTGGTGAAGAATATGAAATAAAAAGAATTGATTATATGCATAGAATTTCAGCTTATCATAATTATAAAATTGATAATAATAATGGTTGGGTTAATTTCATTTTAGAAAATGGTGAAGGTTTTACAAAATCAGGTATACAAAGAATAAATCAATCTATTAGAATTTATTTGATATGTATTTTGGGCGCTCAAGTTGAAACAAGATCCCCAATAATTGGAAATGATAACACTTCATTCGATGCGCAGAAACAGTTTAAAGTTTTATTTGAATATTCAATTCATAATGATAAAAATAGATCGATTCCAGAAAACATTATAAGATATCAAAATTATTTAGATAAATCTCATGTAAGACTAAATTATTGTATAGGCCCTAATCTATTAATTATTTCTAATGATTTAGTATTAAAGATGGGAAATATAATTGGTTATAATAATCTAATTAAAACTGCAACAATAAATAATTCATTTGGATTAAATGATATAAATAAAAAGATTATTAGTGCTCCAAAATTAATGGAAGGTGAAAAAAATAAAAACATATTCAATCAACAGAAACTAAAACTAAGAATGTTAAATTGGATAATGATTCTAAAATAAAAGATTACAATACATCAGAAAATAATAGAACTGATAAAATTCAACATGATATAATTAAACTAAATGATGATAATAAATCCCATGAAAATACTAAATTAGCTATAACTTGTATAGGAATTGTAATCGGAGGAATATTATATTTTAAATTTTGATTTTTTTATTATGTAAATGGATGTAGAAGGTGGAGAAGATTATGAAATGGAAAACATGGGAAATAATGATGATGCCAATACTAACAATGATGATTATATGACTGCTGATACTAATATTGATAATGATAATGATACAACATATAATTCTAATTTAGCAGATAGTGGTTCTAAAGTCCCATCAACAGATGAATTTGATAGAAGAACTAGATCGAGAATAAATCCTGAAAATGAAAATCCATATTTAATAAGACAAGATTTAGAAAATATAAACCAAGCGCTTAGATTACAACATATATTTGAAAGATCTGAATATAATATAAATTTTAGAGACGCCAGAATTTTAGCGCAAAATTTAGAATTTTTAGATGGTGAATATTATTATCATTTGACTGGTGATTATTATATTGATATCTCTTATAAAAAACAAAACAAAATATTAAAAGAATCAACTTTGCTTAAGTTAGACCTATCTAGAATTAAAAGAATAAGAAATAGTAATGAAATAGAAAATGTAACACAAGAAGAAATTATTAAAAATGAAAGAGTATTTAAACAAAGAATTAATGAATTATTTGAAACAATCAAAAATAATTCAAAAACAGAAACAACTTCTGAACAGAATAAAACTTCCAAAACTAGTAAAATTAAATCAAACGAAGTTCAAACTGAAAAACTTTTACCGAATGGATTACTTGATGCAACAGATCAACAATTAGAAGATTTAGATATATTTTCTGATGAAGCAATTAGAGAAATTATTAGTATAAGAAATGAAGCTGATAAAATTGCACATAATAAAAGTATAAGAGATCAAAAAATTATGTATTTGGAAAAAGAATTAACTAATGCAATTGAAGAAGAAGAACAACTAAAGTCTGATTTAGAACGACAAGTAATTGATGAAATAGAGTATAGACAAAAAGAATTACGTTTAGAAAAAGAAATTGATAATTTAAAAGATAATTTAGAAGTACGAAAAAGGTGAAAGAGATATATTATTAAAAGAATTTGGTAATAATTTTAAAAGATTAAAAGATGTTTTTAAAAGATATCTAATAAAACCAAATTCTGGAATATCATTAAAAGACAGAATAAGATTATTATTTAAATTAGAAGGTATAACAATTCTTTCAATTGTAACAGCTGTAACTATAGTATTTACAACAATTGGTTTAGCAATATCAAATGCTTTAAAATTTACTCCTACTCCAAATAAACCAGATAAACCTCCAGGCAATAATTCTATACAAGATAAAGTTAAAGATGGTTTAAAGAAATTAGCAAAATATTTATGGGAACTATCTAAAAAATCTGCTGCAGCATTGCCAGGAGTTATTGCTTCAATTGTTGGTTTTATATTGAAATCTGCAGGAAACATTATTAACTTTGCTGCTGAACATATTATTTTATTTTTAATTACAGTTGTAAGTGCTATTATTTTTGGTTTAGTAAATATGATATCAAAAAATATCAAGTAAACCATGATCAAAAATAAATAATTAATTTTTTTGTTAAATAAATGAGTGGGAGTTATATCAATCCTTCTAAGAATCATAGAATATCTAATGCTATTAAAGCAGAAAGATCACATCATATAATTACTCATAACCCTTCAAATATTAATCCCGATGAAACTTTATACGTTAGAATCCCTCGATTAACACAAAATACTTTTTACGTTCCAAATAGTATTTATTTATCAGCCGATATAAAAGTAATCGGTAATAATAATAATTATGTCGTTGATAATGTTGGAAGATATTTGATTAAAAAGTTAACAATAAAGATTGGTCCAGAAACAGTTTTCTCATTAGATGATTATAATTTATTTATGCATTATAAAGATTTATGGTTAACTAAAGAAAATAGAAATGATATGATATTTCAAGGCATCCAATCAGAAAACCAAAATAAATTAAGATCAGAAGCCAATAGCGCAATATTAACAAATGATGTAGATAAATTGATAAAAAGTATATATGGAAGTAAATATAAAATTCCATTAGACTTTGAATTGATAAATAATAATGCGCCTTTATATAAATACTCAATTCAAGAAGATATTATATTTGAGATAACATTTGCTCCTGTAAATGAAATTGTATTATCTAGCGTTAATAAAGATATGAGTTATAAATTATTGAATATATGTTTAGAATATGATACAGTAACTGATGAAAATATTTCAAGTATAATTCAAACTCAATACAATCAAGGATTATCATTATTATATGATTATATTGATAAATTTAAAACTGTAACTATTAATGCAAATGATGAAATTATTAATGAGAATATTAACTTCCCAAGAAGATCTATTAAAGGTATATTAATATTTTTTACCATTGGAACGTATACTAATGGCGCAATAAATGTTGACAATTATTATAATCCTGAAATAACAAAAGTAGAAATAACTATCGAAGGTATAGCGAATAAAATATTTTGTCAAGGAATGAGAATGATAGATCAATGGGTAGAAATTAAAAAACATTTTATGAATGAAAAAGTAAAATCATCTGAAGATTGTAACATTAATCAAATTGATTATTATACCGGTAATAAATATGCATTATGGTTAGATTTTAGAACAACTGAAGATAACTTATTACATGGTTCTGGGAAAAAACTACAAAATACAAAAGATGGAATACAATTATTCATGACAAAGAAAAAGGGAATCAAAAATTTTAAAATGCACATTTATATATTATCTGATGCGCAATTAAATATTGTAAATTCTCAATTAGATAGTGTTATGTATTAAAATTTTAACTTTAATAAATATTTATTATATAAATGGAAGGAGGTAAAGTATATAAACATATTCCATACATCGATACACATGAAAATAATGATGGTTTATATTATGTAATACCTTGTAATATAGCTTTGATATTTGATCCTATTTTTAAAAATTATAAAACTAAACTGATAGAAATCGATAATAATAAAAGTGGTGTAATTGATAATAATGTAATACCTACTACATCTGTAATACCTACTACTACATCTGTAATACCTACTACTACATCTGTAATACCTACTACATCTGTAATACCTACTACTATATCTGTAATACCTACTACATCTAATAATGTTATACCTACTACTACATCTGTAATACCTTCTACATCTAATAACGTAATACCTTCTACATATATTAATTCAATAATATTAGATGTTAGTGAAAATAGAAATTATTGTGGTTATTGTAATGGTGAATTTTCAAACGCTCCATCAAATTGGAATAAACATATGAATACAAATTCACATATTACTAATGTTATAGAACGTGTTGGTAAAAAAGAATTTATAGAACACCCATTTAGATATGTTACAAAATTTGTTTCAAATAAAAAAGTAAATGGTAAAGAATTATATAAAGATTTATTATTAGCAACACCTAATAACGATGAATTAGATTTAACCGATGCTAATGAAATATTAGGATCAAACACTGTAAATGAAATATTAGGAGCAAACACTAATAAAGATGATAATGAAAATGGTGCCGCCATACGCCCACATGATGATATAGTTACAGATAAACATATTGATAATACAGATTCTATGAAACATAAAGAAGAAACTATTGATGATATAATAGAAAGGATGAATAAGCGTTATAATGAAACAACTATTGGTGGTGTGGTAAAAAAGGCGAAAAAGGTGAAAAAAAATTATAAAGATGTTGATGTAGATTCGGTAGAGCATTTAAATATGTTGTTAGGGTCTGATAGTGAAAGTGATTCAGAAAGTAATTATCTAACACTCGAATAATAAAGGTTGAAAATTGTATAAAATAATAGTAAATAAAAAAGGGTTTTAATTATTTAAGGTATCTAATAGGGTATCAGGTATTAGGGTATCAGGTATTAGGGTATCTAATGGGGTATTAGGTATTAGGGTATCTAATACATAGGTATACAAATAGTTATTTTATAAATTTATATTCATATGGAAATTGTAATCTCAGTAATAATTTTGAACCTTTATTATTTTTTAATTTATTCATATATTCATCATGTAATTCAGTAGGTATAATTTGATTTTCTTCTAATGATTGTTGCATAGATTTTCTATCTTTGTTGTAGAATAAAACTAGAAATCTTATATTCTCTCTAAAATCTTTCACAATTGAATTATATTTCTGATTTAAAACCCATGTTGTTATCCCAAAATGTCTACCAGAGAAAGCTAAATAACATAACTCACTTTCTCTAATTTTAGAATCATGTAAATTTGCGCAATCATCAATAATAAATAATGTATTTGATCCTTTATAAATATCTAATGCAATTTTTATACAATTATCCAAATTATCTTTCACTGTTTTAGAATTTAATATAATAAACTTTTTATCTTTAAAAACTATATCTCTATTATACGTTTCATTCATTTCATAAGTTGGGCAGAATAATATTATATTATCAAAATGATTCTTATAAATAGTTTCTAATAAATATAATATGAAGTGTGTTTTACCACAATTTGTAACTCCAGTAACTAACATATTATGTGGTTCAAATATAAATAAATCTTTATTCATTTATTCTTTTAATTTTACTAGATAAAATCCATTCATTAAATTTATCATCATATCCTTTATATTTCACCAAAGAATACTTTTTTCCTTTAAGAGTTTTTGTTTTCAATACCTTTTCTATTTTGTATTCTATTTCATCTGGATTTGGTACTAATGATAATTCTTGTTCATAGAAATAACCTAATATTTCTTCATCTTTTAAATCAAACAATTTATAAACAAATGGTTTAGTTAATATTATCTTTTTAATCTTGAATATTTCTTCTGTAAAATTAGGGGTATAACCTTTATAAAATGTTTTTCTATATTTAGAAATTCTAACATATTGTCCTATTTTAAATTTAGGTTCTCCAAAATCATGTGTAACAAATGCTCCATATAAATTATTCCAAACTATTTCTGAATTTTCTTCTTTTCTAGCTTGTATAGGTTTCATATTTATAGAACTATGTTTAGAATTATTATAACCTTTAACTAAATCATCTAACACATTGATATATTTATATGTTTCATTAGCGGTGAAATATTTCCACATTCTAGTTTTCAATGTTTTATTAAATCTTTCTATAACAGATGCTTTTTTATCTGAATGTGTTGAAAAATATTCTACATCGTTATCAGATAATAGTTTTTTAAGATGTTTGTTATAAAATTCCTTACCTTCATCAAATTGTATTTTATCTGGGATAGCTTCTTTAAATATTAATTTGAAAGAATTTGTAACTTCTATACCAGTTTTATTTTTAATCGGGATACTCCATGCGTATCTACTGAATATATCTATAACATTCAGTATCCAAAAATATCCTTTGTTATATTCTTCTAAGTTTTTCATGTCAATTAAATCAGCTTGCCATTGTTGGTCAATATATGAAACCATTACTTTTCTTGTTAAATATTTTTTATCCATCTTTTTATGAATTTGATATGTGGGTTGATTTTGTAACCATGATTTTAATTCACTATATTTTATATTGCTATTATCAGATTTAATTTTATTCCATAATTCTGAAACGTTAGAAAATGATACTTCACTTTCTGGGTTATAATATAAATCTCTTAAATATTGTTCTTTTTTCATCATATTTTAATCCATTAATAATATTTTAGATTTATTTTCATTTGATTTATTTTCTGGTGGTTTATTGTCTGTACACGGATAACTAAGTTTCCGATCATCTTTATCGTCAGATTTGAATTTTGATTTATATATTACACCGGATAATATAATAACTGTTACTAATCCAATTGTAATATATAATTTATAATTACTTCCAGCATTAGAAGAATTAGATGGATTATTATTTGAATCAATACCACCGTGTGGGTGCCGTACGGCATCATCAGGTGATTCATTTATATCAGTTAATTTCTTTTTCTTAGCTTTTTTTAATTCTGAAGATCTTTTACCTAATTCTCTTGCCCATTTAATTTGTTTCTCGGATCTAGCCTTTTTCTTAACTCCATCACTCATTTATTTTAGTTAATTTTTGTTCTGATTCATTTTCTGTTTCGACGTTTGGTTGTAGTACATCTGTTTCGTTCTTACCTGATTTATATTCCATAGGCTTGATGTTCGAAAATGTTATAACTCCAGTAGAAATCAATGTCATAACCGATCCTAATTGAAATGAAGCATATCCAACCCATTTTTGTAATTCAGTCATAACTAAATAGTCATTTTTCAAATCATTATATAATTTATTTTCATCATCAATTGGTATTAACTGGTTACATAACTTAGAATAACATTTGACAATACCATTAGAAATAGAATCATTTATTCTAGCTAATCTTGACTCTTCATAAATCTTAAAATATTTGATTACTTTTTCTTTGTTCATATTATCTAATTCTTGAAAAGTTATTGTTTTACCAATAAACTCTTTAGTTTTTCCACCGGCAATCAATAGTTCTAGATGATGCTTACAATATAAATAGTATTCATAATCTATATTGTTATTAACTTGAATAGAATTAGTTACAACTGTATCTTTATTATCACTTATACCCAAATCATCTAATGTTTTTTCGATATCAATACTATTCTTATTAGATTTCTTTGACATTTATATTAGAGGAAAAAAGCAAAAAAAAATATTATAAGTATTCTTCAAATGATACTAGTATCTCTTTAGGTTAATACTAAATTGACTAGGTTAGTTAAAGTTAAAGAATTTATATTTGAATCTATTCAAAATATAAAGTATTCTCTTTTTGAAAAGAAAATATTAAAAATATAATAGAATTCACTAGCTAGTTGAAGTTATTGTTTTTTTATTATATTTTATTTAAATTCTATTTGATATCTCACTACTATTGTCTATCACTGTGTGGGTGCTGTTTATGGCACCATCTATTAGGAGCAGTAACTATAACTGTCCAGATAAGTCATTTCGGATTCTCGATAATAAATCCTAAAACTGAAAATAAATTCAAAGAAACGACTGGTGGAAATATTATTTCATAAACACATATATTTATTATGTAAATTTTAGCGATCGATAATAGAACAATGGAGAACAATAGAAATGCGGTCCAATCGGACCGGTTATTGCGCAATACACAGTTATATTTTTATTCTGTAAACTACAACATTCAAACATAGAACTGTAACCAATCAATATTGAGCAGCTGTTTCAGTCAACAACGATCAATAGTAGAACAATGGAGAACAATAGAAATGCGGTTCAATCGGACCGGTTATTACGCAATACTTAGTTAACAGTAAACAATCAATACAGAACAACCGCCGCCATTAACAACGATCAATAATAGCACAATGGAGAACAATAGAAATGCGGTTCAATCGGACCGGTTATTACGCAATACTTAGTTAACAGTAAACAATACAATATTAAAACAGATATATACAACATTTTTTGATATCTATATTACAAAGACCTTCAGTGTTATAATTTATAATTTTGTTCAGAATTCTTTAATTACTGGATTGTTTACAATCATTTCTTCAATTTCTGGTAAATATCTCACTACTTCACTAAATGCTAATCCTAATATTTTGAATTTTTCATATTTTATTAATCTTCCTACTCTTCTCAGTTTTGTTTCAAAACCGGCACTGATATCTCCACTCATTTTCTTAGTTTTCGATTCTTTGAGTCCCAACAGCAATTTGAGTCGCGTTGCTGGTAATTTTGGTAATTGTAGTTCGCGCGGTAATTGTTTATTATGTATTACATCACTATTATGTATTTCACCATTTCTTGATGATAGTCCAAATGTTCTTGTAATGTTTGTGAAGTTTGTTCGTCAATTACGAGAGTTTCATCCTCCATTTCTATTGATTCCTGAGTTTCACTATCCAGTAGCAATCGTTCCTCATCCGTTGGTTGGCTTAGAATTTCTGGTTGATCTCTGTATTCCATTTTAATCTAAAAGATGTCGTGAAAATGAATTACTATACTTAAATTTGTTTAAAGGTTTCCCTACTTCATAATAACTACAAAAAACGGTACTTACATTTAGATTTAGAACTGTAAACTGTGTTTTGAGAGAGAATATCCAATACGTACCATGTATGTGAAAGTTGATTTCTAACTGCCGACGTGGCGCACGTTCGACCAAACTAATTATTTCTGCACAGATGTTCTTTATGATGAAGTTAATTAATTCTTTAGAATTGAAAACAAGATATATTTGGCAACATATGTTTTAGTAGTAAGCAAAAGCTATGTATTATATACATACAAAGCTCAAATAGAATTGCCAGCTTTCTAACCACTGATCAAAACCTCAGAATGCGGTTGATTCTGTGAAATACTATTCCATAATTCAACAAATGTCTTTGCTTTATCTAGTTGATCTAAATATAACTGTAAATCTAGTTTATTGGATTTAATTATATTTTCTTTCTTTTCTAAAGGCCTTAAATTTCTCCAGTTCCAAATAAGTTTTTTATTGTATTCATCATTCATGTCAAATTTAGAAATCGGCAACACGTGATCAATATGAAAGTATTCACCATAATTATCTATATTCATTTTATCATCGAATTGATATATTATCCATGATTTGAGAAATTCATCTGAACAACCCAATAGATTAGATAGTGTTTCTGAATGTGTTTCTTTGTTGAATAATTGTGTTAATCTAGTCCTTAAGCATTGTTTCAATCTAAAATTAAGATCTGTTTGATATCTTTCTCTCATATATTCTGTCATATAATCATTGTAAGCTTCTCTATTATCTTCTCGGTATTGTTTGGTATATAGTTTAAAACAAGTTTTACAGCAATATTGAAAACCATCTTTGCTAATCTTACGCTTACTAAATTCTGTTAAAGCTAATTTATCTAATTCACATTTAGAACACTTCTTGTAGTATATGTTTATAACGCCAGTGTTATTTGTAATATTGATAATTTGTGGTTGTTCTGGTTCCATTTATTATACGTATTTTTTTACTAAATTGGTTAATAATTTTAGAATCCTCTTCCATTTCTTCGACCAACGTCATCCTTTTTCATTCCTCGCTGCTTTTGATAAGTTCTTTCGATTCCTTGATAATAAATTCCTCAACGTATTGTTCATTGTTTGGATCATTATTCCATAATTCAATAAATTTCTTTCCCTTTGTTAACTGTTCTGAATATAACTGTAAATATTCTAGTTTCAATTTATTCTCTAAATGTGTTCTAGTTTTATTGTGTCTTGCTTTTTGGGATTTATCTATATCGATATTACATGTTGGGCAGTAGTACTTATTTGCTTCCATTTTAATACTATATTTTTTATTTAAATTGATTTTAGAAGTTCAATGATTTAAATGTTATTCATATATATATATGAATATTTTAAGAGTAATAGGGGTAATGGGCTTTCATATCAAAGGTTGAACGGGCGGGTGAGTAAAAATGAAAAACATAAAAATAATTACAATTTCTACTTGAATTAGGAGTGAAACTCATAAAATGAAAAATAAATTCGAGCGTGTGAGAATTTATTTTTCATTTTTATGAGTTTCGCGAGTAATTCAAGTAGAAATTGTTATTATTTTTATGTTTTTCATTTTTTACGAGCTCGACCGTTCGACCTTTGGTATGAAAGCCCATTACCCCTATTACTCACACTCAAACTGCATGAAAAGAAATTAATTGTCTGTATCATATATTGTAGTAAAAAACTAACGAATCTTATCTGGCTTAATAATTATGTCGGCTAAATCTCTTTTGATTTCTCTTGATGAAAGGCAAAGCAAGTCACTAATGTCACTCATCAAATCGCAAAGAAAATGTTTCTTTCGACGAGATGAGAACTCGTCGCAAAGATGGAAAGCATTGTTTCCGATGTTGTCGCGATTCACATGTCACATGGGGCAAACCGCAGCGTTGAAAGTCACTAATAATGTTCTTTACTGAGTTCAAAAGCCATGAATAAACTGTCCTGCCACGAAACGTGTCGCATATATAAAGTACTGAACAAATCGGAGTTGACATTCATGCAGTTTATAGTTCAAAGTAAAAGCTTGTGGTTATCATTTCACAATTATTCCAAGGTGAAAGTCGCGTCTCTCGTCGTTCGTGATTTCTCTCGCTCAACCGCTCAGTAGTCAGGACATCGGAATTAGATCTAGTAAAACTTTGGATTGTAGATGTCACTTAACCATCTCGTTCAGGTAAACAAATCCAGATGGTTGCTGTTCAGATAAATGTATCATGTATCATGTACAAACATTCTTAGAAATTGCCATCTTTTGTTTAGCTCGTAAACATATAATGTTCATACATGCTTATTAAAAATATACATAGTAGAACTCAAAATTGATAGATACTAATTCGAATAAACTTGACCAAATTAATGCTGAATCGATGAGATATAATTTGTTCATTTCACTCTATACTCGCCGATACTTAATCATGATAATAATCAATGATCAATTCAAAGGAGGTAAACGATACAGAGGTCGAGAGATCATTTCGGTGATTTGTAAAATAGTTTTAAGCGTTTCTCACGTCTTCAGAATATTGAGACGCCATTTCCACCAATCTTATTCAGATTTTTCGAAGAGACTGAAGAAACTACGAAATTCAACGTGTAAAATGCTGATACCCGTCAGAATATGTGCATCGTTTCAACTCGGATTATCTGGGAAGTATACATGTATCAGAGAGATGTTATCAGTTTTCAGATTGTATCACAATGTCGCTGAAAAAGCAGTGAAACGTCGTCTGCGCGTTACTCCTGATAATGATCTGATTGATGCATCCCTTAAAATCGAAGCTGATAATATCAAACCACTTGAGAATGTGACGCTGTATTCAGAAATGCATGAAGGTGGATTTAAATTCGGTGCATATAGTTATTTCGTGACCGGACCGGATGGAACATTAGATTTGACAAGAGACCCATCTGTAGGTGGTAGCTATGTTGGTGTCCATCCTCACGGACTTCTCTGGGGTATGGAACCGCTACCCGGTCAAAGACCTGGTATCCGCTTCATGAAGAAGGACGTTACGACCCCGTTAGATATCAATTTTAAAATGTTCTCCGATCATGTGGCATATGAAGACATCTTCAACGAGAAACCCTCCCTAATTCCTTTAGGAAACGCCGATATAAAGAGATGGTACAAATCCGCAAATGTCGAACGCACAGTTATTCGCACTGGTAGAATCAGAGGTACGTTTTTTCGTCCGGTTGGTACCGGTCCATTTCCTGCCGCAATTGATATCTATGGTACCAACGGAGGCTGCGTCGAGCACAGATCCGCATTACTGGCATCACGTGGTATTGCGAGTTTAGCCTTAGCTTATTTCGACTACGAAGATTTGCATTCGAAAGTTGATCAACTGGATATGAACTATTTCATCGAAGCTGTCGATTGGCTCCAGGAGCAACAGGATGTTGATTCACGCAATGGAATCGGAGTGGTTGGTCTGTCGAAAGGAGCAGAAATTGCGCTTATGATGACTGAGGTATGCAGCGACATTACGGCGGTTGTCGCTATAAATCCATTTACCCACACGCTCTTTTGGCCGACTTTGATAGGCGGTCACATTAGACCTGGTAACCCGATAAAATTGGCGAAAGACTTCACCGAGGGAAGCCCTTTCTGCTACAAAAATAACGCTATCTACCCAGACTGTGACGTAGATGATGATAACCGTTCTTTGATTCAAGTCGAGAAATCCGATACAGCAAACTTTCTGCTTATCGTGGGTCAATACGATTTAATATATCATCCCAAAAGTTCGTTCAACTTAGTGAAACGTCTCCGCAAACACGGTCGTCAGAACTATGAGTTACTCATGTGTCCTGGGGCCGGACATCTTCTAGAACTACCACATACCCCCGTCACTCGATATTGCTATTTTAAGTTCTTAGGAAATGTAGTCGACTATGGGGGTGAAAAAACGCTTCATGCTAAAGCTCAGGAAAATTCGTGGAATAGAATGCTGAAATTTTTAAAATCGAAATTACGAAACGAAAAAGAAACTAGATAACGTACATTGTACTGTTTCGCGCTATAAAGTGTAGAACTACACGTACGAATAAAGTCTTTGGTTGTTTTTTGTTTTCTCACAGAAAGTTTATCCAATTTTGAAAAAAATTCAATTCAGTGTACAAATTGCGTTAGATTCCCATTCGTTTTGATATTCTTCGATAAATGCTCCAATTCCTCGATAATGATTATACACGTATATGTGGAATAAAAGATTTCGTTTCAATACATCTTGATTGGATAAGGTAGGTCACTGAGAGTCACTCATAAAATTCTAAAGAAATTGTACTTTCCATAAAGTAGAACTCGCCATAAAAGATATGAAGTGTTTTTCCGATGTTACAGTTGGAGCGATTCAAAACACGGGGGTATTTGTGTCACCAACAATCCACAGCGTTGAATTCATACTGTTCTTTACTGTAAAGCCATGAATTACTGTCCTATATATAGTATACAGATTAAAATCTGAGTTGACACTCATACTGTTTTAAGAAAGACACCTTTTATAGTTCGTATGTGATTTCTTTCGCTCAACCACCGCTCAAAAGCCGGGAAAACGGTACTACACGTAGTAGTAGTAAAACGGTTGATAGTAGAAGTAATGTTAGACTTCATCTAGTTCAGGTTTTTAAAAATGCGATTAGAAAGGCGTGCCGGGCAGGGAAATGCAGCTTAAACGTTTTAAGAAACACGAAGGCCTACATATTTTTCAGCTAGTACATATATAATTTTCATAGTTTACAAAGAGAAAATAGATAATCGAATATGAAATTGATAGAATGGTTCAAATTAACTTGGTGCTGATAAAGAATCAATAAGAGAACTTGTTCAATATCACACTGTACTCAGTGGGACATAGAATCATTTAAAGTAAGTGAAAGCAAGTACAAATGTATGGTGATACATTGATTCATGGGAGTAGGGGGTCATTTTGGTGATTCATAAATAATAGTCACATATACATGTATAAGCGTTTCTCACAACTTCAAATCATTGAATTATCATTTTCATCAATCTTATTCAGATCTTAGGAAAAGACTGCTGATACCCATGAGAATATGTGGATCGTTTAGATACGGAAAGTATGTCAGGGGCAAGTTCCTGGTTTCGAGATTGTACCACAGTGTCGCTAAAAATGGTTGAAATGTTGTCTGCGCGTTACTCCTGATTGATGCATCCCTTAAAATCGAAGCTGATAATATCAAACCACTTGAAAATGTGACACTGTATTCAGAAACGCATGAAGGTGGATTTGAATACGTTGCATATAGTAATTTCGTGACCGGACCGGATGGAACATTAGATTTGTGAAGAGACCCATCTGTAGGTGGTAGCTATGTTGGTGTCCATCCTCATGGACTTCTCTGGGGTATGGAACCGCTACCCGGTCAAAGACCTGGTATCCGCTTTATGAAAAAGATGTTACGACCCCGTTAGATATCAAATTGAACATGTTCTCCGATCATGTAACATTTGAAGATATCTTTAACGAGAAACCCTCCCTAATTCCTTTAGGAAACGCCGATATAAAGAGATGGTACAAATCCACCGATGTTGAACGCTCATTATTCGCACTGGTAGAATCGGGGGACGTTTTTTCGTCCGGTTGGTACCGGTCCATTTCCTGCCGTAATTGATATGTTTGGTACCAACGGAGGCTGCGTCGAGCACAGATCCGCATTACTGGCGTCACGTGGTATTGCGAGTTTAGCCTTAGCTTATTTCGACTACGAAGATTTGCCTTCGAAAGTTGATCAACTGGATATGAACTATTTCATCGAAGCTGTCGATTGGCTTCGAGAGAAACAGGATGTTGATTCGCACAATGGAATTGGTGTGGTTGGTGTGTCAAAAGGAGCAGAAATTGCGATTATGATGACTGAGGTATGCAGCTACATCACGGCGGTTGTCGCTATAAATCCATTCTCTTTTTTGGCCAACTGCTATTCATTGGCAAATAAGACCTAATTTCCAGATTGAATTAGCCAAAGGCCGTTTCACATCCGAAGAAACCCCTTTCTGTTACAGAAATATGGCAATCTACCCAGACTGTGACGTAGATGAGGATAACCGTTCTTTGATTCAAGTTGAGAAATAAGATACAGCAAACTTTCTGTTCATCGTGGGTCAATACGATTTGTTATGTCATCCCCGAAGTGCGTTCAACTTAGTCAACCGCCTTCGCAATCAGTCGTCAGAACTATGAATTACTCGTGTGCTCTGGGGCCGGGAATCTGATCGAACCACCGCATGCCCCGTTAACTCGGTAATGCTATCATAAGTTCACTGGAAATAGTCTCGACTGCGGCGGTGAAAAAATGCTTCATGCAAAGGCTCAGGATAATTCGTCGGACAAGACGCTGACATTCTTAAAATCCACATTATAACTATAACTCATATGAAAGCCAGAAAAAAAACAGAACAAAATTCACACCGTAAAAGGTATACATGTACATCGAATACAAAATGTTCATATGCAAGTTTGAATAAATGTCAGTAGAAAGATAAAGAATCGATTAGAGCTAACCTGAAAAGCCTTCGTTTTCGTAGTTCTCGTATCATAATGAACTCTGTAGGACCTAATGTAAATAATTGCAGGAGGTAAGTCCTGATAAATGGATTTGTAATAGTTTTAAGCTCTCATTCTCAAAATGCTTGAATAACCATTTCCATTTTATTCAGATGTATAATTGAATAGGAGGGATTCTACAAATTGCGAAATTAACGTGAAAATGTTGTTATCCGTGAGTAGAACGTGTGCATTGTTTCGACGCAAATTATTCGAGAAGAGTTTCAGAAAGAAGTTTCAAACTTTACTTTCAAAATTATACCACAATGTCACTGAAAGAGGAATGAAATGCCGTTTGCGCGTTACTCCTGATAACGACCTGGTGGATGCATCCCTTAAAATCGAAGCTGATAATATCAAACCACTTGAGAATGTGACGCTGTATTCAGAAATGCTTGAAGGTGGATTTAAATTCGGTGCATATAGTTATTTCGTGACCGGACCGGATGGAACATTAGATTTGACAAGAGACCCATCTGTAGGTGGTAGCTATGTTGGTGTCCATCCTCATGGACTTCTCTGGGGTATGGAA
Source organism: Tubulanus polymorphus (assembly GCF_964204645.1). Lineage (NCBI taxonomy): Eukaryota > Metazoa > Nemertea > Palaeonemertea > Tubulaniformes > Tubulanidae > Tubulanus > Tubulanus polymorphus. Next base: position 10,343,794 of record NC_134035.1, on the reverse strand, counting down.
CCGCTACGCGGTCAAAGACTCGGTATTCGTTTCATGAAGAAGGACGTTACGACTCCGTTAGATATCAAATTGAAAATGTTCTCCGATCATGTAACATTTGAAGATATCCTTAACGAGAAACCCTCCCTAATTCCTTTAGGAAACGCCGATATAAAGAGATGGTACAAATCCGCAGATGTCGAACGCACAGTTATTCGCACTGGTAGAATCAGAGGTACGTTTTTTCGTCCGGTTGGTACCGGTCCATTTCCAGCCGTAATTGATATGTTTGGTACCAACGGAGGCTGCGTCGAGCACAGATCCGCATTACTGGCGTCACGTGGTATTGCGAGTTTAGCCTTAGCTTATTTCGACTACGAAGATTTGCCTACGAAAGTTGATCAACTGGATATGAACTATTTCATCGAAGCTGTCGATTGGCTTCGGGAGCAACAGGATGTTGATTCGCGTAATGGAATCGCAGTGGTTGGTGTGTCAAAAGGAGCAGAAATTGCGCTTATGATAACTGAGGTATGCAGCGACATTACGGCGGTTGTCGCTATAAATCCATTTACCCACACGCTTTTTTGGCCAACTGCGATAGGCGGTCACATTAGACCTGAATTACAGCTAAAATTTGCGAAAGACTTAAAAGTCACCGAGGGATGTATTTTCAGCTACAAAAACTACATTATCTACCCAGACTATGACGTAGAGGATGATAACCGTTCTTTGATTCAAATTGAACAATCAGATACAGCAACGTTTCTGTTCATCGTGGGTCAGTATGATTTGTCGAGTCATCCACGAAGTGCGTTCAGCTTAATGAATCGTCTCCGCAATCACGGTCGTGAGAATTATGAGTTACTCATGTGTCCTGGGGCCGGGCATCTGATCGAACCACCGCATGCCCCGTTGGTTCGATTTTGCTATCAGAAATTTCTTAGAAGCATAGCAGATTTTGGTGGGGAGAAAATGCTTCATGCAAAGGCTCAAGAAAATGCGTGGAACAAGACGCTGAAATTCTTAAAATCGACATTACAATCATGACGTCTATCAAAGGCGATAAACAAATACTGGACTAATTATGAGGTGATCGTAGATAGATACATTTCATAATTAAGGAAAAATCGGACATTTGCTTGAACACAGAGTTTTCCAAAACTGACTGATATTGCAAATCTAAAGGGTCTGCATGACTGGTCCGTCGAAGGATTATTAAGTATCGCATGCGCAGCATGATCTACTGTGAAGGCCATGGCCAGCTAAAATGAAAGATATACAAACTGAGAGGACCCCTATAATAAAATCTTGAGTTACAATGAACTATCCAATCTAGGCTTTAAATGAATTATTTTGTTTTTGTGGTATATGAAATATCTTTCCGAATTTCCTTTATGAACTGCAGAACAAGTCACTGAAGGTCACTAGTAAAATCGTTAAAAATGTACTTTCCGTTAGATAAATCTCGCCGTAAAAATGAATCACATTGTTTCAATATGATGGTTTTAGATGTTTGGACTTTTGTGTGTACAAGTTATTTCGCTCTAATGTCGAGATCTGGTGAACGATCCCAGTGAGTAAGATATTCACCGCACAGAGCAACACAGAATGTAAACATTTTCAGAAATACATGTATCTTTTTCAGCTTAAAAAACACTATATAACACTCGCACTAAGCAAAGAAAAAAATGAATGGAATATAGAATTGATAAATGAAAGTTTGAATAAACTTGAACGAATTGGGGCTGATAAACAACCGATAACAGATATAACTTGTTCACATTTCTTATCGTTATTCACTATGTACTCTATTCAAAGATATCAAGACCTAATGTAAATGATTCATTTAAAGAGGTAAGCCGTCTAATACACTAATTCATGAGGGTAAGCGGTCATTTGTTTATTTCTAATCGTCTAAAAATTTTCTTATCCTTAAAATAATTGAGACGCAAATTCCATCAATCTTATTCAGATTTTAAGAAGAGACTAAAGAAACTACGAAATTTAACGTGAAAATGCTGATACCCGTGAGAATATGCACATCGTATAGACACGGATTATCTGCGAAGTATTTCAGGGACAAATTCCTGGTTTCGAGGTTGTACCACAATGTCGCTGAAAAGGGAGTAAACTGTCGTCTGCGCGTTAATCCTGATAACGACCTGGTGGATGCATCCCTTAAAATCGAAGCTGATAATATCAAACCACTTGAAAATGTGACGCTGTATTCAGAAATGCATGAAGGTGGATTTAAATTCGGAGCATATAGTTATTTCGTGACTGGACCGGATGGAACATTAGATTTGACAAGAGACCCATCTGTAGGCGGTAGCTATGTTGGTGTCCATCCTCATGGACTTCTCTGGGGTATGGAACCGCTACCCGGTCAAAGACCTGGTATCCGCTTCATGAAGAAGGACGTTGCGACCCCGTTAGATATCAATTTTAAAATGTTCTCCGATCATGTGGCATATGAAGACATCTTCAACGAGAAACCCTCCCTAATTCCTTTAGGAAACGCCGATATAAAGAGATGGTACAAATCCGCAGATGTCGAACGCACAGTTATTCGCACTGGTAGAATCAGAGGTACGTTTTTTCGTCCGGTTGGTACCGGTCCATTTCCTGCTGTTATTGATATGTTTGGCACAAGCGGAGGCTGCGTCGAGTACAGATCCGCATTACTGGCGTCACGTGGTATTGCGAGTTTAGCCTTAGCTTATTTCGACTACGAAGATTTGCCTACGAAAGTTGATCAACTGGATATGAACTATTTCATAGAAGCTGTCGATTGGCTTCGGGAGCAACAGGATGTTGATTCACGCAATGGAATTGGAGTGGTTGGTGTGTCAAAAGGAGCGGAAATTGGGATTATGATGACTGAGGTATGCAGATATATCACAGCACTTGTCGCTATAAACTCGTTCAGTCATTCTTTACTATGGCCGACTGCGATAGGCGGTCAAATTAAACCCTTTTTTCCGATGGATTTTACAAGAGACTTCGCCATTACCGAAGAAAATACTCGCCGCTACAAACACTTCATTTATCCCGAATGCGATGTAGATAAAGACAATGGTTCTTTACTTCAAATAGAAAAATCGGATACAGCAAAATTTCTGCTTATCGCGGGTCAATACGATTTGACCTGTCATCCCCAAAGTACGATCAACTTAGTCGAACGTCTCCGCAATCACGGTCGTCAGAACTATGAGTTACTCATGTGTCCTGGGGCCGGGCATCTACTCGAATTACCCCATACCCCGTTAACTCGATATTGCTATCATAAGATGTTTAAGAGTGTATTCGATTACGGCGGTGAGAAAATGCTTCATGCGAAGGCGCAGGAAAATTCGTGGAACAAGATGCTGACATTCTTAAAATCGACATTACAATCTTAACTTCCATTTCACCGTCGAAAAACAACAAAACATTTCGATATCAATATATTTTTGATTATTTTTTCTCGATGTAATATTCTGTTCGTCGTTACAATCTCTCTAGTCGTCATGGTGTAGCAAATTAATCGGCTTCCGATTGTGATTTTTCCATTTCAAAACTTCACCATCTGATTTTACGCATCCGTTTCAAAATCCCGCTATTAAGATATTGAAACCGAAGTTGTTAATGATACTGACTGAGTGAAAATTCGTCTTCGAGGAACTGCACCAATATTCTAGGATCGCAGTAGAATTGTGCTTTGTACAAAGAAAAGCAACTCTTGCGCAGTTAGGTTTTAATATTTTATCATTTTAAAGTTGTCTTGCCTAGTCGTGGTTACTCTCTTGAGGCACGTATAATTTACCACGACTAATCGGACAATGCCATGTTTATTATTACTAACCGAATCGACCCACAACTTGATTATGTTAGATTTTCATTGTCATTCTCCGGTCACCCTCTTGTCTTTCACCACATTACGACGTATTAAATCTATAAATCAAGAATATTCCACTCTTGCGTTCGTTGGCTCTACATCTCTGTCTAGTTTCCCCACAACAGAAATCGCCACCAATGAAGGATCTTGAACGCAACTATCCGAATTAACAATAACAGTGAATATCAATTATACCAACACCTAGACGGATGGCCTATGACTTAGATGATACTGGATGAAACGGTTTAAGTAATACGTTATCAGTTATCAGTTTTCCCGACGTTTGACCATTGCTGCCGCCTCCACAGTTTCGCTTTCAGAAATTTGTCAAAACTGCAAGAGTGAACGTTATAACTTTTTGACATCAATTTCACAATCTATTATTCAGGCAAGTCACTGTGGTTGAAATGAATTGAAAACCATCCGCCATGCACATGCACCTTGTTGTCCAATTGTGCGTTCGACCGAACGTTTTTTTCTTTTTGGTGAGTAGATGAACCCTGGCAAGTGAGGGTATATGAATGAGTTATAAACTAAATTTGAATTTGGCTATGAAGCTTGATCCCAAATGCAAGTCAGTAGAGAACCCGGAAACAAAATACGAGTAAATGATAAAAGCTCAAAGTTTTGAGTGAAGTCAATCTTAAGAATCAGCAGAACATGGCGTCACAAGCCCCGGGGCTTGTCACGCCATATCTGACATGGCGTCACAAGCCCCGAGCAAAATGCAGACTATATATAATTCACACGGAACGAAGATATATGTTCGCGTCGAACGGACCACGTTTTTAAGTCCGATACGACGTGTAAAACCTGAATGAGATAATTTCATGTACCGATATGTCAATGTGTAATGAATTTCTATTTATTCTTAACTTACTGTCTAAATATATACACAGTAGCGGTACTAATACTTTTTTTGTGAAGTATTCCGTTCAGTCCAACCACTTTGAAAGAAAATTATATCCCGTTTTTACTTCATAACTATATTCAGTTATGCATATATATCGAAAGATTTTTATGTAAAATTCTGCGACTATGTTTTTTACAGGTTTCCATCATGGTGCCGGAGGGAAAATGACAGTGAATCGAGACGGTGAATCAGGAGATCATCAGCTACATTTACCAAAGCGATTTTTGTATATTTTAACATGTGAACACAATAAAAACAACGATTTATAAACCTATTTCTAAGACTTAATGATTATTGTACTACTGATTGAAATTTATGATAATCAGTCACAATTATTCATTTATTTCTACGAAAAACCGATCGGGTCCTCTCACGCCATGTAAATTGAAGCTATTCTGCAGACCATTTAGGGCTTGATACGCCATATTGGCTGCAGAACATTCGGGGCCTGACACGCCATATAGAAGACAAATCGCGATTTTCTAGCAGTATTTGTTTTGTTTTCTAAGACTTTATGATTATGAACAATATATAACTAATTGAAACTAAAGATATAATTAGTGACAATTAGTTGCTTCCATAGAAAACCGATCGCGTCCTCTCACGCCATGTCTCAATTGAAGCTATTCTGCAGACCATTTGGGGCCTGACACGCCATATTGGCTGCAGAACATTTGGGGCCTAACACGCCATGTAGAAGACATTGTCGGACCAAAAAGAGCTGTCACAAGATACGAGGAAAGCGCAAAAAAAAACAGTTGAATTTGTCAATGTCTTTTACAATGTGCAAAATAAGCAGTAATTCAGATGGCTGATTCAACAGGCGCGAGACAATATGTCTGCAACTTGAGAATAAAATCTAGCACTAAAGCCTCTAACGTACTCGAAAATCAAATATTAATAACAATCAAATGGTTTTTAATGGACAAACAAGGGGGAATTAACTAAAGCGTAAATTTGCAATTAATCTTAACGCGAAGTGGCATAACTGTTAAATTTGTATAGACCCCTACTTTTATTGTTTTTATTCATTCTTCGTTAAATCAAAAATTAAAAATGACCAGGTCGTGCATTACTTAAATTGAGGCCCATGCTAATTGTTAGCGTACTTAGTTTGTCGTCAATAATTAACACGACCCAGCACCTTGGCTAAGAGAAAAACACATTGGATTACGGTATATAAATAAACCAGTCGCAGTCAGGATTCAGAATACGTTGTGTCAGTGTCCTTTCGACGTCGATATCATTTCTAAAAAGCAATTTAGAATTGTTTCTCAGCGGCTGTCATGTGGATTTAGCGATGGAGGATATTGTACAAAGACGGAGCACTGTAAGTTATTTTTTTTTGCATTTTTTTACATTTACATAATTTAATTGATGATATCAGGTCGTATGAATCTGAATTCTGGAATATTCCTTAATAATATTGTCTGAGGCTACCAAGCAAAGAAGGTTAACTTTCCAACGTTTAAGATAATTAGTGAAGATCATTCATTTTAAGGAAAACCGATCGGGTCCTCTCACGCCATATTGGCTGCAGAACACTTGGGGCCTGACACGCCATGTAGAAGACAGCGTGATTTGAGGAGCTTTTTGAAACAATATTTGCCTTTTTTCTAAGTCTAAATGATTGACAATCCATGTAGAAAGATTAATCCTAGAACATTTAAGACAATTAGTGACGATTATTCATTTGTTTGTACGGAAAATCGATCGGGTCCTCTCACGCCATGTCTCAATTGTAGCTATTCTGCAGACCGTTTGGGGCCTGACACGCCATGTAGCAGACAGCGTGATTTTAGAAGCTTTTTGAAACAATATTTGCCTTTTTTCTAAGTCTAAATGATTGACATACGATGTAGAATGATAAAACTTTGAATATTCATGATAATTAGTGACAATTATTCATTTGTTTGTACGGAAAATCGATCGGGTCTTCTCACGCCATGTCTCAATTGAAGCTATTCTGCAGACCGTTTGGGGCCTGATACGCCATGTAGCAGACAGCGTGATTTTAGGAGCTTTTTGAAACAATATTTGCCTTTTTTCTAAGTTTAAATGATTGACATACGATGTAGAATGATAAACCTTTGAATATTCATGATAATTAGTGACAATTATTCATTTGTTTGTACGGAAAATCGATCGGGTCTTCTCACGCCATGTCTCAATTGAAGCTATTCTGCAGACCGTTTGGGGCCTGACACGCCATGTAGCAGACAGCGTGATTTTAGGAGCTTTTTGAAACAATATTTGCCTTTTTTCTAAGTTTAAATGATTGACACACCATGTAGAATGATAAACCTTTGAATATTTATGATAATTAGTGACAATTATTCATTTGTTTGTACGGAAAACCGTCCGGGTCCAACGTTTAAGATAGCAGTATTTGTTTTGTTTTCTAAGACTAAATGATAAGTATATCATGAACAATACATAATTAGTTGAAACTAAAGATATAATCAGTGACAATTAGTTTAATTCATCTAATATTATGAATAATGTAATTTTCGATGCAGCCGCATGCCTCTATCATAAAGTCTGTTGATACGTATTTGGAGTCGCTACCGAAGCAACCTCTACACAGCTGCCCAGCGTGTCCAACTACCGTCTTTAAGCCAGCAAAAAAGTCGCGATTAAAGAACCATCTACTAAGCCATAGAAAATCAGCGTTTTTGTACAGAGGTAAACTGAACTATGCATTTCTTGAATATAAGGCTACCAGACAATGAAAGCGATGTATTATTATTGCTTCTAATCTTTTTTTCTGTTTTTTTTTGTTGCTTTTGCTAGATATACTTATACTCGCATGCCATCATGTTTGTTGCCGAAACCAAAGTGGACATGGCCATTACCATTGCCCCGAGTGTTTGGCCATCATATCGCGGAGAGAGAATTTCGAAACACATCTAGTCGCATGTAATAAAACAGTCGTATCCGTCCACGAAGTACCGAATCCGCGCTCTGCAGCAGTCGTATCCGTCAACGAAGTACCGAATCCGCACTCTGCAGCAGTCGTATCCGTCAACGAAGTACCGAATCCGCACTCTGCAGCAGTCGTATCCGTCAACGAAGTACCGAATTTGCGCTCTGCAGAAGTTGTATCCGTCAACGAAGTACCGAATCCGCGCTTAGCAACAATCGTATCCGTCAACGAAGTACCGAATCCGCGCTCTGCAGCAGTCGTATCCGTCAACGAAGTATCGAATCCGCGCTCTGCAGCAGTCGTATCCGTCAACGAAGTATCGAATCCGCGCTCTGCAGAAGTTGTATCCGTCAACGAAGTACCGAATACTAAATGGGACAATGTGAAATGTACATATTGCAATGCTACCATTAGGTATAGAAAAAATATGAAGAAGCATATGGCACAGCATTCATCTGCAATTATTGATTCCAACAGACACCACCCCGGTATATGTGTCGACCCCAATCGGGGAATATTTCTGATCGCGAATTCTATGCACGGAGCGGGATACCCTATCCATGTGATTGCAAGGGCATCGCCGCTTGCAATGTTCAGTTGCGAAAACGAAACGTGCATCTCGGCACAAGAAGCGTCTGCACGTGGTGGCAATAATGCATACCAGTGTCCACACGTCAAAAGTGCTACTCACGCCCTTCCATATGTAAATACACAGTTAAAAAGCGACAGTTTAGAGTCACTTGTACATAGACAAATTATTGGAATAGATAGCAAAAATGCTTGTCTAGCGCGTTCACAGTTGGCATTGGAAAAAAAGGCTCCATTGATCAGTGTATGGATCAGAAGTGACCGCTTTATCCATATGTCAATATTTTGCGGAGAAGTACGATCATGGAGTCGGCATGGTAGATGTGTCATTTCGTTCGATCGGAAAGCATTACAATTAAATTGTAAATGCTCATCAGGAAAAAAAGGCTGTATCCACAAGTCTATTGCAAAGTGGTTTTTATTGCAATCAAACCTGGCATTCACTGACGTGAAATCCAATAATTCCGGACACCAAGACGCTGACCATTCCATCGAAAATTCATATCCACCACAGGGCCAACTTTTGGACGAATTGTTGCATTATTTACGCGATTACAAGCGAATCCCGGTTAACCCGGGACATTTACAAGTCCCAAGCCAAACCACGCAGATTAGACCTCGCGAAAATCGTTGCCATAAATGCGGATGTGAACTGCACGAACACAGATTTACGTTTCGCGGGAAAATTGTCGATATTATTGCCATTCACACAGGTAAGTTATTTTGATTTAATTATTTAATGGATTTATTTAATTGAGTTAGTCGAAAATAATACATTTAAAATGTTGTCTCATATAATTTTCAATGACACTGTTTTCAAGATGTTGAAGTATACGTTCGGCAATGTAGACAATGCGGTCATTGGTTTCGATATCAGGAGCACGATGAGGGAATTCATAACTTCGACGACAGTTTGTTGTTGTCGATTCGTTTATGTCTGTGGCTACGAGCTGGTTTGATGGTAAGTATTAACCTCACTGTAAAGTTCAAATATGACTTTGTTAATTCTATTGTTCATGAAATTTCATGTCTCTAATCATTTCAGAATCATACAGCAGTAGGTCGTTTGGTGTCAATCATAGAGGAAACATCGAACATAAAACTCAACCAACAGAAAATTCTAGATGGCTACCTTCATTTCGAAAGCCTTACTTCTCACAGTTATGAGTATACTTGTATCGAATGTGGTTATTATCCACCGATTTTGATGTTCGACGTTTGTAGGAAAGTAGCATTCAGACTCAATGGTAAGGCATAAATCAAGTTTTAGTAGATCAGATCGACAAAGTTGTTTGTTTCTACCAACGGACGTCATTCATCGCGTTATTTTCTATTGCAGCTTCAGAATTAGAGCCAACAGACGACTGCACGGATGATGTAAATATTGATTCGTTTTATTCGCAAGTGGAAACTGATATAATCAATCAAGGACTGAGGAAAGGTAGCTATTCTGACCAAAAACATCACAATTCATTTCAACATTAGAAGGTAGACACATTCATCTCAAATAGTGGCTACAGCATTTGTTTGTACATATTTTAGGTTGCATGGCGAACAAGATAGCCCCAAACTTCAGTAACTGGGCGCCATGGATCGGTAAAAGTAGACGCGGTGATACCGCTGTAAATACAGAGTACAAAAAATACAACTGTTTGCATGTTCAAGACGACAACAATGATGAAGACAATGAATTGACGATAACCGCCGAACAGATATTACATTTGATGTACGACACTGAGGTAAGGAGTTAACAGACCTAGATTATGACTAAATAATTCTTACCTACAGTGGCCAAAAGGAATAAATGCTATTATTACAGTACAAGAAAAAAGACATCCAGAAAGCATGCAGAAGCATCGGAATAAAAGAGACCGGATCGAAAACGGATATGCTTAAAATGCTTCAAAGCAAGGTCTATGGTAACAATAGTACTATGAAAAAGTTTGTTAAACTATGGGGAGCCTCAGGTAAGGATCAATGTTCGTTGTTTCTCCACACTTAAATATAAAGTTCGTTCGAATAATATGACTGTTTATTTTTATTGTCAGGTGGTTGGCTTGCTGTAACATGTCCACATCGAGTGGCCTACGGTATTAAGGTGTTACTTCGTGGAGAAGGGGCGAGAGATCACGTAGACATGATACTTTCCATGAAGCACCAGCCGACTGTTGTGATAAGTGACATGGCTGGGATAGTAGCAAAACACGGCAATCAACGCACTCCGAATATGTTTCATCCTAACGAAGGCCGTCTGTTAGAACCAACCGAGGAAAATATCACAGCGGCCAAAAACAAAAAACTAGACATTGATATACCGTATTTAAGACACTCGAAATATGATCAGTTGTCAACCGTCTCCACCGCCATAAATGACCATGATTATGTAAATGATACAGGTGGTCATCCAATCACTCGTACAACGGATACCTACGTACTGTTCGATCGTTTTCACGAAAGTAACACCAGCGTCGAGGAAGATATTTTGAGACGGATAAACCATGTGCGCCAGTTACGTGGTTGGCTAAATAGCCAATCGCAAGAACAGATTAATTCTGTAATAAAAAGAGACAATTATTTTCTCGACGTGATGGGTGCTGCAAAACACGTGTTCGTGCTGCGACTCATTATTCACTTGTGGAACGTTCGAATCAATCGTCATACGAAACATTTACTTGAGAAAAGAACGGAGCAAGTGTCATCGATTGATCCATATGGAAGAATAAAGTTCGATATAGGCATAAACTCGGGTACGTTAAAAGTCAATACCTAAATATATTCTTTGCTTATGTCACTTTCAAGAATCCCATGTATAACACATCAATAAGACCATATTATTTCTTTCAGAATTGAATACATACAGTCAACGTCCAGTTACTGCGAATACGCGAAATGATAGCCCATTTACTGCGGATACGCGAAATGATAGTCCAGTAACTGCGGATACGCGAAATGATAGTCCAGTAACTGCGGATACGCGAAATGATAGTCCATTTACTGCGGATACGCGAAATGATAGTCCAGTAACTGCGGATACGCGAAATGATAGTCCAGTTACTGCGGATACGCGAAATGATAGTCCAGTTACTGCGGATACGCGAAATGATAGTCCATTTACTGCGGATACGCGAAATGATAGTCCAGTTACTGCGGATACGCGAAATGATAGTCCAGTAACTGCGGATACGCAAAATGATAGTCCATTTACTGCGGATACGCGAAATGATAGTCCAGTAACTGCGGATACGCGAAATGATAGTCCAGTAACTGCGGATACGCGAAATGATAGTCCATTTACTGCGGATACGCGAAATGATAGCCCAGTAACTGCGGATACGCGAAATGATAGTCCAGTTACTGCGGATACGCGAAATGATAGTCCAGTTACTGCGGATACGCGAAATGATAGTCCAGTTACTGCGGATACGCGAAATGATAGTCCAGTTACTGCGGATACGCGAAATGATAGTCCATTTGACCACAGTGAAAGTCAAGATTTTATTGACCTCCGTCAGTGGATTGAGAAGAGCGAAGAGAAAAGAATAAGCAAACAAGGTAGCCTTTGTGGTCATTCTGATTTGATGGACTATAAGCCCTTGAGTTTTATTATGAATAAACAATTCTTGAGTAGACAGATTTATTCTTATAGAAAGAGACGCGATTCGCATAGCATGCATCATTTCAAAGGAGGAGTCGAAAGAACTTCGGGCAGCGGAAGAACGTTTGCGCGGTATTGTAGCTGATAATGGGCTCAAGATCAAGAACGTGGCAGGTGACGGAAGTTGTTTTTTCGCTGCAGTGTGTCACCAACTTGTCATGGAGGGTTTAGACATCACACCTTCGCATTTGCGAAAAAACGCCGTTGATTATTTGAGGATGCATCGATATATTAAAGTAAGTAACGTGGTCATTAAATTAATGAATACACACGAAGGCCAACTAGCATCTCGAACCAAATGCGAATGGCAAAACTATATTTTTCATAGAATGTTTTAAAACATCTATTTCAGAATGGTACAGATAAAGCGGATTTCGTCGTCTATCCGCATTCAAATTGGACAAGCTACCTGCTAGCCATGAGTGTTGATACTACGTGGGCAGATGCACTTATTGTCCAGGCCACAGCCGACAGCTGTGGGCGATCAATATTGATCTACACAAGCTCCGTAACGAACACGATCACTGTCATAGATCCGGAAAAAACATACGACGATACACCCATCAAGATAGGTCATTTACAAGACCTGCACTATGTAGCTTTAGAAAATGAACACACAGAAAAACGCAAAAACCTACGCAGAAATCCAATCCCAAAAGTGAGTTTTGTAGGATATAAGTTTGCGTGTATATTGATTGTATGCATTGACCGAATGTAAACTGTTTACCTATAGCGTCAAAGCGTTAGTTTCGAGTATGGCCCACGAAGGAAGAAAAATAAAATATCGAGCGATATTTTCTGTTTCTGTCAAAAAAAGGATGATGGAAGGTAGGTCTCAACTACTGCGAGACAATTATTCCGGGCGCAGTTCCGCAGCATGTTATCTATGTTTGAATAACACTCTCTTCGATCTTTAATTTATATTCAATAGGAAGTATATGGCGTGCAAAGAGTGCTCTGTTTGGGTTCACCCAGAATGTGTTGGGCTGAATTCTGATATTGCGGAGGAAATTGATTATTGTTGCGAACGATGTAAACAGGTAAGAATTTTTCTCACGTTATGATCTGCCAGATTAATTGGTTAATAATATTTCGTTTCTGAATACTCTATTATATTTTTCAGGTTCCGGTTACATTTCTTTTGGAACAAGTAAGTACACTATGAATGGTACATGCATTATGACACCTCGTCGTTTTAATAAGTGATCAATGATTAGATAGTTCAATCAACGTGAAAAATATATTTACAAAATGTTATATCCTTCGTTACTACATCTTTATGTTAAAAGGAACTACCATTTTTATATGTTCATTTGCTGATTTTCAGATGAATGACATCGACAAGCGAATATGTGAGGTCGCAAACGCTGAAAGGACAAGGTAAACGAGCGGCGAAAACCGATTTACAATTAAACTCTGCTTATGGGCATTAATCATAATCTCCAATTCTCCAATTAGTAAACCCGAATACAGACGCCATATAGACTTCCTCACAAATACTTCGAATCGACCAGAACGTACACTAAAGGGATTCGGACTCGGACTTCTGTCGTCACAGGTAAGAAAAGATGCGAATGTATGAATAAATATACATACATTAAATGAATATATGAATCTAGTTTCCTTGTTTGACAAAACATAATACCATACATGTACTTCGTAGGCAGATGAATGTCTTGCCCATAAATTGCAAAACTTAACGAAGAATACTTACGCTAAGAAAGGGTGAGTGCGAAAAACATATGATTTCCATCGTATCAAATGATTCAAGTTGACATTGACCGACTTTATTATAACTGCTTTTATTTCTTTCAGTGCACCATATTCTTCGGCATACACAACCATAAGATTGCCGCACTCAGAGCGCCTTGAGGAGGTTTTCAAGGAAAACATGTTGTAAGTACCAGTAGGCCTTCTAATTTGTGGCCACGATCCGTCTTTCATGACAATTGCTTTTTAAAAACAAATAATATGTTAATATTTATATATCTTTTCAGAGGAGCAGTATGGTATATCGACCAGGTATTAAGAAAAGAAATCGTTGTATATGTGGTGCAGAAATTTAGGCAAATAACATACGCGGAAAGCGACAAACTTGGCCGAAGAACAGAAGATCAGACATTTCGAAATTGTTTGATGAAATACAAAAAATACTACCTCGAAAATTAAACAAACTTCAAAATTCATTGTCGACTCTATTATTTATCATCTTATACCAGTGGTTCTTAATCTGTAAATATATTTTTCCTATTCTTAAAATGCCAGTGAAATATATGATAGTTTAAATCGTTCAATGCATCACATCTAAGGAAGAATGATCAATTTTTATTATGTAAAACTCATTCTGTTAATATGTTATATTTTTTTATTCTTCATATGGCAGTGAAAAGTTTTAACTTGTGTTTTAAGTGTAATAATTTCAATCTATCAATACAAGTCATTCCGTAAATATGTTTTGTAATCCTATTGCATTTTCCTGTTAAAATCTTGATTGTGTAGAAATCGTTCTGTAAATGTTTTTGTATTTTTCATATGCAAGTTAAATATTATATACGTTTTAAATTGTGTTTTAATTGTGATATTTTCAATCTATCAATACAAGTCATTCCGTAAATATGTTAAAATCTTAATTTTGTAGAAATCGTTCTGTGAATATGTTATGTTTTTGTATTTTTCATATGCCAGTGAAATATTATATAAGTTTTTAACTTTTGTTTTTAGTGTAATGTTTTCAATCTATCAATACAAGTCATTCCGTAAATATATCATGTATTATCCAATTGTATTTTCCTGTCCCATCAGATTCTAATGAAATAAGAAATTCATATCGAATAAACAAAGTTTGATTCAAACATTACTCAAGTTATTTTATTGATTTTAAAAATAATCTTTTTATCCTAAACGTTTGGTCAAAACACAGTATTTCAAAATCAACTTCATATATGTGATGTGATCGGTAGTTCTTATCATGCATACGTAAAAAATCATCTCTACTCCAATATTTCAATTTAGGAAATAAAGCCGCGAGACATAGTCGACGTTTCATCTCCTGCATAGGAATCAATTTTCATTTTATGTTTACCACATGGCGTGTCAGGCCCCAATATGGCGTGACAAGCCTCGGGGCTTGTGACGCCATATGCAGCAGGTCTTAAGATTGCCCTAGATGAAAGTTTTTCAAAAGTTTTGTGTTGACTGAAAGTTGAATTTGGAGATACATTGAAATATAAAAGCGATGTCATAGATAGCATGGATGATACAACTATCTACAGCCACATCTTCATCGACTGGCATTCTCAAGAAGAGCTTCTTTCTCCAATACGACTGTCGTCTAGAGTTAAGGTAAGGTTCTTAAATTCAATTCAATTTTATGTTGAGTACTTGTTTCAAAAGTTCACCGTGCCCACAGCTGTGCTGGTACCGGTATTTCGTTCGTGATTTCTACGGCACCACTGAGCCATCAAGGTCAACAGCTTGGACCCTGGGGCCAGTTGCTCAAAAGTTGGCTAGAGTATACCAGTGCCAGTGGATAGTTGACATCGTGACAATTTAAATTTCATTGTTACTATGGTATGGTATTTATCCACTGGTTATCCTTAACCAACTTTTGAGCAACTGTTCCCAGTTCTACAGTTGTTATGAGTTAGAGTTGTTGTGAGTTCATTTTCAATGAGTTAACTCTAGAGTTAAATCTTAACTCACAACTGTGGAATTGGACCCAGAACTGTTAGGCCTACTTGACTTGTGCACTTGTTTACAGCTGCTCTCTGGGCTGGACCATTTACCTTATGGCTACCCGACCCAATGCAATGCAAATTTGCCTAACCCTGAACCTTAATTTTATGCAGATGAAAAGGTGAAAAGCCACCATTTTACCAACATTTTGAACAAGCTTCCAGTGCTAGTACTGTAGACACTTAATTAAAAGTTCTACAAATATGTAAAGTAGGCCTAACATTTTGTTAATACAGCGTTATTACTGATATATTATAGTAAATGAATTAAATGTATTTCAGTATACTGGTATTGGTGTATCTGCGAACTATGTAGCTATCGGTGCGAGTACTGGCGGAGTTTATGTATTTAACAAAGAGTCGTTGAAATGTGTACAACATCTTCCATCTCAGAAGGTACTGAAAAACAGTTGTGTCGCAATTGAGCTTAAACCCAAGTTCAGAAAAATGAGGGGTGGGTTTGTTTCTGGTTGGCAACAATCAGGGTCCAGTTCCACAGTTCTGAGTTAAGATTTGACTCTGAGTTAACTCATTGAAAATGAACTAACTTCTTTAACTCAGAGTTAACTCTAACTCACAATTGTGGAACTGGGTCCCTGGGTCTAGACCCTCCCCTAAGAAAAAATTTGGAAGTTTGATGCGCAGATAGGCCTATGGCATTTAGGTGATTTCCATTGATATAACGAAGGACTTGAACAAATTCAGTGTTTTATCTTGGGATAGTTGTTAGTGTATGGCTTGATATCTTATTGAATTAAAAGTTAGTGGAACTAAATTTTGAATGCTTAGCTTAATACATTTTAGTTTTAATTTGCGGATCAATCTGAACATTTTTTGACGTTAAAACTGGTAAAAAAGTAACTGCATCATATAATGGAGTTTTTGAATCCTAACCCTTCGATTAATTTCCTTCTCATCAAATAATTTTTGACTCTCGTTTCTATTTCTAGGAAGGTTCTGTTCATCTCCTACAGTTTGGACCCGATGACAATTATTTAGCGTACGCGACTGGGTAAGTCTCTTCATGACTCATATTTATAATGAATTGATATACGTGCGTAGATTTGAATTGCCAAAAAAATCAGGATCCAGCTCAACAGTTGTGAGCAGTGGATCCATGATTTTTCCTCCCATATCTGCATTCGAATAGTTAAGGTCTAATATATTGGTTCTCGGGCTTCATTCCCTTATTCTCTGTCTGTCTATCTGTATGTGTGTGTCTGTATGCATGTCTGACTTTCAGCTACTAAGCTTCGTTGATAGTGGGTCGATGTTGATGAAATTTGGTTAGTATGGGGTCTAGTTGTACAGCGTAAAGAAAGAATGTGCCCAATGCACCATTTAGTGGCAGAACTAGGCACTAAAAACTCTGTTCAGCAGGAACAGGGTCGAAATTAAAGAAATTTTCCTGACAAAATTAAGCTATTGGCCCTAGAAACAACATATCCAAAATGCAATGGGAACTAACGCATGGTTAATAGTTCAAGCCTGAGCCCGAGAATCATTGTCGCCTATGGTTTGTTGTATCATATTACCCTATCACTCTCAACATTATTTGTAGCAAAAGTAAAGATTTCAATCTATTGATATTGTATTGCAGGCTCGGTCATGTATGCGTTGTTGAGCTGAACGTAGAAAAAGGTCGATGTCAAACAGTACGAATTAGTAATCTACACGAGAAACGTTCCGTAACTTCGATTGAATGGTTAGCCACTGGCACGCAGGTATTCATCGGTGATGACGCTGGTTTTGTGTCGGTTATCAACGTTCCTTTATCAAAGAAGGACTATCTACTGGTAGGTGTTTAACCATATCGATCCTGAAGATTATCTAGCGCAGTTTCCATGAACAAGTGATTGTCTATCATTCAATTCAAGTAAAATCGGACAATTGTTGAGAAAAACTAAGAAGTGACGTTTCGATTCAATTCTTTGAGCCATCTTCAATGACAGTTCTGAAAGTGGCTCGTGTAATTGAGTCAAAACACTAACACTCTATACATAGTTTTGCTTCATAATTGTTCATTCGGAATTAGTTTCCAATGATGCATTAGTCCTTAAAACATGATCAAAATTGCATTCGTAAGATGCCCGATCCTTAAATCCTTCCTATCACGACACTGTGTCCCTTGGGTTACCATTGACTCGAAGGATAAAGTAGAAATGAACGAATCGTTGTAAAAGATACCAACACTGACTGAAATGTTTTCAGGTACCGTTTGAGGTAATTTTGTCTTTAGAAAGTGGTATCGTCCAGTTGAGCTCGTGTAAGGGATCGTTACTCGTGTCGACGGTGACCCGGTGTTATATATGTGAAACGCAGAAGAGAGTATTTCATCAAATCGGTCGACAACTTCGGTAAATCAATGACTCCTTTATACGGGTATCAATACTGCGGCCTGTACCCATTCCGCACACATTCTATATTATATCACCATTCTTTCAATTTCTGATTGTTCAGGACTCGAGATATTTTTAATCAGAAATCAATTACCAGCACTACAAATAAGTAATAAGATAAAAACCCACTATCTACAGATTAAAAGAATTTAAAAACAAGAATTTATTTATTCAATCTAAAATATATATAAGACACGACGTTTTTCATCTGTAGATAGTGGGTTTTTATCTTATTATCTGTTCACCGCGCTTGAGTGTGGTTATCGTTATACAAATAAGTAACTTTCATGAAATGTATTATCTACGGTATTATAGTGATGGACAGTTCGGGGCCGTATTTTACCACAAGTCAGCCACTTCAGATCCGGTTATCTATTGCGCTCGGCCTAAGTCGCGCATGTGGGAAGCTGGATTCGACGGTGCTGTTCGCTGCACTCATGCTTTCAAAGAACTTCTCGCCATCGCACCGATGACGGTTCTCAAACCGAGGTATGAGTTTTTTTATAGATTCGCGAATCAAATCTGAGCTGCTGAAGTGATGCTTTATTGGATGTATATATTTTGTAGAAGCGGTACTGTTGATTTTACCTGTCTCGGCACAGAACATGCGCCAAAAATCGTCAACTTTCAACATATCCAGAAAATATGGTAATTTTCATGTTTACGTACATCTCTACCAACAAAAAACCACAACAAAAACAAAATTCATTTTGAAAAATAATTTAATCCAACATGATTGATTTTGCTGATTCGTTGAATAATGCCAACCTAAACTTAACTCGCATCTTTTTGCTATTGGTACCTCTTATACCCTCAATATATTATAGATGCTTTACTGTTACACCTATTGATCTGTGTAAATCTTGTATTCATTCTCTAAATAGTACTTTATTTCTGTGGGCTTATGTGCCCTTCTCTACATTGTTATTCTATTTAGTTACGGTATACCTGATGAGGCTGAATTGAATTAGTGAAATCAATCGCGTTGGATTATTTCATTTTTGGAAATGAATTTGTTATTTTTGTGGGTTTATCGTTCATTGGACTCTCTACGAAAAGTGAACCACCGTAACTAAGTTATTCTCTGTATATTCTAGAAAAACGTTCATATCTTCCAGCAAAAAGTTCTTGATGACTCAATCGCAAAACGCTGTGTACATTATCGATCCTATTATACCATCGGTGTTGTTCTGGACAGATGAAGTCCAAGGTAAATTCATTAATTCTTCATTTTACCTAATTGAATAATGATGAACAAAAGTTAGATGCTAGATATTTTGGCTGGTCACTCATGACCATTTCTCTCCGACCTCTGGCCAGTCCCCGATATCCTTTTATCTAACTTTTGTCACAAAACCCTTTATGTGCTGTTCATAAAATACGTTTACTTCACCCCTGTACACAATTTTGACATTACACAACCTTTTGGAGAATTGGTCAATTTTCCCCAGCCCCTTGAAGCATAGGTACATACTTCTAACAATCAAATAGCCCCTATGAATGATACAGTAATGTGAGAATCTCTCTATGCTCCGATGAATGAGTGACAGCTCTTCTGGCTTTGCGATCCACCACCTGGGGATGCACTGTGTGGCTCTGTGAGCTCAGCCACTGGGGGAAGAACCCTAATCCGATAATGGTAATATTCCTTATTGTTTCTCTGCTAGTCCTGGGATCTTTTCTTTGAGTTTCGGCACTAAATAAAAATGTTAACTCATAGATTTCGGGCGATGTTACGACTGAGCTTTATTTGCGATACGTCCTATGACGATGGCGTCATTCTCCCATTCTCAAATCACGTGAAATATATTAAATTTATACGTAACAATTCATTAAATGTTTTAGATATTCTAAGCGCGGTTACATTCGCGAACGACCTGTATATTCTTCACGGTGATTGTCGCGTCAGTCGTCTGTCGTTCGAACCGATCGAACGATGCATCATTAAACTCATCCGAGCCGAATACTGGTCGTTGAGCGCCGCGTTGTTACGACGATTCCAATCGGTCGTGATTCCCGCGTCGGCGAGGCGAACGATTCCGTACGACGCGATCGACCGCGTCAAATACGAAATATCGCGCATGCCGCATCGCGCCGACGAGTTAGAACAGTTAGAGTTGATTCTGTTGAAACTCGAGACGCCCGACCCGGAGTCGGACTTCGAAAATAACAACGGTAGTCCGATACCGCTGGAGAACGGAATGTACAAAGTGAACAACAAAGTGAACGATCTCGATTTGCCGTTTATGAATTCCGATCATCACGAGTCGCTCGCGGAGCTCGAACCGAATCTAGAAGAAAATGATTTAGAGAATATCGGAAACGATATAAGTGTAGTTATAACACCCGCTCATTCGGCCGTTATGAGTGAAGAGTTCAACGAGATCGATCTTAACGATGAACATATTATAGAAAATATGATTAATTCAAACGAAATCGCCGTCAAAATTCGATCGACCGAGAAACCTATAGATTTCACGGATAATATCGCGGAAACTCGCGCCACGTTCGAAGTTCCCGGCTCCGTTAAACGTCCGAATTTCATCGACGTCGAAAGCAAGGCGTCGATCGTGATCGCTCCATCCGGGAGTCGAAGCCCGTCGATGAAACGCGCGACGTCGAACGATAGTTTTACGAGTTTGGTTTTATCGGACGCCGTCGACAACGCCGACATCCCCGAATCAGTGCGAGGAATCTCGCGTAATAATTCGTATTCCAGTTTGAACGGTTTGCTCATCGATCAGTCGGGCGGCGTTCATGATTCATCTTCGTCAGCGGCGCCACCTAGTGACAACAATGTTAATCAAACAAAAACGCGCAAGAAGAAAACGAAGAAACCGCCGAAAGTCGTGGAATTAGGCGTGCCGAAAACAGCACCCGGTGAGTCACTAGATTTTTTTTTTTTTTCGCACATTCTTTCCAGCTACCAACATCGGTTTAAATGAATTTAGACTAGCGCTCACAATGGCTTATTTCTGTTTGGCATATTTTGAATCGAAGCTGCTCTAGATGATATTCATTCACATGAACAATTGCAGATTGTACTAAGATTAAGCGCGATTTTCTATGTTTTTGGCGAAACCAAAAGATTTGGTATTTCAGCAATCACAATGCTCTGCACAAAGGAATGAATGAAGGCAGTCTCTCTAAAATCTCAGCATATGGAGGACCATGATCCCTGAAAAGTACATGAAATTATATGACATGATTTTGGTTTTTTTTTTTTCTATCTGAAGCTCATCTGCGTGGACGCACCACGTCGGCGAGTATCGCTACGAAACCATCGGCCGAATTCATGCCAGTCACATCCGGGAAAATACTGAATTCTAAACCTGCAGCGATAATTGAACATAGGCGCTCAGTCACACCTCCACCCATCGCTGAACCTCAACCAGCCGCGATCGCAACAAACAGAATTATTAATCTAGCGGATGCTCAGCAGGTGGCGCCCATGTCAGTCGTTACGAAGAAAACTACGATGAAAGTGATGTCGAAAGCGAAGCAACAAACGGAACGATTGTTGGATCGGGTGAAAAAAACGTTTGATCCGGTCGTCGATGTTCTGAAAGCAGACGTGTTCGGAGCTCAAACTCATATCATGGTTTATCAGGATGGTCAGTTTAAGGTGAGTGCTACAGAGGCAAGGAAAAAGAGAGGTGAAGTGGCTGAGTGGTTTAAGCCACTCGTCCCTCATCAATCCAGGGTTCATGGGTTCAAATCCCAGTGGTTGCAGAGTTTCTTGCATGCAGAGAGGTTCCCCCCTGGCCTCTATCCCATTAACCAGGATAAAGAAACCTGAAAACTTATCACTATGCCTTGTGTAGTGTTGGGCAGGTCGAAGGAAATAAGTTCAGGGAAAATACTTAGTACGCTGATATCTGGTTGTAGTTCACTTGTTAATTCATTTTTTGTGAAGTTCTTGGGAGCCTGCAATGATCGAAAACAGGAAGAAAGTTTTGGACATCATTCTTAAGGTCTTAAGGGGGTGGGTCCAGGCTGCAGATAAATATCTGCATCTTAGTACAAGGATTTCATGTCGTGTCATATTGTAGAAACATCGCAGTGCCAGTATTGCTTCAACTTCCAGCTCTCATAATCAGCAATATGAACAACAGACCTATTTAAATTCCTTGAAACTATCGACCTCATCTACTCGGTGAGTAATGACCTTTTCATTTTTGAAGTTCTCTTTTCAGTCTATAAAACAATGATTTAGGCCTATATGTTTGTGAATAGTTGATACTATATCATATCCATTCTTGATGAATATTATTGAGTGAAAACCCTCAACATCAATTTAAACAACTGCTATTTTTTTTCCTTAAGTTCAGGTGGAAATGTTCTTGAATTTTTTTTTTTCAATTAATTTTTTTTCTTTCAAGAAAAAAACAATAGCATTTGTTTAGATTTATATTGTGGGTTTTCTCTCTCATTAGTACATAATATGTATGTTTGAATAATCTTCTCATAAAGGTCAAAATTGAGAAACCACAAGGTGGTTTTAGACGCCGCTCTTCTACGCCGTATTTTGGAAGAGTGGGTCGCCGAGCTGCATAAAACGCTGCATCGATATCACGAGGATCGACTAGAGCAGCTCCTACAGGAGGCTGTGCTCGTCTTAACGGCACGACGAGGGAAACAACCGTCAGTCGGTGGCAAATCGGTCAGAAACGATAATCAAAATGAGATGGAAATCGATGAAAAAACGAACCCGAGTGAATCGCGCGATTCAAACAATGTCTATAGCGGTAATGACAAGTGTGATTTAGAATCTAGTGATGAATTATCTAGTCAGAAAAACGTAACAACTGGAGCGACGAGTGAATTACCATCGATGAATGACTTAAAACCCGATGAAAATCTAGTCCAATCAAACGGTGACGATGATGATGATAATAATTCTATCTGTATTTGTTGCCATCGTAAACGTGTAATAGAAGAACGATTCGACGCTGAGAAGATACGATATCTCGTCGATCCGTTTCAGATGGACGAGGGTTTATTGGCGGATTGTCGGTTTTTGGCCGAGTTGTGTTTTTCAGTCGGTGTACACGGGAACGCGGCCAGTCAGTTGTTCAATCGACGGAAATTCGCCGATGTTTTCGCGAATTGCGCGTGCACGTGTTGCGGCGTGAAAACGAACACGACTGATTTGAAAAATCATGAGATAAGTGATGAAAATGCATCACCAGTCAATAGCCCAAAAGTTGACTCTCTACCAGTCGAAGCCCCACCAGTCAACACTGCACTAGTCAAGGCTCCACCAGTCAAAGCCCATGTAGTCGACACCCCACTAGTTGATGCCCCACCAGTTGATGCCCCACTAGTCGATGCCCCACTAGTCGATGCCCCACTAGTTGACTCCACACTAGTTGACACCACACTAGTTAAGTCTACACCCATCAAGGCCCCACCAGTCATTGCTCAACCAGTTGATAGCCCACCAGCCAATGCCCAACTCATCAAGGCTCCACTAGTCAATGCCCTGCCAGTTGACATCCCACCAGTCCGCACTGCACCAATTGATGCCTTGCAGACTACTGAAACTGATAACAGGGATTCGTGTGTAAACGAAAACCGACAAGTTGTAGAATCAAAGGCAAAGCTTCAAGAGCCAAGAGTAACCAGTATTCCGTCGATACGTACAAAGCATTCAGAGTCCGGTGAAATACAGGATTTTCCTCAATTAAAAAGTACCGATAGCAAAACGTTAGACAAAACTTATGACGAAGACTCTGAAATCGGCACGTTCATTCGCTGTTATTATTTCCTGCTCGATCCGTACAAAGTTCACAAAGTATTCAGCCATTGCAGTTTGGACAATCGAAAACAATCGTGGAACGCATTTGTGCAGTGTTTAGCGGGTACGCAATGATTTGAACCAAATTTCACATTCACAAATTGCAAATAATTTGATACCTGGGCCAGGTTTTGTAGATATGGAGGCAAAATGTTCCCCAGGAACATTTTGAAATTATTCTTCAGTTATTGCCATAGTTTATCAATTTTCACCCAATTTACCCGTATTGGTAACTTTGATACCCAGTCTAAGAAACCAGGTGCAGGTGATTATTGGTTTCGATTGTATTTTGGCTTTGATGATTCTGTTTTTAGAGAGACACGCGCGTGAAATGCAGAATACGTGTAAAATTCTGGAGGCATGGCCCGCTGATGAAACATTTGGTTTGACATTCATTAAACAGCTAAGAAAACACCCGGCTATACTCGCGTGTATGAAAAGGTGAATATCTCTATTGTTTCAAATTGAATATTACACAAATATAATGTGATTATGTAGAGAATGCTTTAACCAAGAATATTTGGTGTATTTTACTCTGGACAATGGATACCCGTAGTTGTCAAAGATTGAACACGAATGCCCTGGAACCAGTTGCATAGTCATGCTTAGAATGACCGCACCAAAATCCATTTTGAGTCTGTAGCCAACTTAAGACTAGTCTTAGTTCACTTTGGCGCTATAGCCAAAATAACAAACTTAAGACCAGTCTAAGTTCACTTTGGTTCTATAGCCAATCTAACAACAAAATCAGTCTCAAGATTTGAATCATGACTGTGTAACTGGGCCCCTGGTAATTTATTAGTTCGTCTGATCATAAAAATCTGATGATATTCGTTGCTGTATTTTCTTCACAGTTATTTTCAAACGAACATGGATAAAGCAGTTAAACTATGTGTCGAATTGTATCCTGAAATAAATGCCTTCGATGTTCATTATATGTCTGAGACGTCGTTCGATCGACAATTACCTTATTTGCCGCTTTATTTATACGCAGCATTTGAAAAATTCGAATCAAGGTAAGACGTCGATACCTGTCGACATTATACACGTAGTTTACATGTGGATTTCGGAATTGGTTTTTCAGTCCATTTCGGCCTTTATTTTACTCTAATAGAATAATTGGCTAATGAAAACCTGACATTAGTTCATTTGGCTAATTTCAACTTGAATATCGCTGTTGCATTGAGTAATATTTGAGATGAACCTTAGGTTAATCTTACCTAACACAAGGTTCAAGAAAGTGGCGTTCCAATCTAAAGACTGAAAATGTGAGCCATGTATATTATTCAAGGTGTTGTTATGTATGTAACTCATTCTATCCCGGTATTTATTGCATGTTTTGATTAAATGAATATTTATCGTTTTCTGTTTGTAATCTGAAATGGTCATCAGACACTCGTTTTGGACAGAATTATCTTCTAATCGTTGGTTGAGTATGCGATATGCCGAGTTATTGTTACGTGATCGTTACGATACAGAATTAACAAGCACGATGAGATGTGACTGTGGCATGCCGAGGTTTGTTGGATATAAAGTTATTCAGGGTCCAGTTTCACAGTTCTGAGTTAAGATTTGACTCTCGGTTAAAACATCGAAAATGAACTAACTTTAACTCAGAGTTAACTCTAACTCACAACTGTGGAACTGGGTCCAGATGTTCAGCAGACTCCTCCTCACTCGAATGAATTGGCACCAGTGATGATTTGAGTTAGAAAATGGAATATATTTCTGTTGCAATGCTCTTAACGTGTGTTGTTTGAGTTTGGTGACATTCGAGTTGATAGGAGTCTGCTGTATTTGCATGTACTATTATACCCCTACTAGATGCCCATACATGACACAGTTGGCTCTACTCGAGTTGGATCCAAGTTAATCTCATTAGAGTTCCGACAATTCCACTCAAAAAACCACATTTAAGATATTAATGGAAAATCTTTCTAATATTCGAACCGTCCAACTTTGATATTGCGCAAATCAGACAAATTTCCAAAAACATCTGACTTGAACAGAGTTTGCTGCAAAGTCAAATTTGCTTTAGTTGTCGTAGTTGGGGGACGTTCATTATGTTAACAACTCTCAACTTTTCCTAATGACTTTCCTAACTGGTGACTTACACTTAGTAAGAAATACAAAATAGGACTTATAAGTACAGACGACTAAACTGATGTTAACAACTTATCCCATAGCAACTTAGCTGTTCAACTGATGTATGCATGTACTTATACTTACCGTATTTAGAAGTCATTTAGATTGATAACTATGAAACAATCCAGTAATTATGTATTAGCAATTTGAATTAATTTTCACTTGTTTGATACGTAATATACTGTTTACGACACTTTTAATAATGATTAGGAAATTCTATTCGATTATTTCAGGCCATTTTCTCACAGATCAGAGACGTCCGTAAATCGCGATTTATTTGCTCTCGTGACGAGTCGTTGCGTCGATGAAACCGTGCGGGATTTGTGTTGGAGGTACTGTCGTTGGAGCATGTGGTTGCGACGTTGTACCGGTGGTAGTAATCTGGTGAAAGAGTTGCAGCTACAAGTCCTGTTGCAACTCGGAGACATGGACTTACTTAACGCTTATATTAACAAAGGTATATACAGTTAGAACTACTGGGCCCAGTTTCACGAAAAAGTTTTGCTAAAATTTTTGGTTTTATTGCTATCGGTTATTTAATGTTTTCATTGAAGCCAATCGTTCAAACTTCACCATTTTAAGCTCAAACTTTTTTCATGAAACCATAACCTGGTATAACTTCATGAAAACAATCAGGTAAAATAAGGTTCATTCCTTCTGTTTAGTAGTTGCCCTTATAGACAGACTTTTGACTAATTTCATAGAATGAGTATCAAAGTTGTTATTAGGGATAAATCCTTTACCTAGGTATTTACTATATTGGTTTAATGATAAACCTTGAAAATAATGATTGAGTTTGAATAATATACTCTAACCCTAGAAATAATGGACAGGTTTGAAGCATTTTTCTTGGAGGTTAGATTACAATGTATGGTACCTCTAATCTATGACACCTAACCTTGAAAGTGTTGTAAATTTCTATTTTCAAATTGTAATTTCAGGACTAATGAAATCCAAATTGGATTGGGAGATGCTTCTTCGCTTTAAAGAGATGCAGACTAAATGCTGCGATGCTCCAGAAATCACAGAATCTTCTGCTTCAACTTCTGCTAGTCATAGCAGTGATGTAGAGACGACAGCTCGGGGTAATACGCCGAATGATTGTTCGGAAACATGGCGTTGCGTAAAATGTGAAAATATTCTTGAATCCGTCCCGTGTGGAGCTAAAGAACGAGTTAACATTGAGGAAAAGCCTTTAAACGAACTCGCTGGAACTAATAACGCTACACCTCTTCACAATACTGATGATGAAATCGTTGAAATAGATAGTTTGTTTACTGGTTCGATTACGTGGGAGAAACTGGCGCGGTTGATACTGTTTAATTTCGATGCCGTTGTGACTATGGAGATGTTGACGCAGGTTGATATTCCACGTGGTTGTCTGTCATCCGACTTCTACAGACTGTGTTTCCGCGCAGAGGCAAAGAACGAATTACAGGGGTGAGTAGGATTAACATTAACACGCCGAGCCGCTACTACTCCTTGATTCCTTAAAAACTCTTTCTAAACGAAAAATCTGTCTAAAGGTACTTGAAACTCCTTTAATTTGAGCAAAATGCCCCAAAACTCCTTTAAAACTCCTTCAAGAAAAACTCCTTTTGAGAAATAAGCAAGTAGAAATTTTTGTCTAGTTTGTAGTTGTAAGTCGACTTCCCCTAAATCGGTTTAGAGTTTAGGTTGTGTATATGATAGAAAATTGCTTACAAAACCACTGAACCAGATAAACAATGCCGATTTAGGAAGAGTCTACAGAATTGGACTATGAAAGTGATGCAGACACTTCCTTGAAATTTTCTCCTCTAAAACTCCTTATATCCAGGAATGATTGATATATTTAGGGACCCTAAAATGTTATTTCTCTTGCGTGTATCAGAAATGTTTACCTTCTCATTACTTGATCGCATCATCACCATCATCATCATTTGTAGTCGGTTGAGTTATCTACTACTGGAACAAGTGAACACTTATTTATGGAAACAACATTCTCCACAACTTCCGTCGGATTTGATGTATCTTATTGAACAGGAAGAGAATGGGAATGAAGTCTCAAATTTGGTAAGTGAGCTGGTATTAGTCATTCCGTATTTGACCTGTGTCTATATCGGCTAGATTAGAATGGAGGGACCCGTGGAAATTGTAGACGCTCTTATTTGTGTTTGCAGTTGGAGCGTTTCGAGCATCGTTGCGAGGGTCGAAACTGGGATAACCCTGAAACTCACTGGGGTACAGTCGGATGTGTTTCTGGTGTATGCGTATGCTGTAATGTTGAACTGACACAGCGAGTGTCCGACTCAAATTCAACGGTATCGATGTATCCATGCGGTCATGCATTCCATACAACATGCGTCGTCGATGGCCGAGTTTGTTTACTGTGCTTTAAATAAACATTCCGTGAATAGTTCATGTTAATTAAGGAGGTCAGGAGGGTTCTCTTTTTTACCTCCTCTCCCCGGCTCGTCCATTTTTGCCTTAAATAATCATGATGGCTTAAATGATAGAATCTTGGAAACTTTTTTGTTTCCAAAAACTAGTGAGCAAAGTATCTGCCGGTAATACATTATAACGAACTCAGATACAATGATTCATCGGGTCTAACAAATATAGAATTTTGTCCAAAGTAAGACAATTCATTTTATTTCATACTCGATATAACGAACAGATTTTCTGGTCCCGTGAAGTTCGCTGTAACGAGGTTCCACTATATATTGATGCTGGTATCAATGTGAAGTATTAATTTTGAAAGTGTGGTGATAGAATGACTTAAATCTGGTGTTTAGAGTCAATTCATTAGTTCGTTTTCCATGAAAAATGTCCGAGGGGTGAGGTCCTCAACATACATATGGTTGAAGTTAGGACGATCGACAATTGTAAGAATGAATGGGGTTGAAGTGTAGAATTTAATAAGGGTTGCAGGATCCAGGCAGCAGATTAATACCTACATTAAACATGTGCTTTATATATTCTGCAATATATTGCTAGTCAACTGTAATGTACAAGGACTCCACATTCCTTTTGAAGATACAACAAACCACAAATTGTTACTTTATTGAATTAAGTTTATTTACTATTTTATAGAGATACGAATAAAAATACACCCGCTATATAAGAGTGATAATGTTGATTATTATTTAACAAAAGTCCGTAACAAAACTATAATGCTTTATTTATTGTAAAAAATAAAATAATGTTATCTAATAATAATATGGACGAAGTGATGGGAATTGATGATTTTATTCTTGGGCAGCTGATTCTGTATCATCGAGATGACAGCGCGAACTGGACGCTTTTATCCTTTAAACAGGCTTCCAGTGTTTTCTTTGTAACCGACCTACAAAAACCATAAAGACTTTTTATTAGTTAATACAACCCATACTACTGTGGTTAACTCGATTAACTTTAACTTCACTCAGAAATGGAGTGGTGTGGGTGAGTGAGTGATTATAGCGTGTAACCGTGGGATGCCAGGTCATGTTTATTTCTGTCATGTCCTCTGGTAAGACACTTATCCACATTGCACCTCTTCATCTGGTCTGACAGTTGGTGACTCTTGAGCGCTAGTTGCTCGGGAGTTGACTGGTTCAGTTAGAATGTATAAATTACCTCATAGCGAATGTAGGAATATTTGTAGAGAACAATAGGAACAGTTGATGATTTTTATCTTGCAACGCGTAAAGTTTATGTGTATTCGTCACCGTATAGGTTTCTTTAGCTTTATGTAGTAACTCGCTGAACCGTTGTATTCCTAAAACAGACAAAAAACTCGTGAATTAACCACCTTTTAACAAACTTAAAGGGAATTAGAATGTCTTTTCGCATCAACCTATTCTTTTAATCTCGCTTTAGTTTGGTGTATCCAGTATCGAAAATCATTATCCCCGATGCCAAAAATTCATGAAGACTACGCAGTATTTATGAATTTTTGCTGAGGCCAATGCTAAACATGCGTGTTATGTAAATGCTTAGAAAAGATTGAAAATTTAGCAGGGTGGCCACTGATCTGAAAAACTCTATTGCTGGATATTTCTTTATCAGTATGATATTCGACGAAAAATTAAACATTTTAAACCTAGAAATTTCTCTGATTCACTCTAGAGAATTTTGTGTAATCACATGGAAAAATCAGGGAAAACTAGGGGGATCTTTAATTGCGCGTAAAGTGGCGCCACCCTGTTTGGGCAAACTAAACCGAACATAAAATTCTATCTACCTTTATCTAGATCGGTATCTTCATCGTCGATGTTCGGCACCGATTCGAAAATATCACCGACGACCTTTTTATAAAACATGCGTAACAGATCCCGGCGATAATCCGGGCTCGTGTCGCGAGCGGTCTGTCGTTGTCGTAACGATTCCGTCGACGGACAGACGGAGCTAACGCAACGACGAGACGCCGTGTCGACGAGTAATAGAGCGAGAACGCTCGCGTCGAGTTGAACCGTCGTCGGTAGATTACGCGGATGAACCCAAGTTAACGATTTCAACGCTTCGAATGCAGTTCGCCAAAATCTGCTCACCTGAAATTGTACGGATAATGATTTAGGGACTACTAGTTATGTGGTAGTCATTTCTTAGATAAAACACCAGTCTAGGACTAAGTTGATTCAGGTTCCCTACAGATCAGTCATTCCTGGATATAAGGTGTTTTCAAGGAGAAAATTATCAAATTTTGAAGAAGCATCTGCATCACTTTCTTATCCCTATTCGAGTAGGCTCCTCCTAAGTTGGACTTGGTACTGTTTATCTTCATCCTTTCTAATTTTCAGTAACTGCCTAATTGGGCAACAAATCAGAGAGTTTGAAAGGAGTTTCCGGAATTTTGCTCTAATTAAAGGAGTTTCAAGCACCTTTAGAAGCATTCCATTTAGAAGTTTTTAAGGAATCGGTGGGACCGTGCGATTCTATGGCCAATCTAACAACTTAAGGCCCAGGCAGTCTTGAGATTACAGACCACTTTTCGACTTAGGTCATAGTGCTGTGCAACTGGGCCAAGGGGTATCAATTGATTAAATGAGCTACCTCACGTTCCAATTCAACTAGCGATGGTTTCGGTCCGCAAATAACCCACACTTCAACGCCATTCACCAACTGGAAAGTGAGCAGTCTATGTGGCACCTGAGAGAAATAAAACCAATCCTTTAATATCAGCAGTTGGCAAGAATTTTCCAATTAATGACGTTACACAATTGAACTAATTTTAACTTAATACCTTCAGACTTGAAGAAAAACTCCACAATTATGCAGAAAAACTAGGAGTGTACCGTAAAGTGATGTTTTGACTTATTGTACAAGCTATTTTCATAACTGTTCACTACTCTCATAGTTTACTCCATAATTTTGGGTCTTTTTCTTCGATCGAATTATTCAGTGAACGCACCTTCGGACTAGCTTTCGGCAGATAGATAGGAATATCTCTGAATGAACATTCCGGTAGCGATACGTTCAGCAACGATAGTAGAACCTGTTCGAGTTGCGACAACGACCACCATTTCTTCGACGCGGCGATGATTTTGCCTCGGATGAATAAACAGCCGTACGGACTGTCGGCCGCTTCGATAAACGCCTCTAAATAACTCTACAGAAAAAATATCCGATAATATCAAGGTTAATTTGAGTAAATACTAAGTTCCTTGTTTATGAGGCTCCATTGTTTACCTGTAAAATTAGATTTTCCGGACATGCGATGACATCAACAGAATGTGTCACACCACACAATAGCGGCGATCCGCGTCCTTCTAATAGTGTGTCGATTAAACTGGATGCCACCTGAAAAACATCAAAAATTTGTAAAGGATTTTGTTGTTCACTTTTCAAATGATCCTTTTTATAGGTTTGTGATAGGACTCGAGGCAAACATCAGCTCATGTTCCTGAATCTGAAAATAAGTTGTTGACATTTTTTTGTGAATAAGCATCTAAAAACACAATAGATTGTAATAAAACTTGTCAGGATAAATTCTTTTGTGGCTAAATTTCTCCACAAGTAAGCACCTTGCAGAGGGTGGTCACTTACCTCGAAATCAGGGAAAAATTGGTTATTTTCTTTTCTCTACTTTAAAAAGGCCGGGGAATAATAGTCGGAATATTTTGTAAAAAAACTAAAAAGCAGGGAAATGTTTGACGATTGCTAGATCGCGCATAAAATCAAACAGTCTTTGTCTTATGTATTTAACCGTGTTAATTCATTGGATACTTAGTAGATCAAGTCAGGGAAAAGAACACATATTTTAGGGAATAATCAGGGAAAAAGCAAGTCAAATAAGACTCCTGTTTTTCACGGAAATGAACAGTTCAGACGGTCTACCTTCACTTCTTTTTTGAGTTTTTCGACATTTTTAATCGGAACTAAATTCTCGAAGCCGTACATGAGCACGAGGGCGTTGAATACGTAAACGATTTGTTGTACGGCGAATTTCACATCGGTTTCATCTTCTTGTTTCACCAACAGAATACGAAAACTAAAACCAAACGAAACAACCAGTTAATCTTACAGGTTATGAGATAAATTAAAACCCACTTTTCACAAGTTAAAAGAAAGAGATTAAAAGCAAACTTAATTTTTTAAAGGTTAAAATGAGAGGACGCCGTAAGGGTTACCCCTAAAATGCGGTATTCACCTATCGTGAAAAACTTTCCAGATAACGTTTGAATTGTCCGACGACGCCGACAGTAATTTAGCCGCGTGATTTTCGGCGTATATGTCCAAACCATTCAAACCACCGATAACAGGGAACGGCAGCTGAAACGACATTCCAAAACTATAACATCATAATCAGATTTAGTCACTAACCTATCTGTGTCGGTCACGATCTGATCTGATCATTTATATAAACGGCATTTTGGCAAGGATAGAGAGGAGGGCACCGACACCGTGCATGAGGAGTGATCGTACCTGTTTGGCATCACCTTTTGTCTTCGAAAATATAGGAACCCCGCCATCAGCAGTGAAGCAGTAGAGGTGACGCACAGCCATCGATCAGTCTCTCTCCGTTTATTCTCGATATCGTGTCTCTATTTACAATCCCGAAATAAAGGTATTGATTTGAATTGAATAAGAAGCGACGACCTTTGAATTCTCGCTAACCTAGACTAGATGGCAGCACCACATGGTCTCGTAGGGGAATTTCTACGAACCTGTTAACTCTTTGAAGAAATAGAATAGTCGTTTTTCATCCGTTTTTTAAATTTTCAGCTCTCTACATTTAGTTAGACCCGCTGTTAGAAACGTGTATTTTTCCGTTAATAGTTTATCCGGTACTACACTTCAAAGACTCTGGCACGCGAGTAGTATGTTAGTTCCCATTTTTTCCGCCAACGTTGTGTATAGGGGCAGCACTCGACGGTCTAGATCAAACCGTGGCATTCGATTTGCATCCCGGCCACCATAACCGCCACAGGTAAATGAACTGAACTTGAAAAAAATTAACTGTAAGCCTGGAAATATTCGGGTTTCTTGAGAGAATCGGTTGTTAGTGGGTTCTTTAGTAACAATCCAATCGACAGCGCTGCTTCACGTAACCCTGGTTCTCCCCCCCACACGTAAAACTGAAAGCCCACGTACCGGTACGCATGACGACTGCCCGGGCCGTGATGAGTTGACGTTGAGCCGAGGCGCGTGCCACCACTCAGTCTCCGTCACGGGCAATTAAATCCCGATTACTCTGACCAGCTAGATGAGGCGCTCGGGCAGTGTGTACAGGTATTTATACATGCGTTTAGTAGTAGTGATTAGAGTGAGTGATTGTCAACTAACACTCACCACTGCTGATCCTGATGGCGCCAGGCCCGTGCTGGACTTTTTTGAGGGGCAGTTCCATTTCAAGAAAGGGCTCTTCCATGGTGAAACGGGCTTTTTTTCCTATTGAAAAATGACAGATTTTGAATGTATATGATTTCTAACAATGCCTCATTTATATTTTGCATGATGCTTAATTTTTTAAACTAATTACTTTTCATTTACTAAAAAAAAAAACGTGAAAATGTATCAAAATTTCGAAAAGTTTTGACCCAAATTTTTTTTCACATAGATTTTCGATCTTAGAGGATAAGCTTACGTTTTTCCCCCTGAACCCAACCTGCCGATTAAATAAATGAAGGTCCTGTCCTGGATACCACAACATATTAGTGGGATAAAGGGTCTACCTAGACATGGTCTTATCAAAACTGTTAGTAAATTCAGGGGGAAGGCATTTCGGCGGCAGGAGTCAATAACATCCCTAATATTTGAGAAAAATTGCCAAATAGGACATATTTTTAAAGGAGGTGTGAAAAATCGCTGCTTATTCTATGTTTTGGCCGCTTAGGTACCTGAAAAACCTGGTAAACTCGGCATTAGGCCTATTAGAAAAATCTAGAAAAAATCAGAAACTAAAAACGAATTTGACAAAGTTGCTTTTGACCACGCGTTTCTTCATTAGTAGATGATTCACAAAAAAATTAATGGCGGTCTAGATATCATTTTAGACCAAGAAATTCTCCATTCACCTGCCATAGATTTTTTCAGGGAATTTTGTTGGGAAAATTAGATAAAACTCTAGGAAATTAATGGGGGGAAATTAGCCATCCGGTTTTGCCAACTGATCTGTATTTCGATATGTTATCTTCATATTTCTATAGATTTTGGAATTTTTCGCTGTGATTACTTCGAATGGCGACGGCGCGCAAAAAAACAGGCCGCAGAAATTCTTCGAAAACGTATGAATACACCACGTGAGTAATCGTTCGGAATCTCGTCGCGACGCGGTGAAAGATGACGACGGTTTTCGATAAAAATTTAAAAGCTCATGAATGCGGTCGTTGTATCGGCGTCGAATGAATATTTCGAGTTTTAAATCGAAGTTAGCTACGAGATACTACTTTGCGCTTTTGTTCGCGCGCCCGTACTAATGCCAACAGCGTGATTCAGTGCGGTGATTAAAGTTACATTTCGCCGGTGCCGATATTCAAAAGCAATTTTCATCAATATTATGATTGATGTAGTACTAACATTGAATAACAGTCATCTGTATAAGGCGATTGGCGAATGCGGTCGGTCGGTTGGTCGTTATAAAAATTTATAAGTTGATACGTAGCGCGTTCCCGCGTGTCGAATGAGGTTTAATCCATCTTTTTCAAAAACAGTTTCGGATTAAACTTTAAAATTTGACAGCGCGGAAATAAATGAGTGTCGGAGATCGGCGCGCGATTTATATGCATTTCTGAGGTCGGTACCTGCGTCGCGCGCCGCGCGGTCGTATTGTGCGGATTTCATGAAAACATTCGATAATGGGCCCTCGTGCCGTCGTCGCTCGAATGAGATTTATATTCGTATTTTAAGTCGATGATTGCGCGATAAATGATAAATGACGATTGTTGTCGTTGAGTTTTCGAGTTTTTACGAGTCGCGCGATAAATCGAATTGAAATCTATTCCCCGCTTTTCGGTAAATGCGTGCAGTTCGTTGTTCGTTACGATCATATTGCAGGTTACCCGGTTAACCTGGAAAACCTGGAAGACTCAGCCAGTTGGACGACATAGGGAAAACTCAGGGAATTTAACAGATTTTACCAAATCGGGAAACTCTGGGAATTTGGATAATGTTATTGACCGCATGTGTCTTTATCAATA
Source organism: Tubulanus polymorphus (assembly GCF_964204645.1). Lineage (NCBI taxonomy): Eukaryota > Metazoa > Nemertea > Palaeonemertea > Tubulaniformes > Tubulanidae > Tubulanus > Tubulanus polymorphus. The sequence continues at coordinate 10,308,173 of NC_134035.1, read as the reverse complement.
CATGAATCAATGAAAAAAAAAATTGTAACATTTCAAACCTAGAAATTTCTCTGATTCGCTCTTGTGTAATCGCATGAAAAAATCAGGGAAAACGAAAAGAATTTGATAAATTTTCTGGGGATAAGATCTCGGGGTCTCACATGGTATTAATCGGAATCGAAAAGGCCATTCTGGCAGCCCCTTTAGTTCCTTAAGGTGGGCTCTTACAGAGGTCTCATAAGATCAGCCCCTAGACCCTGGTAAGTCGCAATATTTCCAATCAAAGATATCCCTGAATCTCATAAAGATCATCATTTCACCTTATGAATTTAACTTAAAGAAAATAATTTAAGGGATTGATTTTAGTGATTAGTTCATACAGGTATGAATCTGCCCTCTGCCCCCAGACCTCAATACAATTACTATTTGAGAGTAGTATCTGCATTTTTTAAGACCTCAAATACGATGTACATTACTCCAAAAACTTTTAAAAACTCTCAAAATCAGAACAATTTCTAGTTCAGTTTCAATAAAGCTCCTGTTTTTGATTTCAAATTACAACTGTACTCTCATTTTTGGTGAGATATTCAGCGATTAGACATATCGGGTAGTCCGGCCTGTCTGAACCCTCATTGGTCAGTTTCAGGTCAGGGTCTAGAAATAATTGAAGTTTAAAACAGTTAAAGTTGTAAATGTCAGTGTGAAGGCGGTTCCAGGCTGTGAATTAATAACTGCGTAAACGGGCATGATTGGTTCTGTTCACTCGAAATGGAATGTATATGATTGTGTGTTTTTTGCTGATATATTAGAAAATTCGACATCGCCAGAAACTGCTTCCATCTGGTGTACATCTGCCGAACCGACGCCGATCTCATTTCATTCACACTGATATTATCGACGAAATGCCGTCAAATGATCAATGATCAATTGTATTTATTGGTCGGGGGGATGTGAATAAAGCGATCGGCTTCTACGGTTCAATCATTGATTATTGGTTTACAACCCGTCGTCATCGTAGTGTTTGCTACATCGCGCTTTAAGACAACAGTTTAACGTCACATAGCCGCGTGGTAATAACTTAAGTAGTAGAAATCGCGCTGGCCAAATCCGGGTATTAGGTAGAATGGAAAGATTTTTCCATTTTTTTTTTATCGGGCAATGCCAATAGTTTTTGTAAACACTGTATCAGCTCCAGGGGCCGGTTGCATAGTCATGGCTTAGACTTAAGACTGGTCTAAGACAAACTTAGTTCTATAGCCAATCTAACAACTTAAGGTTTTAAGACGACTTATGGTCTTGAGTCTTGACTATGAAACTGGCCCCAAGTGGGCCAGTTGCACAGCCGTGACTTAAGTCCAAAAGTTGTCTTAATTCATTAGACTGGTCTTACATTGTAAGATTGGCTAATACATGTATAGAAGTAAGTTGGTCTTGAACTTAAGCTCTGACGATAGATCCGTCATTCGGGTACCTATCCTGGGACATTTTAGAAATTTAAAAGAATTTTTAGATTAGTTGGTTTGGTTACATGTTATCAATGAGGACCACAATTTCATTGTTTTTAAGCTAGGCCTATAAAGTTTTCATGAATTGGACCTAGGGTACAAATTTTTTGTTTTAGTTGGTTACTTCATGTTTTCGATGAGGACAACAATTCATAGTTAATCATTTTCAGCTCAGACTCTATATCATGAAACTGGAGCCTGTCGTACGGAATGAAAACTGCAATTCATTAACGATCAATGATAGTCTTATAGATTTTTGTTATCGTCGCTATTAAAGGAATCCATTTCTACGAAATTATGTTTTATTGCAGCAATTGTCGCAATGCTGCACCGCGCCGTTCGTTCAAAGTCGACTTCGAGTTTCACGATAGTAAGTCCGTGCTGAGGTTTTTTTTGAGGGGCAGTACTAGTACTAACTCTGAAACTGACTTTTTGAAGGGAACTTTAGAAATTTTAGGGGTTTGTTTGCTATCCCTGAACATCCCTTGGCACATGCTTGAATAGTCTAAAGCTACATATCATTGCTTACCTCCATTTTCATTTGGTCCGTATCTGGAATGGACCAATTTAAATCGGACCATTTAAATCAACCTGTCATCTCTGGTCCAACTAGACGCGCGGACCAACTTTTGCTAGTATGAACACTCGGTCTGTTCTCAATTGGAAAGGACGAAGTTGAAATGTTCTGAATTACGTAATGAGATGTTAGAATTGTCAATCATTCAACCTGTTCAGTAATGGTGTTTTCTCACAGTTTTCAACGCGCGGAATATGGAAAAAGTTCGCCAATTAGTATTTTAAAGTGTTCAATTAAATTCAAGCAACAACATATGAGACAGTATGTATGAATAATTAACGGCTTTTCGTCGCCGTTGAAAAAACCATAAGATTTCGCTCTAAAAAAAAGCACTTTTGAAATAAACGAGTATGTTCAATGAAGGATATAAACTCGATGATGACAGTTGTGCTGCAGGTACTGACTGCGTAAAGTTTTACGAAGCAAAAATTGCAATTAAAATTTCTCATTATTTCGTCGAACTTCTAATTACTAGTCGTATAGTCGCGGTTTCGTCTGATAGCGACCGAGACCGTGTGTTTCAGTACGGCGGCGCCGGCGAGTGCCAGGAACAAGCGCGAAAATTGCCTCGAGTCGTTGAAAAATAATTAATTGATTAAAAAGTTTTCGCCGCCGGCCGCGCTCTCTCTCGCGCGCGTGTGTGTGTGTGTGATTTTGAGCGAGCCACTTTTGATGTTGTCGCCGTGCCGCTAGGGGAAGATCGGTCAGTGCACCGGTGATGCGTGCGTTGCTTTTTTAATTTCGGTTTCGTCATAATCGCGTTCATCGTATTATCAAAAGATATGATACAATGAAAGGTCAGCGTATTCATAGTAGCGTTCGCTGTCGTTACATGGTATTAAAAAACTGACAACTTAGCGATCAGAGAAAATGAGTCTTCTTTCGGTGTCAACATCATTTCCATCAGGTTTTTACCCGCAGGGCTCGGTTGTTGCTTGAAAAACTTTTAAGTAAGAAGTTGGTTCTTTCTCCATCGCAATAAGCGCAACATTTGATTTCATAAGTTTTAGTGAAAGGCAGCACTTAGTATTTGCTGATGTTCAACTAGATAAGCTTCAGTATGGACAGGTCATATATACAGGCAACATATCCTTACACCAATAAACTAACCTTTTCTGTCTTCAAGATCAACTCTTCCTAGTCTCCAACTATTTCTGCTGGTTAATTTTGATGCAACTTGGTACAACTATTTGGTATGGTATTTAGTTGTACACATGCAGTTTTGAAGAGGTCAAAGATGGCTGACTGGCGGCCATTTTGGCTAAGTTGTTGTTTTACTCCGACATCTCACACGTATTTTGTTGTAATTTGATGAAACTTGATACAGCTATTTAGTATGGTATTTAGTCGCACATCTGTGATTTATTTTCCTAAAACAAGCAAAGATGGCTGACTGGCAGCCATTTTGGTATTTACCTTTGAAGAGTATTTTGGGCAAGCAAATCTTTCAGGTGTTTCGTAGTATTCTGTTGAAACTTGTTACACATATTGAGCATAATATGTAGTTGTGCGCCTGTGATTCATTTTATAAAGAAATCAAAGATGGCTGACTGGTGTCAGTTTTAGTGTATATTCATGTAGTACATCTTGCATGGCGGACATCTCGTAGTCCGTTCAAACTGTGCGGTATCTGCGGGGATAATAGTCTATACTAAATGCAGACATTTCTAGTTGTGTCTGTTTTGGGAGAAGCTTACTTTCACAATGATATAAATGAATGAAAAAATAAAGCATTTATTATCTTTTGCTATTTTCCAGCTGAAGACGACAGTGATCGAGCTAGATAAAAATGGCCGCCGCTACGAATGCAACAGACGTCTCTATACTGTTTCATTACAGTCATATTTCCAGACGAATGAAGACTGTTGAAAATGGATGAGCATTCGCTCGGGTAATTATGAACGGTGTAAATTTTGCTAATTGTAAAATTACAGCCTCAGTCGCTGTTAATCCGCGTACGAGCGTGAAATACCGGTCAATTGGCATCAGTCACTGGCATTGGTTTTATCGGTTCGACATTTATTCTTGGAATTTCATTTTCGCACATGTTTTAAGACTTGAGATATAAACACATTTGCTAAACGTATGAGTTTCTACTTTACATAGCCGCAATCCCTCAGGTGCCAAATGGCCCTGTGCCTGTTGGTCCTGACCAAAAATGTTGGACCAGACTCGAGTGCGCGGGCTTGATCCGTGCCAATTTGCCCTGGACAAAATTGTCTCCGTGTGATGGCGGCTTATTTGTGTAGAATTTGGTAATTTGTTTCACATAATTGAAAAGCCTTCACCAAAAGGGATGCCCTGGGAATAATTAAGAAAGAGATGTCAATAATAAACAAAGCAATGCCAGAACCATTGTTGATATGTATCCATGATCGACATTGTATAGTGAATCCCACACTGTAGCCGCGATCACACGAGCATTTTTGGCCCGAGCTTAATTTGGCCCGGAACAACTGTTCACACGGGTGCCAAATGGGCCCGAGTCTGTTTGGGTCGGGCCAAATTTGGCCCGACGGACCAGGCCCGAGCCAAATTTTAGCACTGGACAAATGATTGCGTTTGAATTGCAACTGGCACTGGAATTCACCCACTTTGCTTTGTTTGAGCATTGTTTAGTATCGAGTGAATGGTTTGTGAATGCGTTCTCTAATTAGGCACGGGCCAAATCATCTCTGTGTGATCACGGCTTGTATAATGAGTAAGATGAAGTCCAAAAAGTTTCCTTCGTGCTGATTCGTTGATTCAACGTTTCTGAAGATGTTTATTCAGTATCCCTGACGATGGCTATTAAGCTACAGTCAAAAAACATCAAATCTATAAATCATTAGCTTAACGGAAATTTTTGGACTTCATCTTTCTCGTCGTACAGTGTGTGATTCTCTATATATCGTCACAACACGGACACAGCGTTTCATCAACGGTTATCTATATCAATAATCATTATCTAGACGTTTTTCATTACCACCCGATCTATAAGTTATACTACACTATACTACAAATACTCGACGCGGCATTAAAACCCGTAGATTCATTTCGCGGCGATTAATATTTACCGAGTATAAATGATGTATAACGCTCGATCATATCTAATTTGTAGCCAATTTTTCTCGCTAATGTAACGTTTTTGTGTATCATTTTGCGTAACATAACTGACTGATATGTCATACATATATAGAGATTCATACAGTCAGCGAAATGATGTATGATGTTGTCTTATATAATCAGTGTTTTCAGCCGGTACTATGTTTCTACTATGCTATCATCAGATTTAATGCCAGTGATGTGTATGTGTGTGTGTATGTTGTATAATTTTTATCATCTCTCCCTCTCTCGTAGGTTTTTCTCCGTCGGTAAATTGCTGTATATTATTCGCGATGATGAATGAATAAATGAATGAAAGTACAATTACGCCGCGCGCGGACGTTGTTGTCATCGCCGGGCGAATTTACGATGAAAAATGGCCGATCGGCGTCAGTTCATCAATTACAACAGATGCTTTTAAAAATAGGTAGATATTTCCGAAATTGCATATTTGCTTCTTATATCTGATGCGTAACTCTGGAAATTCAGACCACGTGTTTCTTTATCAATACATGATTCAATAAGAACTGAATGAATGGTTCGTTTTTCTCAAACGTTCCGTTTAACTCAACCAGTTAGCATTCATACAAAATAATTAGATTCATGTTAAAATTTGGCATGTCTATGGTGGAGTCAAAATTTGGCCCAAGTAAACCAAGATTCATTTAGCACTAGTGTGAACTATTGGCCCAGGGCTAAGCTGTCGTGGGCCAAATGTGACGTTAGTTATAAATGCTAATATGAATAGAGTTAACCGCCCGGGCTCAAGTTAAAACTGGCTCCTGCACACTGGAGACTAAAGCCGTGATCACATGAGCATTTTGGACAGAATTTTGCCGGGAAAAACTTTTCACACATGTGCCAAATGGGCCTGTGCCGGTTTGGGTAGGACCAACTTTTAGCATGAGTCAAATTATTGCATCTAAAATGCAACTGGTTCTGGAAGTGTTTCACTTCACTTTGTTTAGTATTGAGTGAGTGGTTTACTGTAAACGCGCTCTAATTAGGCACATGGCAAATTTGACTCGGGCTTGATCCGTGCCAATTAGACCTGGACCTGTGATCACGCTTAACTCAGTTTTGCCGGTGATGCTCTACTACTGCTCTACATACGAGCCTTTATTTCACCCAGAAAAAAATGAACGTAATTTCTGAAACACCAACGATTCAATATCTCGAAGTTCACTTAAGACACATTTTCCGCTTGGCCATTATTCGGTTCTATTTTTCTCGTTTCGAAAAAAGAAGGTGAATAAACCCGCGAATTATGTCGATCGATAATTGCAGATATTCTTTCTCACGCTACTAGGTAGTAATTACGACAGCGTTCGTCGTCGTCGTAATTTCGGGCGATAGCTGGCAGGCTTCGAACTCGGCAGACGACAACCGACAATTTAAATTTCATTTTCGCTGCCTTTGTAAACACGTATTATCAAAGCCGCGCTCGCGCTCGTTCGCGCGTTTATGTACACCGTACACCGGCAAGCCAGTCAAACCCCGAGACCACCTTGAGAAAAAATCTCATTAATTTTTCGAAAATAAATTGTACTGCGCGCTAGTTCGCTAGTTGTTGAATTATCATTGTTTGATTCGAGTCTCTCGCCTGTCGCTGGTGCTGCTGCTGCTGCTGGCTTTCATTCAAGCGTACTTTGATTGTATTTTTGTAATTCGATCTTTCTCAAGTGAGTGTTGTATGTGTGACTGCGGCTGCGAATTTTATGAATTATTATCATCGATGCCTGGTGCGCTTTCCGCCGCGGAACGTTAAAGCACTCACTCGGTGGCACGCCGCTCGCCCCTCGGGGGTTCAATTTTGTATTTGCTGGCGTAGAGAAAAGAAGGTTTCTACTACGATATGTGTGAATGCCGATGAATTCGTGTCAATTACTAATTTTACGTTGACATTGTTGCCACAGGTGAATGAATAGTGCGAGACATTATTTTTTTTTCATGGAGATATGAATAGCGTTGTTATCTTGGTATGATCAGGCTGGCAAGCAGTCCTACAGTTCCCCGCCAAAGTTTTTTCCCTACATATTCCTAATTTTTGGTGAAAATGGTGTTCTTTTCGTGTTTTCCCTACTATTTCATTAAAAAAACTGGTTGATCCCGGGAGCTGTATGCAAGTCCATCAAATTTTTTTGAATGCCCTTTTCCTCATTTTGTTGACAAACATAATTGGTACATTTCAGCGCAGGAGTGCACCTAATATAAAATCTTTGGACAACAAAGGGCCCTTTTTGGACTTCACAAGTTCTTCAAAATTAGCCCCTCAGGGTAAAAATGGACCTGGTATTACCTTTTTGGACATCAAAGTGCCTTTTGTGATAAGTCCTTCAGAATTGGCCTCTGGATCTGCGCCTGCAACTCCGGTCCATATGCAATAAATGTTGCAAATCTTCTAAAATTCTGATGTTATCGTGTTTCAGATCTCCATATTATCTACGGTATCAGTTCTGTTACTGTCGCCTGAGAAGTCGATGCCTGATGATTGTGTGGACGTGGACCATGTTTTGATGGTGAAAGTACCAGGGGCATTCCTGTGGCAGAAACAGGCTTCGTGAGTAAATTCCCCGTACTTAATGACCTGTACAGCCATGACATGAAAATCACCAAGTAGGGTTTTTTACCTACTTTGAATATTTGGGGATTTTTACCCAGGGGATATTTACCTAGCGGATTTTTACCTAGGGGATTTTTACCTACAACCCAATTGACCGATGGGTTCAAATTTGATTCTTGCGTCGTATCTGCCTTTGGAGAAAAATATTCTAATACATCGTAGAACGATAACCACACTCAAACGTGGTGAACGGATGATAAGATAAAAACCCACCATCTACAAATTGAAAAAATTTAAAAAGAAGAAATTTACTTATTCGAACAATCTGAAATATATAAAATACACAACGTTTTGATCTCACCCTAGAGATCATCGTCAGGTGTGTGAACACCAGGGGATTTCAGAGTCACACACCTGATGCTGATCTCTATAGGGTGAGATCGAAACGTCGTGTATTTTGTATATTTTAGATTGTTCGAATAAATAAATTTCTAGTTTTTGAATTCTTTTGATTTGTAGATAGTGGGTTTTAATCTTATTATTCTAATACATCATTCATCTTGTATAGATTGCTGAATATGACAAATACAGGTTGGGCATGGTGACTACGTACGTATATGGGTGTTATATAGGGATATGTGTAATTGACTGGCGACGTTTTAATATCGACTGTTTACTAACCACTCTTCTTACATGTATATGTGATTATATAATATGTACAGAGGATAATAGTGTTTAGATTGCTACAGGACTCAGGGTCGTGGTGGTGCTGATGATTACGGCGTATATTTGCGATTGAATACACCAGCAAAATCCATCAATTTCGTATCGCCCACCTGCTGGGGCGGGGTATTCACTCTAGGATTTCATGTTTTGTTTTTTTGGTCTTTTGGGGGCTGAATATGTTTGCTCTGTTATAATCATGGATGGAGAAATGTTTTGTTTTCTTTGCATAAATATAGTCGCCAGAGCGGTCGATCTGAAAAACCTGCTTCCAGAATTTGTTTGGAGGTCTAAAAGTCTGTTGCCTTAATGCCCATCTTCGGGAATAATGTCCTCTAATGTGGAAATTGAAGGTTTGCATTTCGAGTCGGTGCTCATTTTTGAAGTTAGATTAAGTGATCTAGGACGGTGAGAATGATGAACATGGAAAGAATTGAATAATGTATTTGGAGAGAATAATGAACATGGGGCAAAAAATCTTTGGTCCTTTTTTAGTTCAAAAGCTCTATTGATTGTTGCACTTGTTTGAGTACATGTTTCCATCAGTTCAAAGCTATAGATATACTGCACCTGCAAAACCATGAAAACCTTTTATTAAATCAAGACTAAAGCTCGGAAAAATAGCAGCAAACACGATTATTACCTCAAATATTAAAGGCATTCATGACTGAAATAAGTTTATTTGTGCCTAATTCAACAATTTCAGCGAATAAAAATTTATACGTCTCGGAATTCAATGATAATGTCTGCGACCGGTAGGTTTCAGCTCGTGCAGTCGCGACCAGTGGAAATATTGATATAAATTACCGCTTATATCTTTTAAAGGACTTCTCTCTCTCACTCTCTCTCTGTCGGTAATCACGACCGTTAAATCTCAATTTGGAGTCGAACGGAGTGTCGTTTGTTTTAATGGTAATTTTCAGCTGATATATCGCCGTCGACGTTCTAATAGCTTATTACGACGGACTGAGCGGAGTCTACTCGACTCTCTCAGTCAGTGCGTTGACTTGTTGTCGCGACGACGCTTTTTGTCCATCATCAAACATGGAATAAAAAACCATCGGCATTTATCTCTATTAAACACTTTTGAATGAGTTTAATCGAAATAACATTGATCGAGCTGCCAAATGAGATCATTTATTTCGGCTTCCATTTGTCATGTTACTGTTCATAGGTGAGGAGCTGATTAGACCATAATTTTGACCTTCTTTTATAAGCCGCGATCACTCTAACATTTTTGGCCAGGAACAATGTTTACACGGGCACCTAGTGGGCCCGTGCAAAAAATTTAGGCCTGAGCTAAATTTTAGCACGGGTGAAATTATTGCGCACCGACCACATTTGACTGGGGCCAGAAATGCTAGAGCGATCAAGGATAGAAGTATAATATTTGGCGCTGCAATATTTGTTGATGTTGAAGAAAGACAAACAGGGCAGCGCCACTTACCTGCAAATTGGGGAAAGTTGGGGAATTTTATTTTCCTTAAAAAAAGGGAATAGTCAGAGAATTTTGTTAAAAATCTAGAAATCAGGGAAAAGTCAGTTCAGACAGTAACATGTATGACAGTGTTAAAATCATTGGATTCTTAGCAAATCGAGTCTGGGAAAAAAAACATGCATGTCAGGGAATAGTCGGGGGGAAAAGCAAGTCAAATGGTCACCCTGATAAAGAGTTCTATCGAAATCCGCCAAAAATAACCGATGATTACTTAGAAAAAAACTGCCCATCTTCTTTTCGACAAGGAGACAGCGCGATGGATCGTGTATGTACAATCAGACGACAAATATCCATCCGATTCCGCGCGGCGTAATAACCCATACGTACTCGACTACGCCGAGAACGCAATACCGCGACGACGTAAAACATAAACCAGCGGAAGCCCGGGTAGATTAAAGTTTGATTGTACCGGAAATGGAGGGCTTACTAGTATGTATCGACGGTGAGCACTTCGTTCACAACAGTATTCATGATGCGTCGTTCTTCTTTAATTCCCATTCACACGAGCGCTGAAAAAAATACAACTACGCTTATACGTACCTCCTCCATACACGGCTCAACTACTCCTTACTGCGCAAAAGTCTTTCAGCTGAATGAACTGAAACAAGCGATGTTTTGTAATCAAACGGAAAAATCTAGGAAAATTCAGGTTAAAGCCTACTTGGGCATGGGGCTAGCAAAATTGTTTGAATGAGTGCAAAGTGAAGACATATCAATTGGCTCGGGCCTGGTCGGACGTTTTTGGTGGGGCCAAAAAGGCTTGTGTTGTCCTATGAACTCGCTCTCTAATCGGGCACAGGCCAAATTTGACTCCGTCCCGATTCGTGACAAGTTGACCCAGGCCGAATTGTCTCAATGTGATCGCGACTATAGTGATTACATTCTATAGCTTTTTTTCAACATGTTAAATGATTGTTTCAATGATTGGGGCAAGTTTGGCCCAGGATCAGCGGGGAAAGTTTGACCCGCTCTCAGCCATCTCAGCCATGTGTGATTGTCAAGACCTAGCCACTAAAGCACTGAGTCTAAGACTAAAGTCGACAAATCTGAGACTAAAGTCGACAACTCATTTAGAAAGGATATTTTTTTTTCAATTCTTTGGTGTGTTTTTATTCGTGGTTTCGTCTTAGTAACCAAAGCGTGGCATGTTTTGTGCGTTACAAATTGACTTCAAACGTTTGAAACTTATTTCATCATCAACATCATCTTTGACGACGACGACGACGACGGCGACGATGAGCCGTCGTCGTCTCGCGATCTTCGAATCTTTACTGTCAATACGTTTCCCGCGAAGAACTGCCGGTTCTCGTCGGTTCTATCTCTCCAACTCCATACGTGTAAGTGTGATATTTAATTAAATTTAATTGCGATCGAAATTTTCAGATCGTACATGTACACGACGCGTGTCATATACAAGGCTTCGTGCCGATTATATCCTGTACTTTCATCACGGTTTTATCTCCGTCTTCTGCGGTCTATTCAATCGTATTTTTGTCGCGGCGGCCGCGGTGTCCGCCGAGTACGTTTTCGATTAAAAGTTTTAATAAAGCAAATGGAATATAATTTTTCGACGCGCGTAGTATATTTCAGTAGCTAATAATAGACGTCGTCTTTTCAAGCGCGTCTTTTATCCGTCGTCGGCTGATTTCGGTTTCTCGAAAGTTCGACGAAAACTGAATAAGTTGAGGGAAAAAAAAAACAACGGCAACGACGACAATTTAGGTAATTCGGCTCGAGTTTACGTCTTCGTGAAGGGCTTTAATCTCGTCGGCGACGCCCGGCGGTAAAGGTTAACTCAAATTTTAAAGGGAAAAAAAACAGCCGGCTAGGTACGGCCGCGATATACTAGAGACGACTAAAAGGTTCGTATTGAATTCCGAGCCGTGAAATCGGCTTTTAGCTATATACCACCGTGTTCGTTCGTTCGCAATAGGATTGTATCATTTTCATTTATATCTAAATCACAACGCGACGATTCATCCCTCTTTCTATTAAGACGAGAAGTTTGATTTCGACGCTGGCTATAGCTGTGACAATATGCGCGCAATTTTATTCGGCCCGGGCTAAATTGGCACTGATCAGACTCGAACCAAATTTGGCCCGTGCCTGATTAGAGAACGCGTTTATATGTAAACCTCTCATTCACTCTATATTGCTGAACAAAGCGAAGTGAGTAACTTCTTGTACCTCTAGTGCAATTCACACGCAATGATTCGACCAATGCAGAAATTTGGCTTGGGTCTGGTCCAACTTTTTTGTTCTGGCTAAATTTACCCCGAGCCAAACAGGCTCTGACCAATTTGGCACCTGTGTGAATAGTTGTTCTTGGCCTAATTTGGAACGGGCCAAAGATGCTTATGTGATCTTATGAACTTATCAGGTTTGATGGAAAATTGTTTCAGGCGATCCGGAATTTCCAATTATGTTTCCAAATTCCAATTTAGAACAGACCAATTCAGCTGGACGAAAACGACTGAGTTTCTAAATTTAATAAACGTCCGTTCTAAATTTTAGCTCGAGTCAAATTATTGCGTGTCAGTGCTAACTGGTTCATTTGAGTGAGTCGCATCATTTACTACAGCATTGTTTTGTTAGCATTTCAAGTTCGAGTGAGTGATTTACTGGATGGACCCAGTTCCACAGTTGTGAGTTAACTCTCTGAGTTAAAGTTAGTTTATTTTCAATGAGTTAAATCTCAACTCGGAACTGTGGAACTGGATCCTGTTGACAACACTAATTGATTAGGGTAACATTGGATTTGAGTTTGATTTGGCTCCGGAGTCAAAGTAGTCGGGTCTAAGGTCAGTGGAACAATTGTCTTTGAAGATGACGAACGCTCGAAATTCGTTGGCAAAACTGAATCGCGGCAGAAGGAGCGAAACGTCGAAAGAATTTTCTTGACACAAAGACGGTCGATGACGAATTAAGACGCCGTATCAAAGCTCGAATGGTTGCCTGTTAGCGGCCGCCACGACGGATCGGTTGCCGACTGAAAAGACGTTGAAATCGCGGAACTTACCGCGCGCAACCGGTATTTTCCTTTCATACGCAATTACTACTTAGATAACTCGTAATAAACTTCAAAGCGCGCGGGGAAAATCTCGCTCGCAGCGACCGACGCCGGTTATAAATATTAAGTTACTGTTTGTAAGCGACTCGTTTTTCGACGGGTGAATTACAGTAATTTTTTATCGTGCGCCGGCGTGGGTCGGGTCTCGGCGCGACGCGCAAAGACATAAAAAAACCAGTATTCTTACATCTCGGCATTGGATGTAATAATAATGTTGTTAACCTTATCGGATTTATAAAGGAGCCACGCGCGCGACACGGTTTTATTATTGAATAAATGATTCCTAGTTAGTTTGGACTTCGGGGAGTTTTTTTGTTTTCGAGTTTTAATCGATATATTATTCGGGATGTGTACGGTCGGGAAAAAATATCGAGAAATCTTACCGTCGCCGGTAATCAGATCAGCTTTCTGATCTTTCTCCTTCCTTTTAAGTTCGTCGATAAGTGAACTTTATCGCTCGCTTCGCGGCGTCATTTCGACTCTGAGGACGAGATGTTTGAAGATCTCGCGAGTCGTGTCGACCGCATCGGTGCGCGGTTCGAGCTCCGCTTTCAGACGAGCGCGCAAACCTATAGCTACCTTACCCATTGACATCCCGTTCCCGCCTTCCACTGTTTTTAGTGAGACATTTAGAGAAAGTGAAAATAATAGAGCACAGCTATAGCTATCTTAGAAGATTTCACGCATTGACGCCCTGTTATATAGTTATATAACTGTGGAACTAGAAAGTCTCATAAATGTGGAACTGAATGCTGAAAAACTGCGCCGCGCTCCACAGTTTTAATTAAGACACGTAAAGAAAATTTAGTAACTTTAGAGAGTGATATATAGGTATTGAATTTGCAGTTGAAATCGTAACTCAGTGGCGTAAGTCGTGATGCTGTTGCGCCCACTATCAGTGCTGAGTGACAAATGGGTTCGAGCCCTGCTGGCTGCTAACACTGTGCTGGCAACTTTTCAATGGCCATGTCCCGTCAAGATGAACAAACCAATAGGGTTCGGGAAGTTAGTCTTTCTTAGTTATTTGGGGATACTCTTGAATATGCCGCCATCTTGGTTGAGCAAACGGCTTTTATAACGGATTGGTCTGTTTATTGAAACTGCCTATCGAAACAAATCAAGCTCCAGTTCGAGCTGATCAGTTACAAACCTGTCTCAAAACATATGCAGTTTTTTTTAGTAAACCTAATCAGTTCGCTCTAAAAACGAAATGCGCCTCTGGTTGGTTCGGTCGGTTCAATTATTTATTTTCGATACTATTTCAATTACGCGGGCAGCAGTCGGTGCTATGATGAGACCCCATCAGCGCCGGTTCGAAAAAACATTCATTCATAAACGTATTCGATTGATACACGCACGTCGTACACGCACGCACGCAGCCATCGAAACGACCGAAAGAAAAAAAACCGATTTTAATTATTTCGTATAGTTGTCGCGGTTACTTCGACGAAGATTTCGCACGACGACGCCGCCGCGGTGGCGCTGGCGGCGCGTGCCACCAGAAACAATATCCACAACGACTACTTGTAAATGAATTGGCAATTATAAACGCGAATGCGAGTCGATGATAGTGGAAAATAATTCCCCTACAGTACCTGCGTGTATTAAAATCCATTGATTCCCGTTGTTGTCCGCGTCGTCGTACGGTGAATAATATCTTTATATCAGGCGAGGCTCGACGACGTTCGTCGTTCGATATCTAAATAATCTAATCGTCTTTGCCTCGTCGGCGTTGCTCGTTGTCAAAACCGGTCGAATTCTCCTCTCGTTCGCCGTTTTCTCTGTTTTTTTTTCTAGTTCGAAGGGAATGAGATTTAAAATGTCGAACGTTTTAATTGGATTGTCACTTTCACGGGTAGTGCCGCAGCCGAACGCCGAGATTGAAAGGATTTCCGAGGTTTTAAAACGGCACTTGCTTTTTTCTGAGGCGCTGAATAATTTTATTGCTTTTTTATTGGTGAAATGTCAGCGATGTAATGACAGACGTATAGTTTCAATTGCAACTGTTTTACTCGCATCAATCCGGAGTTCATACTGTTTGAATCCTGGTGGCAGCAGTCAGTCAGTCAGTCAGTCAGTCAGTCAGTCAGTCAGTCAGTCAGTCAGTCAGTCAGTCAGTCAGTCAGTCAGTCAGTCAGTCAGTCAGTCTGTCAGTCTGTCAGTCAGTCTTTCACATACTAGCCTCTCGTCAAGCCGGGGTTCATGTGCTGATCTCTTCAATTCAGGGTCCACGTCAGTCAGTCATTCACTGGTCTCTCATCAATCGAGGATTCATGCGTTTGAATGCTGTTTGTAGCAGTCAGTCAGTCAGCAGTCAGTTGGTCAGTCAGTCAGTCGGTTAGTCAGTCAGTCAGTCAGTCGGTCAGTCAGTCGGTGAGTCAGTACTTTCACTAGCCTCTCGTCCGAACTACCACTACTGAAGCGAGTTGTATTGTATGAAATACGGTAACGACATTGTTTTCGACGAAGCGGTGAATTGTAGAGATTATAGAAATATAGATAGACATTAAATGCGGAAATATCTGTGTTAAAAACGGATGACGGCGATTTCATCGATGATAAACAATGATAAATCGGGATCGTTTGTCAGGGGGTCCTGTTCGCGTTTTTTGTCGTGAGCACACAATCGACCGCGGACGTGCTGCGTGCGCGCGCCTACAGTATTGTATCGAATATTACGTGTTGTTTAATTACAAAATAGATCGAGTATTCATTCGGCATACTGCTTCGTAATTTATTGTTGAAGATTCAATTTACATATTAATAACTTATCATCGAAACGAAACGAGATGCACGGCTGACGGGCGCGCGCGCAACGCACCCGAAGTCAATACCGGCGCGAACACTGAATATTGTATTGACTATATAAACAATGAACAGTTATTATAGTCGTCTGAATATAGATTAAATTAAACAGTTCACAACACAAACACATAAAAATCGCCCGTTTTATCGGTTGCCATGGATACGTCAGGTTCGGATGTTGTGTTTTCGCGGAATCAAAACTAATGCAAAATATCTGATTTAAGTTCGTCGACGGTCGGACCAGGCACGATCACGCGGCGGTGCGCGGTTTACCGTCGTCGGTGTATACCGCTTAGACGAGTTCATCGGTGCATTGCGGAGTTTACTTTTTGCTTAAGTTGATAGATGGTTTCGAATTTAGTCGCGGCGTCGAGATAGCTAGCTACGCGATCGCCGTGTTCTGATATTACAAAAATTGTCAGACGAAGTTCTAGTAGAAATAGCCCCCTAACATTCAGACATGGAATGAAAACCTGCTATATACAATTTCACCACAGTATAAAAGATTAAAAACGATATCACAAATTAAAAGACAAGGTTTTGGACTCTTTCTTTAAGAACATTACTGATGATGCGTGATGATTCTGATTAAGTTGCAGAAAACCTGCCAGAGACCATTGGCGTTGTGCAGATATTGACCGTCTTTGGCTTAAGCAAATGTAACTGCCTGTTTGCCGTCTTGGAAAATTCAAACGTTACCAGAATAAACGGGCAAAGAAAATGGACCTTCTTAATGTTGCAGACCTACTAGAACCATAGTTCACTATAGATGGTTAACTTACATAGCTGCTTGGTTGCCATCTTGGAAAATTCTAACCTTACCAGAAATGGACTTTCATAATGTTGCAGATTTACTGGAAGCATGGTGCAACTAGTTCACTATAGATGGCAAACCTAAATAGCTGCCTGATTACCATCTTAGAATTTAGTCATAACTTGTCACTACATCCGCCTTGAAATAATGTTATCAAACTTCAAGATTATAGAACATACTTACATTAAGATACGTCGAAAACCATTTCGTGACAAGAAGCTTTAGTGATATGAGAAAATCTAGCTGCATGATTGCCATCTTAGAACAGCAGATCTTTCGAGTGTACGCTCGCATATAAGCGGATATTGGCCGGTTTAGATTTCTCGCTAGTTGAAAACCTTGGGCGACAATTCTTGCGAAACGCCTTGTCGAAGAGGGATTGACAAGAAATGTAACTTGAACGTTTATCGACGCCTTGAAAAATAACTCATATATATTGCTTAAAATTGTCAACAAGGAATAATATGAAGATAAAATCCCACTATTTACAGATTAAAAGAATTTAAAAACCAGAATTTATTTATTTAATCTAAAATATATAATAGACACGACGTTTCGATCTCACCCTAGAGATCATCGTCAGGTGTGAGTCAGGTGTTTTCTATAAGGAATAATATGATTTAGATTAGGATCAGTAAAGTTATTTTGGATTTGAATATATCGATAATTGAATTGAATTGACCGAAAACCAGTCTAGCCCTGAAATATTGATGACATAGTGTACATCCTCTTGAAAGCAGTCATTACAATTTATCCAAAAAAAAATTACGGTTAGGAAATATATTTGATAACGAAATTCACAATTTAATAGTTAGTCTGAAATGTCAGTATTGATGATGTAATGCACATCGACTCTTGAAATAATGCATACTGTAGGTATCGATGTATATAAACTTTATTTTAATGGTTTTTACGGGTCAAAAAGAAGAAAAGCTGCGGGAAAAATGATCGCGCGTCGCATATTTCGCCCCGCAATCGCTGGTGTGTGTACATTGCGAAATTGCCATTTTTAAGTTTTCATAATTAAACTCGCGCGCACACGCTCACACACTGGGAGTTAAAAGTACTTAAAGTTTATTATCGCAGAACAAACGGAATTATATTCCGCCGAGAGTGGTTGTTACTGTAGCAATGTCAACTCGCGATAAAGGAAATCCATAACGACTTCAGTTGGTATTGTTTGCGTTTCGAGTATTGCAAAAACATGAAAATGATGTCAATTCAATATTTAATGCCGAACGTCATTGTTATTTATATTCACCGCTGTTTGAGTATCGCCAGATAAAGATTTTTTCTCCCCGTTTTTATTCGCTAGTTTGGACAATTCCGTTGTAGTCGTCGTCGTCGTCGTGAAATTGATGACATTTTTTTTTCAGTCGTTAAACGCGAGCGTTTGTTTTATATGTCGATGAACCTCCCACCTCTGGATCCAGTTCCACTGGGTTCTGAGTTTAAGATTTGAATCCGAGTGAACTCGTTGATAATGTACTATATGCTAAATTTAAAACTTACTATGTACAGAATATAAAAGATTTGAAAAAAAATTTTATCTATGAAGAATTAAAATCAAAATGCACAACGTTTCGAATTCGCGCTAGAGATCATCGTCAGGTGTGAGTGAATAACTATTTTGAATGGTTTTGAATTATGGAGGACTTAAAAGAAAAGAAAGATTTGATGAATTAGGAAAATTTTGATACCTTTTCTGTTCTTTTCTTTTTACTGAATTTTTATGAAGAGGTAACATTGAGGATGCTATGAAAATGAGCAAAACAATGTTACAGATTAAAAGGGTGATAGATTATTTATGAATTAGTAAAATGTTGATACCGTTTCTGTTCTGTTCACCGGAATTTTTGTGAAAAGGTAACATCGAGGGTACTATGAAAAACGGAGCGAAACAATGTTACAGATACAAAGAGTGATATAGTATTTTTTTTCTTCATATATATGTTATCGAACATCTGTTTTCGTAAGGAACAAACAAAAAAGCGTACACGATTTCCAGCACAAGTTGCTGAATGTAATAGAATACTAATGAGTACATTTTTCTAGGGGACCTGGGACCGATTATTTCCGATTAGGCGTGTTGATTCAGGTGTATCGGGGGTCGATGCGAAATACAAGAAGCATTTATTGTATGCAGTATTTATAGTCGTAGAGTTGTACAAACAATACACGCTGCCTGTAAGTACGCTAATCTTCGATTCGCTTCGTTGAACCTATCCGAGTATCCAGTTGATGTTTATGCAATATATGATCATCAGAAACCTTTTACCGAAAAGAAAATATGTGCGTTGAGCCGCGTCCGTCGAGAAATATGTAACATAATCATCATCATCATTATCCGTGCTATTTTTCCTTGCTATCTGTTGATTCTTAGCTATACTTGATCTTTAGTAGGTGTTTGTGTGTCTGCGGGTTTTTCTATCATTCCGGGCATTATTTATGTAATTGACTCTTCTTTAAACTCTGTATCTCTCTTTCTCTTTGTTATATGTCAGGTCGCTGCTGCTCCTAAGACATATCGATCCTCGTCCGTTGAATATCTGTGTCGAAGAGGAAGGTAAGTGTATTTTTTACGTCTATCCAGGGCTGGGCATGCATTTATTGATTAAGATGCTTGTGATAACTTAATCTTCATTCTCAATGAAACTGGGTCCTGAAAATGAATTGAATAGTACAGGGGCAGTTGTACTGTCATTGCTTACATATAAGACCAGTCTTAGACCATACCTTTTTAGCCAATCTAACAACTTAAGATCAGTTTAACCCCATCTTGGTTCTATAGCCTATCTAACGACTTAAAACCAGTCTCAAGACTTATTTCATGACTGGCCCCTGAAATTTGTCTGATAGATTCTGCAACTTCATTTGATGAAGATGATTGGATTACTGTTACTGCTGAATGCTGTCAGCTAACAGCCCAGAATGATACATTCCTGCATCTTTTCTGGGTCCCCTGCATCCTAACAACTCAGTCAAGTGAAGGTCTCATGAAATCCATAACATGGTTCCCACAGTACCGAGAAATAGAGAAATATTTTGGAATTTGATTGATTTTTCTCTAATCAAAGAAATATTTGAGAAATTCATTTGGCTCTCCTCATAGTATAGTTTTAGGATATAAGTTTGTTCTTGAAAATTGCCATTGTCAACCACTGAAATATTGGTGTCCCTGTAGCACAATGGCATGTTTGTTTAAATGTAGGCCCCATTTCCATTTGGAAAAATTAAAAAAATCTTCCAAAAATTTTTGGAATTTTGAATTCGTGTAACTGTAGGAATAATGCCACAAACCTGGGGCTGTGCATGGTTAACGCTGTATATTAGTGAATGACTCAACTGATGTCTATTCATACTCTTCTTCGTCATCTGTGTCCAACTGAAGAATTCATGCCTTGTTGATATTTTTTCCCCAATCTGAAGACACGGCGCCTTTGATGTTGAACTGGGATTGAGCGCGCCGTGTACTCTGGCAAACTGAGCGAAGAAAATTACGAAGGTGGCGCTTTTAAAAAGTATGAAATAAGTAGCACATGCATGATCCTGGCTGATGGATTTGCTCATCGACTGTATTCCGGTTGGCACTTCGGTCAAAGACTTATCAAATTCTTTCTGTAGCTGCTACGTGACACTCAACGGCACGCTGATCCTTAGACATCAATGCATGTTGCGCTAAATGCTATTGAGTGGACGTATTCGTATTTACGCCGTCCCCCGTTTTTTTTGAAAAGTTTATTTTTCTTTCTCAAACAGGTCGATGTCGACTGGTTACCGCCTACGCTAGGCACGGCCGTTAGTGAAATTAGAAAGAAATTTTATTGAGAAGTCGGAACGTACGTTGATGGATATTACTTGGTCAGGTGGGTACTGTTTAAGGTTAGTGAGATCGCATGTCATCGCATGTTTTTGACTCGGGGCCAACCGTTCACACTGGTCCAAAATGCATCGGCGCTCATTTGACACTATGAAATTTTCCTATTTCTGGACACTCTTCCTATTTTTTTTATGGACCAGATCACTGGAACCCCTGACATTCAGTCCAACTAAAGGTGTTGGATTGTGCCAAATTCTTATAACCCCCGCAACGAAGTCAAATATGGCCACCAGGGTAGCCATCTTGGATTTCTTGTTTAACACGATGCAGCCTGCAATATCTGACGGATATCCATGAAACTTGATGTGAGAGTTAAGACAGGTTTATCTGTGTTCAACTTCTTACAAATTGGGGGAGAGTGTACTGCGGAGTGTATCTTTAAGGCCACAAGGCGTAATTCTGGTAATCAACACAGGTCAAATGATTGCGTATCAATGCTAAGTGATTCTTCCTGGAAGTCGAATTCACCTCGCTTGCCCCAGCATCACTTTTATGACATTCTAGTAACAAGCGAGCGATTTACTAATGAACGCGCCCTCTAATTAGGTACGGGCTGAATTTTGACTCGGGGCCTGATCCGTGCCAAATCATCAGCCTGTCACGTCACTATTATTTAATCTCATGAGTCTGGTCCCGGGTCATAAAACCTACACTTAATTCGTATATAAGGAAGATTTACTTCGTGCAGCAGCTCATGTTTATCGACAAAAGTGCGTATAACAAAAGACGGTTCATACATAATACATCCGCGTTCGCCTGCGCACAAAAATAGTAATCTTCCATTTGCCGGATGAAAAAAATTGGACTCGGGATTTTTGTCGGCATCATCGGCAAAACCGAGTTTGTGATGGCGGATGAAATGGAACAATGGGTTTGATTGCGATGTGTATGAATTAAGTCGCTCTGTGTAAATAATTTACTGTATTGCGTGTGTGTAGGATCAGAGCAGATCGTGTATGTCGTTCGTAAATGGAATTTCAGTGTTATTTCGATATAGAATAATCTTCCTTCATCCGTTCTGCGGTTTGTCTTATATACGTGATAGTTTATCTGGCTCGTAACGACGGTTCTACCTAGTTCTACCTATTACTGGCCAACTTCAACATGCTGAAGATTTTTGCCAGGTACGGACTTTTGTTGTTAAATCAGTGAGTCAACCGGCACTGATATGTGTCCAGCCTGAATGCATGGTCTCACTAGGATTCGAACCCTCAACCTCTCAGTTGTGAGTCAAATACCTTATCCACCATGCCACAGGACAGGACATGGTTATCATGGATATATGAGTCTTCGTCAGACGCCAAATTTGGCCGGTGCCTGAGAAGGCTGAGGTCAAGTTTCTATCCATCCCGCTGCCAAATGGGTTTGTGCCCGTTAGACATGGGCCAGATATTTTCGGACCAGGCCCGTGCCCAATTTTAGCTCTGGTCAAATTATTGCGTTTGAATGCTGCTTACTGGTTCGACTCACCTCACTTGCCACATTATCGCTATCATAACATCTTAGTAATGAGTTAGTGGTCTATGCGTGGACACGCTGTCTAAATAGGTACGGACCAAATTTGACTCCGGTCTCGACCTCGGCCTAAACGTGTGATCACAGCTAGACTGGTTATATATAAAGCTTCTATAAGCCGCAAGGACGCTAACTTTTGGAGAAGTCATAGGAATAGTTTTATATGGAAAATCTAAGACCTGATGCACACAATCTGATAACGAGACCTGATTTCAGGACGGGGGTAGAACTAAAATACAAGAAAAAAAACTAAAATACAAGAAAAAAAAGATTTGAAAATTGAGCGCCCCGCCAATTAGCGCGAACAATCGTCGAGATTTTTATGTCGCTTCGACGACGCTGAAAGTTTCGGTGTCAGATGGAATATATCTCTGATTAATTAGAAATGTAATTTTAACGAAGTTCTAGACGTATCGTTTAATAATTTGAAGTTTGTCGGTTTCTACAGTTTACCGTAATATTAAACTACACACTATTTCGAAAGCTTGCGTCGGTTCTAATGATTCTTTTAAAACTTGGTGATAATTCCAAAAGCGAGTTTTCTGGATATCAACGATATTTTTTAATCATCGCGGGTTTTAGTCATTCGCCATCCACCTTATCTTATTTCATTGATATTAGTAAATTTTTCCTGGTATGAAACCTTGCATATCTATCAGATTTCGAAACGGTGTTTATTACTTTTCGTATTGGTTTCAATAATTTATTGTGAGGTTTGCGGAAATGACCATTTTTTGCCGAGGGTTCACTGCCAGTTCATGAAGTTCGGGTGTCATTGTCCTGGCAACATTGTCAACAAAGTATTCCCAATGTGCTGGAAATGAGCTTGTTTCGCTGATTGAATATTACTTTTAGACTGTTTTTGCATTTTTCAGCTATGATCATCAATTTAGTTTTCATTCACTTTTCATCGATCTCTATGACAAGTCTAAGTAACAAGTGTAATGATTACTGGTAATTATCATTACTGGCGGCCGTCTCTTTTGAACACTGTAGATTGCCTAGCATTCATCAACTGTCAAGCCAACAGTAATGACTAGATAGATAGATATTTATTTGCCATGTTACTAAGAATATACAAGCATCCTAATCATACAATAGACCGGATCAAATTTGGCCTGTGTCTAATTAGAGAGCGTGCTCAATGCTTAAACAAAGCAACGTGAGTCACTTCCGGAACCAGTTGCAAAAATCATTTGATACGTGCTAAAATTTGGCTTGGGCCGGGTCCGGCATTTTTGGTCGGGCTAAATTTGGCCTGGGCCAAACTGGCTCAGGCCCATTCGGACCTGTGTAAATCTGTGTGAACAGTTTATCCGAGCCAAAAGTGCTTGTGCGATCACGACCATATAGTTGATGGAATGATAAGCCCCTGTTTCAAAGTTTCAATATCATATGATATTCCATGTGGCCACCAGGGGGTGCTGAATACTTGAAAAAGTGACAATTTCAGATCGCCTCGTAAACAAAACTATTTCATTACAAAGATATGTTGTAGATATGCAGCCCATGGAATAATACATTCCTGCGCTAATTTCATGGTCACATTGATTTTCATTTGGCCACCAGGGGGTGCTGAGTACGCGAAAAAGAGACGATTTTGATAAACTTCTTGAAGCGGATTTCCGTAATGATGTGTTGCATTTATGTGGTACATGGCTTCAA
The DNA here is from genome assembly GCF_964204645.1 of Tubulanus polymorphus. Taxonomy (NCBI): domain Eukaryota; kingdom Metazoa; phylum Nemertea; class Palaeonemertea; order Tubulaniformes; family Tubulanidae; genus Tubulanus; species Tubulanus polymorphus. Next base: position 10,284,495 of record NC_134035.1, on the reverse strand, counting down.
CAGGGGGGGGGGTACTTATATCATGTGCGAGTGCAAAAATACATGGTTCAAATCTGTATATATATTCCGAACGTTTCAAGGTCGATGAGGCTGTATTGATATCGGCAAAATCGATTTTTAGAAAATTGCCGACCTGAAATTCGTCGGGTTCAACAAGTTTGCACTCGGTAATATCAGTCATTAGATACTGCGGAACGCACAAAGAAATCACTGTTTAGTAGTTCATACGATATGAATGAACGAACAACGGAGTCTAGCGTGCGTTTTACGCCGTCGTCGTCGCATCACGCGTTCGTTTATTTTTTTTCTCTCCGTCTTCAATTTCGTCGAGATTTTCGTCGTTAATGTACGACTCGCTCCCACGTGTAGTACTTCGACCGGCGGTGACGACAACGCGCTAATTGTTTGCGACGTTTTTGCGCTTCGTGACTCGAGTCTTACAAGATAATGGATTCTATTAATTTTCATATCAAAATAAAGTACGGGTATTCATTACGGCAGAATGCTGCAGCGGCAATAATGCCGTCTTACCGAGTCACTACCAATGACAACCAACCGTTCGTTGCGTATGTGTGTGTGTGTGTGTCTCTTTTTAATACTCGATTACTTCAGGCATCTTTTCATACAGAATTTAACTCGGCATTCTCCAAAAGGGGCTGCATTTATAGAGGCTGCTGAAGTAGCAAGGCTTTCGATCCCCCCCCTAGAAAATACCGAAGATTTAAGCTTGAATCTAGTGTAATCTATTTTTCGCATAAGCGCAATATATATATCAAAGCAATCATCAGCATTGATAGAATATTGACATCCATTCTGGTAGGGGCAGCTGATATTCTATAAGGGATGGTTGATTTTCAGGGTTTGGATGTGAATATGAAAGGGGTGGCTTAAACCTGTTGTGGAGAACACTTTTAAGTATGTTTTACAATGTATCAGTGACCTCACTGAATGATAGATAGACACCATACACATAAGTTATGATCACACAGATGTTTTCGACTCGGGCCAAATTTAGAATATGCCAAATTAGGCACAGGCCAAGCATTCTCTCTGGTGCCAAATCGATCCATGCCAGTATTTGGCAAACTTGGAAATGGAAATGTTGGACCAGGCCCTCGGTAGATTTTAGCACGAAAACTTTCATGTCAATAAACTGTTTATCAGGGTGGCCACTTAACTGGAAATAAGGGATAAGTGAGGGAATTTTCTTTCCTTTAAAAAAGTCACGGAATAGTCTTGCAATTTGGGAAAAAAAGCTAAGAATTTAGAGAAATGTCGGGGATATTTGTTGAGATTGCTAGATTGTACGTAAAATCAAACAGTTTCCGTCTATGGCTTACATATTTGACTGTGTGAATTGATTAGATTTTTAGCAAATCAAGTCACAGGGAAAACAACGTGCATGTCCGGGAATAGTCCGGGAAAAGCAAGAAGTTTATACTCATTAGAAAACGAGGTTTATGCTTTTAAAGATTTTCATCCTAAAAGTTATACGATATTTGAAACTATTTTAGACGCAGGGCGCAAGCACTGTCCATGCAGTAGTGATATTATTTCGTTAATCGAAAGTCGATCGTTTTCAATTTCGCTTTCAATCACTATTTTAAAACCGGTATCGAAGACGCACATATATGTCGTACGTTTATTATCGAAACGACTTCGGCGGTCGGTCGTCACGTTTATCGTCATGACGACAACACAACGCAATATAAACGTCGTTGTCGTGAATTACATATAACATTCAGCGAATCGAAACAATATATCAGTTGTCATCGGGTATAACGAACGTCGTCCTCTCATCAGTCGTCGTTTTTATTTGGTCAACGGGATGTCTGCGCGTAAATAACTATAATCAGAGTTTTATTGTGTGTGTGTATATGTATTTTATTGTTACTGCTATGTGGTTTGTTACAGTCATCGCGCTCGATGCTCTCGTAGTATTTTATTGCCCTCGGTTATGACAAAGACGACGATGATGTATCTCCATCTTTCAGGTTATATATGCCGTGCGCGCGCAAGGGGATGCTGATCTTATTTAAATAATTGCTTTTATATATATATATATATATATATATATATATATATATATATATATATATATATATATATATATATATATATATATATATATATATATACCAACATTTGATGGTGAACCCTTACAAAGTGTCAATTGCGTGGTCAGGCTTAGATTTGGGACCGGCATTAGGCCGTTTTGTTCTCTATCCATCATGAGTGAAATTCAATACTGTTCCAACGGGATCGTATGTAATGACTTAAGGAAACAATGGTTTGAAAACATGCAACCTTTCATATGCGGTGGTTTCGGGGTTCGGGGTACCTGCCTTTTTACTGAGGTTGTGCTTTTTATCACGATAGAAAGTCATCCTCTCAGAAATGGCATCGTTTTGAATGTGTTTCTTGGAAAAATTGCTTACGTATTGATCACTGCTTCCTATTTTCTCCAGGCTGTCCCCGATTCACTCGCTTACTAGCACATAACAAATGTTTTTGAGCAAATGTGTAAAAATCTTACATAATAGCAAATGAATTCGACAACTCTCCGACCAAAATTTCGGATTGTATCGGCAATAAAGAAGTGATTTTCTATAATTCGAATGAAGATTAAACCTTACAATATCGTGAAGAAAACCTAAGAGAGTAATGTCTCATCGACTGAATGCTGCTACGAGTCATTTTCAAAACTAGAAATGGCTTCAATTAGAACGATATGTGTGACTTGTCAAATCTAATGTCATCTACAGATGCGCAGTAAGCCGTTAAAAATAAATCAGTTTCTGCGACGAATATTATTTAGTTATGCTTGAAGAATATAGATGGCGATCATGTCGGCTTCTTGGCGGGATATCGTTGCGGGATGCCGGCGCGATGAATGAGCTGTTATAAGAACGGCCTGCTGGTCGCATGTAGTATATCCAGGGCTTCCGCCTCCCTGGTATAATAACGAATGGAAAAATTGAAATTCAATCCAGAAACATTAAACCGTTATACATTTTTTAAAACAGTCATTTTCGACTAATTTAAAGAAGCCAGGTTCATCTTGCAGCTGTTTAATATCAGTTGATGGTCTTCATATAAATCTATAATTGACATTGTCTTTTAAGTCTATAATCATTTCTATGAATTACTCATCACGTAGAGATGTATGTATATATATATATATCTATCAGCGCTATTTATTATGTATATTCGCTGAATGTATGTAATGATAATTGAAGAATTGTAGCTCGTTATTGGGATACGATTACTCTTGTTAAGTACAATGAAATTCGCCATCTGCGCGACTAATAAAATATAATCGAATGTTTGATCACGCATAATCTTGCAGTATTCATCCATTTCCGTTGCGGGGATAATAGTAAAACTGTAAAAAATAATCGTGCATTTGAAATGTTATTCATTATGTGATATACTAAAGGGTTTATGGCATTGGACCCCTATCTCTCTGGCCTGAGTTTGATTATTACTATACATAGCTGCTTACTGTTCCTGATGTTCAGTATTTGTTACTATTCCATAATGAGAAATAGTGATTTGATTTGTTTGATGCATATAGAAATGTGTAAGTTGTTACTGAGGGTCTTACTGTTGATTACTGATTAATTTGAACAGAAATATGAAAGATGTTACTGAGGGTCTTATTGTTGATTACTGATTAATTTGAACACACTAATATGAAAGATGTTACTGAGGGTCTTATTGTTGATAACTGATTAATTTGAACACACTAATATGAAAGATGTTACTGAGGGTCTTATTGTTGATTACTGATTAATTTGAACACACTAATATGAAAGATGTTACTGAGGGTCTTATTGTTGATTACTGATTAATTTGAACACACTAATATGAAAGATGTTACTGAGGGTCTTATTGTTGATTACTGATTTATTTGAACACTAATATGAAAGATGTTACTGAGGGTCTTACTGTTGATTACTGATTTATTTGAACACTAATATGAAAGATGTTACTGAGGGTCTTATTGTTGATTACTGATTAATTTGAACACACTAATATGAAAGATGTTACTGAGGGTCTTATTGTTGATTACTGATTAATTTGAACACTAATATGAAAGATGTTACTGAGGGTCTTATTGTTGATTACTGATTAATTTGAACAGAAGTATGAAAGATGGTTCTGAGGGTCTTATCGTTGATTACTGATTAATTTGAACACACTAATATGAAAGATGTTACTGAGGGTCTTATCGTTGATAACTGATTAATTTCAACAGAAATATGAAAGATGTTTCTGAGGATCTTACTGTTGATTAAATTGAACATTTTCTTTAGTAGTTCAATGAAAAAAGTTACTGAAAAAAAATTCAATTCATTACTGATAGCACTTTTCAGAGGTTTCAGTCGTCACTATAGAGTTCAAACATCGAAGACGGACTCTTTTTAGCTTAAAGTTATGTCTGAATCGGAACTGTGCAATTTGTTCCACTTATGTATAAGTTTCTTGATGCAATTACTCCAGTGAGTTAGCCGATATCGCCCAGTAAAAGACTAACATCTTATTCGAATTACAAGGACTCGTCTCGTCCTTGATGAACTGCTATCATTTTATCAGAACATGTTGAAGATTTGAAGGAAACTCCTATAATTATGAAGATGAAATTAGACGGTAGTGACGTTTTGACTGAATTCTCAACCATTTCCATAGCTGACTTGAAAATTAGTTGTAGAATGATCGCTTCTCAGTATTTCTTCATAATTAGGTATTTTCCTCGGAAACGAAAATGTTGGAGAATTTGGTGATATGGATTAATCAGATAAGGCGGAAATCTTTACACGACGACCAAACTTTTTTTGACTCACAATTAACGAGTGCGGAACTGGATTTTGAGTATGTAGCTTTGTTGAATGTTACGATCGGAACAAAAAAGCCGTTCAAAAACGATGTTCAAATTTTCAATCGCTACACTGATAATACATACAAGACATACGAGCCATTATCTACAGTAGCTTAGGTGTTTCATCCCGTAGACAGCGTGTCTAATGGATTGAATGGAAATTGATGGATTTGAAAAATCTATCTGCAAAATGCCTGAATACCTAATCCATGTGTGTAATACGCGTACTCATTTATATTATTGCTCGTATTGAGATTTTATACGGCAGCCCGTGAGTGCAAGCGCGTTATTATCGTTATATGGATTTGTAACACACCGGTCCCCCGTATATTTAATGATATCTGTTTGCGATTGATTAAATTTTCATTTCAAATTGCTTATTGATTACGCGACGACGACGACGACGACGATGACGGTAGTCTCCTAGTCGAGGACGACAGCAGATCGACGAAAAAAAGGAATTTAACCCATAGTGAATGTGAATAAACGAGTGTGGCTCGGATTGTCAGGGGCGGAAGCATCCCCCCCTATTTTTGTCAAGATGACATTTTCACAGCCTGGCTTAGGAAAGTTTCTCATACGGTGGCAAATAATTGCAGGCTGTTATCTCTAATCCCTCCAGATGCTCAGAAAATTATCTATTTTTCAAACCCCTTAACCCCTTTCAGTGCGTCTACACCGCAGTGCGGTGTATAAATCAGTGATAGATTTTGCTAGTACATTGATGTAATTAGTAATTAGTAATTATCTCTCTTGAAAAATGGCAGCACGTGTCAAACATAGTGAAATACTAGTAACTAACGATACACTGCGGCGCAGTGTAGACGCACTATAGTGGTATTCCCGTTGTTCAACACACTAGGGTGGAATTTTTTTAAATTTTCAAATTATCTCTAGCACTATAGGGTATTAACCAGTCAGCACTGAAAGGGTTAAGGACTTAGCGTCTGCATTATTCAACTAGACTTCGGATCCCCCCCCCACCCCCACTATTAAAAATTCCTGGATCATCTCCTGTTTGTTTATAGTACATTACGGTAGAGGAGCTGGTGTCTCTCTCACAGATCGGAGTGTTTAAATCGTCAGGTGATGAATTAATTTTCAATCTGATAAAACGACTCGCGATTGAAACATACGTATTCAGCCTACACTTCGAATTCATACCATCAACAATGAAAGAATCGATTGAAACGAAGAAATGCTTTGGGATACATACATACATGCATGGATAGAAGGGGGCACAATTTTGGTAATTAAGTTAGGAGCACTGGTCGCCTATAATGACACACTCAAAGGGCTTCCTTGTTAAGGTCCCCTCAGAATATCGGTATGCATTTTCGGAGGTATTTGTTTCGTGCGAATATTGAGTGAGGAGATTTTGGACTATTTGGCTCAGCTTTAAGTGGCTACGCATATTTTTTATCGTCAACATTTGAACTTGCCCTAAAATTATCGAATCCGTACACAGATCCAGAGGGGTGCCTTAGGCGCTAGAGCAAAATTCCCTTTGTATCATTAGAGAGTAGTGATGAGACAAGAGATGAAAACGACGCTATAAATTTTTTAAATGGTCATTTTAGCTCCGTCTTCTCGGATCCGCCCCCAGAACCCTGTATTCTATATGCATTAGTGCGACCGATGCCATCCCTTTGATTTGGGGTTAATGCTTCAGTTAAAGGCATTTAATACCTCCGTGCTCGAATGCATCAGCTGCTACGCGATCATTGTCATTATGTGTTCGCAGCCTTGGTCTGTCCGAGACAACAAAAGTCTATCTGTGGTTGATGAGAAAAAATGTTGCTGTTGCCTTGAAAACGCGTTCAATTACTGTAATTCTATACGAGATAGAGTGATTGAGCCAGTACTGTATGTTTGTCGGGAGTACAGACATATTGCGCACTGACTAAGGCAAATGTACATATTACAAAGACATTAAGTAAACCATATATTACAAGTTTCCTACACGTATATGGTCTTAGTAATATTTGCTTAGCTTGGGAAAACGCAAGCTGCGTCGATGAAAAGCCGTAGAACTGATATGCCGGAGCTTAATACTCGTTCATTACATAAGCCAGATACTTATTACGCAGAGTTATGTCGCGGGACTGATTAAATATGAACTGCAAATGGGCCGGCGAAATTGACAAAAAAAAAACCAGCGATGATTTGAGAAAGTCCGGTCGAGCCGCGGAACCTATCAAAACTGCTAAAACTCGCAACTCGAGATGCAGTTGTGTGTATACAGATCAAGTCATGGAAAATAACGTACATGTCAGGGAAGAGTCACGGGGGGGGGGGGGAAATGCAAGTCAAAAGTGGCCAACCTGACAATCTTTTCAACTCAAAATTTGTCATGTTCACAGCGCTTCACAATAAACCACAGTTTTTGAAAAAGACGTAGAAGAGTAGAAGAGTTAACACCGTTCGTTGTGGAGCTTTGTCTTCGTAAATCGTGTGAAATTCCTAGGAGATAGTCATTGTTTTATCAGCTATCAGTCACATACACATTTTCTTGTCATTCCGCATCCGTATACGTCTTCGGCGCATATAAAAATTCCAGTTTTTCTTGTCGAGAACAAATGAATTTATGCGCGATCACAATACATCGTCGTCGTCGCATGCGTACGGCTATATAATTAGTGGTAATTAGCGATGAAATTAATTCGTATCGTATGACAGACTTTTGTATATGCGTCAAGAAGATACCGGCAATTAGCAGTACGGCACAGTGTATCACGGCGCTGAATCGGATATCTAGTCTTAACCCTGACTTTGAAATCTGTATCTAGTTGAACCTCGACTGACTTCTGTGTCTAGTGTTACCCTGACAATGATGTATGTATCTATTCCAAACCTGGCTTTGACTTCTGTATCTAGTCCAACCCTGACTTTGACTTCTGTATCCAGTGTTAACCCTGACACTGAAATCTGTATCTATTTCAACTCTGACTTTGGCATCTGTATCTATTCCAAAACTGGCTTTGACTTCTGTATCCAGTGTTAACCCTGACACTGAAATCTGTATCTAGTCCAACCCTGAGTTTGTCATCTGGATATAGTCTGACCCTGACTTTGGCATCTGTATCTATTCCAACACTGGCTTTGACTTCTGTATCCAGTGTTAACCCTGACACTGAAATCTGTATCTAGTCCAACCCTGAGTTTGTCATCAGAATATAGTCTGACCCTGACTTTCATATCTGTATCTAGTCCAACCCTGACTTTGACATCTGTATCTCTAATCGATTGGATTTGGGGTTATTTTTGTCTGAATTTGAAGTTTTTAAGCTCCTTTTAATTGTGTACAAGACATCCAGTTAAGATGTCATACAGAATGGACCTGGGAGTTTTGAGTATTGTTTTTCATGGAAAGAATATATCATTACGGACTATATTCAGTAGAATATAATGAGCCGATTTAACTGAGATTCTTAAATTTTGGTTTTTACTTTCTCTGATTAGGAAGTAGGAGGGTAGATCTAGCGGTCAACACGTGTCTATCAGATAGTCAGCGGCTATTACAATAATCATCATCATTATCATGGTAATTAAGGGCTGTCCGTCGAAATCCCGGGTTCGGCCTCCGCGCTCGTTAACGGATACAGTAACGCACCACCACCGACGTCCATCGTGAGACAGCTGGCGCTCGGTGCTTCGAGCGGCGCGATCATCATCATTACAAAAACCCTCTTGTTATCGGTGAAAAAAAAGTAAATCCACCGTCCGGCGTCGTCCGGTCAAATCATTTGTCCATTGTGTACGGCGAACGTCGTCTGCCATATTTTTTTAATGTCGATGGCGCAAAAAACGCGCCGTGCGTCGATGAAATGATTGTCGCCCGGCGAGTCAATAGTCATTTCGCATTCATTCCGCAATCGCTACGGACACCTTTGATTTTCGCGGAAAAACGTCGCCGGGAGTTTATCTCCGCTCTCGGCCGGTCGGTCGCGTATTGTCTCGGTCGGTTAGGGGGCAGGTTTCTCCGCTAGTCCACTCCCGTGTCGGGACAATAAGTCGGATTATGGGTTAACTTCGACGCGACAACACAAAACGTGTTCCCCGAATCAGAAAACGACGGCTGGTGTTGACCTGACCTGACATTTCACTTCCACCTCGCCGACTCCATTTTTAGTAAGGTGGTAAGGTGTATATCTGAAAAAAGTATCGCGACGACTACAAATTCTCAATAAATTCAATACCTTAAATCAGTTAAACTAACACAGTTTTTACTGCATTGATTTGCATTGATTTGATCATTATGGACGGGGTATTCCATTGAACGGTACTTTGAGACAGATATTTCAAATACAACTTTTGATAGAGTGTTTTTACCAGGTGAACACAGCTTCTCTTCTAGTTGTTTTTTAGGAATATGTTTATGCTATAAAACGAAGTCTGAAGTTTTTTTGGTTTAAGTAGCTTTATTAACAGAAGAACAATTTTACAGTATGTATAAATATGCTTAAGTCTTTTGAAAATACATTATTAGCGATACAGTGGATAAACAGTTGATTTGCTACCAGAACATAATTTACAAAAATGTTATTTAGGAATAATACAAAATGGAATATAACACTAAACTATGAAAATATGGGTTGATGATAAGTAATAAGTACAGAAAAAAAGATAACAAATCCTACCTAAGATGACTAATGATGAATGGATATTAGTTTTCAAAAGGCATTTCATAATGGTAAATGTAGATTTTTTGCTATAAATTCTGAAGTGTTATATGAAGTCTACGATCTACCCTTGAACGTCAGTTGGTGAACTTTTAAGGGTTATCATTAATTCTAAATCATTGTTTGCTTTCATTTTATCTGAATTGAATTCATTGTTTCGTATGAATTCGAACGTAGTTAATCAGTTGCACGACGATTGTAATTCTAATCGAAGAACTATTTCAACGAACCTGCGACTGAAAACGCGATGTAAATTTTCTGCTATCGACCTTCGAATGTGAATATTTGCTCATCGATCTAATCTCGTCGGCCAGCCGAACACAACAATGAAAGCATATATATTCCGGCTATGCGACCGGATTTTTTATTGTTAATTTATTGAAATTTATTGATAGATAAATCTCGTTTGCCGATTGCGAATGTTCGTATTTTGTGTATACTAATTATACTGGTGTTTTGTTGTATATTTAATGAATAATTCTGATCACGGCTGAACGAACGCCGCGAGGTTTCGTTATCAACTCAGCTCGCCGTTCAATCATATATGCAATATTTTAAAATGAATGTTTGAATTGAAGTTTTTTTTTCGCTATATAGTTATATTGCTGCTCAAGGCGATGTTGCCGACAGACTCAATTCTGACTTTACTAACATCACTATTCGACAGTAGCTTCTTTATTAAGGGCTTAACTACTCTCAAATACATCGGAATAATTTCTATTTCTTTTTCATTTACTTCTATTTTCGATGTCAAATTATTCTCATTTGTGGTGAAAACTACTAAAATAAGGAGACCTGACTACGACTCAACGACTGCTATTTGACAGTAGTTTCTACCCTTATGATCTTGTCTACTAGAAATATCGAAATACTCTCAAAATCAGAATGATTTCTTGTTCATTGTCGATTAAACCAATTTTTCGAATTATTGAAATCAAATTGCTCTGTCATTTCTTGCAAAAAGTACGACAATGAGCAAACCTGTCTACAATGACTATATGAGGGTATTAACTACTGTTTTTAAGAGCTCAACTGCTCCCCGAAATATCGAGATACTCTCAAAATCAGCATAAATTGTAGTTCATTAACGATTAAACCTTCATTTTTGAGGCCAAATTACTTTCATTTTTATTGAAAACTACTACAATTAGAGATATCAGGTCTGTCAATTCGGATTCACGTCGATCAGGTTGCGAGTTTGTTTTGTTTTCATGAAAAAGAACCCGAGAGAGAGAGACTGGTTCTCGGGTTCGAAAAAGTGACGAACGTTCATAAAAAATTCATCTTCGTCGCGCGAGAATCCTACTACGTTATATTCATTAAGTTACGAAACGTTCTCCACGATATCGGGACGCGATCATCGCGACGAGAAACTTTTCAATAATTCGTACGGCCTTTTCAATCACGTCGAAAAGAACCTATCGAATATCCGTGCGCATCGCGTCGTCTTTCCTAGCTCTCTATCATATTTTCTCCTTTTTCTTCTTCGTTCGTCAGAATCGAACGTATTGTACTCGCGTGTGTTTGCAATCGTTTTTACGAGGAAACTTTTCTTCGTCGCGGTATAAGATTACCGGGCGCCGTTATTTAACAATGTACCATTCGGTAATCGTTAACGTAACTGTTAAAACACCGCGGCTGCGGGACCCGACGGTTGCAGTGCGCGATGGATGGCTGAATTTTTAATCGCCACTCATTGAAAAAGTTACCGCCCAAGTTCTGTAAGTATTCGATTACGTCGTTTCAGGTGCCGCACCGGCATTTCTTTCCCGGCAGATATATGGTTACGGTTTCGTTTGATACGCGGTGAAATCGCTACCTGCCTGTAACATCAACACCGCAGGTATACCGGTGGCGGCCGGCGCATTAGTAAATCGAGGGAAAATATATCGAGTTCCCGCGTTTCGAGAATCAGTCGAGCATCCTTGTAAGGAAAGAAGTGGTCATCGGGTTTGTCGCGTACATGCTCGATACTAATGCCCAAACGCTGAATCGAGAATCGAGACGAATTTCAGCGTCTAAAAAGGCTTTGTTCGACGAATCGGAGACTTGTATACCTGTTTCAGTTTGTGAAACTCGACGGAATTCAGCGATCGGTAGTCGGGGTTATATCGGTGCGATGTGTAACCGTATATTGTCTCTAGTTTCGCTGGGGAGTATTTAATTTCATTCGTGGAGTTATTGAAAATATTGATATCCGTTACACGCGTGCACGCGGCTTGTTTTCTGTATATACTTATTTTAGAAAAGTAAAATCTTACAATGACGCGACGAGAAGATACACAATATCCGTGTATGATGATGATGAGAGAAAAATCCCACAAGAACGAAGCCAAAATTGAAAAATTCTATATCAGAATGATTGTATTTGAGGAGCGACGTTTCGGCTAACAACTGTTGGCCATCATCCTGAACGTACAGTACGCCTGATGATGGGCCAACAGTTGTTAGCCGAAATGTCGCTCCTCAAATACAATCATTCTGATATAGAATTTTTCAATTTTGGCTTTGTTATTGTGGGATTTTTCTCTCGTCTTACAATGACGCAATGACATAGTAATAGGTCTTCTTCGATTTGACGTCGTTTCGAAGACTCGAGTGATTTCTGAGAATTTCGTTCGAAGCCGGTTACCTATCCTACCCTCGCCGTCTGCGCCTCGACTCCTCGAAAGGTCGCGCCATTTCGCACGTTTTTATGTCCCGTTATAATCGAATACTAGATTCGACATTTAGAAAAAAGCTCCGAAAATAAACTTTACGACGATTATTATTCATTCGTTATTGTATCGAGTTAAACGAGAGAATATTCAGTTCGGAATTTCGAGATTTTTCGATTGTTCCGCGGACGCTGCCGGCGGGGATATCGCGTTTCGAAGCTCGTCGCCCATTGTCCGCAGCGACCACAAAAATCACCACCGGTCACTGAATGGTCAACGCTTTTCATCTTTGTCGTCTGGTGTAATTCATTCAGTCTCGTCTTCGTCTTTTTGTCGCAGCAGTCAAAAGCGCGTTCGCGAAAAGTATCCGACTAAGTCGCAATTTGTATAATATGTTCTATTTTCGGCCGGTTTTCTTTATTCCGTTACTTTCTGTATTATCAAATCTGTGGTTTGACCGACGTCAATGGCGTACGGCGCAAATAGCTCATTATCGTCGTTTTGAATTTTTTTGCGGCACGCACCCCGCGGGTTTTGACCATTGTCCAGTCGTCGTGAATTACTCGGGCTTCAATGCGCCTTTTCGAGGTCGTAGTCGACCGTTGAAGCTTTTGTCACGTACGTGTTTTCTCGCGATGACCATCGTCGGGCACAGACGGTCGGAAACGCCCAGTCCGAATGTCGTCCGGCCTTCGTTTATTGTCCGCGTTTCGATCGTAATCCGACGTGATTAATTATGACTGATCATTTTTCATCTCGACCTCCTCGAGTACGAGTTGTTATCCGAAAGGTTTTTCGAAAAAAAATTTGGAAAACCTGGAAAACCTAGAAAACTCAGGGAATCGGAGATATCTTCATAAAATAATGAAGGAAAACTCAGGAACTTTGATGAATTTTATACCAAAAACCTGGAATTTAGATGATGCTATCGACCACGCATTTCAATTCTTGATTCGATAAAAAATGAATCAATTGTTGCATTTTAAACCTAGAATTTCTCTGATTCACTCATGGAATTCTGTGTAATCGCATGGAAAACTAAGGGGATTTGTAAATGGGCGGAAAGCGTGGCCACACTGTAGGAGCATTGGTCAACTTTAAAGTTCCGTTCAACTGATCGAACTGAACATTTTCCTCTTCTCTCATTTCTAATTAGTTACAGATAAAGTGAATGTCTGGCATACATTGGTGGTTCTTGGAATAGGGACAATTTTCGCGCTATTGATTTATCTAATTTCCATATAGCCATTTGATGTGCATGATCTTCAAAACCCACCACACCTACCAGCGACGAAACAGGGGGGTCAGATTTTACATCGGGATATCGTAGTACAGGGCCCAGTTTCGTGAAAAAGTTTAAGCCTAAATCGGTTAAGTTTGAATTGTTGTCCTCTTTGAAAACATGAAGTAACCAATGGTGGTTACACCAAAAATTTGAGGTTAACTTTTTTGTGAAACTGGGTCCAGACATTAGTTTAATGGTCGAAGTGCACTCATTAAACAAGATTTTCTACTCATTTCGTTCGTATCGCGGCCGTGATTCTTTGTACGAAATCCAAAAATTTATAGAAGATTATTTCATTATTGTTGACTTGTTGAGAATGAAACGACGATCAATTAAAATATCGGATGAATACTAATCTCATTTTTGACGCGAAGTTTTACACTTAATAACAACAGTTTTTCATACGGGACGCTTTCTCTTTCAGTCTCGATATTCGACTAACTCGGTTTCTAATCCGCGATTTCGAGATATTAATCGCGCGTAATGTTCATTAATTATCGGATCGTTTAACGAAGATAATCCCGTCATCTCGTGTCATCATTAATTTCAGTTTTAATCTGCCTGTTACTCTCTACTCGCGGCCACCGCCGTCGTTGTCGTAGCGTTTTACGATTCGATATTTTTGTTTCATTGAAATGATAACATGATTTTAAAAGATTTTGTGCATAGTTATGATCTGACGAGAACGTTGTATGTACCCTGTCTAACACTGAATTGGCTTTGACTCGTCCAAAAATTGTCCGAAATCTTTAGACTTGTCTATAAGTTTTCAATTTGATATTGAACCACATTGAGCTTACACTGGTCTTAAAAGTTGTTAGATTGTCTATCGGACCAAAATGTGCTAAGACCAGTCGTCTTAAGTTGTAAGATTGGATACAAAACCAAAATAAGCTCAGACTGGACTTAAGTTATGGCTGTAGGATGGAAATGTTCCAATACCTGTCAGATTGCCTTGAAATGAACTTGGAGTGGTCTTGAATTATGTGATTCTCGATATTGGGCCAAGATGAGCTAAATATGATGTCAAGTTGTTCAGAGATGTAAGTTTTCGGTTTTTAAAACGGATTTTACGTTTCTGACATGTTTGCTGACACATGTGAGTTTTCTAATTGATGCAGTCGAATAAAGCACTCTCGTTCCAGTATGAGCGGCCATCGACCTTCGTTTCTTTGGGGTTTCGCCATTTTCTGGTGTTTTGCTGGGTTTTGCCACTTAGTCTCTGAGTTTTTTTAGATTGGCTATAAAATCGAGATAAGCTTCTAGCGGTAATAGATGATGAGATAAGCTATTAAAACGAGCACCAACATGAGCCGAGATTGGCCTCAAATTGTAAATTGGTTATAGCACCGAGATTGACTTGCGACCTTTTTTTTAAGTTCGTAATTGAGATTAGACAAGTTGTATAGTCTTCTCATATGCCTCTGTTGCAACCAGTCACAGATGTCACAGTCGAGTCGATCTCTCTCGTGTCTGTCTCGACCGCTGAACCGGTAATCGGAGAACTACTCTTTTAAAAAGTTAGCTCCGCGCCGCAGCTTGGTGTATTTGATTCAGACGGGACACAATTCTCCTATTCGTGACACACAGAAGACATTTCGCGACAATGCGCGATATTTTTTGACAGCTGTCACCGGAACGGTATTAATTCCCGAACCGAGATGGATCATCTCAATCGCAGAGACTGTCGTTCGACTCGCAGCTTTTGACATCGTTTCATTTGCGAACATCCCCTCCGAACAAAAACCGTATGCAAATGAGTATGTAAATGAGCGAGTTTCCGTAATGAAGAATGTAAATAATTACGATGTTTGGAAGTTTTCGCATTCGAACGGACGTTTTAATCATATCGTCACGTGTCATTACTAATTGTCCTAAGTGATTAATAGTGCTTTTAAGATTTAAACTTGAATTATGGAGAGGGCGAGATGAAGAGCCTGTCGGCATTGTCGACGATATCGCAAGAACATTTTCATGATTTTCGTATCGTAGGTTTTTACTCGAATTTCATTAGGTCACCTGACAGAGCCACCAACTGACCCTGACAATGCAATCCCTATAAATATCGGTTTTCACGCAATATCTTGTCTAGTAGACGAGTGTCAATTCATGATAATGATATTGATTAATTTTCTCCACAAAAAGTTTATGATTAACAAAATATATAAGATGGTTGATTTACAATATGGAGAGGGACAAGCAAGCTTTAAAAGCTGTACACAGCTACAAGTGCTGAGGCGAGGTGCCCAGTGCAATGAACGTGCAAATATGCATAAGGTGATAATGATAATGCGTTAGTGATAATGATAATAACAACAATAATGATAATAATAATAATAATAATAATAATGATAATAATAATAATAATAATTATAATAATAATGATGATAATATCTTCATAATCGAGAAAGACAAACTGGGGCTGGGTTTCTTTAATATAGGTTTTCTATAGGTATAAGGGGTCGCGAGATCATTCCGAGGCATTCAATTCAGTGAAAAGAGACGTCAGAATTCCCTCGTGTTCGTTTCGGTGTACATTTCTAAGAGCTTATGTGTTAGTACAGAATCGGATGAAACTAAATACGATTTGACGATACTAAATATGATGATAATGAATCGGCAGGTTGCATTATACGTCGTTGACTTTGTTTTTTATAGTTTTCATCGTCGTTGCGTTCACCGTCGACGCGAGATGATGGACCGAGCTGTAAACGTATATACCTGCGTGACGATGGACCGAGCTGTAAACGTATATACCTGCGTGACGATGGACCGAGCTGTAAGCGTATATACCTGCGTGACGATGGACCGAGCTGTAAGCGTATATACCTGTGTGAGTTCCGTGCGACGACGTCGCGTTGTTTTAATAACGTAAAGTATTAAGTTTATAAGTGACCCGGAAGAAGATCTGCGGCGAATTATCGATTTTCTCTCGAATCATCGACGACGTCTGCCCCCTACTCCCCTCCTACTCCCCCCTACTCCCCCTTCCCCGATCAAGTAACCTTGCCGCTGTATTTCTAATTCGATAAAAAACCATTTGCCTCGTGTCGCGGTATGGTTTTCTTTTTTTCGTGAGTGTTTCAGTTACGTGTTGACTGGATCGGTTTAGCTTTCCTCGATTTCACGGTGGTCACTGACCTGAAAAAAACCTGGAAAACTCAGCAAATCTGAAAAGTAATCCAGGGAATTTCTGTATGTGATTGAACACGTGTTCCCTTTATGTGAATCAATGAAAAATGATTTTAATCATAATATTTTAAACCTAGAAATTCTTCGGATTCTCTCGAGGAAATAGTGTGTTATAAATATGGTAAATTGGCATGCAATGGCCATCCCACTTATGAAAATTGTAGCTGTATTAGCCTTCCGTTATGATATATAGATTTAACTAGCGATTATAGAATTAATTCTATACGCATTTCATCACTGGTTATAGGTTTAATTAGGACTCAATGTATACCCATATGTTGTCAATATATTCTGTCTCCGTTATTTCTATTTCGAAGGACTAGATTTCACGGCCAAATCAAGGGAATGCTGCCTGTTTATAGTCAATGGCCTTCGATCCTTTCCGTATTTCATGAATAGATACATCCTTGTATCAAAGGTAGAACCCACTTGTGAGGAAGAACCCGCTAAGAAGGACTAAGAGAGTAGTAAGGTTTTCACTGAATTGCTATGAGGAATTTTCGGAACCATTTTCAGTTTTGAAAATGGCTCATAGACTTAAAACATTGAAGCATCGCTACTCCCTTAGTCTATAGGATGATAAGTCCATCTTTAATCAAATAATAGCCAGTCACTAATAGTCTAAGCAGACAAATACATCTTTGTCATAATGCAACCTTATATCATCCATTTAAGGAAAAAAGTGTCGTTAGAACATGTCAGACCCTGAAAATCTTTCTCCCCGTTCCAGCCTATAGATATGAGCCCGTTTTAGATGTATAGATTATAGTTCGATATCGAGACAGCGTCGCTGATATCGGGTCTATTCCCAGGGTATACGACTCTTAACCGGATTAACTTCCCCCGCTTATACCGCGGTATCGATACGAGGGCAGCTGACGCGCGCAGGTTCCGTTCGTTCGATAGGAACGATGGAAAAAAATATTTTCGCATAACGTGAAGAATCATCGTCGTCGTTGGTTGTAGTCGGTGGTGTCGGTGCTGCGGTCGCGTATCCCCGATGATTGACGCTACTGTTTGTGTGAGTGTGTATATTTTATTGACACCGCGGGAGTATACGATTACCCTATCACACTTCACGATTGTCCTGTCTTGATTTATCTTATCTGAGCCGACACCGCTCGCTCTCGCCAGGAGAGAGACTGACGACGACGCTGATATTGCTGTTCTACTATCGCCGTGATGTTCGGCGTTGATGTTTCTACGGCCGCCGCCGGTGAGAGCCGTTCATTCATATTTTTGTAGTAATGATTACGGGATTAAGGGATTGATACGTTGTCGTCGTTCGAATGCCCGGCTCTTTTTACGGTGATCCCGATTCGAATTGCGTCTCTTTGTTCTCTTTATTCCGTCGTTTTTCACCGGCCAATTGCGGATGCTGATAGTGTCCCGTTCGAGTGATTATCTTTAACCCCGCGCCATCCGAGTCTTTTTACCCCGATTACGACGCGGGAAATTCGAGAGCGGATTTATCCGTCGTCGCAAATGTACGGAATTATTCTTAGAACCATACCTGTTTGTGGAAGCGCTGATTTATACAGCGTTTTTTACATTGAAAAAATTAGCGGCAAACATGTTTGCTCATATTTCATATTTCATGGCATGCCACGACCAATGATTCAAGTATCGCTTGCGTTTTTGTCCCTAGACTTCTTGATAAAGTCTTGAACTTGGACGGAAATTTCCAAATTATGTACGTTCAATTCAATTCAATTTGCGATTACAAAATTGATCCCCGTTACATTCCAAGTCGCAATACATGTACACATATTGACAGAAAAACAAAAAGAGAAGTCGCAATACAGGTACACATATTGACAGAACAAAAAGAAATCGCAATACATGTACACATATTGACAGAAAAACAAAAAGAGAAGTCGCAATACAGGTACACATATTGACAGAACAAAAAGAAATCGCAATACATGTACACATATTGACAGAAAAACAAAAAGAGAAGTCGCAATACAGGTACACATATTGACAGAACAAAAAGAAATCGCAATACATGTACACATATTGACAGAAAAACAAAAAGAGAAGTCGCAATACAGGTACACATATTGACAGAACAAAAAGAAATCGCAATACATGTACACATATTGACAGAAAAACAAAAAGAGAAGTCGCAATACAGGTACACATATTGACAGAACAAAAAGAAATCGCAATACATGTACACATATTGACAGAAAAACAAAAAGAGAAGTCGCAATGTATGTACACATATTGATATGCCGAACATGACAGATATTAATAAAATGATTGCAAACCTTTTTTTTGTATAACTGCGATATGTAAAATAGATTTGTACTGTAAATGAAATACTGAAAAGATATCGGAATGAACAATGACTGCGTGGCGTTATAGGACACGCTGATGCCGGCGACATTGCGACCTCTGAACCGCGACTAATTGAGGTCGCGCAGCGTGAATAATACGCGAAATTGACAACCGATGTATATTTCTCATATTTTTGTTGCAGACGACGTCATCAGTCGTTATCTACAAAATACACACACACACTAACACAGCGACGACGCCGGCGTTTTGACTGTGATCGCGCGCAGTCGGTGACTAGTTGTAGATCTATTTTATCTATCTATCTCATCTTCTGACTAATACTTATACTCGGTTGAGTCATGTGTCAATCGAGCCCCGGGATCCCGGAAGGGTGGAAGATGGACACGCTTATATACGAGCGCGCGACATGATAAAGTGATGTATGTATATACGTTGTTATCCTCCACACCCACTGATCATACAATAATTGCGTTCAGTCTCAGCAGCAGCAGCAGCAGTACCGATCAATTGTTAGTGAAGCTCGGTGCACTCTTTCATCATTTACACATATCTTTGTGCGTCCTCCTTATTTGTAATACTTTGAAATGATGAAAAAACAACCGTCATTGCATTTGTCATCATTGGACGAAAACAGACGCATTTCTGTCACCAAGCCCCACAAAGTATCTGCATCATACTCAGAAGTTAACTTATGCCTGCTAGTTTTTGGTATTTAAGTAGAATATTTGAGCCCCATCAAAATTAGATGTTTCATATACAGAACTATGACCACTATTCCTAACATAGAAGCTTACCTAGCACAATGTGGAATAAAATCATGGTGAAACAATAGATGATCTTATTAGGTAAATTGAAAGAATTTACTGAATCACAAATGCATGGCTCTGCATATTTGGACTAATCTGATAATAAGACAAGTTGAAACTAAAAAACTTGATTGGCACTTTCATTGGTGCAGATTTCATATATTTGTATTCAGATTTCAAATTTGAGATCAGTTCAGTTTAACTGGAATTCAACTAATGACTGCGGAATGTGTATTTCATCTTACGTACATCACAAGCTCGGCAATTCAATTAATTGCACTTGATTCGTACCTGATTAGGGATATTTTCAACTCGAAAAATTGATCGATAAGTTTCCTGTATATATACATAAGGTAGTCTCGTTGGAAGTCCTCCTCGGAATCATTGCGTGTGAGACATACGGTTTTTTTTTTCTAAATTCACCTCCCGCAGGTCGCGTCGGATTATTTACATAGCTAAATATTGCATCAGCGTTGATCTCGGGTAAGTGTGCGACGACGACGACACATTATTGTATGCGCTAACTACGACAGTAACGCCGCGTTTCGAAATGCCGCGTCTATTTGCCGAATAATTCGGCGACGAAAATTCGCGAAATTATTATCTATCTCGTGACGATAGATATTTCGTACAACTATATCGTTTTTTTTTTCCTGGTCGCTTTTCGGATATGTTTGAACGCGTAATTTCGCGACGCGCGCGCACGGCATTCGGGACGGGAGGGAAGCAAACAATGTCGTCGTTTTTCTTTGCGATTGTTATTAAAGTCGACGGTTTTTCTGCTATTCGTGCGTCTGATGCATATTTTTCGATTGGAAATTCAAACGTTCGTTCGGGTGCCGTATGGAGATATTCAAACACCTGCCGGCTGTACTAACTACCCCGTACACTATGCCCGAGCTTGCGTTACTTATTACTTATTACATTATCGACTAATGTTACCGCGGCTAAATTGCGCGGCGCAAAATATTTCGTTTATCGTTTTATGTGTTTGCAATTGGATTTGCGACACTTACTAATATCGCCGTAAATTGATTTTAATGCGTCGTTTCATTTGTCTACGCTGCGTCCAGTTATTGTCGTCGACTGGCAGCTCTGCGTTTACGACTACGACACCATCGCGTTTATAATTGCGCATATCGCAAAATAGCGAAATGGTGATATTTATTTTCAGGAAAAAGATATGCGCAATACTGATCGATTCAGAATGGATTATCAAACAAATTGTCCTAAGTTCAGAATGATTTTGAAAATATCTTTCATCAGGTTTCGATTTTGAGATTTCAATATATCAGGTTTCGATTTTGAGATTTCAATAGATATAGATATATATATATATATATATATATATATATATATATATATATATATATATATATATATATATATATATATATATATATATATATATATATATACTTATGTGTATGGATAAGCCGGATATGTGTATTGGAAAATTGATTTTATCTGAAAATAACAAATTTATAATTTCAAGTTAAGTGCGTTAACCCACTCAGTACTACCTGCCTTCGTGTTAAGATCGCTGCGTACATTAAGAACATGTGCGCAGCTTGAAGTCATTCATCTACAGTCTTTTTTTTCTCTCCCTCTCTCGTCTCACTCTGCCCAGGTTTTCTGGTTATATTTTCGATTTCCGATTGGAAGTAAATCCATATACCATTAGTAATAAGCCGGCTGCCGAGATTGAAATAAATCTCCGCGCGCTTGGCATCTTGAAAATTTAATTTCTTTTCAATCTCGTTTCGTCAGTCGGCATAAGTGCTTTATATATCGTCGGCGAAGAGACTCTCGGTAAAACCATATATCAGGATTTTCCCCCGTTTGGCACAATATTCAAACATGCTTTTTATTATATGACTACTCGTAATTTCGCTATTCGCAGTATTTGATTCTCTACTTAAAACGGCGCTCGCGCGCGCAGCGACGAACTCAGTCGATTGAAGCCCCTTATTTCAAAAATCAGCATTCCCCAATTTCAATCTATGAATAAATGAATGTTGAATATTGTATACTTCAATCTTGAAGATTGCGCCAATTTCGCAGTTACGGAGTCGAGTTTAATTGAGTTGAAATTAGGCCATTTCCGATTATCTAAACTTTACTTTAGACAACAGTGGCACAAAGTGTAAGTAGTGGGATAGCCGCACTCATACGTGGAGAATAAATGATAAAATAAACAGTGACTGTCTACAAACTTCAAAGGTTAAAAATGAAATTTTTTTATCAAATCAAAAAATTAAAACTAACAACATTTCTGACTTCTTGACAGGTGTTAAGAAATACATAAAATGATCGCTAGAGAGAGTTCGAAATGTTCTGTCTTTCATTTTCTTGATTGAAAATTTGATTTCATTTTTTCCTGTAATCTTTTGAATTCGTATAAAGTGGCTTTCAATTGTAAGGTCAAAGCGTTGAGGTGAAACCAGTAGTCTGTATGTATCACGAATGCCTGAAACTAAAAGCTGTATTTTTTCCTGTATATATTGTTTGTGAGATAGTTGCTGCCATTTATTGAGAAATCTACATAAGACTGAAGCGTTTATCTCGTTGCGGCCGAGGGAGAGAGAGAGAGTGGACAATGTCAATAATAGCGGGTAATTTGTTACCGCGTCGAGTAAAAAGCGACCGAATTGAGCTGCGCGTTACCTAGATGCGTAAGTAGTCGTAGTAAGATGCGCGTATCGATCATCATCGGTGAACGTCATATACACGGGGAGTCAATCCCTGTGCGACGCGGGGAGGGGGGTTGAATTTCGCAAATCCGTGCGTAGAGCGCGCCACCGGTACCGGTACCGGTTTTATTACGTATTCTCGGCGACCGATTCGCGCGTAGTATCCGTTCGATTCGCGTACGATTCTAATCGATGAAATTTAAAGTATAGTTGAAAGATTTTGTTGCCATGGCAACCTTTTTTCTCGATAGCAGATTTGCGGAGTTAAGTCATTCACTCATACACTCACACACACACTCACATTCAGTCATACACACACGTAATGAAATTTACTGAACTTCTTTGCGTTGAAGACATAAGAAATCACACTAATGAGAACATACTGCATACTCGAGGCTTAACTATGAAATTTTAGGTTTTCAGCTTTTTTTTATGCGGGAATGAGGCAGTTCGAGAGATGAATAGACTGAAAATGATTGCGTCACGTATTGAAATGTCGCAATCAATCCTTGAAATGCTTGAAAAACTTCATTCGACCGAAAAGTTTTAAACTACATTGATGTGAATGAAAGACACAGTCGCCGAGTGTTTCAAGACGCAGTCGCCGAGTGTTTCAAGACACAGTCGCCGAGTGTTTCAAGACGCTGGTCACTGGTCCTTGTCGATCCATGTTCATAGGTTCGAATCCTGTTGGTGACAGAGTTTCTTGGGCGAATGTTATTTACTGGCATAGTGCTGCATAGCAGGCTAGCTTCTCTTAACATAAAAATCAAAAGCTCTCTCTCTCTCTCTCTCTCCCTCTCTCCCTCTCTCCCTCTCTCCCTCTCTCCCTCTCTCCCTCTTTCCCTCTCTCCCTCTCTCCCTCTCTCCCTCTCTCCCTCTCTCCCTCTCTCCCTCTCTCCCTCTCTCCCTCTCTCCCTCTCTCCCTCTCTCCCTCTCTCCCTCTCTCCCTCTCTCCCTCTCTCCCTCTCTCCCTCGCTATTTTCTATCTAGAATGTTTGGATATGTGCGCAGCGGTGCTTGAGAAAACCGATTGGCCTTTTCATTACGATAGGTTATGTCAAATCGATATAGATTACGTAATGATGAGACAGTAAGGTGCTTGTCGCAGTGAAATTAGTCTGCTTATACAAACAACGTCAATCGTTTTGTTAATCTCGTTACGTCGGTACATGATGACGACGCCGCGCTCGCTCGCGCCGCCGCCACCGTCGTTCCTCATCCAGATTAAACAGACGAAACGAACGAATGAATGAATGAATGAATGAAATCGGAATTGTTTTTGAAAAAAAACCCGGAAAATAACTACATCCTCGGGAAAAATCCGGGCGAACTGATGTTGAAGATGAAATATCACTACGCGTTGAAACTCGGTGAAGATATCGTCGTAGTTGGCGGGTCGTGTCGATGATTTATCCAAACGGCTACTTACGCTTACTAGATTAAATTGGAAATAAAAATTCAGACTGAAAAATTGACGTCGGTAATGTGACTATGTTTTCTGACGATGGCTTAACCAAGTTTGACTGTACTTTGTTCACTGATGCCTCTTATTTCATCTTAAGAAGCACATAGGAGTTAATGGGTACTTCCTGTGGTCTTACATAGGGGTCACTACCGTGAAATCTACAGCAATGAGCTTGATCCTTATTCCAAAATGATACCTCATTATGTTTCTTTACTTGTCTTCACCGTTAGCTTTGTAATGAGTATTTTTAGGGTCGATGAGTCTTGATTACTGTCTCTCAGTTTCGCTATCATGAAATCCCTAATCCTCGAATGGATAAGAACAGATTCAGACAGGTGTGTATTTGGGTTGAGCTACGAGCAATTATCTAACCTTGCTGGTAGGGTTGAGGTACTTCAGACTCTAGAATCTGTGGCCTCTTCCATTACCTGACTAGTTAGTAACTGATGAAACATACAGATTACATGTTTTTTCTTTTGAACTGATGGAATTCTCTCATTTTGCTTCAATGGATGTTATTTGCACTATTTCCGGGAGGCGAACCGGTAGATAATGAGACTTCGTAATTTGCGAATTAAAGTTCGAAAAGTTTAATGAACTTTTAGCCATTTCATAGCGTATCGTCGGATCGGGTCGATTTCTCACTTGAAACCTTTGTCAACAATTAAACCTATACTTGTGTTGTGAATAGAAACATTTCACTCTTGACCATCGAAATCAAATCATCACGAAAAGGACAATTTTGAATACCGGTTTTTGTTGTTGATGCCAGACGGGGGTCAATTCGAGGTTCGAATTTTCGTATTGTTCGCGAAAAATATTTGGTCAATAACTCGGGAGAATTATTTCGAGTTTAACGGACCGGAAAACGTCGGGCAATTTCGACGCCGGAGGCCTGCGCGATCGGATCGTTGAAATAAATATTTTGAAATGTTTTTAATGCGGGCGAAGGTAATCGCGTTGAATACGTATGTTGTTTGATTTGTCATTTGCGAAATTGGACGTCGGTTTTGAAAAGCCCCGAGAGCGTTGAGAGACATATTTCCATAGATAGATCCGTCGTCGGAGAAACTTTCTGTGTAAAGTTCATCCGGTGAAACTTTCTCGAAATGTTGTATTTGTTCAAAGATTTCCCTGTTACAAAATGTAAACACTTGGTAGAATATCCTCACCGAAACGTGGAGAATAAATGATAAAGTGGTTAATAATAAAACCATTTCCCGGGGTTATACCCCTTCCTCTGGATACTTTTATTTTCTTCGGAAACTCTCACAAAATAATATAGACCAGCCTGCTATATTGATGACACATTCTCCTAAATTAACCATGCATTAACTACAAGGAGAGGAGTAGTACTTCGATGGTTAACTTTTTTATCTGACGCAGGAGCTTTCACTACTAGTGAATGGTAGCTTCATCTTGAGGGCTTACTCATTATCAAATTAAATAGTTAACCATTTAAGTACTACACGTCTTGTATGCAGTCGACACCTCTACAAATCTTCTCAAAAAGACATTGAAATTTATCAAATAGAAAATAAATGTCATGAAATATGTTTAATTACAAAAAAACATGCTTCAATTCACAATATATAAACATTATCGTAATGGTTTTTTACGGCGTCGAAAAATTTTCATCTTTATAAAGATGAAGTCTCATTGATGAGAAGCAGACTTCGAGCTGTTTGCGAAGATGACACTTATTGTAACGATGTCAAGTCGCTCGAAGAGTATAACATACTAGTCATTCGATACTGTTACTATAAAGATTATTGTCGAGATGGAATGAAAAGCGTCCATCTCGAAAAACGTCGATTTCGCAGCGCGCGAGCGCATTTACGATTCAAGATTCATTCGTGATTCGCATCTGCAAATTTTCTAGTTTCATTGTATCGTTCTCGACTACTCGAAATATAATTACGAAAATTCGATATACGTCGAATCAAATCGGCACCGATTAATTTTGGATTCGGTTTTGTTTTTGAAGAGTCGAGATCTTGGGATTTTCAGCACCTGCCCGAGTAGTATTAACGATAATTACTGAATGAGTATATGAGAAATTGCCTGCAGTGTTTTATCAAGTATTTTTTGTCTGTCTCGTAAATTCGGTGTCAAGTGCGTCGTTGAAGATGTATCATTTTAGTTCTTAAAATCATACAATGCTGCTGCAACTATTATAATATAAGTTTGAAGACTTTCCCGATTCACCGGTTTCAGTGATATGGGCAACTATCGTGTTTAATGGACTCTTTCGTCCAGGCTTAAGATTTGAGACCAGGCACTCAGTCTTGATATTAAAGAGTTTTTGGGTTGATGTCATCACTTTAAATGTGCATTTGGGCCCAGGCTGTATTAGGAATCGAGTTTAGATATACAATTTCATAGTTTCTGTGGAGTACATTATCTTGAGTGGGCGGTAATGTGGCGATTAGCAAATCCTAATGTCAGACAGGTTGAGGACGATCCTGTCTGGAAGGGTTCTATTCTATAGCTGGGGTAATTTTATCCCCCGGGGGAATAAGAGGGATATGTTATGGTTTTGGCTGTACCACTTCCACGTGAAGCTGCCAGTCAGCCATCTTTGATTCAGAAAATATACATTCTGGCCTATAACTGAATTTGTTGCGTGTGAAGCATTGATATTTCACATGAAAATGTTAGATCATATTCGATATCCATAGATGAATGTAGATGGTCCTGCCATCCAAGATGGCTGACTGGCAGCCATCTTCGATTTCAAAAATGTACATTTTGGCCTATTGCTTAAAATGTATTTCATTTGTTGAGCAATGAAATTTCATTTGAGAATTTAGATGACATTATATATCTACTGGTAGGTCATGCTGCCATCCCATCCGAGATGGCTGACTGGCAGCCATCTTCGATTCCTAAAATGTACATTTTGGCCTATAACTGTAAATTTATTTCTTGTAGAGCAATGATATTTCACATGAGAATCTTAGATCATTTTGAATACCAATTGATTAACTTTACTTTTTTTCATAATTTTTGACAAAATCGTGTCCTTTATTTACAGAAAAGGCGTAACTTCATGATATCTTTCGGCAAAACTGCGCCCTTCTCAAAATGAAAGCTTTTTTCGAAGTCTACATTATTGATCCATTACTGTCAGCTGAGTAAGTGTTTTGGCGTTGCTTACCGAGGATCAACATCATCGCAGTCGGCTTCGATCTAGAATCGGGAGTGCTGCCGTGTTGTCGCTCGATGAAAATAAAAAAAGTATGAGAAAATGTTTATTATTCGAATGATGACTTAAGGCTACGGGAATACGTAGCAACGCGTACTAGTAGTAAGTAATTCAATCCGATGCAGGGATCTCTCGGGTAGTAATGGTGCTTACACCGGGTTGATGAGAATCAGGCTAACGTGACCATCTGCTGTGGGCCATTATTGCGCTCTCTCTCGACCCAGCGGTACTCCACGTTGTCAACGAGCAAATAATCGGCTGAAGATTTTTTCGATATACTTTTCGTACGTGCGTGCAGGTGAATTAACATATTGAATTTCATCAATCGCCATCAGTCCGTTACCTCTATTTCAGTCCGTTACCTCTATTTCAGTCCGTTACCTCTATTTCAGTCCGTTACCTCTATTTCAGTCAGTTACCTGTATTTCAGTCCGTTACCTGTATTTCAGTCCGTTACCTGTATTTCAGTCCGTTACCTCTATTTCAGCCCATTGCCTTTATTTCAGTCCGTTACCTCTATTTCATTCCGTTACCTCTATTTCATTCCATTACCTCTATTTCAGTCCGTTACCTCTATTTCAGTCCGTTACCTCTATTTCAGTCCGTTACCTCTGTCGATTCCTACTATATTCAGGCAATTCCCTCTATTTTAGGTGTTCCGTCTATATTCAGGCAATTCCCTCTATGTAGAGAACAGATAGAAGATATTTAGTTTTTTTGGTGCCCTGTCGTGCTGTCATAAATGACCGTTCGATCCCCCCTGTGACATGAATAGGCAAGTACCGGGTGAACTTCTGTCCGTCATAGGTTTCTTCATCCGGTTGATGAATATATATATATTATATATCGCTTTGTCGGAATAATATTGCGGAAGAAAATCTGACTTAATGATATTCGGTGCCGGTAATAGCCACTGTGAACTCGTAAACTACAGCTGCGACCACTGTTAGTCGTGCCGCGGCCGTGTGGTAACCATTTAAATTCTACACCACTCAAAAACCACTGCGCACTTTCGTCGCCGTTTTCATCATCATTTTTTTAAATTTTCTCACAATTTGTACTTGTCATATCACTTGATTAGAAAAAATAAGATAAAAAGAAAACATGTCGAAAGTACAAATATGAGAGGTTGCCATGGCCTGCTGTCACCTAGACCAGATAGCCCTAAATAAGACATTCATACAGGGTCAGAACATTTTTGAATGACACTTATGTTTAGCCTTATTGGTGCTTCAAATGTGACTGGTATGCCATTAAAACGTTTTAGAAATCATTAAAAGTATCAATGATTCATTAATCTTGTCACTCGTATTTGGCCTGTTTTTAAACAGTCGAAACAACAAAATAACTCCACGTGTTTCATCGATTCACTGATTTTGTTAGGTTACAACCTTTTTGCAAAATAGGTATAACAAATATTACCTAGATATCATAGTTCAGGGCATCAACGGCATATTATCAGGGTGGCCACTTACCTGGAAATGAGGATAAAGTCAAGGATTTTTCTATAGAAATGTCTGGGAATTTTGGAAAAAAAAACTCGAAAAATAACGGATAAGTCAGGGAAATGTGTTAAGATTGCTAGATGGCGATAATCAAACAGTTTCCGTCTATTTTTTACATATTTGACTGCGTTAATTCATTGAATTCTTGGCAGATCAATTTAGGGAAAAAACAAGTGAAATCGCCCCCTCTCCCTGTTTATGTTGTTAAGGATATTCAAGTAGTCTTAAGCCAAGTTGTCCCCTAAGATCATCCCTGTTTCTCATTTTTGCATCACTCGCTTCTTACATCACTTCGAAGAGACTTCTTATCGTGTTTGAATTCTTTATGCGCGAAAAAAATTGACGCCGTTCACCGCCGTGTCATTTTCAGTCGTCATTTTAGATCGAAGTTCTAAGAACCAGCGCAGATGCCGCGTACATGTATACGATCCACGGTTGAACCCACCCGGAAACAATCATTCAAGCAGTTTGCGGAAAATCGTATACTTAGAGATTCCTGTAAACGGATGTTCACTAAATTTATCCGCTGAAATTGCCTTAATTGGCCAAACTACCTGGCGCTCGACGTTCTGTATGCGCGATGACAAATTCAGCCTCTTTCAAATGTAGCTCCACTTCCTCCGTGATTCGCCTGAGAATTAGACGCGATCGGCTGAGGTCAAAAATAGAAGACGTCTCGGGCGACCGTAAATTCACCGAAAACATTGATTAATCCAAAAAAAATATCTAGATATTATCCACTTATAGATCCACTTCGCTTTGGTTGAGCATTGTTTAGTATCGAGTGAATGGTTTGCGTGTGAACGCGCTCTCTAATTAGGCACGGGCCAAATTTGGCCAGAGTCTGATCCGTGCCAATTTGGCCCGTGCCAAATCGTCTCCGTGTGATCGTGACTATAGTTATATTTGTATTACCTAATCGATCGAAAAAACAGTTAGTTCTTGTAGGCTAACTGATTTATTTTTTATTCACTAGGATTTAGCATCAGCGTGAACGGTCAACCTGTGTTTTATCCGGGACGGTTTGAAAACTTTTCATTATTTCATCGATTCACTGGTTTGTTAGGTTCCAACCTTTTTGCAAATGAGGCATGGCAAATATTACCTAGATATCAATCATAGTTCAGGGCCTCAACAGCGTATTATCATTGTGGCTACAAACAGTGAGTTCTTGTAGGTTAACTGATTTTATTAGAAATTGGGAACTTTCGACCATTATCAGACTGGTAGACCAATATTGATCTCAGTACTTCAGAATTAATGAGCAAAACCCACAGTTGATGATATAACAGTTTATTTTCTGACAGTTTCAAAGTTTTCACTTAACTTCATCATCAGAGAAATGAACATTTCTTTTCTCTGATGATGAAGTTAAGTGAAAACTTTGAAAACTATTAGAATAAACTGTTAAATCATCGACTGTGGATTTTGCTCATTTAACCATTATCAGATTTGTATGTAATAGGTTTTAATCTTCCCACAGAAATCATCATTATTCGTGATCAATGAACGTGATCTCTTATCACTTCGGGGATTGTACTGGTGAAGCGTGGGGTGTGCTACAGAAAAATAAAGATCTCTCGAGGAATACCAAACCCGGGCAACGCATCACTACGGAAAGAGACGTGTTGAAAACGGTTTGGAATTCACGCGCCTGTAGTCTGTATTGTAATTCATTGTGAAATCAAATCAGCGAATTTACGGAAATTTACTTCATACGACTTAGCGTCGTTCTGCTTGTATCCGTCCCACGGGACGAACGGGGTGTCGAAACCGACGTGTCATCGCAGCGCGGTCTTTCTCTCGAATTCCACTTTCAATTGTAGTTAGTTTGCATTTTAAATCTGGCTGCGTGTGTGGTTGTTCGTTATTTTTTCTTTCCCTCCCCGTCGCCCGACAGCGTCGTCGTCGCTCCCCCTGCGACGCAGCAGCGGAGCAAAGATCGTAATCGTCGACGTCGTACTACGTTCGCCGAAACGACAAACGTTATTAGCCGAATTTACTTCAAAACGTATGAAAAGATGAATTTTACATTTCGCCCGTTGCGTTTCGGTAATGTAAACTCTAAATATCAAATGGCTACGTAAATTTGAAATCATAGCGGCATGTTAAATTTAATTTGACAGTTTTCAGTAAAATGAAAGTACTCCGGAATAAGAGATGCATTAGATTTTAAATGAGTTATACGACGGCGAGGATGAAAACGACGAGGAGACGATGATTGTTCGAATATATTCGCGTCCCTGGCGCGCTCGCGCGAGTACGTTGTCTATATCGCGTACGACGAACGAAACGCAAATTGCCAATCACGGGCTCATCAAAATTTGAATTTTCGGTTTCTAAAGCCGACGACGATTCGAAAAAGTTTTAAAACGATATAAAACGAATGAAATGAAATCTGTCGTCGTCGTCGTCGTCGGTGCGCCAGGCGTTCGACGGCGGATCGGGGGTTTTTTTCGAGAGCGGGTAAAATGCGGCTATAATTAGAACGATTTCAAATCATATTCACGTTTGCGTCGAGCGGGTTTTACAGTCAATAAAACGCGACATTAAATCGAATTGCGTTTTTCGTCGACGTTCAATTGAATGATGATAGATACGCCGCGCCGCGCTGCGACGTCCGTCAGTCCGCACTACGAAAATTTGGCGATAAAAAAGTTTTTCAATCGATTTTCAAAAATTCAATTGATAAGCCAGTCGTGCGATTTCGTGAATAGGCGTAGATGATGATATATTGTGTACGAATTTGAAATTTGAAATTTCTCGCGTCTTCGCGCGAAGATAATCACGAGATTTCGAGCGGCGTTTTAACTTCGTTTTCGCGACAATGCGCGTTTCGTCGTCGGATTGCGACTAGTCGCGAAGATCGAATTTAAAACGCGACGCAAGACGATCTCGATTTATGGTCGTCGACATCAAACATTCTCAATGGATCGATAGAATACTAGAAATAATACAATAAAATTCACATATTCGATACGATATTCGACGACAGTTTCAAGATTTACGCAAGATTTCGAATGACTAAATGATGGTTTTAATTTTCAGAGTTAAAAAAAAGGAGACGATTTAGCACAGATCGGGCCTGTGTCAAATTTGGTCTGGGCCAATTTCAATTTATTTCACGGAAAAGGATGATATTAAGATTACAAGAAAGTTAAAAAAATCAAAAAAGAGAAAAAGAAATGCTTGTATGCCATCTCTCCCAGATGGTGCGTAAAATATGCCCAAAAATGTCGTGTGATTGCTGCTAAAGATTATTGTAACTAACTCCCCAAGTTTTCTTTCACTTCTGCCATTAATAAGTTGGGTTTTGTGCTGCATTATTTTTCCATAAGAAGATAGAGAAAAAATTCTAAAGAGATATCCTGCAATTTTTTCCTATTGTATCAATTTAGTATTCAATATCAAATCTGTATAAATTTCGCAGTGTTTTAGGCGTCTTTTAAAAGATTATTTAATCCAAGTTTGGTTTCATTCTTCATTTTTACAGTGAAGGAAAAATTTATGGTTGCCGGTTACTTTCGATGCAGCGTGTTCAATGAAAAACCCAACTCTGACGCGAAGAAGTTACGAAAAAAACTCATTATAACCCTGATAATCTATATAATACCATGTATGTATTGACTCTGCTGGTGACCTTGCTTTTTTTCAAAGGCAAATACAACAACGACTACAACGATGTTAATGGACTCGAATAATTAAAGTATATTTTCAGCGAATCGGCCGCGCATGTATTTCATGTCGTTTGAATCGATGATGAAGAAGTTCTGTTCGGTTTTGTTCGCTGTTCATCTGATGGAAATATTAGTCGTCAATACTTGTACGCAGTATGTTTACATTATTTTGCTTTCTGGTGCATTTTTATTTATACTTGTAATGACATCGACGACGGATTCCGGGCGCTGAACCCGCGCGCGCCTTTGTTCGTCGTAACGACGTTTTTATGTTATTGCGTTCACCGTTGTTTTACCCGCACCTCTGGATCGTTATTCCAGTTACTGCTGCCCCCTGGTGTAGGTACGTGCGTTATGCATCCAGTACAAAAAAGTCTTAAGCGTGTTCATTGCTCGAAGGAATTACGGTTTTTCCACAAATACTAGCTAGAATTATCAGTTCAGATTCATGATCCTTTCAACCTTGACCAAAGAGTTTTCCATTGATAAAACACTACATCCGTATTGAGACGATAATAGAATGAGAATCCCACAGTGAAGACGAGAAAATGATAAAGTCCAAAAGTGTTTCCTTGAGCTGGTGGTTTATTCAACGTTTTGACTATATACTGATAGTCATCAACAGGAATAGAATACTTTATTAATTCCCATCATCAGCATTCCCGAAGATGCCTATTAGGATATAGTCAAAATGTTGAATAAACTACCAGCTCAAGAAAGCATTTTTGGACTTTATCTCCTCTTCTTTATGGCGAGATTCTCGTTATATTTAGTTTAACTAAAAGTTAATTCAATGCAATTGTCAGCAATTGTATGCGGGTTTATAGTGTCAGTCAGTAGCAAGAGCAGTGTATGTCAGTCGCGACTGGGAGAGATGGTCGTTGAAAGTAGAACATGTGCGAGTCATTGCGACCGGCATCGCTGGCAGTCACAAGGACGAGGGAGCGTAGATCGAACCGTCTTTGCGGGCGGCCATCGTGGCCGACGGTCACACTAGAGAATATGCTCTTAACTGGCTTAACTCAGGGTACTGAACTCTTTTCGTAAAAAAAAATTCATTCAGTAGCTCGTGTTTTATTTTTGTACCTTCGGCGATGGGAATTAATTCACGCGCGGACAGTTGTTCATTCGGAAACAACGTTCGTTCGTTCGTTCGTACTTCTTTACTACGTCGCGAAAAATGTGCCTCATTTTATCGGTTAATGGAAGTGCAATTAGTTTTATGAATGTATCGCATCGCGTGAAATCTTCGTCGTCGTATTTTCAATTCAATTTTCGTCGTATTTAATTACAACGCAAGCCGCCCTCGACCCAAAAAAAGGCATAATGACAAATCTGTGAATGGGGGCCAACGTGCCGTCGATGCGCGGGCATAGTCTGTGGAGTTTACCCTTTTTAAGATACGCACATCTGTGCCGTGATTATGTACACGCGTGTATCTTACATCACCATTCACTCGTTTTGTATTGATGAGAATTTGTTCGAATAAAAAATTACTACACTACTCGAAGATGACGAAAATCTGTTCAAGAAATTTGCGTTCGGTTTTGAAGTGCACCCTGTAAGAGCGTGAACGTCTCGCATTAAGTTAGCCTCGGGCGAAATACTGCATCTTCTCTTCCAAACCCTCTCTCCCCTTTCCCTCTCCCCTCCGCTCCCTCTCCCCCTCTATACCCCTCTCCACTCCCTCTACCCCTCTCACCCCCTCTCCGCTCCCTCTACCCTCTCTCACCCCCTTTCCGCTCCCTCTCTCACCCCTCTCCGCTCCCTCTTTCACCCCCTCTCCGCTCCCTCTCTCACCCCCTCTCCGCTCCCTCTCTCACCCCCTCTGTTCCCTCTACCCCCTCTCCGCTCTTTCTTCCTCCCCTCTACCCCTCTCCGCTCCCTCTCTCACCCCCTCTGCTCCCTCTACCCCTCTCCGCTCTTTCTTCCTCCCCTCTACCCCCTCTCCGCTCCCTCTCTCTCCCTCTCGCTCAGGTCCGCCTTTTATAAACGCGTACAATATATGTGTACGAGTTCACTCATAAATAATCCAATTACATGAGGTTTTTTCACGTGCGACGTATTATGTACGCCGCGAGTCGAGGTACCGGGAATCGCGCGAACAATCGACCATATTCAACGCACCGGATAATACTACCTTCTGTCACGGTTTCACCGGGGCGAGCGCCCGCTACGAGTACTACTAGTAAATGTTACTATTAGTATTTTACGCGCGACGCGCAGACATCGTGTGTGCGCCCGGCCCACCCCCCACGGGAGTTGCGCGTAATTATTCGTCAAAAATCTGTCACCATATTGCGAGTTTAATAATATTCGAATGACAATAAAAGTTTCGTGAATGCTCACCATCATCGCCAGTTGTCTTTTTTTTTTAGTTTCCCAATCGTGTCGCATAAAGACGGTCGTCACGTATATCTTTTCGGTGCGGTTTTATAATATACCGGTAATATGTTCGAATCGCTTTTATGCGCCCATCTGTGCCGTTTGATTCACACCTGGAGCGAAATCTTTTCATCGGGCGTCGTCCGTCCGGCCGTCCGTAAAAGTCATAAAAAATATAATCAATTAGAATACCGTTATATATTATTGTTCGGCGCGACGCGAGTTGAAAACTTTTTTTCGTTCGCCGTGTCATATGTTTTTGTCGTGTGTGAATTCATTTCTAATCTTCGTGTGAACTGTCTTCGATCGGTTGTATCTTTATGATAAGATATGGTATGATTTATTTTTATTTCGTAATCAACAAAATACTGTATTGAGAATAATTATCTCGGGAGCGACACAAAGCGAGTTTTACAGCTGTGCGCCGAAGACGCCGGTGCTGTCGCGGCGTGCCCCGCTGAAATGAAACGTGCAAAGACAAATAAATAAGGAAGCGTTAGTTCGTAGTTTTCTTTACGAAGTGTTAGTTCTTAATTCGAAGTACCCGCGGGACGTTTCGAATTTTCCGAAAATCTTTATTTCAGTCGATACGTTAACGCCTTCGCTCCACGCGCGCGCGCGCTCAACTTTACGTCGTCCCCGTAGTATTTTATCGATACGACTCCCCGGTCGGGTATTTCGGGGTGGTACGGGTTAAACGCCGGGTCCCCGACGCCCGCGCCGGTTTCCTTCGCGTACCCAATTTCGTCGAGGTGACGATATATTTCGCGAACTTTTCAGCGCGCGTGTCTCGTGTGCGCGTCGCCTTACTGACTCATAAATAATCTATCGGCGCATCACACCTGCGCTAAAATACATTTCAATTCCATTTTAATTTCAAAACGACATGAAAATTGAATTAATTCGTCGGGCTCGCTTCAGAAGAAAGTGTTTCGCGTTTTTAAATTCGCGGTGATGTTTAAAACGTACGATCTCTCATCATCGTCTGCGTCATCGTCGTCGTCATCTCGCGCCGGTGTACCCGAACACGCAGATGATATTTTCGAAAAACAACTTTCCTCCGTTTTTAAAACGACGCGTGTAACTCTTACCGTTTTTCGCTTTGATTGTCGATTCGCATCGATCGTCGCATTTCCGGCCGCGCGCGGTTTTAAAACGGCGTTTCGATTTTAATTGACGATGAAGTTTCGAGACAAATGTAGAAATTAATTAAAGTAATTATCGAATGGTTTTAATTTAATATCGCTCGCGATGCTTTTTAGTCGGTTCTTTGATGTGGAGTGCGGCGGCGTCGTCGCGTGAGCTGAACGTGAAGTGTTCCCCGACGATCGTGGGATGCGTCGTTTTTGCATTTCGTGTAAATCTTCTCATTTCAAAACGAACATAATTTCGTGGAAATGACGGGATATGATTAAAACAAGCGAACGATTCGTACGTATTTAAGAATCCATCTCGTTGATCTTAACTTTTCTTTCGGTAAATCGAATGCATTTCCTTTTTTCGATTCGGAAATAATCTGCACTCATGATTGCCAGGCGATATTTGACTAACTTTCAAAGTACGTAATGAATAAGATAGAAACCCACTATCTACAGATTAAAAGAATTTCAAAACCGAGAATTCATTATTTCGAACAATCTAAAATATATAGAATACCCAACGTTTCGATCTCGCCCTAGAGATCATCGTCGGGTCGAAACGTCGTGTATTTTGTATATTTTAGATTGTTCGAATAAATAAATTCTTGGTTTAAAATTCTTTTAATCTGTAGATAGTGGGTTTTTATCTTATTATCCGTTGGTAATCGTTCTATTACGTAATGAAGTTCTACAAACTTTCCGACTGAGCTATTTTGATTCATCATATAGAACGTGCTGGGGCTGCAGTTGCTCAAAAGTTCGTTAGAGTGAATAGTTGACGTAGTGATACTTCTGCCAGTTATCTTTTACCAACATTTAAGCAACTGGCCCAAGAGTTAAATCCATTTCAATCTGGAATTCTAAACCTCGTTTTAAAGTCGGATCAAGTGTTAACACTAGAGAAAAGTCAGTGTGGTCCATCCCATTTAAGAACAGTGCCTTAGTGGGAAAAGAACTTC
This sequence comes from Tubulanus polymorphus, assembly GCF_964204645.1. Classification (NCBI taxonomy): domain Eukaryota; kingdom Metazoa; phylum Nemertea; class Palaeonemertea; order Tubulaniformes; family Tubulanidae; genus Tubulanus; species Tubulanus polymorphus. The sequence continues at coordinate 10,247,653 of NC_134035.1, read as the reverse complement.
CATTGCCTGTCACTAGCTGGACTACTATTAACCAGCTGATTTATAAACATGTCTCAATGCACAAAATTGATTTGATCTTATTTAAAAAGGTATGTTCCAGGTACAAGCCAAATTAGAACGGATTAACTAGGGGTAAGCGATCACACGAGGCCAGGCCAGATTGGCGTCGCTCGGGCGTGGGTCAAATCTGGCCAGTGCTTAATTAGAAAGCGCGTTCACACGCGGCTGTTCATGTTTTTATCGTGAACTTGGCTATACATGTTGTTAACGTGAACGTGGCTATTCATGTTGTTGAATATTTCAATTTCAATAATAGTATTGCTCATCACACCCAGTTACGACTGCATTGTTAATCATCCTTTCCTTGTGATGAAACTGATTCATGAAAAATTGAGTTTCTCTCGATATCAAAAACGTTTTTATTTCAAATCTTAGAGCTGTTTCGTAATCACGAACGACGAAGGTTTCCACAAAGTCGTATCGCTAAGACAAAAGAACCAATTTTCCTCGCCGTTTTTATTCAATCTTCTCTGATCCGCGAACGAACATGATTATAAAGAGTATTCTGGATGTGTGTGTGTGTGTGTTTGTATCGCGCGTAATGTCGGTACACAACGTTTTTTAAAAATATGAAATTCATGCAAGCGACGCTGCTACAACTCGCTGTCACTGGTATAATCTACGTTCAAAGAGAAGCTAAAAACTTAAAAGGGTTTGAAATTTGCGGCTTTGACGATATAACGTGCCGATCCAATATACCGTTTCATATTTGAAGCTAGTTTTTGTCAAACGAATGTATGCATTTTTTTCCGTTGCCGTCGTCGCCGTTTTACGGAGAGAAAATAAATGAGAAATCGCTGCTGTTCGGAACGTTGTGGTGCACGCTTGGAAGGCTTACTGTGGGGGGAGGGGAAAGGGTGCACGCTTGAAAGGCATATTGCAGGGGGGAGGGATGCGTACTTGAAAGGCTTACTGTGGGATAGGGAGAGGGGTGCAGGGTAGAGGGAAAGGGGTGCACGCTTAAAAGGCTTATTGCAGGGGGGAGGGATGCATGCTTGAAAGGCTTACTGTGGGGTAGGGAGAGGGGTGCAGGGTAGAGGGAAAGGGGTGCACGCTTAAAAGGCTTATTGCAGGGGGGAGGGATGCATGCTTGAAAGGCTTACTGTGGGGTAGGGAGAGGGGTGCAGGGAAGAGGGAGAGGGGTGCACGCTTAAAAGGCTTATTGCAGGGGGAGGGATGCGTGCTTGAAAGGCTTACTGTGGGGTAGGGAGAGGGGTGCTGGGTAGAGGGAGAGGGGTGCACGCTTAAAAGGCTAACTGTGGGGTAGGGAGAGGGGTGCAGGGTAGAGGGAGAGGGGTGCGTGCTTGAAAGGCTTACTGTGGAGGGAGGGAGAGGGGTGCAGGGTAGAGGGAGAGGGGTGCGTGCTACATAATTATTGCTTGCTGAAATAAGAAAACAATTTCTCCTACATCACTTATATGTAGATGAATAGATTGGTGCGATGTATTTGAGCGCGATAACCACTTCACAAACGAACGTTGCGGTTTTCTGCGTCGTTCATTAGTGAAAGTAGATGTATATTCGTTCGATATACGACAAGTAATTAGAAGTAACATAACTCATTGAGAAATTGAGAAAATTAAATGACGGGTTGGAAACCATTTTAAGTGTGATAGGGCAACAAACTTTGATTTGATTTTTGATGAATGAGTTTCGAAGTGGAGATATGGACTTCCCCCTTCCCCCTGGAGTAGTGCTTTTGTTCCTATTTCACGATACAGTAAGCCTTTATTCCTACTGGATTATAAAGCTTGGTATAGCTTTCAACTCAAATTTTAAAAAGCGATCTTACCTTTAAACAGGGTGGCTAAAAGAAGTCAACTGTTCCTGATTTTCAGTATTTGTTACTATTTTTTACTATGAGAAATACTGAATTGATTTCTGTGATGCATACAGAAATGTGAAAGTTGTTGCTGAAGGTCTAGGGGTTGACTACCGATTAATTTTAAGATTTTCTTTCATATTTCAATGAAAATTTACTGAAAAAATTAAATAGCATTTTTCAGAGGTAAACCAACTGAAATCTACCAATCAAATCTTAACAGGATAAATTCCGATTTAATGACAAAAAAGAAAAATTTTAGATTGAAATGGGGAGATTTTCTAGTCGTTCTTTACATCGAAAAAAGAATGTTTGTTTATTTCAGTAAATTTTCCATCTTCAATCGATGAGGTTCATTACCGCTTTCTATAGACAGCCCTCGGAGGACGGCGAGAAAGGAAATTCACACTATTAACGTTGAAGACTCGTACGATCTCTCGAGAAAATATCTCGAGTGTTCGTACTTACACGAGAAACTTATGTGTTTGTGTTTTAAACGTATCATTTTAACGAACGTGTTTGACTTTCTCTCTCTCTCTCTCGCTCGCCGCGTAGACGAAAGCTTTTACGAGAGAACGCGAGCGCGCGCGAACGAGAAAGACAATTTGGTTTATTCTCCTCGCCGGAACGTTTGCGCCGGCCCTCCTCGCCTCCCTCGAGTTCGAAGTTTCGATAACTTCGACAAATATATAAATATCCTATAGTGCGCGCTTCCGGTGGTTTTAATGGATGACGTACGAATTCGAACGAAATAAGTATACTCGAGTTGAAGTAGCCGCACTCGACCGCCACCAGCCGCCGTTCAATCCAGTCAAAACTGTGTTCGTTATAGATACAAGTCATTATTTTTGAAAACGCCCCAAGTGGGAAATGCGTTCCGTCGGAGAGCACTCGCGGCCGATGTCGAGGGTATTTGAACGCGTGGCGCTCGCTGTGTGTGTGAGTGTGTATTGATATCGACTCTCTCGTTTTTGTTACATTTGAGATAGAAAATATAAAGAAAAAAACTTAGTCGAACTTACAACAGAAGTTAAACAACTACTCTACAAGTGTAGTTGGTGCTTTGTATGAAGTTTGATCGTAGTCGTAGTGTAGTTGTAGGCTTTCCCACTCTTTACCACTCTCTACCACTCTCTTTGATCTTTTGCGATCTCATAATATCTTGATGTCTCATTCCTATTTTAGAAGGTAGGAAGTGTGATGTTTTCATCCTTGTTGTCTCTTCTTCGATTTTTAAATTCATTTAGACACAAAATAATCTCATTTTCTGTCGATGTAAGTCTGATATTGTGCCAAGGATTCATCTCCAGCCCTTGCTCATATTTTCATTATTGAGAAAAAACCATTCGTACGTAGTTAGGAAGTTTTAGAAAGTTAAGTTCGGAAGTTTGAAGTTTTCATCCTTGTTGCCAATTCTTTAGCCCGAGCCTGATCGGTGCCACTTTGGCCCGGGCCAAATCTTCTCCGTGTGTTCGCGGTGAAATTCTTTGGAATTGAAATAGTTTGGACACAAAACATAAACGAAATACCATTTGAACCCCGAATAACAGGAGTCATAATGATGATAACAATCAAGAGTAACAATGAAATTAGTTTCCATTTATCAAAGGTTTATTCAGTGGAATCAAACACTTGATACCTATCTATTTAACATAATATGATATAAATGTTTTATATAGGGTAAATTTTAAACTTATTGCTCAATGCACCAGGTCATTGAAAGGCCATTTTAAGTAAGTGGGCTTTTAGCTAGGTGTGACTTGATTAGGTAAAACACAAACTCTAAAATGAAGGGACCATGGTTTGAAGTAGTTCATTTCCGTATGACCTTAGTGGCAAATTCTAACTGAGAACAGCTGAACTGGCAACTCGGTCCTGGTCTTCAAGACTGGCACCAGAAGGTGTTGATTTCAAACTTGAAACGTCCAAATCCGTTTGTCTACGAAATCGTAGGGATGTTTTATGGGCTTGTATCCGCGAGTTGTTGAGTGCGTTTATTCATCGCCGCGTCGACTACCGGCGTTTATCGCGCACGGATTAATTGTCTTTAGAGAATTATAAACCGCTCGTTCGGGGCCCCGATATAAAAAAAAAAAGAACAAGACCGGCGAAAAGCGTGTTGAGCCGCACGAGTATCCGCTGCAGCCTTTTCGAGGACAATTCGGCAGGTGTGATGATTCAGCGTGTAAACCCGAGACGCCCGTCAACTACTACAACAACGCTCGTCCTCGTTGACTTAATAGAAAATTTATTGCCATCGTGTGCGCGAAGGCAAACATGTGCTATGATTTTCCGTCGTCGTCGTTAAAAGGTTAGTTGCTTACAACGTTCTTCGTTTTAATTTCCCAGGCCGCGCGACATAAAAATCACGGAGGCCCGCCGGGGTCGGTCGCGATTTCTGTCGGTGTTCGTCGATCGAGAACGGTTTCCCAATGACGTACGTCAAATCTCTCGCGCCGAAATTTAAACGCGGGTTTCGTGTTTGAATGGAATTAGTCGCCGGGCCGGTTACTTTTATTAGACGCCAAGTATCGCCGATGCTTATTGAACTTCAAATTGGGTACGCCACTTCGGGGAATTGCGGCAATCGCTTATACACAAAAAGTAGATTCGTATTCAAATTACATAATGGCGTTCGCGGGCGTAAGTCGCCGTAGACGCGGTACGACGGCGAACCACGCCGACCCGACTGTGAATTTCAATCAAAGTTTAATTTTCCACTATATTTGACAGCGCTCGATGTTTGTAATAGGATTTTTATAGATACGCCGCGCGACGGTCGATTGCGACGCGTCCCGCGGGACGGCAATTTTTCCGTTTGAAACGTGAACCCCGGCGAAACGCGCGCCGAGCCCGATTTCCCTCGGGACGCGACGGCTCGAACATATTTTCGTTATTACTCGTACGTGTCAATACGATTTGGCGGAATTAGCTACGTACAGCCGGTGATACCGGTTGACGCGTTTCTAATCATTAGACGGTTTTGAATTTTCGTCGAAATCAATTCTTACGTATTTCACTCGAATGCTAAAGCTATGTTGACACTCACGAGACATTTATCTATACGCGAATCAGCGATCCGGCGGTGGATGCCTGAAATATTTTTTTTTAAACCCTACTCTCGGAAGAGCTAGAATAGGTTTCCTCGATTTAAAAATTCATTTTCAACGTTTCGACTATTTCCTGAAAGTAATCTTCAGGAATATTTCTCGGTTGTGACATTAGCATTCCTGAAAATGACTATTAGGTCGTAGTTGAAATGTTGAAAATAGATTTATAATTTTGAGTGCTGGCCGAATCAGAAAAAATCTAAAAATCTTTGATAGAAATTATTTTGTCCCCTTATTCCTGATCTGTTCTGTATTGGAGGGAGGAACTACGACTTATAGACTGGTCTTACAATGGACGTATAAACTAGTTAATAAGTCCATGGTCATATTTAGACAAGGCACCTTGAACATACTTGTGATTATCAAGTATCTGTGAAGATGTTTAAGATTGAACGGATGGCATAAGTAATACTTAGATAGCCTGGAGTAAGTCAACGTATATCTGTTTGTATTTTTGTCCCTCAAAACCATCTAAAATAATCGTCACCGTTTGAAATTGACTATGAAAATCTGTCGTTTGTAATCCTAGGAGGGATCGACGCTTGTCTTAAACGTGATTAGATTCTAATTAGAAACGAGACGCACCGGGGTCCGAAGGAGCAGGACCGCTCGCGGAATCGGTCTCCTCGTCAAATTATCATCTGACAGAAAAGAATCTATATGAATGAGTATTTGTGCGATGATTGAATGAATGACTCAGCACAGACAGACGACTCACTCAACATCCGACTCATATGTGTGTAATGTGTTTTTCCTGTGACTTATTGCACAATTATCATTTTCAGTTTGTCTCACCACTACCACCACCACTACTACCACATATCATACACAAACGTAGATATTCTATTCATTGACAGCTTCTACGTTACTTAAAACAATCTTGATTTTGTCTATTCCAATTCTAAATTCACCAAGCGTTCATTCTAGTCCTAAAGTCCATTCCATCAGAGAATGGAATAGGTTAGACTGACCAAAAAATTGGTCCCGGTCTGTTCTAAATTCTAGAATGGACCAATTCTCCGTAGGTGAATAGGAACTTTGCTTTGATTGCCTGTCAATCACAGTGTTGCATCTAAGTAGTTGGACCAGTTTTGATTAGAAAATGCACGTGGATGCACAACATTGATTTGGTCCATTCTAGACCCGGTCCGTTCCAGGCACAGACCTAATTAGAATGGACTATCCGATAGTGTGAATGCAGCTTTTCAACTGAGATTTGATTTAGGAGCATTGAAGAAATCAGGGAAGCTCAAAATGAGGGAGAAGGGAGGCTACATGATTCCTGAAATATTGCCAATGGACAAATTTCATTCTATTTATGCTGTGATTCGGTGCTGTGGTTTCTAGATCACTGGCTTCGCTTATGGCCATCTTCTAGTGGCGCCTTATTGAACTTACAGACTTTGAAATCTTGAATTTGCCCCTCCCATGCCAATCCTCCCAATATCCCAAACGATATAAACGAAATCGCTGAAAATCTTGGATCCTCGACTAGCGTTTGAAAAGAGTTTGAAAATTTCTCATTCTCAGAAGATCCAAGGCGTCGGTTCCCACGACCTCATTCAGCATGTGAGGTTGATAGCATTAACGTATATATGAACTAAGCATTATTTTCTCATGGAAGATTTGAACTACAGACATCTATAATCTGACTATGGGTGCATTAAAAGTATGATCCTGGCTATTGTCATCGTTGAAAACTCGTTTTCCAACCAGAAAATCTACCGGCATCATTCAAAACAAGTTTTAGTACTTTGGCAAATCTTTTGATGTATAATTGTTTGTACTATATGAGGTAAATATGTGAGCTTTTGTCATGTGCGGTTTTTGGGACGTTGTAGTATCCATGGAGTATACACGTTGGTGGCCCCAGTCTATAGGTAGCGTTTCAATCTAAAGATGAAAGGATAGTAAATCCTTCTGCGATTCTTCTTGAAAACACAAATGTTGAAAATGAAAATCGTATCATTTTGTGTAGATAATCTGTAAGGGGAGGCTGATAAAAACTGATACACGCTACTAACCAGAAGCTATTTGCTCAAAAACCATCAGCAAAAACCAGCAGTAAAGTTATAGCACTGCAGTTTCTACTTTCACCATGTCAACTATCAACTGGTTAACTGAAACCAACTTTCGACCAACTGACCCCAGGATCCATTTTCACTGAATAGTTAAACTCAAATTTCTGGTTTAGTTGCTATTGTCATTCAAGTTAACCATTTTAAGCTTTAACTGATTTATGAGACCTATCCCAGGACTTGTCATTTTCCATAGTTTCTAGTGACCCTCCTGTAAGATTACATGAAAAATGATACATTTGGATCTGGTTTTTCTTGAGGACTACGCAGAGTAGGCACTATAGAGTTTGGCAAACTTTCCAATACATTGGGAGAAGGCAACCATACAAGCATGCAACCTGACCCTATTCCACTATCCCGGAATACAGTGGTGGTTGAACAAAGTGTCATCATTCCCCATGAAGTGCCTTTTTGAATTTCTGTAATATTCGATAAATGAACAATTCTACAAACAGATTTCGTGTCAGTAACATCTTGAAAACAGCCTATAGCCGGATGATATAATCTCATCTCGTGTAGGGAGCCACACGGGCCCCCGATGATCGGTCCGGGGCCATAGAAAGGTATCCTGTGCAGAATTTAAAGTGTCAATTCCTGGAATATGGGCCCTGGAGTGTTACCATTCGCATATTGATATATAGCTGATAATAGCTACATATCAAGTTGAGTGGCGAAGTAAAAATACCTATATTATATAATATGAATGAATAAACGGAACAAAAAACTGCCTCATGTTATATGTATCGCACCCGTGACTCATCATTACGCATCAATGCGCGTACACATCCCGGCGGTTTAATTGATGAAAGAACTATATTTCAACTGAATTTACTACCGGCGTCACAGTCGCGGTCGCGCAACCTGATGTAAAAAAAAAAACAACTCATGAAATGATATTGTAATGATCTATCGGGTTATCGCGAGTTCATACTATGATCCGGATCATCCACCGGCGTCGTGTCATATATTGTTAATTTTGCGAACGGCGGTTGAATTAATAGGCAACAATCAGGTAATCGCGAGTTCATTTTGGTCTACTACTATACGCTTTATATTTTAAGAGCGAATTTGAAGAGAATAATTGTAAGAGTATTATTGCGTCAACCTGGTCTCAAATCGATAATCATGAAACAAGGTCGTACTTAGTAGGTTAACTGATTTTATTGAAAATCAGTTTCTTCAAGAAATTGCATATACCCGATGAAGCTACTAATATGTAATTAATAAACGTGAAAAATAGTAGTACTTCGTAAGTTAACTGAATTTATTAGAAATCTGCTTAAACAGTTTGATTCTTTCATTTATCCGTTGAAACTACTAAGTGTTAGTAGGGAAAACTCATTTGTAACTGATAAATGTGAGAACAGGTAATTGAAAATCAGCTAAAGCAGTTTTATTCTTTCACTTACCTGTTGAAGCTACTATGCGCTAGTTACGGAAGCTCATAATATGTTATTGATAAACGTGTAAAAAGGTAGTACTTTGTAAGTTAACAGATTTTATTGGAAATCGGCTAAAGCAGTTAGGTTCTTTCACAAGCTACTATGTGCCAGTAGGAAAAACTCATATCTAACTCATGTATGTCAAAACTGGTAGTACTTAGTAGGTTAACTGATTTTATAAGAAATTACGAGCTTTCATTAATAGGTGCGTAGAAGCTTCACCCCGATGAAAGTATCTACCCATTGAAGCAGATTTCTAATTAAATCAGTTTACTTACAAAGTTTTTTCGGTATTAGTGTAAATTAATTACTCATTATAAACTTTCAGTATTAGTGCATAGTAGCTTCACCGGGTCAATGCAATCACTTGAAAAAGCTGATCTCTAATAGAAACAGTTGACCTACGAAGTATTAGGCCTACCTTTTTTCTCATTTATCGATTATATAATATGTTTGCGTTATTGTTGTGAATAAGTAATTAAGATCGTCGGTTTTTCTAGCCCACCGCCTTTATCATTGTGCGATAGCGATTTTTTTTTCTAATTCGCATACGTAAATGTATATCTATCATCTATCGTGGTTCATATCTATATACATAGCGTTGACACGGAACGGGGAGACGGGACAATAGGCGCGGCTACCCATCTCGTGATATGACTGTGAAATGAAGCTTTCTTTCTCCACCTGACATTCTGCGGTGTATTGACAAGAGAGCAGAAGATCGTTTTAACTTACTTTATTACCACACATGTATATATATGCATCACTTCCTGTTACGCCGTTGTCGCATTTCAGGATTTTCTTCGTGCGTGTTTCGTGATATCGTTGGAAAATCGTTATTTTTATGCTATTCACGGAGTCGCCTTTTATACAGGTACGAGGGTGCGTTGTTACGAGGTCGTATATGATATTTCGATACGGTTACATAGAATACCGCCTTAACAATGATAATAATTGGAGAATGTTTTTTTTCTTGAGCAAGTAGTTTGTTTCAAGGCTTCTTCGAACTTTATCTTCAGGGACACTATCCTAATAGTTATCTTAGGGGATACTGTATCCTAAAAGTTATCTTCAGGGATATTGTATCCTAAAAGTTATCTTCAGGGACACTGTATCCTAAAAGTTATCTTCGGGGATACTGTATTCTAATAGTCATCTTCAGGGATACTGTATCCTAATAGTCATCTTCGGGGATACTGTATCCTAATAGTCATCTTCAGGGATACTGTATCCTAATAGTCATGTTCAGGGATACTGTATCCTAATAGTCATCTTCAAGGACACTGTATTCTAATAGTCATCTTCAGGGATACTGAATCCTAATAGTCATCAGTATCCCTGAAGATGACTTTTAGGATATAGTCAAAATGTTGATATAAACTTAAAGCTCAAGGAAACATTTCAGACCCCATTGTCTATTCATATCAAGGGATTTTATGTTAGCATTGCAATGCAGACCTAGTGCTACATCAATGGTTATTTCAGTCGTATATTATCATAGTTTTCCTGCTATTGTAGCTTCGAATCTCACCAATAACTTCATTCTAAAAATTCATTGAAATATTTGGATCTATTGTCAATGTGAGGAGTCCTGTGATCAATCCTAAAACGCTATACATCGTTTTCCTGCTATTTTAACTTCGCATCTTGACCAAAAATGTCTTGAATCGAATGTTTTTCGTTCTTAAGATATATAACACAATTTGATGTGTTGCCAGCAAAGGAAAGTCGTGGACTCGATCTTATAAAAAAAACGTGTTATTTCATATTTTACAGAACAACGATGAGAGACCCTGAATACAAGACGAACACTGTCTCTGAGATAAGTTTCATATAATTAGATGTAAGGTGAGCGTATATTTTTCCCACATATTTCATAGAAGAATCAAATTAACCGTTAAAGCTAATGCGCTCACCTCGGATTTATTTCGGTTTCTTCTTCGACTATGAATATTTATATACGCGTGATATATGTTGGATGTTAGTTTTTCGCGATGTCAAGTTTTTATGTTCAATCACGAAATTGCTGCTTTTTGTGAAAAGTGATGATGAATACGAATTGGATAGATGAGATTTTCGTAGCTGAAAATAATGTATCCATTTCAGTCCGTAGGGATTCGGGCTGACGAATGATTTCGAGGATTTCAATCATTTTACGATATCATGTATGGTCCATTTCTTGCGATAGTGCCAAATGAACGCCTTTTTTTTCCGACGACTGAGTTACTGATTGGGAACCTACTGTGGCAATCAAGGATTCCACCCATGGCGAGCGAGTTTCCACCAGGTATTGCTAGTAGTTAAACAGTCTTTCGCATTCAGCACGACTTATAATGAAATGAAAACAATACCAACCAGCGATTAGAAAAATGAATTTTAGGTAAATTCGATCAGTCCTGTGATAATGTAAGCAGGGTGGCCACTTACTAGGAAATCAGGGATAAGTCGGGGGCAAGCCAAAAACAAGTGGCTGCCGTGGTAAGGAATTCAGGCCCTAGAAATGATTAATTCAAAGTTAATTGACGATGCACCAATGTTGAAAACGTAAGGATTAGGATTAGGATTTTATTTACACTCCAACCATCTCTATGGTACATGGAGGGAGACTTACAAAGTATACAATATTTACAATTAACAGAAAATATAAACTTGTCTTAATATATGTATATATAAACTTGTCTTGATCTTAATACATCTAAGCCTTTTTTAATGAATTTTGCAAAGTGGATTGTAGGATGTTTTAGAATATCAAGATTGCCCAAAAGAGTTCGAATTCAAAATAATCATTCAGTAGGTTGCAGTTGAAATAAAATGTAATTCATCATCTAAAACATTACAAGCGGAACATAATCCGAGCGCTCGTCACGCCATCTCGTGTGAAAGTTGGTGCGAGCGGTTCCCTATTATATTATGGGGTGATTTTCTTCCGTTACGGAACGAGGAAAAAATAACCGCTACCCCATCGCCGCCGACGACGACAACGACAACGACGACAGGACTATTGTTGTTTATTGGAACACGGGCGGTTCTGATTTATCGTTAGCTGGCAACGTGAAGATATCATTCGTACATAGATAAATAAAACGCCGGCTTCTTTTCGTTACCCGGCGCTCCGATAAAATTATGGCTAAATGCGATTCTTTATGGTTTAATAAACGTCTTTCATCTAAAGATGCTAACGTTTGTTCGCGGACGGACGGAACGTATTCTCTGCTCGCTCGCCGATCTATACGTATTAAAACCCTGTTTCACTAAGGACGAACTACAATCATAAACGTTTCATTATAGAGATGGGAATAGATAACTATAGTAGAATTCGATATTCCGCAGAATAGATCAAGAGTCAAATTATATATTTTCAACTCAATATATACAAAATGACTTTCTGTTCAATGCCAGGAACAGAAACTTTTCATTTTTACAGAAATGGGAATAACTGTAGTAGAATTTGATATCTATGAGCAATAATCAAGTCAAATCTTACTCCTATACATGTACAATGATTTTCTGTTTGAAACCAATTTTGCCAGGAGGGCACTTGACTTTTGTGATAAAAGCACACCTCCCTTTTTGCCCTTTTTCTTGACTACATTTTGTAGTGTAGAAATACATTCACATAATATTTTCATTCATGTAATTATGATGTGATTGTCTTTTCGCTATTTTAATTTATGCTAACTACGAATGCATGCACGTTAGACGTGATGGAACTAATATTTCTTATTCCTAGATATGATCACAAAAATGTAAGTCTGACTGTCAGAGACAGTTCCTGAAAATGCCTTGCTGTCCCTGAGCATGGTTTTTTGATGCTATTGAATATCCATTGCTATCTCTGAAGCAGTTTCTACTGTCCCTCTAAAAAATGTTTTAATTCCTTCATTTTCCCTCAATGCTTCCCGGAAAATTTAATTCTTTATCCCTGATGATGTAATTGATAGGTTAGCAGGTCTGATATAACCATTTCATTAATGACCCTGTTGAATAAGTTACCATTGCTCAAAACAGACATTCTTCTTAGACTTCTTATAATGTAAATAGACATGAATTCCAACCGTTATAAGAACAGATTTTCTAGCACGAATATTAAGACGTATTACGGTAATATTTTATGACGTTCGCCGTATACGATTGACATTTGAATTTTACCTGTACCTCCGCGCAGCAGCGTCGTCGTCGTCGGCAATCGCCCGGAATAATAGCCGGCAAATACTAATTTATTTTACGTTCATTCGATCGCATTGCACTCGCGCGTATATCGTCGTAATTCGGGGCGCCTCGAATAAATTAGCCGGCCGATAAACACCGGTTATAAGTATGAATTTTATGGAAGGACGGATGGAAGAGCAGAGAACTAACGGTACTAACACCGGGGTCAATTTCTTATCACCCGTACGGAGAGCTCAATACGCGAGTGACGACATCCACAGCGGTCAACTGTCCCTGATTTTCAGTATTTGTTGCTATTTCGTCCAGAGAAATACTGATTTGGTTTGTTCGATGTTTACAGAAATGTGAAAGATGTTATATTATCGTCATAATAAGCCTTATTCCGATAATAGGCTCTTAAAGCACTGTCCGTAAGATCATAAAAAGTTATAAGATTAAGATGGATGATATTGATCTCTAATATGTATCACACCATATATGTTGAACAACACATTCACAAATACAAACATTGCAAATATCCGAAAAAAACAGTCTTATCTTTTAATATTGATAAAGATATTGATGGTCTTACCATTCATTACTGATCAATTTGAACATTTTCTTAAATATTTAAAAAAATAGTTACCGATACTCCTCAGAGTCCGGGCGTCGCGAGGAGCGCAATAGGTCAATTATTTTAGGAAATTCAACGCGTTCCTTAAACCATCGTTGAAAGCGTCTCGAATCTTTAATGGCATTATGAACGGTCTTATCGTCCCCGAAGGCTTCCCCCGTAGCAGATAAAGCCATTATCTGCGAATGGTTTGGAAAAAATGAATTCCTTTAATGTGCGTCTTGCATACAAATTTCTTTTTAAAATTCCCCTCTTCACTCGGGAGGTTGATTCAGTTTTCGATGTAAATGTATATATAACAAGACAAGATTGTGTTCAGTATATATAACGACCTTTTCTAGCGTCTTGTGAACCGAATTTCTTAATGCTTTTTCGTCGTTCGATATATTTCTAAAAGCAGATGTGGCCAGCGCCGCGCCAGGGTCCATTATACAAAACACCTTGATTTATAAAGCATGAGCCCGTGCGTAATCTGTGCACATATTCACCTGATTAGGTCAGTCGCTGAGACACGTCCCCGGGTATTGCCAAACGATGGTTGATCGCTTTGATTTTATTTGTCCCGCGTACAATAGACGCACAATGGCGTGTTAAAGTCTGAACCGGCGTGATACAACGCTGAAGTTCGGTAACCTTGCATCGCGAGTACGAAGAAGTAAAACTACTTGATATTACAGAATTTGAGATTCTAATAATATACATAGCTGTCAACTGTTCCTGATTTTCAGTATTTGTTACTATTTTATAACAAGAAATATTGAATTGATTTGTTTGATGCGTACAGGAAATATGAAACATATTACTGAGGGTCTAATTGTTGATTACTGATTAATTTGAACAGAAATATGAAAGATGTTACTGAGGGTCTTATTGTTGATTACTGATTAATTTGAACACACTAATATGAAAGATGTTACTGAGGGTCTTATTGTTGATTACTGATAAATTTGAACACTAATATGAAAGATGTTACTGAGGGTCTTATTGTGGATTACTGATTAATTTGAACACACTAATATGAAAGATGTTACTGAGGGTCTTATTGTTGATTACTGATTAATTTGAACAGAAATATGAAAGATGTTACTGAGGGTCTTACTGTTGATTACTGATTAATTTGAACAAACTAATATCAAAGATGTTATTGAGGGTCTTATTGTTGATTACTGATTAATTTGAATAGTAATATGAAAGATGTTACTGAGGGTCTTACTTTTGATTACTGATTAATTTGAACACACTAATATGAAAGATGTTACTGAGGGTCTTATTGTTGATTACTGATTAATTTGAATAGTAATATGAAAGATGTTACTGAGGGTCTTATTGTTGATTACTGATTAATTTGAACATTTTCTTTTATATTTCAATGAAATGTTCAATTTATTACGGATAGCACTTCTTAGGGATTGGCAGCCCTAGGTATATCAGGTAGCCCGGTGTGTCACTGGTGTGAAGAGTATGGTCGGCTTTATGATGGAATTCAATCTTTTAAGAATTTCCCAAGAAAACTTTCGTAGTTGTCACACTTTCCCTCTGTCGGGTTGGACGATCGTCTTCGGAATTACGGAATTACGACTGACGTAGTAATTAACGTCAGAAACAGCCTTTAGTAACCGGTGGTAGACACGGCGACACCAAGTGAAATAACCGGGGCAGTTGACGACAACGGTTGGAAGCATCGTCTGCATCAGGAGCAGACGGACTGACGGACGGATCCGTTGTGTACTGTTTGTTGCGAAGTGTGTTTAGTAATCGTCGGGAATCATTTAATGATGGAATCATCATCGTGCGCGTTGTTGTCGTCGTCGTCGGTGCTGATTCCGAAACGCGACGTTCCATTCTCCTCCCGCCGGTAAACGTATGTAAATTCATTGAATTAAAATGTGTACGAGATACGTTTGTTTGCGGCGCGTCGACGTCGTCGAAATTGATGCGGCGGAAATTTTGGCGATTTACGCGAATTTCGACGACGACGCGATCGCGACGATCGATCGGGCCGATCGCCGGTGAATCGACGACGTAATAATAATCGTTTTAATCGTCGTTGACGACGACGGCCGCGTGTCGCGTTCGCATCGGCGTGCTCGGCGAACGAACGAACGAACGCTGCCCGCGAAAATATCCGTCCGTCGTCAGTCGCTCATTCTCTATCGCTGTCGTACGAATAAATATCATTGGAGTATGCGATGAAACTCGGCGCGCCGTTCCATCCGCCTCCCGCCCGGATTATATATAGCGTAGTTGGTATAAAAGATAAAGTTAAGTTGAATGTAAGCTGCAGCATCAGCACAAGTCGTCCGTTTATGTGTCACACACACAGCGCGCGCAGTTACAACAAATCCCCGGGTGTCGGATGCCATTGTCGTATGTTTGTACGGGGATCGCTGCTTCTTAGAATAGAAAACAATAACCACGACTGATTAGACAATAATTGATAGAATATATACGGTAAGTCTTCATATTATAGATATTGTGGTTTTGTTGTATTTCGTGTGGGTAGTAATTGTAGTTGTAGTGGTTTAGCGTGTTAGTCTTATAGAGGCTCGGACACTGATTTATCGTACCTGGGAGACGATCCAGGCGCACGCTTTTACAGATTTAGGCGTCGAAAAACTAGAAATCTATTTCACGATGAATCACGCTTCTCGGAAGAAACGAGTTGAGATCATCATTTTTTTGGAGGGGGGGGGGGGGCTATATTTATTCGCTTCATTTCATCGATTAGAAACATCTTTTCGTAATAGTTTCTTTAATTTTGCGGGCGCTTTCCTTAGCGCTTGTATTACCCAATAATTTCATGAAGTGGTTTCTATTATTTCGTCGTTGCGGCTTCGATTGTTATTTCGAACGTCATCCGTTAAACACCGGTTTTCGTCGATGATTTCTGCCTTGTTTTCTGAACTCTTTTATCGAATTGTCGTCATCAGTTTTTCGTGTGCGTATTTTCTTCTTCTTCAGCTTCGCCCGAGATTTTCCCTCCCCGTATCGAATCGATATTTTTCTGATTCATGTCCTGTCATTTTGCCAATTGATCTCGTCACGGTCGTCATGCGGTTATTTTTATCGTGTCCGATTCAATCGTTCGTCGGTCGTGCGTTCGTTCGTTACTTCGAAATATTTCCAATCGAATAATTTCGATCTCGCAGTTTTCGTCTGTTAATTCGAAAAATGTTTTAACGATTCTTTTCACGTCTGATTGTAAGGTTGAGTCATCGCGCTTTGTGCGTTACTTTTCGAACATATTTACATAATTTGAAAAATTCGAAAAATGTGATTTTGATTTTTTTTCCCCGATATTTTTCATCCGACATGACCGATACATGAAGATAGACATGTAGGCCAATTACCTGGAAATTAGAGAAAAATTAGGTTATATTTTCTTTTAAAAATCAGGGAAATGTGTTAAGATTGCTAGATCGCATGTAAAATCAAACAGTTTCCGTCTATGGTTTACGTATTTGACTGTGTTTATTCATTGAATTCTTAGCAGATCAAGTCAGGGAAAACGACGTGTATTTCAGGGAATAGTCGCGGAAAAAGCAAGTCAAGTTAAGGTGGTCACCCAGTGTTAGATCTTCACTATCAATTGACTTATGGAAACTTCAACCTTGCCTCTAGACCACTGCGCTAACCCTACTAATCCCAGCAGTGGTCAATCGAAACGTTTTTACGGTATTAAATCATTCGGCCTCATTCGTATTTGCATTTATTACGGTAACTATTATAATGGGACGATTGCATCGTCTTCGTCATTATTGTAATCTTTGTGAACCCGATCCCCGGGTATTCTTCATAAGAGGCAAATTTACGATAAATACTACTCTGTGAAACTGCGCCGCTGATGATGATGTGTATGCGTACGCACCGACGACGTAACATCAGCGCCGTATCAGTGCCACTCTTTCCTCTGCTCTCTCTCTCTCTCTCTCTATTCTCACTCTACTCCAAATTGCTTGCTTCGCCGTTGTCTTCGTTCTTCGGGTTTCGCTCGATCTAGCCATCGGATAAAAACAATCACACGTGGATTACGTTCCCCTTTTGTGCAGTGATTTCGTTGTAAGTACTCGATGATTTGCTGCTGCTGCTGCTGCTGCTCTTGGAGCAATGTCGAGATGAAGATTCCCTCCATTCAGTAATTCTCACTCGTCGTCGTCGTCGTTGTATTCCCCGCCGCTGACAGAGAGAGAAATGGAAAAAAATCCGGGTATGTCGGAAGACGAGCCGGGAAAAAAAAGATGAACGAATCTCGTAAATTTCTTCGCAATCTTGGAGCTGATTTCTCGAGACTGAGAGCTATCGTATTGCAGCCTGAAAATGCGAATTCTTAAGATTAATCCCGCGCTTGAAGACTGAAGTTTAAGAGAATGAATATTGATTCAGACTAACGGCCATCTGCAAATTCGTATTTAGTTGACATTCTAAATCAGTTAATGAGTATAAAACATATATTTTATTTTGTTCGTACGGTGAAGGTATTTCCATAATTCGCGCGCGATAATTGGTCGCAACGTTCAAATTTTCATAATTTCATTCCGCGTTTTGTCGGAGTTTCCATGCGGTTGATTCGATCGTTAGCGCGAGTTGTTCTGTCACATATTTGATTTCTGATTCAAGTGTTTTTCAACGTGAATTCGCTCAAAGATTAGCGAATTTGTTTAAAGGCTTAGCGATAATGGGCTACTTTATTGAAATTTTAATGAGATTTTTCTGCAGTTTAACCGATGACGCTACACCGGATGCGAGTAACGAAATGATCACTTTTGAGATCATAAATAAGTGAAAATTGTAGCGAGCAAAATCATTATATTTCGTATTAGAATGAATCAGTAAGATCATAATATCCGCGATGAAATGGTGAAATTCAGCGATTGTTGTAAGATTAATAAGTTTATTTATAATAATATAATAATAATATGTGTCTTATATAGCGCTAAATCCAGCCAGGCTGCTCAGAGCGCTATTTAGAATATTAGAAATATTTCACGATCCTTTATTTTAGACCGAAGAAGCAGAGCTGCCAACTGTTCCTGATTTTCAGTATTTGTTACTTCATTATGATAAGAAATACTGATTTGAGTTCTTCGATAAGTAAAAAAAATAGGAAGGATGTTGCTGAAGATCTTACTGTTGATAACTGATTGATTTTTAACATTTTCTTTCATATTTCAATGAAATGTTACTGAAAAACATGCAATTTGTTACTGATGGCAATTTTCAGTGGTTGGCAGCCCTGAAGAAGGGTGACAAACTTTTTCAACATTTGTGGAATTTTACATTTTTCGTATGAGAATATTTAGATTTTAATTATTGATTAAAACCCTTAATCAAATTAGCTCTTGCGAAGGGAATCATCATCATCAGGATGAAATTCATGAAGATTATTTAGAATCCATTCTTAAAATCCATTTTCAGATGAATTGCGTGTACGAGGTATTCTGCTCTACGCTCGTGGAATATTTGGTGGATGAATATTTTCTTTTTAACCCATAAGGAAACTGAACTGGCAGTGCTAGAAATATTACTCTTCTCGTACTTTTTAACGATAATAAATTGGCTGACCACATGAAAGGGGTTCACCACAAAAAAATGAGGCGAGCGCAAAACACTTTCAACATGAAAGTAGCTGACTAGTATTTGATTATATCTGAGGATAGCAGATGGGCACGTTGCTGAAACCGCCCTCCGAGCCATTGCGTAACTCTATTTTGCAGCAGCGAGCGGTCTTTGATGTTGGCCTCTCGCACTTAATATGTCCAACGGAAGATTATATGAAAAAGATGTCTTTGTCGTCGACAGTTCTGCATGCGATATGAAAAATATTAGTATTCTAACGGCACTGTAGCCAGCAATATTCGAAAGCAGTTCTTTATCCAAACAAAGACGGCAAGACAAGAATTAAAAAAAAAGATTGATATTCAAATCAGAAAAGTACTTTTTATTCATATTTTTACTATTAAGTGAAAAAATGCCAAGAATAACTCTGGTTTAGAAGGGACTAGAACCTGGGACCTCCTGTGTTGTAACCCTTTGAGTTTATCCACTCTGCCACCCGATTTGTGTGGAAGTTTGAAAGTTACTCTTGTATGTTACCAGTGGTCAGTGTGGTGACCAGTCAGGTGTTGTGACTGATCGTTAAATACTCTCATTGGCAATCAATACCACATAATTCTCTTATTTAGTTCAGTCCAACTGCCGGGAATCGTTTGTCCTAATATGGTAACTTTTCCACCAACAATGAAATTCATCTTCGAAGCTAAACTTGAAAAAAGAATATTTGAAATCTTTTGGATTTTTAGCTTACTAAATACATGTATTCTGGTTAGTATTTCTCTAATATCTATAAACTGTATTTCTTCCCAGACAATTTGAAGGGACTTATTACTACAGATAAAAGCATAATAATGTTTCTAGATTTATGCGTTGGATATGAAAAAAGATGCGGGGCGTTTAGGTAGTTGATATTGTCATCACAGGTCTGTCGATGGGTGGTTATATATGCGTAACGGCGGGGCTGGTGAGTCGGCGATCGATGTTGACAAAAATATCGGCAACGCGGTGAATTTCCTGTCTGAAATTAAGAACTTGGAAAAGGCATTCGTCGAATCAATTGTAATCATATACATGCGCCGGGTCGGACCCGCAAACATAAATCAATTTCTGAAGGAAATTATATTACGTCTCCGGCAGCCGAATCATTCGTAGAAGTAGTATTGGATTCCCCCTGATATCGAGCGTTCAAAAATATTTCCATTGATTTTTCGAAAAATTCTCCGTCGTCGTCGTTCGCAAATTTTCAATAGCTTCGACATTTACCGTTTTCGGCGCCTTTAGAATATTTCGAAGTATTTTCGTGAATTTTTTTTGTCGGTTTTATTATGTTGAATCTTTTGTGAAGAACGTTTTAGTCGTCTCGTCTTCAAAGTTTTAGTGAATTTCATATGTCTCGCACAAAGATGAAGCGTAGAACGAAGTCGGCAATCTGATCGTCAATCTGTTCATTTATAGCGAATTGTATAAAAAGATCTTGGTTTCAGCAATGAAGGCAAAACTAGAATATGAAAAAGATTGAAATAAAACTACTAACTATTGAGAGACCTTTATTGCAACTCGAGATGTGTTTAAACTCAGTGTTTGAAAGTTGGTCTTGTGGTCAGTGTGGTGTCCATTTAGTTGTGGTGACCAGTCAGGTGTTGTGACTGCGTTGCATAAGTCAGGTCCGTAAAACCCAGTATATACAAATTCTGAAAAGAAATTTATTTATCAAGAATGAAACTGAAATTTCGGATTCTCTCTATAGTGTGAAGAAATAACTAAAACAAAGGGTATATATTTATACAAGGGGAACAGGTTGAGTAAATTTCTCAGTAAGTAGGTTATTGAGTGTGGCGTGTAATATAATGAAAATGAATATATCATTAGTTATAATCAGGGATAAAACGAACCAGACAAATGTTCTGCCGGGCTGACTAATGTAGCTTCTTGGTGGAATTTCTTATTTTCGTCGAAAACACTGATTTCGCGTGCCTTTTGTCGCTGCTTGCCATTTCGTGCGTTAAGACCTGTCACACAAACACACTCGTTACCTTCCTTTATTGTTATTTTTTCGCCCATAGTCGTTTTAGCCGTTCGCAAATCAGTGTTTCAAATTTTTTACCCTTTCAAGGAGTTCGCCTCTCTACGCGTCTATTGTCGGCGGTCGTGTGCGCGTTTTTTTGTCCGCCGATCGAAAAAACGTGCCGCCAAAAAAAATTCAACAAAATGACGAAACAACGACGAAAACTCGGGCGAGAAAAGATCCCCGACAACTGACCAACAATGAATGAATTCGCGACCGGTCGAACTGGACGACAGCTGGTCGTCGTCGGTGACCGTAATTTTTTCGTCGTTCTTTTGTCCGGTTAGCTTCTGTCCATCATCGTTGTGGTCAATTAATAACCGAAAGAAGTTTTGTCGCTACAAATATCGAACGCGATGTGTTTTTTAATGCGACGAATCGGTTTTTGTCCTTCGCGCTTTTATTGTCCGGAGAGGTTACATGTTATAGAGAATGTCTCTCGGAATATGCAAGCATGTTGCGGTCAGCATCTTGATCCGGCTGGCCGAGCGCCGACAAAGCGCTCATCATAGGAGTCCGAAAGCACTTTTGTCTCGGCTGAGATTTTTTGACCATGGGTCAAGAGGTCAGTACATGTCCCCTCGTATATAAATATGCAGTAACCAGATTATAGGGCGGTCAGCATCTTTTTGCTCGAAGTACAATGAACGTCTCCGATTTGACCAGCGCAGCTGTCCCGGGTAGCGCGGAGCACTGACCGATTGCTGACCCGTCATGATTTGATTACAAATAAGATCTGTATTAATTCTCGATATGATGATAATGTACGAAACTGACCAGCAACCCGGGCAAGAAAAGAATATATTGTTGGCGATAATTCGACTGGCTTTTGATGCGCGGAACTGGTCTTTTTTCACCGCTGGCGGAATCTGACCATTGTCCATTCTGAATAATACTACATTCATTGATTTGAATAATAGAATGTCTATAGTTCGTATGTAGATTGAATCTGAATAGTGTTTTTTAATGCGTTTTTCTCTGCGCGTTTAAAAATAAGTTCTCAGGGGGCATTGTTTCGAATTCTTTACGCTGAACTAACTGACCACGGGTCAAACCGCAGTCTTTTCAACCGATTGTGTATTTTTCAAAAGTGTAAAAATAATCATTTTCGCTTTGTGAATTTCCATTTCCTGTCGGCAATCGGATGCTGGGTCAGAGAAATGAAGTTTCCTTTCGTCCGCCGAACCCCTTACATCTTAGAATGCAGTAGTTCGCTTTGTTTTTTTTGAATGCAACAAAAATGCAGCCCATCCTTTGACGAGATTACATATTGACCAGGTAGTAATGCCAGGAGGCCAATCTGAGTCACCTTAGAAATTTACCTAAACTTAAGTATGTAATTATTTGACATTGTGTGTGTAGAACACCATGTATTTGTAATAAAATCATGAATATAATTTCGATTTTTGATAAATGGTTACAAGGTCCGAATGCAGGCTGTGCTTAAGGTCAAAATTGTTCGTCCATCTGCAAAAAGTAAATCACTGCGTGGCTTATTGTAAGATAGACAATAAGTCTGTTGTATTTTTAATTCGAACTGGATGTATTTTTATTGATGATATTCTTGGTTACCTTTGTGAAAAGGTTATATTTTTAGATGGTTTCTCTTGATGTAAAATGTCACCACTTTGCCGGTAATCTTACATAGAAGACAAACTGCCATCTTCGATATTATTCAAGTACTCGCTCGTTCTTTTTTTATGTTCTATTTTCTTATATTTATGTCTGTGATTTATTTATGTCTAACGACTGTTGTGACAACAGAAAGAAATGAATACGTAATAATACATCTCGAAGGGAGATTTGTTGAATATTGTGAGATAACTGCTGAATTTGTGAAGGCGTATGTATGACCATATCGCCGACTTTGGGATTGATGTCACACCACGGAGCAGGGTTACTATCCATGCTAAAGTAGATTTATAGATGAAAATTTATTGATGAATTCGCCGAATTATTGCTGTTTCCTATAAAAACAGGCAGCTGTTTCATTTTCTAAGATTTTTATCTCGGACCAATTAGCTGATTAATACATTTGATAAATTTCAATTACAAGCATTAGTTAACCATTAGATTTAATAAGTTGATAAATTAACTAATTAATTAGTTGGCTGACTTTAATGCAGATGAAGCTCTTTGGGAATCTGTTTGAATTCTTATGGGTTGTCAGAATAGGGATAGCTGTCCCTCTTTTTTGATAGGTAAGTGTGATTCAAATTAGCATGATTTCGGGTCCTTTACGGACCCACCTCACCGGCTGGGTTACAAAAAACAGGGCTGTAATAGCTTCAAGGCTAGCTATTGATTCTTATATGAATCGAATCAAACCAGATTCTTCATTGAAGAAGTCCGCATTTCAATATTCACTCCATATATAATAACCGTATGATGAGGTACTCTACGAGATGCGTGTCTTAGATGAGTGAGAATCTTCTTTTCAGATATAATGCCTTTTGTCAACAAAGGAAAACTAAGAAGCTTATATGTATATGTATAATATATAATATATATATATATATATATATATATATATATATATATATATATATATATATATATATATATTATATATTTTGGTTGGATAGTTGGATAGTAAAGTGGTACGATCCCCATCTCGATTGTTATTCTCAGTTTACGGGTTATCAGTTTGCCTTGTCGCCCGGTGTTAAATCACTGCTGCGTATTTTCGTCATGTCCGTCGGCCGGCGTCGTTTGCGTTACGTACGAGATTTAATTGGTCAGTTGTTACGGCGTACATTGTTCCCTAGGCACACACTCGAGCAGCAATCCATCGTCGCTTTCAGCAAATAACACTCGGCGCAACTGTAACGCCGAGCGCGGCGGCGGCGATGGCGATACCGCGGTGCGTTCGCGTAAAAATGACACCGGATCAATGGCGCAATTTGACCTTGACCTTTGAGGGCAGCCCAAGGAGAATGGCGGCGGCAGCGGCGGTAACTACTATCGGCGCCGACCGCGAATTTTACGAATGAATCATCCGCGCGGATTCTCGGCGTTCCAGTCGCCGCAGCTGAAGCAGCGACGCGGATTCGTCGAAATACGATTCCGTAAATTGTGCATCCATTATCGTCGCGTAGAGTACTACGACTAGCGATTGGAAGCGCGGATCGTTTAACGGCGAAACGATGAGTTTTTCGAAAACGAGAAAACGCGCGGATTACGAAACGTTCGTTTTCCGTTCGGCGGCGGCACCCGCGATATACGATCAAAAAATGACCCGGTGACTTAATTTCCGTCGGCGTTCGCGCGAAATCCGTGCGGTTTTAGCGGCCGGCGAACGCAATTACGTTTTCGTCGTCGAATCGTCGCGAAATAAGTACGCATCGTCGGCGCGAAAAAAATCCGACACAATAACTCGGATTTGATTCTAATTTACGATGGATGCAGACACCGTGTATATCGAGCTGTTGGGAATAGAATGTCGGGTATTTTTATATTTATGCGAATCGGAGCACTTTATTTTCTGCTTTCTCTATCTCTCTCTCTCTCGACGTTTCGCGTGCTGGTCATACACACGAGCGCAGCGTCTCGCATCGTTCACACGCAAACCCCGCGCGCGCACTTTTCACTTCGTCAAAACTAGGCACCGCGCAAAACTTTGGTGAGAAAAATACTACACCAACCACTACGCAGTAGAATTACAGTAGAACCTGCTTGATTGGGATGAGTTTGGACTAATGAAATAAAACCGGTTATCGAGAATTCTGGTTTATATATTATATATAAGAATAGGATGTAAATGATATCCGGATTAGATCTGAAACCAGATCAAGCTGATCCTAACTAAGCGGGTTTGAGTGTAAAACAGGATTGACATTTCGACTCAAATGCTATGAGCAATTTCAAAAAAAATTTTTCTCGAAAAATAAATTAATCGTAGAATCGGGGAATTTCGCGTTGTAACATGGAAAAATTCGGTGAAATTCAGGGATGGTCACGCGACGCGAGTCGAAACGTCAATCGTCAATCGTTGGTTGATGAGCAGATATCGGGATACATCGCGCTGCTGGTATGCAGCTGATACTTCAATGTCCATCATCAGCGCTGTCCACCGAGAACCGGGCGATCGTTACTAGCAATACTACCAGTAATAGCCTCGTGCCATCGTTTCAGTGATGATTTGTGATTTTTGTACTGTACACGACGACGTCGGAGCATTGATTGATGAAACAATGATCGTATTCGCCGTGGCCTCGTCGCTTGTTTGGTATTCGCGCCACATACTAGTAGTAAACCACTAGTACGGGTTCTGTCTCCTCAGGTAGAAACGAAATTGGCATTATTTGCTCTGCGCCGACAAAGATTTTTTACACCGTATAACCGCGCAGAATTTCTATTAGCTTAAAAATAACTCGGCTGTTTTGCGCCGGCGTTCGCCTCCTTGTGCGCGCGCGAGCGCTCGATCCGATCGGCTCGCAGCTTTTTATGGTTCTTATTGCGTAAGACAGTAATCATTCCGAAACATCGACCATTTCCGATGAGCTTAACCCTTTAACAGCGACGCCGGGTTACGGCATACACGGCGTGATGTAAGTAATCCCTGCACCTGTACCTCCATTGCGGGATCGAAAAATAGGAAATCGATTAATTTTGACTCTCGAGAACCTGTTATTGAACGGATAAACGTTATTGAAATATCTACTGATCAGTTCTAATAATCTTAACCCTTCAATCTTCATACCCTAGGACTTTCATCAGGTGACAAACCATTTCATCTAAATCTCTTTTAGTGAAAATGAAATTCATTAGTTATACTTCATTTAGAATATATATACTTTAAAATCTACTTTTAAGAAAGGTTCTTTCTGTTTCGGCTTCTGATGAGCATTCAACCCTTCTTGAGAAAAGATTGAAATGATATTCATATTTCAAACACTTAAATCGAACACATCATCGGGCATACTGATGTTAGTAGGTTATTAGTATATTGCTCAAACATTCATTTACTACGAGAACTTTTTGTCTTTTTCTGAACTGATTGTGGGAGATCTTATGTGTTCAAACACTTATGCTTCTGATACCATAATTTGCATGATTTTGACGCTGCTGTACTCGTTACGAATTCCAGCTTACACATCCCCCCTCCCCCCCCCCCCGATATGGCGACTTCATATTCCCGTTAGTATAATACGGTAGTGATATCACTAGATTCGGTAGCGATATCACTAGATTCCTTTTATCGAACAAAGAAATGCATATTTTTCTTATCGATTCGCGGCAGAAATTTGTATGCATCAGGCGATGTATTTCCCTACTAGGTCTTATTATCATTCGGCGTATGGCGAAATGCGACGACGTCGTCGTAGTTCGATATACATAGCTTTTTTTTCGCCCGTGACCGTCGTCGTCGTCGATGCGCACGGTGAATGCTCGGTTCGGCTCCTCGGGCAATCTCGCGGCGCAAATACGGATTTATATCAATGTTTTTACATACCGACACGCATGACGCAGTACGCCGCGCCCGTCGTATAATCGTAATCACTGAAATATACAATGAACAGAAGATCTACTACCACCACCTCCCTGGAGAGAGATACTCGAGACCTTCCCTCGGCGAACGTATAGTTTTAAAGGTTTTTAAGTGATATACTAGAATTATTAACGCAATTAGCGACAACCAGAAAGCCTCGTCTGTTAATTGATACTTCTAGTAACTTAATAGCACGTTTCTTGCGTGAAAAGACGTTCCGTTTTTAAAAACCGACTTGATTTGATTACTCTGTGAATTCATCTTTAGATTAGTGTTGAGACTTTCAAAATCCACGGCTCATGTTTGTATAAACCATCCTACATAATTCATGTTTTTCAGATGATGAGATTTAGTTTCTATATATCAACAATTGTGTTAATCAACTTCTCAAACTGATAAAAACATCTGTCTATCCGTCATCATAATTAGCTGTTTGCGTCATCCTGCTGTCAGTTGCTGCACTCAATCAGGAATTAAATCCGAGATTCGGTCTTGGAACTAACATCTTAAGAGGTCTCAGACTGGTTTTAAATCGAAGCCATAACCGCGAGACGGGCCTCTGGATGTACGATTTCAGATCCATCTGACTGTACTGTATTTGCTCTGTACTTAAAAGGTCGCGTTCGTACCAAATGACCACCGCGATAAAATATTTATGCACCTCCCTAAAGTGTAGGTTTAAGATCAAGTAATCGCCACCATAATTTCTCGAAGTAGATAAAGTAAGGCTAATTTATCTTGACTCGCCACAGTTTTAAAGAAAGATTATTGCCCTATGCCATTTATGTTCTCTCATATTGTATGTACTTGCGGAGACCAATGTTCGTCATATGTTTATTAAGTCCACTTATTTTTCTCAGCCATGGCCGCCGCACATGTATCCGCATCATCGAAGCGCGCGCGAATGTGACTTTGATTCTAAATCGCTAGGGATTACGGGGCACACGCGTGCGCACGCGCCGGAGCCCCTCTCATTCGAGATTAGCGGATATTTATGACTTTCATGTATGCTTGATATTCGATTCGTAAACGGCTTTGAACGTCGTTCGTCGCTCGGGAAAATTTCGCTAATTAAAAGTTCAAAATACATTTCGCAGACGGGCGGGAACGCGATGCGGAGATTTCTGAGCGCGAGGCGCCCGCCGGGCATGGCTTACGTATGATATCGCCGGAACGATTCCGCAACGGAACCCGTCGGTTCGTCGATGATTGTAGCTTTGAAAAGCTGCGATTTCGCAATATTGAGTTCATTAATCTAGATTTCAAAGAAATTAATCAAATATCTCGTATTGCTGCCCGTGTCGTGTACGTTTTTACGAGCAAAATCTTCAAATTCGACTTCAATTTCACGTCTTCAGTTGATGCAACCGATGCAAGGTTTTTAACTCGACTGCATGTCTTAAGCTTTAGGGTTGGTTATATTATCAGTGAATTAAATAGTCATGACTATTTACCTAGGACTTAGATTCACAGAAAATTCTTAGATTTAACACCAAGCCCATTTTAACAGCCAAGCTTAGATTTAAGCTTATTTTTAGTTCTATAGCCACAGTCTATCTTTTTAAGACCAGTCTTAACGTGAAAAACTCACTTTGTCTAACTTAGTCTGATTACTGCGAATAGTCCCTAACTTTAAGACTGGTCTGAATGAATTTAATCATATTTGACAGACAAATAAAAAAAAGATTCCAAAAAGGTCTTCCATGGTTTATTTCACCATTTCGGGCCATATCCTAATAGTCATCTTCAAGAATTGTATTCCTGAAGATGACTAGTAGGATATAGTGGATACGTTGAAATAAGCTACTAGCCTAACGAAACCATCTCGAACTCGCTTGTCCTTTTGTATTGTGGGATTTCAGGACATGGACAGACTTACCAATTTCAGAACATTCAATACAAGTTCTATGGATCATACGGTCATAACCGGTCCCTGACTTCGGATTACTGGTTTGGGTTAATTTCATCAGCATCGGTTTTCACTGGATGAACAACATAAAAACATCTAATGCAAGTCCGCTGGATCATGTATGAGCAATGGCTTTTTGCGTCATTGTTGACAGTCCGACTTACGACTCTTTTCTCTTTTAGGAAAACAAATATTACGTCGTCATTTACCTGTATATCACGTTTCTCCTGCTCGTAGTACATACTCAAACATCCTGTGTCAATACACGGTTCATCAGAGTTTGGGTTACAACAACCGCGGCGAACGAGCGCCGAGCTAGGTTTCGCGCTTTTTTTTTCAATTTCGATTGCTCTTTTCGAGAACAATACAAACTTTCGAACAACCGCATCCGTGCTGTTTATTCTGCATTCAATTCTGTCGTCTGTCACCGTCGGATGCCTCGCTTTTTTCCCGCCTGTGACGCAATACAGGAAACTAAAAGTTAAGATTCACCGGGATGACTAATGCTTCAGTGCATTTCATCTCTAAAAACCTGGAAGACGATCTTCAGATTGTTCTATGCCGAATCAATGATTTTATTTCCATCTTCGCAGATTGAAAATGAGCCTAAACAAGTTTCACTAAAACTTTCCTTCCATTGCTATTTTTCTGTAACTGAAATTTCCATTAAATTAAGTGTTGATTATGCTTAGAAAAATGATAACAGAATGACTTAGTGGAAAAATCATACATGATTCTGGCATTGGTTGATTATGAGAAAAATGATTATTGGAATAGATGATTCTTCATCTAAGTCACACAATCGTACTACCTCGTAGAGTAAGTACCTCATCACGAGTGAAAATTGTGATGTGAATTTCATCAAGAACATATTACAAGAATCAGTTGTTAGCCTTACAACTAAAACAGCCCTGTTTTACTCCCGACAGTTGTGTTGGATTGTAAGGGACACAAAATCACACGTTAATTCAAATCAATTTTACCAATCAAATAAATGAGTAGGACAGCTATACATCTTTGTCAACTCTCAAGAATTCAAAGAGTTTTGTCTACGTTTATACCAACCAATTAATTAGTTAATTGATCAACTAATTAAACCTAATGGTTAACTAATGTGTGTTAATTGAAATCAGTGGAATGCGTTAATTAACTAATGAGTCTGAAATAGAAATCCATCTGCTTTCATATGAAACATTTCATTGAATCACACAAAATTCACTTCATAGATAAGTTTTTTATGGACTAATCAATCTTTTAGATATATCATTATATCTTAGTTTTCTTTTTATGTGCAACAATTACAAAAATTATAAAAGAATATTGACAGCCGAATGGATGAAGTTGGTCGACTAAGGGAGAAGTTGAACTGCGTATTGATGTGTTATGTATAAGTGGTTGCACCGTCTCGTTCAAGTGTCACTTATTTACATCACGATTTATCGTCTCACGTCTTCTGCTCGTTCGAGTTTGAAAATTTTCGAACCCATCCGTGACATTAAATCCGCGGCGGATAGCCGAGAAATTATGAAATCTATCTTTATGACGACGACGATAACGCGAGGCTGGCATTACGCGTTACAACGTCTATCAATCAAATTCCACTTAATCCACTCTCAGGTTTGTGATAGTGACCGCACGGACTCAACTTCATGCTTTGATCTTTTTTTCTACTATAACTACATTCGCGCTTCAGTATTTAGACTTCTTAATTTGACCTGTTCTAGAATTTTGCTCGGACCCGATCTGACAATTTTGGCAATGGCCAAGTTCGGCACCGGCCAAAAATGCCAGTGCAATCGCGGCTTATCTAGCGAAAGCATGATCACGGCTTGAGTAACATTTCTTTTTGCTTTTTCACGTCCATTTGATAGTATAAACATCTCGAGATGCCGATGACAAAAGACACACGACTGAGTCGCTGCAAATCGCATGATGTTCGGTTTCCGTGCGATGTGACTGGTTACCGAACGGCCGGTTTAGAGCGGCCATTAATTTCCATGGCGACAACGGCCGTGACAACAACATTTAAAAGCGTACGTACGCCTTACTTATATTTATATTTATACCGTCTATCGTCGGGCATTTATTTATGTTTTATGTTTTATTCGTAGTCACCGCGCCGACTACGACGTCAACGGCAGCTTTCGTATTGTCACGGCTGAGTTCAATTCTCGTCGATCGGATTAAATCACGGAACGCGAACGAACGCGAGAACGCCGGCATTCGTCGTCGATTAATGCAAAAATATGTATCGGTAAATCGCAATTATAGAATTACTCTGTGTTTTAACACAGCTTGTCGTTGTTGTCATGGTTTCGCGTTGCGGCGTGGCCGGGTCGGTTTGTGTGTCAATTGAATCGGCGGCGTCTACCGGGGAACGATTGCGCTCTTCTTTAATCGACGATGTTCACTTTATTTCTCTTTTATAGAAAATTAGAAGAAAATCCGATTTAACAACGTTTACTTCATTTCTCAAAAAAAAAAAAACAGGAAAATTAGGCTGAAAATTGATACCTTGTTTCTCATTTCAGCTGAGTTATGAAAGTTTACTGGCCGGCCGCCTATATACCCTGTACATACTTTTTCAGCCAAATCATGTCCATGTGATCGTGGCTACTGTCTAGATTTCCTAGCGCCCCAAACAGAAATGTAAGTTTCTTCTCGACAAATCTCTCTCATTTCTTCATTTTCCTGATTGAGAAAGAAGGGATGCAAACCGTTATCGTGCGTCGGTATTTAATTTCGGCTTAGTGTGTTGGCAGTTGCTCTGTGCGGGACATGTTTTCTGCGCAGAAACAAAAGATTTGCCCCTGAAAACGACGCCAGAAGTCGTCAGAAATTTTCATCCGATTAGTTTAAGATGCCAAAATTTTGTCGTCTGTCTGTCTTTAGAAAATACATAGACATGACTGAGTATTTTCAACGCTATCCTGACAAACAGCAGCCTGGCGCTATTTCATTCATTTATTCGTTCATCGATTTCACCCTTAAAAAAAAATCGACCTCGCAGCACTGCGCTGTTCATTACTGGCGAAGATTTCGTTAATCCGCTTTTTACAAACGTAAACTACGCAGCATCGACGATGACGGCTGATGCGCAAACGAGAACGAATATCGCAGACGCGTAAAATACGTTTTCAAACGAACGAACGTTCTCTCGAAAATCAATCGTCACCCCGCGTCGTGCGTTCTTCGACTTATCTACTACTAGCGGCACCGACGTGACATGGGTCTTTACCACTCCGGCGCAAACTTGTTTCCTGTTTGTCAAAGACGGATGTGTGTTAGTTTTTTTTCTTCGCTCGTGACATCTTCGTTCGTCTCGAATTTCGAGAATCGAGTGAAATCGATATTGCGTCATAGTATCGAAGTTGTCATGTGTATTCCCGCAGGATTCGCCCTTCTCCTCCCTCTCTTTCTTGACTCCCTCTATTTCCCCTTCTACTCTCTCCTTTATCTCTCTATTTCTCTCTTCCCTCTCCTATCCCTCTCTATTTCCTCTCACTCCCTGTCCTCCTCTCTCCCCTTCTCCTTCCTCCTATTTCCTCTCCTTCCCTCCTCTCCTCCCTCTTTTTCCTCTCCCTCTCCTCCCTCTCCAGTTCTTGCGCCCTCCTCTTCTCTCTTTCCGCTATACCCTCGTCTATTTCTTTCATCCCTCTCCATTTCCTCTCCCTCTCTATCTCCCTCTGCCTCTCTTAATCTTCTCTCCCTGTCTCCTCCCTTTCTCGTCCCTCCCTAGCTCCCCTTCCCTCTCGACATTCTAGTATACATCACGCTGCTGATTGATTTCTTTAAGTTTAATTGAAGTTTCAAAGCGATCACGCGGAGGGAAGTTGTAAACGCGACCGTACAGAGCGCGCGTTCCACCGCTCGCCGCCCGCGGTTCTATGTTTGTCTTCGCCCGAGAACGCGCGGTTTGAAGTCGAAGTATATCGATATAATTGGAAATATTACGTCGTTCGTTCGGTCGTAGTAGTCGATGATGCAAGATCGTGTAAGATTTCGATTAGAGTGAAGAAAAATACGACATTTTCATTCGCTTTTAGCGATAATTTATATAAATGAGGCATCTTCTGGTGACGGAGCTGATGTTGATAGCGATCACGATTCTTCCGCCGTATCATCAGCGTAGCTGTCGTATTCATATTCGTAATTTTCAACTTTAAAAATTCCACTGGCGTATCTAGACCATACATTTGCCGTATCATTTTTTTATGAGCGATTCTAGTGTCCTCAAAAAGTTCGTAGCATTTTCAAATCCTTCCACGAGTAATCAATCCCGAAAACCTTCTAGGTAATGCAGAGCTGCCTAATGTTAATGATAATCAGTATTTTGTAACTTTATTTTATCAGGAAATTTATCAGAAATTTTTCTGATGTTACTGATTAATTTGAACATTTTCCTTCATATATCAATGATATCATAGCCTATCACATCAATTATTTGCCATCAAAGAAGGCCATAGGCCCATGTACAGACAGCCTCTTAGTTTAGATATTTAGTGTCCTTTTTGATGAAGGTACTCGAAGTAATTCTCTCAACTTGTTCTTTACGAGAGTACCGCTTTAAAAAAAAGTCTTACATACTTTATGTCTCATGGTTTTTGTCTGAAGTAATGACATCATCTAAGCTGGGCATGTTGCTGGGCACTCGGTCTAGTGTGGCAGGGTTTCGTGGCACGCCTCGATGCCATCAGGTTCGAAGCCCTGCCAGGGGACGATGCGTCTTCGGTACGATCTGCTTCTGAATTCATATTTATCAAAGTCGCCTTGAATTTTAGTTATAGAAACAAGAGAAAGAGAAGTAACGAGTGAGTAGAGCGTTTGCAACTGGAAGAATAAAACCCCGCCGGGTGGATTTCAATATGTAATCACTGGTAAAACAAAACTCGTCTCTTCGAGAACAATAACGTTTTTCTATCCTATTTACGGCGATATAAAAGATCTTTTGTAGTTTGAGCTGTTTACAGATGAACGCTGATGGGGAATCTGTGTAATTCAGTCAGTCATTGTATTGATAACTGCGGGGTACTGGATTATACTTACATTTGATTCTATAGTTTGTTTGTTAATTGCAGCAGCGACACGTAGTTGTGTGTGGAGATGTCACATCTCGCCTCGCAGCAATCAAACTGCATTACTCTAAAGAAACTACATAATTTGTGCCTTTTTAAGTAAGATAATTCCTGTTCTTAACCCGTAGTTTCAGAGGACGGATCTAGGGTCTGATTCACGAAGGTTGCACCCCAAAATAGGGCATTTCATATATGATTGAAAAGTTCATCGGCGAAAATAAATTCATTTTTGAAAGTACAGAGATCAAGCTTATGAATTTAAAATTTTTAGGTATGGTTTTAGTATTTTTAAATATTTTCTGTAAGATTTCAGGGCAACTTTACATTTTAGGGGGGTGCGCACCCCCTGCACCCTCTCATTGGATCCGCCCCTGAGTTTGGAGCTATCTATATTTGACATATTAATCATTTTTAGCCTGAAAATATCTATCAGATCGGTTGCGAATGTTTTGCATTCCAGTTGTTTGTAAAGTAGTGCGTGCGGTATTTTTTGCTATCGAAGAAATCAGAGTATGATTCCATTCATACTGTAGAGTTTCATCGAATAGTGAAAAGTGAAACATCTCGTCAGACGATCGTAAACAGATAGTTAGCAAGTGACACCGGTCTTCTACTGTAGAGGCGAATCTAGGAAAATTGAAAGAGAATTGTCCAGAAGGAAAGACTAAGGCATCTTTCAGATAAAGTAGGGCATCGTAGGCTAAAAATTGTATTTATTCGGGGTTCCATCCTCGGTATCAGGTGTTTTGAAGGAATAATCTGAAAATATGGAATATCCGAGAGGATGAGTCTCAAATTTGTTTTGACGATAGATCTCTGTCTTGACGAATGGGAAGACTACCCTCTAAATCCACCCCTGCTACCGCCCTCATTTCAGGATTTCCAATTATGTACTTTACCTGTACTTTGATTTTTTTATTTCCCCCAGTTTCGCTGCCAACAGGTGTGCCCGGGTTCGTAATCGACACCAAATAGGCCTCGATGGTCCTTCTCTGGTCTACCGAACTCCCCCCATCCCCAAAATGAAAAAAATTCTAAAAAAAAGAGTGTATGACAAAATCTATAGGAATGATGGCACTGCCACATTTGGTTTCAAACGACTTTCTCGCAATATCCTAATTGCGAAGCCACAAACTAGTATTAGCAGCGCTGAAACCATATTATAATAGTTATATAATGAGGTGTGTAGGACTAAGTGCTAATATAAAAATCTGGAGAAACTAATAGAAAAAAATAGAGGATATAGATAGACAGTTGTTTTTCTTTGTTAAAAGGCGGTTAGATGATATATTTTGGGAGAGGCGGGAATGGCTCGTGTGTCTACGTACCTACGGCCCGAGCGAGCGTGAAATCTGTTTTGAATTATATATGCTGTTACTTGTCAAATTATATACATATATACTAAAAAGCTGTAGTGAACATGTAACTAAGTCAAGCTGTGAGCTTTGGCAGGTAAATAAACCAGTGGGATTATCCATTTATAGGGACCGTCTCCGTATAGGTGATGGTTTTATCTAGGTCACGTTGACCGGGTTTTAAAAAAAAAAACGTAGATATTTCTAATCATCGATTCTGTTTTCAGTTGGATTTGCCTCCCGGTGTTTTATGCTTGGAAATGGACTAATATTAATCTCGAAGTGTAAACTTTAATTCACAACTGTGGAACTTGGCGCAGTTTGGGGTAAAAAGAAGAAGTTTTTACCGGTTGGATGGTGCATGTTTAATGGGTCCTCGGAGATATCCAATCAAAAAATCATATTCTATATTTCGCAACTAAGAGTAAAAAATATATCTTGTTTCCGACAATCCAGGTTAGATGCGCTTAAGGTCCCGATGGGAATTCCGTGTCGGAGTTAGAGAAGTTAATTGTTTTTGGGCAGACACGAGCGTAAAATCATTTTGAGCCGGTCCCCAGTTGTCTAAAAAACATCATAGATGTTTAAGTTGTAAAATGCTAGTATACAAGCATGCTTTCTCAGTCAGGTGTTGTGTGTATGTGTGTACAGTACTCAAATACTATAGTAAAACTCGCTTACTCAATCCATCAGCGCTTTATGAATGAACAAAAGGTAAGCTCATGTTTTGGCGGGCGTTCAGGGAAATTCCGCTTCGTGTTAAGATTTAGAAGTTGGCAGAGGTGATCTCTTTTCCTCGTTAAAAATGGTTTCAGTTCGACTCTAAATATATCTAGATTTTAAAATTGACATGTAATAGCAGTCACGCCAATTTAGCAACAAAATGTCAAACTTTGCGTTTAAGTCATCATCCGATAAGTCGTCTCATTACATCATAAGTCTTCTCTACTTTTGAGTCCGAACTTATTTTTTCTATTAGTTTAACTGTAGAAATCACGATCGCAAGGCATGTAAACCTGCTGTTTCTAAGACGCCGTGAATTGATTGTATTAGATTCGTTTAAAATCTTGAAAGATCTTAAAACAGAGACTTCTGTTATAAGAATTTTAAAAGTTTTTCATAAGTTGAAACTTATGCAACACTTTTTGAAAAAGAATGATCCATCGTATGAATTACATTTTTGAATGGAATTCCAGTACATAGTTCTACCGTAAGGTTATTTCTTGTTGCACGATATTAAAACATTCCATTTCGTCGTTCAAAATTCAAATACTCGAAAAAAGTTTACCGAAATTTTCTTCATCTTTGGTACAAATTTTTTCTGTTTCGGTGGTTTGTCGTACGCGCGCTCGTTAATTGCTGACTCTCTGATCGGTTAGGTAACCGGGGCGAGATCACAAGAACGAAGTTCTGTCGTCTTATTAGAATTTTGCCTTTGTAGTACGATCGATGGAGGCAAAAAGTAAAAATTGACTTTCTATTTGAAGAAAAACCGACAATAATGTGAAGAATAACTACAAGAGCATTTGACGTTTCAACTCAATTTTCCATGTTCCAACAAAGACGTCAAATACTACCTTAGTTATTTTTTTCATATTGTCAGTTTTTCTGTTTCTGATTGTTTCTTAGATACGTAGTTATTAGTTGATGGAGACCAAAATTAGTTCCCTGTTTCTCTATATACCCCGATAATGAAGAATAACTACAAGAGCATATTTGACGTTTCAACTCAATGATCCATTTTCCAAAGACGTCAAATACTACCTTAGTTTTTATTTTTATATTGGTTTTTCTGTTTCTTAATGTTTCTTAGATACGTAGTTATTTATTAATCGAGACCAAAGTTAGTTCCCTGTTCCCCAAATATACCCTGATAAGCATCATGTGTATAAATACATAGGTACATACATACGTAGTTGCTTATGCCTCTCAGTTTTTTTTTTTTGCTGAAAGTATATACGTATATTTACGTGTACGTATAAATATAAATGGCCGGTTAATTTTAGATTACTCTATATAACAACGCAGGAAATATACTACTACTGACTGACTGGAGGCAGGTAGGTATTTCACGTACTAAAAAACTATAACTCGTTCCGTATGTTTACGTTGGATTCCAGTGCAAAAGATAACAAGTATACATATGAAAAACTGGTACCCGACCGACCAACGAGTGTAGAGAGAGAGAGAGAGGAAACACGATATGACAAAGACCGTTATATAATATGTTAATATGCAGATCTCTCCTGCCAGCCTCTCTCTCTCTCTCTCTCTCTCTCTCTCTCTCTCTCCCTCCCTCCCTCCCTCCCTCTCTCCCTCTCTCTCCCTCTCCCCCTCTCCCGCTCTCTCCCTCTCCCCCTCTCCCCCTCTCCCGCTCTCCCACTCTCTCCCTCTCTCCCTCTCCCACTCTCTCCCTCTCCCCCTCTCCCTCCCTCTCCATTCTCTCCCTCCCTCTCCATTCTCTCAGTTCTTTTAACTCTTCCTCCCCGTGTAAGGCGTAGCGTCTTTTTACCTTACTACGCGATACAACACCGCTCATAGTATCATAGTATTTAATTCCCGATTGGGGGATTTGTGATCGTACGCTCGTTGGGTACGCGTAGCGTCGTCGGTTTCGGTTACAGTCATAAGTTATATATGAACGCACAAAAGCGGATCGGTTTTCAATGAGCCGAGATGTTAATAGCTTCGAAAAAAAACATCGATACATAGAATCATCGTCTTATATCCAAGTTGAAAGTGTATCACTTACAAAAGGCGTGTTTTTTAACTTTCAACGTGCGCGAATGAACGAACAGTGTAGTAGACGATTTACCTGGCAATGATGTTTCTTTTTTCTTCTGAAGTTGAATGACTGGATGTTGAGTACACGTGGAAATAGAGTCGTCGTATCAGGTTTTCTTGCATTCGATTCAGTAGTAGATTAATCGTATATATAATGATTGAGGCTGAAAAAGAAATTCCATATAACGAATGAGTCGAACAACGAGTTAAATACAGGGAGAAAAGTAAAAAACGATGAGGACGTTTAGAAACAAGTGAAATGTAAAATCTGTGCGTGCAAACAAAGAAATTAAACTAATACTTTGCATAAAGATAAGTGAAGATACTTGGTGTATCAGGTCTACGTCGACTTGGCAGTCGCAAGGTTGACATGTCTGCCTTCAGAATGGTCGGATAACAAGTGAAATCGGAATCATTTCATAATCTGATCCAGAGCCATATGAGAGGCATTCACATAGATTGTTTGAAGCCAGTTCTTTTCTATTTTCTAGAAATTTCGTCTTTCCGGAACGAAATTTTTTGAATATAGTCTCACCAGATAACGAAGAATCGCGCTGTCTTACTGAATGTTTTCTATGATGTTCAGTGTATTCCCTATTCCATCAAAAACTTGTGTACAAGACGGTCTTCCAGGAAAGGAGTTTGCTGTCTTTCCCAAGAAGATTTTGATGAATGTTGCTGGCTAGATGCATTTTTACATGCATCTTGATGCTGGTCCTGATTTTCGGGGAGCACACGCCACGGTGCCCCCTTTCCCCCTAAATCTTCCGCTGACTAGAACCCTGACAACAATTTTGCTTGCCATACGTTATAGACCACAAACCTATAACTTGCATTTTCGATTAAATGTCAATCATGAAGTCAGAAACTGGTTGTAAATCACTGCCCTACGGATAATACGAAGTTGGTTTTTAAACAAGAGCAAAGTGGCTGCTCAGATAAGTCAAACTCGATCATTGTCTTATCAGTAACTTAGCGGATAAACGGTAAGCGCTACAGAAGCTTCATTCATGGCGGGAATGATGTGGAGGGGTAAGCGGGTTTCAGAATGTGCTCGGATAATTGACTTGTTGATATCGTGGAGATTAGGGGGAGGGGAAAGTGATGTAACATTGTCGTTAACCGACAATTTCAACTAAAACCGATGCTGCGACTTCCCACAAAAAAACTCAAGCAAATTAAGTCATTTCCCTAGTGAGTATGACCAAGATTACATGGAGAAAATTTGGGAAAAGAGAAGTGAGTCACCCCGGAACCAGTTGCGATTCAAATGCAACAATTTGACCCTTGCTAAGATTTGGCTCTGGCCATTTGGCACCCGTGTGAACAGGCCTAGTTGAGTACAGCCAAGAATCAAGAGCCGTGATCGCACGGATACGATTTGACTCAGGCCAAAATGGCCGGAGTCAAATTTGGTCCGTGCCTTATTGGAGAGCAGTGAAATAAGGCACTGGAATCAATTCACACGCAATAATTTGACCCGTGCTTAGATTTGGCTTTGTTCTTCAGTCTGGCCAAACAGGCCTTTGAACAGTTCTTCAGGGCCTAATTTGGTACGGGCCAAAAATGTTCGTGTGATTGCGGCTAAGGTTTATATCGGTGAGAAGAGAATGGAAATAATGAGAAATCGTCGTATTTTTAACTAGTTTCCTCTTGATGGTTACTTGCTCAGTCGAGATTGCCTTCTGTCATCATAGCTTTGCTTCAGGATCCGATGCGGAGATTTACGGGCGTTGAATACACTTATGTATACGTGTATAGTTTTATGGGCCGGCTTGACGTGTATCTGCAATCAGAATGTTGTTTACTATTATCCTGTATATGTGCATATATCGTCCGTGCTAAGGTGGTGAGTTAATGCGATATTTATACCGTGAAATGGCGATCCGTGCACAGTTAAAGGTATTTCGGTCGTAAATGTCCGGCTAACAACAATCTAATACCATATATATGGCTGGACATGGCACTTGTTCACCCCTCACCCTCTCTCTCTGTTCACCTTTCTCGATGCGGACGAAATGTCACCTAACTCTTTGTTAAGCTAACTGAGTTAGGACTTAATAAGACGTTAAGATAAAAAGAATGGATGTAATTCATTCGCAATGCGGGTCGACGCAAGTATCAAACTGTTACTAGGACCCACCTACCTGCTCAGGCATTCGACGTTTGTCCAAGAGCTAATGACTCGGGGTGGTTCTGGACTGCTGGCTTGAATTAGCTTAAGCCGGGTGTATGTCGGCCGGCCAGATTTGTGACTGGTGCAATGCAATTCTCTCTGACCGCCAGCGCAATGACGGGACATGCCTTGAGCCCGCGCGACCACCCAATCATGATGCGTTGCACATGTTCTACTTCCTGTTATGTGGTGTGGCCATTTTTCAGTCAACACCACGACCTACACTGCCCTTGTCACTCACTGAGACTGTTCCTGTTTTTCAGTATTTTGTTACTATTTGTCCAGAGAAATACTGATTTGATATGTTTGGTGCGCGCAGAAATGTGGAAGATGTTACTGAGGGTCTTACGGTTGATAACTGATTAATTCGAACATTTTCATATTCCAGTGAAATGTGCCTGAAAAAAATGTAGCTTGTAACTGATGGCACTTTTCAGAGGTTGCAAGCCGTGAGACTACAGTGACATTTCAGACTCCACTTACTCGCTGATTTGAGACCAGTTGCAACCGATTGGGTCGCGCAAACGGGCGCCAGTCGCCCTACACCCATCTTTACTTACATCCAAGTTTTACCTAGAAATGACTTCAGCTTTTTGAAACACGAATAACGTTAAGTTATGAAAATTTATCGCGTTAATAATATGTAAGATAAGTACAGCGATGAAATCTAAAACACTCGAAAAATAGTCGGTGTAATCAGAATCCACCTCACTTACGCTGCGTTCAGTTGTACTCAGGTTTTCATCATCACGCATAAGCTTGAATCTAGCATGGCTGTAATTCTAGTAACTGCTTAGAACTTTATTTGATATTTATCTCAATCCGTAGGATAAGTCTTTATTGTTGCGTCTAGTCGACTGGGAATTGTAAACTGAATATGAAAATCGCTATATTTTCAATTTTCATATAAAGTTACCGTATGCGACTATTTTATTATACAAGCTCAAGACTGTATGTTGACATTTTAATGGATTCGGTCCATTGTCGAGGAAACGACACTCCGTATCGGTCTTACCTGACACTAAATTTTTATTTAGTGCCTGATGTTCATGTTTTAGAAATCATATATCATCATGTACCAAGAAAAAGTGAAATACTCATTTTATCCATTGACATACCATTCATATCCCAGGGCAATCCCCCTATCCGGCTCAGCCCCTAGGGCTTGAGGTTGTCCTTATATATGTACCTATTTATCTATGAAATTATATCCAAAGAAATTATGCTAATAATCTGGTACATATTATAAGTAAATAGATCATTCATTCAATCGTATCTTTTCATTGTCATTTTAGGCGGGACAGACGGACAGGACTTCATCAGCGACGTCCAATCTGATCAGAAAACATCGTTCAAGTCATCGTATCGGTAAGTTATATCAATAGAATCTCTTAGAACGCATATTTAAGATATGATTACGAAATCTTTTGATATATACGTAATTACGCGAGGTCTTTTCTGAATATTCATCCGATATAAGATAAGTGGTCGGTCGTCGCTGAAGGCTTCAAAAGTAATAGGCTTTCGCGAGTCGCGCTTATGAATTCATTCTACATAATAATAGAATCGTTCGTAATCGTTCATAATTCATACTCGCGACTTCGAAATCGTCATCTGTTGTTTTCTATCTGGTTGGGGATCTAACTCCCGGTTACACTCACAATACAACAATGCAATCATTACGAACAATTGTAATTGAAAAATGTATAAACGCTATTTTATCTTTTTTGTTCGGGAATATCGTATTGTCATGTGTGTGTATATCGATGTCGTCAGTTTGCGAGTGTTACCGATTATCATCCTGTTCCGCGCGGATACGTACGGCGTTTCTCTCAAACGGCGACGAACAATACGAACCGACTTCCCGTTCGCCGGAACTCGCTAGATTTATCAGAATCATCACGCACGTTTACGCCGCCGACCGTGCATGATGTATGTACGCACTTTTATACATACACTAATCGAGCGTTATTGTATGTATCACGCTAAAGTCGACTTCCGCTGCCATTTACTTTTTTTTTTCTCCCGGCGGAGAGAACGACAGCGGCGAGCCCGGACACGCGATCATGCCTCCATTACGAGTAAGCCTACTGAGAGGCCGCAGCAGCTGTCGTTCGGGTTGGTTCTTTTTTATGGAGACCGAGCCGTGAGCGCGCCTATGCTTAGAATTTAAACGATGAGTATTTTTTTGAGAGTAGTGATGAGATTTGTCTCATTCCTGTCACTGATGTCGCTTATAACCCTTTGTT
Organism: Tubulanus polymorphus; assembly: GCF_964204645.1. Taxonomy (NCBI): domain Eukaryota; kingdom Metazoa; phylum Nemertea; class Palaeonemertea; order Tubulaniformes; family Tubulanidae; genus Tubulanus; species Tubulanus polymorphus. The sequence goes on along the minus strand of NC_134035.1, from coordinate 10,205,701 downwards.
CGACTCAATCGGAACGAACTCAAATATTATTCCACTCATAAGTTGATTATTTTGTTAGACCCATCTTTACATCGAAGCTTACCCTGACTCAAGCCGCGATCGCACGAGCACTTTTGGCCCAGGTCAAAAAACGGGTGCCAGTTTGACCCGTGCCAAATCGTCTCTGTGCGATCGCTTTGATATGGTTCAATTCATCTATCAAACTCCTATTTGGACCTGCCCCCTCCTCAGACATTCCTTGCACTATCGCCATTCTTTCAGTTATGAAACTTCGAGGCTTCTTTGGTTTGTTGACACCTGATAAAAGCCGTTGCTGCCCGGCTCTTGAGCAGGGGAGTTCAATTGCTTTTCAAACATCTCTCTCTCTCTCTCTCTCTCTCTCTCTCTCTCTCTCTCTCTCTCTCTCTCTCTCTCTCTCTCTCTCTCTCTCTCTCTCTCTCTCTCTCTCTCTCTCTCTCTCTCTCTCGAATCTCAAATTCGTAATTACGCCGGCAAGATGTTCTCGAGTATCGTTTCAATTATCGGGCTTCATTGTCGCGACGATGTCCATCTGAAAATGTGACAATCGTAAAATCCGTGCAGTACCGACCCTGACGACAATGTAATTAGGATCTACTTTGCTGCTTAATGAATAATTCAGACATTGTGTGAATTGGCACGATTGCTATTGTCCATCTGATCTCTACTACTACTAGGTAGGTCCGTTCAGTTCATTGACAATACTGTGGGAATCAGTTCAGCTGATACGCAATATAAAAAACATTAAAAAAGTAATTGACTTCGAATTGACAAGAACTACAGCCGTTCAAAATTGGTTCGTTCCATTTTAGAAAGGACCAATTTTGACCGACCAAAAAGACCAATCCAGGCACATTCTAGATTTTAAGGCAGACCATTTCTTCGCTCATGATGTCTGTCAGTAGCTGGACCAGTGAAAACAGCCGATTCAAATGTGTGTATGAATGTTCATTACATTAATTTGGTCCATTCCAGGAACAGGAACATAAGCTGTGATCGCATGAGCATTTTAGCCCAGCCAAGGTCCGAGCCAAATTTAAACTCTGGTCAAATTATTGCGTGTGAATTGCAATTGGTTCCAGAAGTGACTCACTTCGCTCTGTTTAATCATTGCTTAGTATCGTGTGAGCGGTTTACGTGTTAACACGCTTTTCTAATTAGACACGGGCCAAATTTGGCTGGGGCCTGATCCACGCCGATTTGGTCTGGGCCAAATCGTTGCCATGTGATTGCATGCAGCGTCCAATACACGGTGAAAAAACCTCATCCACGACTTCAGCCGCAGCAGTGTGTGGCGTACTGTGTTATGTGTCTCGAGCTTTTAGATCAGCCGACGAGAATTCATTGATAAACGCTGGCCATTTATAAATCGATATCGCGTCGTACGACGACGACGGCGTGGTAATACTATAAGACTGCGGCTCCTGTCAGCGCAGGTTAAACGCCCGGATTATCGTAATGGTTATTCCAAAATGGCTGATCGCGCGTAGCGTAGTCGGCGGTGTGGCAGGTCGGGAATTATATCGTTGACTCGAAAGATATCGCAGAAAAGGCGTCCGGTGAACACGCGTGCGAGACGTGAACGTTTAAGAAAGAAAATGGTATCGCATGTTTAAGGTTTCGAAGGAAGAATAAAAAGAAATTTGGCCCGTTCTATATAGAAACGGCGGAAATGTAAATCTTGCCTGCTTTGTGTGGAAAACTGAATAACCGGACTAGGCTTATCGTTTAGAATACTGGATCCAGTTCTGTAGTATCGAGCTCTAGAGTTGATTCAAGTCAAATCTGAACTGTGGAATCACGTCCTGTTGGATACATGGTTCCCACAGAACAGGGAAATTGGGAAAAATTTGGGAATTTTGAAATAGTAATTCCCGGTTTGGAAATAATCGGGAATTTGAAAAATTTTCCTCAAATCAGGGAAATATTTGGGAAATGCATTACATTTCACATATTGCATTTGCCAAGGGCAACTTTCTTCAGCAGTTTCACTTTAAAATCATTTTTATCAACCAGTCACCGCTAAAATGTTGACTGTAGCATGACGATATGTGTTCATTTGCATTTGGGAAAATTGAAAAATCACCCATGAAATACTTGGGAAAAACTTGGGAATTTTGAATTCATATAACTGTGGGAACCATGTGGATAAGCAGAAGATCTTACGATATTAATCCCAGCGAAAAAGGCGAAATGTTCTGTAAGATGTGACGTTTAGGCCAATATCGAATAGCCATCATCGAGCATACTATCGTTAAGCTTGAATTACTTACGTAAGCTTAAACTTGAAAATCCGAAGCGTTCATTTTTTCGAAAGCAGAAACAATTACAAGATTCCGATTATCGTAAAGATGAAAATGTGCGGGGCATATCGTAGATTAAGTAACGGTTAATCCGCCGAGTAGAAAAATCACGTTTTCGTAAGTGCTATCATCAGTTAGTAAACGAAAGGAAAAAAAACGACGACGACAGAATACGGGCTCGCGTTACTATAATTCGTCGATATCCGTTGAAAGTGATTTTTACTACGGCGACTACAACTATAAGTACTACAGCTCGGGGATGACGGCAGTACCCGGTTATAATCCCCGATAGCAAGAGCACAACCTTGCCGACGAGTACGCTGTATAATGCATTGTTCTACGACTCTACGGTTGAAAGATGAGTTGTCGCTTAATCCGGCGAGCGCTGTTGTTTTTTTGTTCGGTAAACTTATACTTAACTTTTGACTTATAATCATCATCGATGATGTTGTGCGCCACGGCGACTGGCGACCGTAAAATGGCTTTTATAGTATCTAATCTCTAACCCCCCCTCCCTCCCCCTACGTACTATGCCGTAATGCGCGTGGTATTATCATTTCATCAATGAAACGTTTAAAAAAAAACCGATGAAAGCCGGGCTCTCGGGGCTTAGATAGAAAAACTACCGCAAATAAAAACTTTCTTTCTAACAAAAGATATTGAGAAGTAGCATGATGTAAAAAGTTGAATGTCATGATGAAAAAACTTGAATGCCATCCATTGTTATTTGCGGTCTTCTAATTTCAACTGTACTAAGTGTTCCATCATAGTGAAGGTAACTAAAATCTGGCTCTGGCCTGATTCGATGTTTTTGCCCAGGCCAAATTTGGCCCGGCCCATTTGGCACCAGTGTGAACAGTTGTCCGGGCCAAATTTGGCCCGAGCCAAAAACGCTCATGTGATCGCGGCTTTGGATAGTTGATCCAAAATACATTCAAACCCGCTTAAGGCCCAGACACACTGGGCGATTTCGTCGCCCGACGAAATTGCCGGTAAAATCGCCCAGTGTGTCCGGGCAATCGCCTTCGGTGATTTAGTCGGCCGCCCGAATCCAACATGTTGGATTCTGTCGCCGGCGACAGAATCGCCCAGTGTGTCCGGGTACGGCGATCAGTCGCCTCGAGCGCCATATTAACCAGCCAATCACGGCTCTTTGATTTATTAAAGGTGGCGCTAGCAGCTGGTCGTTTCAAAATAAGCGGCGCTGTTCGCCGATTTCGTCGCCGACGAAATCGCCCAGTGTGTCCGGGTCTGTCGGCGATCAAATCGGTCATAAAATCGGCGACGAAATCGCCCAGTGTGTCCGCGGCTTTAATTCAGATCGGTGTAATCCAGATTTTGATCTAATCTGGGTCATTCATGGTCCACCTATATGCAAAACTTTGTAAAATACATTGTTTCCATATTTTTCATAAAACTGAATTAATTTCATCAATTCCGAACAATCTGAATAATAGCTGATCTAAATAGTGGATTCCTGATGGGTGATGAATGTCAAAATGTATCGGCCTTTTGACCTTATGTAATAAGAATCAGTCTCGCTGTGAAAACTGATTGCTTGTTTCTGCGTGGAATTGAATAATTTTCAGTATTTCCCGCTGTATCTGATATGTGGTGCGCGTACGTGTATATTCGTGATATGAAATGTATTTATTCATTTCTTAGATTCTGCTGCTGTACCATTGAACAGTAATAATTACATATTTGCATGACAATGGCGCCATTGTTTGCTGTCTTAATTTCCTGCATTGAACCGGCGAGCTTGATGTGCGCATATCATATCGTCGGTACTGTATATATCTGTGATTAAAAAACCTCATGGCTGGCTGGTTATTTTAATGTTAGATATTTTCAATTTCTGACAAGCTTATTTGATCGGTGGTAACGCGAGTAAATGCCGTTGTCTGAACTAGCTAGAATTGTGGAATTTATCATAACAAGCCCAACTCACCCTCCAGGATTTGCGTGTGAATTTGAAATAGAATTTGTATTTGAAAATGAACTGATTATTTTTTAACGCGGAAGTTGAATTCAGAACTGTTGATTGTACTTCAATTCTTTCACTTTTCTTCAAGAAGGCAGTTAAGTAGTTGGAAAGAGTAAAGTTGGGCGTGGGTCGACTTGCAAGACGTGGTCAGTCAGTCACAAAAGCAGGTTATGTCGGTTGCGACTTGTGAAGACCCGCGTTGCTGGCAGTTTCAAGACCCTGTAACTTCGATTGAAAACAATCAGCTCTTGGATCTCCGATCTGGTCGTTTTTGTGGCGCAACCACCTTTTCTGCATACATATTTTCCTTCGCTTTAATCATCCGATGGTGGTGTTGAGTTCTTTTGATAAGGTTTGTTGATTTTCATCTATTGTCGTCTCTCGGTGTTTTATCCGAATGCGAGCGCGCGCGGATACCACTTACCGTTTTCGTTTTCTACGGAAATGGAATTTCGCGCCGCGCGCATACACACGTATCACGGCTTGATTGTTATGTTTTATGTTACAATGTAATTATTCGTGTTCTCAGTCGCGTTTGTATTTGTGAGTACGTGCTTTAATGTCTAGTATAGGTTGTTATTATTGTAGATTGACCACAGGCCTCAGTCATCGGCGTCGTCGTCGTCTCGTCGGAGAATTCCATGTTTCCAAATCATCAGATATATTCTTCTGACTGCGTTTGGCGTCTGATTGAATCAGTGACACACGAAACACGGCCATCATTGATGTATACAGTTCATTGTTAGGCCCTTAGACCCCACCCTCATATATATATATATATATATATATATATATATATGTATATGTATACGTATACGTATACATATATGTATATATATATATAGTCTAGTGGATTTCAGGAATAACTCGCATCTATCAAAAAGGACCCAGTTTTTCGGTCATACCTAAAATTCAAGACCAGTTTAACACCAACTTAGTTCTGTAGTCAATTAATGACCAAAGATTAACATTCAATTCCTTTTTAGCTCTGACCATTTCGGCTAACTGTCGTTGAAAAGCTCCTGATTTCAGTTCCATATTCACAAAATAACTGCAAGACCTTTCCTAGCCAATCTAACATCTTCCAGTGTTTTAGCAAATCTAACAACCAGTCACTTACTGGACGATATCTTTGACGGACAAATTTGTCGTTGTTTAGAACTGCCAACCGCAGGAACATCAATCGCAAATGACACTGATTTTAAGTGAAAATTCTGATTTTCAATATTTGGCTTAGATTTCTAAGTTGGTCTGTATCGTAATTCTTAGTGCAGTTGATTCCTCTCCATAGCATTAACCTGTCACGCCGGTTTTTGTTTCACCTATCCACGGTCAATTACACACCACGGCTACGACCACTGGACTCGTGTGGGCCTCTTGTTATTGTTCAGACGAATTAGCCGTTGTCAGATATTTGGCGCGCATCTCTATTCCGTCCACTTGACTTGCGCAAATCGAATCAGCTCGACTCAACAACTCGGTGATGGCATTCGGTTCACGTCATTTACTCGTGGCTACGTATTTTTTGCATTGCCTACCACCTCGTAATTTTTGAATACTATATCAGATGGTGTTAGGGGATGCAGAAGAAGTGCTGTCTTCGGAAGAGATTCTGGAAACATTTAGAAAAAATGTGCCTTTCTTAACTCAGTACGGCGCCTTATATATGGCTAAGGTTTGGAATGGTACAATCGATGTTGAGCAAATTCTGCAATCAGGATTCCTGGATTCAGATCAGCCCAGACGCGAGTACAATTATCTGGTTTTCGCCAAATCCTTGGGCCGATCAAGGATGGTTGGATGACACATGCGAGTTATTACTGACCCATCCTTCTCAGGCAGGGATTCCAACTTGATGGCATCGCTAGACTCAGCCACAGTATGAAACCCTGCCACAACTTAGATGGTGTATTGTTATCAGAAATCCAATTTTTTTTCTAGTCTGGGTTTTTCCATTTCATCATTAATCCAGGAATTACAGCGGGCAATCTGATTGGCTGCACAAGTTTTCGTGCGGCAAATCTGTGCATGTACCTGCGCACCGAAGTGTCATGTGGCAGCGTTTCGTGCCGTGGCTGAGTCTATAGTGATGCTATCGGGTTCAAATCACTGCCGAAGGAGGGTGATGGTGACCAGACATGTTAAATATCGAGCATAACATCATCAGCTTGTCCTTTCAGATCAAGCTATTTCACCATTGCGCAGTAGACCCAGTTCCATGATTATGAGTTTGAGTCAAAATTATTTCATTTCCAATATTTCAACTCAAGGAGTAAGATTTAACCCAGAGCTGTGGAATTGAGTGGTTAAACGAACGGCTGCCTTTCACAACCCAACTATCAAACTGATTACTATCAAACTGATTTTGTGATCGGTTACGAATCAATTTGATGTTCACAAATGCTGATAATGAAAAGACTCGTATTTCTTTCTGAAGTTTTTGATGTTTTTATCGAAAATGGAATTCCGCCCGACTCGGTATGTTGTCGTTTCATCGAAAATATTTAATCTCGTAATTTAGAACAATCCACGCGACTACGGCGACGACGTCGTCCACACTGTTCGCGTATGACAGGCGGGCTGGGGCTCGGTAAATGAACGAATACAGAACGCGAAGATACTTAGGAATTTATGCAATAAAGCGCGAGTCATTCATATTACTTATCAATTCTTTCGCGTTTTAATTTGCTCGGCGCACGCAACGTTTCGCCAACATTTTACAAACGACGTCAACGCGATTTTGAATTGATTCAACTCGACAAATATGTACGGTATTTAATTTATTAGCCGTGCTACGCTCTCTCTCATTCTCCTCTCCCCGCTCGCTCCGTAAGAGTTAGAGAGACCTGCCGTCGTCAAATTGAAAATATGATACGACAATAAGGACACGGTCGTCATCGACGCGATATATAATTATTGCGTAGCGTGTTCGAATGCAATATCATCCGCTATTCAGCCAGAGGTAAAAAGAATTCATTTCAAATTTCGAAGCGTAGTCGTCGTCGTATACACGCTTAGCAGACGACGGACCGATCGTCGCATAGATTGAAATTCAAATAATTGAAAATGATAAGAAGAATTTGTGAAAATTATTACTTCGACCTTTATGTATCAGTGTTCAGCTCATGCAATAGCTTTTAAATACTGGATATTTGAAATTTAGCTGCCATGAAGTCATTATGCTCTATTAGAACATGTTCTAAAATAGAGTGCACGCATGTACACACATACTATAGGTTTGCATACATAAATGTACATAGATACATACAAACATGTATGTAATTGCACATGAATGTGTACATACATATAACAGGTTAATAATAATAAATTCATCTATATACATCAATAAGTATATGTATGTAATGTACATGTACATGCTATATGTTTTCATGCATGTATGATAATGCACTATATGTATTGTACAAGTATATACATAAATATGTGTTTATAATGTACATGTATATACATATACATGATATACATCTGTAAGTATGAAAATGAACTGTGCACATGTACATTCCTACTGTACATTTATATACACTGTATATATGTACATGTACATATGCGCTAAAGATTTACATGTATGCATATAGGTACAAGCATGGAGGTACATACAACAACATGTACGGATCCTAAATCCAGTTTCAATCACTGATTCGACTCTGACTCAGAATTCAATTAAATCCAAAGCTTTCTTCTACGGTTTGTTCGTTTTCTTCTTTCAACGTCGCGAATAACAAATAACAACATTTCACACGCCGTCGTCGCAATCGAATTACGCGTCGCTTTATTTCGGCAATCCGAAATACACGATTTTGATAATCGAATACGAGATGTCCGCGCGGGGAATCGGCGGCGTTTTACACTTGTCACATCGCGAAGCGTCCATTGTGGGTGTAACGTGTAATTACGCATGCGAACAAGTCGCCGATGCTTACGTCCACGCAGGGGGCAGTCTTTAATGAGAGCGGGCCGCCCGACGAGAACTCGTTGTCCTCGCTAATGAATACCCGCGGCTGAAAAACCCGAGCGCTACTCCGGTGTTTACTGTCGACGGAAACGGACACATTTTCCATCATACGAGCTACTAATAATTAAGTTATTATACCTGCGGGGAGCCCGGGCTCGACGGTCACAGCTGTCAAAGGGGGCTTTAAGGACTAGATGGATGTACGGATGACTTTTTAAAACCTTTAATTTGTATAATGAAAACGATTATATATACACCCACTTATGGCGCGTTAGTGAATAACGGCTGCATGCGCCGCTGGACAATGGTCCATTCATACGATCGATTTAATCTGAATCGAGCGATTGATATCGTCGTACTTGATTCGTACGAATTAGAATTAACGGTGATTGCCCGGTTCAATAACCAGCGCCGGCCCCCGATGACTTCGATAGATAACGTATAGCTGGTTGAAACTTGTTACCTTTGCTGCTATATATGCACGCATCCTTGCCAGGCTGGGATTTGAACCCTGCCTAACTAATCTGAGTGCGCAGCTTAGATGGTGTAATAATTAGCCAATCAGAAGTACTGTTTTATTTTCCAGTTATAGTTAATTTGCCTCAGCGATTATACAACAGGCAATCTGATTGGCGCCGGAGTTTTCCTGGCAAAGTCTAGCGATACCAAAGCATATATGGGAGGATGGGGCAAGGTCATGGGAATGTGCATAGTTTAAACTATTGACGATATACTTGCGCATGTACCATCAAAACAAGTCGGATTTCCTTTTAGATCGGTTGATTCAGATAACGCGCAATTGTATCGTAGTTTTCTCGATGGATGAAAAGCTTCATTATTGTTTCATATCTACTATAATACCATCTATTATACGACATCCATTTTTTTTCATTTCGTAGATATTTCGTTCAATTGTCTCGTTGTTTTCTCAGTCACCGGATCCTTTCTGATCAAGTCAGTTTTGCCTATTGTGATTATCGACGTTATTTTCTGGAAATGTGGCGCACGCGCGTACAATTAATGTCCGCGTCACGTATTATTAACATTTGCATACTTTTGTTCGCTTAAACAAAGCCTAAAATAGGAATAACCAGAAGTAGAAATATTTCGTGTGATTACTTACCGCTCCGGTGACAATGGTTCCCTCCGACGCGTAGCACCGGGAGGTCGGCATCTGTCGGTTTTCTGTGCTAAAACGCGCGCATCACAAAAAAATGTGCTACGAATCGTACTTGTACAGTATGTAAAATACATACATGATGAGTAAATAGATAATAATGGGATTCCTGCCCAGAAATTTATTCAATAAGAATTATATTTCGCAATGTTCAGATACAGTAGAACAGTGTACAGATGAAAGTGCTAGAGGGACCTAAATGAGATGGAAAGAATTCAATATAATTCGATAAACTTTGTTCGCATAGAAAATATTATGTACATACAATACAGTATACATTATGTACACATTGTACACTATACTGGCCCAGCTATGCCCAAAGGCTGCATGACACTGGCACCTTACACTGAGGCAAATATATGTTTGAAAAATGATACAAACTTGGACTGTGTTATAGGCACTGATAAGACATTGGCCGGTCCGACTGATAAATGACCAACTGCCCTATATGGATTGCTCAGAGTATCGCAATATGAAATAGATATACATGGATAAAGGCTAAGCATTAATAGGAAGATCAGAAGTTGTGAGTTGTTTAGTTATTTGAAATATAAAATATTGACTCATCAAAATTGATTGTTATTCCAGTCCTTTGTATCATAAGATTAAGAATAATTGACGATGAACAAGAATCGATGAATTAGACGATCAACCAAAGCTTTGAACGTAGTTAAATCTAGCAACTGTGGAACTCGGTCCTGTAGATGAAACGTTAGTTTGAAACGTGATTTCCTTCGAAACAATGAATTCCCGCCGAAGATCAATTTTCCGATTAATCCCTCGGTAACCGAGGTCGTCGAGGTCGTTAAGCCAAACGTTCCCTTATGTACGATGTACGAATAACAACGTTTCAGCCTTAGAAATAATTCCTGCGTTATCGCGTGAGCGACTCCGCCGCGTGGCTCGATCCGATCGGGTGGGAAAAGAAACAAAATGAAACAAATTTTCATTTCTCCGATTTATTCGCGAATTATGTAAATCGGGTGTTATCGCGCGTATCTCGTTTACGCCGAGCGTAAAGTGGCGGCAAAAAACAACAACAACAACCGACGACGACGACGTATCTGTATCGTGCGTAATTGCAATCGAATGGAAATGATAAATTTGAAATCACTAGGGGGAACAAGTGTGCTTTGATTACGAGAAACGCGCGGGAATCTTTTTTTACGCGATAGAATACTCTCCGAGGGCTACGGAGTACGGTGAATTTACGTTTCGCAATAAGTATCATTCATTTATTCGTCTCAATCTAGATTCTACATTCAGTTGGTAGTGTTTTTTTTTTTTTTCAATATTGCTGCCTCCTGTCCGTATAAGGACAGGAGCATTTTATCACTTGTCATGAATAAATGGTGGTTGTTTTTGTAACAATTTCCAGAGTTCTTTATCAGCCTTAAACAACAGAATTAAGGGGCCTTACGAAATTTTTTTGAAAAATCAATTAGAAAAAGCTCATTCTGTCACTACCCTTTTAATAGGAAAAATAGCATTATTTCTAGAATTTTCTAGAAATCGTGCCTTTGAATGAACGGGGGGCGCTCATGATTTGAGGGTCATACAGTAGTCTCATAAGGCCCCCAACCCCCTGGACCTAGTTTCACCTAAAAGATTAACTCCTTAACGGGGTCTTTTTCCTCAGATATTTAAATCGACACCAAAAAAGCAATTATCGGTAATCGTCGTGAATTGCTTCGACCACTACCGCGGCTAATCATCGGGCAAAGTCGGATGAAATTTCAAAATCCATTCTTTTGAGTGTGTGAGTGGCTTTCTAGTACACGACTGTATAATTGAGTTGATCGATCATCATCAGTCGAGTGAAAGAGAGAGGGGGAAAGAGAGAGAGGGGGAGGGGGAGAGAGAGAGGGAGAGAGAGCTCATATTATGAATAAATTATAATGCAAAATTATGCAAAGTTACGATCGAGAATTAAAGAGGAATGAGGACGTTGAGGTGATGCAATTCGGTCCAAGCGAACGAGCAAGAGAGAGAGAGAGGGAGATTACATCGTAGAGAGTGCACGTGCGCGCGATTTGACACGCTCGAGCGTACGCGCGATGTCGCATCCGTCCGATACAAATCGTCGAATCGACGAAACTTGTGAAATGTTAAATAGGTTGCCAGCCCTTTATCCGTTATCGCGGGTCGCGTCTCCCCGTAATAACAGAGTCGGCTTTCATAAATTAAATCATAAGTTGCTTAAGTCAGTCGGACTGCCTGCCATCGATTGTAAGATCCATCATCATCTGCTCGTGAGATGTTTCTCGGGTCTTTTGTGCGTCGACTGCTGGCGCGGCGCGTACACCGGGCATCGGATTAAAACTATATTTTTCCATAAGAAAAGCCGGCCACCGATTAACAAAGGTATTTCGCGCTCTTTTTTCGCTAATAATACCTAACACGTTCTCCCGGTACTATTTCAGCGGCTTTAAAACTCGAATTATGTCAGCTTTGAATTTTGAAAAGCCTGCGTCGACAAAGGTATCGATCAAACGCGATGACAGACCAAATAAAGGTTTAAGATTTACATATTAATGTACTTGATATTTAAAGCGAATGGTATTGAATTTTAAACGGCACCAGTATCTGACCGCAGCAGGAGTGAACGTTGTCGTTACGACCGTTTTTAAGAACGTTATTTATGTAGGGAATTTTTTGACAGCGCGACGTACAGCCCGGCCCGACTGAACAAAGCTTTTTCAAAAATAGTATCTGCAGTAGCAAAATATTGATAGTTTTATTTTAAGTGGGATCTAGTAGATATTTTATAAGTTTTTTGAGAAATTGTTTATTACGACGTTGCTGAAGTACATCTTTAAGATAAACCCGCAATATCAATTCTAACAACTGTTATTTTTTTCTTATGTTTCGGGAATAATCCTTCCACCCATTTTCAGTTTATTTGAAAGTCTTCATTCACATTTATCTATCTTCAAAGTTGATTTCAAAATGACATTTCAAAATAGAAAGGTCGGTGGAAGGATTCTACTGGAAACGTACGAAAAAACAAGAACAGTTGTTTGATTTGAAAGTGTGGGTTTCTCTTAATGATATGCAGCAAGAGTAGAAATCGTCTCAACTTCGTCGTCTGTTAAATTTCTTTTCCTTTCAATTCGAGGAGCAAAATATATCCGACCAATTTCTTCGTCCTTTACCAAACTATTTCTTTACGTCGACTCAACCCCTCCGTTCGACGATAATTCGCCTGCGCACTCGAAGGTATTAGTTCTTGCAGTTGCTCAAATATAACTTGCAAATGACTTTAATTGTTAGCGCGGCACGAATGCAGATGGCTTCGTTCATGTATGCACCTTTTGTGCGTCCTCTGGGGGATTTTTTCCGCTCCGTTCATCGGCGGTTCTTCGGTTCCGATTGTGTCAGCAAATCCGACTACTTATGTCATGTCTTTTCGCGCCATTGTTTCGCTTTGTCTTATACATTTTCTTTGTACGTACGACGACGACGGAGGACGTCTCGACATGGCACTTCACCGGCTGTTCAAACCGGGGTTAAAACGTGTCAGCTCGCCCGAGAACTTCTAATCGTTCCGAGGATATTTTTTTATTAATGGCCGGCTGAACTTTTCTTTCTTCTTTCTTATCACGTTACTTAAGTGGCGCACGTATGCGCGCGATACTGTTCCAAACGAGATAACCATCGATAAAACACCGTGTTGTGACGATTATGCGTTGAGAATCCGAAAATGATAACGAGAAAATAATATAGAGTCCGAAAATGTTTGCTTGAGCTAGTAGTCCATTCGATGTTTCAACTATATTCTATTATGCAGTATTGCCGAAGGTGACGATTAGAATACGGTCGAAACGTGTAATAAACTACTAGCTCAAGGAAACATTTTCGGACTATATATAATTTTTTCGTTATTATTTTGAGATTTTCAATGCATAATCGTCATTTTCATTATTATGGAGGTATTCTTGTTACATACTGTTTGCCAAATTTGTTGATATTCTTTATTCGGAATTCACTCCAGTAGAGATTAGTGTTATGTAGATAGGCCTAGTAGGGAACGACACTTGTTCAGAGAAGAGTCAGGAAAGCCATACAGATCAGGATCCAGCACCCCAACCTTAACAGAGATAAGGGATGATACAACTCCCCAATTTATACTGCATATACATTGCGCATGTGTTGCATATTGACGAAGATCTATGGATTTTGATCGAAAATTGTGTATTTTTAACGTTTAGAAAATCTAACTTAATTGATAGATATAGCGTTACGCGAAATTCATGAAGACTATTGTTCGTGAATTGTCGGTGTTATAGATAGCGGTGACTTGACCAACAAAAAAACAGCACGACGTGCAATATAGCCGTCATTGAACGGTACAAGCATATACGAGAGATATCACCATTAGAATGAATCAGGACACGAGGCAGGAAGCAGGTGAAGAATGATTTTAAAGATATTACGCCATTGGCCGAGCACGTGCGCGCGCACGCACACGGGGAGCGCACATCGCGCACTTATTGAATGACTCTTGGTGGAGGAGTAAAGTAGACTTCCGTGCGCGACATTAGCGCAATTACGGTTCAACGTGAACAACGAGACCGATCATCTTTCATAATAATCAATTAAACGATATGGTCGGTACTCGCTACGACGACGATGACTCGACTGGTAGACCCCGAACAGATGGACCGCTATCATTATTATCAAATCCAGCGCAATACGCTCATTTATGATAACTGATTTATTCATCGTGACATTTGTTCTTTTTCGAACACAATATATTAGAAATACGTCGCATAACTTCATTGTTTCTTTTTTTGTTTCAGAAGTTTTCACTCAGTATAACGGCCTTAGACAATGAGGCTGGCCACTGAACAGGAAATCAGGGAAAGTCGGGGAATTTTATTTTCTTTAAAAAAGTCAGGGAATTTGGTTAAAAAGCTAAATATTTGAGAAAAGTTTGGGAAATATGTGAATATGTTGAGATTGTTAGATCGCGCATAAAAGCAATCAGTTTCCGTCTGTTTTACATATTTGACTATGTTGAAATTGATCAAGTCATGAAAAACAATGTGCATGTCAGGTGATAGTTTAAGCAAGTCATATTTAAGTGGCCACCCTGACAATGTATTTCACTCAAATTTCTTGAATGGATTTCTGAGAATCCCCGTAAACTAGTCAATCGATTATTCGGAAAGTAGATCCTTAACCTGGATCTTCGCTTCAAAGGATTGTAAAAAAGAAACTTTGAATTCAATATGCGGCAATCGAAGGTCACCAGCTGGCATTCTACGGGGTTACAATCCGAGTTGAAGGTCCCTCGAAACATGGTTTCGCAATCTTTGTGTTACATCTCCGCCCGAAAAAAAAATCAACCACTTAAGACTTGCTCATGCGCGCGCGTGTGCATTTTGAAAGAAAATGTCGCACAAAAGAAACCATTTCGTGCACGTACGCGTACTTATGACTTTGCTAATTCGCAGACGCCATTTTGGGTTTATTTCATTGTATAAAGATGAGTGAGTCAATTATCGCGGGAACAATGGAAAAACTGAGGTTGCAGCCGGTTGCTTATCGGTAAATGCGAATTTCCACCAGGCATCAATTTTGGTGAATCGGAAATGGTGCCAATTTGAGAGAGAATTTGACAGACATTGTTCTGGGCGGCCACTCACCGGGTAATCAGGGAATTTTTGTTTTTCTTTTAAAAAGTTAGGGAATTTTGTTAAAAAGCTAATAATCAGGGAAATTTGTTAACATTGTTTTAGATCACGTACAAAATCATTCAGTTTCTGTCTATATCTTACATATTTGACTGTGCTTATTGATTAGATTCTAGGATCTAATTAGGAAAAAGCAAGTGAAATAAGAGTGGTCATACTGTTTCGCATTTTTTAGTTTCAAATTTTGTTTGAAATGAATATTTTACCCAGAATCTCGGCTTCGAATTTGCAAAATTAAGACTATTTAAGAACTTTCAAACAATTCTACGAGAATGCAGAAATGGTTGCAAAGTATGGCACATAGTTACGCTTGTATTAATTCTGGTGACCGCCTTTAAAAAATCGTAGTGACGTGCGTGATGAATTCATTAAAAATACGTTGATCCGTGCTCCCGTACCTCCCCCTCCCCTCCCCCCTCCTCGTCATCGCTGCCGGTGAAATAAGCAAAGAAAGCATAAATAGATATTCGGTAACCCGATATATGTCATCAGAGCCGATCTGAAGACCGAAAAGTATGACAGATGGATCCAAGTTTGTGGCAGGAATATTATTTTAAGCACTTGGGTATAATTAATACTAAAAGCACCGTGGGAGCGTTGACAGGCCAGGTCTGCGTTTGACATCCGATAAATCGGCGGTACACGCGTATATACGCACCGCGGCGCCGGGCCGCGCCGCGCGAGCTGATCGTAGTCAATCTATCCACTGCGCTTACATCTACGATTGCAATTCATAAATTCTGATATATGCGCCGTTGATCTGTATTTTATTAACGGT
Organism: Tubulanus polymorphus; assembly: GCF_964204645.1. Classification (NCBI taxonomy): domain Eukaryota; kingdom Metazoa; phylum Nemertea; class Palaeonemertea; order Tubulaniformes; family Tubulanidae; genus Tubulanus; species Tubulanus polymorphus. Next base: position 10,189,769 of record NC_134035.1, on the reverse strand, counting down.
GTGGTCTGACAGATTATAGTGATCGACAATGTATAATTTCGAATATGCGTTTGTGTGTGTGTGTGTGTGCGTGTGTGCGTGTGTGCGTCAGACACATACTGAGGTAGATGACATCATCGCGACGACTCATGAGATGAAATAGTTCCCTCCGTTCCTAAACTATAATATGCATAAATCAAAAGAAATATCGTCCCGCGACCGGGGTTGAGCGTGGTTTTCACAACGGGGGAAGCGCGGAAAAACGTGGCAATTTCAAAACGATATTTTCTCTAATCGGAGAATTATTTGCGAAATTCATTTACACTTCAATTGCCATGCATTTGCCATGAGCACCTTAGCATATTTTCCTGAAAATCATCTTCATCGACCAGTCACCACTGAAGTGTAGACGCCTCTGTAGTTCGATGGTATCTGTTCACTTTTACAGATAAAGGCCCCACTTCGGAAAAAAGAAAAATAGAAAAGATCAACTATGAACTTACCTGGGATAAACATGGGATTCGTGAATTCATATAACTATGGGAACAATGGCTGAAGTTGGACCGGCCAATGTTGACTTAGATGCGGAATATAAGATTTTAAGAAAAGATGATTTGAGAAGGTGAATTCAAGGCTGTTGCTTAAAAAGTGGTAAAAGTAGCCCATCATTTAATAGTACCGTGGTCACCTAAACAGAACAACTAAGCCAATTTTCACGAAAAGTTAAATCAAAATTTTTGGTTTCATTAAGGTTGGTTTCTTCATGTGGACAACATTTCGAACTTAACCGTCTTAGGCTTAAACTTATTCGTGAAAATGTATCCTGGGCTCAGAAAATGTTTATCTTAAAGCAGTAATGATATCTCACCAAAACGCACTGATCGAGAAGCTGATCATGATTTAACTAGCGCAGGGTGGTCATTTATTGACTTTTTTGAAAAATTACCTTTTTTCAAAAAAGCTAAAAAAATTAGGGAAAAGTCGGGAGATACAGCTAGATTGCACGTAAAATCCAACAGTTTCCATCTCTTACGTATTTGACTGTGTTCATTAATTGGATTCTTAGCAGATCAAGTCAATAAAACAACGTGCATGTCAGGGAATAGTCGGGGGGGGGGGAAGCAAGTCAAATAAAAGTGGCCATCCTGTAGAGACGCTAACTGAAATTGGTAGATTCATAATGCGTCATTTTTTTTTGTGTTGAAAATATGAGTTAATAATCTAATGTACGTCTATTGCTCTTCCGGCTTATAAGCACACACACAACGACCACCACCATCCCGTGTGTGCGACCCCCGCGCGTTATGTTAAGTGTATATGGTTTAATTCCCATGGCCGTTTTATTTGCAACCTGGATGCAATCCATCTATACTACACCTCGACGAGAAAGCCCCGCGCATATCTACTCTCATAAATATACTTGTCATAGAGGACAAATATTAGACATTAATCCAGGTATGTTGACTTTATGTGCGCTTAGTGTTTGCCCGTGTAAGTACAGGCATCTGTTTATCGGGTACATAAATACATACTGCTAAAATGTGCTGAGCACTTAAATTCGCCCGGGCCCGCTCGGGTTTAATTGAAGAGAATTCGTATTATGAAATTTTCACGATGAATGGCGATTAATAATGTACGACATCATTGGAATTATTATCATAGCGCGCGGCGATGGTATGGCGCTCGTCGGAGGAGCTGACTTTTTCTCATCGCGCGGCAGTTTTCATTTACTTTTCGCGTACACACACACACACACACACACACGAACCAACGCGCCATTGTCTTCAACTTCAAAAGGAATACGTAACTAACATTTCGTATTTCAAAAACTTTTTTCGATTACGTTGATGATAAATCTATATCGGGATGGCGTCCTTGTATGTGTTATTGTAGATACGCAGTTAGTAAACACGAGCGAAATACTAGATCCAGTTGCAAAGTTCTCTATTGAAATTAGACTCGAGCTTTGAAATCTTGGAAATAAACTTTTTCTTACCAACCGCTTCTGAGTGAAGAGAATTTTAGAGTTCATGGTCGAACTTAACAGTACTGTCGACGTGGGCCCGGTTCCACAGTTGTGAGTTAGAGTTAACTCTGAGTTAACATCAGTTCATTTTCAAATTTTTAACTCTAGGGTTGAATCTAACTCAGCACTGTGGAACTGGATCCTGAGCCCTGATTATTTTTTGATAGGACTCTATTGATGAGGCTTAACTGGTCAATTGACCCTTTAGGATTTAAAGTGAAACACACTTAAATCTTAGTTGGGATGATCATCATACTGATGACTTGATGATGACTTCTGTAAATTGAATTGGAAGTTGAAGTTTGGGACCGTTAAATGAAAATGACTTCATTAATGTGACGAATTATCTGATAGAAATCTACTTTTGAGAGTGGCCCTTTGACTTATGGACTTGGACATAGCTACAACAGGGGGGGGGGGGGTTGTGGGTATAGTTCTATGATTGAGAACTTATCTTTGTTCTTGAGTGAAGAAAAGCCGATTTGATCCCTATGTACCTCTGGATGAGGGTCCGGAGACTTTTTGTCTCACCCACCCTGACTGCTATTTGAGAGTATTTGCTACTCATTTAGAGGAGTTCTACTTTTCCCAAAAATATCAAATTACTCTCAAAATCCGAGAATGTCTATTTTCAATTAAATCACTATTTTTGGTATCGAGTAACCATCATTTGTTTGAAAACTTTTACGTTTAGAGATATCAGGTAGTCTGACGATGCAGCCCCGATAAATCATCGCTCGCAATGAACGATTCGATTTGACAATCGCGATATATTAAATTCGTAATTTATGAAGTTATTCGACACAATGAGTCAGTTCAAATTTTACGCGAAAATGAAACGGCACGAAATTCCATTAAATCTCGAAGTCACCTCCGACACCGCGCCGTCGCTGCATTATTCATTCGCGCGCGCGCGTTTTTCTCGAAAAATTATGCAATTCGTATTTGTGAAATTTTCGAGCGAGAATTTTCGAATCGCTATATATTAATTGATTTAAATGCGTTTCATGCATAATTCACGGGCGTTCGAAAACGCGCGGCGGCGGCCGCTCGGGCGAAATTGAAATTAACGTCTCTCGTTTTTCCGAAACGGGTCGAAAGTTCATTTTTCGTAAATTTCGTCTTGCGCGAAATTATGAACTTTAACGAGGCGCTCGCGCGGCGCGGCTCGTCGTTACATAAAAACAATAGATTTCGAATGTTCAGTGATTGTTAATCGGCGCGACCGGCCGCCTTTCGGTTCAAGGTTTCCCTGTGTTTTTTTTGCGACGTGAATAACGCGTGTACGGCGCGGCACGTGCGCCCGAAAAACGTTTCCGCGAATCGGCACCGGATTAAATGTCCTTATTACGCGCGGGAGAAGACGCGGCGCGCGCGATGATGATAAGATTTCTTAATTTTCCTCCGTGTGGAAAGTGCCTTTGTCTCCGGGGCACGTCGTCGTCGTCGGTTACAAAAGCGATATTATCAAAGGAATGAATATACACGAGAAATGAAATGAGAAGAAATATGAAAAATTTCAATTTAATCATTTCAATTTATTACCGTCTTGAAAAAGCATGTTGTATGTACCGGTATATGTAGTTCGAAAAAGGACAGTGTTTGAAACACCGGTATTGTTCGTGTGCAGGGGCGGGTCCAGGGTACATACTCGGTGACTGTTTTACTTAGAAAAAGGGACATTTTCCAGAATTTTTAAACTGATTTTTCAAGTTGCAAATTCTTATTTTCACTGAAAATGACAATTTTCAATAAGAACTTGAATGATTATGACCATGTCTCTAACTCCAACTCCAATTCCATGAAATCCCCTCCCCTCCCGCCCCGCCTGGTGGTTTGTGGGATGGGGTCGACTGCACGGTATATTTTTTGCAAGACCTAGACTTGAATAGTTTGCACTTGACGCCGCTTTGGTAAACGTAGCCCTGATTTATATGCTCGGCGTTGAACACGACGGATTTGTGAGTCAGAATCGATTATTTATTGAAATGAAATGAATTTTTTTTAATTCCGATTTCATTTAGAATACGTGCGTGTGTGTGCGCCCGGCTCTCTCTCTCTCTCTCTCTCTCTCTCTCGCCAGTCTGCCTCTTGTGTGTACATTACATGTGGGGCCTGTAGTTTAATACTTCGAGTATGAGAGAAAATTGTTTATCTACAAGCTGCAGTGCACAAATTCACCCGATTGAGAGATTTTTGCGATTTAATTATATTTGTCAGAAACCTGAGCCTGACAGTGATCGAGTGAATTACAAGTTGCCTGCTCGATTGCCAGGGTTGGTGTCACTGCTGGAGGTATAGTGAAAATGTCATTACGCTTACAACAGTTACGTGTGTATATATATGATATATACAAATATATCGAGACAAAAGGTTTTGTTTATACCTTTTTTGGGGCTGCTAAAAGTTGCAAATTGCCCGATGAACAGATTTAATGTATTGTAATGTCATAGCAATATTGCCTAGCGTGTGCAATGCGAAATGTATATGAATCGGAAACATTTCTATGGCTTGTTTCTCGACTGTGTCCTGTGCTCTGAAACGAGAAACAGTGTTTCTCGAGACAAACATCGTTTTGATTGTGATGCGCGCAATGTCGTGGTAACTTAACAAGCAACGCTGACTCGCAACTCAATTGCTCAGTTACGAGTTTACGTTTGAGTCAAAAGTTATCTCACTACCGTGCAACTGGATCCTGTTTCGGAGGTCTTCTTGCCGCATGCTAACAGGATGTACTCACAACTTCTTATCATCTCAGATAATGACATGTAGAGTAGTCTTAAATTTACGTCATGAAATAAGTCATCGTCCTGTCAAAAACTTATTTAGAAAAAATCAGAGTTTTAATGGGGCGACTGTTGAGCTTTTTACTTCCGCGCTTAAGTATATTTGATCGTAATACTCGATACATCCTACTCGTCGTCGACCTGTGAGCTAACGGTAAAATTGAACCAGATGATTTTAAGGAGTTAGAATGAATATATACACCAGACTTCTTATGCACACATTAGAGGCAATTACGAAATCCGGATTTGAAAGCCCTTGAAATTTGAATATGTATCGGGCCGCGTTCGTTAAATATGTTTGTGCAAACGGGTATGACCCGGTTTTAAGTTGGTCTACCATCTGTTCGGTTTTGATACCTGTTCTCCTTGTTTGGACGACGGCTTTGACTCTCTCGAATTATGAATACGGCTCATCCGTAGCACATATGGTCTTCTACACGGATGGAAGTACGGTCGGCCATCGGTCCAAACAAAGAAACGATTCGTAGTCGTCGTGCGGCGTGTAACTGTATTATAACGGCTTTTAGTCGCGGCGTGAAATATTATTGAGAAAATTGATTGAATTGAATTGAGAGTGAAAATTCAATTTTTCCATTAACGTAATGACAACGAACAGTGATACCAAAAGCGCACCGAATAAACTAATTACTAGTGATCGATTTAGTCGAAAGTAATTATTGAATGTAGGTGCTTTTATTCCCCCGTTAAACTCGGCTTTTTTCGCCATTACAGAATTGAAAAAAAGTAGCCAAAGATTTTTTTAAGTTCGACGAAAGACCGAGAAGTTACTGTTGCTGACTCAGGGTTGCCTACTGTTTCGGATTTTGAGGTTGCTTTTTTGTCCCGAGAAATACTGATTTGATTTGTTAGACATCAGGGGCGGATCCAGGGCTCTATGTCGAGGGGTTCGAATTGTATAAGGGCACTCACTATTATGGGAAGAGCATTTTCTATGTCAAATCACGGCAAAAAAGGGCGCACTAACATCAAACTTGTGGTTTTCAGGGGCACTTACTACGCCAAATCATGCCAAACGAGGGCGCTTTGACGTCAAAAACATGGATTTGGGGCATCTCCAAGGGGCACAGACAAAGCTCAACAGTATTCCAGAATCTTCGGAACCCCCCCCCCCCTGGATCCACCCCTGGATATCTACAGGAGATGTTACCGAGGGTTTTACTGTTGATCACTGACTAATTTGAACATTTTCTTTCACATTTCGTAGAAATGTTACTGACAAAGATTCATCTTGTTACTAATTGCGTATTTCAGAGGTTTGCAGCGCTGCTGACATTCATTTTGGATGATTCAAACAATAATATTTCATAATAACTTATTTTTAAGGCACGTTTCCACTTGTACTTAACATAGAGATGGGATTTTTTGGTTTTTAGATTAAAAAGAAAAAAACTTCATGATTGACGGGACATTGTATATAAATATTATTCAATGATACTCGAGATTCAAATATCAAGCTGTTCTGTTATGAATGGAATACATTGTACGTAGTAAGATTATAATCTCGCCATGTATTTTATGTATATGATATGTGGCTGCTGAATACGATATTCTTTTTTCCCGCTTGTTTGTATTAGCATACTAGTAATGTGATATTTCGCGCGCCACGCGCACACACACACCCCGGTATTTCTACTCTTAAGGCTCCTAGTATATCTTTGCATTGTTTATCGGTAAGATATGTAAGTTTATGATAAGAACATACGTACACTCCACAGTTTTATGATTACGAATTAAATTAGAATTCTAAGTCTAGTGATGATACAAAGCCGCGATCACACAAGATTTTTTGGTCAGGGCCAAATTTGGCCTGACCAAAAGCATCAGGCCATTTAAACTTGGGACAAATTATTGCATGTGAATTGCAACTGGTTCCGGAAGTGACTCACTTCGCTTTGTTTGAGCATTATTTAGTATCGAGGTTAGTGCTCTCTAATTAGGCACGGGCCAAGTTTGACTTGGGCCTGAGCCTTGGGTGTGATCGGGGCTTTAGCCACAGAATTAGATGACTTTGTTGAATTTGTCGCTGGTCAGTTATTCAAATCTGCACGATATTCTGCAGCACACTGTAAAACTGGATATTTGGTATCATGTAGATTAACCGGTAACTTTACCTGTTAACTGTCATTTGAATTACCCACACCCTGCAATTTCAAGTCACGCTTGGTTTTGCCGAGCAACATAAATGTCAAAAGCCCGTGTCACATATACACGCGATGAAAAGTAGCACAAACAGCATTGGTAAGTGTATTATAGGGCGACCAAACCTCTCATCCTGAATGCCACTTGAAGGCATTATCGTAGGACCATAATGGGGTGCGGTGTTCGTACCCCAGGAAATTGTATGCAATCTGAGCATTTGTGTGGATGTAAAATTCAATATTCCACACATCAGTCCAAAATAAAAGTATCCTATCATTTTCTAGCATCGTTCATCCAAAAAAGCTAAGTATTTAATGAGTTGAATGATATAAAACGTAGAAAAAAGAGTTATTACATATATTCAGAAAATAGATCTGCTCTGGCATTCGAATCCTTGAAAATTCCACAATTACTGCTTCAATGGCAGTAGACTGGATCTGCGCCTGGCACCAATCTACTGGTATCGACTGAGAGGGCAGTTGTGAATTATGTCCAAAAGTAGTCTTAGATTTTTAGACTGGTCTTAAGTTGCTATTAGTTTGGCTATACAACGAAGATTGGCTAAAATCTATTTGTGCAACAGGCCTGCTGGTCTTCACTGCGGATTGCTCCTGAAAATTAAGCTGAACCCTGCCTCAAAGAACTGGGGCTTTATTTAGAAAACGGTAGTTATTCAGATTCGACCTTAGCAACCTCGCCCCGGTTTTATATCAGTCAAAAGTTAATTCGTCCTTGGATATTTTTTTAGAATTTGATCCGAAAAACAACAGCGCGAGCGTAGAATTCATCGCGCTGGGGCTTGGTAGGTAATTGGCTAAAGAACTAATTCGACTTTGAGATGGTTCTTATGTTTATTTTCACAATTCGCGCTTGCGTTTGTAAGTCCCTGACCGAAAAACACAACTTGCCGCACGCGGAAAAATTCCATGAAATCTCTATTTCGTTTTTTAGATCTCGGCCGTATTGGTGACTAGTTCGACCGATAGTGAAACGCATAATTCGTTACTCGTGGCCTAATAAGCGTTTTATCGGGAATTCTGCGCGAAATACCCGCGAGGTGAAATAGTACTATCTGTTATTATTGCTGCTTTCTTTCTCTGTTTCTTTCGTGCTTTCTTTTTTCTTCTGGAAAGAGGTAGAAATCGACACAGAAACGCACGCTGACGTCAGGCTCCTCTTACCTCTCTAGACGGGTTCTGTTGTACATTTTTTCTTCATTTTTTTTTTTTTACATAACTCATAGTAACTTCACATCTGTACTCGCTGTTATGTTATTTTACATACATATATTTTCATTCTATCGTACGTGTACGTACGTACGTAACGTACATAGTTGAGGTTATATTTAGATACGTTGCAGCCGATTTTATCTCTGAGAAAATATTTCAGGTTTTTTTTTTTGTTTCGAGAGTAAAATCGCGCCTCGCCTCTTGCTAGTTTCGTAATACTATTACTACTATACAGGTATTTACTATCGGTGCAGTTTATCAACCAAAACAAACAACTATGCATTTCTTCGTGTAATATAGCGGTTATCTCTATTGTCGTAAATTGAAGGGCACGGGTTAGATACTTACCCCTCGATCCTATTCAGGGCTATGAAGAGGGCCCGAGCAGAGCCTTCAACCATGAGATTTAGAAATGAATTATAGACCATGAAACTGTTGGGATTGGAACCTTTTACTGATGAGAACTGATGTTTGACTAGATTTGGTGTCTATTCAAAATTACCGTGCGCAGAGACTTACATACAACAAGAGGTCCAAAACCTAAACCTAAATTCAGAGACAATTCCCTATGACTAGAGAATCAGGTTCCCTATGACTAGAGATGGAAACTATTCCCTATGACTTAAGATATGGAGACTATTCCCTATGACTAGAGGCCTAGAAACTATTCCCTATGACTAAATGTCTAGATACTATTCCCTATGACTAGATGTCTAGATACTATTCCCTGTGACTAGCTGTCTAGATACTATTCCCTATAACTAGCTGTCTAGATACTATTCCCTGTGACTAGATGTCTAGATACTATTCCCTGTGACGAGAGGCCTAGAAACTATTCCCTATGACTAGATGTCTAGATACTATTCCCTGTGACTAGATGTCTAGATACTATTCCCTATAACTAGATGTCTAGATACTATTCCCTGTGACTAGATGTCTAGATACTATTCCCTATGACTAGCTGTCTAGAGACCATTCCCTATAACTAGATGTCTAGATACTATTCCCTGTGACTAGATGTCTAGATACTATTCCCTATGACTAGATGTCTAGATACTATTCCCTGTGACTAGATGTCTAGATACTATTCCCTATGACTAGATGTCTAGATACTATTCCCTATAACTAGATGTCTAGATACTATTCCCTGTGACTAGATGTCTAGATACTATTCCCTGTGACTAGCTGTCTAGATACTATTCCCTATGACTAGATGTCTAGATACTATTCCCTATAACTAGATGTCTAGATACTATTCCCTGTGACTAGCTGTCTAGATACTATTCCCTGTGACTAGCTGTCTAGATACTATTCCCTGTGACTAGATGTCTAGATACTATTCCCTGTGACTAGATGTCTAGATACTATTCCCTGTGACTAGCTGTCTAGATACTATTCCCTGTGACTAGATGTCTAGATACTATTCCCTGTGACTAGCTGTCTAGATACTATTCCCTATAACTAGATGTCTAGATACTATTCCCTGTAACTAGATGTCTAGATACTATTCCCTGTGACTAGAGGCCTAGAAACTATTCCCTATGACTAGATGTCTAGATACTATTCCCTGTGACTAGATGTCTAGATACTATTCCCTGTGACTAGATGTCTAGATACTATTCCCTGTGACTAGCTGTCTAGATACTATTCCCTATGACTAGCTGTCTAGATACTATTCCCTGTGACTAGATGTCTAGATACTATTCCCTATGACTAGATGTCTAGATACTATTCCCTGTGACTAGCTGTCTAGATACTATTCCCTGTGGCTAGATGTCTGGATACTATTCCCTGTGACTAGATGTCTAGATACTATTCCCTATGACTAGATGTCTAGATACTATTCCCTATAACTAGATGTCTAGATACTATTCCCTATAACTAGATGTCTAGATATTATTCCCTGTGACTAGATGTCTAGATACTATTCCCTATGACTAGATGTCTAGATACTATTCCCTGTGACTAGCTGTCTAGAGACCATTCCCTATGTCTAGAGATACAGATTCTATGATTATTCCCCATTCAGTAGAGATTGATGACGTGAACTATAACAGATATCTGAATTATTAACCAGACTATGATTACCTTATGTGTACAATGATAAAACGCTTTAGCATTACCTGAGCATCAATAACTACCTCCCTAAAGATCTCTATCGACGCATTCTCTCTTCACCGGTTAATGTCAACTTTTTCGGTTTCCATACGTATCAAAAACTTCATTTTGTCGAGTTAATCTACACCCACTGTCACGCGAATGTTTTTGAATGATGTCAAATTTGCCCAGTACCTCATTAGGCTCGGGTTGACCGTTCGGTCCACGCCTGTTTGACAAATTTTAAGTCACATTTTTCCATGTGAGTGCTAATTGGTTTTGGAAGTGATTCACCGCACTTGCCGCAGCAGCGTTTTGATAATGTTTTAGCGTCGAATGAGTGCTTTACGTGTGTCAAACATTGACTCGAGATCTGATTCGGGACCAGTTTGACCCGGGCCAAATCGGCTCCGCGGGATCACCGTTAAGGAATATACAGAAGTGCTGCGGCTCGATGGTTTTAGAAGGCGTTCACTGGTCTCAAATCCAGGATGGCAGAGTTTCTTTGTCGCCAGTTTTTCTCCGGCTTCTCTGCCATCAATACGAGAAAACGAACACCTCACACACCGACTGTAAGTGGCGCTCGCCAGGTTGACGGACAGTGAAAAAAAAAATATCGAAAGTCCAAGGGCGAATATAATTGCTTTATTCATTCGCCTCGCGTGCGATCATTTCTTTGTCATCGCGATCATCTTTTGAAATCTTTTGCTTCACCGCCGCTGTTGCTGTTGCTACTGTTGTTCCATGATTTCGGATTTCATTTCGAATTATATATTCGCGTGCATGCGTATGTATACACGCGCGGCGCGTAGGCAAATCGGTTTGCCGTTCGTTCGTTCTCGCTCGTATCCAGATGCGGGCAGATTGCCGGGCTCAGCGGCGCGAAAAATTGCGCCTTTTGAAATGGAAGACGGCGTAATCTGTATTCATAAAGCGAACCGTACACGCGAAACTGCGGAAGTATATATCTGTGTAACTATGATCATTTGTAACAGTCAGCCTCGCGGTGATTATTCGAAATTACTGAAATCCGGTGCCGGTGCTGCCATACGTAGTTTTTATGTTCATAATGTCCGCGTCTTCGTCGTCGTATGTGGAATATTTGAACTATTATTATACCAATTATTATTGTACGAGTCGAATACTCTAATTGCTGTTGTCGAAGTCGAATATTAAAGTAATCTCACGGACGACCGTACAGCGTTTTTCAAATCCTTTTTTCTCATCTCGTGTAAAGTGCGCAGAGATTGTTATGTAGATATTGCACTGTATCAAGAAAATGAATTATTCTTATTGTTGTTATAAGGAGCCCTGGTGGATCCAGGAATTTCCCTTGGGGTCCACACTTATTCAAATGGCGAAAGTGTTTAGAATTTTCGAACTCGTATGTGTAATTGATGGGGCTGTAACTAGTTATATATGGTGGGTTGGTCGCTAGGCTTATACACATACCCTGTTTACCAGCGACTAGTGAACCCCCCTGGATCCATGTTCCCTATTTGGCAGGGTTGCCTGCTCCTGAACCCAATATAGGTCCCTTGGAACTGTAACCTTGATGAAACACTCGCACTGAGTGTTGTGACAATACTTTATCTATCCTGATAGTCATCTTTAGGAATATACTATTGTATTCCTGAAAACGATGACTACTTGTAATTATGGTATTCTCGAGCCATAAATTGATATATACCGATATTCATATCAAAATTTAAGTAATCTAATTGCTGAAGTCTGAATCTGCTGTTTTTGTTCGTAATCTAGTTGTCTGCGTTGGTCATTGATGTCGAACTGTTGTTCGTTAAAATCATGATAATTCATAGTCATTGTCTATGCGCCATTATACCGGTGCTTCCTGTTAATATTTCATTGTTATTCAATTTCGAGTGAAACGTTTGTATTTTGCAGGTGAACATCGCGTTTGTACGAATGGTTGATGTACTCGAGGTGGAAGAGATCTTACATGGTAAGCGATATATATATACATACTGTCGTTGTCGTTGTTGATGTACGTGTTTTCTGTTAGGTATAGTTCCTTTACATCTTATTGTTTCAAACGGATCCAAAAAGCAGCAGCTTTATTTTGTTTTAGAATTTTGGGGTCAGTTGCTCGAAGGTTGGTTGAGCTGTGGTGATGCCATAGTGGCATTTCAACCATGGTATTCGTCAGGGTGGCTACTTAACTGGAAATCAACGTAAAACCCCGGGAAGTTTTTTTTTGTTTAAAAAAGTCAGGGAAATTTGTAAAAAAGCTGAAACTCAGTGAAAAGTCAGGAAAATTTGTTGAGATTGCTAGCTTGGACATAAAATCAATCAGTTTCCATCTAGCCTTACGCTATTTGACTGAGTTAAAGGAAGGTTAATCAGATTCTTAGCAGATCAACAATGTACATGTCAGGGAAAAAGTGAGTCGAATAAAAGTGTGTTGTCTGCGTCACAACTTTTAAGAAACTGGGCCCTGGTTTTTTGTCGATGTGCTACATCTTACGCGCGCTCGCAATCGGTTACATAAAAAGATTATTGTTCGAAATTCTAAGACATCTGCTGCGTATTGCTTCGAAACGCATACATTGTCAGACGCGACACAACAAAAGTGGCCTCGAATTCCATTTTCTCCCCTCTGCGCTATCTTACAATTACATTCAATAGAGAATGATGAATGAATACATCTATCTGAGAAATGAGTACCGTTTTTTTTTTCTTTTCTTTTTTAAGGGTGAAAAATTGCGCCTATAGGCATTTCGTAAATCACACACACACTGCGCAAGCACATATTACGTATTGTGCGCGCTCTAATCCTGTGCATTAAAGTTATAAATTGGTTACCCAATTTGTGTAAAACGCCGGCGGGCATTCGAATCGTGCATTCATCAGACTCTTTTCATTTTCTACGCGCCGAGTCAAGAAATTTCCGTTTTAAGTATTCGTGCGAAGGCGTCCCTGCCGCGTGCGTCGGAACATGAGCTTTAAGTAGTCGGTATTTTTTCTCTATATTTTTCGTCGTCGCGGGCGGATGGAGGGACGGACGGCCTCGGGGTTGAAAAATGCGAAATTATGCCTAAATATACACGTATTGCGGAACTACGTTTTTTTGCGCGAGCGCGGCGCCGCCGGCGGTGAACGCACGCACATCTGTCGGGTTTGAGCCGGCGTTGAATAGCGGCCATTGTTACCGGCAGACGAACGCGACGATTCTCGTATTATAACCCGGGCCCGCGACGTCAATTGGATATAATCGGAATAAACACGACAAACAAGTGGATGGGGTTACGCGGGCGGGCAACGGTCGACCGTCGTCTCACACGACGGAAGGAAGGACAGGTGACTCGAACCCGATCGCGAGGAACGCTCGCCAGTCGACTTATGACTAACTTATCAACGGCGCAATCAACTTCTTCGTGATTTGGAAATGTCCGGCGCAGGTTGTCGTCCAGCACCTTCCCACTTGTCTTCAGGCCTTTTCAGGGGCAGATTGAAGAGAGGCTGCAGGGTGTGGGCACCCTGGCTGCCTAAAAATGTCAAGTTGCCCTGAAATTTTACGTGATTCTCTCCCTGAATCAGAATCAGCTTGAGTCTTCATTTCATTTTAGGTTTAAGCCACCTGGGCCTAGATGCACCAGGACTTAAATCCGAAAGTAGTCTTAAATCTGAGCTAGTCTTAAGTTGTTCCGATTGGTCTGAGACAGGTCTTAAAATCGAGTTCCACAGCTTCTTAGAGAGTTTGGACGTGTACTGATTTTCGGAACTGGTTCCTTGTAAGAGGGAATTTTAACATTTATTTCAACATAAGAACTAGATCCTGGGTGCTTGGATCCCTACGGGACACAGCCTCCATTGGCTTTCCAAGCATCCAGCCTCGTATGTATGTAAATTGTTTATAATCTATATATCATTTATACTGCATATGTACATGGCGAAATAGATATTATATATTAAATCCTGAATTGTCAGTTAGGGCACTTGAATTTTCATCAGATTTTATCACAAATTCAGCAGATTTTTTGTTTAACTGCTTTTGTTTTTTTGGCGTTGAAGTGTTCTATGACTGCTGGTAATACTCTCCAAGCGAAGCAGCTCGTGCTGGTACAAAACAATGTCAAGTGGCTTTTTATGTGTGATGATGGCTTTCATTTTATGACATCTCTTACTTACATTGTATTTACAGTACACACACCTGCCCTTCGATAGAATATATACATCGATGAACCGAGCATATGGATGTACAATAGAAAATTCATCGGTCTATTGTCCAGCTCAATTGTAACATTAAGAATAACATTGAGCTTGGTGCAAATTTTACGACCTCTTTTATGAACTAGGTTGAACCTACCGTACAATGGTAGGTACGGCGTAGACGCGCGCTGGTTTGAATATTGTACGTCCATAGTACCATTGTGCTGCGACGAATAACTGACAAAAACAATGAAAATTGACGCGAGAAAAGTCGTAAATAAATTTCTAAGCCTGGGAATATTAAATGCATCCTCTTTATGTATTTTTAGTGGTAATAATAATAAGAAACGATAATAATATTATTGATGATGATGATAATGATAATAGAAATAGTAAAAATAAGGATAATAGTGACATCATATTTTCTTGAATGGTGCAATATCTATGCTATAATCTTTGCGCTTTACGTACAATTATACCAATAGGTTCGTTTGCACAGGTTTCTGTCGTAGCTTCCCGGGTAGGCAGACGATAGAATGAATGAACAACGCAGTTTCTCTGGACAGAACAGAACAGCACTGACTTAAAAACTTTATTCCTCAGCCCAAAATGATCAGGTGTGAAACTACATGTGTATTGGATTATCTGTTATACCTGATTTCAATACGTAACATTCAGTTTAACAATACATTCTATACGTTATTCATTACTGATGTTTTACAATTCGATCTTCGATCTTAGCAGCATCTTCGACGATTTCTATAAAAATGAAAAAGTGATTTGAATCGAGTTTGGATTCGGATCTATTCAAAATGGAAGTGAGGACGACGACATGGTAGTTAGTTAACTACTGAAAAACGACATAGAAATATATCATCGCGAAAACGAAAAAGTAATCGATTTTTTGGTTCGTTTTTGTTTTCGCGTAACCGTGATCAGATTGGATTATGGCTACCGACGCGTACGTACTGCTAATTCGTCGATTGAATTTCTACGCACACTTAAAAACCGATATCGCGTAAGATTCGATGATTGAAATACGTGCTCGGTATACGCGGATGTATGTTTTTAACGCGCGTACGTACGTACGTACGTACGTCGTCGCGGCGGCCATTGTTTCATCTCGGGCCTCGTCGAATGAAAATCGCACGCATGAATGAGTTATCTATGTATTCAGCTGTCTTGCATTCTTGCATCTATAATTCCGCTAATTGGTCTGATTATGATGGGTGGTTGTCGTTATTTTTTCCGGAGACAAAAGAAAAGACAGTGATTAGTATACTGCGTATTCGGGTGGGAGCGTATAATGGGCACGTGCTTGTTAGTAAGATACATGTATTAAACTGTGAAATTGTAATTTCAGGCTGTTTGTTCAGTTGATAAAAGATGCCTTATTAGTGCCGCTTGCTTATCAGTGAAATCTACAATTCTCTACTATTCTTAATGAACATCTTGTAGAATATTAGTAGAATAGCCCGGTACTCTCTGATGTGGAGAATAGATAATAAGTCTAAAATCCACTACGTAGAAAATTTAAAGATTAAAAGCGAATCTTATTTATCAAAAAATAAAATCATAAGACAGAACGTTTTGAACATACCTGACATAGCCAGAGTTTGAAACGTCGTGTTGTCTGATTTAGATTTTTTGATAAATAATATTTGCTTTTGATCTCTTCAACTTGCATATTTTAAACTTGATATCTTGCCCAGACATATTCAGCATTAGAAAGTTGAACTTTCCTACTTTAACGAAAACAATTAGTCATAAATGGTGAACTAAATGAGGATGCCGTGTTTCAACAGCTATCCCACTAGGTGGAATGCGTCTTTACAATTCACATTTGATCAATATTTCCCGAAACCAAATCTGATCATTTTCACAAAAGCCGTAAGAGTAAAACAAATTTTCACGGCGCTTAAAAGTTGAATCTACCTTTTTCAATGAAAACAATGAGTCATAAATGAACTCAATGAGAATCCACTAGCTTTCCCACTAGATGGCGTGCATATATCAATAGGACGCACTCTGTCAAAATTTAGTTCATTTCTGAATCAACTTTCTCATCTTTTAGCGGGGAATTCATATTATCTTTGTAATTCACATTCTATCGATATTCCCCCGAAACCAAAACTGATAATTTTCAAAATGCTGAAACGAATTTCTCAGCGCTTAAAAGTCACATTTGAACTTCGTCATACGTTGCGAATGATTATGACGGCGAAAAAAAAAAGTTGAACAGTTGGGCTTGTCTTGAATCGCGCGGAGATGAGAGATGTTTGTCGGCTATATTAAAACGTGTGCTAATTGATTGTATAACACCCCTTCTATACGCAGTACACTTTAATTACTTCAATTAGAAAATGTTGCCGGTCGTTTTTGCTGAAATTTCAAATTTCACTTTTATGACTTGAGGCAGATATCGCCTTTGATATTCAGATTCGCTGCCGGGAGGCATTATAAGTTATATTAAATGCGAGCGCAGTTCGTTCGTATACGTTTGTTCTTATACGTCGTCGTCGTGACTTACGTCAAAAGCGATCCGAGTGGAGACAATCCTTAATGAGCCATGTGTTAATGACTTGTCAGTTTTCGATGTAAAATGTCGAATTTCTTGAAATAAAACTCCGCAGTAACTGCGTTGATTTTTTTTTTCCTCTTCTTTCGTTCGCCATCGTCATCGTCACCATCATCAAAGTTTTTCCGGATGACATAGATATGGCAATTCCTCGAGCGATTGAAAAAAAAAGCGTCGTCATATTGTGTTTCATTTCGAAATTCTTTTGAAATCTTATCGCCTGAACATTTCGAATGAAAAAGTATTTCATCTTTATCAAAGATGGCTTCCCCGCAAATAGAAATGGCCGGACCACAAATTCATGAAAGCTTCTTTAGCCTAGTTCTGGTGTCTCTCAATTGCTTAGCCGCCTCGTCCTAGCTCATTAGTTCAAAACATTTGTTCAATGAGGCTCTTGAAGAAGCGCCCTAAGTGAATGCTTATCCAGCTTTGGCCTTGCCACCATAGACTATGGCAACATCTTTATCAACATATTGCGTCTATTGTGGCCATCTTTATCTATGTATCACCTCTATGGTGGCCATCTATATATTGCTTTCATGGCAGCCATCGTTATCTACATATTGCCTCTATGGCAGCCATCTTTATTTACATGTTGCCTCTATGGCAGCCATCTTTATTTACATGTTGCCTCTATGGCAGCCATCTTTATTTACATGTTGCCTCTATGGCAGCCATCTTTATCTACATTTCGTCTCTATAGCAGCCGTCTTTATCTATATTCCATCTCTATAGCAGCCATCTTTATCTACATGTCGTCTCTATAGCAGCCGTCTTTATCTACATTCCGTCTCTATAGCAGCCGTCTTTATCTACATTCCGTCTCTATAGCAGCCATCTTTACTACCTTTTGCCTCTATGGCAGCCATCTTTATTTACATGTTGCCTCTATGGCAGCCATCTTTATTTACATGTTGCCTCTATGGCAGCCGTCTTTATCTACATTCCGTCTCTATAGCAGCCGTCTTTATCTACATTCCGTCTCTATAGCAGCCATCTTTACTACCTTTTGCCTCTATGGCAGCCATCTTTATTTACATATTGCCTCTATGGCAGCCATCTTTATTTACATGTTGCCTCTATGGCAGCCATCTTTATTTACATGTTGCCTCTATGGCAGCCATCTTTATTTACATGTTGCCTCTATGGCAGCCATCTTTATCTACATTTCGTCTCTATAGCAGCCGTCTTTATCTACATTCCGTCTCTATAGCAGCCATCTTTACTACCTTTTGCCTCTATGGCAGCCATCTTTATCTACATGTCGCCTCTGTGGCAGCCATCTTTATCTACGTTTTGCCTGTATGGCAGCCATCTTTATCTACATTTCGTCTCTATAGCAGCCATCTTTATCTACATGTCGCCTGTATGGCAGCCATCTTTATCTACATTTTGTTTCTAGCAGCCATCTTTATCTACATGTCGCCTGTATGGCAGCCATCTTTATCTACATTTCGTCTCTATAGCAGCCATCTTTATCTACATTTCGTCTCTATAGCAGCCATCTTTATCTACATTTCGTCTCTATAGCAGCCATCTTTATCTACATGTCGCCTGTATGGCAGCCATCTTTATCTATATTTTGCCTCATTGAGTAATTTCCTCTCCACGCACAATCACACCGCATGTGCTCTTTTTTCATCTTTTGATGATACATATACGGCAATGACTGGAAGAAATATTAAATGTCAGATTTCAAATGATCGGTGTTATCAGTGCGGCATTAATCTACTCGCTTCGTTCATCGTTCATTCATCTTTTTCAATTGACTCACGAGAGAAAGAAGAGAAAGAAAGAAAGAAACACCGAGTAGCGAGATATTCGAGCAATGCGTCGTCGTCGTGTTTCTTTTCTATCCCCGATGACACGATACGATGCTGCTGCTGCTGCTGTTGAAAGACCTTTTTAAACGGTTCACGATTCGAGACCAAGTTCAAAATCAGCGAAATTGAACGCAATTTTCGTTCAAAAAGTTCATCAGGACCCAGTTTTCCATTGGCGGCACGAAGTCCAAACGTGGTCTCAGAATTTTAAAATTTCGTGTTGATTTTTCTCTTACTGTTCTTCTTTAGGGTCTGGAGAGTAACGTGCTCTTTCAACACGACTACTCCGTATTCGTAGTAGAATACAATAAGTGATTTACGGAACCTCAAAATCTGTAAATTCGCAGATTATCATTAATTGTTATTTGTGTCAAGTCTCCAGCCCTGATTGGAAATCGAACTATGACGTCATGTACAATAACTCTATAGAGGCAAGATCAGGCTCAGAGTGGCAGTGGATCAATTAATTTACTTTTTCAAAATTTAAAAGATTGAGAACGATCTTTATTTATCAAAAATTTAAATTAAAAGAAACGACTATCCATGGTCTCTAGACTGAATCCGAAGCGTTACGTCTTTAACTTGAATTTGACGTCAGAATTTGGCTATTTTACCCTGAATCAAAGCCTTGACCGACGCCACTGACCATAAGATTTCTCTTTGAGAAATGAAATTAAGATTAATTTGGACACAAACGAGAACTTTATGTACTATTCCTGAATACTATAGTAGTTTTCTTTTTATTCCACCACATCTATCTGAACACTCGGTAGCAGCAGCAGCAGCAGTAGTAGCAGCAGCCATTCAACTGCCTCTTTGTCTTCTCGCGTTACATCTTTTAAGATACAATCCATTATCTTCAAAAGAAATGTACGTCGTCTTCATCGTCGCGATCGACGTTTGTGTAATTCATTCACTGTCGATGAGAGCTGAGACACGACGCCAGGATTGCGACTACGATATTCGTACGAAAAAAACGAAAACGAAGAAAAAAAATCAAGCGCTGCGACGTACAAACACACACACGTACGATACGGTCTAAAGCGATTGATTGGCTGCGCTGGAAAATTCCATCCATCCGCAACGCGGCGTTCGCGAAAATGAGGAGGGAAAAAACCGGCAGCTCATCTTACCCCGCGCGTGTGAGCTCGCTAGCATGCTGTACGGTATTAGTTAGTACGCTTGATCCCTTTGTTGGTCTTATGAATGAAATATTGTCTTTTGCGAGACGGTTCTTGTGTCTCCGGCGCGATAAAGATGACTACGATACTTTTTACGCTCGCACAGATTGAAGGAGAGAAAGAAAATCGGAGCGTTGATGATAACTGCAAAAGACGACGACGACGCGAATGACGATTGTATCGATGGGAAAAAATTGATATTAACTTCACATGCCGATAGACGAGACTGGGCTAAAGCTTTTGTTGTTATTATGGATGAAAATGCGAAGATAATTGACGAACTTACTGTACGGATCGTGAAAGATGTTGCGTAAAAGTCGATATTTGGCGCCCGTGAAGGTCGACTGGCGGGTGTCTGCAGCGTCAGTCGGTTGGGTCTGGGAATGAAGGCCCACCCATGCCTGCCTTAATAAGCCACGAACACACGGGTCAAATTGGCACGGATCAGGCTTGAGCCCAATTTGGCCCGTGCCTAATTAGAGGGCGCGTTCAATTGAAGCGCAATCATTTGTCATGTGCTAAAATTTGGCTCAGGCCTGGTCCGACGTTTTTGGTCGTGCCAAACAGGCTCGGGCCCATTTAGCACCCTTGTGAACAGCTATTCCGGGCCAAATAATTTGGCCCGGGTGATCGCGGCTATAGAGAGATCTGTCCCATGATTGCTATCTGCAGTTCAGATAATACAACTTTTGTGAACTTGTGTCATCAATAGATATCTAAAAAGTTCTATTCGGTCGGGTTCCTCGGGCCCCCGCTGATGATCTTCAGTCACCAATTGGTAAAAATTTAGCCTTACAATCCGACACTTTGTTTTGCCTTTTGACGTTGTCTACAACTAGTCGTATTACGCGGGGATTTATTTAGGCAGTACGGATTATAGTATCTTATCAGACGTAGCTTGTGAATGTGATATAAGTATACGATGTTACAATAAGTCACCTGAGATTCTTCGAGCGCTTGATCCGCCGCCGTGAGTTAACCCTGGATTGATGAGACCAGTGAAAGACGGTGAAAAACCACTCAGCCGCTAAACCAAAATCATACAATGATTGTGACTGAAGTGAACAAAATCATAGTACATTAAATGTATGCAGTTGCAGTATTTCACATACAGTGATTAAACTACATTTACAATAAATGGGAAAAAAAGAGCAAAAACGATACAACAAAATAGTATGTGTTTATATACAAGCGCAACAAGCTCATAAAAAAACAAAGAAAGCTATACTCTTAACTATATACATAACGTAATAACTAAAACAATTGATACAAGGGGTTACTACTACTACTATATTACAAGGATGGTATTTGAAAGTGGCTGCTGGCCTTCAGGTAACACGAAACTGTGTTAATACATCCCTGCTCATTAGCATTATACACTAACTAATACAGGGAGTTGTGTGCGATGTTTTTGTTGATTAGATTTCGTTCACTTTTGATCACGTAAATGCTAATCAACTGTTAATTTGCATACTTACCAATAACTGATTAATTTGCATGAAACAAAAGTTGTGAATTAAATTTCAATCGCGGGCCCCGCGGAACAGGGTTTTACAAGCGACCCGGTACTACTCTTCAGGTACGGGGGAGGATACCTTGGAATTTTACAAATCCACGTCATTTATTCGTTTACGCAATTCCCGCGTATCCAACCTGACTAAAAGAAGTAATTGTATTGAATGAAAGTGGTTACAATACGATCAAGCCTTTATTCTAGTTCTGTAATATGCTCAATGCCAGGCTCTAGTACAAGCTCTAGTAGATGCAAAGGTTACGTCATTGTAGTTCAGTCCTGAAATTTCCTCAACCTGGCTCTAATCTGAGCTTTAACACATGAAACACTAACAATAAGCCGTCACTGTAGTCCTGAAAATAAGGCAATCTATTTTTGCTTGTCAAGTCAATCATGAATCTACCTGACTAGGGTATCCCTTCGAAGTGATGGTCTTAGCCTGTAGTATTTTACAGGATAATTAATCGCTAGGATCCATTTCCACAGTTGTAATCATTACATATGAGTCAAATTGCAACTCGGAACTGACGCGTTCCTGGTTCGAATTTGACTATCGACTTGAAACATCAGAAATGAACTTCAAGCTTAAAGAACAACTTAGAAAACCTCAATTCGTGAAAGTACCGTTTATCAAATGCTTGATAATGTCTCTTAGTAGGTGACCCATCCTCCCGCCCTATTCCCTTTCCAGGCAGAACCTGATGACATCACTACACTCAGTCAAGGCACAAAACCCTGCTACACTAGACCAACCCCCTTCCCTGGCAGGGATCGAACCTGATAACATTGCTACACTCAGCCAAGGCGCAAAACCCTGCTACACTAGACCAACCCCCTTCCCTGGCAGGGATTCGAACCTGATAACATTGCTACACTCAGCCAAGGCGCAAAACCCTGCTACACTAGACCAACCCCCTTCCCTGGCAGGGATTCAAACCTGATGGCATCACTTCACTCAGTCAAGGCACAAAACCCTGTTACACTAGACCAGGTGCGCAGGTGGCACCAATCAGATTGCTTGTTGTATAATTGCTGAGGCAAATTTTACAGATAAACTATAACTGCAAAAAAGCCCAGGCTAATTTAAAATGGGATTTCTGATTTATCTAAGCGTACCTATTCTAGTGTGGCAGGGTTTTGTGGTTGAGTCCAGCGATGCCGTCAGGTTCGAATCCCCGCCGGGCGAGGATGTAGTTGACTGCGCATACATTAAAATCACGAAGCGCGGAATCACTTCGCATCGATCCTCGTCTTTTTTCTAGAACTCGGCGCGAAATTTTTCATTTTCCATCTACGACGTCTTGTTCAATTTGGTTTATCGTATCTACATTGCTACGACGAGAATACTTCATCTCGCGCGACCGTGGAAGCCATTTCATTCGATTCTTGCCTCGAGCTTTAAAATAGATATCGCAAATTTCATTCCATATTCAAAATCCATTACGAAGACGTGCACTTCTCATCCGCGCGGCGCTGTTCTTCAATCGATGACTGCGGGAATATTTACTACGCCGCATAAATCCATGCGTCGACTACGCGCGCGAGCTGAGAATACGGCGGTGGCCATCTTGAAATCATTTTTCGGAGGATGTCGTGCTGGCTAATTTGTGTCGAACCGTTTTGAAATCGGACGGTTAAAAAGTTCAGACAGAGCGCGGCCACTTACCTGGAAATCGGGGAAAAGTCGGGGAATTTTCATTTCTTAAAAAAAGTTAGGGAATAGTTTGTAATCGATCTTGAAATCAGGGAAATCTGTTGAGATGGTTAGATCACTCTTAAAATCAAAAAGTTTCCATCTATGTCTTACGTATTCGACTGTGTTAATTGATCAGATTCTTAGCGGATCGAGTCAGGGAAAACAGCATGTATTTCAGGGAAAAGTTGGGGGAAGCGAGTCAAATAAAAGTGGCCACTCGAATCTTGAAATCATCATTTGGAGATAGTTACGCGTTTTGAATTCGAATCAAATCAACATCCCGGCCTAATTTGCATCGAAACCATTTCTCAAATTGGAGAGCTAAAAAGCTTCGGGACGAATAATCGAATTTCGAATCGAGAAATTCCGTCGTCGGATATATACGATCTTCGATCTGCTGTAATGAAACATTCGACGATGGAAGAAAAATTAATATTTATCCGAGTTGTCAATACGCGAAGAGATGGATTTATGCCTAAAAGCATTTTTCAAGTGGCGCTCATCGGTTTAATGTAGCATGAATAATGAATTATAAAGATATATGTATTTTTAGCCCGGTTTGATATATGATATGATATATGTGTGTGTGTGTGTATTTTTAGCCCAGTATGATATATGATATGATATATGTGTGTGTGTGTGTGTGTGTGTGTATTTTTAGCCCGGTATGATAAATGATATGATATATGTATGGGCAGCTGGGGTAAAAAATATGTACAATAGCTCGCGGGTTTATAATGCAGTCCATGACGACGTGGCTGAAGGGAAATTGATCAATCAACATCACAAACCACTTTATGGAAATGTCGGAAGCAATATTGTTTATTTTTAACTTAATTGCGGTATGCCGGTTTTCAACTGTATGCGCCCAGTTACGTTCAAGACAAGAAATATCGGTGTTTCGCGCGTATGATGGTATACGTCTCTCTACAAAGGGAACGGCTCGCTCGGAATCAGTCGGTCGGGTAACATAAAAATATGGATTGGGATGGTAGAGATATTTTATTACGAATGCGCTTTGAAATTTCGAGGACTGTATTTAGATGTTATATTTCCAGAATTCGTAGGTGTATAGAATGGTTGCGAAATCAGAGCTGCCAACTGTTCAGGGAGGGATCTAGGGTCTAATACAGGGAGGGGTGCATCTCTAAAATAGGGCACATATAATTAAAAGGGCACCCCTGAAAAAAAGCTCACCATTAACCATTAACTGATTTGTGGATATACAGAGGACTAGCTTATGAATCAAACTTTTTTAGGTAATGGTTTTATATTTTTCATTTTTCCGTGAAATGTAAGGGAATGGGGGTGTGCAGCCTCGCCTTGGATCCGCCCCTGCTATTCTGTTGAGATGCTCCGCAAAAAAAATCAAACTTGTTACTTACAGCATATTCATAAGTAGGCAGCGCTGTGTAATAAGATATTTACTGTATTGTCAGTTGGATTGTTTCGGTTTTCATATGTATCCAAAGGTTCCGACAGAGGTATCCAATTCGTAGCCATCCCTCTCTGCAGTAGGCGGGTTTCCGTATCTCTCTAAATGTTTCCAGTTTTGTCTTACTAGTAAGAGAGAAATAGGTGCATCATCATCCCTTATTCCTATTGCCAGGTCCTTAACGATCTACAAATTTGATTTCACTGAATTCTATTTTCTCATTTAACGCTCAATTTTATGGTCACCGTGCCTCTGCTTCATCCTATGCAATGATGCTTAACCTCTTAGAATTAGATGCAGCACCGATTCAATTACTCTCAAAACTGAGTTAGGAACACTTCTCTTTAGGCAATATTTTAATTGTCTGTTTCAGAGGTGGATCTAGGCTGGCAGAATGGGGGTCACCTTATATGAAAAGGGCACTTTTTACCAGTGGTGTGAGCCCCGGTGAGGGCCTGCGGATTTTCAAAAGGGCACATGGTCAGAAAATGAGGGTTCGAACCCTCTAACCCCTTCTTTGTATCAGCCACTGTGTTTTATTTTGTAAACGTAGTAGCCCAGTATATTTATGAATGGGGCGAAGGGTAGGTCTCGGGTGTTGACAATGACTGGCGATTAAGCGTGTGTAATCGCGATAGCTACGGGTTACATCAGTAACGTTGATTTTCACCGGGATGGTTTTGATAATTCGTAGCAGAATGGGGTACTGGCAATGCTGCGGTGCTACTGTGGCAAGCGAGGATTCCACCGGGTTCTCTTAGAGTGGCACTGGGTTACCGCGCTTCAATTCCTTCTACATTTCAATTAAATTCGAGTCATCTTTTCTCATAAGAATTTTCATTGAAAAGCTACACCATACACCGTTTTAGAAAGCGCTTCATATATTTATTCGACGACTTGTTTGATGATTTTCACTATGAATGACCCAGTGTGACGCCATCTGGTGAGTGCCGGTTGACCGGGGTTTAATGTTTTCACCAGCATTCTCCTTAAGATGGACAAATTGAACCTATCATCCATTCGATGACTCGTTTGTTGATATTCAGATTTGGAAAAGTTAAGTTCAAATTTGATCGAAAATGAACTGATTTTCAATACTAATGACCGAACGCTTTGCGGCGCCATCTGGTGAGTGTCGGGTTAACATTTCCACCAGCGTTTTCCTCATCATTGTATGTATGTATTAGGGCTTTAATATCCTATACTAATATGACTAGTGGCCTCTCACTATGTTTGAGTTCGTCTTGAACTGCCGAGCGAGATTGCATTAGCGAATGACAATATACGACGACAGGCGATAAATGATATATCGCAAACATTCATTCTTCATTCGTTCTCTCTCTCTCTCCGCGCCGAGCGGTGATATATGATTTAATATACGTATTACTACTCTTTGCTTTACGATACGGCGAGCGCGCGCGAGCGAGTGGTATGATACCGCCGCTACCCCGGGTACTGTGACTGCCCGTTCGTTCAATGAGTCACATGACAACACCTAGCGCTCACGACGATATAATCGTTTTTTGCCGGCAGAAAAAGATTATCGGTGTATCGAACACCGGGCTGGGGGTATAGAAACAACCCACAATTACAACACTGTGAAAACTACTACAATTATCAACATAGCTGACTGTAGTGAACTGATATATGATATTCATTTTTTGTTCCTCTGTTGATGAGGTTTAATTTTAACCTGGAAACCGTTAGGAAATAAACTTTTCTACAAATCTATTGTGGGTTTTTATTCGTATTCATCAACATAGCTGCTTGCTGTTCCTGATTTCAGTATTTATTACTATATTCTGTAACAAGAAATACTGATTTGATTTGATAGCCGTCTAGAGAAGATGTTACTGAGGGTCTTACCGTCGATTACTGATTTATTTGAACATTTTCGTTCATATTTCAATGAAATGCTACTAAAAAGGATTCGATTTGTTGTTGATAGCGCTTTCCGGAGGTTGGTAGCGTTGAAATATGATGAAAAACTGAGAGAACGACGAAATGTTGACGCGATGTCTACAAGTTGTTGTGAATGAGTCACAGAATTGAAACATCGCTACTATCTTCGTTTTTAGTTTCATTCGTAATCGTGGATTTTTTCTTCAGTTGAGTTACAGTCTTAGAAACGCAATCGGCCTTATTCGTTTGGGACATTCTTCAGAATAAGCCATCGATACATACTACTGCCATATTTTTGAAGTAGCCTTATGTCATTGGAGCCTTGCTCACTTCTGATTTCCTCATCATCGCTGTTGAAGAATCTTGAGTCCCTGAGTTGTAGCCTAAGAAAATGAAGTGTCTAGGCCCTTTAAAACGTTGTATGAACTGAATTCAGGATTCGGACAAAAATGGCACCTCTGAAAGGACTCAAGCGGCCACCGATGCTTAAAATAAGGCATCTTATAGCGATTCTAGAGCCTACACAGTAGACACTCTTATTCCAAACAAAGAAATGGATTCAAAGACACTCAAAAATTGCAGACGGATTTCCGTAAGTCTCGTAAAAAGCCTGAACTTTCGCATCGTCTAATTATTAGAAATTCCTAATGAAATCCGAACGAAATCGGCATCGTCTTAACGCCGTGTTTAAAGTGACAGATTGCTTAGTATTGAGACCAGTTTTTGAGAGACATTTGAGCGACATTATTCGAAGCCCCGGGCACACACTTACCTTTGTAGTCAGTGTACGTTTCGAAATACCGAACAGATGTGCTATACTCATGCCAGCTTTTAATCTTTTTTTATGAACCTGCGTTTGTTATTCAATAATTCCAATTATTGATAGGTCGCCCGTGTGCGTCGTTGCGTACGTATAAAACTGCAGTTAACTCCGATAACAGATGGAAATATTCATCAAACCGCGGAACAAAGCTTTTTAAAAAGCTGCCGATACATATCTATGAATCTATAGTAACATAGCCGTTATTACAAAGTATTGCGACTAAGGTCTTGATTGTAGTAATAGAATGGCATATTGGAAATAACATGGCCTTAGATTTGAAGGGGTTAGTTGTCGAATAAACACTATAATTTGTGTATATACTGTTGATAAATGCAGAAATCCCACACCTCGAATTTAAAATTAAACGATCAAATTTATTATTCTGAAACGTTTCGTTCGGCTGTTGACTAACAGCCATCATCAGGTGGAATGATGGCTGTTATTCAACAGCCGAAACGTTGTGGTTTCATAATAATAAATTTGATCGTATAATTTTAAATTCAAAGTGTGGGATTTCGTCATTTATTTGAAGGGGTGTTTACGCATATAGGACATGCTGCATAACCACTGACCAAGTGGACTAGGTCTACCGGTCTACTGGTTAGCACGCTTGCCTTCTATGTACGAGACCCGGGTTTGATCCCCGGTTAGTGCGCGTAATTTCACTGTCACTTTTCATGATCATTACAGGTGCCACTTTGTCGGTCGAAACCATGACTAGTTTTTAGAAACAAATATTGAATTCTAGCTTATTTTCTCCTCTAATGTAGTCAAAAAATAGTCACCGTTTTGAGTCTGCATTTGGGCAAAAATAGACAAAAAAGATATGATATGATAAGGCCGTAAAACATGGGCAGATACAAGGGGAGGGTGTAGGGGGTGCACAGTAAAAGAGTCAAGTTGCCCTAAAATATTAAACTGAAACTGGAAAAGTTTAAATTCATAAGTTTTTTCTCAGTATTTCAAAAAACGAGGTAATAATGCCGATGATAGGTTGCCCTTTTGATGATTATGATATGCCTGATTTTGGGGGTGCACCCCTTCCTGAATCAGACCCTAGATCCGGCCCTTTAAAAGCACTATGCGCGTTCAGATACCTGTAAGATAACGCCATTAGACCGGGGATCACGTTTTATTCCCCCCCCCCCCCCCCCCCACGAAAGCAAACATTTTTGACACCTGACATTTTTTATACGAATATTACAAGAAAAAAAAACCGGATCATGCTTTTAATCACGTCATCGTAATCTGCGGGGGTTCGTCGTTTTCGAAACGCGGCGGCGCGACGTTTGATTATCGAAAACATATTACGGAATCACGCGCGCCGACGACATGCGAGGCAATTACAAACAGAAAAACTGACGGCGTCTTGTTCCACTAGCGCAAAACAATGCGCAACTCGTTTCGTCCGGGTTCGGGGCGCGCGAAACCGTGATGTCAGGTTTTTATGTGCGTGTGTGTGTGTTACTGTTTGTTATTAGTACCGCGTATTGTGAACCTGTATTTTCGTCCATCGTTGTTGATGGTGTTGAACAGACTGTAGCTTGCATGCTCTGATTTTTCGTGTCTAGTTATGATGACGGTGTTGCATGTGCTAATTGGATAACTTACAAACAGTGTATCAGACTCGGTTATTAACAACTTATACGACAAAGTTTGTATTAGAGGATATTATCGCTAAACATCGAATTTTTATTAATACCAGTGTTCGCTAGAAAGACCATTCTGACATTGCCCGTACCTGGTACGGACCGATTTAAAACAGACCGAATCAATGCCGCGCCTTCATATACGAGTTTTTAAGTTTGCTGTTAACGCTGGTCCGGCTAGACGCAACGCTGATTGACAGGAAATGAGAACATAGTTTCTATTCCGGCGTACGGAATCGTCGGTTCCTAAATTTAGAACGGACCTGGATCAATCCTTCGCGTCGTTCAGTCGTCTATTCTAAAACGGAACGGAGCAATTTCGAATTTGGTAGTGTGAACACTTGGTCAGTTCTGAATTGGAATGGACTTGATTTAAAAATGTGCTAAATAACCTACATTGAACGCGGACCGTATTAGCGCCGATGGTTACGATATATTCCAACAATCCGTCATTGTTACTAGAAAAGAGTAGTGACATGGAAATTAGTTCATCCGTTACGAGAGAGTAATGAGGTCTTCGTTATATTGAAATTTGAAAATTAAAACGAACAAAAAAAACACCCGCAATGTTTACTCGACGTGAACGGGCGACGAAATTCATTATCATCGTTGAAATATTCATATATGAGTGAAATCTTTTTTTAAAAATCATCATATTCCGATGATTCGATGAATGGATGAAAAAATGAATGAACAAATTGCCTGCATCGTGTGTTTGCTTGATTTATTACTGCCTGATTTCACTGATGTTGTTCGTAATTGACATCAGTACAGGTAACAAACAACTCTGCAGCTCGGTACGAACGCTACTACAGTGACACTGAAGATTAATGGTCAAATGTGTATATGTGTGCGTGCTAGTACTTGTTATTTTTCTTCGGAAGAGAACGCCATCGAAGCTAGCGCCGCGCTTCAAAGGCACTGTCGTAGTCGTTACGTAAATCCTTAGATATTTTCGTTCAAATCCTATACCTTCTCCGAGCAGTGGCAAGGGTGGTTAGCCCAATTAGCTGGGTCGGTAAGATCAGAGCGGCCACGTATCTGGAAAGCCTGGAAAACTCAGGGAATCAGAAAAATCTTGAAAAAAATCACGGAATTTGACAAGAGAGAAATAACTTCATTACCTGATTCATAGAGAATGAATCAATTGCTAAATTTTAAACCTAGAAATTTCTCTGATTCACTCTGGGAATTTCGTCTTATAACACGGAAAAATCCGAGCTGGTTTCGAAGGAATTTCTGTCTTCGATGGTGGGCTTTAAAGGAGTCGTCACTTTCAGTTTGAACGGTTTTACTGAGCTCCTGACTTATCCAGAACATCCGATCTTTACGCCCAGGAGGAGCAGCTGCTTGTCTTCAAATCCATCGAGTAATGACATCGACATCGTAGCATAGCGACCTTTCTGAACCCGATACCTCCTCAATACCTTTTTTTCATTCAGCGTTCTCATACGTCGTCGTTCGTCTTCCCCACTCTACAGATCAATTTAGCTGATTGGGTTTTATCTCAAAGCACCGTGTCATTATACGATGATACCGAAGCGACTATTATAGTATTTGTCCATATGTGTGCACGCATATATATATATATATATATATATATATATATATATATATATATATATATATATATATATATATATATATATATATATACGTACGTACGTACATACATACATACATACATACATACATACGTACGTACATACATACGTATATATATATATACGTATATATATATATACGTATATATATATATATATATATATATATATATATATATATATATATATATATATATATATATATATATATATATATATATATATATATATATGTATATATATAAAATAGCTGATTCGTTAATGGATGTATTCACCGTTCTCAATAGTAATGGGATTTTCCGATTGCTGCCGCTGCCGTATGTCTGTTCTTCTTCTCTCCGATCATAAATATCGTCCATTCGTGTTTCGCTTCACCCAGGGTCCACTTTTTTACTCCAGTAATACTAGCTTCACGCAGATATAGCAGAATATATATATTTATATATTTTCATATATACTGTGAGTACGTTGTTCTGCATCACGCAGTCGTATGTTGTAGTAGTAGTACGAGGAGGGCGGCAGCGGCAGACGACTACAACGACGACGTCGGCTTGTCGTAATATATGATTTAATCAAGTCGAGGTGCATTGATCAAATGACAGATTTAATCGCGTACGGGGAACCGTGGTGCTCTCTGAGTCAACCGTTTATCAGATCAACGTAGTACGTACCTACTACACTTCCCCATCAGTTATATATATATATATATACACGGAGTGTATATATGTACCCGCGCGCTCGGTACCATTTTCTCATGAATCATGGCGCCGGAAATTGGCAGCTAGTGACACAGTCAAGACTTGTATTCGAGAAAAGACTAAGTAATTTGGTTCCGCCATCTATCGACATGAAAACACCGATATCACTATGAGAAACCCAAAATATCAATTTGAAAAATTGTTATTGTTTTTTTTTCTCCTACGTTTATGGCGGAATCCTTCCACCCATCTTCAGAGTTTTTGAAAATGAATTTGTCAATGGGATGGAAGGGTTTCAGCCATATTCGGTTATTTGAATATGACGGTTACAGTTATGACAAAAGCAGGACGTTGCACCAGTCACGCCAGGCACCTCTCCTGAAGGGACATATTGACAGGACAAAATCGAACGAAAGTTTCAACTGAGGAGGAAAACCACGACTTATTTTTACCATTTTAAATGAGTGCTGATTCTATAACATTAACTTAATCTTAATGAGATTCATTAAGACTGGGAATCGTCTCAACTATTTACAACGATGAAGACTTTGATTTTATGGTATAAGGACATTTAGGTTACCTGCACAACCTCGGCCTTGAACTCGAAAATAGCTACTTTTATTCAACTCTGCTAAAAATCAATCCTCTTACGAACTGATTTTGGAAATGATGCGTTTTCAGGAAATAGTTGAAATGTTGGATGTCAGCGTCAAAGCCGTATACAAAGTAAATCCACATTTTTGATATCTACGAATGAATGAATGAATGATTGAAGCACCCGCTCGCAGTGTGAAGATGCGTTGCTCTATTGTCGACGATCGATTTGTAGTTTACTGCGGCTTTGTGCCGCTGAAAATCATGCTCTTTCTGTGCGTGCGTACTGACGATGGACAGGTCAGTCAAGGTTGGTTTTGCATCTAGGCTAGTGGGTCGTCGATCGAGGTCAACGATGACGGAATCACGTTTTTGAATTGAATATCCTGCTACAACGAAGGATAGGTGTGGAAGAGAACTCGTCCATCTTTCTGAAAAAAGCCGCCCCCCTCCCCGCGGTCGGGGCTAAAGAAGAAATCCATATACAGTTATCGCTCGATTATACGCCACTGTTGGCCGTGTTGGCGGATAAATGAGGATGGAGGATACTAACTGAACTTCATTGTCATTGACGATGAACTCAATTCTTGTAATCCAGGATTCAGAATTAGGGTGAAATACCCGAGGACGGATGGAAAATCAAGACTGTGTTTCTTCTGTATGAGAGGATAGCCTCTATCTAACCTGGAAAACTCATGGAATCAGAAAAGAATCTAGAAAAAAATCAGTGAAAACTCTTTTACCAAAAACCTGGAAAACTCAGGGAATTGTGATAGTGCTATTGGTCACGTACAGTGATTCGATGAAAAATGAATGAAGAAATTTCTCGGCGGGGAATTTTTGTCTAATCATCTGGGGAAAACACGGGGGATTTATAAATGGGCGGTAAGTGGCGCCACCATTTACGATGATTATTGTAGACGTTCACTTTTATTCGTGGTACGAATGTAGACAGGCGGAAGTGGAACGTTTTTAACGATATGACAATTCCAGCAGCTTCCCGCGCCGCGCCGCGCCGCGTATATAACATTGACGTCATATTATAGTATATGGTCGAATCGTAATGCGCACCGCGTAATACGCAGTTAATCTTTGTGCCTCGGTGCACCTGAATACGGTGTGCGGCAATAATGCGCATTAAATCAAATTTTCTACCGCCCGATCGTACGTATTTATAGACTATACGACGACTACGACCGCGTCGTCGTCGTCGTCGCGAGTGAGAAACGTTAATAATCGTAGCCAGTTTGCGCTCGCTCGGCGTTCCTCGCCTTCGTACGTGATTTCATCGTGTCGATGGTGCGCACGAACGGTCCGGTAAAAACCCTGGCGACGATGACGACGGATTTATTCGTGCTAATGGCACGACAAATTTTAAGCCACATTTAGAATTGTCTACGGACCGAGCGGTCTGTTCAACTGGTCCGTTCCGTTAAAGAATGGACGAATTTTTAAATTCATACCTTTATGGCCACTTTCACAGTCAAGACTGTAACTTAAGACAGTCTATCACCATCTTAGTTCTATGGTTAATCAAAGAGCCTGAGACTGAAAGTCCAACTTTGAGTCCATTTATGAATGGACTAATTTCTAATTCATACCTTTGGGCCATTTTCATAGTCATGAGTGTAGTCAAGACTGTAACTTAGGACCAGTCTATCACCATCTTAATTTTATGGCTAATCGAAGAACATGACTAAGGCTAGTCCAAGAACTTAAGACTAAAACAAGTAGTTTTAGAACCTGTCATAGGTCTGACCAAAAATAGGATTCAGTTGCGACCATTCATGTCTGAGTGTGGCTCTTGATTGCCTGTAAGTCACATAGTGTTGCATCTCTTGGGACTAGTGATATAGCAGATTTAAAAAAATTTTAACGCAGGGTCAAATTATTGCAACTGATTCCGGAAATGAATCACTTCGCTTTGTGTAAGCATTGTCTAGTATCGAATGAGTGGTTTACGTGTGAATGCGCTCTCTAATTAGGAACGGACCAAATTTGACTCGATCAGTTCTAATTAGACCCGGGCTGAATCCTTTCCGTGCGATTGCGGCGACTTATAACTCATCTATAGACATTATTTGTTCCGCGAAGCCCGACCGATTTGTGATAGCATCAACGCACGCATCGTAGAAACGGTCGTCGTAGTATTTCAATATCTGGATAAACGATCGCTGCCAAATCCTACTACGTACGTACGTAAAAACGCTCGTAATAATACAACACGCTAATCTCATTCGTACGTACGCACGTATTAGTGGTTAATTTACGTTACCATGGAAACTGAAATAATTCTCGTAAAAATGAAAAATGCGAATGATTGTTGTTACTATTTCCAGTTAGTACGGCGGTGGCCGAGCGGCGCGTTTACGCAACAAATCTCGTCTAATAATCGTCATCTCGTGCGAGGCCGTGCCCTGCTTTATTTTGCGCGCGAAACGCTTCCTATTTCGCAGTAGTTGCTGCTCTTTCTCCTTTTCAAAGCTTAATACGATGGGATAGGATTATGATGTTTTGTATAGCGCCGGTATTAACAGTTGACGCATCACAGAAACAGGTGATAGCTTACGACAGAAAAATATCTTGATTTGTCCTTTGAATGCTGTGGTAGTCAATAACCGCGATCGCACCGGCGTTTTTGGCCCGGACCAACCGTTCAGACGGGCGCCAAATAGGCCGACCTGAAATGTTGGACCAGGCCAGAGCCAAATTTTCGCACAGGTCAAATTGTATCGTGCGAATGGCTTCTGATTCCAGAAGTGACTCACTTGATCACGATTGATAAAACACTATATCCGTGTTGAAGCTATGTAGAGAGAATCCCACAATAATAACGAAAAAACAAAGTCCGAAAATGTAACTGGAGCTGGTAGTTTATTCAACGTTTTGACTAAACCCTAATAGTCACTTTCAGGACTCACTTGACTTTGTTTGAGATCCGTTTTCGTATTGGTATATCAAAAAAATATCGAAAAACTCACGAAAATCTGAAATATTTCTTGTTGATTTTCGATTTCAAATCGAATATCATTTGATCTGAAAACTACTACAAAGGCGAGACACTGACGTAGTCTTGGTTCGAGTCCAGTCTCGCATTTCAAGACGACGAAACCTTTGCGCGCGAAGATCGAACCGCCGTTGTGTGGGAGTCATGTCCTGAAAAACAGTCAGTCAGGTCTAGTTCTTCAGGTCACGTGTCTCTCGTGTCGTCCTACCTCGTCACGCGGGAAGAAATGAAACGATTTTTCGTTCCAATATTGATGGCGAACGAACGAGAGAGTAATGATTAAAAAAAAACGAAGACCACTGTCTTATAACCGCATTCTTCTGTATTTTTCCGCGAGCCTCATTATCTACCGCCGTTGGATGAAATTCGTGACGCGCATATATTTCCCGTCCTCGTCGTCGTCGTAAAAACTTCTAGTCGTTGTAACGGAAGTCGTCGTAGTTCGTGCGTATTTAGACGGAGATTTTGAAAAAATGGCGCGCATCAAAACTCTACACCAGTCGTCATTCAGTCGGGTGATGAGATCGCGTCAGCTGCGTGAAGATATGAAACTTTCATTTTGCAAATATGTTTTCGATTGCGTCGCGCAGTAAAACGACACCTATGAATAAACCATGTAATTTTTTCAATCTAATCATTCTTGTGTTTTTCGTCGTGGCCTGACTACTGGTTCTCAACGCGTGTCGTCGCCGAGCGATCGCCTGAGGTTATGATCAATTATGGGGCGACGAGAGAGAGAGAGAGTTTTTTAGCGGATATTTTGTCGATGAGGTCTTTCTCGGTGATTGTCAGAGATAACTGGTATATTTTTCGGACTATTCCAGCTTGAATATTTTTCAAGTTTCGACGCGAATCTTGATAAATCATTATGGAACAAGACATTTTCATGGGCAGCTATGCCTTTGGGGTGGGGGGTGCGATTTTCATGAAAGTGGACCTTTTTGTAAGGTGCCAACGGAAATATCCTTGGAGTTCTCGCGCAGAAAATTCGAAGCAACTTCTAGTTTATTTTGGAGTGAAAATTTTGCTTCCTACAATTTGGCTCAAATCAGGTACATGTACTAGCATGAAAAAGTGTTATGAGTGAATTAGGAGATCGATGCTCAAATCTTCTTAAGGCCGGCATCTGGCCTGACTTCTAAACCTTTCTTAAATACGGGCCTGCTTCAAAATGATAGTACGATGCCATGGTTTTGGATGGACTTGGTTTTGGCATTGGTTAAGGATTACCATCATGGACATTTTCACACTTTTGCTTTTACTTTTGCTATGCAGTCAGTTCTAATTTGGTACGTATCTGGAACCTAGGAGTAATCGTGACTCCAAGCTGGAACCGATCAATTCAGAATGGACTTCGCGCTAGTGGTGAGCGCTTGGTACGTTTTAATTGGAACCGACCAAATTCGGAATGTCCTGACTACCGTAGTGCGAGCGCGACTTTCGACTTTCAGAAGGGCAAAAACGCGAAAACATTCGTCCGGACCGATTACCTGCGACGACAATAGATATTTAACGACGCCATCGTAGTACGGTACTGGGGGACGCCGGAGACCGCTGAGACCTCGATTGATTCAATCATAGACGCTTCGCCGTCATAACCGAATTAATGGTGTTTATTTTATAGAAACGGTGCATCACACAGTTATAAACGTCGTTGAATCTGTATGTGCGAACTGCTCGTACATGTAGAATCTGTATGTGCGAGCTGCTCGTACGTGTAGAATCTGTATGTGAGAGCTGCTCGTACGTGTGGAACCTGTATGTGAGAGCAGTTCGTACGTGTAGAATTTGTATGTGAGAGCAGTTCGTACACGTGGAATCTGTATGTGTGAACTGCTTGTACGTGTGGAATCTGTATGTGAGAGCTGCTTGTACGTGTAGAATCTGTATGTGAGAGCTGCTCGTATGTGTGGAATCTGTATGTGTGAACTGCTTGTACGTGTAGAATTTGTATGTGAGAGCTGCTCGTACGTGTGGAATCTGTATGTGAGAGCTACTTGTA
Organism: Tubulanus polymorphus; assembly: GCF_964204645.1. Classification (NCBI taxonomy): domain Eukaryota; kingdom Metazoa; phylum Nemertea; class Palaeonemertea; order Tubulaniformes; family Tubulanidae; genus Tubulanus; species Tubulanus polymorphus. Next base: position 10,152,817 of record NC_134035.1, on the reverse strand, counting down.
CGAGCAGCTCGTACGTGTGGAATCTGTATGTGAGAGCAGCTCGTACGTGTGGAATCTGTATATGCGAGCAGCTCGTACGTGTGGAATCTGTATATGCGAGCAGCTCGTACGTGTGGAATCTGTATATGCGAGCAGCTCGTACGTGTGGAATCTGTATGTGTGAGCAGCTCGTACGCGGTATACACATTTACCCGGTCATTTTCCCTGTCTATTTGATTACAGAGCCATTGAAAACCAGGCGCGTAAACAATGAAAATTCATCTAATCCATTAATGTCCGTGAGAGGTTTTTCTCTGTTGTTTTTTTTTTTTTAATCGAATTCACTGGTCGTAGACAATACACGCTACACAGAGAGCGCGCAGAACGAGAGCGCGCGCGCGTACTACATGTGAAACGCATTGAAAAATATGTATTATTCAAGCATTTCCGGAGTATCCACTGTCGGCTGTATTGACGGAGATATAATTTATGGAAATGTTCAATTATTCAATTACTGTTTTACTGTTCGATAATACCGTACAGATGTGATAATTGGAAAGCCTTCTTTATTACCTATACGCAATTATATCGAGCAGCTTTTGTGGGTATTAATAGTTTTTATGTGTATTTTTACGTAGAGCGTTATTATTACTATTTCAATACTTTTCCTCGAAGTTGGAACGCTATTGAAACTTCTTTTCTTTCCGTTTTTACGCAAAAAAATGACGACATTTATTTTTATGAGTTTTCATTCGATTTATGGTATGATATATATATATAAATATATTAATTTCTGAATTATTAAAATCAATGATTATTGCATTTATAAAAAAAAACGCTGTAGTTCCAATCCCCCAATCCCGAGACAAAGTTCAAAAGCGCTCTTCTGGAATGTCGAAGTAAGCGCGGAAAAGTACTGTTTTGAGGTGAGGACTTGAATCGGACAAATGACAAATCCAGAACCGCTTGATGCAAGTCAATGAATTGGTTCCGTAGTTAAGCCGCGCATACCACGAGAATTAAATTATCAACAACATGGTCTAAATGTTACTATCCTTTCTTTTAAATGTTACTATCATTTCTTTGTAATGGATATATATTTATTTGTACGAATACCTTCAATTTGAAAAGAAAAGACAAAACTAATTGATACCCGTTGACTAACGCTTGTGTCGTATTTGATAAACTAAATCATATATATCTCCTCATTGTCGTCGCCATTAATATTGTCTGCAAGCGATTGTTGGAGAAACGACAAAAGAAACAATTGAAACGTTTATCGGGTCTTTCAACGAAGCAATTATAAAAACATGTATTATCAGTTGTAATGTGTTTTATAGTGCACAGATGGTACATACCTCATTGAGATGCATGCCTCCTCATCATCGAGGCATTTACCTCAGTGAGGTTCATACATCTTTATACCTCTGGCTTAAAATCGAAGTTGATAAATTCCCCCTGTTTATCAACTTATCGTGCAACTTATAAATGATACGGCTTGTATGTCAGATTTGGCCTTACCGAGTTTTGAGATGCCTGCCATTGGCCAGAATGAGTCGTGCTGGGCTCAAAACCTCTCGATCTGGTCCGCACTTTCACAGACTATTCTAGATTCTTTGATTTTCTCATTAATTGTAAGGGTGGTCACTTACCTTAATTGGTAGGATTCTTAGCCGATCAAGTCAGGAAAAACAACAGGCATGTCGGGGAATAGTCGGGGTAATAAAAGTGGCCGCCCTATGTTAGTTACGTACATTAGGTTGGACTCCATTCACCTGAGACGAGATCGTTTTCAGTCCATGAGTTACGGGATATTATGATAACCAGTTAACCGTGTTTCAGCGACAGCGGCATCTGATGTTTACGATTAATATCTCGCATTCATATCTAACTGTGCTAATATATATATACATTATAAACATGAAAATAATATAAATATAGACAGATGGCTTAAAGAACACATTTCTTATTGTTCGTATTGTCACATACAGAGATGATTATATTATATTTATCTATCTGGATGGAAAGATTTTATTATGGCAACAGATGGTTTCGTAAATACTGAGCGAGTATGTGATGAAAAGATTATATTAGTATTATTACTTATTATTTCATGTGTTCGCGCGGGCGCTGGAGGGTTGGGGCGGGGGGGGGGGAGAGTTATAGAAAGGTGAGGGTTATGACTGTCTGAGACATCTGTCTATTGTCTGCAATAACAGTAACCTTATTGTTCGCACGGCTTATGGAAAAAATCGTAATCACTCGGCGATAATAGCTGATTTATCTGTTGAATACTTATACTATGGACTGTGTCATTGTATCAATAGTGTTAATAAGTGTTGAGCCAAAAAATGATAATCTAGTTATTTCTAAAGAGAATCTATTGAGAAAGTTGTAACTTAATGAAAGTTTTTCTGGGCTCGGCTTCACAAAAAAAGTTAAACTCAAATTTTTGGTGTAATTGGCATTGGTTGCTTCACGTTTTCGATGAGGACAACAATTCAAACTTAACCGTTTTAGGCATAAACTTTTTCGTGAAACTGGGCCCAGGGGCGCTTCTAGGATTTCTTCAAAGGGGCGTAGAAGAAAAAAGGGCAAATGTACTTCGTAGCCGGAGCTGCGCGAGCGCCGAAAGGTGCGAAGCCCGTACAGGGCCTCTGAAAGTTACCCGGAAAATATAACCGGGGGAAAAAAGCCAGTCAAATAAAAGCAGCCACCCTCGTCTTAAGATCTTCATGCTTTCATATGAAATAGATTGAAATTGAAATGTCTCGCTCAAAGTTTTCAACGACGGATGATAACAGCTTTCTCGGTAGATGGCAATTTTCTAATTGAAGACGAATAGTTTTTCATCGAGAAATGATTCTAATACTTCGCCCGCATGTTTTTAATGTCCGTCTGTGTCGACGACGACGACGACGACGACGACGAATTTCATTTATATTTTAATCTCGAAATGAGTTGAAATTCACTTCGACGATAATCTCGTACACCTGTGCTAAACTAAATTACAAAGAAAACAAAATCGAACGGCTTCGTAATCACAAAACAAACTAAGAATTGTTTTAACGCAAACACACTCACACACACACAGACGCGTTTAAATTAGAAATGAAAAACTTCTTTTTCAAATATTCAACGTTTGAACGTTTGGCGGCGGCGGAGAGGTTTTCGGAAAGTTCAGGCGAAGTTGATTCGCTGCGAGCTGTGTTGGTTCATCTGCTAGTGCAACAACCGCCGGTGTCGGATCAGAAACTAATCAAACTTAAGGCTCTTAAGATTCCGTTGAATTTAAATGTTGTCTCTTCGAAGAAAGAAAAAAAAAACGTTAATTCGTATAGACTTTGTGGCAGATTTCAGATTTCGGAATAATGCGTCTCCGTTCGGAAAGAGAATGTTTTGTTATTTTTATGGGTATGGCCGAGGTATGAATTATACCCGTATATTCTAAACCCTGCGTACACACAATCATCACAGATTTTTGGGAAGGTATTACTTTTCTCCGTCATCTTTGACAAAAAGCTTTTTCTTTCGCCGCTGATAGAACCGGTCCCCCCCGATTGTGACCGGTTTGTATAGTCGCGAAATAATGGCCTTCGTCGAAGAACGAGCGAAGAAATAAGTAATTGTACGCGCGTTGAAAAGATTTTCTTGATTCCAGACTCTCGACGCGATAGTAAAGAAATTTTCGAAAAATCACGCCGTTCGCTCTCGGTCCGCATCATCATCCGTCGCGACCGACGACGATGATAATGCGGGTATTCGTAATAATATACAAAACCCGGTCGGATTGGTCGACACCGATATATAAGACCAACCCTCGTTTATTGTTGTGCGGGATCTTTTGTTCGCGCCGGCGAACGGGAAACGTCAAAACCCAACCCATCGTCGTTAGCGATTCGCTCAGGTAGTCGCGGTTCGATTCGTCGCGCGGCCAGTAGATGGTGACACTCGACGGATACAGCCGTCAATTGTGCGCATCGTAGCCGCGCGTCGTCAGTGTGTGTGTGTGTGTTAGTGAGTATGATGTTGATCGACTGATTATTCATCAATAGGACATTAGAGAAGACTGTCGTGCTTTGTCGCATCGTCCGTCCGTACGAGAGTAGAGTACTATAAGTCGGCGCAGCCAGCGATCAGAGCCACGGGTTTAAGCCGCGACGAGGCACCGCTCGTAGTAAGCAGCACCAGCACCGCGTGTCCGCGATAGATACAACCGGCGATATATTTCGGATATTTACCGCTTACGTTATTCGACGCCTCGGGTAGTAGTCGGTTAACGAATGACGATGAATTTTACGTCGTCGTAGTAGCAGCGGCGTTCGGGTAGTAGTTTTTGCGAGCGTCAGTGAGTGTGTGTGTGCACGATCACGGGTGAATGGATGAAAGCCTCGGAGACGCCAGAAAACGCGTCCGAATGCATTAATTCGCGTGGATTATATACGGGAAACGAGATCGCGCTGGGATTACGCAAAGCACGTATTGTTTGCGCATGAATATTCGTGAATGTCGTCGACGACGTATTCGGGTTTTTTTCGCGACACGCGCGGAGAACGTCTTTTTTAAGGTAAGCGAAACTTATCGTTTTATTCGGCACCCGATCCTGGTTTCAGTCCGCGCGATGACGACGAGAATGAATATAATTCTCGGCTTTCGATTGCGGCGTACGACACGAGCGCGGGGTATTCCTTACGCAATCGAGAGAATATTTTACTTCGCGAAAAAAAATCGTCCGTATCTATCTTATCTCTTGGGGCGATGATTTTTGTCTCATCCTTTCTCATTTCGATACTCGGGTTGGGGCCAGAGCGATGGAGATTTTTTTCGAGAAATCTCGGTTGTCGCGTATTTAATTACCGGGGGGTCGTTGTATCGCCGGTGAATCCGAGCCATTCACAACTCGGCGCGGCGATCGAGGGGGACGAAATCTATCGGTGAGATTGCGAATCAATCTGCAGCAGCAGCGGCGGCTCGATCATCGTTGAATATATTATTTCTCGTTATTTTTTTTTTTTTTTCATTTCTTCCATTAAATCCGCGGCGATATATTCCGTCGAATCGGTGTCGCTACCTCTCGCTCCTGGGAGAGTCGACGTAATCGCCGAATCCTGACTCGAATTTGCAATTTCCTGCGCGAGTTACAAATCGAATCCATCATCGCAGAAACGCGGTGCTCGTTGTGAAATGTCTTTGCTTCGTTTTTTTTTTTTCGTTTTTGATTTCCGAAAAGATTTTCCACCTGGATTCGTTTCTTCACATAGTTAACACTGATATGACTGTACTATTACTATTTGAGAGTAATTACCATTGATAACTCATCCAATTCCTGAAGATGACTTTTTGAATATAGTCGAAATTTCGAATAAACTACCAGCCCTATTAGGAGCATTTCCGGACTTCGTTTTTCGTCATTATTGTCAGATTCTCTCTTACCGAAGATATCTAAAAATCTGAAAATCTGAATGATTTCTCGCCTAGTTTTGATTAAACTACTCGTTGTCAAATGACTTATTTGTGGCTAAAAACTAACTACTAAGGGAGAAACCAAGAAAGTCGGGTTCGGTTGCTAAAAAGGTTATGATTAGTTCTCAGAATCAAAAGATGGTTAATTTCTCAATTTCGGTTTCTTTGGCAACACGCGCCTGTATATATTAGTAATTGGCAAACAGTTTGGCTTCTTCTTATTCGTTCATCTTACGCAATGTTAGCTCCTTCAATAGTGAGACGCTGTCTGTGTAGTACGCACCTATTCACTCCATCTGCCGTTTATTGTCCACAGCACAAGACATCACTAAGAAACTGGAGGCGGTTTATCCGAGGAACCTGTGAAAATCTTTTAAAAGCCTATTGTTATATCTATATGATATTTATAGTCTTGCGCACAAGGGGATTATATAGGTAATTGAAATTAGTTGCGTAATTTCAAATCTTCAATAGCCGTTGTCGAATTTGAACTTTGATTGTCTCCAGCCACTTACGGCGTTATATAGCATTAATTATTGAGATGAATGTAGGATTTTCATAATTATCCCAATGTGTACCTCATTACATCACTGATATAAATGGCTTTTGTGCGTATCAGCAAAATCTAAATATTAAGTCGCGCGCGCGCTGTCATAATATGACAAAGAGTCACTTGATCATACTCAATATTTTAGATATCGTCAAAAATTCTTTATTCTATATAAAAAGTAGTTGGAATTTGACGTAAAAGTGGAATTAGTTCATTCTCTATCATTTTCTTATTGCAAACTATGCCTTTTAATAAAACTGGGCAATTATGGGGTTAAACCTGCCAATTAAAAGGTCATTTCTTTTTTCTATTCATCAATATTTTGTTTATCAGCTGCTCATTCAGTATCTTCCATGATCAGGACTCCGACAACAATTATAATCATCGGTCATTATTATCTATGTATGAAGAGAGTATATTTCCATAGATGATCCATCCAATACATTAGATTAGCCGATTAAAATTTAAATACGTAAGCACTTTTAGTCGAGTATATTCCAAGAAATTAACCCCCCCACACCGCACCCCACTTCGTAATGATATAACGTTATTAAAATATCCTCTCTTATTACACGAAATGATAAATCATCTCATAATGATAATGCATTGTATAACCCACAAATGATGCATATACTCAGAAGTATGCCATCGGTCATTTCGTGTATTAACTACTTCACTCATAATCTATACCTATACTGAAATGAACATATAATAGCTCGATATTTATATATGCGTGCGCCTCGTATAGTCAAATATAAATATTCAGTTCTAATGATAATAAAGCGTTGTGAATATACGTACGTATTTGTGGACCCAAGGCGATGTTTATATTACATTATATGATACTAATAAACCGATTCAGTGTGAAATATATTCCTGTTCGTTCGTCATAGTTCGTCGGATGAATGGACTATCCAGAATCATAGAGTTGATCACAGTCGATGTGTTCGCGCGATGATAGCTCTTATGTATTAATATTAATGTTATTTGAACAAAAAGGTGAGCGATTAAATAATCATTTTAGGCCGGTTGACGTAGATGGATGATCTACAGAACTGTCAACGGTTCCCGATTTGTAGTATTTGTTACTATATTTTATAACGAGATCTACTGAATTGATTTGTTCGATGAGTACAAAAATATGAAAAATGTTGCTGAGGGTCTTGCTATTGATGATTGATGAATTTGAAAATTTTCTTTCATATTTCGACGTAAGGTCACTGAAAAGATCCAATAATTAGTTTCTGATAGCACTTTTTAAAGGTTGACAGTCCTGGATCTGTGATCTTGTGAACACCATCACACTTTCTGACCTCCATTGCTAAGCTATTAATTTTCGTTACTTTTGTCCCAAGAAATACGAATTACGATTTGTTTGATATGTACAAGCATGTGAAGAATTTAACTGAGGGTCTTACTGTTGATTACTGATTAGTTTGAACATTTTCTTTCACATTTCTTTAAAATGCTACTGAAAAGACTTGTACTGATAGTACTTTTTAAGGAATCCAGGTCCCTAGCACGATCAAAACGTAAGATTTCCGAAGTGCTATAATATTGCCATTGGTAACAATCCCTAATTCTTCAAAGTAGGTAATTATGTAACCTAGGCTTTCATTTATATCTTTTAAATGCCTTTTCAAATTTTAGATGGCTTCTTGAAATATTTCTTCTTCATTGTGATTGAAACAAAAGCAGTTTTCAATGGCCGCTACCATCATGCAAATATTGTGTGGACATTGTAGCATTGTGAATGAAAAAGCTGCCTGTTCTGGGTAAGCTTGCAGGCATGTGCGTGATCTCTTGGCATTTATTGGAGAAGTGCTCTGATTCAATGACAGAAGTGTGCATGAATTCACCTGTCCCTAGCTATATTGGTCGCGAACAAAGATGAACGCTATCTCTGCTCTCGCGCTCACTAGCACCGCCTATATGATTTCATTGATCCCTCAATGGCAACGGATACTACCTAGCTTAATGTTAAAATTATAAGTACATTTCTATCACTGATACCATCATAATGATATCAGTTGTCTTAGCAAGGTGACGTAGATGCCCCACAACTCAGAACAGACGCCCCACAATTCAGAACATATACCCTCAACTCTGAGCAGTTTTCTGGCGAGTGGGTTAGAGTTGATTCAGTCCAGCCCACAAATTTGTCACTGGTACAGATTTTGACTGGGACGGCCGTTGCTTCGACTCCTCAATCGCTATCCCTGAAAAGATGTATATTCCGCAAAATATAATATAAGAGTTGGGTTTTTCCTCCTTAAATTGATAGGAATGTTTTGCAAAAACGAAGAAAGAATTTAGAATTAAGCCAATTCATTGATTACATCACGGGTATCATCTGCATTGATATGTGCTTTCAGAGATAGGCAAAACGGTTTTTTTATGTCCCTGGAATCAAACGCAGTGTAATTACAATGTCAAGCGCTACGAAAACATGTGGCTGATTTTTTGTGATCATTGTTCTATTCTCTGATTTCTATTATGCTCTCTCTACGGCACTCTCTCTCGCTCTCTCTCGATCCACCATCCATTCCATACATTAATTATGACTATTATCCGACGTATACCGATGACTAGATAAATTGTATTTCTTCGTTGACACATCTGATGATTCATATATTGTCTGTTCTCGTTTGTACCGTAGAGCGGCTGCTGCGGCCCCGTACTATAAATTCTCATTCATAAAGATCTTTTTCGCATCGTGCAGCTTTCTCATTTATCGACGATGATGACTAGCTGCAGCGTTGTTTGCACACATATATATTGCGCATATATATATATATATATATATATATATATATATATATATATATATATATATATATATATATATATATATACACACACACACACACACACGGGTAATATGCACCTCATATGGATGGGATGATGAGATGATGTATCGTCGTCAATCTGAAAATGACTAAATTTGCGTCTTTGTAAAAACTGCTCATTTCCAATCTCGGCCCGATGCAGATATTAATGCAGCGCGGTTCGTCGCGTTTACATTTCATGGGAACCGAATCCCGTTTGTTTTCATCTTTTCTCGTACGGGTCTGACTTTACAAACCGTGTCGTGTTATTTTAAAAAATCCGTTCGTCGACTCGACCGTTAGCGTTATCCGCTTCGTACGCGGAAAAACGATATTCTTTAAAAGTACATCGAGATTTCTTTATTTTTTTTCGTGCAGATCCGGGTAGGATGAATTTACAATCCGAATCGCGATGAGACTCGTATTCGAATACCGGTCCCATCCGGCGCCAGTCGAAAAATGATATTCTTCAAAAATACGTCGAGATTTTTTTACGTTTTTTAAAGCGGGTCGAGATCTGAGGGGAAATCATTTATTTATGTAGTAAAAGGGCATGGAATAAAACATCATCTTTGGGGAAATAAAAGTTTTCCAGAGAAATCTCTTTTTCTCCTGTTAATCATATACCGAATGAGATGATCTTCTTTTTCTCATATACAATTTGCTATGACGTCCGTCCGTTTGGTAAATTTTTTGCGATAGATATTTGCGCGCACGCGTGGCAGGCAGGTAGGCAAACAATTCTCTTGCCTAGATATCGAGATATGCTTTTTTTTCTCGTGTCGTCCGGAAAAAAGGACGAGATCGACCGACGACGCTGCAGCCCCGCACCGTGAGAGCCTCAAGGGGCGATGGAATGATACACGCCGGTTTCAGAGTACAATTTCTCTGTTCGGTGAATTGTAGATTATGTAACGCACACTGCGTTCGATAACATAGTTATGAATAATTCTATATGTCAACGGCAGTGCCACATACAAACACCACCGTACTGAGCGGCGATTTGTCGACGGGTTTTTTTTTCACCTCCGTACGTACGTCCTCTCCCCTCTACCGGTCGCCGGCATCGTATTCCTCCCCAACCTCCCCCCCCCCATCCCTTCGACCCGGGGAACGGCGAACAAAGCCAGCACTTAATCGGCGGCTCGTGTCATGTACAATTTCATAAAATCGTGAATCATCCAACAATGCAACTACGACGACTCATAGGTCAGTTAGCCGCTGCTGCTGCTGCTGCTGCACGCGCTGCTTTTTTTGCGTCGGATCAATTTGCAGCACCGGACACAAAAAAAACGTATTATTATTCATGCTTGCATTACTGCATCGGAAAATCAAAGCATTTTAGATTAACAGTCGTATTCTGCGAGACATTGCGATTACATTTTTCTACATAATTCATTTCATTTATTATATCCCGTATAGGCATTACTTCCAATAATCCAATTGATGAACATTCGAAATGCTTATTTTAGGTAGTTTGATTCACGCTGAATTCGAACGGACAAATTTCGACCGATCAAGGTCCATTCTAGATTTTAGAACGCACCATTTCGTTATGTGTGAATAGAAACTTTGTTTTAAATGTCAATCAATCGGTTTTTCAACTAAAGCTGGACCGGTGATAACGGCAGATTTTTTCTTTTGATAACAGCGGATTTAAGTGTATGAACGCACTGCATTGATTTTGTCTGTTCTTATTGGTCCCTTTGAAGTACATACGGACCAAATTAAAATCAACTAACTAGTGATAGCATGAATGTGGTTTTACTAGATACTTTTTGATGTTGCAAAGTTGATGTTACTAGGTTTTAACATTTGATTAGAATGTTCGTGTGCGATGAAACAACATTTAACAGATATTCTGATATAAACCGATATGCTCTTGCACTGAGCACGGCAAACACATCTGTATTAAAATATTTCATATCTAAGCGTCTCTGTGGAACAATCATTCATTAGAATCTCTTCATTATAGGATACATTAAACTCCCGTTAAAGGTACATCCAACCGATATCCACCTATATGAACATGAATATTTGATGGTTTCAAGTTGTCATGATGATCACGTTTACTGAGACTGATTTAAAGCGTATTCATTTTCCGAGAACTTTTCGCATTATTTATATGGAATGGACCGATTAAGAACAGACTAATCACTAGTGTGAACGCTTAGTCCGTTGCAGTTAAAATTGGAACAGACTCTGATTTAGAACGTTCTAAATAAGGTAGTGTGATGAGGCTAATAACAGTATGCTGGAAAACATGGAAAACTTAAGGGAATTTGAAAAATTTTGCAGAAAAAAAGACGAGAAAACTCAGGGAATTCGGATTTGTTATTGACCTTGCATTTCTTTATCACTATGTGATTCATAAGAAATTGATAAATTGTAACATTTCAGGCCAAGAAAATCCTTGGATTTTTTCAATTCCTTTGTTTTTATAACATGGAAAATTGGAAAAGTCGGCGAAAACTCAGGGAATTTGCAAATTGGTGGAAGGTTGCCACCCTGTGGACTGATCCTAGGACTTGTTTTTTCGTTCGTTTAGTTAATGCATCGTCGATACAAAGTAGAAGAGAACAGAAAAAAAATGTTTTTTTTATTCTGAGAAGAAACTTCTGTGTATCAGAGATTGCTGTTAGTAATTGGCAATTATCTGTGTAATCACCAAGCACACGGAATATGTCTATTGGCGAATCAGAAATCTAAAACAATATGACAGTAACAGCGGGTCTCGCGGCATTGACTGAGAATTTTTTCAAAACTTGGTTCGTTCGTTTCCTAATAACGATTCTTCTGAACATATAATTCCGAAATAAGCCACAGGGAAATTAATCAGCTATCTATTCATAGTTGTTATTGTAAGAATTTATCTGTTTCTTAATTTCGATTGACAAAATACTACAAATCCCAAAAATACACCGTAGTCATTCATAGATAATACAATAGCGCAAACACTAAAATGACACAAGCTCAAGGGCCTGATATTTTCACTAATCATTAGCTTAAGCAATTACTTATTTGATCACACACTTCGAATTACTTACTTTTAAGCTTACTATAACTCAATTAATATATCAGGGGCTAATGGATCTTTTCTTAGTATGATGGCTAGACGCCTCCGGTATTACATAGATGGACAGACAATAGCTGGCTGATCTATACAGAATTCTTTCATGGGGCGAGTTTAATTGTCCTCGCTTTTCGTTCAGAGAGTTTTGTTACATCGACTTACACAATACAGGCAATCTTTAAGAGATGTTAGTAGTATGTCTACGCGAAAGAGTTTTTGTGGCCACACTATTATGATATTTGAAAAACTTTCCGAGCCAAGCCCTCTGGGTGTGTATATATATGCAAGTAGTGCCTACATACATCATAATATATTCACGTTGGTATCAGGTTCAGTTAGAAGTGACTTCACTCTTCACGAGCACTCGAGTCATCTTTGCCCGGATTGATTCATGTTTTTTATGCTCGCGTATATATGGAATAATAGTGATCTGTAGAAGGTATGAGCACATTTTAGAAGATTAATATAGATATATATATATAATATATATAATTGATATTATATAATATTGATAAAACACTGTATATCTGTGTTGTGGCGATAATATGTTGAGGATCATAACGAAAAAAATGATATTAAGTCCAAAAATGTTTCCTTGGGCTGGTAGTATCTGGATTGAATATATGCATTTCATAATATCTGTTGCAACTCAGTATTCCTCAAGATGACTATTAGAATATAGTTAAAACATCAAATAAACTCCTACCTCGGGGAAACATTATCAGACTATGTTACCGTCATTTTTCATTGTTATAGTTGGATTTTGTACACAGACATTTTTACACAGACACATTTTTTGGTCCATCACTAATATCCTAATATCTAATTTATCATAAAAGTAATCAATATGAACGAGTGTATGATTATTGACGACATTGACAGGTTTTTAGTTTCGAGCCTCGCTGACGTAATTGTTCGAATACTTTTTTGAGCCATCTGGTATTGGCGGGGTATAAAAAAGATCGGTGTAATTATGAAAAAAATCGCAGCGTATATAGATATATATGTAAAAACATACATCTGCCGCTTTTCGGATCCATTGTTTGATTTTAATAGTATTTGTGTATATTTTTACCGTTTGCAGATATTTTCATTGCTCGATACGCGATATTAGAGTGTATGAACCGTACGTGTGCACGCGTTGTGCATATGTTTGTTATATATAATCATGTTTAACGTCGATGACAATATTCAGTATTGTAATCATTTTCACTATTCGTGTCGTTTCAGGTTCTATGAGAAGCAGGAATCGTTGATTACGTGAAAATACGTGTTGCGTTCAAGTGTATTTTTTTTTTAAACGCGTCGATTTACGTACTATGGACTCGGCTATGTGCAGTATAGGACAAACGATGCCTAACTCGTTCCTGGGCGGTACCCAGGACACCGATTCGATCAAATCGTGCGCGATGACCGACATGTTCTCGCATCGGCCGCGGAATAAGCGCAAAGACTTTTATCCGAACGGAATAATGCGAATGCCCGACGAGGCGGCGGCCGAGCTGTCGAACGACGAGATGAACTCGGAAGGCGAGTCGGATCCCGACAGTCCGATACCGATGAACGTCGTCAAGGACGAGGCTAGTTTCCAAGATAACGGCATGGACTTAACGCCGCAACGCCACCAAGAGGCCGATCAACGCATTAAATACGCCGACACGGCGAATGATTTCCCGGGATTGAACGGTCTGAAAATGCCGCCCGCGTTCCCGACCGCGATGGACTTTCAACAACAACAGCAGCAGTTACAGTATCACTTGCAACAGTTGCAGCAGCAAACTCAGGAGAACCAGCGACAATTCCAACAACAAATTCAACAACAAATCGAACACCAGCACCAGCAGATGAAACAGCAGCACAATATGCCGTTGAACATCAAAACCGAACCGGGAATTATGACGCCGAATCACAACGGGTTGAATCTCAGCTCGCCGACGGCCGTACCGATGAACGGGTACCCGTCGATGCACGCGGTAGCGCCACCTACGCAGCACTCGCCGCAAAATCATCAAAAACTACAACAGCAACAAAATAATAATATGAACAGCAGCAGCAGCGGCGGCGTGGCCGGGGGTATGGTCGGCGGGGATATCCCGATTGATTTCAGCACGAGTACGGCTCAAATCAAACAGGAGAAATTAGACGCTCAGGACTCGTTGGACATGCGCGCGGCGGCGTACGGCGGTGCGTACCCGAACGGCGCGATGACGACGACGGACATTCATACCAACGAACCGATCCACGATTACATGTGCCGTCATTGTCGACGCCCGTTCAAATCGCAGATCAACCTCGACCGACACATGGAGAAGGCCCACAATCCGAAGAACAGTAAAATCTTCACTTGTCTACTATGTCCATACACGACCAAATTCTACAGCAATATGTACGTTCATATTCGCACGCATACTGGTACGTATTTTATGATGAGAAGCTTCAGGGTTTCTGTTGAAAGTTGTTTTTAAATGATCCTTGACTTCGAAGAAAAAACTCATGGTTTTGAAGTAAAACTAATTGAGGATTGAAACTTCTATACAAATGCTATGAGCCATTTTCTAATCGTTTTGAATATAGCTCATTGCAACATAGTGGAAACATCGAACTATTACCGGGTAGTTTTACTTCCTTCTTGTGACTTTTTTCTTCAATTGAATCAGACAGTCACTTGTCAATGGAAACCACTCCTTAACTAGCTTACAGTCTAGATATATTATAACAAATATTGGTCCAAACTCGTAAGAGTTTTCAAATAATGTGCCACTCACTAAATTCTTGCATAGTTCATGATTCTACTAGTAGCTGGCAGCAGCCATCGGCCTACTACAGAATATGACACACACACGCATGTCCCGACTGAGTCAATTCATTTTACAAGTAATTGCTGTGAGAACAAAGCAGTCGAACGAAATCGGCAGTGAATATGTAGTCATTTGAGACGTACTTAATAAGTAGATCCAATCATGAACTTTGACAAAGTCCATTATCGAATTATCGGCTTATAAACCTGCACCATTGCGTCATTACTGAAAAGAATGTATTACTATATTAACGATATATTCTTTCGCATCGAAGTAGATTCTACCTAATTCCGATTAATTTATCTACAACAGTAATAATACCGACGACGCGCGGTTCCGCTATGGTTTTACAGCCGCCGTTTTTAGCCGGACATGATATATTATGGATAATGTAATTTTAGGGCTACGTGTTTATTCTTTTGCGGCGAGAATTGAGACCGTGAATAATTGTATATCGTCGAGCGAAATCACATTAATGTCTCCTCCGACCGCAGACGAACGACGTTATCCTCGTTTCATGTTGTTATATATTGATTACATATGTATGTACGTTTTATTACATTTGCAGGTGACAAACCGTACTGGTGCGGCGCTTGCGGGGCTTCGTTTAGTCAAGGAAGCTCGCTGAAAATACACATCATCTCGAAACACGGCGGCAACAAGAAGTACTTCATCCTCGATCGCAAACTCGGCAAGGCGAACTTGCTTCGTTTTTGGCAACGACGCGACTCCGGGTCGCACGCCAGCGACGAACGCGACATCAAACCGGACATCAACGCGTTGAACGCGATGATGACCGCCGGCGACCTCGCTAACAAGGGTCTCATTCACAACAACAACACGGACTCGGTCGACGGGCACATGCCCAATCCGAATATGAACCCGGCGTTCATGGGCGCGCAAAATCAGCTCGGTAACTTCGGCATGTTGCCGAACGGTATGAACATGCTGAATCCGATGATGAATCCGCTCGGTTTGAATCTGCTGACGCAGAATCCGCTCGCCGCGCCGAATCTGATGATGGGCGGCATGAATCTGAACGGCATGAACGGCAATATGTTCATTCCTCCTCAGGGCCTGTTGAACGGACTCAATCTGAAAAACTCCGCGTTTTTCACGAAAACGACCAAGTTCGACCTTGAACACGTTCGGAACAATGAAAATAAGCCGCCGTTGACGAAACAGCCGATTATAAACGGCAACGCCGGCGCCGACAACAAGAACATCTTAAACAATCTGAACGTTCAACCGGACAATAATCTTATACCGAACATGAACGCGATATTACAGGGTCAAGCGAAACTCGGGTTAGATATTCCACCGTCTGATTTTCGAAAAGTCATGAACAACAATCATCAACAGCAGTTATCGTCGCCGTCTGAACCGGAGAATCTCTCCGTGTCGCACGCGTCGCCGATCAGCAGTCGTCATAACACGCCGTCGCCGACTCCGAAAATAAACATGACCGGTTCGCCGAAACCAACGCCTTCGCCTTCTCATTTACACAACGAGCAGCAGCAGCAACAACAACGCCCCCTACAGCGCGAATCGTCGCCGGCGACGGTCACCGTATCGCCGAACAGTGCGAGCACCGGCTCGCTTCATCACAATCATTCACACAACACGAGTACGTCGAGTGACTCGTCGCAGGACAGCAAGAAAAGCGGCTCGAGCGCCGGCCCGGCCGACGACTGTCCGTACGAGCAGAAACTGAAAGATTTACGCAAGAACGTCGTTCGTATGTTGCACATGATGTTGCCCGATTTGCCGATGGACAAAGAGATGAATCGAGAAAGCGAAGATGTCGATTTGATGTTGATGGATGTTATACGTAGCACGGTGACCGATATCGGTGAACAATAATAGAGAGTGCTTTCACCCATCCGCGCCCCGAGACCGTGGAGCCCGTAGGTCGCTGCTTATAGCATCCTTATCTTCGAGACAATCCTAGGATAGGAATCTAGTGGCTAATCGCGAACAGTTGGTGGATCGTTTTTTGTTTCCGTGGTAGGGTATTCCTGTCGGTACATTCTTGAACGTTACTAGGAAGCAGAAAATTGAATCGGAGTATCGAACTTTGAATGTTGAAATATCAGCCACATCGGATGCGGAGTGATATTTTCTCGTTTAGCCCGTAAAAAAACTTGTATGTTGTGGTCAACTGTACTTAACCGCGTAGATTAAACAGTACTCAACCGCGTAGATTAAACAGTACTCATATGCTTGTGTATATAGATATTAAAGTATATGTATATACCTATGGATATATGTTATATCAAGATGTTTGAACCCTTACAGTGTAACAGAGAGGTTGTGCAATGTACAGTGAGTGTACACATGCTTACATTGTACTATATAAAATTTCCATGACACTAAGGTGTTGTACACTGACTGTAACAACTACGTATCTTGATATGAATATGTTTGTTTATATAAGTATATGTATATATTTATATGTATATATATATATTTATATAAACTAAATGCTACTAACGATATTAAAACGATAGTAATAATGATAATTATAATAATGATGATAATAATAAGTATAATCACTAAATGTATGCTCAATGTTCATTGGTCAGCCTGTATTGCTGTATTATATCATAGGTGTAAATTCATGGCGTGAACTCAGTACATATACATACATATATATCTAAACCCAATCTTGTATAGGAAACAAGGTTGTCGGCGTTTGTCGTCAGTTATCATAATGCCTGCCACTCTACGTGCCATATTTTTGTCGGGGAAAACTCATATTTACACAAATAGGGCGATGTATGTGTATGTATGTATGTGTGTGTGTGTGTTCAGCTCTATCAATGTCTTGCTCAGAGAAATAATGGAAAAAAGATGTTTCAAACGGGAATTACCATTTAGTTGACACGTTCGATTGTGGAATCGAAATGCCTTACTTTGAAGTAACAAGCTCGAAAATTTCACTTAGTTTAACTAGAAGGTTACTGGGGCTTTTCGATTAATTTCCCGATCCGGGTAACTCAGTTTTACCAATACGGGGTTCGTTTGGTTAACCAAGCCGGCTTGGTCTGCCGTTATAGGAATTCCATCATGGCTGAATGAACCAGCCTTGTGGGTCGGTCAATCCAAAATGGTGTCATCCAATAAGACCGTTAGTGCAGTCCTATCAAAATACTGATTTTGGCTACAACTGTACTGGTTTTGACGGATACATTTGATTGAGGCGTCTGATGATGTCAAGTCGACTTGGTTAAGCAAAAAACTTTGACAATGACCTTTATCCACTAGTGCATTGTGTGGATAAAGTTTCAATTTTGTTTAGATTTCGTTATTTTAACTTCGATTCATTTCTCGATGATACTGGTAATGATTGCATTTAGAACAAAGCAACCTGTGTACTTAAACTATGTATAATATGGCATTTTACTCAAAACGACAATTTTCTACTAGCATTTTTTGTTGTTTGTTTGTTTGAAAACTTTTTTGTTGGTGTTTCTTTTTTTTTCTATTTTGTTATTGTACATAGCACGTAATACGATAAAGGTACATGTATACGTTTTGCCTGCATTTTTGTACTAATCGAGGGCCTAGCGTCCGAAAATCGGTTGTGAAATCAAACAAAATCGCCTATTTGTGATGAGAAAGGTATTGCGACGACGGTTTTCCGTGTTCAAAGACTAATTCGCCAATATCCAACACTCGTATTCTAATAATGAAGCCTTAGTGAATACTCACTCTAACTGCCACTTTACGATTGAATCTCGAAATCTCTTCAAAAAGTTGTCTTCTCTACGATTGCCTATGTATATAAAACCGTATATAGATAGATATATTTTTCACCGCTGTCCTCAAAGGAAAAAGGAAAACTCTGAATAAGATTTGTGTAAAACGATTTAATACACGCGCCTGTTGTTGTACTTGTATTACTAATCAATAGCTAAAAATGATAATCTATATTTTTACCGGACATTTATGCGCGTGAACTCGATAACTAATGGGTGCCAACGTTGTCGTATGTTTTACTATTTAAAACAGGCACTTTACATCCTAAAAACGATTGTTTCTACATAGATAGATAATGTACTTCATGCACACAGATGAATCTGAATAAAGGGGACCACTACAAATGCATTAAACGCCTAATCATGCCCTGAAAAACTGCTCTTATGGGAGACATTTTTTTTTTTTTTTAAAATTTTCATCGCCGTTCTCGTCAATTTCCTAACATGAATTTGTGGTGATCGTGTATGTCGCGCTTATCGCCGTTTTCTACTAAAAATTTCGAAACCACTTTCTATCCTAACTGATGTATAATGTTTGTACTCGCTTCGACTCTGGCCGCCCGTAGATTGACGCGAAATATGAAATAGATTCAAGAAAGAAATGAGTAAAAAAAACGATCTCATTACCTACATTTTTATCAGCAGCAATCAGATTTTCATTTAGATAAGCGTCTTAATATATTTCATTAGGAGATGCAAGATTAACTTAAACCACTTCTTGAACTGAAATTTCTAGCTAAATTTGAAGAAGAATTAGCTCTGTGCATTGATGAATTCCTGGGGTGGATAATAATGTGAGAATTATTTTTCAAATATTACAACATCCTTCAATTCTTTGAATTTGGAGTGAAAAAAGTATAATCAGCTATGTCCACGCGACGACCCTCGCTGATTCAATACAGAAACTCGCTGTCACGTTTTATGGAAATAACGTCATATATCCTCGTAATCCTCGTAGTATATCGAAAGCATTATCATGACAAAACATATCAAAACATATGTAATATAATGATTAGTTTATATATGGTGCTTCCATGTCGAAGGTGTACATAATGTGTAGATCATATATGACACACCTCTGTTGCCCTTTCTCTTGCCATAAGTTTCCAAAAGCTTGCCAAATTTCTCACCACGAACGCCACATTTTTCAAGTTTTGGGCCGATATTATTATCTAAAGTAGTTGCGGATGATGCAAATGTGTCGCATTCACTAAGGCCAAGGCAGCTTTGAGACATGTATCTCTTCATCTATTTCTTTTATATCAGCATTTTGTCTCTTGTTTGTACTGCTGAATGAACTTGGTATTGTGTTTATAATTGTAATACTCTCATGATCAATTCTCTCATACTCGCATGTTGTCGGCTTCTATTTCATCGGTTCCAATCTCTTAGAGCTGATCGTCTGTATCGGTTGGTTGGCATCTTTTGATCTTTCGATTGATGACATTCATTACCATTAACAACCTCTAGCTGAAGAATCCTTCATTTAAAAGTAGTGCATTGCGATACAAGATGAATTCTAGACTTTGTTAAAGTCTTCGTTGTTTCATATTATGTTTATGACTTCTGCTGTATGTATTGATTATTTGTTAGATCTTCCACCACAAAATACTCGCTTTAGCTCTTCTTAATTCCACTTCGGGTTAGATGCATATTACGAATGATCATTTCGGTTTGCTTCTTTTCTTTTGTTTATGAAAAGCAAATGATATCGATTGATCGCTGATTGAATCGCAGTTTACTGAAGTTTCGTTGATACGAAGTGAAAACCAGTGTCTCAAAAAAATGTTCTTATGCAAAATTGATAATCTCTGAACGCTTCCATTGACATTTTAGTTAGTCATTACTGCTCGTAAATGTTATTTATCTTTCTCTCTCTCTCTTAGATTCTGTGATTCATTTTAGTTTGAATTCATTCAGTTTATTTACCAATCTCCGGATGAGATGGTGATTTTCGTCTTCCAACTTTTTTTGTAAACAACTTCGAACTCTGTGTACATATATTATGTACATGTAAATCGAATCGAGATTGCATTTGTTAACTTTACACCTATCATTATTATTATTGATAATATTATTACGATTATTATTATCATTGATTGATAATAATTTTGAACGACTTTCTAACGGAAAAAGCGAATCTCACTACATTTAGACATTTATTTTTAGACAGCATTTTTTATTTTTTTCTGTTTATTAGTTACTCGCGTTTTTTTGTCCATCATACCTTTGCATATCATTTTTGACTCGCCTTATGTCGTATCATGTCAGCATATCTCGTCTGGTTTATTAAGTGTCACCTCGTAAGCAGGTCCATGATTACTACTTGTGCTGTGTGCAGCTACTCATCATCATGTATACCATATCTTAGTGAACTTGCCACCTTATTGTACATAGACCCCATGACATTGAACGTATGTGTAATACAGATCTCCCTCTTGGTGATGTGACTTCCTCATGTGGCATTTTACGGAAAAAAAGAGATGCGCTTTGAAGCGACGCATTTGTCATTATTACTTCAGTTTGTAGTGATCTATTCAGCACAAACTTAACTCGTGAAACTCTTTCAGCAGTTAAGACGAACACTTTCATTTGACAGTGCAAACTAGATTTTCAGATTCTGCTATTCGTTATGAACTATGCATTGGAGAAACTGAAATTCAGGTCATCAAGGGTTGAACTTGTTATGAATAGATGAATAGACACCTTTACTTAGGGTATTTTTTGTAGATGAAATATTTGTACGTCAAGAAAATGTCGTCGTATAGCTAGTAGTAGATAATGTAAAATGATGAGACTTTACATGACAAGGGTTGACACCCGGGTTCTTTGTTTGAGGCATTCGATATGTCATCACTGTACAATATGAAAATGACTTGAATCAGAGGATTTTGTTTCAACGATTAGGGGACTTCGTCTACCACTGTGCTGTACATGTTACCTGAATAATTGTACACGTAACTTGCATTATGTATGTAGATATACTCCACATTTTCTATAATCTCGGCTTCCTATGCGGTACAGTTTTGAACAAGTTCGGTCATCTTCGTAATCGGCAGCATTTTTTTCATGAATTATTGCACGCCGCGTACCCCGACTTTTATGTTAATGAGTATCGCGTTAATGAGTGCTGCCTCCGCCATAGTTGTCCCCGTATACACAATATTGAATGTTTCATTTAGTGTTGGGCCCAAGGCCATCATCTATCTGTCTGTAAAACAAACTACTACTACTCACTACTAGTGTACTAATCATATAACGATTATACATTTATATATATACATATATATATATATATATATATATATATATATATATATATATATATATATATATATATATATATATATATATGTATAGTCCGTACATAAATATACATGTATATTTTTGTAAATCTATAAATGAAAATATTATACATATATATTATTATTATTATTATAAATACGAAATAACGAAATGAGTCTTGTATTTTCTGCGTATTTTACAACGATGTAAAACAGTTGGCGCCGCCGCCTTCGTGTGTGTGGTATTATTTCTGATTTATTTCGTCAGTTCATTTGTATAGTAGTCAGTCATTCCATTTTCGGTTTATTTTTTTTTTGTTTCCCTTCGATCAAATGAGAATGGCGAGGTTGGCGCCGCTAGGTCGGTGACTATACAGCGCTAGGGTAGCCAGGTAACATATTAAGCTTTATCAAAATGGCACAGTACAATTTTTGACTTATGTCTCGGAAGTTTTCAACTTAATTTGTTTAATTTTCCTGCCCTGTTTATTATATACCGGTACCTGAATCCTCTGTAATGTCCTATTGAACTTAAAGCTTGAAGGTGACATACCCATTTTTAGGCTTTAAGATGTGCATTTACCGGGTTTCTTTGTCGCGAAACATTATTTGCAGGAGCATTTAACGAGCTATTCGTCTCGTATTTCAATTAGCAAATTGTCGAATCAAAGAAACGGTTTCTTAATATTTCAGTGCAATACGATTATGAAAATCGGACGAAATACCGACTCGCAAATAGAGCATCAAGTGATCATTGACATCGATAAGTTTATTATTATGATTATTATTATTATCATTATTATTATTATTTTGTTAAAGGTAACCGATGGCTTGTTTGTAAAATGTGTAATAAATGTAAATTATTTTTTAGAATCTAGTGCATTGAACGATTACGTTAACGATGATGACCCGATTAAAAACACGAATAGGTGTAGAAAATTTGACCACATTTTGACCAAAAAAAAACGAAACAAAAAACGCATAGGTATATATTTTCATGGCTGTATTTTGTACGCTTCGTTTCGTTCCGTGTGTTTACCACGGAGAGTAATTCCCCTCCCCCGCCCGTAAATAGTGAGTGACGTCATCGGACAAAAAATTACCGAGCTGGATATGTGTACATTTTGTGAAACGAAAAAGATAATACTAGTTCAATAATCAGCTGTAATGTGGTAGTAAACATGGATGAGATACTACGAAAGATCTCATCAAAAAACAAAACACAATATATATATATATATATAAATATATAGACAAAGAAAAAAGTCTAATAAAAACCTTTAAAGGAAGATATTTGCCGCATTAGTGTTTAGTGGTTGTATATTTGTTTCAAGCACAAGTCGGAGCAAGTAATCTTTTTGGAGCTGGATGAGGAGTCGGACCAATCTACCGCGCAGACCTTATCCCCCAAATACTCAATAGGGCTGCATAGCTGGTTTCCACAGACAAGTGACTCTGATATTGATGAGCCATTTCCAAAAACTGATCAGTGAGTACAGTTATGATAACATTGTAGTGGTAAAAATACAGTTGAGATGCTAATAGGTTCGAACCTGTCTACTGGTGGAAATATTCAGTCACCAGTCTGTTGTGTAGTATCACGATCGGATATTTTCGCAAACCTCAGACTCAAAAAAGCTTACCACTAACGATTAGACAACTAACTATTGCGCATGTGTTTCAAAGCGGTTTACAATGATGATATGTAAAGTAACTTAAAAACCAGAATACAAAACGATTTAAAACATAAGTTGGAATAATATTGAGTGAATAGATATGTTTTAAGACTAACATTAAAAGTATCAATATCATCGATACATATAATATAAGGGTGATCCATTCCATAAAAGTGCTATGTTTCCATAAACCAATGTTTTTTTTTAATGATACATGAGACGGAATGAACTTGTTAGCTTATAATGACCGACTAAATTATTGGAGAGACAGTAAATTATGTATACTAACATAAAGAATGCAAGACTGTGAATACATGAATCTGACTCATATAAAACAGGGGTGATATATGAAAACAAATTTAGAACATTGAGTAATTAAAACTTGCAGCTGCATTTTGGGTGGTTCGAAGTTTTTACGTATGATATTCCGTTATTCCAAGTATTGCAGTAGTCGAGTCAAAAGTGATAAAAAAATGGACAAGTTTTTCATAAGAAGTTTTTTTTAGCTTGAAATTCTTCCTCTGGCATGTGAGTATGCCGCTTTACTGAATGCGAATACATTCGCTGAGTAATGAGTTCTATCAAAAATGGCTTGAATATTGACTCAAAACGCAGATCTCCCTTCAATAATGCTTCAAAGTTGATAAGATTATTCATCTTAAACAAACATATTAGTTGCGTGGAGTATTGAATTGAATTTGAATGAAAACTTATTATCTGTTTTCCTCACATGCCACAGTAGAATACCAAGGCTTTATCAAATTTCAACCGTTCAGTGCTGCCCCTATGAATAACGATAGCGGGATTTCTGTGAACTAAAATATTCGTGCATATTTTACACGGAATATGAATTTGATGAAAGTTGCTTACTATGTTCAATACCGACCACTGTTGCGCCCAATTCTAATAATTTATGATATTTTGAATCCATCCTTAATTTTGAATGATATTTCCATATTTCTTAGGTAATTCTATTTCTTGCTTATCTTGATTTGTATTTTTATACAGGATAGATAGCAATTAAATTTTTGAATAATCTGATTCATTCACTAGCTGAGATACTGACAAAACTTCCAATTTTTTTCTTCCATGATATATATTGCGAAAAAAATCCGAATGAAGGAAACCAACATCCATCGCCCTCTCCCAAGTAAAATGCAAATACCCGAATTAAGCTACTCAAAACTAATTCTTTTGTAGAAAAATTGCCATTGAAGTATGTAGTTGTGCTGTTTTAAGTGTCTGCGAATTTTATTCGGAATCCGGCCCGCAAATCTGTAAATAGTTTGTTCAAAGACTTCGGCAAGCGAGTATTATGTTAGTTCACGTTTCCCCGCTGTCTATAAACTTAGTGGCAGCACTAAACAGGATAGGATTTTTTTTTCTGTGGCGGGAGAATTCAATAAAGTGCCACCATGTGCTTATCTGTTTATGGGGCCCCCGGTGCCCAAGGTGAAAAATTATATTTTTGCGTGGGAATGAAATGATCTTTTCGTTCGAACGAAATGTTTTTTGCGGGAATTTTTATAAAAGTTATGTACAAGTGGTCTCTTTTTTCAAAAGAAACAAGAACAAATGATTGAGAATGAACCGATAAAAGTAGAATGTAGTTAAACGAATATTTGTGCTCGGACTCTCAACTATATTGATGGGATGCATTTTGATGGCATTCTGACCTCTGGGAATGAAATGGAAGTTCAGTTATTCATGTCCGTTAACCTGTTCGGGTGTTTTACTAGATATTTCACCATTGATTTGTGTTCGAGAATTCTATATCTGATACAATAGCAAGAATTAACAAATCCGAGTAAATTGTGTTAGATTTCAGAAAATTGATTTTCATTCGCCGTCAACAATAAATCGTGGACAAAGTGAAAATTTCATCTTATTAAAACTAATTGAATGACAAATGAATATCAGCTTCACAAATAAGACGTTATTGTGGATCTATTTCAATCTGAATTCATTTTCCAATAAGCGACCGAGTACGTTAAACAGTTCTTCGATCACGTCAATCATGAATCTCACTGAGTTGCAAATTGCTCGAAGCTATCATAGTAATATGGTCATCATGTCTATAGCAAACAGATCTGGTAGCTACCGTACGCTTTCATCAGTCATTCTGCCTATATTGTTCGTGTTTGGAGCTTTCGGGAATTCAGCTACTTTCCTGATTATGATAAGTCGTAGATTTCGGAGATTATCCTACGCTAACTATCTCATCGTTTTATCCGTCAGTGATTTTGTGTTCTGCGTCAATCTGTCTTTGTTGCCTGTTTTACAGTTTGTTCTCTTGCACGTAGAAACAGGTCCAATGTATGTGATGAATTCACTGATCGGTTGTCAAATCTATGAATTCGTAGTACTACTCGCAGGCTGCAATAGTTCCTGGTTAATAGTAGCTATATCTCTAGAACGTGCGGCAATTGTTCTCTTCCCGTTCACAGCTCGTTTGATATGTACACCGAGATTCGCTAGATTCGCTGTATTGATAATAACCGGAGTGAATGTTGTGATTCTTTATTTTCTACCTACTTTGTCGATGCATTTTTCCGACAAGACTTTTGGATGTTATTATAAATTGATTGACCAAATAATGTTTTTCATGAAAATTGCCATGATCCTGTACCTTCTACCTTTAACGCTAATCATCACATCAAATTCAGTTATAATATTTCATTTATTCGGAGGTTCAAAAATGGTTTCGTCTGATCAGAAAACTACAAAGTCAATACGTACAACAATGATGCTTGTTACAGTTTCACTCGCATTTGCAATATTTACACTTCCAACCGCTGTCACTGCATACCTGCCACTCTCTACGGAACGGAAAAATTTTCTATTTGATATTTTCACTCAATTCCAACAGTGTAACTATGTGGTGAATTTCTACGTATATCTTTTACTTGGACGAGAAATTCGTGAATATTTCTGTGTGAAAATCCGTTGCAGAAATTCAGTCAAATAACTTATGATTTCTACCTGTATTTGCACGGATCGTCAGAAAATTACATATTTATTGTGAAACTATAAATCCAGCGGATTATGATTGTATTACAGCAAATCATTTGATAATGATGAAGCTTTCAATCTTTTTACAATATATACATCGAGAATTGAATTTCCGTATATATGTCTCGCACTAAACTTTAGAACCCCTTTACTGACAGGCGTCGTTGACTCACTGTATCGCAACTAGTTTATACAATCTCGGGAATTATCCCATCTCGTACCTTACATCGCATGGCATAGGGGGATCTAAATAGATGAAATAGATGATGCCTGACGAGGAGGGATATCAAGATTTCTCACGTGATCGCCATCTATTGGAATTTGGCTGAACTGATTAGATAAATCTTACTTGTCTCACTGACTCTTCTTTAACCCCTTAAAATCACACTCGCCATCTGCTGAGTATAGCCATAATTAGACTGTAGTAGCAAAGAAATCAACCAGATGGCGATTGGGATTTCAACGCGTTAAAGAAGTGTCAGTGAGACAAATGAGAGCTATCTGGTCGGTTCTGCCTAAATCCAATAGATGGCGATCATTGTATCATTATTGAACTAAGCGGATGCCCCGGGATCGAACCCAGTAACTACTGATACTGATTCCTGATGCTGAATAGACGATGTACAGGGGTGTCCCGGGTTCGAACCCAGTAATTACTGACATTGAATATGTTATGCACAATTCTCACTATCGATGTATATCTTAATTGTACTTGTTAACCAGAGTTTTCCCGTGTTCTAATTTGTTAGGTTAGAGTTTATCTTTTCGTTTGGTTCCCTATTCAGTGTGTATACACGCTTTTGGATTTTCATAATAGTAGATTGTACGTGTCCTGCTCACTGTTCTATGTCTAATCAATCGCTGTAAAGCAGCTTATATACGAATACAGAACTTCCAATATTAAGGTTTTGGGTATTTTTCACAGATACTTGTCATGTGAGTGCTGTCCTGTTCAGATCTCCTGATCTTAAGTTATCTATACTAAAATTATATGATATCCATTAACTCGGTGAGTGTTAATCTGTACTGTTTTTCGTATTTTGATGATCTTTTAGAAATGTTTAGAACTGAGATTTATTGTATTTTTTGTTTGTTTCACTTGTAGTAAATCGTTTCAACGAGATCAATAAAACGTATTTATGATAATGGATATGAATGTTGTCGATTAAGTGTTGTTTGGTCGTCGGTAACCACAGAATCAGAGTGGTCCTGATGTTGAATAGAGGATGTACAAGGGTGTCCCGGGTTCGAACCCAGTAATTACTGATACTGATTCAGAGTGGTCCTGATGCTGAATAGAGGATGTACAGAGCTGTCTCGGGTTCGAACCCACTATTTTTTGATATTGATTCAGAATGGTCTTGATGCTGTATAGAGGATGTACAGGGGTGTCCCGGGTTCGAACCCACTATTTTTTGATACTGATTCAGTGTGGTCCTGATGCTTAACAAAGGATGTGCAAGGGTTCGAGCCCAGTAATTACTGATACTGTTTCAGAGAGGTCCTGATGCTGAATAGAGGATGTACAGAGCTGTCCCGGGTTCGAACCCACTATTTTTTATACTGATTCAGTGTGGTCCTGATGCTGAATAAAGGATGTGCAGGGGGTCCCGGCCTCGAACCCAGCAATTACCGATACTGATTCAGAATGGTCCTGATGCTGAATAGAGGATGTACTGTGGGGTCCTGGATTCGCACCCACTATGTTTGTATACTGATTCAGTATGGTCCTGGTGCTGAATAGAGGATGAACAGGGGTGCCTGACAAGGAGAGGATATCAAGATTTCTAACGTGATCGCCATCTATTGGAATTTGGCTGAACTGATTAGAAAGCTCTTACTTGTCTCACTGACTCTTCTTTAATCGGTTAAAATCACACTCGCCATCTGGTGGATATAACCGTCATTAGACTGTAGTAGCATAGAAATCCACCAGATGCCGATTGGGATTTCAACGCATTAAAGAAGAGTCAGTGAGACAAATAAGAGCTATCTAGTCAGTTCTGCCTAAATCCAATAGATGGCGATCATTGTATCATTATTAAACTAAGCGGATGTCCCGGGATCGAACCCAGTAACTACTGATACTGATTCAGAGTGGTACTGATGCTGATAAGATGATGTACAGGGGTCCTGGGTTTGAACCCAGTAATTACTGATACTGATTCAGAGTGGAACTGATGCTGAATAGATGATGTACTGTGGGGTCCTGGATTCGCACCCAGCCATTACTGACAATGATTCAGAGTGGTACCGATGCTGAATAGAAAATATACAGAAGTATCCCGGGTTCGAACCCAGTAATTACTGATACTGATTCAGAGTGGTCCTGATGCTGAATAGAGGATGTCCCGGGTTCGAACCCACTATTTTTCTTATACTGATTCAGTGTGGTCCTGATGTTGAATAAAGGATGTGCAGGGGTGTCCCGGTCTCGAAACCCAGTAATTACTGATACTGATTCAGAATGGTACTGATGCTGAATAGAGGATGTACAGGGTTGTCCTTGGTCCGAACCCAGTAATTACTGATACTGATTCAGTGTGGTCTTGATGCTGCATAGAGGATGTACAGGGGTGTCCTTGGTCCGAACCCAGTAATTGCTGACACTGATTCCGAGTGGTCCCGATGCTGTATAGAGGATGTACAGGGGTGCCCGACAAAGAGAGGATATCAAGATTTCTAACGTGATCGCCATCTATTGGAATTTGGCTGAACTGATTAGAAAGCTCTTACTTGTCTCACTGACTCTTCTTTAATCGGTTAAAATCACACTCGCCATCTGGTGGATATAACCATCATTAGACTGTAGTAGCATAGAAATCCACCAGATGCCGATTGGGATTTCAACGCATTAAAGAAGAGTCAGTGAGACAAATAAGAGCTATCTAGTCAGTTCTGCCTAAATCCAATAGATGGCGATCATTGTATCATTATAAAACTAAGCGGATGTCCCGGGATCGAACCCAGTAACTACTGATACTGATTCAGAGTGGTACTGATGCTGAATAGATGATGTACCGGGGGTCCTGGGTTTGAACCCAGTAATTACTGATACTGATTCAGAGTGGTACTGATGCTGAATAGATGATGTACTGTGGGGTCCTGGATTCGCACCCAGTCATTACTGACAATGATTCAGAGTGGTCCAGATGCTGAATAGATGATGTACAGGGGTGCCTGACGAAGAGAGGATATCAAGATTTCTAAAGTGATCGCCATCTATTGAAATTTGGCTGAACTGATTAGAAAGCTCTTACTTGTCTCACTGACTCTTCTTTAATCGGTTAAAATCACACTCGCCATCTGGTGGATATAACCATCATTAGACTGTAGTAGCATAGAAATCCACCAGATGCCGATTGGGATTTCAACGCATTAAAGAAGAGTCAGTGAGACAAATAAGAGCTATCTAGTCAGTTCTGCCTAAATCCAATAGATGGCGATCATTGTATCATTATAAAACTAAGCGGATGTCCCGGGATCGAACCCAGTAACTACTGATACTGATTCAGAGTGGTACTGATGCTGAATAGATGATGTACCGGGGGTCCTGGGTTTGAACCCAGTAATTACTGATACTGATTCAGAGTGGTACTGATGCTGAATAGATGATGTACTGTGGGGTCCTGGATTCGCACCCAGTCATTACTGACAATGATTCAGAGTGATACCGATACTGAATAGATAATGTACAGAAGTATCCCGGGTTCGAACCCATGATTACTGAGACTGATTCAGTGTGGTCCTGATGCTGAATAGATGATGTACAGGGGTGTTCCGGGTTCGAACCCAGTAATTACTGATACTGATTCAGTGTGGTCCTGATGCTGTATAGAGGATGTACAGGGGTGTCCCGGGTTCGATCCCAGTAATTACTGATACTGATTCCCCTGATACTGATTCCGAGGGGTGTCCCGGCCTCGAACCCAGTAATTACTGATACTGATTCAGAATGGTCCTGAAGCTGAAGATAGGATGTACAGGGGTGTCCCGGGTTCGAACCCACTATTTTTGTATACTGATTCAGTGTGGTCCTGATGCTGAATAGACGATGTACAGGGGTGTCCCGGGTTCGAACCCAGTAATTACTGACATTGAATATGTTATGCACAATTCTCACTATCGATGTATATCTTTATTGTACTTGTTAACCAGAGTTTTCCCGTGTTCTAATTTGTTAGGTTAGAGTTTATCTTTTCGTTTGGTTCCCTATTCAGTGTGTATACACGCTTTTGGATTTTCATAATAGTAGATTGTACGTGTCCTGCTCACTGTTCTATGTCTAATCAATCGCTGTAAAGCAGCTTATATACGAATACAGAACTTCCAATATTAAGGTTTTGGGTATTTTTCACAGATACTTGTCATGTGAGTGCTGTCCTGTTCAGATCTCCTGATCTTAAGTTATCTATACTAAAATTATATGATATCCATTAACTCGGTGAGTGTTAATCTGTACTGTTTTTCGTATTTTGATGATCTTTTAGAAATGTTTAGAACTGAGATTTATTGTATTTTTTGTTTGTTTCACTTGTAGTAAATCGTTTCAACGAGATCAATAAAACGTATTTATGATAATGGATATGAATGTTGTCGATTAAGTGTTGTTTGGTCGTCGGTAACCACAGAATCAGAGTGGTCCTGATGCTGAATAGAGGATGTACAAGGGTGTCCCGGGTTCGAACCCAGTAATTACTGATACTGATTCAGAGTGGTCCTGATGCTGAATAGAGGATGTACAGAGCTGTCCCGGGTTCGAACCCACTATTTTTTGATACTGATTCAATGTGGTCCTGATGCTTAACAAAGGATGTGCAGAGGTTCGAACCCAGTAATTACTGATACTGTTTCAGAGAGGTCCTGATGCTGAATAGAGGATGTACAGAGCTGTCCCGGGTTCGAACCCACTATTTTTTATACTGATTCAGTGTGGTCCTGATGCTGAATAAAGGATGTGCAGGGGGTCCCGGCCTCGAACCCAGCAATTACCGATACTGATTCAGAATGGTCCTGATGCTGAATAGAGGATGTACTGTGGGGTCCTGGATTCGCACCCAGTCATTACTGACAATGATTCAGAGTGGTCCAGATGCTGAATAGATGATGTACAGGGGTGCCTGACGAAGAGAGGATATCAAGATTTCTAAAGTGATCGCCATCTATTGAAATTTGGCTGAACTGATTAGAAAGCTCTTACTTGTCTCACTGACTCTTCTTTAATCGGTTAAAATCACACTCGCCGTCTGGTGGATATAACCATCATTAGACTGTAGTAGCATAGAAATCCACCAGATGCCGATTGGGATTTCAACGCATTAAAGAAGAGTCAGTGAGACAAATAAGAGCTATCTAGTCAGTTCTGCCTAAATCCAATAGATGGCGATCATTGTATCATTATTAAACTAAGCGGATGTGCCGGGATCGAACCCAGTAACTACTGATACTGATTCAGAGTGGTACTGATGCTGAATAGATGATGTACCGGGGTCCTGGGTTTGAACCCAGTAATTACTGATACTGATTCAGAGTGGTACTGATGCTGAATAGATGATGTACTGTGGGGTCCTGGATTCGCACCCAGCCATTACTGACAATGATTCAGAGTGGTACCGATGCTGAATAGATAATGTACAGAAGTATCCCGGGTTCGAACCCAGTAATTACTGATACTGATTCAGAGTGGTCCTGATGCTGAATAGAGGATGTCCCGGGTTCGAACCCACTATTTTTCTTATACTGATTCAGTGTGGTCCTGATGTTGAATAAAGGATGTGCAGGGGTGTCCCGGTCTCGAAACCCAGTAATTACTGATACTGATTCAGAATGGTACTGATGCTGAATAGAGGATGTACAGGGGTGTCCTTGGTCCGAACCCAGTAATTACTGATACTGATTCAGTGTGGTCTTGATGCTGCATAGAGGATGTACAGGGGTGTCCTTGGTCCGAACCCAGTAATTGCTGACACTGATTCCGAGTGGTCCCGATGCTGTATAGAGGATGAACAGGGGTGCCCGACAAAGAGAGGATATCAAGATTTCTAACGTGATCGCCATCTATTGGAATTTGGCTGAACTGATTAGAAAGCTCTTACTTGTCTCACTGACTCTTCTTTAATCGGTTAAAATCACACTCGCCATCTGGTGGATATAACCATCATTAGACTGTAGTAGCATAGAAATCCACCAGATGCCGATTGGGATTTCAACGCATTAAAGAAGAGTCAGTGAGACAAATAAGAGCTATCTAGTCAGTTCTGCCTAAATCCAATAGATGGCGATCATTGTATCATTATAAAACTAAGCGGATGTCCCGGGATCGAACCCAGTAACTACTGATACTGATTCGGAGTGGTACTGATGCTGAATAGATGATGTACCGGGGGTCCTGGGTTTGAACCCAGTAATTACTGATACTGATTCAGAGTGGTACTGATGCTGAATAGATGATGTACTGTGGGGTCCTGGATTCGCACCCAGTCATTACTGACAATGATTCAGAGTGGTCCAGATGCTGAATAGATGATGTACAGGGGTGCCTGACGAAGAGAGGATATCAAGATTTCTAAAGTGATCGCCATCTATTGAAATTTGGCTGAACTGATTAGAAAGCTCTTACTTGTCTCACTGACTCTTCTTTAATCGGTTAAAATCACACTCGCCATCTGGTGGATATAACCATCATTAGACTGTAGTAGCATAGAAATCCACCAGATGCCGATTGGGATTTCAACGCATTAAAGAAGAGTCAGTGAGACAAATAAGAGCTATCTAGTCAGTTCTGCCTAAATCCAATAGATGGCGATCATTGTATCATTATTAAACTAAGCGGATGTGCCGGGATCGAACCCAGTAACTACTGATACTGATTCAGAGTGGTACTGATGCTGAATAGATGATGTACCGGGGTCCTGGGTTTGAACCCAGTAATTACTGATACTGATTCAGAGTGGTACTGATGCTGAATAGATGATGTACTGTGGGGTCCTGGATTCGCACCCAGCCATTACTGACAATGATTCAGAGTGGTACCGATGCTGAATAGATAATGTACAGAAGTATCCCGGGTTCGAACCCAGTAATTACTGATACTGATTCAGAGTGGTCCTGATGCTGAATAGAGGATGTCCCGGGTTCGAACCCACTATTTTTCTTATACTGATTCAGTGTGGTCCTGATGTTGAATAAAGGATGTGCAGGGGTGTCCCGGTCTCGAAACCCAGTAACTACTGATACTGATTCAGAGTGGTACTGATGCTGAATAGATGATGTACCGGGGGTCCTGGGTTTGAACCCAGTAATTACTGATACTGATTCAGAGTGGTACTGATGCTGAATAGATGATGTACTGTGGGGTCCTGGATTCGCACCCAGTCATTACTGACAATGATTCAGAGTGGTCCAGATGCTGAATAGATGATGTACAGGGGTGCCTGACGAAGAGAGGATATCAAGATTTCTAAAGTGATCGCCATCTATTGAAATTTGGCTGAACTGATTAGAAAGCTCTTACTTGTCTCACTGACTCTTCTTTAATCGGTTAAAATCACACTCGCCATCTGGTGGATATAACCATCATTAGACTGTAGTAGCATAGAAATCCACCAGATGCCGATTGGGATTTCAACGCATTAAAGAAGAGTCAGTGAGACAAATAAGAGCTATCTAGTCAGTTCTGCCTAAATCCAATAGATGGCGATCATTGTATCATTATTAAACTAAGCGGATGTGCCGGGATCGAACCCAGTAACTACTGATACTGATTCAGAGTGGTACTGATGCTGAATAGATGATGTACCGGGGTCTTGGGTTTGAACCCAGTAATTACTGATACTGATTCAGAGTGGTACTGATGCTGAATAGATGATATACTGTGGGGTCCTGGATTCGCACCCAGCCATTACTGACAATGATTCAGAGTGGTACCGATGCTGAATAGATAATGTACAGAAGTATCCCGGGTTCGAACCCAGTAATTACTGATACTGATTCAGAGTGGTCCTGATGCTGAATAGAGGATGTCCCGGGTTCGAACCCACTATTTTTCTTATACTGATTCAGTGTGGTCCTGATGTTGAATAAAGGATGTGCAGGGGTGTCCCGGTCTCGAAACCCAGTAACTACTGATACTGATTCAGAGTGGTACTGATGCTGAATAGATGATGTACCGGGGGTCCTGGGTTTGAACCCAGTAATTACTGATACTGATTCAGAGTGGTACTGATGCTGAATAGATGATGTACTGTGGGGTCCTGGATTCGCACCCAGTCATTACTGACAATGATTCAGAGTGGTCCAGATGCTGAATAGATGATGTACAGGGGTGCCTGACGAAGAGAGGATATCAAGATTTCTAAAGTGATCGCCATCTATTGAAATTTGGCTGAACTGATTAGAAACCTCTTACTTGTCTCACTGACTCTTCTTTAATCGGTTAAAATCACACTCGCCGTCTGGTGGATATAACCATCATTAGACTGTAGTAGCATAGAAATCCACCAGATGCCGATTGGGATTTCAACGCATTAAAGAAGAGTCAGTGAGACAAATAAGAGCTATCTAGTCAGTTCTGCCTAAATCCAATAGATGGCGATCATTGTATCATTATAAAACTAAGCGGATGTCCCGGGATCGAACCCAGTAACTACTGATACTGATTCAGACTGGTACTGATGCTGAATAGATGATGTACCGGGGGTCCTGGGTTTGAACCCAGTAATTACTGATACTGATTCAGAGTGGTACTGATGCTGAATAGATGATGTACTGTGGGGTCCTGGATTCGCACCCAGTCATTACTGACAATGATTCAGAGTGGTCCAGATGCTGAATAGATGATGTACAGGGGTGCCTGACGAAGAGAGGATATCAAGATTTCTAAAGTGATCGCCATCTATTGAAATTTGGCTGAACTGATTAGAAAGCTCTTACTTGTCTCACTGACTCTTCTTTAATCGGTTAAAATCACACTCGCCATCTGGTGGATATAACCATCATTAGACTGTAGTAGCATAGAAATCCACCAGATGCCGATTGGGATTTCAACGCATTAAAGAAGAGTCAGTGAGACAAATAAGAGCTATCTAGTCAGTTCTGCCTAAATCCAATAGATGGCGATCATTGTATCATTATTAAACTAAGCGGATGTGCCGGGATCGAACCCAGTAACTACTGATACTGATTCAGAGTGGTACTGATGCTGAATAGATGATGTACCGGGGTCCTGGGTTTGAACCCAGTAATTACTGACAATGATTCAGAGTGGTACTGATGCTGAATAGATGATGTACTGTGGGGTCCTGGATTCGCACCCAGTCATTACTGACAATGATTCAGAGTGGTCCAGATGCTGAATAGATGATGTACAGGGGTGCCTGACGAAGAGAGGATATCAAGATTTCTAAAGTGATCGCCATCTATTGAAATTTGGCTGAACTGATTAGAAAGCTCTTACTTGTCTCACTGACTCTTCTTTAATCGGTTAAAATCACACTCGCCGTCTGGTGGATATAACCATCATTAGACTGTAGTAGCATAGAAATCCACCAGATGCCGATTGGGATTTCAACGCATTAAAGAAGAGTCAGTGAGACAAATAAGAGCTATCTAGTCAGTTCTGCCTAAATCCAATAGATGGCGATCATTGTATCATTATTAAACTAAGCGGATGTGCCGGGATCGAACCCAGTAACTACTGATACTGATTCAGAGTGGTACTGATGCTGAATAGATGATGTACCTGGGTCTTGGGTTTGAACCCAGTAATTACTGATACTGATTCAGAGTGGTACTGATGCTGAATAGATGATATACTGTGGGGTCCTGGATTCGCACCCAGCCATTACTGACAATGATTCAGAGTGGTACCGATGCTGAATAGATAATGTACAGAAGTATCCCGGGTTCGAACCCAGTAATTACTGATACTGATTCAGAGTGGTCCTGATGCTGAATAGAGGATGTCCCGGGTTCGAACCCACTATTTTTCTTATACTGATTCAGTGTGGTCCTGATGTTGAATAAAGGATGTGCAGGGGTGTCCCGGTCTCGAAACCCAGTAACTACTGATACTGATTCAGAGTGGTACTGATGCTGAATAGATGATGTACCGGGGGTCCTGGGTTTGAACCCAGTAATTACTGATACTGATTCAGAGTGGTACTGATGCTGAATAGATGATGTACTGTGGGGTCCTGGATTCGCACCCAGTCATTACTGACAATGATTCAGAGTGGTCCAGATGCTGAATAGATGATGTACAGGGGTGCCTGACGAAGAGAGGATATCAAGATTTCTAAAGTGATCGCCATCTATTGAAATTTGGCTGAACTGATTAGAAACCTCTTACTTGTCTCACTGACTCTTCTTTAATCGGTTAAAATCACACTCGCCGTCTGGTGGATATAACCATCATTAGACTGTAGTAGCATAGAAATCCACCAGATGCCGATTGGGATTTCAACGCATTAAAGAAGAGTCAGTGAGACAAATAAGAGCTATCTAGTCAGTTCTGCCTAAATCCAATAGATGGCGATCATTGTATCATTATAAAACTAAGCGGATGTCCCGGGATCGAACCCAGTAACTACTGATACTGATTCAGACTGGTACTGATGCTGAATAGATGATGTACCGGGGGTCCTGGGTTTGAACCCAGTAATTACTGATACTGATTCAGAGTGGTACTGATGCTGAATAGATGATGTACTGTGGGGTCCTGGATTCGCACCCAGTCATTACTGACAATGATTCAGAGTGGTCCAGATGCTGAATAGATGATGTACAGGGGTGCCTGACGAAGAGAGGATATCAAGATTTCTAAAGTGATCGCCATCTATTGAAATTTGGCTGAACTGATTAGAAAGCTCTTACTTGTCTCACTGACTCTTCTTTAATCGGTTAAAATCACACTCGCCATCTGGTGGATATAACCATCATTAGACTGTAGTAGCATAGAAATCCACCAGATGCCGATTGGGATTTCAACGCATTAAAGAAGAGTCAGTGAGACAAATAAGAGCTATCTAGTCAGTTCTGCCTAAATCCAATAGATGGCGATCATTGTATCATTATTAAACTAAGCGGATGTGCCGGGATCGAACCCAGTAACTACTGATACTGATTCAGAGTGGTACTGATGCTGAATAGATGATGTACCGGGGTCTTGGGTTTGAACCCAGTAATTACTGATACTGATTCAGAGTGGTACTGATGCTGAATAGATGATATACTGTGGGGTCCTGGATTCGCACCCAGCCATTACTGACAATGATTCAGAGTGGTACCGATGCTGAATAGATAATGTACAGAAGTATCCCGGGTTCGAACCCAGTAATTACTGATACTGATTCAGAGTGGTCCTGATGCTGAATAGAGGATGTCCCGGGTTCGAACCCACTATTTTTCTTATACTGATTCAGTGTGGTCCTGATGTTGAATAAAGGATGTGCAGGGGTGTCCCGGTCTCGAAACCCAGTAATTACTGATACTGATTCAGAATGG
Source organism: Tubulanus polymorphus (assembly GCF_964204645.1). Lineage (NCBI taxonomy): Eukaryota > Metazoa > Nemertea > Palaeonemertea > Tubulaniformes > Tubulanidae > Tubulanus > Tubulanus polymorphus. The sequence continues at coordinate 10,114,891 of NC_134035.1, read as the reverse complement.
TACTGATGCTGAATAGAGGATGTACAGGGGTGTCCTTGGTCCGAACCCAGTAATTACTGATACTGATTCAGTGTGGTCTTGATGCTGCATAGAGGATGTACAGGGGTGTCCTTGGTCCGAACCCAGTAATTGCTGACACTGATTCCGAGTGGTCCCGATGCTGTATAGAGGATGTACAGGGGTGCCCGACAAAGAGAGGATATCAAGATTTCTAAAGTGATCGCCATCTATTGGAATTTGGCTGAACTGATTAGAAAGCTCTTACTTGTCTCACTGACTCTTCTTTAATCGGTTAAAATCACACTCGCCATCTGGTGGATATAACCATCATTAGACTGTAGTAGCATAGAAATCCACCAGATGCCGATTGGGATTTCAACGCATTAAAGAAGAGTCAGTGAGACAAATAAGAGCTATCTAGTCAGTTCTGCCTAAATCCAATAGATGGCGATCATTGTATCATTATTAAACTAAGCGGATGTGCCGGGATCGAACCCAGTAACTACTGATACTGATTCAGAGTGGTACTGATGCTGAATAGATGATGTACCGGGGGTCCTGGGTTTGAACCCAGTAATTACTGACAATGATTCAGAGTGGTCCAGATGCAGAATAGATGATGTACAGAAGTATCCCGGGTTCGAACCCAGTTATTACTGACAATGATTCAGAGTGGTCCAGATGCTGAATAGATGATGTACAGAAGTATCCCGGGTTCGAACCAAGTAATTACTGATACTGATTCAGTGTGGTCCCGATGCTGAATAGATGATGTACAGGGATGTCCCGGGTTCGGACCCAGTAATTACTGATACTGATTCAGAGTGGTACTGATGCTGAATAGATGATGTACTGTGGGGTCCTGGATTCGCACCCAGTCATTACTGACAATGATTCCGAGTGGTCCAGATGCTGAATAGATGATGTACCGGGGGTCCTGGGTTTGAACCCAGTAACTACTGATACTGATTCAGAGTGGTACTGATGCTGAATAGATGATGTACTGTGGGGTCCTGGATTCGCACCCAGCCATTACTGACAATGATTCAGAGTGGTACCGATGCTGAATAGATAATGTACAGAAGTATCCCGGGTTCGAACCCAGTAATTACTGATACTGATTCAGAGTGGTCCTGATGCTGAATAGAGGATGTCCCGGGTTCGAACCCACTATTTTTCTTATACTGATTCAGTGTGGTCCTGATGTTGAATAAAGGATGTGCAGGGGTGTCCCGGTCTCGAAACCCAGTAACTACTGATACTGATTCAGTGTGGTCCCGATGCTGAATAGATGATGTACAGGGATGTCCCGGGTTCGGACCCAGTAATTACTGATACTGATTCAGAGTGGTACTGATGCTGAATAGATGATGTACTGTGGGGTCCTGGATTCGCACCCAGTCATTACTGACAATGATTCCGAGTGGTCCAGATGCTGAATAGATGATGTACCGGGGGTCCTGGGTTTGAACCCAGTAACTACTGATACTGATTCAGAGTGGTACTGATGCTGAATAGATGATGTACTGTGGGGTCCTGGATTCGCACCCAGTCATTACTGACAATGATTCCGACTGGTCCAGATGCTGAATAGATGATGTACAGGGTCGCCTGACAAAGAGAGGATATCAAGATTTCTAAAGTGATCGCCATCTATTGGAATTTGGCTGAACTGATTAGAAAGCTCTTACTTGTCTCACTGACTCTTCTTTAATCGGTTAAAATCACACTCGCCATCTGGTGGATATAACCATCATTAGACTGTAGTAGCATAGAAATCCACCAGATGCCGATTGGGATTTCAACGCATTAAAGAAGAGTCAGTGAGACAAATAAGAGCTATCTAGTCAGTTCTTCCTAAATCCAATAGATGGTGATCATTGTATCATTATTAAACTAAGCGGATGTGCCGGGATCGAACCCAGTAACTACTGATACTGATTCAGAGTGGTACTGATGCTGAATAGATGATGTACCGGGGGTCCTGGGTTTGAACCCAGTAATTACTGATACTGATTCAGAGTGGTCCTGATGCTGCATAGATGATGTACAGGGGTGTCCTTGGTCCGAACCCAGTAATTGCTGACACTGATTCCGAGTGGTCCCGATGCTGTATAGAGGATGTACAGGGGTGCCCGACGAAGAGAGGATATCAAGATTTCTAAAGTGATCGCCATCTATTGGAATTTGGCTGAACTGATTAGAAAGCTCTTACTTGTCTCACTGACTCTTCTTTAATCGGTTAAAATCACACTCGCCATCTGGTGGATATAACCATCATTAGACTGTAGTAGCATAGAAATCCACCAGATGCCGATTGGGATTTCAACGCATTAAAGAAGAGTCAGTGAGACAAATAAGAGCTATCTAGTCAGTTCTGCCTAAATCCAATAGATGGCGATCATTGTATCATTATAAAACTAAGCGGATGTCCCGGGATCGAACCCAGTAACTACTGATACTGATTCAGAATGGTCCTGATGCTGAATAGATGATGTACTGTGGGGTCCTGGATTCGCACCCAGTCGTTACTGACAATGATTTAGAGTTGTCCCGATGCTGAATAGATGATGTACAGAAGTATCCCGGGTTCGAACCCAGTAAATACTGACAATGATTCAGAGTGGTCCTATTGCTGTATATATGATGTACAGGGGTGTCCCGGGTTCGAACCCAGTAATTACTGATACTGATTCAGTGCCGTCCTGATGCTGTATAGAGGATGTACAGGGGTGTCCTTGGTCCGAACCCAGTAATTGCTGACACTGATTCAGAGTGGTCCTGATGCTGTATAGAGGATGTACAGGGGTGTCCTTGGTTCATTATGTTTTCATCTAGCACCATTATCAAAAGTATCTACTAGTTCAGTAATCAAATATTTTTCATTTGATAATATTTGATTAACTATAGTAATATTATCAATTTTATATTGTCTTGCATACACTAAATTTGTTGCTGAGATATAATTTTTGATGTTAGATAATGAAAATAAGTTATTAGTTTCTTTTATCCGATTTTGAATTTAGGTTCTTCTTCTTCTGTCTTCATTTTTGTAACAAAACTTTTATGAAAATGAATTTTTCTAGATTATTTATATTAAAAAATCTAAATCATTTTACTCACACTTTACTCACACTTTTAATATTAAAAAATCTAAATTATTTTACTCACACTTTTAATATAGTCAGAGTTCGCTGAAACCTATCGCTCTAGAATATTTTTTTACCCTTATTGGTTTACTCTCCATTTTAATAACAAATTTTTTATTAAAATTGATTTTAGAAAATATTCATATTCCATGTTATTCATATATATGAAATTATTAGAGTAATAGGGAATATGGGGGTTCATATGAAAGGTTGAAGGGGAGAGTGAGTAAAAAATAAAAATAAATTCGAGCGTGCGAGAATTTATTTTTTATGAGCTCGACCTTTCGACCTTTGGTATGAAAGCCCATATTCCCTATTACTGATATTTACTCGGATTTCAAACAGACAACTGAATTAATACTTATTCATTTTGTAGGTAAGAAAAAGGGCTCAGCTGTGATAGTCATTCTGAAGGAACTTGGCCGAAGGGGGACATGCTTTCTTTATCAACCGTATGTGGAATATATTCAGTGAATTGTTGTGTTTATGATGATGTGAAAATGACTAAAGTCTGAATAAAGTTTACAATAGTTGAACTCCTTGTCAGTGTTTTGTGAGATCAGATATTTGGATCCACCGCAGCATCTCTACTTATATTCTCGATACAGACAGTGAGTTGGGACAGACTTGGGAAAGACCAGTAATTCAGATCATCTGGATATTCGCAATATTTTCCTCTCCTCACGGACCAAACATGATTTTTGCTAGAAATTGAGTATAAAATCCATCACGACAAACTCTTTTTATTGCTATTCTATATTTATTGTCCACTTCTAGTACAAAATCTTATTCAATATACAGACAGCCCGACAAGACGGTGACATACGTATTTTGTGACATTGCAAATTGTGTGACAACAGAACGATACTGATATCTCTAACTTAACTCGAATCACAAAGACCAAGTCTTTACCAGACAGTAGGCCTCAATCCAATCTCAATTCCAATTGCATGCTCGCTCGTATAGTTATTCATAAATTCCAGCTCTTTAGACATCATCACTGTATCAGAATCTAGGAGTTTCACCGTTATTTGGAATCTCATTTCATGACGATTAGTGCTGGATTCGTTTAATCCCTTTGATTCGTGATTGACGATACTTTCTGAAATTAAATCAATATCGATATACTAACAATTAAACCTGGATTGACTTTTCAATTCGTGTTCCATCCGTTTTTCAAACTGACTATGATACAACAACAATTCATTCTCTGCATGTTGAGCTCAATTTAATAATACGTATAACTTCTAAATCTTAAGAAATCCTGAGTTGTATCTCAGAGAATATTCATCAGATCACAATCAATGACCTACAATAGACAATCAACAGAATATTTGTAAATAAGTATTCATTTACTGTTCACAAGTTTTAAAAGAATGAAGTGAAGTTACCTGTCGTATAATATTTTCACCACAATGAAATTGACTGCTAATGTCCAGTGTCACGTTCAGAATAATAAATTAATCATCTTAAGTGAACAAACAAATTGCCGGTGTCGTGGCCTCTGCTGCATGGCTGGTTCAGTTCAGTATGTCAGTGACAGTAGAGATTGGTTTATCCATCTCAAGTTCGTTGTTGACTATTGACGACCGTTCCTTCAAGCAGGGTAGATTTAGACGGCGCTGTAACGGAGACATCCTGAATTGTATATCGATATTTTCGAAGCCACACGTAGTACAGGTGCCCGCAGAAGCGTTGCCTGATAGTTTTGGTAGTTTCTTTCTTCATTGGTGTAAAAATCGACTTTACAGCGGTCCATGGAACGTAAATCGAGACACTTCGAGGCCAAATTCGGTTTTCGTATCTAGTCGACTAGTGGTCGGAACTAATAACCGAATGCGCTTGATTTTCGAACTATTTCCGGAATATAGTTCCGACTAACGGACATTCGGTTTCGTTTTAGTTCGACTATAGTCGACTAACTCAGATAACCGAAGGTGGCCCTGGGTTCGTGAAAATGATTCACGGGCCGGCCGTGAAAAGCAGTTAATTTTAAAGCAGGGCAGTGAAATGGGGGTGTTACTAAAAACTATGCGCTACTAAAACGAAGACCTATGCACTTTGGGGTATTAGAACTATGCATGACTAAAAACACGTCCAAAGATACTCGAAATCACCACTTCGGGCGCTCTGTACAACCTCTGTCGGAAACGTAAATTGCCTGGACGTCGGTTTTCTCGGGTGCATATAGTCTTCGTTTTTAGTAGTGCTTCGTTTTAGTAACACTTGTTGCTTAACTAATCGAATGACAAATTTCAAAATCAATCATATTTATTCTCATAAAACAATTATACATAATGCCAGGTTTGTGCTCGAGGAATTATAATGTAAGCTCCTCAAACACGTGGACTTTCAAAAACAACTAGTCCAACCACCATAGGCGTTGGATTATAAACGAGATGTACGCCCATGGTCCAACCATAGACTCTAATGGACTCTTAAACCGTGAGTCCATGGCTCCCCGCACTAAAACCAGAGATAAACCTGGCCAAATACTCTGGAAAGCGTAGGATTATGTAATCAATCTGATTTACATTCTTACATCATTTTATTTTCACATATCATATTTACTTAAAACAAAGTTACATGTAAGGTATTTAAAAGTCTTTACAATACATTTCCACTACAGCTGATTTATACAATTTGAATCAATAGGAAAATAATAAAAATACACAAAGAATTATACACTTTGATCCATAAAAAACCGAAAATTGGACTAGTCTAAGATTATGAATTTGACAATTCATGAGTTCAATATAACCGACACTTTGTTATATTTCATGAAATATGAATCTATCATGTCAACTTTTCAAATGACATCGATTGAGGACATCTCATTTATCAAGAAAAAGCTCAACTTTATTTGATAGGACCTTAATAAATCAATGTTCTATGAACAATTGACATGACCATGTCATTTTATCTGCACAACAACAATTATACCTAAATAACAGGTATTCATGTACTGGAGGAGGTGCCTCAGTCATTTACAAAAACGTGACCTGTATTTCAAAAAAGTCTCCAACATAAAAACATTATAACCGGAGATAAAACCACAAATTCAATCTGGAAAGCTAAAGATTAGATTAAATAAACAGTCTTTGATTTAATTTTCATTAACATTATTTTACAAGATAACTAGTTTTGCCACCTTGCCTTGTCTTTAAGAGGTTTCAAGACATTATCAAATTGGTTTTCTCAGATGTTACATTTAATGTAAAGTATTTTGGAGGTATTCTCTTCTATGCATTCAGCAAGAGTATATAAATCGAGTATATAAATATTGTTCAACTGCCAATTTGAATAGAGCTAGGGCAATTACTAATAACTAATGGCTTTGCTACAATTAAGTTAAGATTCAATAACTAACATTTTGAGGTGCATCTTGTGCAGATATTTCAGAACCCATATAGACATTGTTAAACCATGGTTTTAGAGTCCATAGCTAGCATAATCTACTGATTAATACTGGTCATCCACATTTATCAAGAGACTGCTCCTCTATTTTGCTACTCTATTTTCCATAAGGGCCTTAATAAAATAGTATTTTATGAACGCATTGATGAGCACCACAGTATGAATGACGAAACATATGTATCATTTTATTCTTACACAACAATTATACCCCGTTAAATGAGTTATTTAAAAAACAGTTCAACATAAAACCTACAAATTCACTCACTCTGGAAAGCGTAGAGTAAACTAATTATTCTTTAGTTATTACAAGAAAACTGAAAACATTGCCAAAATTTTCCTCGTCTGAGAGATTTCTAATTATCAACTCAACTTATTTCACAAATGTTACATTTGAAACAAAGCAGGGTCTGATTTAAGCACTAGTCCAATTCCCCGGGACTAGTATATTTTCATTAGGGCATGTAGGTTATCACAATCACTCGTCCACCGGGTTTGTGTAATTCTATATCTCAAAGCTTTTATCCCACTCGATGCAAGGGATGATTGTGTCTCAATCGGACTACTCATGTAGGGCAAGTTGATTTTTGAGGGGGCAAGTGATATTACATATGCTTGCCCCAAGGTCAAGTGGCATTTATTCCTTAGATCAAACCCTGCAAACTATTATAAAGGTTTTTCTTCGTAATGATTTAAGATAAATCGAGTATCTTCATATAAATATCGTTTGACTGACGAAGCTACGGCAACTTCTTAATTATATTATTCAACTTGATAGTAGATATGAATACAACTCTATATAAAGATCAGAAATTCTTCTTGTCCAGATATTACAGGCCACACACAGTTGTGGTTAAACTGATAATCAAAACAAAGCTAGGACAATTGACCAATTAGCACTGTATCCTGGAGTTAGCCTATCAAGAAACTGCTCCTTCTATTCTATGCTCCTGCTAATTAAATCAGTATTTTATGAACCACTGAAAAGCACCACAGTGGAATTGTTGCTATAGAAATTAACAACTAAAAAGTTTCAACATGAATGATGAAAATGTACATCGTTGTATTCACACAACAATAATATCTTAATCGAGGAATCATCATGCAAGTTCCTAATTACCAAACATGCGAACTGTGTTACAATAACAGTTTCCAACATAAAGCATTAAAACTAGAGATGGAACATACAGATTAACTCTGGAAATCAACTAATCATAACTTTCGCTAGAAAACTATAATTTTGCCTACTTTGCCCTTACTTAAAGATGTCCAAGCACCTTGGCATTAAATACTAAGTATTCTGGTGTTTTTTTTCTGGCAGCTTCGAAAACATCAACATAATCATACAATCGGTAACTAATCAATAACATCAATAACGTAAGTTTATAGCTGTTTTACATTCTTTCTAAAAAGTAAAATGTATGTACCAGATTTTAGATAGTAAGTCTACTCCCGCATAACAATCATCGGTCACAGCAGTGATTAAGCGCGGCTAGTTGAAAGGACGGTCGATCTTTCATCACAGTTATTCAAAGCATTCTATCATATCAGTTATTTTTTTAAGTGTGTTTGCTTTAGTTAAGGTTTATGGTTATTTGTTTTGTTCATTACAATAACTGAGTCCGATAGAATGCTTTGAATAACAACAGAAAAGATCTAGGGTTTTCGCTATACTTAGGGAAGGTTGTTCCATAAATGAATAACCTTGTTGATAAATATTTGAAAAAATGCCTTTTCATGTAAATAGAATATTAATTTGTTGTTTGTTTCTATTGTTGTTTATTATTTTTATCTATTATTTAATATTATCTATTTATGTATGTATTTGTATTTTGTATTATTTACTACTTATTATTTATTGGTTTTTTTCTATTTATTTTTATATTAATTTATGTACTTGTAATTTGTATTATGTATTATTTATACTCCTCTATTTACAACTGCAGGCATTTTTTCACTGTAAAGTTTCTGGGCCCATTTTAGAAACGCACTACCGATTCACTGCCACTCCTTGATAATCATTATACACCCAATTTGAAGCTAAGTGATAATTCACGAGAGCCATCACGTGATATGGATTTACCCATTACAATAAAAGAAGTTCAAACAGCTATAAACATTGTTAAAACGTTAAAAATTAGTCCTAGCAATAACTTTATGCCTTGTTATTCCAAGCTTTACCTCTCAAATGTAAATAATGGTCTCCTTTCAAATAAAGCTTTTGATTTTAAATACGTAGCGATGATCATCAAACAGATTGATGGAGGCTCAAAGTTAAAACTCGATTTGAAAATCGACATGTACGATTCAAATTGTGAAATCAGTTACATGGGCCTTTGAAAATATAAATCCATCAAATAAATACATCTACAATTCAGCAAATACTTAATATTTGTACATCAACACTGGCCTAACGTTATGTTCTGTTTCCTAATTATGTGATACCTACACGGACAAATAGCCATAGTTGACTATTTCAACTATGGTAAAGTTAAAAGATTAAAGTCACAATATCATGTTGAAACTATATCTCAGTTTAGGAGTTAACTCATCAGACCTGCAGCCCAAACAAGGTGCTCGACGCAACCATTTACCCATAGTGACTAACCTAACTTGACTTCTCTATCAACCAAGGATCGAATACCAATATCGTGAATTAATGGAGCTTAGCTTTTATTAGACTCTAACATTGCATTAAACATTATAAAATAATTTCCTTTAAAACATATATATATATAACTATATCAGACTGGTTTGAAAAAGGGTGATAAGTAAAAAAATCAATACTTTACGACAGAAATCCGCTATTGTCTTTGCCGCTCCTGTATCTCAGTGTTTATAAGATGCGCTATTGTTAATGCTGATCCTAATAAGATACACTATTGTCTTTGCTGCTTTTAAAACAGTGCTTATCCTGAATCAGTGTTAATGAGATAATCCATTAGCTTTGTCGGTTGAATCAATGTTTATAAGATTCACTATATTCTCTACTGCTCCTGATAAAATATTTTATAGAAATCAACCACCGTTTGTAGAAGAATCCATCGTTGAGTGATTTCTGTTGCTGGCTCCTCAACTTCCCGTCTGGGCTTCTGCAGTTTTCATCAGCAAATGGGTCAATCAGTATCTACGTGTAGATTTTCCGATGAGTAGTTGATCTCAAGCTGGGTTTTTTCTCGCAGTTGATATTTAGCTGCAATGATTAAAAGAAGATATCCTTTAATAACAAAATATTTCAATGAGAATTAATCGTAATAATTCCATGTATATCAAGTTACCTTTTATGATAGCTGGTTTCATTATCGGCGATTATCTTATTAGTTGATTGGTTAATGAGTTCGATCCTAGTTAGCTGTGCGCCGTTCAAGTTGGTCGATTTTTGACTAGTAGTTGTTCTCAAACTGGGTTTTTTCGCATAGTTGAAATTTAGCTGCAATGATCAAAAGAAGATATCCTTTAATGACAAAATATTTCAATAAGAATTAATCGTAATAATTCCATGTATATCAAGTTACCTTTTATGATGGCTGGTTTCATTATCGGCGATTATCTTATTAGTCGATTGGTTAAAGAGTTCGATCCTAGTTGGCTGTGCGCCGTTCAAGTTGGTCAATTTTTGACGAGTGGTTGTTCTCAAACTTGGTTTTTTCGCATAGTTGAAATTTAGCTGCAATGATTAAAAAGATAATCTTTAATGACAAAATATTTCAATAAGAATTAATCATAATAATTTCATCAATATCAAGTTACCTTTTATGATTGCTTGGTTCGTTATCGGTGTGGATCATCTAAAGTTGCTGGGTTAATGAGTTCGATTCTGTTGGCTCCATCTGTGCGCTGTTCAAGTTGGTCGATTTTGGCAGAGTAGTTGTTCTCAAGCTGGGTTCTTTCTCATAGTTGAAATTTAGCTGCAATGATCAAAAATAGATATCCTTTAATGACAAAATATTTCAATAAGAATTAATTGTAATAATTCCATGTGTATCAAGTTACCTTTTATGATTGCTGGTTTCATAATCGGCGATTATCTTATTAGTTGATTGGTTAATGAGTTCGATCCTAGTTGGCTGTGCTTGGTTCGTTATCGGCGTGGATCATCTAAAGTTTGCGCGTTAATGAGTTCGATTCTGTTGGCCTCATCTGTGCGCTGTTCAAGTTGGTCGATTTTTGACGAGTAGTAGTTCTCAAACTGGGTTTTTTCGCATAGTTGAAATTTAGCTGCAATGATCAAAAGAAGATATCCTTTGATGACAAAATATTTCAATAAGAATTAATCGTAATAATTCCATGTGTATCAAGTAACCTTTTATGATGGCTGGTTTCTTTATCGGCGATTATCTTATTAGTCGATTAGTTAATGAGTTCGATCCTAGTTATCTGTGCGCCGTTCAAGTTGGTCGATTTTTGACGAGTAGTTGTTCTCAAACTGGGTTTTTTCGCATTGTTGAAATTTAGCTGCAATGATTAAAAGAAGATATTCTGTAATGACAAAATATTTCAATAAGAATTAATCGTAATAATTCCATGTATATCAAGTTACCTTTTATGATTGCTTGGTTCGTTATTGGCGATTATCTTATTAGTTGATTGGTTAATGAGTTCAATCCTAGTTGGCAGAGCGCCGTTCAAGTTGGTCGATTTTTGACTAGTAGTTGTTCTCAAACTGGGTTTTTTCACATAGTTGAAATTTAGCTGCAATGATTAAAAGAAGATATCCTGTTATGACAAAATATTTCAATAAGAATTAATTGTAATAATTTCATGTATATCAAGTTACCTTTTATGATTGCGGGGTTTGTTATCGGCAATTATCTTATTAGTTGGTTGGTAAAATGAGTTCGATTCTGTTGGCCTTATCTGTTTACTGTTCAAGTTGGTTGATTTTAAGCGAGTAGTTGTTTTCTAGCTGGGTTTTTTCTCATAGTCGAAATTCAGCTGCAATGATTAAAAGAAGATATCCTTTAATGACGAAATATTTCAATAAGAATTAATCGTAATAATTCCATGTATATCAAGTTACCTTTTATGATGGCTGGTTTCATTATAGGCGATTATCTTATTAGTTGATCGGTTAATGAGTTCGATCCTAGTTATCTGTGCGCCGTTCAAGTTGGTCGATTTTTGACGAGTAGTTGCTCTCAAACTGGGTTTTTTTTGCATAGTTGAAATTTAGCTGCAATGATCAAAAGAAGATATCCTTTAATGACAAAATATTTCAATAAGAATTAATCGTAATAATTTCATGTATATCAAGTTACCTTTTATGATTGCTTGGTTCGTTATCGGCGATTATCTTATTAGTTCATTGGTTAATGAGTTCGATCCTAGTTGGCTGTGCGCCGTTCAAGTTGGTCGATTTTTGACGAGTAGTTGTTCTCAAACTGGGTTTTTTCGCATAGTTCAAATTTAGCTGCAATGATCAAAAGAAGATATCCTTTAATGACAAAATATTTCAATAAGAATTAATCGTAATAATTCCATGTATATCGAGTTACCTTTTATGATTGCTTGGCTCGTTATCGATGTGGATCATGTAAAGTTGGTGGGTTAATAAGTTCGATTCTGTTGGCCTCATCTGTGTGCTGTACCAGTTGGTCGATTTTGGGCGAGTAGTTGTTCTCAAGCTGGGTTTTTTCTCATAGTTGAAATTTAGCTGCAATGATCAAAAGAAGATATCCTTTAATGACAAAATATTTCAATAAGAATTAATCGTCATAATTTCATGTATATCAAGTTACCTTTTATGATTGCTTGGCTCGTTATCGATGTGGATCATGTAAAGTTGGTGGGTTAATAAGTTCGATTCTGTTGGCCTCATCTGTGTGCTGTACCAGTTGGTCGATTTTGGGCGAGTAGTTGTTCTCAAGCTGGGTTTTTCTCATAGTTGAAATTTAGCTGCAATGATCAAAAGAAGATATCGTTAAATGACAAAATATTTCAATGAGAATTAATTGTAATAATTCCATGTATATCAAGTTACCTTTTATGATGGCTGGTTTCATTATCGGCGATTATCTTATTAGTCGATTGGTTAAAGAGTTCGATCCTAGTTGGCTGTGCGCCGTTCAAGTTGGTCAATTTTTGACGAGTGGTTGTTCTCAAACTTGGTTTTTTCGCATAGTTGAAATTTAGCTGCAACGATCAAAAGAAGATAATCTTTAATGACAAAATATTTCAATAAGAATTAATCGTAATAATTGCATCAATATCAAGTTACCTTTTATGATTGCTTGGTTCGTTATCGGTGTGGATCATCTAAAGTTGCTGGGTTAATGAGTTCGATTCTGTTGGCCTCATCTGTGCGCTGTTCAAGTTGGTCGATTTTGGACAAGTAGTTGATCTCAAGCTGGGTTTTTTTCTTATAGTTCAAATTTAGCTGCAATGATCAAAAGAAGATATCCTTTGATGACAAAATATTTCAATAAGAATTAATCGTAATAATTCCATGTGTATCAAGTTACCTTTTATGATGGCTGGTTTCTTTATCGGCGATTATCTTATTAGTCGATTAGTTAATGAGTTCGATCCTAGTTATCTGCCCGCCGTTCAAGTTGGTCGATTTTTGACGAGTAGTTGTTCTCAAACTGGGTTTTTTCGCATAGTTGAAATTTAGCTGCAATGATCAAAAGAAGATATCCTTTAATGACAAAATATTTCAATGAGAATTAATCGTAATAATTCCATGTATATCAAGTTACCTTTTATGATTGCTGGTTTCATTATCGGCGATTATCTTATTAGTTGATTGGTTAATGAGTTCGATCCTAGTTAGCTGTGCACCGTTCAAGTTGGTCGATTTTTGACTAGTAGTTGTTCTCAAACTGGGTTTTTTCGCATAGTTGAAATTTAGCTGCAATGATCAAAAGAAGATATCCTTTAATGACAAAATATTTCAATAAGAATTAATCGTAATAATTCCATGTATATCAAGTTACCTTTTATGATGGCTGGTTTCATTATCGGCGATTATCTTATTAGTCGATTGGTTAAAGAGTTCGATCCTAGTTGGCTGTGCGCCGTTCAAGTTGGTCAATTTTTGACGAGTGGTTGTTCTCAAACTTGGTTTTTTCGCATAGTTGAAATTTAGCTGCAATGATCAAAAGAAGATATCCTTTAATGACAAAATATTTCAATAAGAATTAATCGTAATAATTTCATGTATATCAAGTTACCTTTTATGATTGCTTGGCTCGTTATCGATGTGGATCATGTAAAGTTGGTGGGTTAATAAGTTCGATTCTGTTGGCCTCATCTGTGTGCTGTACCAGTTGGTCGATTTTGGGCGAGTAGTTGTTCTCAAGCTGGGTTTTTTCTCATAGTTGAAATTTAGCTGCAATGATCAAAAGAAGATATCGTTTAATGACAAAATATTTCAATGAGAATTAATCGTAATAATTCCATGTATATCAAGTTACCTTTTATGATGGCTGGTTTCATTATCGGCGATTATCTTATTAGTCGATTGGTTAAAGAGTTCGATCCTAGTTGGCTGTGCGCCGTTCAAGTTGGTCAATTTTTGACGAGTGGTTGTTCTCAAACTTGGTTTTTTCGCATAGTTGAAATTTAGCTGCAACGATCAAAAGAAGATAATCTTTAATGACAAAATATTTCAATAAGAATTAATCGTAATAATTGCATCAATATCAAGTTACCTTTTATGATTGCTTGGTTCGTTATCGGTGTGGATCATCTAAAGTTGCTGGGTTAATGAGTTCGATTCTGTTGGCCTCATCTGTGCGCTGTTCCAGTTGGTCGATTTTGGACAAGTAGTTGATCTCAAGCTGGGTTTTTTTCTTATAGTTCAAATTTAGCTGCAATGATCAAAAGAAGATATCCTGTAACGACAAAATATTTCAATAAGAATTAATTGTAATAATTCCATGTATATCAAGTTACCTTTTATGATTGCTGGTTTCATTATCGGCGATTATCTTATTAGTTCATTGGTTAATGAGTTCGATCCTAGTTGGCTGTGCGCTGTTCAAGTTGGTCGATTTTTGACGAGTAGTTGTTCTCAAACTGGGTTTTTTCGCATAGTTGAAATTTAGCTGCAATGATCAAAAGAAGATATCCTTTAATGACAAAATATTTCAATGAGAATTAATCGTAATAATTCCATGTATATCAAGTTACCTTTTATGATTGCTGGTTTCATTATTGGCGATTATCTTATTAGTTGATTGGTTAATGAGTTCGATCCTAGTTAGCTGTGCGCCGTTCAAGTTGGTCGATTTTTGACTAATAGTTGTTCTCAAACTGGGTTTTTTCGCATAGTTGAAATTTAGCTGCAATGATCAAAAGAAGATATCCTTTAATGACAAAATATTTCAATAAGAATTAATCGTAATAATTTCATGTATATCAAGTTACCTTTTATGATTGCTTGGTTCGTTATCGGTGTGGATCATCTAAAGTTCGAGCGTTAATGAGTTCGATTCTGTTGGCTCCATCTGTGCGCTGTGCAAGTTGGTCGATTTTGGCAGAGTAGTTTGTTCTCAAGCTAGGTTCTTTCTCATAGTTGAAATTTAGCTGCAATGATCAAAAATAGATATCCTGTAATGACAAAATATTTCATTCAGAATTTATTGCAATAATTCCAAATACATTAAGTTACCTTTTGTGATTGCCGGGTTCATTATCGGTGAGATCTCCTAAGTTGGTTGTCTAATTTTACATTTCTTTGCTCTTTTTTTCGTGTAACTAGTCCGAAAGTTTACAAGGTTTAAGATAATTTTGTCTAATGTTTACATTTCTTTGGTATTTTTTTCATGTAAATAGTCCGAAAGTTTACAAGGTCGTAATTTTGTCTAATATTTAATTTTTTTGTAGTTTTAAGTTTTTTCAAAATCGAAAATCGAAGTACAGATATAGTTGTGTGATCGGCGGTCGATTTTACATAAATTTCTTTTTCTTTAAATCCGAGCACATAATTGGGAAATTCGGTTCCGGTTCATTCAATGAATCTTCCAACCAGTCTGAACCGGCAAGCGACTGATTGGGGTCAATTAAGTTGACTGCCTATTTTAATACATCGAGATTTGGAATATCTATATTACAAGGTTGAAGTTCATTTTGTACATTTTATGACTAGCTGATTAGTAGTATAGCTGAAAAAAGAGCAGAATCTTGTGAGCAGAAAATCCTTTCGAATATCACTGATCATAATTAATGTGTCAAGATCAGCAATGTGGACTGGTAGGTAGATTTTGATAATAGTCAATTATTAAATGATATTTATATGAAATTCAACTCGTATCGTAATTCATCTATATTCTAGATATCTAAGCAACGGTTGATTATTGTAGTTTAACAACAATTCGACTAAAGCATCTATGGTCATCTCTAGGAATACCAGAGTTACAACAAATTTAGTAATGCATTATCAATCTGATCAAATTGTTTTTGTACTGTTTCCCTATATGCATTTCAATTGTCAGCTAAACTATGTTTGTATTATAAAATTAACGCCATCGTCAATTAATAAACTTCTGTTTTCTAGTACCCACAGATGTATCCAGTTAATGGTATTCTAATCCATTTCAGTAACTCTAAATATTGCTCCTAATATATACAATGATCTTGTAATCATGTTGTTTAAACTGACTGATTAGTGCGCTGCCAGCATTGAGCACACTGATCCTGGACAACATGGTTCTACAGATTTAAGAAACCTTGAACCATTCCAACGCCTTGACAAATCCAGAATTCTGCAAAGCCTAAAAAGATTCAATAAATCCCACGCCTAAGAGACAGAGTTTAAACACACCCTGTTTTCTTTAGATATCAACCAATTAGATTATACAGTTTACTTATCAACCCCTACGGTTTAGATTTGAGCACTTTTACCTTATATGAAGATGCTAAATTAATCTTCATCTTAGATACCTAATCACTCAATTAATTTCCTAGCTAAAATTTAAAATTGTCTCTTACAATATTTCATACGGGGCTTGATATTTCTACACGACGAGAATTTCAGATCTGGTTTCGATTGATCACTATTTCAAAATGCTTATTTTGCATCAGAGCTTTTGATATCTAGTTTGATGAATACAGAATTCCCCAAAACCTAACTGATTCAACAGATTCCACACACATGTCGCCCAGTTATGACGCAGGTGACATTGCAAGATACAGTCATCTCATCCACTGCACTATTTTTTAACTAATTTTCCCTTATATTCATTACATTGAATTAATTTTAATTAATCTTCTAGATATCTAAGTGATCCGTTAATTAGTAATCATACTAGCTACATTTTAATAGTCAGTTGAACATGGAGCCTGTAAATCTACATGAGTAGAATGTCAGATGTGGTGAATTCATCACTATTATGAATTCATTAGAAATTAAGATAAAAGCACATTTAAGTGGTAATTAGAAATTCCCTTAAAGCCGAATTAATATATAATCTTTATTTCCCTTTTATAGTAGTACACTGTGTATAAGGACCGAAAGACCTTGTTATGACCGGACCTCCCTGGTGCGGTGCGAGTCATGATGCTAGAAAATAGTTTGAAGGAGAGGGGTTAGTAAAAGAGAGCTATTAGCAAGAGGAATAAGACCTAAGTTTAGGATATCCTGTCAGAATAAGGCTCTCAATCTGACATACACAGTGAAATTGAAATATTCTCCCTTCCAAGTTCAGGAATGTATTTGTGCACATACAGATTTGTTTTATCTCCCTTCGATCGGAAGTAAATCTGCGTTAAATGATTTTGGCAATATGCATCAAAACTAATACAGCTGTATGAAGACACAATAGGTTCACTAGATACAGATAAATAAATGTGATCAGATACAGATGTATCAGCTACATTTTAAATGTCCATGGACCTGAATTAAAAACAATTTCACATAAAATATTGAATTTACCTAAATCATAGATATCTTATAGTAATACATTAATGAGTTATTCACCTTTGATTCTAATTGTCAGTTAAACAATATCTTTTATGCGTAACTTGACACACAGTATGGCTTTTAGATGAATCAGTTAGGTTTAGGTAAATTTTTGCAATTGTGAAGAACATGACCAGCACGTTGGAGATGGAAGTACTGATCAGTCGATGAGACTGATTCAGATGTGCTCGTACATTTATCAGCTATATTTAAAGATTCATTTTTACGACATTTATATTATGGACCTTTATTACATACAGTATAAATAGTTTTTGATCTTAGAAATATTGAATCCATCTTAATTGTGGATCTAAGCCATTGGTTAATGAGCAATTTTTCCTAGCTATATATGATAATTGTCAGTTAAACAATAATCATAGCTCAAAACAAGGCACAGAGTATGGCTTTCGGGAATGATTTGAACCAATTAAAGCTTTGTTTTATTCTAGATTTGTCAAAGTGCTGAGACCTAATCACAGTTTCTAAAAGACCCGCAGTCCATAGTTTTCCCCATGTATATTACACCAGATCTCGATACGCCCTAGACACTATTTTATACATCTTTCCCCCAGAAATTCATTAATGCAATGGGTAAAGCAGAATATAATATATACTGTGAAGTGCCTGAATGTTTATAAATGACATATAAATGACATATGTATCAATATATTATTTGTAAAAAAATCTATTAACTGACGATAAAGTTTAATTCATATATATCTTAACAAGTAAAGCCAGCCTTAATGTATATGGGGCCCTAAAATATCTACACCAGAAGAATTTTTCATCAAACATTATAAGATATTGAATGATTGCTTATATCTAAGCGATTGGTTAATTAGTAAATTGTCTTATCTATATCTTGATTGTCAGTTAAACAATAGTCATATGAGGCCTGAAATATATACGGTACATTTGAAAAATTTCAAATGTCACATAAGATATTGAATTTACCTTAATTGTACATACTTACAAAATCGTTTAATTAATAACTGACCAATCTACATTTTAATTATCAGACCAAAGAATATTTAAGGGACCTCACTCAATCGTTTCGTCTAATATTGTAAATATTCAAGCAATCATTGCCTAACTATATTTCAATTTACTACCGGCCACAGAGCTTCAATAAAGTAGTGCGGAGATGGTGAGCTTGACCAGCGTCTCTATCCTCTCCAGTGCCTATGCATTCTACCCCAGCTATGAAAAATCAACTTAGCTTTATGTATGTATGCATTCCTGTTGCCATGCAGGATGAGGTCAAGACTGCCAGGTTCGGTTGCCGCAGGTCTTTCGGTGTTTGGTGGTACTTCAAGGTGGAGTCTTTTGTGGGCACTTCTGGTGGGCAGATTTTAGATGGGCCTTTCCGGATTAACCTGAAATGAGTAAAAGAATGATATTCTGTAGTTACACAATCCTTTCGGTATCACGCATCGTAATTTACATGTGTATCAACTTAACTTTCAATATTGCTGAGTTCAGTGTTCTTTTTTCGGCATCATCTTCGTTGTAGTCGCCTTCAGCATCTTCTTCTTCTTCATCTTGGGAGTGAATAAATGAATCCTAGCACGCAAAGGAAGACAGGGAAATCAATCCCTGCCCGAAGCAATCCCTTAAAAGGAATCAATGAATGCTAGAACGCAAAGGAAGACAAGACTAAATCTTTGTCCGAAGCAATTCCTGAAAAGGAATCAATGAATACTAGTAGACAGTCCAGCTTTACCACTCCACTTTTAACCCGTGCAATCCGACTGACTTACCCGTCATTGATGTCACTAAGTACACTCTGTTGATACGTGGGGAGAGTGAGGCCTAGTCATCCAGGTTTTCGTGTTCCGTATGAGGGCGTGTAGAGGGCAGTCATTTCCTGACCGACTCTTTGTCTGACATCCTCGACACGTGACCGGCGAAGGGGAGCCGACGCTTTCGGACATTAGTTTTGTTCCAGCAAACGTTGAAATTCGACAGAGAAATCGGCCCTGAAAAATAAAACGGATTAGACCCTGAAAAATAGAACGGATTAATAAACACGGAACAGTACAGGACAGTACGGAGACGAACAGTAACACATAAAACATAAAGACGTCGTTCCTCCGGAAGCAGGAACAGGAGCATGAGCGGGAGCGCAGTGAATATCGCCAGGAGAATCCGTGGTAGCATGTTCACAGTGTGAGTAAGCTGAGGTGAATGGCCTATGCTTGTGTACACCGTGGTCAGCCGGTGACGTATTCAATAGCGCGTATAAATGATATCAACAACTCTGAAAACCGCAATTGTGTCTCTATTGTTGAATGGGTTTACATTATGAAAGGTTCCACTGCCGGGTTGAATACGCGCCGGTAGTCAGCTGAACAATATAGTGGAGGAACTTTAATAAGGCCATGAAATAAATTACTTGATTCCCAACAGCTACTTACTTCAAAATTTATCAGTTTATAAGCCACCGCCTGTTTTTTTTCTTAAATTCTAGAATAATTTATAAATTATACCGACCGATAGCACTTAAGTTAAAGATTCACACCAACACAGGTCTTCATATCATAGTAACCGCGTAAACATTTTCTAATGAAATTAGTTTATTAGTCACAACTACGTAAGGACATTTCACGCATCCCGAGATAACTAACTCACACCATGCACGAGGAAAGCGGTCTATTTGAGTCATTGGGGGAAACCCACTAATACCATGTATTCATGATTAATCATCATTCATACTGTTATCACAGAATCCGTCAATAGACAGATTTTCATAAGAAAAACTCCTTGATTCAATTCAGGGGAGACATATTAGGCTTTTTTAATTACTTGGAGCACCGATCCTCTGAAATTCTGTCAAAAACTTCACTCATAATTTGAAAAAAACAAATTTTCTTTAAATTTGATACTGGATTAAACAGTACATCATCATGTAAAGTTAGGAAAGTCCATATTAGAATTTGGTTTCTTGTTCCAATTTACTCTTATCCCATTTTTGATTTTGGTCAAAGAGTATGGCGGTATCAAATCATGCGTACAGGGTCAGTCTGTCCATGAGGATACTAGTTGTGATAAGTCAGACAAGTCATGATTAGGCATTGATGCAATTCACTAAGTGAAAAAATGCCACCTGCCAATTTTCCGCATTAAGTGTTAAATTTTGCTTAAGCCTACAAAAATCATGTCATCATTGATGCCGGTCCTCTGATAGAAGAAAAATAAACTCAAAAGAAAAACCATTCAGTAAATGATAATAATAATATTGAGTTTATTAATCACAATGCGATAAAAGTGGAAATTTTCAATTTGCCTCATGCAAATTCATACGCTCGCTGATGTAATGTGTCTCTGGTGAAATTAATCCCTTAAGTTCCAAATCTTTGTTTCTTGGTGAAATAATGTACGTTCGATATTGGCCTTCGCCATCAATGACTCTTGCCTTTCTTTCCCGCCACCTGAAATAATAAAAAGAAAGTATTTCTTAGTGCTTAATTATTGATGTCGAAAAGTCTGTAAAACATTCTTTGAATTTTGAAAATTATACAGCGGAACCTTGTTGCAACGAAATTCAGGGCACCAGAAAATCTGTTAGTTATAATTCGTTATATCAAGTATGGAAATAAAATGAAATTCTAGTTTTGTAATAACTGATAAATTGTTAAAACGAGGTTCCACTGCAAACAGAGTTCTACAGATGGTGAAAACATCTCAGAATTCTTTGTCTCAATTCAGGTTGAAATTCCAAAAAAATCCGTCACTGAAATATCTAAACATACGTGAAATAAACAATCACCAAATTTTACAAAACGTGTCCATTAGAAAAATGTAAATTTCAAAAATATCTTATCTGAATGGAGAAGGAAGGGGGAGCCTAACATCCACCAAATATCCTCATAAATCAACCCTTTCAGAAATTTGTGTATGAACTCTACTAGGGCAGGGAGAAATAATGACCTAAGAAACTCGTTTGTATAAATTCAATATTAAACCTCATTAAAATCATTTGAAAATGCGTTTTAATAAATTCAGGTTCTTCCTCCTCGGTTAAATAATCATCATCATCATCATTGTTATCATCATTTGCGTTGCCGCAGCAACCGCATCTATTTTTTTCGAATTTGAACTGTAACTGTTTTAACTGTTGAAATATGAAATGATTTTCATTCTAACCGAAAGGCTGGAAACATTTTGGAATTTGACGTATCGTAGCGGTATTAAAGTTCCTTCTTTTACATTGTCTGGGGTCAATCTGCGATCAAAAAGAAACAAGATGAAAGAGACTCATGGAGAGAGAGATGGGGAGACTCAGGGAGAGACAATGGGGGAGGGGCAAACGTTTAAAACTTACTGTATTACTAGAACTTATAGTATCTGGCCTACCCAGTAATTGGGTAATGAAAAATCCTGGTCCCAACTTAACAGATTTAGGCATAGTCTAATGTACAACTACAAAAATTTCTAATTGACTATTTCTCAAAATTGAAGGAGTTTCAAGCACCTTTTAACAGCTTTTTCAGTTTAAAAGGAGTTTTGAAGGAATCAACGAGATATGGGGACCCTGTTTAAAGGAATCAAGGAGTCGTAGGGATGCTGGAGTCTCTTACCGTCTGGGGCGTACATCTTTAACAAATGTAGTTTAACAGGTTGTGAGAATTCGAGGGAAATTATCAACTGTTCGTCGCAGTCCGATTGTAAATATCCGCCTTTAGGAGAGAGAGCGTCTTTCAACTTGTGATTGTTCGATTCGTTTAAACATTCCGAACCGTTCATCTGTATCATCTTAGCAATCTGTAAATATTCATGAGGTTCATTTCAATATTTATGAGGTCTGTTTGAATATTCATGAGTTCAATCTTAAAAATTCATAATCGGCCTATCAGTTAACAGTTGAGGAATGAGACAGAGTCTACTGTATTTCACGAACTCTTATCTTAGTTTTTGACACCAACTCGGGGTAGAATTTTACCAGTCTCAACTTAACCGCAGTAAGAGACAGAGTCTACTGTATTTTACAAACTTACGTGGCCTTTAACTTTGACTGTTTCATCACTTACACCTGGCTCTTGATAATGCTTTTTGATGTTTCCTTTGGACTTTGACCTTGTTTTTGAAGAAGGTGAAGGTCAGCATCGCTGCGATATTGTAACGATTCATCACTTCCTAAAAAACCGACGAATAAATCATTAAAGCAAAATACGACGGGTTTTTGGACGCTTAAAGTACGGTCGAACTCATCTCACTAGGACTTACGGTCAATTCATCGACGTCGACTTTTAGAAAAAACAGCATTAGAATATTTGGCGGCGTATCCTTCGAAAACAGGCGCGATTCGATGACAAGGGCGCCACCTACAGATAAATCAACAAATACAAACAGATCCGTTAGTATACAGAGGTTAAGTGATAGGGTTAGGGTTAAAGCAAATATTAAAGGTTAAATAATGCCGGATTCGTTAATCTCTTTGATTCGTGATTGAGGTTACTTTCTGAAATTAAACCGATAGGCTTTACAATACATATACTAACAATTAAACCTGGATTGACTTTTCAATTCATGTTTTTATCCGTTTTTCAAACTTACCATGATACAACAACAATTCTGTGCATGTTGAGCTCATTCAATTTAATACGTATAACTTCTAATTCTTAAGAAAACCTGAGTTGTATTTCAGAAAATCAACATCAGAACACACACAATGACCTACAATAGACAATCACAGAATATTTGTAAATAAGTATTCATTTATTGATCACAAGTTTTAAAAGACATTGATTATTGAAGTGAAGTAAGTGAAAGTTACAGGCTGTCGTATATATAGGCTAATATTTTCACCACACTGAATTGACTGCTAATATCTAGTGTCACATTCACAGCATAATCAATCAGTCATCTAAAGTGAACAAACAAATTGCCGGTGTCGTGGCCTCTGCTGCATGGCTGGTTCAGTTCAGAAAGTCAGTCAGTTTTCCATCTCAAGACAATGACAAAGTTCGTCGGTATTTTGTCGATTGACCGTTCCTTTGAGTAGGGTAGGTTTTGATGGTGCTGTAACGGAGACATACTGCCTTGTATGTCGATATCTTCGATGCCACACGCAGTAAGCGTTACCTGATAGTTTTCGTCGAGTTTCTTTCTTCCATTGATGTAAAAATCGACTTTTAAGAGGTCCATGGAATGCAAATCGAGACGCTCTGGAGGCGGCCATGTTACATTGTTCACGTGATGAAATACTGAAATCTGATTGGATCCGTATATTCCACGGAAGATGGCGGACGGGACTGCGAATGCAGGTGGCGCAGAATTGGACAGGCGACCAGTCTAAATATAGGATGATTTGAATCAGAGTGGTCCAAATGGTGAATAGAGCATGTGCAGGGTTGTCCCGGGTCGAACCCACTATTTTTTAATACTGATTCAGTGTGGTCATGATGCTGAATAAAGGATGTGCAGGGGTGTCCCGGGTTCGAACCCAGTAATTACTGATGCTGAATAAATGATGTACTGAGGTATACCGGGTTCGAACCCAGTAATTACTGATACTGATTCAGAGTGGTCGAATAGAAGATGTACTGGGGTGTCCCGGGTTCGCACCCAGTCATTACTGACAATGATTCAGAGTGGTCCTGATGCTGCATAGAGGATGTACAGGGGTGTCCCGGGTTCGAACCTAGTAATTACTGATGCTGAATAAATGATGTACTGAGGTATCCCGGGTTCGAACCCAGTAATTACTGATACTGATTCAGAGTGGTTGAATAGAAGATATACTGGGGTGTCCCGGGTTCGCACCCAGTCTGATTCAGGGTGGTCCTGATGGCATAGAGGATGGACAGGGGTGTCCCGGGTTCGAAATATTTGATACCTGATAGAAAGTTTTTGACCAATATACAAATACTTCATCGAATATATGCTACAGCTATAACCGTCGGTGTGGTACCGGTACTCGGTCGAAGGCTTTGGCAAAATCGGTGTAAATAATGTCCCTTCACGAAACCACGTGGAAACCGGTTGATCAGTCTCTACCCTTCCGAGTACGTCTATATATAGTTGAGGCTACCATGGGTCTTAGATTTCCATTTTTCACTTTACTTCCGCGTTTTTACCTAAATTCGATAGCCTGTAAGAGTTCAAACCTAATCCAGGATACCCACTTAGAATTTACGGTTTTCTTGAACAATTTTTTGATCCCTTTCTCAAAGTCTTATTTCCATGAACGGATATTTACGTGTTTGATGACAACCTCAGTTCTAGTTCTACTGTAGAAATTTAATTCAATAAGCTTAAAAAACATAGAAGATATATCACCACAGATAGCTTGCTGCGTTCGAAAATTATATTCAATTTAGCTAGTCTACATTATTTCATACTATTCTTCACATATAATAGACTTTCATAAATCTGAGCGAATCGAGTTAAATCTGTACCGTAGAAAATTGGTTTTCATTTTCTTCTGATAATTTCATCGTATTAACATTAATATCGAATGACGAATGAAATACCGAAATGTAGTAAATTCATTTCCCAATACTAACACGGAGTTCTTTCATCTCGTGAATACTCAGATGCAAATGGCTCGAAGTTATCACAGTTACATGCTGGTCATCACGTCTATAACAAACCGGTCTGGAAGCCTCCGTTCTCTCTAAGACAGCAGTTCTTCAACCCGTGAATCATGAATCTTACTCAGTTCTTCAACCCGTGAATCATGAATCTTACTCAGATGCAAATTGCCCGAAGTTTTCACAGTTACATGGTCATGATGTCTATAGCAAACCGGTCTGGTAGCTACCGTACGCTATTAACGGCCATTCTAACTATCTTGTTCCTTCTTGGAGCCTTTGGAAATTCAGCTACTTTCCTGATAACGATAAGTCGCAGATTCAGGAGTTTATCATACGCTAACTATCTTATCGTTTTATCGGTCAGTGATTTATTGTTCTGCATCAATCTATGTTTGATGCCTGTTTTACAGTTTGTTCTGTTGCACATAGCCACTGATCCAATATTTATAATGAATTCGCTGATCGGTTGTCAAATCTATGAATTCGTAGTAGTACTTGCAGCCTGTAATAGTTCCTGGTTAATAGTAGCTATATCTCTAGAGCGAGCGGCAGTTGTTCTCTTCCCGTTCACATCTCGTTTGATATGTACTCCTAGATTCGCTCGATTCACTATGTTGATAATAACCGCAGTTAATGCACTGATTCTTTATTTTCTACCTACTTTGTCGATGTATTTTTCCGACAAGGTTTTTGGATGTTATTATAAAGCAATAGACCGTTTAACGTTTTTTATGAAAATTATGTTCATCCTCTACGTTCTACCTTTAACATTGATTATTACATCGAATTCAGTTATAATATTTCAGTTATTCAGAGGCTCAAAGATGGTCTCGTCTGATAAGAAAACTACAAAATCTATACGAACAACAATAACGCTTGTAACAGTTTCACTCGCATTTGCAATATTTACACTTCCAAATACTATTATTGTGTACGCTCCAATCTCTACGGAACAGAAAGATTCTCTATTTGCTATTTTCACTCAGTTCCAACAGTGTAATTATGTGGTCAATTTTTACATATATCTTTTACTGGGACGAGAAATTCGTGAATATTTCTGTACAAAAATCCGTTGCAGAAATTCAGTCAAATAACCGTGTATTTCTATTCCATTTTATTTTCTTAGCCGCAGCCTGTATTACTTCCTGGTTAATCGTGGATATATCCACAGAACGTATCCACCTACTGCTAGGCCACCACAAGAACTAATTGATGGCGTTTAGTGTTTTACGCGTTTCAGGGGCGGATTCGAGGGGAGCAGGGGGAGCGCTCCCCGCCGCTCAAAATTTTAAGATGACCCAAAAATATAGTGTTTCAAAAATATAGTTGATGTTTTCCGGTGACTTTCATGTGTCCCCAAATATCCGGTAGGGCTGCACGGACCTTAGTCTACTGTTGGAAGCTGATTAAAGCTAGTCACTATGATGACTATGATGAGGGGCCCTGGTAGAAAATCATGGAGATACTACAGTATCCTATATATTACCTTTTTCTTCTAGGATCTCGGATACTGTAGAACCGCACGGACCTTGTCCCCCAAATACTCAATAGGGCTGCATAGCTGGTTTCCACAGACAAGTGACTCTGATATTGATGAGCCATTTTCAACAACTGATTTGTCGTGAGTACAGTTATAACATTGTAGTGGTAAACACGATTGAGATGTTCGAAAAATTGATTAATTTGTCTTTTTTTTCAGAGAATTCTCGTTTATGTTATATCTTATATTATACCTGATGAGGAGGCTGAGTGACAAGATTCGAACCCTTGCAGACTTCTTGGGCGAAAACGTTTTGTGTTTGACATATCCTAGCAAAACCTAGGATTCGAAAATAAATCTGGAATAAACCTATATTTTCTGCATGTAAATCAATTTTACGTCGGTAATTATCGTAGTCAATTTCGACTTAGTGGTCAACACATTCTGCTGAAATTTAGAATTTTAAATTTACGCCGATTATGGAACCTTGTTATTACAACCTCGGATATCCATCGGTCATCACAAATCTAGAAGAATTTCATCCAAAAAGGACAATTTTTATCAGTTATTGTATACGTACCGAGAGTTTCACCATAAGTAGGACCACTTTGGTAATTTCATACTGGATATAAAAACTGCTGACGACTTTCCATATATAACCACGCACAGAGTTCTGATACCTCATACAACGTTTATGACCAATTTACACTAAATATATACTGCATCAAGTATTTGCTACAGCTATATAACCGTTGGTGTGGAACTCAGTCGAAGGCTTTGGCAAAATCGGTGTAAATAATGTCCCTTCACGAAACCACGTTGATGCCGGTTGATCAGTCTCTTACCTTCCGAGTACGTCATGATCTGATCTCCGAAAGAACTTTCCATAACTTTTGAACATATCGAGGTGAGCCTAATATGGGTTTTGAATTTAGCGTACATTTTTCACTTTATTTCCATCGTTTTTATCTAAATGCGATAACCCGTGAGAGCGCAAAATTCATTCAGGGTGCCCACTTAAGAATTAACTGTTTTCTTGAACAATTTCTGATCCCTTTCTCAAAATCTCATTTCCATGAACGGATATTTACGTGTTTGATGACGACCTCAGTTCTAGTTCTACTGTTGAAATTTAATTCAATAAGCTTAAAACCCATAGAAGATACATCACCACAGATAGTCTGTTGTGTTCGAAAATTATATTCAATTTAGTTAGGCTACATTATTTCATGCTAGTCTTCACATATAATAGACTTTTCTATATCTGAGCGAATTGAATTAGATCTATACCGTGGAAAATTGATTTTCATTTTCTTCAGATAACTTCATCGTATTAACAATATCGAATGACGAATGAAATACCGAAATTCAGTAAATTCATTTCCCAATACTAACACGGAGTTCTTTCATCTCGTGAATACTCAGATGCAAATGGCTCGAAGTTATCACAGTTATATGCTGGTCATCACGTCTATACCAAACCGGTCTGGAAGCTACCGTTCTCTAAGACAGCAGTTCCTCAACCCGGGAATCATGAATCTTACTCAGATACAAATTGCTCGAAGTTATCACAGTTATATGGTCATCATGTCTATAGCAAACCGGTCTGGTAGCTACCGTACGCTATCATCGGCCATTCTACCTATATTGTTCCTGTTCGGAGCCTTTGGAAATTCAGCTACTTTCCTAATAACGATAAGTCGCAGATTCAGGAAATTATCATACGCTAATTATCTTATCGTTTTATCACTCAGTGATTTTTTGTTCTGCTTCCATCTATGTTTGATGCCTGTTTTACAGTTTGTTATGTTGCACGTAGAAACTGGTCCAATATTTATAATGAATTCGCTTGTCGGTTGTCAGATCTATGAATTCGTTGTAGTACTTGCAGCCTGTAATAGTTCCTGGTTTATAGTAGCTATATCTCTAGAACGTGCGGCAATTGTTCTCTTCCCGTTCACATCTCGTTTGATATGTACTCCTAGATTCGCTAGATTCACCATATTGATAACAACCGCAGTTAATGCACTGATTCTGTATTTTCTACCTACTCTATCGATGTATTTTTCCGACAAGTTTTTTGGATGTTATTATGAAGCAATAGACCGTTTAATGTTTTTTATGAAAATTGTTTTCAACCTCTACGTTTTACCTTTAACATTGATTATTATATCGAATTCTGTCATAATATTTCAGTTATTCAGAGGCTCAAAGATGGTCTCGAATGATAAGAAAACTACAAAATCTATACGAACAACAACAATGCTTGTAACAGTTTCACTCGCATTTGCAATATTTACACTTCCAACCACTATTACTGTATACCTGCCAATCTCTACGGAACAGAAAGATTTTCTATTTGATATTTTCACTCAGTTCCAACAGTGTAACTATGTGGTCAATTTCTACATATATCTTTTACTCGGACGAGAAATTCGTGAATATTTCTGTACAAAAATCCGTTGCAGAAATTCAGTCAAATAACCGTGTATTTCTAGTCCATTTTTATTTCTTAGCCGCAACCTGTAACAGTTACACGGAAATGAAAATATAATATATAAAACTACTTATATTTAACACAGCATAAAATGTCAGATTGACGCTTTGCTTTGCAAAAATGAAAATCACAGTCGCCCTGTAGCAGATCTTCAATGAACTAAGAATAGAATATTAACTAATGAAACGGTTGTCCGACGTAGGTTCGAACCGTTATTATCTAATGGTGTTCTGGTGTTCCCGTTATTATCTAATAGCAGCGTTTATCCAGTAAGATAAACAGTTGTTTGTCCTTAATAAACAATTCATTGCCCGCGATCATCTTTTTCATAGCTCTCTCATAGCTTCCCTCAAAATAATGAGGAGGGCGTAGACCGTGTCTGAAAGTAATTTTTCTCACTCGGGTTGGTCTCTCTGAATGCGTAAGAGACTACTTAGATGGTGTCTCCAAATGCCAGTCTGGACGGTGTCTACAAATGGGTAGTAGACCACTCCTCCCGGTCTGGACGGTGTCTCCAAATGGGTAGTAGACCACTCCTCCCGGTCTGGACGGTGTCTCCAAATGGGTAGTAGACCACTCCTCCCGGTCTGGACTGTAGACGGTGTTTCCTCACCCATCCACCAATAAGGTTTTTCGCACTGAACTCGAAGTCGATGGATCACTGTGGTGCGCCCTTTCTGTGATGCCCCGTTTTGGTCGTGTGGTCGATAGTAACATGGATACGCGAGTTTTTGAAATGCAATTTTTTGCTCCTCAATTATGAGACATCGGCTAGGTTTCACTTGACTCTAGGTTGTCATTTGAATCAATGAACACTTTCTATCATCAAGGCGAATAATTTAAGATTAAGCGCTTCAACCAGCTGTAACCAACTATGTTAACAGTCACTTTCGTATTTACCT
The DNA here is from genome assembly GCF_964204645.1 of Tubulanus polymorphus. Taxonomy (NCBI): domain Eukaryota; kingdom Metazoa; phylum Nemertea; class Palaeonemertea; order Tubulaniformes; family Tubulanidae; genus Tubulanus; species Tubulanus polymorphus. Next base: position 10,085,008 of record NC_134035.1, on the reverse strand, counting down.
GGCCATAAAACCATTATGTCTTCAGCGCAGGTGGGGTTTAAAGCCATACGTATAAAGCTCTATAATTTCAAACATATGTTACTTATAGATAGGCTAGGAATATAGGCACGCTCACATCTAGTCTGATCAACTAAACTTCACATTTAACCTTCTTTTAGATCATATAAGGATGGATATATTATTGTTCCAGGATAGATCATGTTAATAAAGACGTTTTGATAGATGTTTAGCTGTATGGACGTATACGTGATTCATTTTTTACTTCGTTTTCAATGTGATACTAGCGAAAAAATGACTAAATTAATCTTACTGTAATGCATAACACCAGACTTTGCTTGCATTTCAAGTTGAAGCGGAGCAGACGGGTCTCTACCGCACCCGGATGAAATTATAGGCAACAAAAACAACCTGTCCATAAATGAAAAATGAACCAACTTTTGTAGTGTCTCCGTCTTTAGTTTTATTCGTAAAAACAGATAAAAATCAAATACATGTCTGAGCCAACATGACATTCAGCCAAAAGGGATAACATTCTTTACACAAGCGCACTCATTTATCATGTCTCAAAACACATCTTGTAATTTATTTTGCAATGAGCGAAGGAGACACACATGCAAACGACGGTCACCTCTATTTGCGGTATACAAATGATTTACACTAGTTATCAAAAACACTTGCGCCTCATCACCTAGCAGGTTTAAAGAAGTTCGCAAAGTGTTCGGAGTGTTCATTCTAGTGGACCAGCTACTAAGGTAAGAGAAACAAAGATAACTCATTTCCTCAATTATCTAGTTTCACTTTTTAAAAACAAGAACACAACTCCCCGTTTCGTTCCCGGCAGGTGTGGTGGGTTTGTAATGGACACAGAATTTTATATCGAATCAAAATTAATCGATCAATCTAATCAATAAGCTGGACAATCCCCTGTTCCAAGATCAAAGACACAAATACGTTCTTTGGTATCTTCTTTATTATCGTGATCCCAATGAAAGTTTTCTAGATTTTTGATATAAATGTATAGATATTTTACCTACGTGTACCGAAGAATTGGGATACTTAAGACAACGGGATAACTTGAGGCAAAACATCTTTTATTGACGTTCATCGACATTTTCTTGGTCATTTTCATCATTTTCTTGCATAATAGCGATTCATTCCATTCGAGAAAATGCCGATGAACTCACCCCTGTCGCTTACATCAACAAAAAGGTATCGTCTCAAGTTACCTCGTTGTCTCAAGTATCCCCATTCTGCGTGCGTAAATCTTTCGCTTTATAAATCTTACCACCCAGCTCATGGCGTCATTCATTCACATTTTCAGAAACCACATACAACCGCGAACTTAAGCGCCAAAATGAAGATTTTTCTGCTTTTGCTGTTAGTAGCAGCCGCTACGGCCAGCCAAATGGGATACGGAGCTTATGGCAGGGGTGGTCGACAACTTTACTCGATGGCTAACGCGAATCGAAATGGAATCAGGGGAAATTACGGAGCATACGGTGCTGGCGGTACGGCTGGGGCATACGGCGTTGCTGGAGCCCGAGCCGGCGGTGGTACGTACGGACGAGGAGCCAACCAGTTCCAGGCAGGGCGTCGCGGAGCTTATGACGTCGCCAGTCATCAGAGCGGAGGTGCTCAAGGAAACTACGGAAATCAGTACAACAGCGGATATGGCAGTGGGTACGGTAGAGGGTACGGTGCCGCTGGAGCAGTAGGATATGGTGGTGCTGGTGGATATGGAGGTGCACGCGGTTACGGTGCTGGTTATGGTGCTGGTGCAGCTGGAGCTGCTGGTTACGCCGGAGGTGCGGCTAATGTAAACGCCGGGCGACGTGTTATGGGTAACTACGGCTATCTGAATCGCGGCGGAGTTATACGTAACTCGGGAAACAGCGGCCAAACTGGCCATTACGTCCTCGGCAATGCTGACATCGGTAATTATGGTGGTTCTAACCTTTACGGAGGTCGCCGTTTGAACGCGCCTATTGATACGACTAGGCAGCAGTACACCGAGATGGGAGGTACCAAAAAGTCCTTGTTTAAAGGCAATATGCACAGAACCAACGGATACGGATCGGCACAGGGATCGGGTGCTGGACATGCTTCTGGTTACGGGGGTGGCTACTCATTCATCCCGGGTATAGCTTACGGAGGCGGTCACGGTACCGGTAATGGAGGCGGCTATGGTTTTGGATACGGAGGATGGGATGCTCGTACTGGAAAAGGTTTCGGAGGAGGCGGCGGAGGTGGATGGGGAAGTGGCAAAGGCCAGGGAGGCGGTGGTCCGATGAATGGCCTTTATTACTAGTTCTCAAACTGTTTTATGAAGTTAAATCAACATTATCACGTAAACCAAGGACTGCTTCATCGTAAGGGGCTTTTTCAAAAGTTACGTAACACGTATGGGGGGGGGGGCGGGGTGTCAAAAAGTTTGTTACAGATTGCTACAGGGGGGGGGGGGGTATCTCAACATCTGTTACATAGCAGAATTTTGGAATTTCTGCCAAATTTGTTACAGCTTGTCACTAGAGTGAGGGAATGTCAGATTTTCCAAAAAAATGTGATACGTAATTTTTGAACAGCACCTAATTTTGTCTTGCAAAATTGTCACACGTGATCTATAAAACTACGAAATCCAAGGATGCACATGCGTTATTTTCATTCGTTTATATAGTCTTCCATTAGAGTAGCTCCCAGATAAAGATTTCAGTCCGAAGATGTCTTCATGCATGTATAATGTGGCGCGTGAATGTTTACAAGGTCCTCACCGGCACTAGTGTCACTCGGATCTTGTTGTTCAATGATTACTCCAAGCTCAGACCATGGACGACGTCCATGCTCAGACCTAAGATAAACATCTGTGCTAAGCTGCGCAGTCGTGACATCCGAAGTAGTTCTGAATCTTAAGACGAGTACATGTATGTTGGTAGGTAGCTGTAAGTTGGTAGATTGACTATTCAAGATGGCCTAAGGCTGGTCTCAAATCTTTTTTTTATCTTAAAATAGGGATTGTCCCCATAATTCATTTATTTGGCTGGTAAATTTTGTTTGATTTTTCGATTGAGTGTCCCTTACAGACCCACCACACCTGCCAGGAGCGAAACAGGGGGTTTGATTTTGAAATCGGAAATCGATAGTACAGATATATTTAGCCTTGACTGTGCAACTGGCCCTCTCAAGTTTTTCGAATAGGATCGCAAAAGAAAGGAAACAAACAAACCAGAAAAGACATAATTTATGATAATAATCAATCATTATTTCTATAAAGACAAACAATGCACCTGGTATTTTTTTATAGTATTGCACTATGATACAATGAAACGACGTGCCACAATAACAGATACACTTCAAAATGAACGTGGTGACGTATATTATTGGACATTTTGGTAACGGGGTTCCACAGTTTAACTTTAAGAGATAGGACATCAACTCTCTTCTATGAATTAATTGGCAATAGTTTCTTTTGACGGATTTCATAGACTAGCTTATCTCCTCGAAAGGAAAGGTGACACAGTTTAGGCGCATCCTTCCAACTGTGGAACTGTTGTGTACTGGATTACAGATATACGACAACCAGCAAGACTTATACAGATGATTCTGCGCGTGGATTACGTTAACAATTCTTCAATCTCAATTTGCGACTTAATAAACGAAAACACAGAAAAACATGACTGCAATTAACTGATATCAATCTCAGTGTAGAGTTAACAAATAAAATCCCACAGTTAGATCTGTAAAAACAGTTTATTTTCCTTTAGTGTATAGGAAAATAAACAGTTTTTTACAGATCCAACCGTGGGTTTTTATTTGTTAACTCAGAAACACGTTTGTTGAATCGTATATGTTGCATCGTACATGGTTACAGTAGAGAATGAAACTCAAGACATTTACAATACCAAAAACCCTTCTATACTTTGACTTACGCTTACCTATAATATCTCACAATTTGGCAAATTTACAAATCAAACTTGTAGAATTTTGATGATAACTTAGAATACTGCACAGCGTTAGTTTGACTTAAGATTTAACAAATTCTAGACAATCATGCTAACAAATAAAAACACAATGACATAATACAATTAACACATCTTTACTAAAAACAAATCGAAGAGAGAAATGCATCCAATTATACATAATACTAGATCCTAATGCGTTAAAACTAACTTAACAATCTGGGTTTTGTTGGTTTGAATATCTAAAGTGCAAAATAAATTGACAGCAATATTTCCATTTAAAGGCAGGATAAATCGAGTTCACAATAATAAAGCTTACGATGTATCATCAAAGTATAAAAATTCTTTCTTGTATTACTAGCAGAGTAAAAATTGTTTAAGGTTTTGAACGGAAAACCAGCCTCAACTTCATTGAAAGCCGAAAAAGCGTTTGACCTGATTTTTAGGAAATGCTAATTATACTAATAGTTCTAACTCTGATGCAATTTTGATTCTTTGGCGCGTACCTGAATGAAGGCAACGCGCGCATTCCTGGCACTCAGGTGACTGAAGGCTAGATTTAAGGCATCATAGATTTACCCGCTGATTTAGAATTGAGCAATGCTAAAAATGATTAATCACATTCTTGACTAAAATACGAGTGAAATTACATCTACGAATTTTTTTGAAATGCAAAGAATAATTTTCTTCATTCACATCGACTATTATTGGCATAACGTTTCATAAAATGGACTAAAAGGACTAGCGATCAATATCTAGAGAATTTATATCTAATATCATAATAACTGATATTTCAATTTAAAGTGACCAGCATTCGATAAAAGTACACGCACACAAGCATTTCTTTCTGGTTACATGCATCCTACTGTTTCAGCCCTTTTCAAAGAATTTAATTGGGGATGCAGACTTTTTGGAAAAACTGAAGAAATTCAAATGATAGCCACGGTCACAGGGAATTTTGCTCAGACCAGAACCGAGTCAAATTTGGCCCGTGCTTAATTCGGCCGACACGTTTAGACAATAATTTCATAATTTAGAAGATTCTTTTATTTGAAAATTATCACCGATAATAGGACAACGACCAATGAACGAAATGCTACACATCTTTAAGTAGAGAAGGCTTTTTTGAGGTATGAAATTGCATGTGTTTTCTAACACTGGCAAGCTAAAGGCACAGTCCAAGTAAGGGACCATCCGATCAATATGTACATCGTGAATATTAAAGAATATTTTGCATATACGACAAATGGATGATCCCACATATTTTAGAGGTTAGTTTTGTATAGTTTGGTTGAAGTTTCTCTAACAAATACTGAATATACGACTTCAGAATCGATGATATCAATTCAGTGACTGAGAAAATCTCTGATCGGACTTAAAGCAAAACATCATTCAAACAAATTAAATCAATTAAGTAGTCAGTAGACTGCGCTTGCCTTGAAAATCACGGGAACAATAAACTCTCACTGAGGTACGCAAATTCTGGGGTGCTCAGAGCAAGGATGGGTGGGCCATTGCCACGGTGAATTGGAGTAAGAAAATTTGTAATATATTATCCGGAGCATGCGATAATACGAGGCTATTGACTCCATGGTAAACGGAGTCTACTGTACTACCAAACTTCTGCATACGTATGATGAACACATAAAAAACAATAAACCCACCCAATCGGGTCAGATTTGGCCCCTAAACAATGTACCGCTTAGTTAACAGTAAATATGATTGAAAATATTGTGACCAACACAGAAACATTTACCAAAACCTTGACCAAGCATTCCCGACACAAAGAGCAGCGTTATTTTTCATAATTGATCATGTTTCGCCGATTTGAGTTTGACATTTCCAGTGCTTTATGCCCGATGCTCGTTTCTTCCACTTTTTCATGCCCAAATTTTGCAAATTCTAATAGAACTTCGCGTTTTAACATATAATCAACTTAGAAATGGAAATCTCATATAAACGCGTGCATAATTCATCAAACATCACGAGCAGGAGCGAGATAAATTAAGTTTTTTTGTCAACTGAAAACAAGTATTCAGCAACACCTGCTCATTGGATAATGTCCATCGAATCACATTATTATGGCAGCTATCATCAGGAAGGAAATTTACAATCTATATACTAGGTTTAAACGAGCAAAATCTGCTGGAATCATAATAAACGCAGAGTTTTCTGCCGCCCGTACAATTAAAAAATACAATACACATTCATCTCGTATACAAACATTGATAATTAAATTAATATTAATACAAATTCTCCGACTACTATCACAAGCTAATAAAATTGCGAGAAAAAAATTGCGCGCGCGCGCGACACTTGATAATGTTACATTATTTACACGTATATTTACACGGAATACGAATTAACAACGCAATTAATACAGTACAATTACTACATCGATTAAAACAAATACAAGCGTAACAATCAAAAGTAACGTTTTAACTGTTTTTTTTTCGTTTAAGATTATTTCCATGTATTGTCGTTACTGAAAATACCGGTCGTTTCTTTTTTACACTAATAGCACTAATAATAGTAGAGATTTATTTATAACAATTATGCGAGATTAGAAAAATGAAATGAATAAAGCCATGTGCGATAGACTAGTCTTTACTAGGTGATGCGGTCCACTCGGAAAACCTCTCAGGTCGTGAGATAATCAAGACCATTTACAAGTGACGTAAATAAGCCACTGACTAGCGGAACATAAATTAACCAGTGTCAGTGCTGGATATTGGTTCCTCCTTCGTTCTATACTCTGTCCCGAACAAATTTAACTGCCCGTATTTACATACGAGATATTATAAAGAACTATCTGTTTAGTTGTGGACCCAGTTGCACATTCATGACCTAATTCCAGAAATGGTCTTTGATTTTAAGACTGGTCTTAAGTTGTTGAATTGGCTATAGAATTAAGTTGGTCTCAGCCTGCATCGAAAATCTAAGCCTTGACTGTGCAACTGGCCCCTGCAGCCAATGAAGTTCAACCGTGTATCACAAGACTTATTTTTAGCAAGTCTCAAGAATGTGCTGTCGAACATTTTTTCACCTTATTTCACACCAGCTGGCGTTTTCATTACAAATTCAAATGATAGCATCTTAATACAGAACATATGGACATACATATCAGTTTGTTATTTGTTTGTGTGCCAAGAACTAACTTACAAACGACTGAGAAAACACCTGTGACAGGCACCGCGCCGAGTTCATAAAAGCCAACATTTGTCATTCTGCTGCGAAGCTGAAAGCCCAACGCACACGGCACCGAAAAAACGTTTTTTCCTTGTGAAAAAACATTTTTTTCGATGTTTTTGTTATGCAGTGTGCGGGGAGGCAAAACACAAAACGCTTTTCACGAAAAACGTTTTTCACGAGCAAAAAACGTTTTCTGAAAAACGTGTTTTCTGTTTCGGCGAAACAAATGTTTTGCCGTGTGCGTTGGGCTTAATTCTTAGTAGAAAGAAATAAAAGAAAATTTGAATCCACAAACATCACGAATAGGCATATGCTCAGTCGAAGCGTGATTTCGATTGTATAAACATTAAACAGATTTAACATCGATCAAAGAATGTATGTTGAATAATGATCATTTCATCAATAAAGTCTGTGTACGCTCAAAAAGCTGTGGCCAGTTACTCAAAATTGGTTAGAGTAATCTGGGTGGATATATGCCATATTGACAATTGAAACTGCGGTGTCTGTCCACCAGTAAACTCTAACCAACTTTTGAGCATAAGGCCCCCGATTTTCAAACCCCTTTTCCTCCATGTACGCAATTCTAAGTATTATATACATTGAGAGAAGTAATGTCTCTTTCAACTTGGCTCTCGAGGATGTTGAGTGGCTTAGCTGAGCCAGTTTCGGAAGCACATACCCGATATGGGGTCTTAATAGGACCACCACAGAAAGGAGACTTTTCTGGTTAGCCTCCAGTACGGTGTAAAATGGATTAAAATTCGACGTTTTAGATCAACTGGCCATCTTTGTTAGGCCTATATATGTACTAACAAAACTGACCACCCGAGCCACCCGACATTCTTTCCAGCAAAGTTGGAAAAGACATCAGTAGTTTTAGTACGTACTTTATGAATGGCCCCTAGTGAAGATTTATTTGGCAGTTGAGACTAACTTGATTATCGTTCATACAGGTACTCATAACAGTACTTTGGTGATATTTCATGCCCACACGTGGAGGGAATGTATTCAGTGATTATGTGTATACATACATTTCGTACTCGGTAAATAATGAAAAAAAAATGTTCGCCGCGGAACAAAGAAAAACAGTAGTGACTGTTTTCAACGCATTCAGCTTGGAGTACTGATATACTGTTGTAATCTGCACATTGTGTGTGTGTAACTGTGTATCTGAAAGTAAGAAGACTTAGGGGTCATTCATTTATTATGTACGCATCAAGGGAGGGGGAGGGTTCAGTGCAATTGCGTACTGTAATGCTTAATCTATATGAAAATATGGCCGATTTTGCGTACAGAGGGGGAAGGGGGGTTGAAAAATTCAAATTTTATGCGTACGTAATAAATGAATGATCCCTTAATTAAAATTCTATTTGATTATCTTTCAGATAACTACTCATCGGTGTAAATCTGGGAGCGTCGATAACTCGAATATTTCAGGTAAAGCCTCACCTTATCATAATTTCATTTGAATGCCCTGGAAGCCATGCGACGTTAGTTCGACTTTTTGTAACGCCTTGCTTCCCTCTTCACCTGCGAGCAGACAAAAATAACGTCATCTTAGAATGCTGAACAGTTACCATTCAAAAGCTTAGTTTTCTATTAGAATATGCTGGTCAAAATGTCGAACATGTCAGCTAGTAACAATTGTGGAAATCTGATTGGATCTACTACTCAGGAAAATATGAGTATACTGTCAATTTCATCGGGTAGATAGATTAGTGAATTATAAATACCTAATGTTTGAAGTGTTTCTCTTGATTCATTGACTACTGCATCTACGCTGTCTGTCTCTGCTAAGTACACTAACTGATCAATCGATTCTTTGGCCTGTAAAAAAAAAGTGATCGCGAAAAATCAATTGACACGTGTAGTCAGTAGGCTCGAAGAAATGTCATGAACGATATCTACCTTAAGTATTTTGAGAGCTCGGCAAGCTGCTTGGCGAATGTCATGGCATGGGTCTTCTAAGGCCTCGGTGAATATTATGATTGCCTGAAATGAATCGATCTCAATCAATATCTATGAGTAGGTGCTTTAACCGGAGAGCCACTTTTCCTCCATTTTCAGATTCCCTAAGCGAATATATCTAATTGGCAGGTGAATCGAGATATTTCTTGGTTTAAAATTTTATAATTCAATCATTTTTTCGTGATCATCATCACAATCATTTTTCATCTATTGATAAAGAAACGCATGATCGAAAGCATAAATAAATTCCCTGAGTTTTCCAGGTTTTTCGGCAGTATTTGTCAAATTCCCGGAGATTTCCGTGATTTTTCCACGTTCTTTCTGATTCCCACTATGTTTTAGCAATAAACATTTCCCGAAGATAAAAACACACCTTTGTTCGTTGGACTGTGTTGCTGGATGTATTACGCAGGTAACTGGATGCCGTCTCGCACATTTCAGCCTTGTCGGTCAATAGCAATAGACCTAGCACCTTCATCACGCTGGCGGCCGGCAGCGTCTTCCGAAACGACAATATCGTCTTGATCACGATATCGACATCACCCGAACGCAGACGATCCTGAACCCAAACTGAAAATACAAGAATAGCGACGATTCAGAAAGCTGTCGAGTAGCGGTGATGTTGCATTAATCGCTATTGAGAAAAACATAAGTCCGCAATCTATAGCAAGCCCATTCTAATCAGGCATGTCCCTAGAGTGGGCCAATTTAGAGCAGACTAAATCAATGCCGTGTATTCATACACATTTTTAAATGAGCTGTTGTCACTGGTCCAGTTAAACGCAATACTGTGATTGACACGCAATTGATGTGAAGTTTCTATTCACATACCAGAGAAATGGATCAGTGATTTTGGTCAGACTAAAAAGGTCTGTTCATAAATAGAACAGGCCAATTTAGAATTGAATTTTTGCTAGCTTGATAGCTTGGTCCGATCTAAATATGGATTATGGTTGTGGATTAAAGTGAATTTGTACACTTGTTTATACCTGGTTCAGCCAGTTCATCAACGACCGTGGCCATATCCTTCTGGGGGTCCTCGGTGAATAACAGTAAGTACTGATGCACGGTAACGATCTTCGACAATAGTTTCTCAGCAGGTAAATCCAAATTATCCACCATCAATCCAATTATATGATAAAATACTGAAATTCAGTGAAATTGATACCAATGCCATTAGAGTGTTTACTGGTTGAAATTTACGAATTCAATGCTAAAACCGGGTGTAGGTCGACCTTACGACTGATTGTGACATGATTTAGAGGTCAGTGGGGCTAAAAAGGTAACCGGTTTAACAAACTTGTTCAACTCTTGTCCTCCTGAATACTTACTTAAATCGGAATGCACGTCGTATTTTTCTTGCACAACTTCACCATACGTAAATTTCAACTGACACAGGACCTTACTGGCAGGTGCGCACAATAAATCGCGGTCAACGCATCGCGCCCAGAAGTCTTGCAATTCTTGTTTTTCTGTCCATCCTTGAAATACTGAAAGAATCACGAAGTATATGTCAACATAACCTCAAGGGGGTCGTCTTAGTCGGTTGAAATCAGTGGCGGATCCAGGGGCTAATTTTGAAGAACGTGTCACATCCAAAAAGGCAATATAAGGTCAGTTCCACAATAAGTGGCTAATTAAATGGTACACCCACAGCTGTTCTATGAAGACAATTTTTGTCACTTGTAACAGGAACTTGTCAAATCCCAAAAGGCACTAACAAAAAGGCAATATTAAGCATACTCCCCCACTGAAATGCACCAAGTTTTTGTTTGTCGACAAAGTGAAAAACAACACTCAAAAATTTGATGGACTTTTACAAGTCTCATAAGTTCCCCTAGATTCATCACTGGTTAATCTAATTCATGTCATTCGACCTGATGATGGCTGTTAGTCAACAGCCAAAGTGTTGTGGTTTCATTCAAATAAATCTTCAAATTTCTATCGCATGAAATTCATTTATGGGACTTTTTATTTATACGTAAATCATCAAATAGAATTGGACTTGACTCCTATGAGATGACAAAGTTTAAGGGTCAATGTACGGCTATGTAAAATTTTCATTCAGTTCTCAGCAAGTCTTCAATAAGTACCTTCCATCGTAGATCGAACCTTGGTGCCGTAGTTGACGATATTGAGAAGACTCTCCAGTACCTCTGCTTGTTTTGCTAGTTTCATCAACGAGTACTGTTCACTGCTGCGCAACGGACCGAAATTGCCTAAATTCTGAATGGATGAAACGAAATCGAAATTGTAAACATGAAAATGAATCGAAACCAGATCTTTAACGAAGCAAGAGAGGACAGAATTAAAACCCACTATATACATGTACAAATTTCAACCTGACAATGGTCTTCAGTGAGTTCAAAACTTTGTGCCTTTTGATTCTTTTTGAAACCTTTTGAACATAATTTTTTGAAAAAATCATAATCCCTTTCACCAATTTTCAAATTCCCTGAGTTTCCCCCAGATTTTTCCAAATTCGAGAAATTTCTTGGTTTAAAACGTTAAAATTCCTTCATGAATCCCAAATTGATTGAGAAAAGTGTGGTCAAGTACATCCAAATTCCAATTTTCCAGGTTTCTTGCAAAATTTGTCAAATTCCCTAAGTTGTTCCCAATTTTTTCTTAGATTTTTCTGATTTGCAGAGTTTTCCAGGTCAATGGCCACCCTGTTATATGTTTGAGTGCAGCTATTCTACAATAATGAGCGAGAGCAATTTACCTCTAATAAACGTTCGCAGTAAGTCAGATGAATGAGTAATGCTTCGTCGACTTCATCGTTTTTCGTGCTCACCGGCTCGGGCGTCGACACGAGACTGAATCGACATTCCTCACGAAGCTGACTAGCCAAACACTCAATTCCGGAATCGGAGGTTTTACTCGTCGATTCGGGACTGACTAGATTGCTGCTCGATTGATTGTCGCTAAAAAGAAAGAGAACGGTTTAAATGCAACAATTAAAACAATGGAATGACAATTAAAACTGCATTGCTACCAGGACCCATTTCCACAGTTGTGAGTTAGAGTTAACTCTGAGTTAAAATTAGTTCATTTTCAATAAGTTAACTCTGAGTCAAATCTTAACTCACGACTGTGGAACTGGATCCAGGGTATTTAGCTAATCGCTGAGTTTTACTGGTGTTTGAATAACTGACCCTGAGTTAAACTATAATGCCCTGGGACCAGTTCCACAGTTCTGAGTTAAGATTTGACTCTGGGTTAACTCATTGAAAATGAACTACCTTTAACTGAAGAGTTTACTCTAACTCACGACTTTGGAACTGGGTCCTTGGTCCAGTTCCACAGTCATGAGTTAGAGTTTACTCTGAGTTAAAATTGGTTCATTCAAATCTTAACTCACAACTGTAGAACTGACCCGCGGTGCTGGTGACGTATAATATACGATACCTGGGAGTATCCGTTTCGCTGTAGTTTGATTCTATCGGTGCAAAGTCTTCAATACCGGCGTCTTCTTCTTCGAGGAAATCGAAAGCTCCGAGCGCGCTTTCAATCGATATGCTAACGTTAGACGAACGTGAACTTAAAGCACCACTAGTTCGCTGCAAGTATCAAAATACCTTACATTTGAAATCGTTTGCGGATGTACAATGAGCATGCAGCGTTTTGTAGCATTCTAAGATGGTCTTAGAGTGTTTTAAGTTCTAAGACTGAAAAGGAGAAAATTTAAAGTGTCTGCATCGCTTTCATATTCCTATTACTGTAGACTCCTCCTAAATTGGTACTGTTTATCTCGGTAAACTATTAATTTCATGGATTTGTAAGCAAATTCCTATCCTTTCTTTGGAAACGACCTAATTGGTACAAATTCTTACTGTGCCATAGTCTATCTTTACTGCATAACCTCTAAAATTTCTAATCACCTGTTTGTCAAAAATGAAGGATTTTCTGGCATTTTGCTAAACTTTAAGGAGTTTCAGGCAGCTTTAAAAATCCCAATTCCCAATTCAAAATGATTTTGAAGGAATCAAGGAGTGACAGGGACCTGCACTGTGTAACTGGGAACCAGATCCGTAAACTCAAACTACTTACACGGAGTAACATGTCCAGTGCAGCCACTTGTTCTTCGAGTTTCTGCAGCTCGCTGTACTGGCCGCGGTAATCCTCTAGAACGGTCTGCAGACTGACTAACGCTTCCTCGAGCGTCGAATGCTCGATCGTACTGCTGCGTAGTAGAGGGTTATATCCCGGCCGGTACATCGATAAACTACTATTCACTTGTAATAGATGCGTCGTCGATTTCTTCGCTTGACTCGGGGACGACGACGCTTTTTTCATTTGGCACGGAGACTGACTGCGATCGCGCGGTTGTTTCGGCGATGATGGCACGATCGGTTTGTTCGCTTTTTGACGCAACATTATCGGCGAATTTGGCTCGTTTCGTTTGTCGGAGTCAGTGACGTCTTCGGCTATCACCTCATTGCTGTGGCGACTCGAACCAGTGTCCGAGTATGACTTCGAATGATCCACATCATCGCTATGACCCTATATAAATTTTGGAAAAAATAATTCTGACAATTTTTATCCCTCGAATCACTGTGTGCTTAATTAAAACATGGTGGCCACTGAATTTACATTCCAGGGGCTGCAGTTGCTCAAATGTTGACAATAGCGGACAGTGGATAGTGAAAATTTGAAGTTCATTGTTACTATGTTATTAATCTGCCGGTAATCTTTAACCATCAATTGAGCAACTGGCCCCTGAAGTCTTTGCGAAATTTGTCAATAAGTTTTCCCTCATTTTCTTCTAGATCTTTCTGATTCTCTGAGTTTTCCAAGTCAGTGGCTACCATGTGCTACCGCCGTCACTACTACAAGTTATCTCGTAGTTGGCAGTAGAGCTATCACACAATCCGGCATTGTTCAAAATTGACCAATGAGCATTGAGAATGGCACAGAGTTTGTTTTCATAGCAAGCCGGGTGGGGGTTGTTTCTTCACAACAGGTGCCTTGGCCACTTGTCACCAGCAAAAAGACACCAAAATATCAAAATTCCTTGGTTTTCTAAGAAAAGAGTCAGAATCATCTGACTTTCCAGCAGGGAAAATAAATTTTGAATTACCAAGAACCCTGGATATTGAAATACTGATGAATTGTAAAAGGGCAGTTCAGGCAGTAGAGCACTTACACTATCAGTTGAGACTGAAGAAAGCATCGAATCGCGAAACCGGCCAACGTTTGCTTTATGTAAATGAGCCGCTTCGTGACGTTTCTTACTCGGCATATAATAAACTAATCGCTCATCACAGCCTTCCAAAGGACTAGAAAATAACAAATTACAAAAATTAATGATGTCCAAACTTTAACCATCATCAACCAAAGACATACATCCTGAACTTCAGGGGCCAGTTTCATAGACTGAGTATCAAAGTTATACCTAGGGGTAAATCCTCAATCTGGGTGACAACCACCATAGTAACAATGAGAAACCATGGTTATAACCGATGAATTCAAAAATATTCCCAGGGACTATTTTTCTTCCACATCTATGAAACCCAGCCCTTGGCCCGGTTTTATAGACTGGTATTACCTTTAACCCGGGGGCTAACTGAATTGATAATGAATTGAGTTAGCCCTCGGGTTAAAGGTAATACCAGTCTATGAAACCGGCCCTTGGATTATAACGTTAGAGATAAGCTTCTTCACAGCTTGTAGATATTGATACTTTATAGTTGAACTAATGATCAGGTTTAAGTTTAAAATGGCTCCCGTCGAAGTGTATAATAATACTTACTGCCAAGTGATAATGATGCTGAACTTCAGCGAACCGTTACTGTTGACGCTGACCGTCATTATGTGAGGATGCGACGAATATAAATCCTTCACTTCGCAACTTTTCTGTCCGAGCAGCACCGATTTACCGAATCCTTTACATTCATTAGCCTGAAATTGAAAAACGCGAAATCTTGATCTAAGCGCACGGCGGCAGGCAGCTCGGGTCCAGTTTTCGGAAAAGTAGCAGGTGCTAAATCGATTTCGAACAAACCCAACCACGAAGAAACTAAATCAAGATTTGAACCTGGTAAAATTAATCGGTTCCTGGCAAGGTATACTAAATAATCACTATCGATTTATTGGAGTAGGCTTCGTCCAACTTGGAGACACCCGTTCAACTCAAATACTATAGAGAATATACCGTTCAAGACGGACAGTATAAAATTATGCGACTTGAGCAAAGATCTTTAGCAATTCTCAAATCTTTAACCCTTTCAGTGCATCTACACCGCAGTGCGGTGTACGAATCAGTGATGGATTTTGCTAGTACACCGCACTGCGGTTATTGATTTAATTAGTGATTACTAATTATCTCTCTTGAAAGATGGCAGCACCTGTCAAACATAGTGAAATATTAGTAACTAACAATATACTGCACCAGGGGGTAGACGCACTATAGTGCTATTCCCATTCAACACACTAGGGTGGAATTTTTCAGAATTTTCAAATTATCTTCAGCACTATAGGGTATTAATTAGCCAGCACTGAAAGGGTTAATTTGCGCAGTTTTTACATTCATAAATCCGAAAAATTACAAATAAACGAACCTTGATATGAAGTATGTCACCGACGACGGCCTTTATAGTCTTCGTGTCATTGTCCCAGTGTTGAGTTTGATTACGACCGATTTTACCCTTTGACTTCCACTTCTGGAAGCCGTGTTTGATGATAACTTCGAACACATCCCCAGGACACATCCGCGCGAATCCAACCATACCTTCAACAATAAATGAATACAGGGTACAGTAAATATACTGATCATTGAGAACAGTGTTAAGGGGAAAGAGAAGGGAATGAGATACAGAAACGGAAATGTCCTTGAACACCTCTCCATAGTGAACATCACCAAAAATTCATAAAGACTAGTCTTTATGAATTTTTGACATCACCCATAACGAAGGCCAAAATTTTCTAGTTGATAATTCAACAAATAGAACCTCTCAACACTGAACAACCTTCTACAGCAAACTGTTAAACCTTTTTCTGGTACTAAACAAACATTTAACCAGCTCGCCATGGCTAACAGTGCCAGTGTGCCGGAATGGCTGCATTGTCAGAAGTTGTTAATCAATATGTTTTTCATACTATGTTAGTATTTACCATTAACCAGTTCACAATCATCGTACACCATTCACGGTCAATTACTGCGTAATTCTATTGAACAATTACGTATTTGATACTAATTTACTTAATTAATGGGAAATTTGGGAAATCGTTGACTTGACCTGAAGCCAAAGGTTCAAACCCCTCGATAGTAAACATCTCTCCACAGTTCTACACATTGTAGAAAGGTTTTACTGTATTCGATAAATACCGACCTTTGATTTTGCAGTGGAATGTACCCATCATGTTTTCGAGTTGGGCTTCGATCGCGCACATGTTGTACGAACATTCTTTGAAGCCGTTTTTCACGTGAGACAGCGATTCGCGTTGACTCGCCCCCGGCGTCGACACGTAAGCCTTCGCCATGTTTAAAACTCCTGCAACACCAATAGAAAAAGTTTCAAAATATTTTTCCTGAACAAAAACAACGCAATATTGACGATTAGAAACATAGAATTTGTTAAACTGACACAACTTTTATCAGAATTCATCTATCCCTTTTTGAAGAGGTTGCCAGTGTGACTTAGTAACCTCCTTTAAAACTGTATATGTTAACTGTTCTTTCATTTCAAATAGATATCTGAAAATGGCTGGAAACATTCTATACCCGAAACGACAGTCCAAAATGTTCATCGATATTCGTCAATATTATTACGGTTCTTTTATCTACGCAGCATAGAACGCGACTAGATTTATATCCGTTGTTGTAATCAACGCGGTTTTTACCTTCGCGTAATTGTTTATGAAGTTCGTAGTCATCTTCTAAAGCTTCGACTTGAGACAATTTCAGCTCTAGCGACGACTTGAACTTCTCTGCCGATTGAAGTTGCTGTAAAAGAACGCTTGATAATAGAGCAAGGCTTGGTTTATACAATATTAGACAGTATTTTCTCGGGATATGAAATCCTCCGTGGTCAGTATCCCGCATCAAAGTTTAGAATCCCAGTTTGCCTTTGATTTATGACGGAAAATACAATGACGGCATTAAATCATACAATTTCTATTGGTGAAATCGGAAATTCTTGTATCCATATGGGATATTTTTTTTCAATTTTTAATATCTCAACAAAATATCTAATACCCTCAGGGCACTGGCAAAATCGAGCCCTGTTTAGAATAAACATTAGATTGAACTCAAAAGTGGAGAAGTAGGTGCTCAAGTGAAAATATGTCCCTTTTCAATGCAATAAAATCAGAAATGTATGATATAATATGTATCTTTTATTCTCATTTATGTACCGGTAGGCCTACATTAACTTTATTTGGCATCAAACAGTCTGGTTTTAAAACTTAAGAGATGTAATAGATTGCTTGATAGATTGACGGGCAGTTTCATGCGATTTCATTCTTTTTAACTGATGGTGTTGAGAGATTCGGACAATTTCACGACTTGTGACCTCTCGAGGACATTAATGACGGAAATCATCTGCCGATAAATACCGGTATCGATAAGAGTAGAATAATAAGCGCAGGTATACTGTACAATCACACAGATAAGCAGATAACCTAAAGGACTGCGCTATATATCAAAGTCAATTTGTACAGAGAGCCGTCTTGCAAACAAACTGTAGTCTTGAAAAACAACAATACGACAGCAGTTAAATCTAAACGGGTGTGTCAGTGTCGCGTCGGGGTGAAATAGAAGACATTTGAGTCGGGCCAGTTGTATGTACCCGATACTGTAACACCAGTGTTATGACAGAGGCTGATCCAATGGGAGATGGGAGGGTGCAGGTGGTGGGCGCCCCTTTGATAATGTCAAATTGCCCAGAAATTTTATGGCAAAAAGATATATAATTCATACGCGTGTCCTCCGTATTTCCAAAAATGAGTTAATGGGTGCCCTTGTAATTGTATGATGTACCCTATTTTGGGGAGCACCCCTCCCTGTAACAAACCCTTTTCCGAATACAGCCAGGCGTTGATATTACAACATACCTGCGCGTCTTTGGCCGCTTCATTTTCGGATTTCAGCGATCTTATATCGGTGTCCGTGGCTTTTATGAAATCTCTGAAAATCAAGAACCGAAACATTTATCAATTAAATCACTACATTTCTGCTCTCGGTTAACATTACGAGGACCACAGGACGACAACAGTTCCATAATAGTTGCTTAAATTTTAGTCCGATGATTTAAGCACAACTGGAATTGGGCATTAAGTCTAAATTTCAAATATTTTCCTGCACGCTGATGATAGTCAACAGCCATCGACAAATTGAAACCCATTTCTTTGAGTAAACGTACACAAAGTTGCCGTAAACGACCAATAATGACCGATAGAAAATCTATTTCGATGTCGATCAATTTGACGACGAGTCTCGTCTTTCTTCAGAAATAACCGCATTAACAACGAATAACGTATTGATTATCAGTCGCTTTGAATCTAGATCAATTAGATTGATTCTGATAATCCCTAGTGATTTATATCTACACAATATATTCATATACCACCGACTTTACTAATAGTAGATCTATATACCGGTAGGTGTGACCCGCCTAACAATCTGCGTATTCTACCGCTATCGAGATTTTCACTTAATTTGATTGTCAAAATCTTAAAATTCCTAACAATTTCACGGTAGTTTTAAAGATTACGATGGTTAAGTTTCATGAAAAAGTTTGAGTTTAAAATAGTTAAGATTGAATTGTCGTCCTCAATATTGAATACTCGAATTCGCCAATGAGGAATCTCCAACGCAACTGTGGCAATCGAGGATTCCACTTATGGCAAGTGAGGATCCACCAGGTTTGCTAGTAGTTTCAAGTAGTCTTCAATATTTTCCACGTTTCAGTTAAATTCGAACAAACTTTTCTCTTGAATAAATCAATCAGTAATGGAGACTAAACGAATCACCGAGTAGAAAAATGAATCCTGTGAAAAATGAATCATTGGTCCTGTGATAGTTTATGGATTCAGGAGCCTGAAAATCCAGTTCAAAAAAGTTCAAAAAAGATAATTTTAAAATAGCCTAGCAAATAAATCGAAAATTCGAGTAATACTTCTTCACGAAACTGGACCCAAATGGATATTCGACGACTGAATATATATGAGATAGAACATAACAAAATGGGAAAGCCGGATAAAATCAAAACATGTAGAGTCTTGCGACTTTATAGTTGATAAATAAATATTGATGTATGCTTTATGAATACCGTAATTTGACTTTTAAGAGAGTATCTGTTTTATATCGTACGACTTGAGCTTAAGAGACATTCGATAAAATGAAACGTTCGCGACAAAACTTATTCACAGAGAGATGAACGTTATCGAGAAGAGAGAAACAGAGACTGAATGTCTGATGACTGAAAAGCGGATAAAATCAAAGCGCGGAGTATCTACAGATCTATCATCGTATGCATAATTTTCCGATCAAAACTAGATTCGTAGCTTCAAATACTACGTTAGAAGCAACTAGAGAACAGCAGGCCCCTACAGCGTAACGAGAATCTAAAAACATCAAATATATATATATATATATATATATATATATATATATATATATATATATATATATATATATATATATATATATATATATATATATATATATATATATATATATATATATATATATATATATATATATATAAAACACAACACATCTCGGTGATGTGTCGAGGAGATGCAGAGAAATCATAATAATATTTCTGACTCATCACTATGAAACAGGAAGTGTGCTGGTACATATACTGGTGGGGGTACCCGGTATATACAATGGTCCTCCACTATGAGAGGAGTACTCGTTAAGTATACCATAGAAGACAACGTTTATGAAAACTATGCGCTTGCGCCTATAATGAGTGCTCTGTATTATACATGAGAAATGGGTTATCCAAAAATTCCGAATATCGCGTTAAGAGCCTAAGTAACGACTTAAAACCTTGGCCCATTTTCTAGTCCTGAATTTTCAGGAGAGAAGGAAGTAAATGATTTTTTTCAGGCTCGCCTTGGGTGAAATTGCACGCGAAGTCTACCGATAGTCTAAATTTGACAATTTCCAGCGGTCTACGAACTATGAATACCACTCCACTACTATTGCAATCAAAATGCTAACGTAATAATTAATGTTACACGTAATTCAAATGAATAAACACTGATACTGCTACTTATTCAACAGCTGCATCGAAATTCCTGAAGTGCGCACTCACTCTTCATTATGGAATTTATCGACGGTTTCAATAAGTTTTGTGTATTTATGGATCTATGTAGCACTAGTACAATTACTTCATCTCCAGTAAACAGACAACTCGAAAAAAAAATGATAGTCATTTTTATTTCCGTGGTTCTCAGTGGTTTACTGCACAAGTCGTCTCCGTTTTTCAGGCAGCCTGAACCATAGACCTGGACTATTTATTGAATTGAATGTTTTTGTTCACAAGATAACTATAGGCCTATCTATCTGATATTCCATTTTATGTGAGAATTGCTTTCATGATTTAGTTTCACTGAAGAATAATTACGTTTAAAATGCAGCAAGAATTGGAACCAGAGCAAAAATTTGAGTTTCACTCTATACTTTCTATGAAATGTTGTTGATGTCTTTTAGGGACATGTGGACGATGGTCTTCCCTAGTATTTGTAGGCCTATCATAAACAATAGGCAAATACCCTGGCTACCGGTAAATAAATTCCTAATTTCAAACAACTAAAGAGGTCTTGCGCATGGCGTCATTGATCGTTTCCCAACCATTTGCTCAAAAGTTGTTTACAGTTTACCAGTGGATAGTAGACCTAGTGACGATAAAAACTTAATTAGGACTACGGTATTTATCCGCCGGTTATCTTTAACCAACTATTAAGCAACTTGCCCCAGAACTGTAGACTTGCAATACATAATAAGGTATGATAATAAGAGGATTTAAAATCTTTTTTCACCATACATTGTTTTTACCACCAATATGGCATGGTCATGAGGAAAAAGCATGTTACTATGGCTGTAAGACCTTCATAGTCCTTAGCCAACTGCCACAGGGGCAGCACAGACATCCTCAATCAGCAGCTTCCACTGCCAGATAGGTCAATTTCTATAACTACATGTAGTACTCTAATTGTGCATTCTTACCTGAGCCCTTTCTTCAAGAACTCGAATACGAGTTGAGCTCTTGCCGGTCTGGGGGCGCGGGGAACTTTCGGCGACCGCCGGAATGTGAACGCACCCGGCTTCGACCCGTGGCCGAGCACCTCGAGCTGATAGTCCTGCAGGTTTAAGGGTCCGCCGAACGATTTACTTCTGTTTAATACGTAAGCGGGTGCAGGCTTTCGAATTTCTTTCAAAGACATTCTACAAAAATAAAAAAAAACAATCAATATCAGATTTTACTCAAGTTGAATTTATATACATTCGTATTGCATTGGTATCTTACTACATCTTACCAACGTGAAAACCTACTACAACTGGAATTACCCTTTATAATCAGTCAGGCTACTTACAAACACACCCTTATCCCTGTGATATTCCCCATTCTAATGGGAACTGGCAAACGTGGATCTGCCATGCTGCAATTTTATTGAATTCTTATCACGAATAGGATAAAGCCGCATAATAACTACTCCACTTCCTTGTACTATGTATAGAGTTAAGTCGATAGTTCAGAGAATCCATGTATGAGTAAGCATTGGAAATAGGCTTGAAACCATTATATGGTCTGACCATATATTCATGCGATTTGGATAAAACCAGAACTTCCTAAGAAATGCCAATGATCAAACCCGGTATCTCTGTATAAAATGCGAGTTTGCTTTATCATACCCTACAGGTACTGCTACAACTACGGGGATACTGGGGTTGGTCATTGATACTGATCTTATCTAGTATTAATCATTTAATCAAGTGATAAGACATCTGTGTATCATCATGACATGTATCAAACAGTTGTTAAAACGGAGTTTTAATAAACTACAGTCAAGAATATAGTCAATAACTTGTCTTTAGCTTTTTCGCAGTTGGCATAAGTCTATTCGATTAAAAAAGCTTACCACCAGCGATTTAGGTAACAAGCTACGACCTACTCTAGCACTCACAGTTTATAAGGGTTATCTTACCACTGAGGCTGTGCAGCGCTAGATAGAAGTGTTAGAGAACAGATGGTTAGGTTAGGCACATTAAACCATTATGGATAAATAAACTGCAGTCGCTGCCTGACTGCAAATTACAACCAAAAGACTACAGTTTAACTCCAGTCCAAGACGAGAAGACAAGTAACACATAAGTTGTTTTTTATCTTCACGTCGTTCCAGTTCCACTCACTTTTTCAATCATCAAAAATAAAGATACGATGCATCACAAAATCTTCAGGCGTCAGTCAGTACGTGCACTAACAAGTTGCTCCACGAAACCACGGCCCCAGATCGTAATTAATCTTTAAATAAATTCGGGGCAATTAATTTCCTACAAAAATAATATCACCAGTGCGTATCTTTTACTTCCTGGTTGAGACAATCTAACTCAGAAACCTGTTGCTGGAACGACGATTCCGCAAACGTAGTAGGCAGTAAATATTGAATAGGGGTAAAATTGAATTTTTTTTTCGATATTAAAATAATATCTTATGTTCAGATGATTAGAAAAATACAAAATCAACAGTTATGTATTCATTTATCTTTCAAAAAGTGGGAATACTTTACTCACTTGCCTCGGTCATCTTCGTGTTAGTGTATGAAAATTCCGCTATTGATGAGCATAGCGGCAGCACCTGACTGTATGCAAAATAGACCGGGATAAAGATATCCGCTCCTCGAGTCTACCCCTCACACTGGTGTGTCCTTTGGGTCTGCCTTGATCTAGCACAAAACCACAATTTATTGTATAAAAAACCATTCTACCTCTGTACGTAAATTCTCAATTTCCAGTATTTTACTCGATTAGACTTTCCCCAGAGGAGTCACCACACTTCTATGATTTAATTAATCCTCATTTCAAAATCTGTTTGAGTGTTAAATAGGTAACAGGCCTAATGTATTATGTATTATTTATTTCATAATTTATTGTCATGTATCTGCTGATTTGTTTAAGTGACAATAGAGCGAATTAATTGACTGAGGCAGGTCCGGGGCTAAGTCCGAACGTTTTTGTCCTGGTACACACGAATCGATGACGTAATACGCGGCCACATGTGGAAAAGACGGAAAATCATGGCAGAACAAATGGAGGTGAGGTTATTGTGCGAAACGCGTTGAAATAAAGTGATTTTACTACGACTTTTTGTATAATCATTAACCAAGAAATATATTCAATAAGTACAACACACTTTCAGCGTACGCTGTGAAGAAGTCGGGTGGGGTTTTTATGATTTTTACGGCCAAAGATGAGAGAAGTAGTAGTACTTTTTAATAGATACGCCGGCCGCCGGCGGCAAATTACAACAAGGGATCTTGAGTGTTTGGGAAGAACGGCGCATTCGGTATTTTTTTCTTTGTTAGTTTTTAGTTAAGTATTGTCAAATAGCACGACTATGTCTTGATCCTATAGGATGCAGCGAAATAAGTCCTTCCACTGTTCAGTGTTGAATTGCAAGAGAAGAGGGTTTGATGAGTAATTAATTCTTTCTGACTCACAAAGTCACTTCAAGGGAATTTAAATTTTTGGGCTATATTGTTGCTCTCACTGATTTCTGGTTGGTGATATGGGCACAAAGAACCTTTTCAGAAGAAACGGCCCACGCTGAGGATATCTTACAGATAATTTCATCAGGGAATTTTTGTTGAAGAAGGGTCTCGGATAACTGATCATCCTGTTAATCGACAATGATGAACTTTTGTAATCAAGGGTTTAAGATTTTTGGCTTGAAAGCTAGGTGCCAGATAATCGGATGGTTGACATACGACGGCTGACTGCAGTCGGATGGGGTTGAAGGGAATCTTGTAAATAAGATTATTAGAATCTTCCTTTCTTCCTGATTTTCATGTTTCTGTCTTATCCCAATATTTCAGCAGACCTCACCCACATCAACCAGCACTTCAAACGGCCCGACGGAACCGGCTGTGAAAGTTAGCAAGTCATGCGAAGATGACAAGCCAAACAACATTTCCGAAATGACGTCTAAAGATTACTACTTTGATTCGTACGCGCATTTTGGTATTCATGAGGTTTGTATTTAATGGTATCATATCTCTATACAGTAATGGTGGGTTCAGATGAACTCGGGTGGTTACTCAGAAGTTCCATGCCCGGTCAGCCTTGCTTCCCGGTGCCTCGGCTGGGAGGTTGATACAGTAATCTTTGTTAACCTCGAATTATCGCATTTCCTGGGGGACAAATTTACTTCAGTCCTGGGTAATGACCCATCCCTGCTCCAATAGCCCCAGAATCTGCGTAGGTCAGAGGGAATGAATCTAATTTGATATTTGATAAATATGTCATGTGAGATCAGAGGCAAGCAGGGTCAATTTGTTACCTCAATTTTCCCTGTACTTACAAAAACGAATAATTTTTTTGTATTTTCAAAAAAAATTTAGGAAATGTTGAAAGATGAAGTTCGTACGTTGACGTATCGAAACTCGATGTATCACAACAGACACCTATTCCGAGGTAAAACTGTTCTCGATGTCGGTTGCGGAACTGGAATTCTGTGCATGTTTGCCGCTAAAGCTGGTGCTAAGAAAGTAATAGGAGTAAGTATATTAGAAAGCGCAGAAAATTCGTTTTCATGGTAATAGTTAATGGGACGTGTGCAGGGATGAGACCCATGTAATAAATGTGAAAAAAAACGAGACAAAATTATGAAAAGTAAAAAAGAATTCTTGTCTAAAAGAAATGTTTATGTAGTTTTCCTAATATCATAAGGAAAACTACATGAGTTATGTTCCCGGACTCTGATATTGCAGCTCCGCTACAGTATGCAATGAGAAAACAAGCCATTCATAGTTTTTGTTGTTTAACTATGCAATTCTTGCTGATTGCATATGACCTCATCTAAAATGAAGGAGTGGCGTTAGATATGATATGATATATATGACTCTTTTGAAAAGTTAGGTGTGAAAAAAAAATGTGAAAACTTCAGAATCTTGCGTCTCATCCCTGCGTATGAAATCACAAATGAACTCTCAAAAACATGATATTTGAATATCTATATCTATTTGTCTGTTACAGATTGAATGTTCGGGAATTGTTGAACACGCACAGAAGATCATCGACGCGAACAAGTTCACCGACGGTATGTGCTTTAAACAATGTATTACTCATCAAAATTTCACGTCCATTGTGTCGGACACGGTTGTTCAATAGGGTTTGATTGAACTCGTGATGGGATATACTAAATCTATGATACTAGAGATTTAGTTACAAGAGATTTATTATAGCTAATGTGTTATCTATTTCATTGTTTCAGTGATCAAATTAGTGAAAGGAAAGGTTGAAGAGGTGACATTACCGGAGGGAATCGAAAAAGTAGATATTATCATCAGTGAATGGATGGGCTATTGTCTGTTCTATGAGTCAATGTTGAACACAGTGCTATTCGCCAGAGACAAGTGGCTGGTGAGTATTCATAGTAATCATCAAGTATTGTAGTAGCCCTCGTTTCATATCAGCTGGCTGCAATCAATCATCAGTTTTCGGCCTGCTACAATCTGGGGTCAATGATTCTACTATTCTGCTTGTATGATGTGCATCAGTTGCTATTTAATCTAGGAATTTTTCTCAAGGGTAAGGGAAATGCTGGGTAATTTTGTGTTCCCTGATCTGTTAGAACCCCGTATATATGGTATCCCTCTATGGCATAAGGCCTATGATCTTGACAACTTGTTAATCCTTCCCGGCACTTCTCTCGTGAATCACTTATGCTTCTATTTTAGGGTCCTAATGGTATGATCTTCCCCGACCGAGCCACGTTATACGTGACCGCAATCGAAGACCGACAGTATAAAGATGAGAAAATCAACTGTGAGTAATCCTAGTGTCCTGATGCCTACAAACTGTCTCTTTAAATTCACAGTACTATGAGGTTTATATGTTTGTGTGATGTATGTATTTCAGGGTGGGATACGGTTTATGGTTTTGATATGAGTTGTATTCGTTCAGTAGCGATCACTGAACCGCTCGTTGACGTCGTCGATCCGAAACAAGTTGTCTCTAATTCATGTCTCTTAAAGGTATGTATGATTGTTTTATTTGCTGTCAGTCGAAATGACGTTTCCAGAAAAATTATAAGGGCAGTAAAAGATTGCTTTAACAAATGTGTTACACGGTTAGGAAATAATAGTCCGCGAATTTTGTTTTAAAAAGCTAAAAAGAGGGAAAGTCACGGAAATTTGTTGGGTGTAAAATCAAATAGTTTCTGTGTGTTAATTGATCGGATAACAGATCAAGTCAGGGAAAACGATGTGCATGTCAGGGATAAAGCAAGTCAGTCGAATGATTTGAGTTCGGGAGTTGTCAATTTTAGTTCTGTAGCCAAAAATGGAGCAAGACTTTCGTTTCTGATATAGTCAAGAGAACTGTGAAATAACCAGTTAGTGAGGTTGTATCTCTTACTACTAAGGGGTCATTCATTTATAAAGTACGCATTAGGGGAGGGGGAGGGGTCAGTGCAATTGCGTACTGTAATGCTTAATGTATACGAAAAAATGGCCGATTTTGCGTACAGAGGGGGAGGGGGGTTGAAAAATTCAAATTTTATGCGTATGTAATAAATGAATGATCCCTTAGTAACTATCCTACGGTGACATGTAGTATGTTGTCTGATTTCCAGGAAGTCGACATGTACACTGTGAAAATCGAAGATCTGAGTTTTACGGCGCCATTCCACCTGACCATCAAACGTAACGACTATGTGCAGGCGTTGGTGACGTTCTTCAACATCGAATTCACAAAGTGTCACAAACGAACTGGATTTTCTACCGGTAAGGTTTGGGACGAAATTATGATTTCATTTTGTTTGAAGATTTTTAGCTACCAATTCATTTGAATACATCAATGGAAAGTCGTTTTGGGATCTTAAATGCAGGGTCCCTGTAACAACTTGATTCCAAGACTGCCACATTAATGGTTTACTTGTAAAAAAATTACAAATCAAGAGTCTACTGTAATTGGGATATGAAAGTTATGTAGACGCTTCCTAGAAGTATGAAATTTTCTCCATTTAAACCCCTTATATCCAGGAATGGCGGATCTGTAGGGAACATGTTATGACTGATTTGACCAGTTTTTCGGTAGGATTTGTGAATGATATATTGTATGTATAATTTCAGCGCCCGAAGCTCCGTACACTCATTGGAAACAAACGGTATTCTATTTGGACGATTACGTCACGGTGAAACAGAATGAAGAAGTGACCGGCGTTTTTGAAATGAAACCAAACTCCAGAAATAACGTAAATATCACTCCAGTAGATAGTACACTACAGTAGATTGCGGTCGAGTTGGATCCAGTCAACCTTTTTGTGACACACTTTATGTAAATTTTAGGACATCCAACTCAAATATCGCCCAAGTTAGATAAAGTTCCACCATGAAAAATGACTATAGTCAATAAGCATTAAGTCTTTCGTATAGTGATTTCGTTTTATCATCCTGGATCTATCATCAAGTCTTAACGTGAAGGTTAAAGCTATATTATTGTCTTCAAGGAAAACATCCAGTAACCAATAGTAATTAAAACCTAAAATCTGGGTTCTACTTTTTCGCAAAAGGCTCAACTGTGGAACCGGGTTCTCTTGTCCAATGTTTAAACCGGAGTTCAATTTGATTAAATTTTCTCTTTTTTTCAGCGAGACCTCGACTTCAAAATCGACATCGCCATCGAAGGTGAACTGAGTAGTTTGTCGGAAACGTTGACGTACAAGATGCATTAGAGAAAAGAAACGATAGTTGGTTCAGTAATAAATGGGTGATGTCTGTGTCCGCTGCGTAAGTCGGCGCAATTCCTGCTGTATTATTGAAATCAGAACGACATCATTCATCATTTTAAAAATCTCTTGCGCGTTTTATTTTAGTAAAGAAAAAAAAAGATGTCAGTCGCATTGAACTTCTGACAATAAAGAAGTTGCTGGTGATTGTGATTTTTGAATGACTTTTGTGAACAAAATTTAAGTAAAGTGTCAAGAAAAAGATTTAAAATGTGGGGTCTGCTTTTTTTCCGAGAAATCATTGGGGACGATTATTTGTATTCAAAGTAAACCTCATGATTTATATGCCACATTTGTTTGTTCAGCATGCGTTCAAACTGTACTTTATAGACAGTGCATGGTGTTCAATGTTCTGGCCGCCATTTGTTCTCTCGTAATTTGTTTTGTAAACATGCATTTTATACTGCTC
Organism: Tubulanus polymorphus; assembly: GCF_964204645.1. Lineage (NCBI taxonomy): Eukaryota > Metazoa > Nemertea > Palaeonemertea > Tubulaniformes > Tubulanidae > Tubulanus > Tubulanus polymorphus. The sequence goes on along the minus strand of NC_134035.1, from coordinate 10,056,521 downwards.
GTAACCTGTCATTGTGTAAAACTGACTGACCGCGTCTCTCTGCAAAAAAAAACTTATGAACTTATGATTTCAAAAAGAAATTATGTGTCCGAAATTGTTTGTGTATAAACACGCTGCAAACTTTGGTGGTCAAATTTTTTAATAAAACTTTATGAATAATAATTTGATGAATTGGTTTTCATTTGATGGATTATTTTCATTCTTCTGAAAGAAGGGATTTTCCAAGTTCACACTCCGATTGTAGAGCGACAGGGATCATCATTGTAAAAACAACCGCTTCCAGGACTGTGGGAGAGATTTCAAGCTAACTCCATAGTTCCAAGGGTGGATCTAGAATTTTTTGATGGGGTGGACCTGAAAATTTGATGACCACTTAATTTGAAAGTTGGCAATGTGGAGGCTGCTCGTGAACCTCCCACGGAAAATTAAGGTCAATAAGGGCTTTTCTGGCCACATTATATGACCTATTTGGTTTTTTGTTTCATGTTAAAACCTTTTTGCAAAATAGTTTTTAGTTTGAGGACTCTTTTCTTCATGAAAGGGCAATTTGGACCTGGTTTTTTCAGTGTTATGGCTGCTTGGCATGTGGTGGGCGACCAGTGGCACAAGAAGCGTCTCTCTGGAAGAAACGACCCTAGGAAAGCTACGTCATCTGGTCAGAGAATTCTAGCTTCCCGGATCTGTATTGAATAAAATATCGAAGTCCGATAATTTATTTTACTGTGGGGAGGGTAGCTCCCATAAAATGTTACAGTCCGTGTCTTCGTCCAAATATCGGACTCCGGTAAACCAGGTGGCAGCAGTAGCCGGTAATGCACAATGGAGATCGCGAAGCAAACTCATCAAATAACGAGTGAAAATGCTCAGTGTTTCATTGATGACCACGATACTTTTTTATTCGATTGTGACGGTAAATATCATTTCTTTCAAATTTTAAAGTTGTTTTTTAGAATTCCACTTTGAATTGCGAGGGGTGGGCATTGAACAAAATCACCACTCAGTTGAGTAGAATTTAATTGTCAATATATCGGGATTCGAACCGTGTTCGATAAAATGACGTGACGTCATGCGCATTCACAGTTCGCGCGCTCAGTCGGATACAAATCATCAATTGAAACAGAAAAAGATGTTAATAAGAAATTGAAAATAAATATAGAACATGTAAAACCATGAATGTAATTCTTGCAGGTGTTCTTTGGCATGGATCTACGCCAATCCCTGGGGTTGTTGAATTCTTGAATAGTCTCAGAAAACTGGTAATTCGTCTTAACAAACTACTGTTGCTCTGATATGTGAGAGCCATTCAAAATTCTTAAATCATGATTGCTTTGTTTAACAGGGAAAACACGTATATTTCGTCACGAATAACAGCTCTAAGTCGCGAGCGATGTTGCTTGCAAAAATGCAGAAATTCGGCATCCAAGCAAAACTGGTAGTTGCAAATTTTGTATTTTTTAGAAATTAAAGAAAATTAAGCATAACGGGATATTCCTGAGTATCTTTTCGTATTAGTTGTATTCAAACTTCGATTGATAGGATGAAGCGTTGACGTCGTCTTTCATCGCTGCGCATTACCTGAAGAATGTATTAGACTTCAAAGGAAAAGTTTACATGATTGGAAACAAGGCAATGTGTGATGAGTTGGATGATGTCGGCATTAAGTATATCGGGGGTGTACAGGTAAGGCAAAGAAAAGGTGCTGATTATGAGGATTTTAAGTGCATGTGTATATTTATTAGTACAGGAGCCAGTTTCTCAAAAGTTAGTTAAGAATTAACTGGTAGACAAATACCGTGGCAACAATGCAATTGAGTAGAACAACCACACTCGGACATGGAGTTAGGGTAGATAAGATTAAAACTCAATTAAAATGCAAATCTAATAGATTTAGAAATGAATATTATTCATCAAGAATTGGAATCTAAAGACATAACGTTTCGGACCTTGCCCACCGCTCAGCTACTCATTCAGAAATTCCTTAATTTACCGATCTCTCCCTAAAAGTAATGGACATGTTTATGATTTACTAATTCGTCTTAATTCTTCGTTGATTTTTAAGCCGGATCCAGTTCCCGAGAACTTCACTTTCGACGCTTCTTGGACCTTCGAAAAAGACCCTGATATAAACTGCGTTCTCGTCGGTTTCGATCCTTGCCTAAACTTTTTAAAGGTCTTCAAAAAGACGAAATATCTAAACGAGAAACCGGATGTACTTTTCATCGCTACAACTGCTTATGAAATGTCACACTCTAATGTTGCAGTTAGTATTCCAGGTACTGATTAAAGCAACGCTTCGGAAAATCTTTTGAAACTTAGATTTTGCCTCTCAATTTGCAAAATCTGCAATGCCGTTGAGTTTGTTTCGCGGGATATCAATATGAATATACAATTTCGGAAATCTTATCCTTATCCGTCCAGATTCTGAAAAGAAAATAATGTACTTGTATCTCCTTGTGAAAAAAGTCAATTGTGAAAGAATGTTCGTCGATCTAACGTACCCACAGCTCGCGGTTATTATGCTCGTAACAGTTAGTTTTTATGCATGATTGTAGGTACGGACAGCTTCGTGAAAACGCCGTGTAAACGAGAGCCGATCATCGTCGGCAAACCGAGTAAACACTTGTTCGAGGTGTTGAAACACTTGGACCACGTCGATCCAAAACGCACTGTGATGGTCGGTGATAAGTACGTAACTGATGCGTGTGAACATTTGAGATTGTGAATTCATGTTTCAGTAGAACCGCCCGTTCTTAAATCGGTGTCATTTTTTGGCGACATTTTTTCCACCTTAGCTGGGAAACTGTTTCATGATGATATAAAGATCAATATTTTCGATTTTATGAGACTAAGAATGACCGTTCTGTCAGGTACACGGGCAATTCCTCTATTTACAAATTATTAGTCTCCTAGTAAACGACTCGCTAAATTAATGCAAAAAATTAGGATGCCTTTATTCAAAACAGAGTAACAATTCCTTCTCGGGTCATAGAACCTTGATGATCTAACTTTTAGTTTATCAAGGCCGTACCTAGCAATATTTGAATTTTAAGGGGGCAGAGAAACCCGAAAGAGGACACTTCTAGGATATAACAATCGTATTTACCAAATGGGGCACTTTTTCAAAATTTCTGGCCCCGTTTCCTCTGTTAAATACAGCCCTGGTCATTAATACTTTTTTCGAATTAATTTTCATAATTCGCACGATGCCATCGTGTAAATTTTGGTGTACAATGGAATTATTTTTCTATCAGAACAGTTTAGTTTGTGTATAATTGTGATATATGTAAAATCAATCTATACTTATATATTACACCGTGATGCTGATGCTATATATTTTCAGTTTGTCGACTGATATACTGTTTGCGCACAACATCAACTGTACCTCATTACTGGTTTTAACCGGTGTTCATCAGTTAGACGACGTGGAACGCTGCGCTAACAGCGACGATCAAAACGACCGTAATATGGTTCCAGATTTCTACATGCCTTGTATCGGCGACTTCACCAAGTTGTTAACGTGACTAGCGTCAATGATAGTCAATTCTTTAAATAATTTTTTGTCAGTCCGATCGATATCCGAAAGTATGATTTTATATAGCATTTTCGTACGGTCGAGTCGTTTCTTTAGAGATCTGCGGGTCAGAATTTCGAATAAAACTTTACTTTATGAATCATGAATAATCGATTGATTGATTAGTTTCATTTGATTGGATTTCTTGAAAGGGACTGATGTTTACACTAGGGTTAGCGACGGACCACTTCGAGGACACTGGTGAAGGACCGTCTGGAGCTGTTTCCATTCAAGTTTTCGGTCATAACGTCGTCAGGTCAAAGCTTAGAGAATTTTAAGTTTCCCTGGATCTGTAAGAATAAATCATTTATCACAATTCGAAACCTAACCCACGTATTATAAACACTGGATTAACAGATTATCCTTTTTACACTCGATGGCTCCCTCACCGGGACTCACTAGCTCCCATAAAATGTTACAGTCCGTGTCTTCGTCCAAATATCGGACTCCGATAAACCAGGTGGCAGCAGTAGACGGTAATGCACAATGGAGGTCGCGAAGCAAACTGATCAAATAACGAGTGAAAATGCTCAGCGTTTCATGGATGACCACGATACTTTTTTATTCGATTGTGACGGTAAATATCATAACTTTCAAAATATGATGTTGTTTTTGAAAATCCCGCTTTTGATTGCGAGGGGTTGGGCATTGAACAAAATCACCGCTCAACTGAGAATAATTTAATTGTCAATATATTGGGATTCGAACCGTCTTAACAAGATGATGCGATAAGGTCATGCGCATTTTATAGTTCACGCGGTATGTTTGAATCGAGCTAGAATGATCACGCCCATAATCGTTGATCGATTCACGGATACGATCAATTGAAACAGAAAAAAACATTCTTTTTTTATCTTAGAATAAGGATTGACCCTGTTATTTATTTAGTTCTTGAAAAAAGATTTTAATGACAAATTCAAAATAAATATAAAACATGTAAAACCATGAATCCCATTTGTTTCGAATTTCTTGCAGGTGTTCTTTGGCATGAATCTACGCCATTCCCTGGGGTTGTTGAATTCTTGAATATTCTCAGGAAATTGGTAATTCTTAATTAACTACTATTGCTATGATATTCATTCTGAGAGACATTTGAAATAATTTTTTTAACAGGGAAAACACATTTATTTCATCACGAATAACAGCACAAAGTCGCGAGCGATGTTGCTCGAAAAAATGCAGAAATTCGGCATCCAAGCAAAACTGGTAGTTGCATATTTTGTTCTTTTTGAAAATTGAAGAAAATTAAGGATTCTGTGATATTCCGGCGATTTTATTTCTAGGATGAAGCATTGACGTCGTCTTACATCGCCGCGCATTACCTGAAAAATGTACTAGACTTCAAAGGAAAAGTTTTCATGATTGGAAACAAGGCAATGTGTGATGAGTTGGATGAAGTCGGCATTAAGTATATCGGGGATGGACAGGTAAGTGATAGAAAAGGTGCTGATTGTGAGGATTGTATAATTGCATATGGTTTTGCCGTAACCAGTTCCTCGAAAGTTAGTTAAGATTTAACCGGTGGATAAATACCGACTGCAATATCAATATTTGAATAACCACCTCTGACGTGGAGATAGGATAGGTTAGATTGAAACCAACTATACGCAAATCTAATAGATTGAAATGAATTCTATTGATCAAAATCTAAAATCAAGACACAACGTTTCGACCCCTTTTCTCTTCCCTTTCTCTAGAGACCATCGTCTTAAATTTTCGTTGATTTTTAAGCCGGATCCAGTTCTCGAGAACTTCACCTTCGACACTTCTTGGACCTTCGAAAAAGATCCGGATATAAACTGCGTTCTTGTCGGTTTCGATCCTGGCGTAACCTTTCCAAAGGTCATCAAAACGACGACGTATCTATACAAGAAACCGGATGTACTTTTCATCGCTACAGATGCAGATGAAATGTTACCCTCTAATGGCGAATTTAGTTTTCCAGGTACTGATTTAAAAAGCTTCGGAACTATGTTTTAAAAACTTAGATTTTGCCTCTCAATTCGCAAACCCGGTAATATTGTTACTAAAAAATATGTGAAAACACGAGTAAATCAGCTCCGAATAAAGCAGAGTCGACTGTATCCCTGCGAAAATATTTTTTTTCTGATACAACTCGCGGTTATAACGTTATCAATTAGTAACGCATTATTGTAGGTACGGGTAGTATCGTAAGCTTCGTGAAAACGCCGTGTAGACGAGAACCGATCATTGTCGGCAAACCGAGTAGACACTTGTTCGAGGTGTTGAAACATTTTGACCACATCGATCCAAAACGCACTGTGATGGTCGGTGATAAGTAAGTAATTAAAGAAAAAAGACCCATATCTCCACGAAGAAAGTTCCACTGACATGAAAATCGCCCCCCCCCCCCCAAAGACATGACTGGCCACGGGCCTGAAAAGAACAACCAGTTCTTAAATCGTGTCATTTGGCGACATCTTTCCCGCCTAAAGCTGAGATATATTCAAAATGAAAATATTCAAAATGTGTTAAGATTCTTGTCGGGATCTCTGAATATTAATTATATTATTTTTTCGATTAACTCATCGTCTTGTAAATTCTGTATACAATGGAATTATTTTCCTATCAGACCGGTTGAGTTTGTGTAACTGTGATATGTAGACTTCAAGACAATCTATACTTATATTACACCGTGATGCTGATGCTATATATTTTCAGTTTGTCGACTGATATACTGTTCGCGCACAACATCAACTGTACCTCATTACTAGTTTTAACCGGTGTTCATCAGTTAGACGACGTGGAACGCTGCGCTAACAGCGACGATCAAAACGACCGTAATATGGTTCCAGATTTCTACATGCCTTGTATCGGCGACTTCACCAAGTTGTTAACATGACTAGCGTGAATGATAGTCAATTCTTAAGATAATTTGATTGTAACCTTTTGTTAGTCCATTGAATATCAAAGTATGATTTTTATCTACCAATTTCTTATCGTCGTTTTTCTCCGTAACGCGGTGGTCAGATTTTCAATAAAACTTCACTTGAATGAATAATTTGAGTGATTTTTACATTTGATGGATTTTCCAGGGGCTTGTATCACTGTAGATAGTTACCTTATCATTGATGGTAAGCTATTATTATCGATGGGCTTATAAACCGCAACGAATATCCGCATAGTGCGCCCGCTCCGCGGAAAGGTTGTGGCCGCGGCACCTGTAAGACGATAATCTGTTAATATAGTGTCTATGATATAAAAAATATTATCTTAAAACATTTACTTCATATTTATTATTGGCATTGGATTAACCGATTAACGTTTTACAGTACATACAACTCTGATCTGATACGAGCCCCGCCTGATATCACCGTGACGTTTAGGGTGGTTCTAATAAAATGATATAGTCCGTGTCTTCGTCCAAATATCGGACTCCGATAAACCAGGTGGCAGCAGTTGACGGTAATGCACAATGGCCGCTGTTCGGGTAAAGGTCGCGAAGCAAACTCATCAAATAACGAGTGAAAATGCTCAGCGTTTCATGGATGACCACGATACTTTTTTATTCGATTGTGACGGTAAATATCATTCCTTTCAAATTATGATATTGTTTTCGAAAAGTCTGCATCGAATTGCGAGGGGTCGGTCATTGAACCAGATCACCGCTCAGCTGAGTAGAATTTTGATATATCGGGATTCGAAACGTATGAGATATAATCATGTGACGTCATGCGCATTCATAGTTCGCGCGCTGAATTTGAACCAACGAATCGACGAGCCATCGATGGTAAAAATGTTCATTCGAAATGAAAAAAAGATTTTAGTGAGAACTTGAAAATAGATATAGAACATGTAAAACCGTAATTTTATTTACATTTATTACAAAATTCTTGCAGGTGTTCTATGGCATGGATCTACGCCATTCCCTGGGGTTGTTGAATTCTTGAATATTCTCAGAAAATTGGTAATTCTTGATTATACTACTATTGCTATGATATTCAATGTGAGAACCATTCAAAAATCTTAAATCATAATTGCTTTGTTTAATAGGGAAAACACGTATATTTCATCACGAATAACAGCACAAAGTCGCGAGCGATGTTGCTAGAAAAAATGCAGAAATTAGGCATCCAAGCAGAACTGGTAGGTACAAATATTTCAATTTTGAGCAATTGAGGAAAATTAAGAATTTTTGGAAATACTTGATATATTATAAGTCTCTTTGTATTTGTATTCAAACTTCGATTTTATTCCTAGGATGAAGCGTTGACTTCGTCTTACATCGCTGCGCATTACCTGAAGAATATACTAGACTTCAAAGGAAAAGTTTACATGATTGGAAACAAGGCAATGTGTGATGAGTTGGATGAAGTCGGCATTAAGTATACCGGGGGTGTACAGGTAAGGCATAGAAAAGTAGCAAAACATGAGGATTTTATTTGCATGTTTATTAGTACAGGTACCAGTTTCTCAAATGTTAAGAGTTAATTGGTGGACAAATACCGTGGCATCAATTAAATATCGTAACAGAATTGCCACACAAAGACGTGAAAAAATCAAAACCCCATTTACGAAAAAAATTTAAAATGATAGATTAATTGAATTAAAAACTAATTTTATTTATCAGAAAATAAAATCAGAAGACAACCTTTCGGACCCTCTATATTAACACTATTAACACCATCGTTAGGACAGAAGTCGCAGTGAATTTTAATCTTATCGATGTTGCTTTTTAAGCCGGATCCAGTTCCCGAAAACTTCACATTCGACGCTTCTTGGACCTTCGAAAAAGACCCGGATATAAATTGTGTTCTGGTCGGTTTTGATCCGTGCGTAAACTTTTCAAAGGTCATCAAAACGACGACGTATTTATACAAGAAACCGGACGTACTTTTCATCGCTACGAATGCGGATGAAATGTTACCCTCTAATGGCGGATTTAGTCTTCCAGGTACTGATTAAAAAAATACCTAGTCTAGTGTGTCAGGGTTTCGTGCTGAGGCGAGTCTCGATGCCGAGAGGTTCTAATTTCTCAAACCACCCTATATTGGCAGTTGATTATTATACTAGAATTAATTATAATAACGCTTTTTGGAAATGTTTTAAACGCCCGCGGTTATGCGCGCAAACAATTATTTACTTTTTATGATGCTCGATTGTAGGTACGGGTAGCATCGTAAGCTTCGTGAAAACGCCGTGCGAACGAGAACCGATCATCGTCGGCAAACCGAGTAAACACTTGTTCGAGGTGTTGGAACACTTGGACCACATCGATCCAAAACGCACTGTGATGGTCGGTGATAGGTACGTAAATGATCGTGTGGACATCGAGACTGAATTCTAGTTCCAATAGAACCGCCCGTTCTTAGGTGACATCTTTCCCCCCTACTTGATCAGATAAGCTGGGGAACTATTTCATGTTTACATATCAAAGATCACTTACACGTATAAATGGAGTTAAGATTTTACGAGACTCTTAAAGGACGACTTTTCTGTCAGGTACACGGACAATCCTTCTATTTTCTAGCTAACGGCTCGCTTTAATAATCGACATAACAAATAAGGATGACTTTAAAAGATATTTCTAGGAAAAAGTAAGACAAATTTTGAAAGATCCTTCTCGGATTTCCGAACCCTGATTATCTAACAAATTTCAATGGTCATTATATATTGTATTAGTGTTTCAAATTCTCACACTCTATTCCGCCGCTCTCAGGAGACATTGAGTATCTGCCATCTGAGTAATTTTGTGAAATGAAATATACATTTCCTATTGTACCCGTATCAAATAAATGCATAACATACGTTACTATATTGTATATTTTTAGAATGTCGACTGATATACTGTTCGCGCACAACATCAACTGTACCTCATTACTAGTTTTAACCGGTGTTCATCAGTTAGACGACGTGGAACGCTGCGCTAACAGCGACGATCAAAACGACCGTAATATGGTTCCAGATTTCTACATGCCATGTATCGGCGACTTCACCAAGCTGTTAACATGACTAGCGTGAATGATAGTCAATTCTTTAGTTGATTTGATTGTAATTTTTTTTTGTTAGTCCGTTTAAAATATCAAAGTATGATTTTATTTCCCATTTTCGTGCTATTGTTTGTCTTCAATACGAGATATCTCAGAACTAGTGTTAAAAGCGATCTGAAAAATAATTGTGTCAAAGATTTATCTTGTTTTTGCTGAGTAAATCCGCTAAGATCTCTCATTCAAAAGTCCCCGATAATCTTTACCGACGAACTAATCTATTTTCCAGTGGAAGGTATCTGTTGAGGCAATCGTGTTAAGCTACCAATGATTTTACAAATCATTTTTACTTTCGTGAATTTTATTATTACATGTATTAATTTGTTATGCGTCATTTGATACGAAATACATCGAAATCAATAAGTAAATGAAACGTGTTTTGTTAAGTTAGTTTTCCCAATTTTCTCGACGCAGTTCGAAGCTACTGGCGTTCCTGAGATTGCTAGCTGAAACCACATACATTCGCCTTTTTTTTCAATAATATAATATAAAAACTTAAACGTGTACTCGTATTCTTTATGTTGAAATGAACCAAACTCAATATAGATTGAAAAGCCATGTTGAATGAAGTCATATTTCTATTTTCTAAATGGATTTCGTTTCCTCGATTGACTTGATTTTTGTGACCAGCCCAAAAGTTGGTTTAAGTTAAACGTTTAATGGTGAATGTTGGTATCTAACTAACTTTAACACCGAATTTAAGCCCCAGGGTGATTTAGCTTCTTCCAGGTTCCAATAATGCAAACACAATCTTCTACATACCATCACTTCAACTTTTCGATATTATTCGAAAAATTTACCTATTTCAAGATTTTTCCGGAACTCGAACGATTTACGAACGCGCTAATGATGAACTAATTTCCTTCTGGAATTTACCTCCTTTAGCGGCAGCTACGCCTAGCGTTAACGATCCGCCGTTATTTCGCGTTCGCGGTAAGCAAAAACAAAGGAACTAATCGTGAAAAAAGAATTTTTGAAACGGCTATTTTTTACTCGAAAACGAATCATCGACGTTGTTGAAAGTTGATAGTTAATGAACAATGCGGATGCGAATGGTATTTTGCAATCACGCTCCGGTGCGAACGTCGGCGAACATCAAAGCGTTTCGGTGTCGGGATGTTTTTGTATGTATATATGTCTTAAAGTGTTCGTAATCTGTACAGGTCGTTAAACATGCATGTTCGAGGGGAAGAGGAAGGAGAGAGCTGGTAAAAAGGTGAATTCAATTTACATCTCTCGCCGCGGTGAAGAGTAACCCAACACACAATGCAGCGGCGGCTGAACTTGTTACTGGTGTCGTGTTCTTGCGAACGAAAGATTTTTCACTGAAATAAAACTGACTAAAATTGACGATACATACAAATCGGAATATGACTCATTTTTACAGAATTAGATTTTTTGCAATCTTGTTGTTACTTTTCTCCTGTCGTGTCGTGTTCTTGCGAATGAGTAACATTTCACCGAATTAAAACTGACTAAATCCTCGACTAAGCCAATATATACAATTCATATTCACGTATCATCCCAATATGACTCATATATGTATTTAACGAATTTGATTTTTTTCAATCTAGTTGGTTACTTTTCTTCCTAGCATTGCCGATATTTTCCGTTGCAGGCTTTTTTCGCATCCTGATAAAGGGATGCTGTCCCTCTTACTCTTATCTATTTGGTCGGTTGATTTGATTCATACTTACTCGTATTACCCCGTACAAACTCACTACACCTGCCCGAAACAGTTGGAGACTTTCTGATTAAAACACCCACATTGATATGACTTCATTTTCTGAAATGCTGTTGAGGTTTTCTTCAGAAAATTACGGCACCCCTATTTCGGGAAAAACTGCGTAGATTGCAGACGATTTCAAGTCCTTTCCGATATCCTTCCTTTTCGACATTCTGAGAATTATTTGAATGAAAAATAGTTATTTTTCTTATCGTGTGAATGTGCATATTTTCGTTCTATAAATGCACGATTTATTTCTTTTTATGATTATTCGTAATTATAATATTGTTCATCGAATTTTACACAATTTAACAACATTACTAAATACAGTATTTACAATAATGATAATAATCATAGTAATGATAATCATAATATAATAGCAATTTTCACCCTCATTATTCCGTTAACCTATTTTCAACCGTGATTAAAGCAATTGAAATTTGTAAACAATTAGTTTTTAATTTATTTTTACTTCTTGAAACTACTATCAAAAACATCGACGATCATCGAAATACATTCCCTCGCATGGATTCGAACCGGATGTGACATCAATGAATCTTTACTATCAGGTTCGAATCCCAGCAAAGGGATTCAATTTGAGAAATAAAATTATTCTACACTCGTCTAAAAATTGCTAAAGCCTCTTAACGGTACGTTTAATAATTTTTTTGGATTAGATTATATCAGAATTTTCCGCATAGCAATAATTTGTTCGACAATAACAGCTTATTTCTACAGGACCCTCGACTGTTTTTGCCTCCGATCGAGTTTAACCATTAACGACGTGATCGTTATGGACCCATTGAAAACGAGCATCTACCGGAAAATCTAGAAATATTGTCATCAAGAATTTGTGATTACCGCCAAAAGATCATGTGAATAGTCAATGATCCGGGGTATAGTTGGGTTAATATAGCTATTTGGAAACTCGGTAACTCATCGACGAATAACGGAGGCAAATATCAGTAGGATATTTGATATTGTCAATTGATTTTCATGCAATTTTAGGAGGTAGAATACATCATAACTGGAATACACTAACTACGTGTAAAAAAATTCTTTTTTTCTGGATTCTAATTTATATCGATATCATCAACATAATTATTACATACGTAACCTTTCTTACCAAAAATGATCAAATGAAACTCATGAACATGTTATTTAGATCTACGTTTTTAAATTTGTATAAATTCGTATAATAAAACGACGATTGATAGCACAGCCGACAATGGGAGCCGAGATCTCGTAAAAATCTCGAGCTATCACGCCCGTTCACCCGTAAGCCACAGTCCGGCCCAAAAATGATTGTCACAAACAAGGACTACGCGTTTGAAGCGCGTTTACACGAAACTCAAAAACCAACGATAAACATTAAACAGTTACTGACCATTTTCTCATTCAGCAATAAGACACTTTCAACCTCGAATCGATCTGTTTTAGTTCGCCACACGATTTCTTCTATTTCAAGCTGCTTCGAATCCGATCGTGATCAATAATATATCAACGCGTTGGTAAAGTTTAAAACGATTTGTACAAAATCTTAAAAAGAATTCTCATAGTTCACCCGTTGTCCGAGTCGAGTTCGATGCACGTGTACAACGGTTTAGTCATTTTATTCTTCATCATGTTCGGCGACATCTTCGTCGTCGACGTCATCGACGAATTCCGATTTATCGATGGAAACGTCTCTCTTCACGCGAATATCTTCGTCATCGATGTTTATATTATTATCGTTATCCTCGTCAAGATCGGAAACTCGCTCGACTGAGAAAGTGTCTCTTTTCCGTCGAAAAACAACATCCTGTAATGTCGGTCTCGGCGTCGTCTTCCTGTTCTTGTTCCGTCTCGATTTTTTACCCTTCTTGCCCTTCTTTCCCTTCTTTCCCTTCCTACCCTTTCCTCCTTTACCTTTGCCCTTTTTCCCTTTGCCCTTTCCTTTTCCCTTTTTGCCCTTGCCTTTACCCTGGTTGCCTTTGTCCTGTACATCTTGCGAATCGGTCGCCTTCAGTACTTCCACCCCACCTTTGCATATCGATTTCTTTCGCGCCGCCTTCATCGCTCTCTTCAGAGGTCGACTCTTCTTATCCCACTTCAGGGCGTAGGACAAAACTAATTTATCGTCCACTTTTTTGCCCATGATGAGATAGTTATCTCTGATCTGACCTTGAAGACGGTTGCACTCGCATTTCGTGCCCGCTTTCAGATGGAATGCCGTTCTTTTGAGGTCGTTTTTCGCCATGTTCTCCTTTTTGAACCATTTCTTCTTTTTCTTGATGTTGATCACGGAATCTTCCCCTTCCGTCGTCGTCTTTTGTATTCGTACTTTCAAAACTAAAAATAAGAAACGAATAACATTGAAAACATGAATCAAAATATCTCTTGTATTCATAAAAAACTATCCTTATTCGATAAGTAGAGAACCCCACAATAATAACGAAAAAATAACATTAAGTCAGAAATGTTTCCTGGGGCTAGTTTATTAAACGTTTCGACTTTATTCTTATAGTCATCTTCATTGAATAAACTACTAGCTCAAGGAAACATTTTCGGACTTTATATAATTTTTTTTTCATTATTATTGATGGATTCTCTACATATTTTCGTCACAACACGGATATGGAGTGTGTTACCATTTTCACGTATTTCTAATGATAGTTCAATGAATTTCTAACCACGATATTCCCAAACCGATATATTTTCGCCTATTCTAAGTCTATAAATCAAGTTCAGGCAAGATATTTAACTTTTTTTCACCAGTAATAAGTAAAAGCTCCGTCTCGGCGAAGACGTATCCCTACATATAAAGAACCTATTCAGCGAGTATAACGAGATTTTCGTACATTCTGCGTAGAAAAAATCCCGTCCGATTTATAGCCTTCGTTACAGCTACTGTACACGACTTGTAATTTCCCGAACGCGCAGTTTATGGACACTTTTTCAGGCATTAATCTCCTCGGGAAAATTTACTATCATATTACTACGAAACGAAAACATTTCATTATACGAAAAAAAGTATAAGTGTTACGAGTGTTAAGCGTGCTACGTCTCGAGAGTCGGGTCTTTACATAGATACAGGTTTTATTCGTTAGAAACTATTAAGAAAGAGATATTCGAAATAATGACACGATCCAATACAATTATACACATTTTAATTCCAAAATAGTTATTAATGTGCGATAAACCACAATAAACGCACCACTACAAGAATACTTTATGGAAATTTTGAAATTAACAAAAACGACCATCTCCGTCAGTTCTTTATTGATTTTGATTCTTCCTAACTTCTGAGGTACTAACTAAGTTTAATAAGTTAACTCAGTAGTGTGAAAATCCATGTGCACGTTTAAACTAGGGCTAAAGTAACATGTTAAGAAAATACATATGATGCTATTCTATGACATTTTCTTTTCTAACTCCCATTTACTGTATGCAGGTAAATTATCTAAGGTTATTATGTGCCGTAACAGATTCAACGTATGAAATAGCGAACTTAGTTTTCGAGTGAAGTAGGTTTTTTTCTATTGAAAATAAGATCGACGCTATTTATGATTTGCTATCGTCGTGTTTGTTGCTTTTACGAACGAGGGAGAGAGAGAGAGAGAGAGAGGTCAAAACTGGAATCTCAATTTAACTTCTATGGGGTTAAGTAAGGCGGCTACTTTTTCCACCCGTCTAGTCTCTGTGTTCTATAGACTACGATCCGGTGTGATCCCTTATCAGAATCTTATCAGCTGACAAAAACTAATGTAAGCGCTCCGAGCGAGAAAACGAAGGTATAGAAAAAGTTTTCAGAGATTTCACGTTGAGCTGAGATCAATCAATCAAGTTTGAAACGTTAAATACACCGATCGCTGTGTATCAACCTCGAGTTTAAATGTTAGTCAGCAGAGGCCAAAGCTTCCCGTTCGTGTCAAATTCTATATTTTCTAATGCAGGCTTTTCTATGGGTTAGATCTTTCTATACTAATTCTTCAGAACAATGATTACCTGGTTTGAGTATAATAAATCTTCAGATGGGATTAGAACTGACTCATCTCCAGGGGCGGATTTAGGGGCAGGTATCGGGGATCCGGACCCTTGCTTTCCCATTGAGGAAGCCCTTATCGTTGAACTCTGAACATTCGAGACTCATCTTCTCGAAAGTTGCAACCTTTCTTCAAAATTATCTAAAACCGAGGGCGGAACCACGTAGAACCTCGATGGAGGTCGTCGACTTGGCCGCTTATCCGAGAAATGCATTTCATTTTCTTCTAGACCCCGGCCTTCTAATTTTCCTAGATCTGCCCCTGAATTTTCCAGATACCAAAGCTGGACGAATGTCTCTGCAACATCAGTCTGAAAACCTAAAATTGGTGGTTTCAATTTGAGACTTTAAGGTCGGTTACTTAGCCATGGCTTAGATTTAAGACCATGGTCTTAGTTCTATTACCGATATAACAACTTTAGTCTTAAGATCTAACACCATTTTTAGACTTAGGTCACGACTGTGCAACAGTGGTCGGGCTGGCTAAGGTAGAATATTTGAACTTTTCGAATTTTTACATCGATTATTTCGATGCATTCCATCGAATCAATTATAACCTCAACCGCACAATACAGCCCGATCCTGTGTATTCTCCGAGGAACTGTATCCCGTACAAGCAGAGAAACAAAAACACAATCGTTCGATCGTTTCGTTCTCTTTCTCTGCGGTAAAACTAATGAAAAGTTGTACAGACATAACCCGGACACCTGCTTGCCGTCAAACAGTCAGCTATTGATACGGTTGAAGCGGCTAACATCACAGGCCGAGCGCGCAGCTTCTTGCCTTGTCTCGCAGACGTCTACACCCGAATAACCTCCACGATAGCACCTCTCACCAATTCAACAATTTTCACGAAACCGATCACTTTTCCGAAACTACATATATTCGCTTTTAACAACGGCATCGCATTTTCAACAATGACTGAATGAATACTTTTCGAACGAATGAGAATCTAATGCCTATAAGCCTACCGGCGTGCACTGGGCCGTCCGCCGTCAGCAACCTTATTTCTCAAATCAAAATTGTACATATCAATTGTATGGAATAGATTATCATTTCCATTGTGATAAACTTCGTTCTGTGTTGCAAGTAACGGTTCGATTCTAGCCGTGTTTTCTTACAAAAGAAATTAACATTTTTTTAAACTCGAAATCTTGAAGCGTTAAGTCTTCGCTACATTTTTCAGATGCGGAATATTTTGCCGCTATGATGACGTGCGCCGAGTTTGTTATCTCGGATTTCTCCGCCGATGATAATCCCCCCGACTTAAAACTAACCTTTCGGGAAACATTCTTCTAAATTGCGCAGCGTTTCGTCGAGTAACCGGGGAATAATCGGCGGCACGGATTTTGCGCGCGATTATCTCCGCAGTCTTTGCGTCGATGTTGGACGCAGTGGGGGCAGATCCGGTACACAAGCCTCCTCCTCGTAGCGTTGGTGATAATTAGCCCAATCAGGCACCGGTTAAACCTCTGGCTCTATACGCGAATATCGTTACCGAACGAATCCATTCGGTACGCGTTAGTTCTCAGAACCGATGTATCCTCAAACACTCGAATTTCATCAAACATTTCAAACGCTCTAACGAAATTTAGCTTTCCCTGCATACGCTATAAGTATTTAACTTAAAAGAAAATTTAGAATAAGCGTAGATAAAGTATTTTTACAGTTTGATAAATTTACGAATTTATCATAAACTGGTCAGCTCAATATAGTCGAAACTTAAGTCCAAAAGTCTTAATCTTAAACCAGTTCAAGTCTAAATTTTAAGACTAGTCTCAGGTTTTTAGATGGGCTTAAACTGGTCTCAGGCTGTAAGATTGACTATAGAACTAGGATGGGGTTTGACTAAACGCTGGTTGTAAGATTTACTAGAACTAAGATGGCCCAAGACTGGCCTTAAGTCTAAGCCATGACTGTGGAACCGAAGATAGAATCGAACCTAACCACGTGAACTGCAACACTGGGTACATTGCGTCGAAAAATAAGAGAACTGTTTTTTTTTCGTTTTCCTGAGTGACTGTATCACACGAAATGATACGCGAATGTATCTTAATTGTAATTATTTATATCGGAGATCCTATATCCAGTGGAAGGAACGCGTGTTCGGCGCGGTTTTTCTTTGAAAACGACGGAAGCTTGTTCGTACGGTCGATTTGATTTGTGTTGTCAGTTATTATCCAACGGTGAAAATTTACGTTTTGCTGACGTATTCCATTAATTTCGTTCTCACGAATGGAACACCTGTAAACGTTCTCGACTATCCCGCTGTCTAGGCAATATCGTGCGCCAATAAATCCACGTACAACAAGACAGCATCGGGGGAACTTTAAGTACATCGACAACTACTCATTCTCGAACTAAACCCCGTAAAGTTTTCCGTTTAAGTGCCACCTTACACGTCTTGATAATAAAAAACGTATAGAAAAAATTACCATATTCTCTCTCTCTCTCTCTAAACAACGTATTGCAAAATTGTCGATTGGGTCGATTAAAAAGAGAAATCAGAAATTCTTGAATCATTACTAATCAGCTCACAAATTCCTACTTCAATTCTGGCCACCGAATGCAGATGAGTTTAACGTAACTGAATAAATAGCTTTTCCATCAACGGGTATTTTGGACGGGGTTAGGGTAATGAAAACTAATCTTTTGACGAATTTCCCATACCATTGGTACCACTTTTTTATATTCTTAATAATAAACTCTACTTGGCAGTTTAAAAAAATCTTTTCTATGGATCGTATTTGACAAAAAGGAAAACACGGTTATATGTCTCTAGTTTTCTGTACTGCCGTGTCTGCTGTGGTTGATTCGTTGGAAATCTAATTCAAATGCCTGTTGACCTGTTATGGAAATCATCTTTCGTCGAGTCTAAAAAAATCCTCTAAAACCCAGTTTGTCGAAGCTTATTCAAAAAAATGAACAATGAAATGACTATAGAGGAGTGAACGCGTTCGACATTCATTTAGTATTTGGTGAAGTGTTATTAACCTGGTTTTCAGTGATTAAAGAGGATGTTTTTCGAGGGTCTTGAATTCGCTATAAAATATAATTAACACATACACTTCACTGTGTATGGTGCGATTGCGGTGCTTTGTTGACGCCTTGGGTGGACGCAAAACTACGTTTTGGATGTGAACATTTTTGAAACACGAAGAGGAAAAATGTTTTAACATTCTTGACACTAAGGGCGTCTCCGGTATCATCATTTGAGTCCCACGGTGATGGTATAGTAGGTTGTTCAAGTAATATGTCTTTTATGCATGGATCTATGCGTCCATCATTACGCAGTATGAATCCCAAACGTATTTACGACGCCGTGAAAACCGTTGAAATAATGTATATATTGATAACTCTCTAAATCGTTATTCAAGGGTATTTTGTGAGTCGATGTGCACTACGTCGTCAATATTGGCGTTCCAAAATAACGATTAGATACAAAAGCTGAACATTGGCGTTTACTTTGTAATCAATTAGATTTCATGACTCTTATCTTCTATCTAATTGATTTTCGTGCAATTTTAATTATTGCGTGAGTGGACGTATACACTCCGTTGCCAATATTGGGACTGGTTGCCAGTGGAATCAAATAAATTCAATTCAATTCAATCGTCAATGTATTCAAATTCAAGATAAGTTCATTGATCCTTTATTCATGATGATATTCATTATCGACAATACCAAGCGTTTTATATGCAAGCCGTGTGTTATTTCTCAAGGCATCAATAAACTTTTAATTTAATTCCCTTGTTTCCGTGCTACCGGCATGTTTCATTCTACAAAAAACCCGCACCGTCCCTATGCGAGGCGCGCAGGTGTAGTGTATGGGAATGGTTTTAGAGAGGCCCCCTCGTGGACAGGACTGTCAGTCATCACAGTCGGCTGAACTTACCGAATTCCGCGCGACAATAATTGTCTACTATGCCTTCGAACGTATCCGGTTCCCGACATGGCGCACATATTCGATCGTCTGAAAAGAAGTTCGAATAAGAAGTCTTTAAAGTTATAATCGCTCACACGAACGCGAAACAATACATAGAAACGAACGATTGTCTGTGTATGAGTGTGTCTGTCGCGAAAATTAACACTTCGTAAATCTTGGCCGCAAGATTTCACGGCGATTATCCTTACAGACCCGCGGAGCTATAGCAGACACAGGGGGTGAACGAACAATCGTACGTTTATTAACGTGAAAAGAATAGAGGACGATTGAAGAATACTGTACAGAGAGAGGTTCACAGGACAGACAATGTTGGGAGGGTCGTCACGCCACATGAATATACAAATAATGTACGCGCAATACATCCATTTCTGTGTGCTAGAGTACGAATATGATTTATGGTAATTAAAAAAAAACTAGATTTTACTTTCTTAGTTCGTAATAGTTTCATTCGATTCAATACGTAACGATCAAGTCATATAATAACGTACGTGATATAGAATAAGGTATTAGGGTAAATATTTGTTAAAAACATACTAATATGCATATGATGAATTTAGCGATTTAAATTAGAGATATTTCGTGAAGCATTCGCAACCAACACAAATCACGAAGCAATATTGTAAATCAAGTTTCCTAGATGTACTATGTCGTTAGATTAATGATTGAAGCTTACATTTGTTGATCATGTTTGCGTCAAGTTGGATTACTTTTTTCAAAGATTTTCTCTTTTTTAAGCTACATAAAACGCGGTTTTTAGTTGCGAGCTCGTTCTCGTTTATTGCGTAGGAATTCAAACATCGTGGTCGTCGCTTGTCACCACATTTTAGATCGAGTATTCGTTCTTGACCTTTTCTTACATTTCGATTTAACCGTACCGGATTATTTCTCAATGCGGTGTGTACGCGACGGTGTTTGTCGGTTTTGTCGGTGTTTTAGAAAACGATAAGTAGGTAGACAAAAATTGGCCCCGATCTCGCGTTTCGATGACGTACGAGGTATGCGGGCCTGTAGGTACAAGGGTGTCGCGCTACGCGTTAGATTTGACGCGTCCGAATTTTAGTTACTTTTTAAACGTCACAATTCGGTAACTGGGTTGGGGTACTCGAAACGAATACGGAGCTAATGTATAGCGACGTGCGTATTCTTCTGAAATGCGAAGAATACAAGACGTAATGGAAATTTACACTTAGGAAGAATAGCCCGTGCACTTAGACGTGGGAATAGCTTTTATGATAAAAACCCACTACGTAGAAATTTAAGACAAAATTTATCATTCAAAAACAATTTGATTTTCTTTTAATTCTAGATTTTAAAATCTTTTTTGAAAAAATGAATTTTGTTCCTAAATTTGTACGTAGTGAGGTTTTATCACACATAATAACCTTTACACTTTCTGCGGTCGGTACCGTATAACGTTTCTCATTTTTTCATCATCAATCGTCGTATAATTTTCTATCGATCGATCGGGGGGAGATGGAGCCGTTGTATGCAGGTACAAACACCGGGTTTCATCGGCTGGCGCGTGTTTATCGATAATACAAGTCAATTCGACACGGATAACCAGAACATCGGTTGATGAACACCGGGTTCAATTTGGTGCACCGTCGGAGTCGATCAATTCAAAACGCGTATGACGAAATAATACGCGGATAGTTTATTATTATGATATGGAAAAATGACGTATTTTTGTAATCAGTTGGTGGCCGCCGCATTCATCGGTTTCCGTGGGATTTTTGCGCACGAAAACGGGGACACCCATCCTAGCACCGCGCTATTGTTAGGCACGCCTTATCGAAGACTCGTTTCAGGGGCCGGTTGCATAGTCGTGGCTTAGACTCAATACCAGTCTAAGGCCAACTCAGTTCTTTAGCCAATCTAACAACTTAAGACCAGTCATAAGATTTAAGACCACTTTCGGACTTAAGTCACGACTGAGCAACTGGGCCCTCAGAAGACTTTTTAAACGCGTCTTTTTTCATGTGTTTCGATTCGTTAACTAAGTTACGTATAGTTCATAATACGATTTTAGTGATTGTATAAACAATTTGCAATAATCGTGCTAGAGCTTATCAATCCATTCAAATTGCGAAATGTTTCAACTGAAAAAAAAAACGTAAACGATAACGATAGATATGATGGTAATGGACTAGAAAAAACAAGAAACGGATTAGGAACTTTTATAACGCGTACACAATACAGAAAATTAAGGAATTAAAACAGAACACGACAACAGTTACAACAATAACAACATAAACAAATAGACAACACAAACGGTTAAAGACAAATAATACATGATTACAACGTTATAAAATTGAACTGAAAATTGAAAATGCAGTTATCTGTAAGCTTATACCGGGCCTATACGCGCTATATAGTCAAGAACAGTATAGTCGAGTATATGCATCACACTTATTCGATGCATCAGGAATAGACTTTGTGCATGGATTTGATTCTAGATGAAAACGGTCACCTTTCTCGTAACGCCCACATCGCCGAAGAGAGAAGGAATAATAACTTAAAACCGTGGAACTTTTCGCGGATTATATCTCTCTAATGAACTGCGTAATTACGTACGTACGTAATTCTATTGTAATCGGTGCGTAATTAAATCTTAACGTTCACCTGTTTTAATAATTACATAACGAGAATTAGACTTTGACATGTCCATTAATACTAACGACTCTCACAACGTTAATCCTCTTTTACGCTTTAATTTTAACACTTGTTCCACGGTTAAATCCGTGTTAATTAGCGTAACGACCGCTTGCGGTGTCGGGCATGTCCCTGACTGTATTTTTCAATACGGTTTGCGTGTATAATCCCGGCTTAGTGCCACCCCGTACCTTCTGGACCGATCATTAGTACTCTAATAATGCCCGGGATAATTCGCCCCGTCTGGTTACCTATAGATCTACCCCCGTGGATCAAAATATTCGAAGCCGTTCTATGTAGAATATACATGAAATTATCGAACTGGTTATTTTTAGATATCGGGTGGATTAGCGCGTTTCGGGACTAAAGGTTTAAAGCTGCGATACGTTCATGGATCGATCTGATAACTGCATTTGAAATATTTACCGTCAATTCGAAAACAACCTTGTGTATATTATACCTTTAACCGACTTCTATCTCCGTATAAGAAATAGCATAGGATTCAAATCTGCACATAGAGCATATAATAACAAAGATTGTTTTCGAATATGTTACCATGAATATGATATACTTGTTAGCCATGCGTTATTTGCATCTCACACGTGTTATATCAAACGTCAACCAGGCCAGCACGCGGAGAAATAAATAAATGTATAGCTCACCGATTTTGGTCGAATTACCTATTTTGTTCCCGGTCTGCGCCTGTATGCACAGGTCGTTGTCCGTGAACTTGTCGCAGTGCACCATCTCAGGCCACGGAAACCCGTAAGAGTTCATGCGGGCCTCGCAGCCCGATTTGACGCTCTCGCACAGCGACCGACACGGCCAGATTTCGCGGTCCAGACAAACTGGCGAGAACAACGAACACAAAAACAGTTCGGTGTCGCCGTGACATTTTATATTCGACAGAGCATTCCACGAGCCGGCTTGCTGGGTAACCTCCATCAGACTGTCGTGGCCGAGTAGATTCGGCAGCCGCATCCGAGGGTATCCGACGTTTTGACACAGCGTTAAATTCTTGGGAATGTCGACGCATTTCGGTTGCTGAGATCGACCGCCGTTAAGCATGGCCCAGTCATCTTCGGGAGTGCGCTCGGCAAAATCGGCCATATACGACGACGACGATGGATAGTTGAATTCGTAAGGATCTGGCTGCGTGGCTGCCGCGCAAACCCCGATTATCAACACGAAAACGTAGTATATATCGAATATATTCTCCATTTTGCCGTTTCGCCTTTTCCGAGTCCTAATTCTTGATGAGAAAGTAAATATATATGTACAACAAAACCGCCGATATTTTTTTTTCTAAAAAGACTTCGTCGTTTGGCTGTTCGAGACGTTCACAAAATATGCATCTTTTCAGCCGAGGCGTCTTCGAATGCGCGGCGAATCGTTATCCGTTGGCTGATTCAGTTTATTATGACGTTAATCCGAAACTGGCGTCAAATTCCATCGGTAGATCAAAACATCGCGCGTAAAACGATCGTTCAGAGCGCCATAGTTTTCGACTGAGTTTACGGAGAACTGTTGAATTGCGCGAGTATTCACTACGACTATACTCAACCAGTCAGTGCGTTCGCGTATTATAAGTCTCGCCACCACTGCTGAGGGTTTGCGCGCCTGCCAATCAAACGCCTCGCTGAATTTTTAGCCAGATTTCGCGGATTCGGCGCAAGAGAGTTGATTTACTTTCGGGAATTAACAACCGATATCATCATTTAGACCGCGTCAACGGGCTTGTATATATTTTTATTTAAAGCTGTGACGTAGGCTTCTTCGTGGAATGGATTATGAAGCGAATGAGAATGATATTATTCACCCAAAATCGAATTCGCTTTGTATATGAGAAAGTATCAACGGTTTGCAAAGGCGGTGGTCTTGTGTGTGTGTGTGTGTGAATAGGGATGTATCCTGACCACCTGAGTGGGGATATCCGCTGCGACTTTATTCAATTGACGGCAGTCTCTTAATAAGACACTTTTCAAACGTGTTGACAAAAGAACTGAACTACAAGAAGGCTTTTCCTTCCTTGTCAAAAACTGTTCTTAAAAAGTAATTTTTGAGGCCAGAACTGAATTGTGGTGTGAGGCTCTTTCTCACTCGAAACTTTATCCACATCTATTTTGTATTAACAAACCTTATAAGACTAAACCACCCGGCAATGGTCTAATGTTTCAGTAATCGCTGTTTTCTTGGACGAGTTTCTGGGACAAGGCGTTTTGTCTAAATTCTTTCTCAATACTTCCAATTCTCGAAATCATAGATTCATATGTTTACACACGTAAATACATTTTCGAAAAAAAGAAAATATTCTTTTATGAAAGATATCTTCCGAATTCTATATGTACGTACAGTCAGTGGCACAAAACGCAGTTGACACATTGTAAATGAATTCACCGAACGCGACAACGTCGTCGTTTCTTTTGTCGACGGAACCTTTTTGAAGTTACCGCCAGCGCGGCGAATTCTTACCGACTGGCTGTCAATATTTTCAACCGGATACAATGAAGGATATGAATTTTTAAATGATCGACTTGTTTCCATTCGGCGATCGGTCTTTTTCTCTCGTGTGTCGCGGACGATTCTAAAGACGCTTGAAATTTGTCAACGACATCAAGCTTTGTCTCAACGCGTATATACACACGGCGTTATTTTGATTTTCCAGATCATTGAGGGATAGGGCTTCTCGTCGTTAATCCATTATACTTAAAAAGAGCCGCCTTCAATATAATTAACGCCGTTTATTATCGACTTGTAAAGGCCAAGACATGCGGGAGGATTTGAATCAGTGGCCATCGGTCAAATCCGACCTTTCAGGAGTGTACCCGAGTTACCCCGGCCCATCCTTCGACAACCCCGTGACCTGTCGTCGGCTGTCCAGTCGACCGCGGAACTTCCAACGCCGTCAATTTTGTAGTTCAAATAATGTGTCAACATAATATCTAACAGTTGGAAAATCTAACGCGGATTTGCTTATTCAAACCACCCATATGAAATAATACTATATAGATTGATACGTGTATTGATACATTTTGGTGAAATTCTGAGATGAATAAGTTTACATATATTTCACGTTGGTAACCAAACCGATTTTGTAGAAAATCCATACTCTTCAAAAATATCTATAAGACTATAGTATGAATATGGGCGTTGACCCTCGGTCGGGACCCACACGCTCGAACGAATCGGCGCAAGCCTCTCGATGATGAATATCGACGCCGAAGGATTAAAAAACCGAGTCTTCCCGCGTCGCCGATAAGCACCGAATGAACTCGGTCGTATTTTCCCAAACAATCTCTCAGACAGACAAAACAGTCGAGACACACGCTGCGATGGGTTTACTGCGATCCGCATTCTCACAAAAACGTCAATCATGTCACCACCACTACTACCACCACCGTGATTTCTGAGTGGGGCGATAGAACGGAAACGGGTTCTAAACGCCTCAACTACTTGAATATTATTCTCTTCTCATTTGTTGTTCTCTTCTCATGACGTCTATTCTCTATTCACACCCGACTCAGAACCTAACGAGATGCGAATCTTTTATTCGAAGAAGCGTTTTCGACGGGAAATTCATGTACGTACAAAGTGTCTCAAGAAATCTATTCAATCGTGACAACTTTCGAACTGGCTACAGTTTTAATCTTTTGTGTCTTTATATGGTAGGGCTGATATTTCGATTGTGTCACAGGGACGGATGACAAAATACAGGAGAAATATCGGGAAAAACATGTCTAACATGACGACATACATGCATCGCATTGAGTGAAATTCGCAGAAAATATCAACTAAAAGCAACCGCAAGCTCGTTAAAATATGGGCACTCACTGCAGGGAGTGAATGCAGATTGGATTTCTTATATAGTGTCTTTTTAACCATCAGGAACCGATTCCATAGTCGAAACTAAAGACCAAAAGTGGTCTTAAATCATCTAACAGGGGGCCAGTTGCACAGTCATGACTTAAATACAAAAGTGGTCTTAAATCTTAAGATTGGTCTTAAGTTGTTCGACTGGCTATAGAACTAAGTTGTTCTTAGACTGGTCTCAAGTCTAAGCCATGACTATGCAACCGGCCCTGGTCTTAAGTTGTTAGATTGGCTATAGATCTTAGTCGGTCTTAGACCGGTCGTAAGTCTAAGCCCTGACTATATGCAACCGGTACCAGGCGATTATGTCAAATCCGATTAAATCTCCGCAAAAATACGTGACTCCGAGAAATAACAGTTTTTATGGAGTTTTTATAGATATATACATATTATACACCATATAAACAAGCATGCGAACTTTATTTGATTGATAACGTCCTCGACCGCCGCGCGAGGGTAAACTTTTCAGACGCGTCTGCTACTTGGGAAACAACCCTCGATCCCGCGAGACGACGAGCCTAATTTTGACGTTTCCAGATGAAGGTGGAGGCTGCGCCGCAACCCGACGAACATAACACAGGCGGCGAGATCAAAGGAACTGGTCGATCAGGCTCATAACGTTAACGATGACAGAGTGCCGCTGAGGATACAAACGTTTGACAGTGTATTAAGCTTACTTGACATATAAGATCCTAACGCAAAGGAACCGATTATTTTGATGCAGACAGCCGACAGTATGTACAAAATGCACTGACTTCTCTCCCTCTCCCTCTCTCTCTCTTTCACTTTCTTAATTAGATTCAATTGATTTTGATATTGCTCGTTCGATATGGCGTGTAATATGTATGTTTCTGTATCACTGCAGATATTCATCGGAGAAATTGTCACTTTCGCGAGATAATCAAAGCAACAATGTCTGGCAATAGCTCGACGAGCTATATTTTGTAGAGAGGGTCGTGTACCATTCATCCATGTTTCTCATCCGAAATGTTTCGAGCCTGTTAGCTCCTTACGCTTAAGTGACAAGCCAAAAAGGACTGTTAGGGGGTAAGTGGACATTTTGCTGCCTAACGACACGGTAGATTGAGACTAGTTACGCGGTGAACCTCGAACCGAGATATTTGACGCTCGTGATTATACGCTGAATCCTTCTTCTCGTCCGAGGTATTATCAAATCTCCCCAATCACTCTCCCGTCCAGTATTCACGAGTCCATTACTCCTTTTTTTCACGATTTTGGAGTTATTCGATGCAACAAGTAGAGTGTGATGATGTGAGATGCACCGGCTCAATTCATGGTCACTGCTGAGACAAGCGTTCGTTCCTTACTCACGCTATCCGGTGATTGGCACTACGCTTATGTTACTCATCAATAGTCTATAAGTATATGAAGAAGATTAGAATTATTTTGGCGATTCTATCAAATACTTTCAACGCGCTTGGCATCAACTCTCATTTGCCGCATAACTAGTTTGATGAGGTTCGACAGTCGTTTCTTTAGCTTAGTGAACGATGATGCCGCGCGATTTCAGCATTTCTCTAAATACGATTAGAGGTCGTTAACACCGACTCCTGATATGCGTTTCGTTAAAAATCAGTATCTTACAAAAGACAATATATGTGTGCTTGTAAGCGACTATGTGTCGCCATGTGCCAGCTGTAACGTGTATAATAGGAAATATAGATCGGACACGTTATTTGGACTTCGCTTAAAACGTTTACCTATGGCAAGCAACCATTCGTTAACATCCGTCGCATTAGTGGACTATTAATCTTACGCAAGACATTCATTAATCAATATTGACAATTGACAAGAAATTATAGATTATAAATCAATATTCCATCGAAAAAAAAGTTATTGTTCATTGTAAGTATCGTACCGGCACCGCTGCTGTGGCAAGCCAGGGATCTGAAACGATCCATTCGCCAGGTTCGCTAGTGGTTACTCAATTAGCACGCTTCAAGTTCTTCTACATTTCAGTTGATTGCTAATTAGCTTTTCTCCAAATTTCAGTGAAATAGATATCATACACTGAGTGAGAAAGTATAGTGGTTGATTCGGGCCATAATGTAAAATCCCTGATATGTTAGTGAGGGCGACAGAACGCCATAACGAAAAAAAGAACGTCGAATTTACTTCAAAAATGTGTTTTGGTGCGCCAAAAATAAAGAATTTATTGCCAATTATTGAGATATCCATCTATTAACCGCCGTTCGACATTTTACCATCTACCACGACGCACATGTTTCGAAGCTTAAGTATTTGCCTTTCTTATCTCAATGTTTTCTCGTCTAAAGGTGGTTCAGAAACAAAGTGTCGCCCTTTACGGAAAGGTTTTCACCAGCTGGTAAATACATGATGTCAGTCGCGACATTTCTATTCATCTATCAACGTTTATAATTGATTGCTTTTTCCTACACGATTTTTTTTATAGTTCTCAACAAAAGTCGCAGACGTCTCAACTAAATTTCCAAATTCGACGAATGTTTTCTGGTAATCGTTTAAAAGATTTCCTGGTCGGGTTTCCATAGGCAGTGACTGTCTCTCATTGAATCGAAGAAATCAAAATGAAGAAAAACTAAGAAAACAATTGATGTTTCGACTCATTGAACCATTTTCAAAAATGAAAAAACTGGTTTTGAAAATGGCTCATATTCAGCCGAAACAACAATCCTCTCATTTTTTCATAATTTTGGCTTTTTTCTTCAGTTATCCAAGCGGATCTTAAACCAGGTTCTTGTAATATTACTCATTATTGATTTCTATTCATTTCCTGTATCATTCTGAAGTCGACGTAGATTTGTTGAGAAAGCTTTCGAAAGTGCGGGCTACAAGACATGAACATTGCCAGTTTTTTTTCAACAATTTTACCAAATCCAAAACCGTAGCACTTTATGAAAGAGACAATATAAACACTTAAGGTTATATATACATGTTTTATTCGCGATTTAAATTACAATATGAAGTAGAGGCAGATACAAAATAATGTAATATAAGACGCTGGACGAAGTTAAAATAAACTTATTGAAGGGCCCAGTCGCCCACACTCTCACATTCACGCATATTCATACTCCATTCATACCTACAGGTTTCCAGTACGGTACTTATTTATAGGCATATGTAACTCCCAGCCATGTCTTTTGATTAAAACCAAGTATTGCCTGAATACAAAAACAAATGCAACGCATTTTTCATAATTCAAAAAGATCTTTATCAGTCTTCTTTCGACATTTTCCAAATAAATGCACAGCGTCCAAAATCAAATAACATGAATCTTAAAATTTTCGTAAATATTCTTTGTTGTCAAGGTGCCCGAATTATCTGATGCGATGACATGTAACACGCATCGGTATAGAGTTCATCATGTTAAAAAGAACGTGATCTATAGTCAAGCTGTTTCAGAACGACTATTCATGCCTTTGACATAATGAGTTCTTTAATTGTGCCCGAGATAATTAATTATTCATTCAGCAAGTGGCGGTCGTTGGCGCGAGGATAGATATTCTCTTTTCTCCATTTCTCTAAAATGTCGTCGTCAAATCGGGTCCGCGTGGCCCTTATTTGTGCGACGTTTTATCTGGTTGCGATTGTAGCCGGTTTCGATGATAACATGGGTGATTTAGGAGGTGGTGATTATAGTAATGACGGCGGGTGGACCATTGATCCCAATGATAATGGAGGATGGACGACGGATGGTGGAGGCGACTGGGATTCCGACATAGGAATGGAAGGTATGTTTTATGAGAAACGTGATAATGACGCAACGCCCCTGAGATACGTATATACTGAATCCGAGGACGGCAAACTAAACCTAAGACCTGAGATATTTTAATAAGTATAGAATGAAAACAAATATCTAGAAAAATGTCTTACGATATATAGAATTCTAACAGGGATTTCAATCACATTTTAATGCGGTCACAAATTCTAAGAAAAGAAAAGGAATCTATTAATTTTTGTAGGTAATCTTTTCGATTATTTCATTTTCTGTAAAAACAGTAATTATCAAGCATTAGTTAATTTTCCATTTTTTGTCAATTGATTAAGATCAGTTCCTATTCAACAATACACTCAAAGAAGTGTTTTTCATTTTCTAGGAGGAGCGATGCACCAGTGTTTGGAACTAAAGAAACGTGGCCCGTGCAGCAAAAACAAACGACGCTGGTATTTCGACGACGAAAAGGGCGACTGTAAGCCTTTTAAGTACGGAGGCTGCAAAGGAAATTCAAACAACTTCAAGACCAAAAAGGAATGCAGAAAAACGTGCGTCGGTAAGCTAACTATACCTACTGAGACCTTTTTGTATGAATTCGTTTTACTTGATAGCAATGTTCGGTACTTTTTTCGGTTGCACAAATTTGTTAAAACGATACTGTTGTATGTTTGAGTGAACCGGAACCGAGATTTTCGATTTAAACAAAAAATTCTGTAAATTCGACCACCGATCACACTACTATATTTGTACTTCGAATTCTGACTTCAAAATCAAACCCCTGTTTCGCTTCCATCGGGTGTGGCGTTGGTTTGTAATGGAGACCAAACAAAACAAATCAAACGAAATCTGCCAATTAAATTGATAGCAGGGTCAATACCTATCTCGCAGTGAAAAAACGAGGCTTTTGTTGTGTTGAAGTGGAAAACTTCGACGTTTGATGTCTTAAATGTCCTTTAATCAGCAATTGCCCTGTATAACATTCTTTTGGCAGAGTTTCTGAATTTGCCTCCGTGCGTTTGCGTGGCGTCGTCGCACTATTTGACGTACGACGGGCTGAAAATGGATCATCAGGGGAAATGCAAATACACGGTGACCAGAAGCATAGACAGGAGGGGGCAATGCGCTTTCGACGTCGAAGTGAAGAAGTATCCGATAAAAGGCAGTGGCAAATTGACGTACGCTAGACTGGTCGACCTGAAGTTCAAGGGTCACAAAATACGGATGGGTCCAAAAGACGAGCTGAAAGTGAGTTGCAGCGATTGAAGCATTATTAGTTTATTATATAGAAAAGTACATTGAGTTATGATACAGCGCGCTAATAGTTTTAGCGGATACAAAAATCTGCTGAAGATCAGACCCGCATTCAGGGCCCTCCAAGGGGGGGGGGCGGTGCCATATAAACTACAAGTGAACCTAAACCAAGTCGGTAAAGCCAAGGGTCGAAGGCTCAAGGTTTTGATACGAGGTCAGATCTAATTTGGTTTCAATATCTGATACTCTGATTAGAGTACAAAAACTGTACGGAAGAATTCTAGGAGTTTGATAATCTTGTTTATTCTTTCTGAGAATCGTTTATAGCTGAAAAAACATCTTGAGATATTGATTTTCATAGCTCGAAAATATCTAACAACTAGAAAATCTAAGCGAAAATCATGGAAAGGATAAATTTGTCAATATGATATCTCCCAGGTTCCCAGGCCCGTTTTAGGAGTAAAATTCAAAGAGTTCCATGCTCATTCCTTTACGTCACAACTTCTCTTCTCAATTAATTTCCATCCTTATATATTTTGCAAGATCGACGGCGTGAACAGGGATATTCCCGTCACCAGCATACCGGGCTTAAGAATCGCCTGTTTCGGGAAGTGGTTGGAGGCCAGAGCTGAGATGTGCGGATTTTCGATCCTGTTCGATATGGAAAGTACGATGAAAGTAAGTAAAAGATCGCGCTGTTTAATCCGGGCGGAATAACGAGTTTTGTTAGAATCAATTTGTAAAAACGTCGGTTATAAGGATGAAATGACTACAACAACTAAAATCCTAATAAAAAAGGACAATAATCCGTGACCCGGTAACGTATATATTTCTAACACTCCTTAACTATGCGATATTAATACTCTCGGTCATTAGTACATGGCGGCTTCTGTATTTTCGAGATCGTATAATGAACATTATTTAGAAAAGTGACGTCATTTGTTGATCTAATGACATTGTGGACAGTGGCAGCTTGTATACTCGTAAAAGCAAGCTGGTGTTAGGGATATTACAAAATGTACAAAATGTACAAAATGTACTCTTCAGATTCTGTAAGATAAACGATAATCCTTTTAATCGATTTCTGAATAAATTTTGGTTGAAGTTGTAAAAGCACCCACTTTTCATATCCGGTAGGTGTGTGGACGGTTTGTAGGGGACACAACCGATGATTTAGAAATCAAATCAATCAATCAAATGATTAAGAGGGATAATTTTCTACTTAAAGATCAATGTTGCTATTAGCGGTCCTCTAGACCTACGGGTTTGAAAGATCTCCGCAGTTCTTAATTCAATAAGTGTCATTGTAGATTTCTCTGGACAGAGTAACCTGGGGATCAAAAGTGTTCGGCCTGTGCGGCAATTGCGACGAGAAGAAAGCAAACGACTGGAACGTGCGCGAAGGTTTTAACGTTGCTCATCGACGCCGCAAGGTGGCGTTAGTCGGAGACAGTTACCTGGTTCCGGACGATTCGGATAAACCTGAGGAACGGTAATTCTAAAAAAAGTGTTTTTGGGGCGTTGCGGTTAAAGATATGTATAGAGTGCCAGTCTTGATTGCATCGGCGTCACCAGGATTGTTATCGTTTTTGGCCGCGGGGTAAACGAATAAATAGAAAGCTGAGCTTGGTTGTATGGTCGTCCCCAGGAATTCAAAGGGTCGAATTTCTCTCTAAAGGGGCCAAATCCGTTAGACTCTTTCTTCCACACACTGCCGTCGGGTTTTTAAAATGAAAAAAATGACTGGAAAATATTCTGTGGCTAGATGTTAGTGTCTACGCGAAGTAGAAATTTCACAAAAAGGGCACTATGGCCAAAGGTACATCGACCCCAATTTCGGAAATGTTGAAGTTTCGGCATAAACTTGTTATCAACTCTTGCAGATGTAAATACACGTTCTTCGACCCGAAGTGTAAGAAACACGTGCACAGGCTGATCAAAACCAAATACTATTGCGGTAAAATCATCGACATCAACGGACCTTTTAGAGAGTGTATCCTAAGCGGGGAGGTTGATCACAAAACCTACTACAGGATGTGTGGTTACGACGTGTGCGCAGCCGCGCGGGGATACAAGTACCCGAAAGGCGCCATCTGTCGGGCGTTGGGAAACTTCGCCGAGGCTTGCGCAGCTGCGCATTACATTTCGCATCAATGGCGCAGCAAAAATTTCTGTAGTAAGTACGTTGAGAGACAAAACTATTATTGACAAGAATTGGCGTTTTATTTCTACAAATTTCTGAAAGCCAAATGAATAGATGAAATAGAATATTCAACTATAAGCTGGTCGCACAGTAGTGACTTAAGTCCAAAATTGGTCTTTAATCTTAAGACTGGCTTTAGAACTAGGTCGGTTTTGGACTGGTCCTAAGTCTAAGGCGTGACTTTGCAACTGGCTTCAGATGTCTATGTCCCATAGATTACAGTCTTAAATCCCATTTGCAGTCCCCTCCGAGATTATGTAAAAATCTTTTTTGTAAAAGATTCATTGGATCAAGGAGAAATAAATATCCTATCAAAACAAGAAAATCAAGATCCCGGCATTTCTGTTCATTTCAGTGCAACGTTGCAAACGCAACATGTGGTTTAACCCACTCGCCAGTGGATGCCCGAACACTTGTACGGACAAGCGAGCTTCGGAAAACTGCGAGAAACCGACGATGGAGGCGTGCGTTTGTAAAGAAGGGTATTACCTGGACGGACCGAACAGATGTGTCAGAGCGAGTAAGTGCGGCTGCGTCGACGAGGACGGCGATTACTACAGAGTAAGAGCGTTTAGAACTTGTAGAATAGAATAGAAATTTATTGCTCGAAAAAAATACAATTGCTCAGAGAATAAAGATAGAATAAAAATTACTATAATTAAAAGAATTAGTGCGGTTTACATAAGCAGATATTGATAAGTTGATAGTTATCAACGCCTATACAAATATACAAATACATCACGCGGTAAAACTACGCAATGAATCGCGAGAGAAAATACATATTGCAAACATGCCCTAAAATTATACAAAAACCTTCGTCGTTTTCAATACGGTTCTGACATGTTGAGAACCGTTTATGTTTCATCGAATTGTAGCAAGGTCACAGATGGCTTGGTCCGGGATGTAAAAGTCTACGGAAATGCGTCAGAAAGAACGGACGATTCAAGATCGTTTCGAATGCGATCTCGTGCGACGAGGCGGCACATTGCGCCGTACGTTCCGGAAAGAGGGTGTGCGTGTGTAACTGGCCGTACAAAGGCAACGGTATCATGTGCAGAAGAGGTAAAAACATACGAGAAACACAACGATAAAAATGTTTGTTTATGATTACATCCTCAATATGCCTGAAACATCTTCAACTATCACAGCTTTGGGTGCAAACAAGCCAGTCCACAATAATAATAATCCACGAATAAATTTACGGAGAATATTCTTATACAACATTATATGCTATAAATTATCATCAGTGCTCTCGTGAAAGTGTAATATATATGCATTGTGCGTTTTCAGAATGTCCTCCGTTGCATTGCACGAAGAAATGTAAATACGGTTACAGAAAGGCATGTGGTTGCATTGTCTGCATCTGCAACAGTACGTACCTTACTATAACTACAGACACTAAATGAATCGCCATCATAACTCTTGCTCTATTTATTTATCATGCCTTTTTTCATGATAGAATGTCCACCAGTGAAATGTGAGAAGCGTTGTATATTCGGCTACTACAGGGATAGCAAGGGCTGTAAAACATGCAGTTGTAACCGACGTACGTGTCTCGTTTGTATAACGAAATAATGTAATATACTCTGACGCATATCTGTAGAAAGAAGCTCCATGAAAAATATGCAGATATGATGTTCGGGGTCCATGCCCTGTTCGACCTTTTCAACCTTTTTCTCTAAACACCTCCTACGTGATTATTGTTTGTGCTGTTGTTGTTATAAACCAGTCGGTATTTTCTATAGTTTACTCGGGGTAATATAAGCACCGGCTTTGCAAGTCGTTGTCCTGGTAATACACTGATAGTTATCTATTTCGCCTTGCAGTCTGCCCGCGTCCCCAATGTTACAAGCGATGTCCTAGCGGCCGACTTTGGAAGAGAAATAAGAAGAATCGTTGCTGGTACTGCGTCTGCAAAGGCTTGGAAATCTAAAGATCGTTTACTCGCCCTATGAGATAGAGTTTTCGAAAAAACCTAATGTACTGTGCTACATCACATTTCGTGAGAACATTGTATGATAGAATAAACGAAAAATTCGTGTTTAAGGATATATATTTTTCTGACAAATAAATGTTAAACATATCAAGATATTACGTAGAAGACATTTCAATTAATGATATATCCAAGTTCATGTTATCTGTATATTTACTTTGTTGATTTAACAAATAGTAGTATCATCGAATTGGTTAGAAATAATATATGGGAAACTAAAGGGAAATAATAATCAAGTTGTCAAAGATTCTATGATTTTCGATAACACACGAACCACTATCAATATTTTGTGGTTTTGAAGTAGAAAATATTTGATCATCTATTCGAGTAAATAAAAGACTGTGATAGAATTATGGAAAACACAGAGGAAATTGTGGAGATTGTTACGTTGTTTGACAACACTGTGGAGTTAAAATCGCAAAAATAACTGTTCACCTGGAGGTAAACTGCACTCCATAGGTCCATTTATCTGTATCTGAGAAGGATCAATCGTTTGGTTAATCTGTAACGCAGCGGATAAAAAAGATATGTATAAGTATATGTATTATTTTTCCACTGCCAGTACCCGATTTGCACCTCACCTACCTAGATATACACGAGGTATACAAGATTAAGAGGGTATACGTGGATGTATCTTGGATACACAGAATAGCAATATTTTCTATCTGTTCACCGGTCCACATCCTCTATCTCTATCTAGAAGCGAAATACAAACACTGACTTATCGTTGCATTCGTTCAGCCGCGCCAGTAACCTACCTCAACATTCAATCATGCACGACATAAATATACCTAGAGGTTCGCGTTTCATAGATGCTATAAATGGTTGCAAGTCGGGCAACTACTGGTGAACGTTAAACTGCGAGGAGGCTGAATCCAGAATTAGAATATCATGCTAGCGAAGTTTTCTAGGCGGGGGTGAAAGCAAATCACGAACGTACGAATCTATCCGGCAGCTTCAAACCGGCTACATCGCATTCTCAACAGCGCTTTGGTCGAATAAAGCTTATGAAACCTATATTCCGAAGATTTGAAGCGTAATTTTCGAGCGATTTAGAACTTTCTATTAGATTTTTCGATACGGAAGAGTTCAAATCGTGAACTTCCCCTGCGCGAGACGAACCAATCAGCGGCCGAGAACACCGGAAGTTGCTTGGATTTGATATCATTCCCGTCGTCCCTAGCGGTTTGACATTCCTCCTTGCCTTCGGTGCCAGCGATCAGAGTTTTGTGGATTAATTCAGGTAATTTTTTCTTAATTTCGACGTTTTAGAGTAATTTTAATTTCTCAATGTTAAACCTGTTCATCATTTGAAAGTAAATTTTGAATTTCGTTGCTTGATAAGTTACTTCTAAATTCTAGAAGGTCCCACCCTAGAAGATAATGCCGCGCCACCTGTTCATTACGTTTTGTGAAATTACCACATAGATTAGCTTTGGTTTGGAATATTGTTCATTCTCCTAATTCTTAACTTCCAAAGTTTTATCAACGCTTTCGTATGCACAAGTTTTAACAAAAGTTTTAGATTTACTGGATTTTCTTTTGTACTAACTAACAAGTTGTCGAAACCCATATGGGTTTATACCGTGAAGACACCTTGATAACATTGGTCCTTATTATCAACCGATGACCTTATCTGATTGTAGCTATGTCCTTGTTTCGGATGCTTTCTCAGAGATGGTTTTAAGTTATTCATTCGCATTAAATCTATCTATATTCATTTTTACAATTTAAATGCAAATCGAATTTCGCAGTATTACATCACACTACAAAAATAGACTTCATTCATCCATTTGTTTTTTTATTGTAAGTTTGTTTAAATACAAATATACTTATGTAATACAATCATGGCGATACATAAAAGCAGCAATAACAATGATTTACAAATTTGGGAGGATACTTTATCGAGGATCAAAAGCTGCTTTCAGGAATTTACATAGTTTAACCAGGGCGGAGTATTTTTGAAATAGTAAATCATAACTTTATAATTATCCGACTGCATGACACACACACACGATTTAAAGATTTTTATTTTCTAAATTCGAAAGTTACCGATGTAAGTTGTCGGTTTTAACCTCGGCTAAAGAAATGAGGTAAACATTTCGATGTAGAGCCAGCTCAGAGAGTATAAGCGCGTATCCCGTTACATCAGAGATCATTAGGTATTTATAACTCTTAGTATATAGCGCTTAGCGTGTATTAGTTATACGGTAACATTACTTTTATCTTCGCTGATAGATATATGCGGGTATTATCTGTTACATCTTAAACCATATCAAAGATTTTCTTACATTCACTTCAAATGATTTAATGCGAAAAGAAAGTGACTAGTCATATATTTTAACGATACTTATTATCGCCATGTTTTTACCACACTGTATCTTTCAGATACAACAGATACATCTTAAAATGTTTATAAGATATTCATAAAAAGGCTTTTCTCAAAATGGTTACGAGTGACTCTGTAAGGGTGGGGGGGCTCGTATTCTCATAAGTCACTGTTTGACTTTTCCGGGTCTCCTGGATTTCTCGATGTATATATATCGTAAAAACAATTCATACGAAAACCCTGCGAATTTTTCTATCATACACGAAATGTAATTTTGAAATGTAAAATAAGTTCTCTTGAAAGTAAAAACAATGATAATTTCCGACGTTTCGGTCCAATTCTATGGGTAATTTTCAGAAACATCGGACTGTTTTTTTTTAAATGGCCCACAGAATTGGAACGAAACGTCAAACTCTCATCTAGTTTTTCATTATATTGTGTGGGATTTTACTTCATTAATATGAGTCACTCAATATCTTGTCTACATGGAAACCAAGTTTCTCTTATCCTAAATTCAAAGCCGCTTTTAAGTAAAGTTTTGTCAGAACCCTTTTTCATTATCTATTAGCAATAACTCTCAAACCGAAAAATGTTTCAATGTAATAGCCAGGCGAGTCTTCCTTCCTTCGCGAACCACTGGTTGAAGGGAAGGTTATTGTTATCATCACTATCGGATAACCCCGATAGAATCCGAAGCAATCCCAGCTTCTGAAAATAATGTATGAGATAATTTTCGAAATGTCAGACGCGGTGAATCGCATATAGCGCCTGGGTATGAGAAGATACCGGTGGTGAGATAGACAACAGCTATTCAGCTCTCGGTAACATTCCACAACTGTAAATCTTTCCAGGTGTTTATATATAACTCTCACTGGATGATGAACACCTTTTCTTCAGAAACTCTATGGATATTATACCTACCCGGTACTTAACTAACCCGTTCTATGCGCAAACGTATGCTTCGTGTATATGTATATGTGTGCAAACGTAACATCAATTAGGAATGTAGAACCTAAATAACTCGCATCCACGGGTGCGGTCATAACCGCGGTACCAGTTACGGATGGGCGCAGAAGGGCAGTCATATACATATCAGTGAAAATACTATTTGAAATCGGTTGTCGGACGACGTTTTAAGATCAAAATCACTTCTTGATTTGAAGAGTGAAATGTTTTTCTACGACCCCCATGAACTAAGGCTGTCGTTGATTCATCTGAATAAATAAGAAGCTTGAAACATTTTCTCCCAAAAAATTTAGAAGTACTTCCGATATCAAGATGTGCAATTCATGTTTAAAAAGTTTACATTTCTAGGAGTACTGCTGGTACTTTCTTTTTCTCGGATATCTCAGGTTTTAAAAATTCGCAGTCTGAATAGTATTTTCTCTAAAAAAAAAAATAAAGCGTTCTTAAAATAGTATTTCAGATATCAAGATGTGCGATTTATGTTGGAAAATCTCAATTTCTAAAAGTACTGCTGATACTCTCTTTTTCTCAGATAGCTTTGGTTTTACATTCGCTGTCTGAATCGTATTTTCTCTATGGTATCGAACAGCGCGAATATAACATCATTGCCGTTAACTCAAAAATAGACACTTTACCGCGTTTAGAACAATATCCTTCGTAACAACACGCGGCGTTGTATCGACGTAGATTTTACATACCTCTTTCTCCCTTCATACCAAACCACATTCACGCAATCTCAACTGACTATCTTATAGCTAAGATAATACCTATTACAAAAAGTTTTTTCATTTTATTTCAAGTTAATCCATTCACACGGCAACTGATGGACTACCCTATCAAAAAGCCGTATACCAAAAATTCATACTCAGTCGCTAGAATGGCTTATTCGTGTCCGTTGGAGCCCGACCAACGTATACCAACCGTTTGTTTGTGAAACCCAACCCCTATACAGAGATACCGCAAACCGTTCCACACCACATTTTTGTTTACCTCGTCATTATTTCTATTCCTACGATTTCTGTTTATTTCAGATATTTAGTCAATCATCATCATGTCTGACGACGAACAAACTTTCAGGTAACATTCTACCTAACCTTTATCTAACGTTTTCTCATTTATTCTCATTCTCATTCTCATTCTCATTCTATTCTACGTTCATTTTCAATTTCTGTCCGTGATGAACGAATTCTGATTTTATATCATCATCATCATTTTTTCCTATCATTTAAAACCCTATTTTATGCAGCAACGATCTAGTTGTATATACATATATAACTTCGTCTTATCAATATGGATGACAAACGGGGCTTTTTCTTTCTGGAACTTCCATTAAAACGCCTCTCATTATCATCCTTATTCAACTTTTCTGGCAGTTATTTTCTTGTATTGGCGCAGAATTCTATCTTGTTCTCCGCTATACGCCACGCTATGCTTTGAAATATGTTGATCGCGATCTCGGGAAAGCAGTGAGATATTTTTCGGCTTTTTTTCAATTAAAATGCTAAATTCAATTTCATGAACTGTATATAATGTGTATATATATATAGCCCTGAACCAGAGGAGGAGAGAGCCTCAACCCCAGTGCGGTACGTATTCCTATCAGAGTGCGCTTTTGTTGTCGCTTGATTAAAATATGCCGCTTTTTAAAGATCGCTTTTGAAGTTTTTGAAATAATAAAACTGTAGGTTTTTTCCAGTTTTTGTGATTTTCATATAACCTCTGAGAAGATAAAGTTTGTTTTACCGAATTATATCGAAATGTATTGATAATTAGATGTAATAATTTGTGATGAAATGATGTTAACTTTTAAAAACCTGATTAAAATTTATGTATATTTCTTACCTCGTAAAAACCTCACGATTAAAATCACCTCAACCTCTGTTACTAATACCTTCTTAAACATAGATTTCCAATAATTCAATGCATAATTTTAGATGCAAACCCAGCACAATGTAAAACGTCAAATGAGTGTTCGCTCAATTTGATAATCTATTTATCACATATGAAACACCCCCAAACACATTAAACAACCCGCACTACGAATTTACTTCTGTAAATCTAAAGAAACCCAAACAGCAAATCACAACTCATCCCATATCAATATTACGTCACATATTATTTTCTATCTCACGATAAATGCATGTCTTATGTGT
The DNA here is from genome assembly GCF_964204645.1 of Tubulanus polymorphus. Lineage (NCBI taxonomy): Eukaryota > Metazoa > Nemertea > Palaeonemertea > Tubulaniformes > Tubulanidae > Tubulanus > Tubulanus polymorphus. Next base: position 10,016,114 of record NC_134035.1, on the reverse strand, counting down.
CATATATGTGAGTGATCTTTGCTGTGAGCTTTGTAAACGAACGCCGCTCGCTTTGAACTTTATGGAAATGTATTTCTATAAAAGAAATATTTACCTATATCTGTCCTTACAAGTCCGCGATTCGAATCTAGACACGTTACGTCAGTCAAGCGTAGTGGGTTCGAATCCGGATTTGTTGAAAACACGCATTACAACGCAATGCTGTGTGATACCTGTAACTTTTATATTCTGAAACGAAAACTGTGTCTTTTTGTGCTTTTTTTTATTATAAACAGCAAAAGGTTTGTTGTATATCATTAAAAGTATGTGTTCTGAGCTATACTGCCTCGTAAAAATATAAATATAGATATGAGTAAAATGCATCAGTTGCCTAGATATTGTGCACATGTGTTGACAAAATCTTTCTTGCAATATTGTTGTTATTCTACTTGTAAGCTATTCAAAAATATTGAAATCTAGCTATCTATCCCTTTGTCAATCTATCGCTCTATTCACTGGTGCCATTTTCATCGGTGGCCAATTCGTAGCAGTTTCTTTAACATTTTTATTTCAAGACAAAAAATGCAACATTTTGACTTCTTGTTTCTCGCATTGGCTGCCGATTACGTAATGGCGTCTTAGTTTATATCGTTGCCTTGTGTCTTATCTTGAATCTTATCTCGTTTCTTCTGTCTTCTTCTTTCTTTACTTCTTTCGCGTCGCTGCGTATAGGGACGATTCGCCAGTTCGGGATCCTACACCGTGAGTGTTTTTTTTTGCACATCGTTTTTTTCCAATCCTGTTCATAATAATAATATTGTGTGCGTGGTGTGTGTGGTGACCCTTGAATTTCATACCGAAATAATAGTAGTAAGAAAAGGAACCCCAAAGATCATTCGCGTACGCACTTTTTAACACAGTGCACAGCTCCAGAAAACATTTATTTTTCATTCCCCAGCGTGTGGTTATATTGTTTTTTTTTCCAAATTTTCAACCTTAAACTCGATTAAAAAACACCCGAAATCTGGTTTAAAATTTTAGATAATTACTAAGCGAAAGAGAATCTGAGCTCCGTGGAAATTAGAGTAGCGAAGCTTGTAGACGGTCTAGGCATCTAGCACTAGCTATAAACTTCTATTCTAGTACTAAAAACTCACTATATTTGTGTTTTTGGTCAGCTATTATATTTGGCACTTGAAGGAGATATATCTATTTAATCTTATATTTTAAATTGAAACATAGTTAGCAGCAATATATTCTTGCCTTATATTTCGTTTGCTTATTTTGAGTGTGGATCCGATCGATTTTCACCATATTTTGTGAACTAGACGCTTACCATTTGTTTTATTCGAAACAGCGAGCAGAGGGAACCGACCCCACCACCGAAGAAGTAAGGCATTTATTTGTCCGTTGGCTCTTTGCACCTAACACGAACGGCACTTTGAGAAGAAGATATGGAAAATGTATCGTTAGAATACGAATGTTGTATCGTAATTTAGGCCAAGGAAAATTTTGAAGATCTTTTTGATGAATTAAATATCCATATCTGATTCCAATTGCCGTATAATCATGATTTCTAGATCAAATACTGTTCGTCGCTTTATCTACGGGAGGAAAATACTACTCCGAGTTGCGCATGCTTTTCCTTAGTCGCTTATTACTTTACACGTAAAAAACTCTTCGTAATATTTCAGCATCTTTTCGTGGTGTATTTCATGTGCCTTACGTCGCCGCATTCTCAGCTTATCAGTACGCGTTCACGTAATATACGTCCATTGACAATTCTCTAATCACGCGTTGAAAATCATGTAAAAAAATTGTGTTGTCAGGTTGCATTTCCATTCTTACGTGTATGTTTATAAATAATCATCATTTTCAACTCACTCGGCGCGGAACAACAAAGAAAAAGTCTCAAATGATTTGTTTTGGTTTAGATATTTAACGATATTTTGTCAGTATTTGATTCAATTAACTCGATATAATATATAATTCATCCAAATCTTAGAATTCTCAAATACTTCAAATTTCTACGATTCTATGAATGAAATTTGAGGGGATTTAAACACAAAAACTAATCTTTTCATAGTTCTTTAAACGTTTCAAATTTTTACGATTCCATGAACGAAATGTAAGGGGATTTAAACACAAAAACTAATCTTTTCATAGTTTTCAAATTCACAGATTTCGTCGTCAAAAATATTGTTTTACTTAAATAGCTTGAATTTGGTCTACGAAATCAGAATATTTGATAAAGTCCACGACGCATTGCGGACACGAATCACGTTGTTCCACAAATCGAAATAAATCGTTCTTTTTTTATCGTACGTTTTCACGGGAATGCACACAACTCCGCTTGTAATAAACTGTTTCGTCATGTCGTCGCTTGTGGCATTTCATCGAATAAAACCAGCCTTAAAAAACAGCGCGCTTTGTATTGAGTCTAATTTAAATCTAATTAAGAGATGATGATGATAATAAGATTAAAAAAGAAAATGGATTGCGGTAACCAAAACCGTACAATACGATAACTATCGTATAATACTGAAATTGACAACTTTTTACCGAAGTGACACACGACATTTTCCAACGTTTTCGTGAAAATGATTATTTTGAAGTGATTTTAATTAATTCTTTATTTCATCTACCTTTCAGGGAGCCGCCACGACCTAAGCCAATGTAAGGGTTCATTCTGACTGCGGATGATGGAGCCTCGTTCATATATTCTTTCTCTTCGTATTAATAAAACCAATCCGCTACGTGTCTACCAGTACAACGAATAGTCGCTCAATCCCGATCATAAATCGTAGAATCTGAAAATTCTCAATGAGCTTCCTGGCTAACAGCTAAAAAGTTTTCAATTGAAATACGACTGGTAGATATGTAGGCTTGCTTGTCGGAATGTCAAACTGGCTATTCCAGTGAAACTCAAAAACAGTTGAATGCACGCTATAATAGTTTTTATCATGTCATTGTTTCCTTACTGCGAGCATTCTCCAGCAAACATTACAACAACAACAACCACAACAGCTGCTGCGCTATCATTTTGTGTCGTACGCGCCGACCTCCGTCATTACTTACACCAGGCTTGTCATCGTTTCGTCACATTGAAGAGAGACCTTCCACGTTTCATCTACTGACGTTCTATACGCTATACGCTTTGGGAAGATTTTTTTTCGCTTTCCACTAACTTGACATACGACACCAGGATCCGTTGCTCAAATCATCGTGCTTCACTATCGCGAACAATTCGCGAGCTTAGATCGGAAAAAAATCTTCCCACGGTCGTTGGGCTTATGGAGGTCTCGTCCGTATGTCCAAATAGGTTAGAAAGTCACTGAAATTAGAAAGTCATAACTGACGACCGGCCATAATGGATCAAAACGTCATGATGTCAGTGCAAACCTTCTTTTCTCTATCGTTTCACGAATGACCATTAATGCAGAACTATTTCCTTCTTTAAAATTACATTTATTATTTTCATTAAATGACGGACGATTCACATGACGATGCGGGAGATTCTTGACACCGTTTTATGCATGGAGCATTTCTGTAATGGAGTTCATTCAAAAAAAAAAACTAACACGAACAATAACGTATCGTTCAAACAAATGCATCAAAAATGCATGAAACATTGTCCGTCATATAATCAATAAATGGAATTAATTCTCCCTGGAAATTCGACGCCAATTCATATACGGTTATGTTTCGACGAATTACAATATGAGCAGCTTGTCTCGTCTTAGGCAGGTGAAACGCTATCTTTACTTTTAGGTCGACTGTGGTGGTTTCAAAATTTCTATTTACCACTGTATTCATCTGAGCAAACATAAAATCTGAGAGACAGAATAATGACAGCTATAATACATTCTATTCATCTCTTCACGCGCATGTCAAGAAACCCACTTCAAACCAGCGATGGTCAAATCGTCACGCTTCGGAAACACCACTTGCGACTTCGTATGAACTGGGTTTCGATCGCTTCAATAACTACTTTCGATTAATCAAATGCTTTTCAGAAGATGTGTCTCTCCCCGTTATTTTCTTTTTTTTCATTTTCGTTTAGCATCCGCCGTTTCCGGTGAGCCGGCTGTCGCTGATTGGCTACTCGTCCACTCGCATTTACGTCATGTTCTTCATCAATGCTTATAAAGCGAGCGGGTCTTCGTCCGTTCATGAGTCTGGGATACACCCCGTTATAAAGCTCTTGCAGTCAGCCTTTGCGGACATGCGCTTTTTTCCAAATGACAAACGCCATATTGGTGGTCAAACCCAATAGGTGATTTACGATGACGGACGCTCGAAATCTGTAAACTCCCTGATCTGGAAAGTCTCCAGCACTGATTGACAAGCATACTATACGAGACCTCTATTGAGGAAAAACGTCGTAAATTGTAGGCCTACCTTATCAGGTTCCGAATGATAAAAACCTAGCGGAGAGTCATTCTCTAAATAAATACATGTAGCCCTTTGGACAAACTTCGTTTTCGAAGACTTCGAATGACCCACATCGCAAGGTCGAATACTTGTTGAAAGATATAGCGAACTATTTAGAATCCCGTGGACTCAAAACCGACGTGAACCGCTCGTTGATGAGTCCAGCCATAGATGTTCTGTATCAGGCATTGATTGCATTTAACTGTAAAATGCCTGGGCATGTTTTCTTTTTCTATTTTCTCTACTTGTCGGTTTGCATATCATGTGTATTTCTAAAACAAATTCCACGAAACCACGGAATGGAATGACGTTATTGTACAAGAGTATTTACAAAAGAGTTTTAAAACGTTATAGAATTAAATGAAACTTATTATAAACATAAAGACATGTTTCTTTCTATGAAAATGCTAAAAGCGTTTACACGAAACATTAATGGATTCCTAATTGGATAAACAAAACATCTTGCGTGTTGATGTCTTAATTCATCTTGTTCAAATGATATTAATGCTATAGTTGGCAAAGCTTTTAGTGTAGGTTTCTAGATTGTAGAATAGTTCTATAAAATCCCTAAAACCTTCATTAAGGATTCTAATATTTGTGTTCGTGGTATCTAACATCATATCTCGAAAAAATAGGATGAATTTACTTCGCTTGAAAAAACAATTCAGTTCTAAAAGAAAAAAGAAAAAACAACAACAACCGTCGACTGGCCCCTTATAGTTCACTAAAGATTCTATGAAAATAATAAGTTTAACTTTAGTTTAGTTTATATAGTTTAGTTCACGTTTGATCAATGAAAATAGATAAAACAGTTAAATCAAAGTAACTGATAGACAACCCAAGTAATATAAAAGTATGAATACACGCTTTATAATATAACATCGATCCTCGACAGTGAAAATCATCAATTCGTGTTATATTCATAAAACAACATTTAACTGTTGATTTTCAGACCTCAGGCTGATGATAGTGGACGTTCTGAGGCACAGATGATGATGGACGTAAGTTGGATTATTTTAGAAATTCTCTCTTTTTGTGTATACTCTTCTATGCTATTGTAGATACAGATAACTAGGATAATTCAAACGATATCAAAGAAATGCTACGGTTTTGATACAAAATTTTCATTGCTTTGTCATCCTAGGAAAAGAAGGAAAAAGACAAGGCTAAGATGGAGGAAGAAATCCGTGAATATGAAGAAATGAGAAAAGAAGAAAGAGAAACTATGGAACGAGAGATCGCTGAATTAAGGGAGAAAAGGGTAATGCGTTTCTTAATTTGGAATGACTAGGCCACGTTTTTATTTCATGATATCATAGAAAAAGATTAAATAATCAAGCCAATCATGATTGTACAAAGTTCGTTCTTTGCTAGCTTTGATTCGACGCGGCATGTTCATAAACAAATTGTTCATGTTCTGTTAACTAGGAGGTTCGCAAGCAAGAACGTCTGGAAGAGGAGCGTCTTCTGGCCGAGAAGCGTCAAGCCGATGATCAGAAAAGACGTGCCGAGGAGGTAAATAGTAAATCTGAAAAACCATAACCGTCAGTTCCGATTCGCGGCTCTTAAAATCACAATAATACACAGCGAAGATATTACACAAATTTACAATATTCAAAAAGCATGTCCTTCACAAGAAAAAATTATGCTATGTTTTTAAAAGGAAGAGCGACAGAGGGTAAAGGCGGAGAAAGAAGCAGCCAAATGGGCTGCCCGAGAACAGCAACGCATGGAAGCCGAAGAACGTACAAAAAATCTTGGCAAGAGGAACTTCTCAATCACAAAGAAATCTGGAAGTGGGGCTCAAGATGTAAGTGAAAATCTTTGTCTGGATACGTCGTGGTTATGATTAATCATCAAATCTTTACGAAAACGTAATCTAGAAATGGATATGTAGTTGGATATGTATTTAAAGAAAATTATAATAATATGTGCTTTAGCATGTGCTTTATTGCTTGTAATCGCTGCGCTTTAATCTGCTGTCGCCTCTGATAGCGCCGCTGAGTTCAGACCATCGTCTGCGTGTATAGTCGCTAGAAATGAGCCGGATATTTCGATAATCTCTCTTACAGGACGATCCGAAATATTCCAGCGAGTTGATTCAGGTAGCAAACCGGTCATATGATGACTATCAGGTGAAAAATCCATAGCAGCGAAACTCAGTCCAAGAATTTATTGATTAGCACTTGGTGGCACCGCTGTTCTGTTTAACGTTTTAGTATACGGAACCTTTATATCTAATCTAACGGAAAAGTCGATCGTAGAAGATTCTTGGGCTGAATTTCCAAAGATCAATGCATGACCAGTATAGCTGAACCATAGACATAGAAGTGACCATGTTTCGCCCTCTGTAATTCAGTTGTTGTTCCATATACATCCTACCCGGTGTAAACCGACTGAGTTTCATTTCCGTTTTATTTCAGTGATAGTATTTGAGTACCTGGGATCATCCCACGCAGCGCTGCGTTGGCAATATGCGCCTTTAGTCTTTCTAAATAATCGAGAATTTTAGTTGTTTTCCTTTCATATTTCAATAAGTTGAAAACAACCGCTTCGACGGGAGAGCGATAAAGTATCATCAGAAATATCAGAAAATGTTGAAGAACATTTTCAATTTAAAACTAAAATCGTAAAATGTTTGTATTAGCGAATTGATTATCTTTGTGTTCTATCCATAATTTTGTACAATTTCTGTGGAAAGTCCGTGATTTATTTCGTTTCGGATGAGTTGTTACGTAGTTCATTATACCCAACTGTTTCGATCCAGTTCGTTGTTTTTAAAGATTCAGTTAAACAACTAAGTGTCCTAATAATTAATGTCTCTATTAGCTCTTCTAACATCGATAGAACAAAAACCGTTAATTCAAACTCTCTGAAACAATATTCGTGCCCTCTCGATATCTCCACGCTATGCTACGCGCCTTGCTCCAAGCGCTTTGTGTTCATAAAAATTCTCTTTTTATTCCAGGATTCATACAAATTGTCACGAATATCTCTTTCCGCGACATTATTATCATCTAGGTCGTGTGACAAAATGTTTGAGGAGCAAAGACAAAAATATGAACGCTTCATCCATGAGATGCTTATATTGATTTTCATCTCTGCTTTGTTCGATACAGGCTGACGTTTCAAAGGAGGAGGTCACTAAATCAAAAGAACAGTTGGAAGCCGAGAAACAAGCCATCCTGGCCCAGAGAGTGCAGCCATTGGATATCTCTGGTTTAGGAGTAGATCAGTTGAAAGAGAAAGCCAAGGAACTGCACGACCGGTTGATTGCTTTGGTCGGTGACAAATACGATTTGGAGAACCAGTGTAAGACGAAGAATGTCGAGGTGAGTTGTTAGTGCTGTTGTTCGATCAGGTCTTCAGAATGTGTGACTCCCTTCTTATTTCCAGGGGTGATGTTCCTTAATATTAATATTGGAAGGGGCTTTCCTTATTATGTCTTCTACTGCTAGCCTACTTCTGTTAGCATCGAATCTTTCGGGGCTCGACCCGAAGCGCATTTTGTTTGAAATGGACTTTAGTGAATATGAAATGAGTACGCAATCTACTTTTTAGATGTCGGAACTTGCCGAACGCGCTAGACAGATGAACAAAGGGTAAGTTTCGAGTCGTGGTTATATTCGGCGCCCGTCTTTGCAGCAGTAACGGGCTTTACTGACAAAGAGACAAAGCGAACAACAGGTTGAGAATTCGTCCCAGTACACACGTTTGTTAGACCAACACACCAGCCTTATCGATCGATATATTCCATATGAGCATGGCGGTTTTTTAAATAATCATCTTTGTCTTTTTCAGACAAAAACAAAAGGTCGTTGGCGGTGAAGGAGGCGACGAGTAAGTACAAGTTCGCTTCTCGAAAATGATATAAAAGTTGTAGTTTTACTAACTCACAGAATTTTGTCATATATCAAACAACATTTCTTTTCACTCCAGTGAGGATCCAATGTCTCAAAGATTTGCCGGAGCTCCAGTAAGTAATCAACTTTTGATACTGATGTCGATTTTCAAGTTCGATTTTTCGAATCAAACTTCCATAATGAAATACATAGCTCCAGAAATACGAACGAAGACAAAAGTGCATTTTTCGGTTATTTTTACTCGATCTAATTCTTCCTCGAGTATACGTCATGATAATGTATGTAAAACCCGATCCATTTAAAGCCGAAGATCCAATTATGCAGCAAATACGAACGGCACACGGATAGACGAAATTACGGCGAACGAAAAGACGTTTTTACAGGCCCAATATTCGCCGAAGAAACGGCGCGAATTTTACCGTCCTGGGAAAAAGAAGGCTTGCCGAATCCTTTCGAAGAAGCAGCTAAGGAGGCAGCGGCCGAGGAAGCAGCACGAGAAGCCGCCGAATAAACTGTAAGTTCATTTTATGCATCGTCTATTAAATGCCGTCTCAATCCTCAACTAACGCATTCTCAAAACTTACTGGTGACTGAAATACAGTAGAACCTCGTTATAACGAACTCAGATACAACGATTCATCGGATACAAATAATATAGAATTTCGTCCAAAGTAAGACGATTTGATTAATTTCATACTGGATATAATGAACTATCGGTTATAACGAACATAACTTCTGGTCCTGTCAAGTGCGCTGTAACGAGATTCCGCAGTATTTTCGAAAGTAATTCTAAAAATTTTATTCGTTTCTGATTCACCGAATTGAGATGGTTTTCGGGGTTGGCGGTGGCCCTATAGCGAGAAGGAGTCTACTGTAGAAATATATCGTTTAAATCGGAAAGTCCTTTTCTTTATACGATGTACGTATTCTACTTTGCAGGAAATGCACAACAGAAAATGCGGAAATTTGACGACTGTTAGTAGTGTATTTGTATATAATTATATATTCAACCGGAGAACGTGCTTCTATACTTTCAAACTTATGACCGAGAATTGAGAAAAACCACAAAACCATTAAGGAATCCTTGTTCAAGTGCCGGCCATGTCATCAGCAAGTTTCGAATTTCTGTATTCTTTGAGAACCGCGAATGTTCAAAGAGTTATATTATTATCGTTATTGAAAGAAAAATGAACAGATTTTTTGTCTCAGATTTTTCCTATTTTACGAAATTACCGTTGCACAATCATTTTACTCAATCGTGTGGTGTAAAAGCATAACGATTGAGTAGTATAATTGACGAGATACTTATGTAATATCGTAAAAAAAAATGTGAATTCAGTTGCAAATAAAATTGCTTAATCTCTAAAACAGGCGTTTTGTTCGACATATCTTGCACCAAAATCTCACAATACAGCTGCCTTTCAAGAATCGGATTCATTGAATTGTTCGTATTTGGGAGGACTGAATCGAAATGCGAATTTCTAGAATACAACAGACACACATTAACGTCATCAGCAATCAATGAGGTGCGAGGTAATTTCTCTCAATCTGCTACTTAGGAAAATCTTGGAACTTCATTCACACTGTGCATTATAACGCATATGCAATATTGGAATGGATTTTTTTTCACTGACAATGCAGTGATTGTGTCAGTGTTCGCTCTTAATAGTGTAACAGCCGGCTTTTCTGCGGATAAAGCTTTTCTTAAAAACATAGGCGCTGCTTATACAGAGAAGAAATACCGAAAAATCGCCGTAATCTGTTCGTGATATAGTATTATATGAAATTTCTATTTTAAGGTTGGCTGGCTGACTATAGCCTATAATAAAATGCCGCGTATAAAGCGCATTGCGTCAATATTAATATGAAATGTCTACATTAAACAATATCAAACGCACAGTTTCAACAAACTGGTAAATGCCCGAACTGAAATGTTTTCATGAATGCCATTACTCGCGAGACAAGATGAATTCTATGATGTACGGTACAATACTGATCGTCTTTCTCGTAACAGGTAGATAGATTTTGCGATAGATGGATTCATCTGAATACCGCGTGAAAAAAAATTTCACATTTTTAGATCATAAACTTTTCAGGTGTTAACTGTTTGCGGTGCTATTTCTGTAAATCTGGCCTTACGAACGAACGTTGCAACAACGAGAGCTGGACGGTTTCCTGTAACAGTTCCGATCATGGATGTTACACTTCGATTTCCCGTTCGCCAGTCTACGGAATTCGTTTTGAAAAGGTACGTATGATATAGGATCATGGGATGAACAGATCACACGTGTTAAAGACGATAGACATTAGAAGATCCGCTATCTGGTTATCAAACATCGATATAATTCAAACACATACTATACATGAACTTCTTTAATAGACATTTATAAATAACAAAGCTCTCAACAAAAAAACAACTGAAACCCTTTTCACCCATTGAAAGCACTGATTATACAACGTAACGTAACGTAACGTAATAGGTTGATTATTATATTATCATCATTTATTATTATCATTCTGTATTTACGAATTAAATTACATTAGAAAATTACAGATGATAATATGGTAATGTAATATAAGTCGATGGATACCAGGAGAAGTTAAAAACTCGTAACCATAAAACATGGCCCTGGCATGAAAGTGATGAGTTATGAGAGGAATGTATGAAATTTGCAGATAGTCAATCAGTTTTGAAAAAGTATGAATATTCTATAATAGAAAATTAATATCCCTAATGAAAAAAGCACCAACATTACATTTGCATGTAATACAGTATCTGAAGAAAATTACCCTCTGCATATTATGTAAATCGTTGCTTTTGAGATATAACTAACTTAATAAACATATTTGTCGTGTTACAGACTCTGTTGTTAAAATGAGTACCGGTATATACGTTATTCTAAGACATAAAAAGGGTTAGTGTTGCCATTAAAATGAAGATGGACGTGGGGAGTTTAAGCGACGTAGCGCTGTTACAAAGACTCTTTCCCGAACAACAAGAACCGCTGACCCATTGACTGCCATGCTCAATTTTTGCCAGCGATAAACTGGTTTCACACGCCTTTTTGGTCGTACCCGTGGCCACAGCAGTACACTTCCTTTCTGTGATCTCAGTTCCAGCGTCGTTTTTCCATTTGAACATCTATAGGGAATCAACGATCGGTAAGAAAGTCTTTCTAGAAAGCAATGGGCGCGTATGGAACGCCATCCTAGCAAATACTCTACATCGCATTTTAACAACGTAATCGCAATCTCATACAACCATCTCGCAATCTTACAACCAGCGTTGTATTTCTTACAGTATGCCATCATCGTACACCAGGTGGCGCTGTAGTTCTTTTAGTATGCCGTCATCGTGCACCACGTGGCGCTGACCTACAAATTGTCGTAAAATCAACGATACGCGTTTGGTTGTAAGATTGCGAGTTGGTTGTAAGAAATCCAACGTTGGTTTTAAGATTGGGAGCTGGTCGTAAGATTGCGAGTTTGTTGTAAGATTGCGAGTACGTTGTTAAAATGCGATGTTGGAGTTTTTGCTAGGATGGCGTCTACACAACTACTCTGTTATTTTGATGCTTGCTCACCTCGCATGTTTCAACTGTCTTCTCGCAGTCTGTTTTATGTGCCATCAGCACTGCATTCGGCTTGCCACAATTGGGATCAATCTCAGATGAACATGTATAACATTGCAGTGCCTGCGACGGTCCTATGAAAATAAGAAAAATATGAATGAAGCCGCCATTTTGTTGGGGTACTGTTTGATCGTTTTTCCCTTTACTAAAAACTATTTGCGATGCATGTTTTATATTTCACTGGTCCTGAGATGGATTTTGACAACTTCTAACCATATAGAATAAATCTCTAGTTTTTAGTTTTTAGTTATATATGCAAAATGTATTTCACAAATATACAATAACGCGACACGAAAGCGACATACAAAACTTTGGCCACTTAAGTACAAATTTAGGCTTCTCTATACTTTGAAGTTCGTTATCTTTTGAACAACGTTCGAAAATTTACAAACGTTTCAGCAACTGTGCGCATACTGTGCATAAACCACCCCTTTCAAATGAGATTTAATCAAACTCAAAGAGATAGTGCGAAGGGCTGGGCGATGATAAACTTACCGAGTATACACGATGCTATTATAACAATCAGTGTCAAAAACATGATATCGATAATGGTAGTATTTCAACTAAAAGATCAAGATCATCCGCGAGCTCCGCCTGCCTTTGTTGCGCAGCAACATGTGGCCTGATCCTTTCGTTGACGCGTCTTTGTTTGCGACGATTTTTGCCCGTGAGCTGTCGCAAAGTCTTTGAGCATGAACTGAAATACGATTCACTTGAACGATAACCACACTCAAACGTGAGGAACGGATGGTAAGATAAAAACCCACTATCTACAAATTAAAAGTATTTAAAAACTAGAAATTTATTCATTCGAACAATCTAAAATATATAAAATACACGACGTTTCGATCTCACCCTATAGAGATCGTCAGCATCACACCTGACACCTGACGATGATCTATAGGGTAAGATCGAAACATCGTGTATTTTATATATTTTAGATTGTTCGAATAAATGAATTTCTTATTTTTAAATTCTTCTAATTTGTAGATTGTGGATTATGATCTTACGATTCACTTGGTTTACCGTTCCTCTTGTCCTCTGCCTTACCTTTTCTCGGCATTGTCATAAGCCTGTTGAATAGATGTGAATATGAAAATCGCCATTCGTAGCTCACACGTCTCGCTAGAAGTAAGCGCGACTGTGAGACAGTTTCAATTCTATCTACGATACCTTTAAAGCATCTCAAAATCAATTCCTCAATTTGATCTGCAGGATCCAGTTCAAAATCCATGTAACTCAAATTTTCTCGCTGAGAAGTTTCCCTGATTTTCCCGACCTATCGATAAAACAACCGAATCAAAAATGAACGTTATGAACACATTTACCTATCCAATAGAAATTTTATTTATAGTTTACAAACATAAACGAAAAGAATTGAAAAGTCACTCGCTACAACGCATCAGTCGTGTTATACAACATTTTTAACACGGAGTCACGCGAAATACATATTTACAGATTATAAATCGTCCAACAAGTCTTCGGTTAATTTGAAAAACAAGAATGAACGTTTAGAAAAAAGATACATACGCGTAACTTCAAAAATACATAAAAGGGTATTTTTGATAACACATTTATTTTCAGTATCTGGAATAGTCCGTTACCAACGAGATGAACGCCGATTTATATGATAATCTTATTTTGTAGGGTTGCGTTGCTTCGGCTTATTGTAAAGCACTCGCGGGGTTAAATGACGTTCGCATTTGCAAAACGACGCCATCGGAATGCATCTACTGTTGCGACGAGGATTTTTGCAATATGGAAAACCTCGCTCCCGATTGGCTAATAGTGTCGGCACGAATAGCGGCGATGACCGCGATTATTGCAACGATAATTATTGTTTTACATCGATTTTTGTAGCGCATCCTGTACTTAAAAATAGGTTGGCTGGATAATATACAATTTGAATTTATTCATAACGGAAATGTTCCTAATACATCGTAGATGTCATATGGCAAAGAAAAAAAAAATCAGAAAAGATTGGACTTGATTCGGACTCAAGAAAGAGGGGGAAAGAGACGACTAAGATATTAGTTAATGATTTGTTTATCCGTATTTTTATATCCCGCGCGGTCTGTTCGCCTTCACTGAACGAGATCGACGCGATATCAATAGCAACCTAAGAAAATGAGTTGGAAGTTTCATCATAAGGAATTCGCGCATTGATAGCTGGTGCTTAATAAGTGGCGTTTGTGTTTCGAAGCCGAAACAATCGCAACATCAATATATGGTTTTGCTTATAATATGTATTATATGAATGTTAATCGTTTAACTATATGGTTGATAGCATATGTTTACAATGAACATGTGTATCCGTTACCAAAAAACTAAATCCTAGGTCACGAATTGAGCCAAACTTATCAAAATTAGAAAAGGCTTAGTTTTGCCATAAGAACAGCAGTTATGAGAAACGCGGACGAGGAGAATGCGAGCGATCTGGCGCTGTTACAGAGACTACTGCTCGAGCAGCAAGCACCGCTCACCCATGAACTGCTGCGTTTAGCTTTCTCCATCAGCAAACCGGCTTCACACGTGCCTTGGTTAATACCTATGGCGATCGCGCTGCATCTTCTTTCGATGATCTCAGTTCCAGCGGGATTTTTCCATTTGAAAACCTATGAGTACACACACACACACACGAAAATTCCTTCGTGAGGTTATTGCAATTTGAAAAGCGGTACTTATCTAGAAAAAAAGCCTAGTGCTTAGGTCTCACCTCGCAAGTGTTAACAAGATTTCCGCATGTTTCCTTTTTTGACATCAGCACTCCAACTACGTTGCCGCATTTAGAATCAGTTTCAGACGAACACGAGTAACACTCAAATGCCCGCGATGTTCCTGTGAAAAGAAAATTGTGAAATGATATATTTGTCCGTTGAAATATAGCTCCAATTACTTAATATATCGTATGATGTTCTAAAAAGAAATAAAAACTGAATAGGTATGGTATCTTTTATGTATAAAAGTATGATATGATGATTTCATGTGCTGATTTGGATGTTCAAGTCATACCTTTTCTGTCGAAACAAAACACGCCCCCAGCCCCCTCCACAATTCCGCAAATGATAGATTTTGCCAGTTATTGTAACATGAATGTAAACGAAAAGACGAATTTCACGTATTTTTAAGCTGCCTTTTCTACAGAGAAGAGCGGAAGAAATTCATTCCGAGAAATGTACGCGGTAATCCATTTTCAAATGCGTCAGATTTTTTAAGTAATTCATGTAACATCCTTCAGCACGTGAGTCTGTTCATTTATAACTCTACTGATACTATTCCAGGATAGTAGAAAGAACTCTTTGAGCTATATGCTATCCGTGCTAACACCCATACTATCATCTTCGTATACGGTTAACCGTCTCATCTTTGTTCTAAATATTGTTATGTAATTTCGGCATAAAAGTTTGACGATAGAGTTTCTATCATTATACAAATACTGAATTAGTTAACACGAATGTAAAACATTAATGTGTGTATCAGTTTAGATGGTGGATGAATGGCGTAATTCATGCAGGAAAATGAATGAACAAAATAGAATATGAAAATTTCGATCGCGCTTTTGAACGAATGTTTAGCTTATTCAAATTCATTACGTGCATGAATGCTTGGGGATTATGTGTTCATATCCCGGGGCTCCGTAGTGCAATATGACGTGCCTTGCAAACATTTTTATCCGAAAGAAAATCACCAACAATTTGTAGACAAGTTGGCATTCCAAAAATAGTAATACGTTTTTATTTGCACGGAAACTTCGGAATATGGATATCACGGAAACTGCGATCGATAAACGAGAGGAGAGTGTATTGCAACCATTTTGCAGTCCAGAGACATCGTGTTGTTGGTATCTACCAGACAGCGCGAGACAGCGGACACAAAATGATCGATACGTATATCCACAAATACCCGTTTAGAATCGATACTCCAAAAATTCCACGTATGATAAATAACCTTCCCAGATATTGGAATCCGGTCCAAGGGGACTCAACGTAATGAACGGTTAAATGAAGGACGAGGATCAGTGCTTAAAATCAATTTTAATCGATGATAATATGATCGGTTGGTAAACTTACCGAGTAAACACGATGCTACCAGAACAAGCAGTGTCAAAGCCATTACATCCATAGTGGTGATATTCTACTAATTGCGGTAATGGAAGAACTAGAATGATAGTTCCGAGATCACGTGTGCGCTACGCCTTGTACGTCGTAAAACGCTCCTACGTATACGTATGTTGCGCTGCAGTATGTGATTGATCCCCTAGCGACTAGTCTTTGTGGCAGTTTTTTGTCCACGAATGTACTACAAGAATGCGTTTTAAAGCGCCATGGTTTCTGCACTTTGTATATAATAGTCCCTTGTGTCATATCATACGTATCGTGGCTAGTATATGCGGCATCACAAACGGTATTATTGGTCAGTTTTAGAATAAAATGATTGAAACATATGGCCTACTGATTATAATATGGGTGCGTATGAAAACGGGTTTATATGGAATATCGTATCATTCTATTTTAAGAATGCATAGCCGACTTAGATGGATGAAGAAGTCCCACAGTAGAATTTCATATTTTAGAATTTATCAAAACGAAACCACAGGTTTAAACTTATTGCGGTAAACTTGTAATATGTAGGCCCTGTGTAGGCCCACGGTGAAAAGTTATTTCGTTTTAATAGAATTTATCATAAAATTCTATTGCGGAACGTCTTCAGTTGACACGGATCAGAGTGTTTTATTCAACTACTAACAGCCTACTTAGTTAGACCATGGACGTATAAACTAGATAGACGGTGACAAAATCCATTACTCATTAGTTGTTTTAAACGGCTCTGCTCTTAGGTTTTTGGTCGCAGAAATCACATGTTCTGCAGACTAAAAACGACATAGCGAGGGCTTGCAGATGGAATCACTGTCATTTGTTATATGCATAGAATTTATCTATATTGGACTCGTAAACTATTCGTTCTTCTGTCAAGTTTAGAAAAGTGAACGTTCTACAAAAGTCGCTTCTTTTTATTACATTATATTTTTTTGGAGGGAAAACGATCATTTTAGGAGGGAAAACGATCAGTTGGATAATGACTTGAGGGAAATTGACTGTAGGGAAAATAACCGGAGGGAAAATTAATGATTACCTTAAAGATATTATGGAAAAAAGAAAAGTATCGGATCGAGAGTTAGACGCGAGGCACTTAACACCGGTTGCCTGGTTTTATATCGCAATCATCATCGACTCACTCGTCTACATCATATTCATAATCACAAGTATTTTATCATCTATTAATACCATCCAGGAATAGCAATAAGCCATTCGTTTAGATACGGGAGTTCGTTTCGTTAAAAATCTACGATAGCGCGACTGTGAGACAATACATTTCTAGTTCAGCGCTCAAGTATGAAAAACATGTACAAACCTGCAGGTGCGAAGAAATACTACAAGTACCGTATGTGTAGAACGATAACCACACTCAAACATGGTGAACGGATAATAAGATAAAATCCCACTATTAACAGATTAAAAGAATTTAAAAACCAGAATTTATTTATTCAATCAAAAATATATAACAGACACGACGTTTCGATCTCACCCTAGAGATCATCGTCAGGTGTGATCGAAACGTCGTGTCTCTTATATATTTTTGATTGAATAAATAAATTCTGGTTTTTAAATTCTTTTAATCTGTAAATAGTGGGATTTTATCTTATTAACCGTATGGATGTTACAAGTTCATCTAAGATTATTTTATCGTATATTGTTCAAACTATACTTAAAGACCAAATTTCTTTGTATACGTGTCAAAAGTGGAAACTATTTTCACTCCATTATTCCCGAGAGTATTTAATTAAAGGTCGAATTAGGTTCGATCGCTTTATTCTGAGGTGTTTGTGTAGTTATGTTCTAAGTAAGTGTTTACATGTGAATCAACCAAGTGTAAACTGAGTACGGTAAACTTATAAATAAATATATACATATATTGCGAAATGTCTGCGCTTTGTGCGTTATCAGTTTGTTTTTCTGGAACAAGCAGCGACCTGAACTCCGATATTCAAGTTTTAATTATATTACGATAACGATGTCAACAAAATTTCAAGTGCCTCGACGAGATCAAGTACACGTAATAAATTATCATTGTCACGATAAGAAAAAAACCCTCAGCTCATGTTCCTATGCGCACATGACTATGCCGTGTGTTCTAGAATAAATAAACTACATGTATGCATAATGAATGCCTGATCTCAACGACTTGTAAATTTCCATTCGAAAATATCTGTCGCTGTACACGACGATACAATATACCAGGGAAGTGTGATGAATATACTTTTCTGAATATACTAATGTGCGACAATATTTCCTCTTTTTCTACAGTATGCCATGAGTATGGCCATCTCTCAGAGGATGATATAGGGCACACCTGCTTTGATACACACGCTCTAGTATAATTGCTCTCTGTGTGGCCTACAGTTATTTCTGGAACCATTGATGGAGGACGGTAGGGGAAATGGCTTGACGTCACTGCTAGGGAAACCCACACAATAACAAGCATGATGTACCAACGCATCTAGCGTAGACAACATTTAAAAGGAAAAACCAATCTGCGTAGAAAATATGGTATTTCAGATCGAAAATTCAATATTTTTATCATACGGATTGAGGTTAGGTTTGAAAGCAAGAAAATATGTTAAATCATATCGAATAATTTGATTCATCGGGTACATCATGATCCATTGTGCACTCGTTTCTAGTACCGCAGTTAATTCCGAAGAAAGACACAATGGCGAATCACCCATATTTGGAACACGGCGATCGTGCCGGCAGCGTTGATTGGTGCGATATGACGCTATCATCGTGACGTCAGGGCGTATGGCTCATGTAAATAAATTATGCACAAAGGTTTTTGCTGAGAGAAGCGCTTCTGTGATCGAGCGAGCAGGAATTGCCAAAAAGTGCTGATATCTGGGCGATATTAATCATTATAAAACGAACTGTGATACCAACTGGGTCTCAACTACCTCGGCAGATATATACCGATAGTGTAAGCTATACTTTTAGTCAGCAGAAGCTTGAATCTGACTCATACTTTGGGCGTTAATGAACGGTAGTGTTGTTGTTTACAAGTAAACCACCATGAACAAAGAAATAAATGCTGCGACTGGATTTCTCTGTAATTTGCTGAAACGCTGTAGCAGAGGAGAACTGGTCGATGTCGACAATTTCGATAGATGTCTACAGAGAATTCTAACCGAGAGGTATCAAAATCATTGGTTTCCAGAACGTCCATTTAGAGGTAGTGGTTATAGATGTATTCGTATTAATCATAGCGTCGAACCGCTTCTGAAGCGAGCCGCAGACGAGAGCGGGCTCGGCGTAAACTTTCTGAACAATTTACCGAACGAGCTGACGATTTGGGTCGACCCTAAAGAGGTATCGTATCGAATTGGTGAAGATGGAAGCATTGGCGTGTTGTATTCGGGTGAGGACGAACTGGACAAGAAGAACGGCAACGAAACGGCTCCGGTAGCGGAGAAAACGAACCGAAATCAAACGAGCGCATCAAATACCACAACTTCCAGATCCTGTAATCAACAGTTCTACAATAGCTCTGACCACCATCATCATAATATCAACATCCGACAGTTGGCAGCTTTCGTATCTAGTTGATCTGCTCCGACAAGAAGCATATTCGCCATGTTTTCCTAGATCGACCTTTACATGTGTTCAAACTTCAATATTTAACATTTCTGCGGCATTTCAATTCTTTCGTTTCGGAAAAGCTCAAAGTGTCTACCTATATTGTGATCAGTTTTTGTTGTTGTGAAAGAAATACCTAACTTTCAGAACCATAATGATTTCGAGTGACTGAACGTTTGCAGTTGATTACAAATATCGGTGCTATAGAAGAACGCATATGCGGGACAAATCGTGTGATTAATTTCAATTTCTAGCTGGTTAAATGGATTGTTTGTGTGAGAAAGAGTCTTCTTTGTTTCGACGACTAACCAAGAAGACTAGCGTGAACTTGTTTTAGATAGTGACGCAAACATAGGCAGCAAATTGGGGGAGAAAATAGCTCCCCTACCTGTGTGTGTGTGAGAGAGTAGTGATTCAATCGATATATCATGTACAGACGAATAACAACAACGCACAATGTAGTGCCAAGGTCAACGTGAATGTATACGTGCGCGAGTTGGTGTTCGCATGAACGATCTACATAAATAAACAGGCAGGTACTGCGAAGCCTCCTTTGACGAACGAACGAACGAACGAACGAATATGTGATAAACTGTGATGACTAAGCCCGGAACTTGTTTTTCCGTTCCGGATGATTGCGTTTGTTTTTGAATGTGCTTTTTCATTTCACCGATAAAAAAAAACTGCAGATTAAAGTTGAACTTCGTTTTTTTTTTTTTTTTAAATTTGATATTTACATTACTGTTTTATTATTTTGCAACGCCTTGCTAATAATCTCGATTGAAAATCTATATATTTATAAAATAAGAAAATATTTTTTTTCCTTTTGGTTAACTTGTATCTCTAATGAAATAATTTTGCATAACTTAACTACCAAAAAAAAAACAAACGAAAATGGACAACAGAGTGAAGAATATATTTATTTATTACGTATTTTAGGGAGCACTTTTCCTCGGATGAAATCACTTTATTATTAAAGTATCGATCGTTTAATATCACACATAATCATATGATAGAATTGATCTCATCACAGATTTGCTGAATTTTCTAGATTTGTCGACATGTAAATGACGAGTAACGTGCACATTCTTGTTCTTTGAATGAAACGTATTCTTAATTTCCATTCATTCATCGAGTGTGTAACCGGGACCATGGATCTCCTAGATTTTATTTGTCGATGTAGTATATTATATATATATATATGTATGTATGTATGCATATTATCGAGTTGTAAATGTAAAAAGGTTTGAAGGGGATAACAATGATATCAGAGAATCTATTGTCAAAAATAGTTCGGTGCAATATCCTTCCGGCCGCGGTGATATGTATATGAAATACGCTCTTTTTAGTCATGTAATATACATAACTAAACTTAAACTTTCAGAATGTAAATTTCAGTTTTATTTGTATAATATATATATATAAGATAGTATTTTAGGTGTGACTATACCGAAACTTGACTTGAAACGCAGGTTTTTAAACGTATCTGTACATTTCACTAGGTTATTGTGCAAAGTGTATCATATTATATAAAATATACATGAAATATTATTGATGATATTGAAAGAAGCTATTTTTGGCCTTTACTCCAATGGCATTTTTTGCATTTATAAAAAAAAACATGTGTAGAAATACATTTTTTCGCAATAAAAATGTCCAATTTGTAGAGGATCTATAATATAAACGCAAACGTGTTCGTTCTTTTTTTATCAGCCTTTCTTAAACGAGGAGTTTTGTGGCAGTTCAAATGACTCTATGAATTCGGTACGAGGATTTCAGGTACCAAATATGGTTTCATGGCTTATTCGGAATTTATTTGCACATTCAGACGAATGGTATTTACATGCGATACAAACACCCACACCCAATTAGTGACTGAGAAGTTGACTGGCAGTAGCACGGAAACGTGTTGTAATAAACACTGTATACAAATTGACCACAGTTTGCGTTCCTAGTCGAGAATCGAGGAAATAGTTGATAGTACATGTATATCAGAAGAAAAACCGTGAAATTTATCCATTTCCGCTGACAAAACAAACCGACCGCGTGAACAATGGCCCCAGTGCCACAGTTGATTTGACTCTAGAATTAACTCATCGAAAATGAACTCATTTCTACTTCGACTAACTCACAACTGTACAGTGGAACTGGATCATGGAGTCAAAAACGTTTTGGTGCCGGTAAAACTCACTAACCACAAGTCAATGAAAAGCTAATCAATCCCTTCCTAAATATTAGTAACCTCTTTTTACCAAACTGGAGTTTATCATACTACATGCTACAGTAAGAATAAAAGGTTAATTCTCTGGTAGGAGTTCATTGTTATGAATGATTGAAAAAGGACTTAAAATGTCCAATGTATGTATAATGATTTTCAATAGACCACTGTCTATTTTTGATTTCTAGCGCTATGGGCCAATTTTGCATAGGTTTACAACTCTGCGAGCGTGCCACAACCTGTCGTATTTTCCGCAAAGTCCCCTTTGTCTTGTCAACTTCCTGGCAAAAAGGCTTTGTGTTCTTTGTGTTAGTTCGATGAGAACCCTCAGGCCGCCACGGGGAGATGAGCGAAAAGATTGCTCTCAACGCGTGCTAGAAAAACACCGAGCGAAGCGAGTGAAATCATGCAGCTATTCACAGCGATCGACAATAAAAGAGCTCATAATGGCTCGTGTCTTTCACCATGGAAACTATGACCCAATTTAGGCGCGGCTCTTGTCTAAATACCCCGGCAGGATGTCTTTTTATTCCCGGTGCATTGTTCTGTCGGAACAATAGTTCCGCATTCTAATAGCACGTGCAAGAGTACGCGCGCATTGTGAGCAACATCATGATTTTAGCGCCGACAAATATAACATCTACCTACACTACACCGGCGATGCGACGAGTGTGTTGCTAACGTTACACACTAATTTATGTGACATAATCGTCGTCAATTATAATAGCCCACAATTTACAGCTGCCACATAGCAATGTGTCCGTTAGAATAATCCGCTCTCAACAATATCGCATTAATCGCCGCTATAATGCTAGTTCCAGCTCGATAAAAATGTTGATTATATCAGACAAAACATCTCTCTATCAAACTAGTAACTCGCTATTCGTCATATCATTTATTTGTCTTTCATCATCCAGTGTTTTCCAAGTACACATAAATGTAAATTACGAATAATACAATACATTGAATGCGTTGTGTTTTTAATAATTGCAGCAGCTGTAACGTAAACGCATGAAGAGACCTATGTTCACGAGTTATGATTTTGTCCGAATAAAGACTTTAGCAAATACATATCCTATTGTTTAAGGTTTATATATCCTATATTGTCTAATTCATTTTATGGTCTATCATTTTGGAAGAGGAAGTTAAGATTTACTTCCGCGTGCAAATTCATAGTGTATTCGAATGTAGGGAAAAACGACGAAGGTAAAAAAGGCCAAGGAAAATTCATATCGACATTCATTTGATATCAACGTTGATCTTTATGATATCTAATGACATCAACTTATTTTTCGCGAGGTTATCATAATAATATATAGTCTCTAAGTTAAACAAGACGTAGATTACATACAATGCATTCGGAATAACACGGTAAATTTGGACACTATACACAATACAGATCAAGCTGAGTTACGGTACTCTATAAACCATCGTGTTCAAAAGGAATGGATGTTATGTGCAACACCACGAAGGAGATCATCCATATCACGATTACCAGCGTCACATTCAGTTTTTACATAGATTTTGTAATCGTTCGTCGGCATCGATCAATGTCCTTTAACATTCGTTTAGCTGGCCGAGTGGAAGAACTTGTATGCGTTCCCAGCTCTTCCCAAAGCAAACTAATTTACCTATACTAATTTAGGAATTGGCCCAATCATCTAAAAATGACGTGTCAAAGATCTATGCATTTAATTTGTTTGAATTAAGGAGATGGGAGTCATTTTCGTTGGCCATTTTTCCGTTCACCGATGAATTCAATTGTAGTTTTTATTTGAGGTCATACGGTCGTTTCTTTGCTGTCATTAGCGAGGACTCGGCATCGCACCCAAAATGAGAAAATGCCCCCCCCCCCCGGCGCGTATGATGTGAAAATTCTGTTTCTTATTCAACGTAACATTCTTCCTATTGAGGTTGCCCTTTTCATCAAGCCAAAGATCGTCGAAAACTGCAATTTTGACAATCATACTTTCGGAAATTGCATATTTTTCGGACGTATTTCTTCATATATACCTATCAACGAGGGTGCGACCCGATTGTAGCCTATACTGTGACATGGCTACTTTATCTGAAAAACGCATTTTCTTTTCTTCTGGACTCCGGCCTTTCAAACTGGCGATATCTAACTTAAATGTCATCATTATGCAAATTGTGTTTCTAGTGAAGCGAGCTTCATTAAAATGTATATAATCCAATGGCGTCAAGACGTCATAAGGAAATTCATTCATTAGTTGATCACGTATCTGTAAACATCGATTTTATATGTCGATATATCATTGATGAGTATTAACCATAATATACGGATATAACGTATGTTTATGCGATATAGATGCCTTAATTAGGAATACGCAACTAGAGTCAATCGAGTCAGTATCGCCCCAACCACCTCGCCGATTGTGATCTCTTCTCTGCGCGGTCGTTCTCGTAGTGGTTCTTGAAACATCTTTCTATCATTTCGCCCTTTTGTATCTTTATATCCGCGCGATGAGGGAAATAGTGCACCTGCAAGCCGGACAGTGCGGTAATCAAATAGGTTCAAAGGTATGCGTAGAAGTAACACTAATAGACCGTAAACATAATTACTCACTGGAAACACATTTTACATCAAATCCACCGTGAATAATAGTCACCGACTGTTTCTACATTTAACATCAAACGCTCTTTTTGCGAAGAGTTAACGGTTTTTATGCTAGAAATAGGAAATGAACTGAACACATGGCCCTGTTTCACAGTATGGATTTAGCTTCTAACGCTAGAACTAGGAAACGAACCCTGGGTTCGCAGTTCCACAGTTGGGGATTCGTTGAGATATATACACTTTATATTTTAGAAATACACTAAACCTCGCCTAACCCAGACAAACCGGGACCAAAACCGGTCGGAGGTAACCGAAATCCGAGTTCAGGATAGAAAATACGTTAGGAAGCCGTAATTTCACAGTCAAAATTTTGAGTTGGCCACGTCCGAGTGAGACGAGATTATTGTAGATTTATTACATTAGAGAGATGTACAGTTATGTCCAGTAGAAATTCTTCATAGTACATGTATTATGTCAACAGTGAACCAATGTTGTGTTGTGTGTGCGTCGGTTTTCCTTTCATGATTTATTAGCCTTTTGTTTCAGTTCTGGGAAGTGATATCCGAAGAGCACGGCGTCAGTTCTAGCGGAATTTATCGCGGAAATTCTACACAACAGATCGAACGAATCAATGTCTATTATAACGAAGCCGCCGGTAAGGGGAAACAAACTCGATATGACGTCATCGATAACCGATATTATCGGCGCCAGATCGATACAACACACGAGAGCATAGCTAGGATTTAGTAACGTTAATACACATAAATAACCGCGGCCTCAATGATTGTATACAAAGAAACTGTACAAAACACTTCTTCTGCTTATTCCAAATTCCAGAATTCCGAATTTCCAGACATTCGTAATATAAGATTCCACACTAGGAATAGAAAAAACACTCAAAAATGTTTTCCTTGAGCTAACAATTTATTCGGTATTCTCGATGAGGATAGTCGGGGCGTCGAAAAAAGATTTTTAGCTCATGGGAACATTTTTGTACTCTTTTTATTCCTCTTTTTGTTTCATATTGTCTTTACGGACTAAGAATGCTTGATCAGTTTTCAGACATTCGGTTATTTCAATTCCCTAGGCCTAATAATGTGTCAATCAATCAAAAAATATCAGATGATGTCGCGAGATCGAAAAACAAATTGCCAATGGCCAACAGACAGATCTATAAATCGCTTCAAGTCCTCCACATCAGTATAAGCCCATTAAACTACGTTATTTGAGCTATCTACAGCTGTGAGTTAAAGTTAACTTAGATTTGAAATAAGTTCCTTTTCAATTTTCTAACTCTAGAACCGAATTCAACTCAGAACTATAGAACTGGACCCAAGCGTTCCATCTTCGAAAAGATGAAAATGAATAGTATATGACTTGTGTGTATCTTTTACAGGAGGGTCGTACGTGCCGAGATGTGTTCTAATCGACTTAGAGCCGGGCACGATGGACTCGGTCCGTTCCAGTCAATACGGAAGCATCTTTCGACCTGATAACTTCGTATTCGGTAAGTTGAACTTGATTAATCACTTGGAGTACGGATCCGCTTCCCGGAATTCTGCAAAAATCATCAAATAAAAATGATTCAAAAAAAAATGTTTTCCCCTCGCCCTCCCACTTTTTTCTTGAAAACGAATCCGTACTCAGAATAATTAAAAAGGCCTTAGCGCCGCAGATCTTATGTCAAAGGATGAAGTGAATCGACTGTTTTCGTCAAATTCATATTTTCAGGCCACAGTGGTGCTGGCAATAACTGGGCGAAAGGACACTATACGGAAGGCGCCGAGCTGATCGAGCAGGCTTTGGACGTCATTCGCAAAGAGGCGGAAAACTGCGACTGTCTGCAGGGGTTTCAGATGGCGCACTCGCTAGGTGGAGGCACCGGAGCGGGAATGGGCACACTTCTGACGAGCAAGATCAGAGAAGAATATCCTGACAGAATCATGTGTACATTCAGCGTCGTTCCATCACCAAAGGTTGTTTTAACACTAGAAATGATAATGTTCACAGCTACTGTTCTCAATATCTATTCTAAAAAATTTTGTTATTGAATATATTTTATAACTCTTAGTTTATGATTGATAGATTCTAATAATTACTTTTGAGAGGATGTGCACTACGTCATCAATATATCGGGCCTAGACTGGTTGCCGGTCAATTAAATTCAATTTTCGATATTCACATCCAAAATAACGGTATTGATCCTAAATATACAATTTGATTATCTATATATTCAAATTCAAGGTAACTTGTTCATAGTTGATACTATATTTCATTATTGTCGGTAATATCAAACAATATGTGTTATTCTTCGAGGCGTCATTAAACTTTCAAGTTAGTTTTCTTGTGCCTAAATATGAACTTCGATTAACCAAAGAAGATTTGAATTTTTCACGCAATCAAATCTATAATCACTTTATTTTTCAAGGCAACATTCAGATTTTAATTTCAAACGTGGGGATTACTGTAAATGTATTTCCAATATTGCAGGTTTCTGATACAGTCGTTGAGCCGTACAACGCCACTCTATCCGTGCACCAGCTGGTGGAGAACACAGACGAAAGCTACTGCATCGATAACGAAGCGCTTTATGATATTTGTTTCCGATCGTTGAAGCTATCGACGCCGACCTACGGAGACCTGAATCATCTTATTTCGGCCACGATGTCAGGCGTTACAGCTTGCCTCAGATTTCCTGGTAGGTTTTCCAAAGACAACTGCATAATTGAGTACGTACAAAGCCCAGCTAAAACACTTCAGTATTAGATATCCATCGGAAAAAGCTTTTTTTGTCGTGTGAATAACTGATGTTCGGGACAATATTCAATTATTGCAGGTCAGCTAAATGCCGATTTACGTAAGATAGCTGTCAACATGGTACCGTTCCCCAGACTTCATTTCTTCATGCCGGGATTCGCCCCGTTGACGGCCAGGGGTAGCCAGCAGTACCGCGCTCTCACCGTTTCCGAACTGACCCAACAAATATTCGACGCTAAAAACATGATGGCCGCCTGCGATCCTCGCCACGGTCGATATCTGACATGTAGCGCGCTGTTCAGGGGTCGTATGTCGATGAAAGGCAAGTAATCGACTTAAAACGGAAGTTCCATTAATCAAAAACCTGTCGTCCGCTTATGATTCCCGAGAATGCTTCACTTTACGCGTCGTTTTTGTTCTATTTTTCCATTCAGACGTCGACGAACAAATGTTGAATATTCAAAATAAGAACAGCAGTTATTTCGTGGAATGGATACCGAACAATGTGAAAACAGCAGTATGCGACATAGCGCCAAAGGGCTTGAAAATGTCGGCCACATTTGTGGGAAACACGACCGCCATACAAGAACTCTTCAAACGAATATCCGAACAATTTACCGGTGATTTGAACCTTTTATTCGCGTTTCTTTTTCTCACATAAGGGGAGAATCTATCGTCCGAAGCGATTTTACTTCCAAAAATAAAAGGTTTTCTTTTATATCAAAAGAAAAAAAAGTGAATTGAACAAATACAGAAAACAATGTACTTTTAAAGACAATGATTTCGTGCTTAATACAATTTCTTAATGTGAAATGTTGGTTGAATTTTCAGCACCGTTCTCGTTACTCTGACTGAAAACCGACTTTTGATTTTTTTTCAGCTATGTTTCGTCGCAAGGCATTTCTGCACTGGTACACGGGGGAAGGTATGGACGAGTTAGAATTCACGGAGGCCGAGTCGAACATGAACGATCTAGTGTCCGAATACCAGCAATATCAGGACGCAACTCTCGACGACGAGGTCGAATTCGATGAAGATTCCGAAGAAGACGACGAGTCGGAACTAGCGGTGTAAACATCTGGGACTTGGGACCAGTCTAAGACCATCCGGTTTCAAATTCGTAAATTGGTTTTGAAATCTGAAGCCGGCTCCCACGGTTTAGACCAGTCTAAGATCGTCAAAGCTTTGTAAATTTGTTTTTTTCTATCTTTAAAATTGCTTAGCTTTCCTCTGATTTTATTGTTCTGCTTTTTCGTGAAATAAATATTGAACTGAATCGAATCTTAGTTCTTGAAACAATCCGACAAAGTAAGACCAGTCTTAAGTTTAAGACCGCCTTATGGACATAAAGCCACCACTATGGAACCGGCCCCATAAGACTGGGCTTTAGCGGTTTTATCAGCTGTACAACTAGTTATGAGGGCGGGCGCGTTACATGGGCCATGCAGTACGAATGACGTTTGAATCATGAAATGAAATAGAAACTGAAAAATTATCTTTTTATTTTCTATATAAATGTGTCTCGCTTTGCATATCATATCATATCGAATAGTAAGTATTTGGAGAAGCGCCAACGCCGTCGTTGAGCCCATTTAATCGTCGGACAATCTGACAAATAATTTCAAATCGGGGTCTTCGTACGGAGAGACAAGCGACAACCTGTTTATTTGCGGAAAACTTTGTAGAGGCGAAATATGTACATAGGATATTAGAGCGTGCAGAGGAATGGAGAGAATAGGAGTTATCAGTTTTCGACGATTGTTAGATGACTTTCAATACTGCGATAATTTACATCATCACTGTAAGTTTTTTTTTTGTGGCGCGGTGGTGTACTATGACTAACGTGTGGCCGGGTCATTGCGCTGACAGGTAGTCACACCGGGTCGTTAAACTAGGAGTCCAGAATACGACGGCGACTACGACGACGATGGCGGTTCGTCTCGATTTTAAATAATTAACGGTTTTTCGAATTATATATGGACACGTATAAACGCCATCGTTTTTTTAGCGATGATGATATAATCATCCTGTGCACATCGTTGACGTGAACAGGTGTCACGCATAGGCAGAATGCGGCGTCGCATACGTTCACGTTACGCACGCGATATTCCCGCGCTGTATCGGGTTTAATTCGTTATCGTTTCGCTTCCAATTTGATACCACTGCGCTGCTGCGCACGATCGGAATCCGCTCGGTATAAACTGAAAAATCGCCGCCCGGCTCTACTACAATACGCGTGGTCGACTGGAACCGTCGTTTTTCGTGTTTCATGTGAGTAGATTCTATTTCATTCGTATTCTGTGGCATTTGGAATAAAAATCCTAAAACAAACCATTTTGTTATTTTATGAGAATATAGCGACGGTCTTTATGACACTTTTGTTATGAATTATGTATGTTTCGGGAATTTTATGATTCTATTTCATATTCCTGCTCTAAATGCATCACCCCGGATATCATTTACAAATGGCAACTCGCGCACTATATACATATCGCAAATTTATCAGCGCGTCATTATACGGTTAATATATCGGTCACTTCATTCCATTTCAGCGCTTCCAGATGGCCCATGTGAACCAGGGCTTTTCCAGCGAGAATGAAACCGACGACATCAGCAGCAGCAAGAAATCCGTGGCGGTCGCTTCGTCGTTACCGTCGACATCGGCTTCGACGATCGTTACCACTTTACCGCCGACGACTTATTACGACGACGCGCCGCCGAGAATCAGAGTTTTGAGGGTTCGCGCACATTTCCTACTAGCGACTGGCATCGCGCAAATCATATTCGGAGTTCTCTCGGCCGCTATCGGAACGCTATCGATTACTTTATACGCCGAAGGATTATTCTATACGGGTTTTTGGGCCGCGTTCGGGCATTTCGTGGCCGGATTTTGCGGCATCAAATCGTTTCGAACTCGTGCTCGCTGTTTCATCATGTTGTGCATGTTCGTTTCAGCGTTCGCTATGGTCGTCGATTGCATGGCATTTTTCTTCGCGGCCGGTATCGCCGAGTTTCTGAATCCCGACGTACCTATACCTCCCGATTCAACCCTGTTAACCGGTTTGAACGTACAAAATTCCAGAGATCTGTATCTGATCAGCATAGCGCAGGCTGCGATCTATTTCATATCGGGAATCGTGGTGACGATTCAAGCGAGTTTGTGCTGCTTCTGCTGTTACTCCGTGTCACCTAAAGACTCGTCTTAGAACTAGAAACGGGTACTTTTCTGATGGAAATCTGAACGATAATAATATTGAGCCTGCATGAAACAAAAATGCGATATGCAATCATTGAATTTATGTATGTAATTGATATTGTACTTAACCTATAGTATACATGAAATAAAAGTCGTGCTATGAAATTTGATATAGAGGATGTATTATATTCGAATTGTATTACGTCAAAAACGTTACTTTCAAAATTATTGTTGCATTAGATTATTTTAATCCAATCAATCTTCCTTTTCACAAGACACCGCTGAACAAAATGATACGCGTCATTTTGTTTAGCGTCAACTTCATAATTGAGTCAAGTGAAGCAGAAACGGCAGATGGTTCCGAAAATGTATATCTTGCTAATTATGTTTCCATTTCGAAGTTCACCCAGTGCAGAAAATGATGCGAGCCTTTATCCATTGAGAAAAGAATAAACAATTTCAGTCTTGTAGCATTTATATATATATATATCTTATGTATTGTTTTTGAATCCGTAGATAGTTTTCGTTCATGTACAATTCAGTCATTTTCGTTATAACACAAACAATCCATAGAACATTGAACAAAAACGAAGCTTCATTGGTTGAATCATATAGTAGCACAGAATAATGAAAATAGAATATATACTTGAAACATTGATTCGTCCATATTCATCTCATGATGAATGGTTTATACTTATTTTTTGATAAGTTTTAATTCGACATTGAAGATATTAATTACATAGATATTTCATACACAGTAAATAATTCAATTATTGACTTCAAATATAATATGAAATAAAATGAACGTCAAATAACGGATAGTCCAAACCATTCAGGCCCGTTGCAATTGGTTGGACAAATTCGCCATAAGCCACCGATGTGCATTCAATTTGTCACTCGACATAATACATTATACTCGTGAGTATAAAGACACAATGATTTTTTTCAAAATGTAAAATAAAGGAAAAGACACAAAAACTCCGAGCAGCAAAGCGTTTTATATACATCACGTTTAACACTTAAGAATAGAAAAGTTTGATATTCATATATTTGATTTCTCTACAGTTCCGTGTCTGCTAAGTATAAGAAGCGGTCATGTCCGTGAAATAGTTTGTGTGTGCTGGTATCTAAAAAAAACCCGAATTGTTTAACGCCTTCGTCGAGGTCTGCACGCCCCACTGGCCGATAGGGTGCTGAGGACGACCATCGCCACAAATTCGACAACTATGCAGACTATATCTACGCAGAACAAAGCAAACATCATGATGGGTTTAACACTTCGAAACATAGTTCCGCAGTTGATAGAGTACTGAGCGGCCGCGGCCCCGGTTGCTTGTGAGCAGACGGCTGTCAGTTCGCCGAATGCAGCCGTCGCCAGTCCGGCCATACAGCCTGCTATGAAGGCTAATATGGCGGACACGATGCTGAAAACCAGACAAGCGATGAGCGTAGCGTCGTTACGGTATCTAGCCACGCACAGCGCCAGAATGCCGGCCACCAAGAAGAAAACGCTGCCCCAAAACCCGTACAAGAACATGTTTGGTACGCGCATGCCGATTTCTGTGACGGCGATGATGAAAAGGATGACAGCGATCAATATAGAAATGATGCCCAAGGCGCTGAAGGCCCTTGAGTTGATGTTGGGCCGGCATTGACGTGTGGCTGGTGATGGTTTGCCGTACGAAGCTGGTTTGATGATGACCGGCTCAGCGGTGCCGCGTCGGTTGATCGAATCATCGTACAGGTTGTCCTGGTAGCCTTTATTTGAGTAAGACAAACTCTTTCGCGAAGACACCGATTCGGTGGTGATAGCGGTACGGTCCGATTCCATTACTAGAAAAAAGAAATGAAATTTGAAATTGAAAATTTCTATGCAAAATAAAATGGTGTCGTTAAAAAAATCAATTCAGAACAGATATTCAAATTTGGAAACAGCTGCACTTTAAACAAATATGTATACTAATTGGCCATTAACATTCCATCATTTCATTTCTATCTTATGGAATTGAAGAATATTGTATTTGAATTTTTCATAAAAGTCGATTAAGATAAAAGTAGAGAAACTCGAATGAAAAGAAACCTAATAGTTATTTCTCGATATTTATGTGATTTTCCCCAAAACCCTCTACATTCCCATGGTTACAAAGGTATACTGTTTTTAAGTATATCCATAATTTTCCATCTACTAAAACCTCTTCGAGGATGATCTTCGAATGGGGTTTGAAACCTTTAAGATCGAATGAAGGACTCGGCCGTTATTGTGTTTGAGAAGGCCTACAGATTCCGAACAAATCTACTCGACCTACCAACCGGGCAAATACTGCAATAAAAGTCGGGCAAATACCCCTATAAAACTCGGGTAACAATTTGGTGTAATGAGATCAAAGATAAAAATTCTAAAGACTTACCCCGTGTTCACTGAAAGTGCTCACTTCTGTTGTTCAAACATGGTAGACTTGCTCATCGCTTTCTCATAGTCCGAATAGATGTAGTGGTTATGTTTTCACTTGTGACGCACTCGTGGATCGTTTTTTCAAAATGTTAACCGCTCATTAGTTTAATTGCCTTGTTGCATCGAGGAATGTATCGGCTGGCCTTTGGGATATGACGTCAGATTCGGATTCAAACATATGATTCAATCGTTGCCTAGATTTGTACATCAACCAACTAGATATGACTATAGATATGATAGTCAAGAATTGACTATTGAATATTGTAAATGTATTTCAAAGCCTCGTGTATAACAATTTCGAATACAACTTCTAGCCGAATACTTCGTATTCATTAGTCAGACAATAATCGTTGCTTTTTTTTATTAAGAAAGAATATTTCGATTAAACATGTTACAGTTTTGATATTAGACGGATATCTGTTATTTCACTGTTTTTCAACTGATTCGATTTCATTATCGGAACCAGTTGAGTCAACCAGCTGGCCACTTATTTTACCATCGATCTGACCTGTATCGCCACCATCGACATTGTCAATTTTCAACATATCTGAACCATATTCCTCGGCCGTACGATCGGGATCGGCAATTGCCGGGTGATTTTTGTCCGTATCGTTCTGTTCTATGCCGTCTACATCATCGGTATTCGGTGCTCGCGAAACGGGACCGATGATTTCGACGCCCTGTTCTATCGTGGCCGCAAGTGGTAGCGCGTAAGTAACGCATTCCGTATCGAAATGCGCTGTCATCGGTTTTACCGGCGGCAGAAGTTCTTCGCCAAGTTCAATCGTAGCCGTCACGAGTACAATACCTTCATCGGCACTACGGCATTTTGTAATCGATGCGTCTGAACTGCTTTCACGTCGAGAATCTTTTCTGGAGTCCTGGCTGGATGAACTTGCAGATAAAGAGTGTGTTTGGTCTATTCCTGCAGTGATACTGTTATCCGAATAATGAGAGGATGACAGGTTTTCGCTTCTCGTGCTATTCGCGCTTACGGTTGGAAATTCAGCCGTGGTAGTTGATGTCTTGGAAACGATTTCACTCGAAGCGCCGTTTCCCTTGGAATTCACGTTGTGAATGAGCGCGCCTCGGCAATTTAGAATCGCCTCCTGGCGTTTTCGCAATTCGGCCCTTTTCTCGGCAAACTGCGTCCTTATAAAGAGAAACAATTATCAAGCATTCAATCAACCGTTATTCTCTCAATACATGCGGAGTGTCGTTTAGTTACCTTCGTTTAACTAGTCGTTTTTCTGCCTTGACAAGCGCTTTTTGACGTTGTCGAATATCTTTGGACCACTGTTTTACCTCGTCTTTTGGCATTAGTGTTTCCCGCATCAATTTATCCATTTTGCCTATTCGTTATAAGAATAATTAACCAATAGGCCTAGAAGTTGCGTAAATCATATAGAATAAAATAGTTATAATTATAGTACTATTGTGAGAACCGCAGTTGATTTGATACCTTTTTCTGAACAGGTTTTGCTATAAAACTTTCTCCAAGATGATGACTCCCTCGGTCCTCAAATGGTATATTGAATACTATTGACAAAGTGCGAACATTCGTTCAAGCGCCTTCAAAACATTGCATATATTATCATAATATGCCTAGCATATACTTACTCTTTATATGACCTATACGTTTCCAGACCCGTAATACCAAATTGCCGAGAGGTCACTGATGCATAAGTATTTAATTATGTATTCATGAACTGGATTAAATCCTACTTAGGCTAATAGTTTAAGGATTTATCAGACTGCGATCGCCGCCAGTTGACACTATTAAACTCGACGTCATATTTCGTTTAGCCGTATAAATTCGTGTCCGTTTCTACGTCATTCACCAAGAGCAGCATCCAGTATATTACAACTGATGAAATCAGCAATGAATACAACTCAATAAAAATCGATTATATATTTGTATTTATTCCATCTAAACAATAAAACACACCATCATACAGTAATAAAAATAGCCACAAAACCCGTCATCTATTCCTAAATGATAAAGAATTTATCCATACTGAGATGAAAGGTGACTCCGACTATGTATCTTTATTAATATTCTTTGCTATTTTACAATATTTTGTACTAATTGTAATTTGATTCGTAAATAAAACGAATTATTATTATTTAGAATGGAGGTATGATTGCAACGATAGATCGAAGTTCTGTAAAAAATGAGTGTGATGTGGAGGTGCTATTTTCCCAGTTACATTGCTACGGGCCTGGAAGTCTTTCGAGCCCGTGTATGACTTTTCAAGTATATGAGGTAGATATTTCAGCATGATTCCCCTGCCGTCCAGATCATAGCCGTATTTAGCTTCATCTGCTACGTCGAGTATATATTCCGTTTGGAATTCAAGGACGCTGTAAAATGTACACTTCGGCGGTGTCAACTCCGCTTCCATTCTGCAATATATTAGACCAAGGCAGAAGAGAATTATCAAAAAGTAATCTTTCAAATCTTTTTGAAAGAAGGACCGAGAATTTACCTATCTCGCCAATGTTTAATATCCGCTTGCATGGCTTCGCGTGAAGGTAATTTGACGTCACCAATGATAACTCGAAGAGCCCACAAAGCTTGGGCGTCGAACATCGTAAATGAGTACATCAGATCTTGAGCGCCGATATAGAACAGCCTATTGTTGGCACTTTTCATCCACAAAATACCCTTGTACAAATTATCAGGATAAAACAGATTCGCGCTTTTCAATTTGAGATCATTATCCATAAAAGGGTAATGGTGTTTGTACCCAGTTGCTAGAATAATCGTTTCGACCTAATAAGAAAATGAATTTAGCTAAAATTGAATTTTAAATTGGCAGAATCATAACTCATATCGAGAAAGCTATACATTACACCTACATCAGCGGTTGTTCCATCTTTGAAATGAACAGTTTTCCCGACGACTTTAGTCAGAATAGGTTTTGTAGTAATATTTTCAGGTACTATCAGTTCTTGTTTGTAATGACGATAGGAAATGATGATATTTTTCGCTCCGTACTTGTACAACTGCAGTGAAGTGTCATCTGCTGAGAGATTGCCTCCGATAATAAGGACGTTTTGGTCTTTAAAGTGTGTCATATCACGCATTTCAACTGTATGCAGAATTCGACCTAATAGGAAGATAATGAAACATCTTTTAGCAGGTGTCGCTTCAAACAACTGAAATGATTAAAGCAAACAAACAATGGTAGGCTTACCAGGGAAAGTTTCGAATCCTTCGTAATGAGGTATATTTGGATATGAAAAATGACCGGTGGCGTTGATGACGAAGTCAAATGTTTGAGCGGGTAACAATAAATCATTGGACACATCTCTCATCACAACCGTAAAATCATCTGAGTTCGGATTGTATGTAACCGTGTGAGCTACCGTTTCAAATTTGATGAAACGACGCACGTTTTTCATGCTCCATCGACCTACAATTATTAAACATACAATATTATAGACATATTCACGTTCACCCAGAAGTCAATCAACTGACACAGGTATAGTAAGATTGTAAAGCAACCGGTTTCTTACCGTTCAAATAGTCGAACATTAATTCCCTGGGCACGAATGATGGAACTGGTTTACCGAAATGTTCTTCAAATGAATAATCGTGGAATTCACACGAAAGTTCTTTCGGGCTGTTTGTTATAAGCTGTTTGTACATCGGACTCTGAACACTTTCACCGTTCTCATCGAGACCTGAATTAGTTTAAACATGATACAGATACAGGGGAATTTGTTGATTCTCAATTGCATAATCAGGTGGTCGATCTACTGGTCGGAAATTATGATGAAAATATACAGACATTTTTTATTTTGAGTCAAACATTTCATTTAATCATGGATTTAACACTAGAGTCAATCATTCATTAAATGCCAGTTGTATATTATATGGTTTATTTCATATATTCAATGGTTTGATTTTACACTAGTTCAATCATGTCAAATCTTATGCAAAACATTTGAAGAGGTTCGCTATACCGCTCATGATTTTCAACATTGTGAACTAGGATTTGTCAATCAATAATGTTTGAATTAAAGTTATGGTTTAAGGAAGGTGATGGCACGATATTGTAGAACGGTATCTCCTGATGAGGGATTCATTCGACCAATGAAGGATATCGAAAAGATAATTCACCGACCTGTTCTCCAAGTGGTAGTGTTCCACAATCCACCCCAGTTACTTTGTTTCTCAATGCAAACTACATCGGGTACATCGACTCCTTCAAGACGAAGTTTCTCCAAATGGCAAAGAAAACTCATTCCAGAAGGTCCAGCGCCGATGACGCAAACTCGTTTCTTCGAGGAGCTCATATTACTGTAATACGACTGTCTCTATAGGATGGAAACATACGATTCAAAAGAACCCTTTGACGAACACGCAATGGATTGAAGCACGAATTGCTGTATTAATGGAATACCGGCACCGCTACTGTGGCAATCGAGGATTCCCCGTATATGGCAGGCGATGATCCGCCAGGCTCGCTAGTGGTTACTCGTTTACTGCGCTTCAATTGCTTCTACATTTCAATTTTTAAGTTCGAATCAACCTTAATTTCCGGTAATGAAAAAGTCTTGAGTGTCAATAATTAAAACAAACGCCCAGGCGAACATTTTAGACCCTTTTTCTGTTATATTTACATACATAAAAAAATAATGTCGACATGTTTCGGCTAACACAATAATATGTTGCTTTCATCAGAAAAGTTATCGACCATACCGAAATCAATTTCCAGTAAAACTATACCAGACACTCTTTCGGAACATCAATCTTATATCTATTTGATGACTTGTTTGACGGCTATTTGGGAGCTTTAAAGACCAGTTCAAAATTAATCGAAAATGAGATAAATTGTCAGTACGTATAACTGATTGAAATGACGCCATCTGGTGTGTGCCGGTACCCCATTATCGGTGGCCTAGGCCTTGATACAAGCTACATTCCTTGTACTGTTTCAGTTCAAGTCTCAATAAACCTAAACTTACACTTTAAATAGAATCAAAACTTATAAGAACAAGCTTATGTAGGTTAATTGATTATATCGCATTCACTGCACACCAAATCAAGGCCCTTTTTCAATATTCGGAGCACGATTCAAACTTCCACTGAATTCTACCAAATACATAATATAAAACAAAAGGGTTTTTTAGTCTTCTGTCGCGTTTTCATCATATTTTTTATTGTCTTGATATTATCGTTTCAATTTTCATTCGTTTAATTATTAGCAACAAGTTATATTTCTACGTTTTTCTTTTAATTTGAATTAAATCCAATGTTCACCCTTTTTATTATCTAAGATTTTTTATGTGAAAAACTCTCGAATAGTAAAATAAAATCCTTTTAATTTTTCCCCCTTTTTCTACTGAATAATCTAAGTACATGTATGCGCTCTGCAATCCTCTTACCGTTTGAAAATGATCAGAGAAGATCCACTGTGTATACTGGACGAACGCGAGTCACTGCTACTATATGTGTCGCATGAAACAGGCGTAGAAAAGGTCAAAAATATGTTGACTCAAAGTTGATTTATATCAATTTCAAAAGAATAGCACTACCTACACCGAAAAATGCGTGAACCAAGCTTCGAGGAAATCTGTTTTATTTTAAGCGAATAGGTCAGATAATGAGAGTCAAATCTTTGTGTAAAACTGCCATATATTGTATTAATCTATTTTTTTTAACAGAATGTACATTATCTTTTTTTAGCCCAGTGTAATAGTTTAAGGATTTATCAGACTGCGATCGCCGCCAGTTGACTATTAAACTCGACGTCATATTTTGTTTAGCCGCATAAATTCGTGTCCGTTTCTACGTCATTCACCAAGAAGCAGTATCCATTATATAATTACTAATGAAATATGAGAAACGCAATAAATATAATAAACTGATCTATTTGTAAATAATAATACCGACCGTACAGAAACTAAAAATATCCACTAACAGTAATCTACTTCTAGATATAACCTAATTTATCGATACTGAAAAGAAGAGTAACTCCAACTATTTCTAGATATTATTTTGTTTTGCTATTTAGAATTGAGGTA
The DNA here is from genome assembly GCF_964204645.1 of Tubulanus polymorphus. Taxonomy (NCBI): domain Eukaryota; kingdom Metazoa; phylum Nemertea; class Palaeonemertea; order Tubulaniformes; family Tubulanidae; genus Tubulanus; species Tubulanus polymorphus. The sequence goes on along the minus strand of NC_134035.1, from coordinate 9,977,281 downwards.
TGATTGCAACGATAGGTCAAAGTTTTGTAAGAAATGAGTGTGATGTGGAGGTGCTATGTTCCCAGTTACATTGCTACGGGCCTGAAAGTCTTTCGACTCTGTGAATGGGTTTTCAAGTACATGATGTAGATATTCTGACATAATTCCCCTGCCGTCCAGATTATAACCGTATTTAGCCTCATCTGCTACGTCGAGTATGTATTCTGTTTGGAATTCGAGAATGTTGAATAATGTACACTTCGGCGGTGACAATTCCGCTTCCATTCTGCAATATAATAGATCAAGGAAAACATATATTCATCCAAACAAATAATCGTTCAAATTGCAGCGAAAATTTACCTATCTCGCCAATGTTTAATGTCCGCTTGCATGGCTTCGCGTGAAGGTAATTTGACGTCGCCAATTATAACTCGTAGAGCCCACAAAGCTTGGGCGTCGAACATCGTAAATGAATACATCTGATCATGAGCGCCGATATAGAACAGCCTATTATTGGCACTTTTCATCCACAAAGTTCCTTTGTACAAATTATCAGGATAAAACAGATTTGCGCTTTTCAATTTCAGATCATTATCCATATAAGGGTAGTGGTGTTTGTACCCAGTTGCTAGAATGATCGTGTCGACCTATAATAAAACGAATTTAGTCTATATTGAATACATTTAGATTGACAGAATCATACATTATAACTCGCATCGAGAGAGTTAGACAATACACCTACATCAGCGGTTGTTCCATCTTTGAAATGAACAGTCTTCCCGACGACTTTAGTCAGAATAGGTCTTGTAGTAATATTTTCAGGTACTATCAGTTCTTGTTTGTAATGACGATAGGAAATGATGATATTTTTCGCTCCGTGCTTGTACAACTGCAGAGAAGTGTCATCTGCCGAGAGACTGCCTCCGATAATAAGGACGTTTTGGTCTTTAAAGTGTGTCATATCACGCATTTCAACTGTATGTAGAATTCGACCTAACAGGAAGATAATGAAACATCTTTAAGCAGGTGTCGCTTCAAACAACTGAAATAATTGAAGCAATGGTAGCTTTACCAGGGAAAGTTTCGAATCCTTCGTAATGAGGTATATTTGGATATGAATAATGACCGGTGGCGTTGATGACGAAATCAAATGTTTGAGCGGGTAACAACAAATCATTGGACACATCTCTCATCACAACCGTAAAATCATCTGAGTTCGGATTGTATGTAACTGTGTGAACTACCGTTTCAAATTTGATGAATCGACGCACATTTTTCATGTTCCATCGAACTACAATTGCAGACATTGCATTACAATACATTATGGACATATTCACGTTTAATCAACAGTATAATATTGAACACTTTTCTACACACTAGGACATTTTTTTTGTGAGAAGGACACTCGCAACAAAGTTGCCCAAACCTTATAAATTTTATGCCCAGGACACCTCAAATTAAGATTATGCTAACTCTTTTATTCACAGATAAGTCAGATCCGATTCATTTTTAACTAATCCAATTATATCGGTAGTTTTTGCTACGAATTATCTGACAATGTTTCATTTTCGCGTGTATAATTCACGGAGTAAATCAACAGCAACCCAGAAGTTAATCAACTGATGATACAGGTATGCTCGGATGGTTTCAAACCTAATTTCAACCAGTTTCTTACCGTTCAAATAGTCGAAGATTAATTCCCTGGGTACCAACGATGGAACTGGTTTACCAAAATGTTCTTCAAAAGAATAATCCCGGAATTCAACTGAAAGTTCTTTCGGGCTGTTTGTTATCAGTTGCTTGTACATCGGACTGTGGACATTTTCACCGTTCTCATCGAGACCTGGATAAGTCGAACCATGATACAGGTGAAGGGAATTTTGTTGATTTTCAATTGGATAATTGAGTCCTATTTCAGGTCGGATGTATGACGAAATTGATTTAATCAATGATTTACCCATCCTCCCCCGGCTGGGATTCGAACCTGATGGCATCAAGATTGCCACGGGACGAAACCCTGCCACACTAGACCGAGTGCGCAGCTAAGCTACACGCGCAGCTTAGACTTAGATGTCATTATCAGCCAATCAGATAATCCCGTTTTATTTTAGCCCGGGTTTTCCTATTCATAGTTCTTCCGTAAAATTTACCTCGGCGATTATACAACGAGCAAACTGATTGGTGCCGCACGTTTTCGAGCAGCAAAACTGGGTATGTACCTGCGCACCCGGTCTACTGTGGCAGGGGTTTGTGCCGTGGCTGGGTGTAGCGATGTCATTAGGTTCGAATCCCTGCCGTGGGAGGATGTGATTTACCACCAGTGTCAATCATCCATTAAGGGCCAGCTCTATATTTCCTGTTTCCATTTTACTTTGCTTAATTACGTCAAATCTTACTCAAAACTTTTGAAGAGGTTCATTACACCGCACTTGATTGTCATCACTGCGAATTTGATTTTGTCAATAAAGTAGTAGTTAGAATTTTAAGTCTAAGGATGGAGACCCCCTCAAAATATGTCATTTGATTCTTCTTGAGAAGGGATTCGACCAATCAAGGATATAAGATAATTCACCGGCCTGTTCTCCAAGTGGTAGTGTTCCACAATCCACCCCAGTTACTTTGTTTCTCAATGCAAACTACATCGGGTACATCGACTCCTTCTAGACGAAGTTTCTCCAAATGACACAGAAAACTCATTCCAGAAGGTCCAGCGCCGATGACGCAAACTCGTTTCTTCGAGGAGCTCATATTACTGTAATACGACTGTCTCTAAAGGATGGAAACATACGATTTTAAAATTACCCTATTATGATGAACATGCAATGGATTGAAGCACGAATAGCCGTAGCAATTATTCGTGCCCTTAGGCCTTGAAACGAGCAACAGTTCTTGTAGCGTATATATAAAATGTATGATATCAACACTTAAAAGAACAAGCTTATGTAGGTTAATTGAACATATCGCATTCACTGCAAACCAACCGAAAGCCCATTTTCAAATGGTTAGTGTACGGATTCTGCTTCCCGCACTGCAAGTTATAGGCCTTCGCCGCCTTCACTAATGTTATTTGAATATATATAGTTCAATCTATACTGAATATTTTAGGTATGATTGCTTCAATCCTCTTACCGTTTGGAAAGTATCAGAGAAGATTGTGTAGACTGCACGAATACGAGTCAGTACTGCTATTGTGTCATATAAACCAGCCAGGCATAAAAGGAAGTGAACATAGGTTGGGAAAAAGGTGGATTTATATCAATTTCAGAAGAATAGCACTGCCGTCACCATAAAATGCGTGAACTGAATTTCGGGTATTACCGTATAATATATATATATATATATATATATATATATATATATATATATATATATATATATATATATATATATATTTATATATTTATATATATATATATATATATATATATATATATATATATATATATATATAGTACTGGGTACCAACTCTGGAAAGGGAAACATAGTGCAAGCCACGTGTGAACGGAAGTCCAGTCCGCCAATGTATCTGAATGTTTGGCCCTGTGCTTTGTTAACTGCATGTCATGGCAAAACAGGGGCGTAACTGGAATTACTCTTTCATACCTTTCAATCCGAAAACAATAACAGATCCGGCTATTTAATCTCGGTGATTCTTAGAAGAATGGATTGGCATGCTTTTCTTTGGGAAGTGGCGCTGTGGTGAGCTCGAATACATACAGTCTCCACTATTAGATTCCAGGCAGAGAGAGGAGGTCACCGGCGTCTCTGTAGTCAAAAGCCAAGCAACAGCTGATGCTCACCGCATCTGCAGTAATCTCCACCACATGTAATAGATCCCCCTACCCGTCCTGGCGGACGGGTAGATTATAATGAATCACTAAGGTGCGGATAAAAATAATATAATATATAGTAATATGTAATATAATATCATATTTATATATTTATTTATCGATATGAAATACACACTATAAGTCTGGCATTAGAAAAAAATATCAAAGAAGAGGAAAAGTATTAAATATTTCGCTGTAAACTATGTTTTTGGTTTGTTTGGGTGAGTACTGGGTACTCTGGAAATGGAAACATGGTGAATGCAATGTGTGAATGGTGAATTCCGGAAGTCCAGTCCAATGTACCTGAATGTTTGGCCCTGTGCTTTGTTAACTGCATGTCATGGCAAAACAGGGACGTAACTGGAATTACTCTTTCATACCTTTCAATCCGAAAACAATAACAGATCCGGCTATTAAATCTCGGTGATTCTTAGAAGAATGGATTGGCATGCTTTTCTTTGGGAAGAGGCGCTGTGGTGAGCTCGAATACATATAGTCTCCACTATTAGATTCCAGGCGTCTCTGTAGTCAAAAGCCAAGCAACAGCTGATGCTCATCGCATCGCAGTAATCTCCACTACGTGTATTAGATCCCCAGAATTGAGGTCACCCGCGTCTCTGTAGTCAAGCACACTATACAAAAACCGACGCTCAAATGTTTGTTTCGATCAGCGCGCGCAGTGACGTTACGCGGAGCGTCCAAACTTAAATGGTCCAAAAGTGTACCTAAACTTTATCGTATCGGCACGAAATCGATCCTAAAACACAGATCAGACCAACCTCTTTCAATTCATACCACTCAACGCGTAATCGAAGCCACACAAACAGAAATTACGCGTTACAAAGTTAAGACGCCTAGCCGCTTATAGTATAGATATTCTGATTGCTATAGTTTTTTTATAAACGACCATTAAGGCTTCACGTTTCCTCTGCAATTCACTGCACAAATTTATGCAACTACGCAAATTTATGTGTTTAGTTTTCACCACATTGAGACATCGAAAATCGAAGCTGAATTGAAAATTAACTAGAAATGACCCTGACTTCGTGAGCATGTTGATAACATTGGTCGTAACTGAGCTCTTAAAAGAATAGTAACTACTCTTGAATAGTGATGCAGGTCACATCTGCATTTCCAGCTACTACTTTTAAACACTGTCGATTTTCCTGTCACATCAAGCAGACTCATCTTCCTGATGAGAATGAATAGAGCGATTGACGATCTTCGTGCAAAACCTTTGTTCCCATTAGATCCAACTAATTTGAGCTTTTTCTTTTGAAAATTGACCTTTCTCTGACTCAATTGGCTCCCCCAGCTGGTCACTGAGTTTCAGGGTTGCTATTCCAGCACGCCACCCCCCAGTAACTCTCTAAGTAATGAAGCATTTTCAGTATTTCCGCTAATTGCTGTCATTTCTTCTGATTACAAAACATTTCGCGAAGTCGGTGACGAAAACTTTTTCTCATCGCGACATAAATAAATAAATTCGCGGATGCTGAAATTTTCCTCATCAAGTCTTTTACGCCGTCCAAATAAGGCCCAGTATCGGGTAACAGCAGAACGTTCTTGCCGTATATAAACACTAAGAAGTTGTTAATCGCACCGGACAAAAGTAGAGAGCGTTTTATCAAATGTATATAGCAAATAATAACTAAAGAAATCGTCAAACTTCGATCGTGTTTATTCCTAGAAGGAACTGTTGATGACGTAATGTGTTCTCTGGCTAATCTTGTACATTTCAGAATTACAATTATATTTATGGTAATAATGAAAATGGTGACGGATGGAATTATATGAAAAATTGGTGCATAAACGAATAACATGTAATAACGATAGTAAGTGTTTTTACTGAAAGCAGTTATCTTCATTGCCCATCTTTCGTGTCCAGTGCACGGATTGATAGACCTACGAGTCCATTTAAGAAAAAACGACTGCACCGACATCAAGGCAATAAATAAAGTTATAGCTACTACATTGATACAAGCTCGTTTCATTGAAATCAGTGTGCTGGCTTTCAGAGGCCACCGAACTACGATCAATCTGTCCACAGCAATCACCAGAATTAACAAATCAGCCACACCAGAAAAACGGAACCTTACTTGTTGCGTGTACGGGTAGAGTCTCTTCATAAAGTGGTTGAATTGTAAGGTATGGTCGAGTAATAACGTGTGACTGTACAATTCATTCTGGAAATCAAATACAAGATAAGACGCACACATACACACGTCAAGAATAGCCAGATATTTCAGATAAAAAATACTCGTATTTTTCCGTTTTTCCTTGCGCAGAATCACGAACGACAAAATGTTTCCGATAACGCCGAACACAGCGACGCTAGCGACGACCCAGTTCTTGATCTGGTAAAACAGGTTCAAGTTAAACGGTTTGTAGTCGGAATGATGGATGAATTTGCATCTAGAATGCGGTCTGAATCCTTTGATGGTTGTCGTAGCGACTGCGGTCCAATTCACACTGAAAGTCGCGTTCATCTCTAACTGTGAGTGACGTCTGAAAACTGCTGCAGTAGTTATGAATATTATTCCTCATTAAATCGGAAAGAGATCTCCTCTCGTTAAATATGATCCTCATTTTCCCCGGTAGAAATATTTCTTACATCATTAAAATTTATATCGATCATCAACTAGCGATAATCATAACACTAAACTCCCTGCGTAAATCCGAAGAATTATTTGGTTCAAAATGTTAAAATTCCTCATATATATATATCATCATCGTCATCATCGCTTCCCTTGTCAGAGCCCTAGTGCGCCTGGATCCTCCAATCACATTCTCCTAGCTGGATTTATAGGTGGAACTAGAGTCGTCAAGGTCCAGCTTAGGCCTAGATGAGTCAGTTTGTCTTCGGTGGTTTTCACCTGATAAACTAAATCTACAACTTAGGCCTACGATTCATTCTTGTTGTGCTATTGGATTTCCAGGTCACGCAGTGATTTACTCAAAATATCATCGCACTAAAATATAACAACTCATGTAATATGAAAAAATGCAATGATAAACTGAATATGATCTATAATGTGTTTGTATTTATTCTAAATAATAATAACAACCATGGTACAGTACGAGAAATATTCTCTAACCGTAATGTACTTGTACATAGAAACGAGGTAATCCATATTGAAAAGAAGGGTAACTCCAACTATTTCTTAATAATTGTGTTATCTAGAATTGAGGTATGATTGTAACGATAGATCGAAGTTCTGTAAGAAATCAGTGTGATGTGGAGGTGCTATTTTCCCAGTAACATTGCTACGAGCCTGGTAGTCTTTCGAGCCCGTGTATGGCTTTTCTAGAAAATGTGGTAGATATTTCAACATAATTCCCCTGCCGTCCAGATTATAGCCGTATTTAGCTTCATCTGCAATGTCGAGTATATATTCCGTTTGGAATTCAAGGACGCTGTAAAATGTACACTTCGGCGGTGACAATTCCGCTTCCATTCTGCAATACAAGGAAACATATTATCATCCAAAACTTATTCACTCAAATCTTAGAAAATGCACCGAAAATTTACCTATCTCGCCAATGTTTAATGTCCGCTTGCATGGCTTCGCGTGTAGGTAATTTGATGTCGCCAATGATAACTCGTAGAGCCCACAAAGCTTGGGCGTCAAACATCGTAAATGAGTACAGCTGATCTTGAGCACCGATATAGAACAGCCTATTATTGGCACTTTTCATCCACAAAGTTCCCTTGTATAGATTATCAGGATAAAACAGATTCGCGCTTTTCAATTTTAGATCATTATCCATATAAGGGTAATGGTGTTTGTAGCCAGTTGCTAGAATAATCGTGTCGACCTGAAAATGAATTTAGTCTATATTGAATACATTTAGATTGGCAGAAACCTAACTCGCATGGAGAGAGTTAGACATAACACCTACATCAGCGGTTGTTCCATCTTTGAAATGAACAGTTTTCCCGACGACTTTAGTCAGAATAGGTCTTGTAGTAATATTTTCAGGCACTATCAGTTCTTGTTTGTAATGACGATAGGAAATGATGATACTGCTCGCTCCGTACTTGTGCAGCTGCAGAGAAGTGTCATCTGCCGACAGATTGCCTCCGACAATGAGGACGTTTTGGTCTTTAAGGTGTGTCATATCACGCATTTCAACAGTATGCAGAATTCGACCTAATATGAAGACGATAGAAACCATCTTTAAGCAGGAATCGCTTCAAACAACTGAAATAATTGAAGCATGGAATCAATGGTATAGCTTTACCAGGAAAAGTTTCGAATCCTTCGTAATGAGGTATATTTGGATATGAAAAATGACCGGTGGCGTTGATGACGAAATCAAATGTTTGAACGGGTAACAATAAATCATTGGACACATCTCTCATCACAACCGTAAAATCATCTGAGTTCGGATTGTATGTAACTGTGTGAGCTACCGTTTCGAATTTAATGAAACGACGCACGCTTTTCATGTTCCATCGACCTACAATTAAAGACATTATATTGAACAACAAACTGATAGGAAATTACTTTTTTGTGAGAAGGAAATACGCAACAAAGTTGGCGGAACTTTTCAACTCAATATGCCCCGGCCACTTCAAAATTTCTATTATGCGAATGTCCCGATTTTCTCATTAAATCCAAACCTATCGGTAATTTTTACCAGCGGAATTTTCTCGTGTATAATTCACGAAGTAAATTATTAATAACCAGAATTAATAGGTATGCTAAGTTGGTGTAAAACTGGATTTCCTTACCGTTCAAATAGTCAAAGATTGCGTCCCTAGGTAGAAATGATGGAACTGGTTTACCGAAATGTTCTTCAAAAGAATAATCGTGGAATTCAAACGAAAGTTCTTTCGGGCTGTTTGCAACAAGCTGTTTGTACATCGGACTGTGGACATTTTCACCGTTCTCATCGAGACCTGAGTGGAAACGTGATACAAATGAAGAGCAATTCGTTGATTTTCAACTGGATAATCATCAAGCCATAGTTCCATTGGTCGAAGGTATGATGAAATAGACGGATAGATATTATATTTCGAGTCAGACAGTTCATTTAATCAATGATTTATCTCAGATTGAATCATTCACCATGGAACCAGTTGTATATTGTATGGTTTGATTTCACTTAAGTTCAAATTTAGGTCAAATCCTACTGTGGATTTGTGAAAACTGTGGAAAAGGTTCGATATACCGCTCTTGAATGTCAACACTATGAACTTAAGTTTGTCGATAAAGTAAGCGTTAATTAAGGACGAAGACACCCATTAAATTATGGAATTGGTTCCTCTTGATGAGGGGTTCGACCATTAGAGGATATGAAAAGATAATTCACCGACCTGTTCTCCAAGTGGTAGTGTTCCACAATCCACCCCAGTTACTTTGTTTCTCAATGCAAACTACATCGGGTACATCAACTCCTTCAAGACGAAGTTTCTCCAAATGACACAGAAAACTCATTCCAGAAGGTCCAGCGCCGATGACGCAAACTCGTTTCTTCGAGGAGCTCATATTACTGTAATAGGACTGTCTCTATAGGATGGAAACATACGATTCAAGAGAACTCTATGATGAACACGCATTGGATCGAAGCGCGAATAGCTGTCCTAATTATCCATGAACTAGGCCTTGAACCGAGCTACTGTTTTCAGCTTATGTAGGTTAATTGGATAGATTTTCACGAAAATTTGTTCGTTGTGTTTTTGTTTAAATTTCCGATATAACTATTAGCAACAAGTTAGTTTTCTTAATTTCTCTTATCATTTGAATTCAATCCAACAGAAGGTTTACTCCTTTATTTATCTAATACTTATCGAAAATACGCGCACAAAAATAATCCTTTCCATTTTTCCGTCGTTCCCTTCCATTTAAAACCGTACAGTAGGAATTTCTTTGAACTTTTAAGTTAAATCCCTTATCCTTTTTTTCGAAAGGTCCATACTCCAATGCAAAAAAGGCCTTCTCCCACTTCAATTAACATAAAGTTTGATTTCTACAGAATGTTCAATATAAGCATACTTCAATCGTCTTACCGTTTGGAAAGTATCACAGAGAAGATCCAGTGTAGATTGCACGAATACGAGTTACTTCTTCAATATCAGGCATAAAAATAGCACAAATAGGTGGACAAAAGTTGATTCAATATCAATTTCAATGGAACAGCGAAAATGAAATGCGTGAACTGAGCTTCGAGGAAATCTGTCTTGTTTTATTATAAGCCAATATGTCAGATAAAGAGATTCCGATATTTGTATATATATGATATATACATATGCCGTATATTGTATTTATCTACTTTTTATCGGAATGTACATTATTCTATGTTAGCCCCGTGTCATGGTTTAAGGATTAAACAGACTGAGATCACCGCCGGCTGACACTATCAAACTCGATATCATCGTTTGTTAATTATCCGTAAATTCATGTCTGTTTTTACATCATTCATCAACAAGCAGTGTCATCCATTATATCATAACTTATGAAATATGGTAAATTCAATTAATAAACTGAATACATGTAATGACATTATACATTAGTATTTTTTTCTAAAGGATAGCAACGACCATCGTACAGTACGAGAGAATTTCGCTAACCGTAATCTACTTCTACTTCTACATAAAGACGAATTCATCCATTGTCAAAAGAAGGGCAACTTCAACTATTTCTTGACATTTTTGTTATTTAGAATTGAGGTATGATTGCAACGATAGGTCGTAGTTCTGTAGGAAATCGGTGTGATGCAGGGGTGCTATTTTCCCAGTTACGATACTACGGGCCTGGAAGTCTTTCGAGCCCGTGTATGGCTTTTCTAGAAAATGTGGTAGATATTCCAACATCATTTCTCGGCCGTCCAGATTATAGCCGTATTTAGCTTCATCTGCTACATCAAGTGTGTATTCCGTTTGGAACTCGAGAATGCTGTAAAATGAACGCTTCGGCGGTGACAATTCCGCTTCCATTCTGCAATATATGAGCCCAAGAAAATTAGTATCGTCCAAAAACTAAACATTTAAATCTTAGAAGATTCACTGAAAATTTACCTATCTCGCCAATGTTTAATATCCGCTTGCATGGCTTCGCGTGAAGGTAATTTGACGTCACCAATTATAACTCGTAGAGCCCACAAAGCTTGGGCGTCGAACATCGTAAACGAATACAGAATATCTTGAGCGCCGATATAGAACAGCCTATTATTGGCACTTTTCATCCACAAAATACCCTTGTATAAATTATCAGGATAAAACAGATTCGCGCTTTTCAATTTGAGATCATTATCCATATAAGGGTAATGGTGTTTGTACCCAGTTGCTAGAATAATCGTGTCGACCTATAAGAAAACCAATTTAGTCAATATTGAATACATTTAGATTAACAGAATCATACATTATAACTCGCATCGAGACAGTTAGACATTACACCTACATCAGCGGTTGTTCCATCTTTGAAATGAACAGTTTTCCCGACGACTTTAGTCGGAATAGGTTTCGTAGTAATATTTTCAGGTACTATCAGTTCTAGTTTGTAATGACGATAGGATATGATGATATCTTTCGCTCCGTACTTGTACAACTGCAGAGAAGTATCATCTGCTGAGAAATTACCCCCAATAATAAGAACGTTTTGGTCTTTAAAGTGTGTCATATCACGCATTTCAACTGTATGCAGAATTCGACCTAATAGAAAAATAATGAAACATCTTTAAGCAGGTGTCGCTTCAAACAACTGAAATAATTGAAGCAATGGTATAGCTTTACCAGGGAAAGTTTCGAATCCTTCGTAATGAGGTATATTTGGATATGAATAATGACCGGTGGCGTTGATGACGAAATCAAATGTTTGAGCGGGTAACAATAAATCAATGGACACATCTCTCATCACAACCGTAAAATCATCTGAGTTCGGATTGTATGTAACTGTGTGAGCTACCGTTTCAAATTTAATGAAACGACGCACGTTTTTCATGTTCCATCGACCTACAATTAAATATACATACATTATAGACATATTCACGTGTAATCTACAGTATAATATTGAACAATTTTCTAATAGGAAATTACTTTTTTTTGTGAGAAGGACATTCGTAACAAAGTCGCCCAAACCTTTTGAATTGTATTCCCAGGACACCTCAAATTAAGATTACGCTAACTCTTTTATTTCCAGTTACGTTCGACCCGATTCTTTTTTAACTAATTCAATCCTATCAGTTACTTTAAGCGGTGAATTTTCCTAAAATCTTTCATTTTCTTGTATTCAATTCACGGAGTAAATCATCAGCAACCCAGAAGTTAATCAACTGATTATACTTAGGTGCTAAACCTAATTTCAACCAGTTTCTTACCGTTCAAATAGTCGAAGACTACTTCTCTGGGTAGAAACGATGGAACTGGTTTACCAAAATGTTCTTCAAAAGAATAATCATGGAACTCAAACGAAAGTTCTTTCGGGCTGTTTGCAACAAGCTGCTTGTACATCGGACTGTGGACATTTTCGCCGTTCTCATCGAGACCTGAATTAGTTTAGACACGTTACAGATGAAGGGGAATTCAAATGATTCTCAATCAGGTCAGAGTTCCACAGGTCGGATGTATGATGAAACAGATAAACAATAAGGTATTCGACCAATAGAGGATATGAAAACGATAATTCACCGACCTGTTCTCCAAGTGGTAGAGTTCCACAATCCACCCCAGTTACTTTGTTTCTCAATGCAAACTACATCGGGTACATCGACTCCTTCAAGACGAAGTTTCTCCAATTGACACAGAAAACACATTCCAGAAGGTCCAGCGCCGATGACGCAAACTCGTTTCTTCGAGGAGCTCATATTACTGTAATACGACTGTCTCTATAGAATGGAAACATACGATTCAAAAGAACCCTTTGACGAACACGTAATGGATTGAAGCACGAAAACCTCGAAAGCAGGAAAAAAATCTCCTTATTTTCCCCTTTTTCCCTTCCAATTTCAAAACCTACAATAGGATTTTTTTTCTTCAGATTTTTCAATTCATTCCCTTCTCCATTTTTTTCTCCAAAGGTCCGTACTCCAATTGAAAAAAGGCCTTCGGTCAAAATTGGGTTCACATATACAAAGTTTAATTTTTACTGAAAAATTAAAGTAAGCTTGCTTCAATTCTCTTACCGTTTGGAAAGTATCAGAGATCTCCTGTAGACTGCACGAACACGATTCGGTGCTATATTATGTCATATAAACTAGGCATAAAATGAGCAAAAATAGGTTGACAAAAAGTTGATTTATATCAATTTCGAAAGAATAGTACTGCCCTCACCATAGAATGCGTGAATTGAGCTTCGAGGAAATCTGTCTGGTTTTATTACATGCCAATTTTTTAGATAGATTCCAATCCTTGCACTGCCCTATATAGTATTTATCTACGTTTTATCAGTATGTACATTATTTTATTTCGGTGCAATTTCATAGATCAAGAACTTATCTTACTTGTATCGTCACCGGTAGACGCAATAAACTCGACATCATCGTTTGTTTATTAGCCATAAATTCGTGTCTGTTTCTCATTCACCAACAAGCAGCAGCATCCATTATATTTAATTTATGACTTATGATGAAATATGAAAAATGCATGAAATAACTGAATATGATCTATTTACAGACCACGATACAGTAACAAAAAATATCAACTAACAACCCGTAATCTACTTCTACATAAAAAACGAATTCATCCATACTGAAAAGAAGTAACTCTAACTATTTCTAAGCAGCATCCATTATGTCACAACGCATTGAATATGAGAAACGCAAGAGATAAACTGAATAATTTATTTGTAAATGATAATATCGATCATATTTCATCATGTAATCTACTTCGCGATAAAATCTAACCGATCGATACTAAGAAGGGTCACTCCGACTATGTATTTCTGGATGTTTTTGTTATTTAGAATTGAGGTATGATTGCAACGATAGGTCGAAGTTCTGTAAGAAATGAGTGTGATGGGGGGGTGTTATTTTCCCAGTTACAATACTACGGGCCTGGAAGTCCTTCGAGTCAGTGTATGGCTTTTCTAGCAAATGTGGTAGATATTTCAATAACATTTCTCGGCCGTCCAGATTATAGCCGTATTTAGCTTCATCTGCTACATCAAGTATATATTCCGTTTGGAATTCAAGGACGTTGTATAATGAACATTTCGGCGGTGACAATTCCGCTTCCATTCTGCAATATAACAAACCGAGGAAAAAACGTTGTCATCCAAAACTAATCATTCAAATCGTAGATGCACCGAAAATTTACCTATCTCGCCAATGTTTAATGTCCGCTTGCATGGCTTCGCGTGAAGGTAATTTGACGTCACCACTGATAACTCGTAGAGCCCACAAAGCTTGGGCGTCGAACATCGTAAATGTGTACATCTGATCTTGGGCACCGATATAGAACAGCCTATTATTGGCACTTTTCATCCACAAAATACCCTTGTACAAATTATCAGGATAAAACAGATTTGCGCTTTTCAATTTCAGATCGTTGTCCATATAAGGGTAATGGTGTTTGTAGCCAGTTGCTAGAATGATCGTGTCGACCTGAAAAGGAATTTAGTCTATATTGAATACATTTAGATTGACAGAATCATACATTATAACTCGAGAGAGTTAGACATCACACCTACATCAGCGGTCGTTCCATCTTTGAAATGAACAGTTTTCCCAATGACTTTAGTCAGAATAGGTTTTGTAGTAATATTTTCAGGTACTATCAGTTCTTGTTTGTAATGACGATAGGAAATGATGATACTATTCGCTCCGTACTTGTGCAGCTGCAGAGAAGTGTCATCTGCCGATGCACTGCCTCCAATAATAAGGACGTTTTGGCCTTTAAAGTGTGTCATATCACGCATTTCAACTGTGTGTAGAATACGACCTAATAAAAAGACGATAAAAATCATCTCTCAGCAGGTATCGCTTCAAACAACTGAAATAATTGAAGTAAGCGAATAATGGTAGCTTTACCAGGGAAAGTTTCAAATCCTTCGTAATGAGGTATATTTGGATATGAATAATGACCGGTCGCGTTGATGACGAAATCAAATGTTTGAACGCGTAACAATAAATCATTGGACACATCTCTCATCACAACCGTAAAATCATCTGAGTTCGGATTGTATGTAACCGTGTGAGCTACCGTTTCAAATTTAATGAAACGACGCACGTTTTTCATGCTCCATCGACCTACAATTAAACATATATACATTATAGACATACTCACGTATAATCTACAGTATAATATTGAACAATTTTCTTATAGGAAAATACTTTTTTGAGAAGGAAACGCGATATAAAGATATTTATTTTCAGAAAAGTCGGTCCCGATTCTTTTTTAACTAATCCAATCCTATCGGTAATTTTTACCAGTGAATTTGCTTCCAATCTTTCATTTTCTTTCAGACTATTCACGAAGTAGATTATCAACTGATTATACTTAGATGGTAAACCGATATTCAACCATTTTCTCACCGTTCAAATAGTCGAACATCAATTCCCTGGGTACGAATGATGGAACTGGTTTACCGAAATGTCCTTCAAATGAATAATCATGGAATTCACATGTACATTCTTTCGGAATGTTTGTTATAAGCTGTTTGTACATCGGACTGTGGACATTTTCACCATTCTCATCAAGACCTGATAAAAAGCAGATCGATAAAATAGTTTACGCAAGTCACTCAGGTTATTTTATCTGAATTAAACAATAATCAGGGGACAACTTCCTGCTCTCAAATATGGAAGGAGACTCTGCAATATTTTAGAACTAGTTCCTCTATGTAAGAGGTACGTATTCGACCAAAAAGGATATCGAAAAGATAATTCACGGACCTGTTCTCCAAGTGGTAGTGTTCCACAATCCACCCCAGTTACTTTGTTTCTCAATGCAAACTACATCGGGTACATCGACTCCTTCAAGACGACGAAGTTTCTCCAAATGACACAGAAAACTCATTCCAGAAGGTCCAGCGCCGATGACGCAAACTCGTTTCTTCGAGGAGCTCATAATACTGCAAAAGGACTGTCTCTAAAGGATGGAAACCGATTCAAAAGAACTCTATGATGAACACGCATTGGATTGAAGCGCGAATAGCCGTAGATATTATTCGTGATAGGATTCGTGATCTAAGCCTCGATAAAAACTAGTTCTTGTACTCATATCAACACTTATAGGAACAAGCAAATGTAGGTTATCGCATTCATGATTGCGAGGCCGAATCTACAATTTTGTATGGAAAGTGTGTAAGGTAATTTCATACAAATGTCTTACCGTTTTGGAAATTATCGGAGGAGTCCCAATCTGTGCAGACTGCACGAAATCAACTGTTACTCGTTCAATCATTTGTTGTGGAAATCAGGCAAAAATGGTAAAACTAGCTTTAAACGATCGGCATCAGTTTCATAAGACACGCAAAGTAACAAACGAACTTTGCAGAAATCTGTCTGTAGGCAAAGAGTGTTTGTACAGCC
This sequence comes from Tubulanus polymorphus, assembly GCF_964204645.1. Lineage (NCBI taxonomy): Eukaryota > Metazoa > Nemertea > Palaeonemertea > Tubulaniformes > Tubulanidae > Tubulanus > Tubulanus polymorphus. The sequence goes on along the minus strand of NC_134035.1, from coordinate 9,960,998 downwards.
GTACTTATGTATCTATTAGTCTATTTATCGGTTATCAAGGCGCTATTCTATTCTTACCACCCTCTCTCCTAATGTAACGGAACGAATATTATAATAAATGATTGAACAACGATGACAAAATTAGATTTGAATTTCAATCGAAAGTTGCAAAACTGACGATTTAACGCTTATATTTCAACCACGACTAGTCGTGTTTCTTGTGCTTTTTTGACATGGATGTGAATTCCGCTTGGCACATTCCAATCTCGAACTATCTTTTCCGTACGATTTCTCGTCGAAATAGTTTCTGTATTTGCCGCTTTTCTTGCAGACGACCTGCGGTTGACAACACGATTGGTAAGATTCTTTGATGATGAACGAGTCGACCATGTGACAGTGATTCTTCTGGTTTTTCTTAAGTGTTGCTGCGACGTTACACGGATGGTCCATGTCCATTGCGAAGGCGGGACATCTAAATAGAATCGATTCAAATGATTAACCGTTGAAATACAGTCGATTGTGAATCGCATCTCTCAGGGGTATGCGATAGATTGCGATCCTTGTACTGCGTTATATAGTATTCATCTACTTTTTTATCAGTTTGTACATTTTTTCATTTCGGACCAATTTCATAGATCAAGGATTTATCAGACTGGTATCGTCGCCGGTTGACACTGTAAACTCGACTTCATCGTTTGTTTATTAGCCGTAAATTCATGTCTGTTTCTACACCATTCGCCGACGCGCAGCGTCCATTATATCATAACTTATGAAATATGAAAAACGCGATGATTAAACTGAAAAGGATTTACTTACAGACCACGATACAGCAACGAGAAATATCCACTAACCGTAATCTACTTCTACTACATAAAAACTAATTCATTCATACTGAAAAGAAGGGTAACTCTCACTATTTTTAGATACGTACGTACATTTTGTTATTTAGAATTAAGGTATGATTGCAATGATAGATCGAAGTTCTGTAAGAAATGAGTGTGATGTGGAGGTGCTATTCTCCCAGTTACATTGCTACGGGCCTGAAAGTCCTTCGAGTCAGTGAATGGCTTTTCTAGCAAATGTGGTAGATATTTCAACATAATTCCCCTGCCGTCCAGATTATAGCCGTATTTAGCTTCATCTGCTACATCAAGTGTGTATTCCGTTTGGAACTCGAGAATGCTGTAAAATGTACAGTTCGGCGGTGACAATCCCGCTTCCATTCTGCAACATAACAAACCAAGGAAAAAACATTATCATCCAAAAACTAATCATTCAAATATCAGAAGATGCAGCGATAAATTAACCTGTCTCGCCAATATTTAATGTCCGCTTGCATGGCTTCGCGTGAAGGTAATTTGACGTCGCCAATGATAACTCGTAGAGCCCACAATGCTTGGGCGTCGAACATCGTAAATGTGTACATCTGATCTTGGGCACCGATATAGAACAGCCTATTATTGGCACTTTTCATCCACAAAATACCCTTGTACAAATTATCAGGATAATACAGATTTGCGCTTTTTAATTTCAGATCATTATCCATATAAGGGTAGTGGTGTTTGTACCCAGTTGCTAGAATAATCGTGTCGACCTACAAGAAAATGAATTTAGCCAGGATCGAATGCATTTAGATTTTGAGAATCATACATTATAACTCGCATCGAGACAGTTAGACATAACACCTACATCAGCGGTTGTTCCATCTTTGAAATGAACAGTTTTCCCGACGACTTTAGTCCGAATTGGTCTTGTAGTAATATTTTCAGGCAATATCAGATCTTTTTTGTAATGACGATAGGAAATGATAATACTGTTTGCTCCGTACTTGTACAACTGCAGAGAAGTGTCAACAGCCGATCGACTGTTTCCGACTATGAGGACGTTTTGGTCCTTGAAGTGTGTCATATCACGCATTTCAACTGTGTGTATAATGCGACCTAATGAAAATATGGTGAAACGCAGGTGAGTTGTCGCTGCAATGTACAACATATATACACTGAAAACATTTATTGGTCGCCGGTGCCACCGCGGATATACTTTACAAGCGACTCAAAACATTTAACGTTGAAACTCTGAATGGTCCAATTGTAGGTTTGAACGGCATCTAAGCTTTGTTTGGTAGAAATGATTTTTAAAGCTTTGGGTTCGCTGCCGCACATGAGTCGGTTGTAAGACTACCCAATGCGATGTTGTAACAAGCGTTTAGTAGACAGTGCCAATCCTCGTTATCACAGCTTCATTTGCTTCAATTTCTCGTGTATTGATACCACTATTCGCCTAGAGGATGGGTAAATCTCTAGTATATAACTGAAGAAATTGAAGTAAGCAAACAATGGTATAGCTTTACCAGGGAAAGTTTCGAATCCTTCGTAATGAGGTATATTTGGATATGAAAAATGACCGGTGGCGTTGATGACGAAGTCGAATGTTTGAGCGGGTAACAATAAATCATTGGACACATCTCTCATCACAACCGTAAAATCATCTGAGTTCGGATTGTATGTAACCGTGTGAGCAACTGTTTCAAATTTGATGAAACGACGCACGTTTTTCATGCTCCATCGACCTACAATAGAAAGTTCTGTAATGTATTGATTCATTTATCTATTTGCTTCATATCATGAAGGTCCATATATAAATAATTCATACAAAATGTATTTCATATATTTAATGTACACAAAGATAAATAGGATGTACTTGAATTTTATTGAAAAGAACTGCATCTAATTAGTGACTTAATGAAAACCAATAGGTATTAATTGGAAAATCAGTTGACGTAATAAACCCAGAAGCTAATCAGCTGACTATTCTATTCTGATAGTTAGGCTGTATAATTGGAAAACAAGCCGAATATCTGCAATATCTTCTTACCGTTCAAATAGTCGAACATTAATTCCCTGGGTACGAATGATGGAACTGGTTTACCGAAATGTTCTTCGAATGAGTAATCGTGAAATTCACACGAAACTTCTTTTGGGCTGTTTGTGATAAGCTGCTTGTACATCGGACTGTGGACGTTTTCACCGTTCTCATCGAGACCTGATAGATAGATCATACCTCCAGTCATTGTGTTAATTCATGCATTCTGTTGAACAATATTATAATTCATCATCAAGATAATTCACCGACCTGTTCTCCAAGTGGTAGTGTTCCACAATCCACCCCAGTTACTTTGTTTCTCAATGCAAACTACATCGGGTACATCGACTCCTTCAAGACGAGGTTTCTCCAAATGGCACAGAAAACTCATTCCAGAAGGTCCAGCGCCGATGACGCAAACTCGTTTCTTCGAGGAGCTCATATTACTGTAATACGACTGTCTGTATAGAATGGAAACATACGATTCAAAAGAACCCTTTGTCGAACACGCAATGGATTGAAGCGCGAATAGCCGTTGTAATTGCTAGACTTCGATAAAAACTAGTTTTCTTGTACTTATATCAACGCTTATAGGAACAAGCAAATGTAGGTTATCGCATTGAAGCCCCTCCTTTTGAATACTCGGAACACAATCCAGCTCCCCTAAATTCTGCCAAAAACGATTTTGAAGTGGCGACAAAAGTCGGCAGAAAAAAATATTGGATTTCTGATGGGTTAGGCCTAATATAAGCCTAGAAACTAGTTCTTGCACATCATGCAGATGTGCTATCAAAAATTATTGGAAATCTTGCATTTAGGCATTACATATCGTAATCAGGAACAGAGCAGATTCACTGCAAACCCTCAATCATGTCATAGCATTACATGCATTCTTCTCAAATCAGTATTCGTGAGTGATGTCGATGAATCTATAACTTGTATATGAAAAGTGTGTGTACGTTCAATTGTCTTACCGTTTTGTAAATTATCGGAGGAGTCCCAATCTGTGCAGACTGCACGAAACCAACTGTTGCTCGTTCAATGATATCTCCTGAGAGATTGTTGTGGAAATCAGGCAAAAATAGCAAAAATAGCCATTAACGATCGGAATCAGTTTCAACCCTAATAGTGCAACTCACGCATAATCATAAACGAGTTTTGAAGAAATTTTGTGTGTAGAGGCAAAGAGGGTTTGCACTGCCGTATTTATGCATCTGTTCTATCGACGGTAGTACGCGCTATTCTACTCTCACCACCCTCTCTCATAACGTAACGGAATGAATATTACGATAAATGATTGAACAACGACGACAAAATTTCATTGGAATTTCAATCGAAAGTTGCAAAACTGACGATTTAACGCTTATATTTCAACCACGACTAGTCGTGTTTCTTGTGCTTTTTTGACATGGATATGAATTCTTGGCACATTCGCTTCGCACTTTCCAATCTCGAACTATCTTTTCCGTACGATTTCTCGTCGAAATATTTTCTGTATTTGCCGCTTTTCTTGCAGACGACCTGCGGTTGACAACACGATTCGTAAGATTCTTTGATGACGAACGAGTCGACCTTGTGGCAGTGATTCTTCTGGTTTTTCTTAAGTGTTGCTGCGACGAGGCACGGATGGCCCATGTCCATTGCGAAGGCGGAACATCTAAATAGAATCGATTCAAATGATTAACCGTTAGAATACACTCGATTGTGAATCGCATCTCTCTCAGTGGTATGCGCATTCCTGAGTGTCGCTATCTTCACGGTTGATTTTGTAAAAGGATTCGTCATATTTTAAAATGCGAAGATGGAAGACAATAATGGTCAGGGTGCAGGGAACGTTTTGATGTTGAAATAAGAAATTATTCCTCGCATGATTCATTGATTAATTCTGTCCCGTACAAACACACTACACCTGCCGAGAACCAAGCAGGGGTTTGATTTTGAAATAAATCCAGTGATTTTGAAGTAATATATATACATATATACATTTAACATATATACACTTTTTCCTTTATTGAAGTAGCGGTACATAAATTGAAATCACGTTTGTTCCGGTTCGTGTAAACGCAATCTTCCAACTAACTAGACTAAACCGACAAGCGACTGATATCTGAGTTTGTAGAAAAGCAAGAAGAAACTTACCCAGCGCATTGACCGGATTTTCTATCTAGCTCACAGGTACAATCTTCACAATTCTCGTTGACAAACCTACTGTATTCATTTCGTTTTCGGTGCGTTTCATCCGGGAAAATGGATTTGCAACCCTCTACAAAAATGCAAATAGAATATACGTTTTTTAGTCTTAGGCTAGAAACATTGATACCTTGTTTCTCATTTCAGCTGAGCTTAAAGTTGACCCGGCCGGCCACCTATCTACCCTGCGTACATTACCTTCTTCTAAAATATTAAAGCTAACAATAACAGACCCGGCAGCTATAGAAATGAACTGATCACAAATTCATATCGCGATTCATAAAATGACGCGGTAGATTAGCAGAACAAAGGTATCATTTATTAATTGCCTAATCAAACGATTTGGCAATTGAATAATACCTCATTGACTGATCGTGTTTCTATTTGATGCCAAGTTAATTTGTATAGTACACAGGAACACGGATTTATGTTCATGATACGACGCTAGCCTATATAGGAAGCATTGAGACAGAGATGCCCCGGCCCTCAAATAGGGTTCTATCAGGCGTCTCTTAGTGTATGGATAACTAGAAATCGCATTAAAGCTACGCAATGAGATCATCGCTTTCCTATTGAAAATCTATACGGCACAATGATTTCCGAACGAATATCTTCAATCGTGATAAGTTTACGCATTTTATCAAATCTTAAATTTGAAACTACTTACTTTTGTCTAAAATGTAAACGTATCCATTCGCGAAATAAAACGTGCACAAGACGATGGTCAGAGAGCTCAGTAAAAACGACGCGGCCATTCTTCTGAATCGAATGAGTTCGCCTGATCGGTTCGGAGATTAATGAGACAAATCATGGTTTTATCATCACGTAATCGCGTAAAAACGATGATCGATTTCTCCGCAGAAACAAAACATATGCGGACAAAAGGAGTGATATTTGACGAGCATTATATTTCGCCGTTAGATTTTGCGTGACTACTCAAATGAGAAAAATTGATCTTCGTAGCAAAAAAAAATAATGTTCAACACATCAAATGCAGCTGGCCCGTGATACCCGACATCTGAAATACAACGATCATTTAAAAAGGAATAATAAAAATCCCCGCCATCAAAATTCAAAGACCGTTAGACTGTTAGACGAAGTTCAAGTGTTCGATGATTATGCATTTGCACCTGGTTAACGCGATTCTGTTTAGGTCGAAACCCGTTTATTAAGATTATTTCCAGCATTTACCAGCTAATATATTTATATCAATCAAGCTTTCGATAATGCGAAACCCGTTAAACACGACAATTTCACTTTTGCCCACAAAATTCTTATATCAACGAGGTTCTACTGTAGTACATAACCTAGTTGTTATTTCTTCTATACTATTTTGAAAATATGAAACGGTCAAAGATGATCAACGAAAGATGTCATGATATCAAACAAGATTCATCATATTCTTCATTTCTTATTCGTCTACATTTTATCTTTTCATCAGTAGAAATTATAAATTATAGACACGCGGCACGACACGCGAGCGTGTTTGCGATCGTCAGCTATTCAAACAAAAAGCGATATTAAACATGATGAAATTAAAAAATCAAACGACATCCGATCTTGTTCACATCTGTAGGACGCTCGTATCCTCCGCGGCCAAGACCACATGTTTTGTTTTGCATATGGACACTAATCTAACATCCTAACTTGTGGCACCAATTTAAGACGCGCGGGGGTCTTTTATGACTAAAGCGAACACTCCTCTTGCATTTTTATGATTATATGATTCTGTATTTTCAAGATAAGACACGACGAACCTCTCGATGGTCCATTTTTTATTAACAATAATGATACATGATACATACATAATATACCCATATAATGTTATATATATATATATATATATATATATATATATATATATATATATATATATATATATATATATATATATATATATATATATATATATATATATATATATATATATATATATATATATATATATATATATATATATATATATATATATATATATATATATATATATATATATATATATATATATATAACGACGATATTGTTACATAAAGGGGTTTCTACTAGAAATCAACCCAAATAAACGCATTCCATGTCACGCTTCCTATATGTTTATTCCAGATAGGAAATAGAAGCGGTCTATTTCCCAAAAGAATTTTCGAAAATTAATAAAAAGTCAAACGTAAAAACTTCATAGTTTATATCTACATAACTTTTTCAAGCTCAAACATTCTTCTTCATGAAACAGTGGTGGAAGTCCCGTCCCAACTATTTGCTTTTCACTAATATCCGACTTGTTTTGTTCGAAAGCGAAAGAAAAATCGATTTCTTCCAGTAAAAATGATCTCCACATTTCTGCGAAGTTTATTCATTTTTCGGCCAATCGGAATTTCCCGGCATCCACATGAAAATGAAAATGATGGATTTATTTCGGAAAATGAAATATTCTCTTCCGAATCCGTATTCTAGCTATAACGCGCGGTGATGTGTTAGTACGCCCCTCACAGTCCTCCGCAGTTTATTGCTTCGCTTGAAAAATGCTGAAATTATAAAAGAATAGAATCTTACATGAAAGCCTCCGTGTACGTACTTAAATATAGACGCAAAGAGACAAACTCAAAGTAAACGTAAATCATAATTTGATAAAAGAAAATTGTGTTTCGATTCTTTGAAGTTTAATCACTGGGTTATAGGTCAATCCCATCAAAGGTGGAGCGTACCGAAAAAAACGCCTTTCTTCGACAATAACGATACGTGTTTTCTCGAGTTCCTTGTTCAAATAAATCGTACGTACGGAATTTAGAGCGAAGAATAAAACGGCTAATGAGTATAAATCTGAAAGATTGCCAGCCAATTCGGAGAATCGTTAATTTGAACTTTCTAGTTAGTGGCGTGTTCTCGATTGTGAACATGAATGGTTTCATATCGAGGGCTTTTTTAGAACTAATTTCTTTCATCGATGTCCAAATCATGTTGTCTATACCTCGTCACCTTATTATCAGAGACTTGTATGGCGAATGGCGCTGATTATGTTCATAAGTATGCGTGTATTTTTACACGATGAATGAATATATAAGTGAATGAAACCACAGTAAAGGATCGCCTTCCAGATCTCATTATGTTTAATCTCACTCGATTTAAGTGGAAACCGCTGATCATAGCTTCAGGGAATGAACGTGTAATAAAAAAGAAAAAAAATGGGCCAACCATATTATCGCATTGAATACAGTATTCAAGTTTTTTGAAATGCTGTTCGGTATAAAACCGCTAACAGCGGTTTCGCTTACCCACAAAAATGTTCTCAAGTCAGTCTTTTTGTTCTACAATGCCACGAGATCTTCATTCCTAGCAGAAAAAATAGATAAGAATCATTGTAAAACATATTCCAGTCGGCGGAATTAGGGGAGTGGACTGGGTGGACTGCTCCACTCCCCTCACTATTCGAATGTGTCTTTTAAAAAGTCTGGAATTTAGAAATTAGATTTTGAAAAAAAACGAAAAGTGAATCCAAACAGGCCCTTAGGTCCTTATTTGTCCTTAAATATCTGAGGGAGATCCACCAAAACCTTCACCAATGTCCCTCTCACAGCCCTCGCATTGCCAAGTCTGCCCTTTTCAAATAAAGTGCCCTTGCCAATTTGCAGGTCTACCCTTCCGATGCTTTCAAGTATGTTATCAATCATATGACTGAGTATACTTACCATGGTTCTTGTTTGATGTTATGTTGTGATATTGGTGGACTGTATCTTATCGGGCGATAGTTCTTACTGTACAGGTTACCATTACCAGCGGCGATCTGTCTTGTATTTGCGGCTGCGTAGTCGGCGGGAGGCAACACTTGGCCGTTAGATAGATATTCCCTGAAAGTGTTCGCATCCCTCGCAGGCGCCAATGCCGGTTCGATGTTGACGTTGTTCGTCGATTCGATGGTTAGATTCGTCGGTAGAACCTGTAACACGGGTTTATCGTTGTTCGCCATTGCTCTCATTAACGAGTTCGAATAGGCAAACACGGTGGATCTGTTGTTACCAGTAACCGGGTCGGCTGACCGCGGCTCTTTTTGCGGTACGGCCAATTCTGGCTCAATATGCAGGGTTTCGGGTACCGATCGAGACAGGTTTGGAGTTCGCGGCAAATTCTTATTCTCATCCGCGCTTATAGTTCGTTGTCTGTACTTTCTTCTTTGATTTCGTATGTAATGGCCATCGGGAGCGGAGTGTTGCTGGTGTTTAGCGCGGCGGCTTGAGACGGGTGTGTTTTGCTGTCGTCTAGTGTCGGTCGCCCTCAAATAATCCGGTTCCGAATCGTCGACCCACTCGGCGCCTGCGCGGTCGGTCAAGTATTCCTCGTACTCTTCGGAACCGGACGAGAACGATGAAATTCTACTAGAAGGAAATCCTCTATCGTATTGTATATCGTGTTTCAGTGAGTTCCAGTTGTGCACGTAATTCGGATCGCTGCGACTTTTCATCTTACGGTGATAAATTTCTTGATCGTCGGGTTTTCGTCGGTGGCGCCTCCTATGACGGTCGGACCTGCCACCGTCTTCAGCGGGCATTATGAACTGTCGATTCGCGTTCACGTACGGTCTGTGCCCGTACTGTACAGCCGCAGCGGGCGGTAGGAAATATTCGTACGGATAATCCGAGGTCATCGGGTACATAACCGGTCGCGGAGGTTGCCCGTAAATCACTTGACCTTCGTTGGCCAAATGAACCGGTATGGATTTGTATATCTTGTCGATCATGACGCCCGGTACATGAGCGGGAATTGCTCTGTGGTTGTAGTAGTAGTTGTCCACGTCTGAATGCGGGTGATAGCGATGGTCGTGAGGCGTCGCGAACTGGACTCTTCGACTCCGGCTCTCGCTGTCGCTACCGTCGCCGCTGCTAAAAACCCCGCGTACCGATCTCCTCTCTTTCGAGCCGAGAGTTCCTTTACCGAGGGAGTTGAACGCGTTCTTCACCGACCGTTTCAACGCGCGGAGACTCGAAGCGGCTTTCGAGACGCTGGATTTCCGTTTGCTGGTCGTCGAAGCGCCGCCCTCCGAAACCATGCTTTCTTGGCTTTTACTGCGACAATGACGTAAACTGCCGAAACTAGCCTCTGCGGTCTTTATCTTAACACCGGGAGTGTACATTACCTGACAACAAAACGACACATTAACATTAGCATTAGTTTACTTAACTGGACAACTATTACCTGACAAATAAATCATAAAGACAGTTCTACCCTTAAAGATTCATTTGGGCAGAAACAAACAAAACTTTGCTCGACTGGTCTTCGCCATTGTATTCTTATAATGTTTACTAATACGCTATTAGTACATTTAGTTTTGTACTTACTTCTTCGACGGAATTGGAGCGTGGTGTATGCGGTTGACTGTATCTTTCATAATCCGCCCTTTCTTCGCCGTACGATATATCATCATCGAGTTTCTGAAGTACGTCATCCGGTGTCCAGTCGTTGTCTGGTTCATCTCGATGATCGGTTACTGTTGGCTTCGCGGCTGGTTTCGCAATGTCTATCAAATTGATAACCGTGCCTAATTCCCCGTTGTCTGCGCTGCTGGTTTTGGATGATGTCACCTCCGCATCTTTTGGCGTTTCCGAAATCAGATTCTGCTTTCGTTGTTCATGCTTTCCGTTCATTTCTACGTTATTGGCATCGTGAATATCTCCTGGCGTTTTTTCGGACGATTTTTCGGCGCGTTTCCCTTTTATTTCGGCGAGTTGTTGCTTCACCGTCTCGAGTTTTTCGATCAATGTTTTGTTTTTGAACAATTTAACGTGGTCGTCGATTTGGTCGCTGCTTTTGCGTTTATCTTTTCCGCGGCAGGCCTGCGCCAGCTCCTCACGGAACAGATCGTGCGGATCGGTGGATACCTTCGGTTTCGGAGCGACTACAACCGATGGTCGTCTGCTTCGTGTCTTCACCGCTTCGAGTATCTCCGATTGTAAATCCGCGCTTAATTTTCGCGAATCGCGCGATTTATTCGTCGTCGAATTTATTTTCGGGCTTTCGTTGTTGACGGTAAAGCTTTGCGGTGATTGAAAAACGTTATGATTTTGTAATTGCGCCGCTGTAGGCCCATCCAAAGGCGGAGGCCTCGGTACAGGTTGGACATTCTGCCGTATATCAGATCGATTATGCGCAGTCTCTGGTCGAAAGTAATCTCTATTCGGTGTTTCGTATCCGTAGTCTTTTAACCGTTCAACATTTTTCAAATTCGACGAAGTAGCGACGTTTTCTTTCAGTAGCGTCGGATTTTCATACGTTCGACTATTAGCCCGCGGAGGGGGTGGTCGCTTGGGAGCGGGGCTTTTACCGCTAGGTGGAGGGGGTGCCCGATATTTCTTTCTGCCAGCGACATTCGCTTCACCCCTCGCTCTTATCGCGCCATTCGCGTTTCTCGAAATACCCGTCGAATCGGCGGCGAACTTAACGTCAGCTTGCGGTTCACCGCCATTTTGCCGGTAGGTCTGATAAACCTTCTGGAAGTATACGTCCCTGTAGGCATCTATATTCTTGCCATCGTACACGTTTTGTAGCTCTTCGTCGGTCATCCAGCCGTCCGCCTCGCTGATCGTCCTCGGTTTTTGCACGCGTTTCAGCGGTTTCGTCGGTATCTCGCTCGGCAAAACGAGATTGCTGGGAATCTTGTAGGCGGGTGGAGCGGGCGGGGCCGGAGGAGCCCGCGTCCTGCTGGAGAATTCAAACTCGGGACTGTGCTCTCCTGGTCCGAGGTTGTTGCCCATTTTGCCTGAAATGATATGCTAATCGATTATCAAAATGTCTGTATCTATAGTCTGAATGAGCGAGTATGAAAATGTCCGCCTCGGATGATGAAGGAAGGCCTTTATTGAAAATCACTGTTAAGTCTTCACACATTCGCGTAAATTCCAGAGTTCTTGTACGGTTTTTTGGAACGCTATCAAACATTTCACGACATATAACGATCGGTGAATCTTTAGTTGAAAGAATAACCCGATTACACAACTTACCGTTCACTTCCTATCTATATATCCGTCTGACTATCCCCGATAACGACATTTTCTACAAGGCGTTGACGACGAAGACGAATTCCCATGATCTCACCACCAGTTTGCCCTACTGATCATATAATTGATCGAGTTCACCTAAAACCTGTAGTTGAATGTAATAAAAACGCTCCATTCAAAACGTCGATGACACGGCGTTTTGTTTGCCGAACGCACATATACGTACGGGATCGCCAAAATAAACCAGTAATACAGCAGGACAAGATCGAACATAAGACGGCGTACTAAATTAGGTGTCTGATTGTGTTAGCTTTCCGACTATGGCTACGGCTTTCACGGGGGATAAAGAGGGGTTTAACGTAAACATGACTTTCTTGCTTCGGTGGTGAGGTCTTGTTAATGACCGCGGCTGCCCTTGAGGCATAGTTCAAGCATAAGATTAGCAGGGCCAATGATTATATAATTTTTTGAAAAAGAAATGATTATTCCGAGTAGAATGTTTTGGAAACAATCGTGCTCATCCGCAAAGGATAAAAAGGAGTGTTCTGATTTTTTCTGAGTTTATGACAAGCCGTCGCGTCTTACGTCCCTTGGAGAGAAATACATTGTGTTATTGCATCGGTTATGAGTAAACTCACCAACGAGAGATGGCGTAAGATTCGACACGGCATGGCTTCAAGTTTGTAATTTGGTTCGCGCTGATACAATACGTCGATGATCAGTGCGAGATCCGGTTTCACATCGTCATAAGCAAGTCAAAGGACATAACAATAACATCAATATTCATCAGCACTTAACTATCACTTTTTCTGCATACACGCAAAATAGGAAAATCTCGGAAATAACTTATGAATATATGATTGTTACCGACGAACGACTACGATAAAAGAAACTCGTGGGTTCATTTCGAGGAAACACAAAGAGATTAACGAGTTTTCGGTGAAAAATGTCTGATAGAAATTATGTAAAAACGATAAAGATGATGACCGTTGATGACGACGCGTTATGTCCTTGTTGTGACGAGAATCCCACTGTAATAATACGAGAAAGATTAAGTCCGAAAAGTTCCCTTTAAGCTAATATTGATTCGGCGTTTCGACTATAACCTAATAAAAAGTCATCTCCAGGAATAAAGACGGCTATTATATTGGGTTATTGTTTTTCCTGAAGATGACTATTAATTATAGTCGAAACGTCGGGTCAATATTAGCTTAAACGAAACTTATCGGATTTCCTCGTCTTATTAGTGCGGCATTCTCTATACGGTGAGGATAATGACGATATAATCAGTCATAACTTCGCCAGCGTGTGGTTGATTCAATATTCAACAAAAATATTTCGCAGAAAAATGATTGAAGTATCGGTGAAATGCTACACTTTTCACCCGGCTCCACCCAATTTTTTTTCTTTAATTCTGTTTCTCTAATCAAACGCCATCGTATCACCGATGCAAGACCATTTGTAGATTATTATTGTTTACGAAGTTCAACGAGACCCCGCCCGCCCTCGTGGTTATGTTGAACCCGTTGCCAAATCCTGATGTCAATAATCATCGTCATCTTCAAATCGCGCGGTCGATGCTTTGAACGAATTAACAGTTGGCAAAATAAAACGTTGTCGTTTCGCGTCGTCGAGTTCACGGCACAGTCGTCACCGGCTGCGGGGTATAGAAAAACAACGACTATATTCTCGTATAGATCCGCCGTGATGATGATGAGGAAGATGATGATAAAGTGGTGCGTATTTTCGTGAATATATATAACAATGATTAAAAGCGCCGCCGCGCGAATCGATAGAAAACCGCAGGAAATGAATAACGGCCACCTGCAAACCCAAGCGTGACACCACGTAAAAGGTCTGCGCTGATACGACGCGACAGAAACCTCCGGTCGTCTCTTAGTCGTAAAAGTCGCCCGAGTATCGACCAAAATATTGAAAACGCGCATGATTGCCCTGAACTACGCGCCGAGAAACAGCTGGTTTAATGGATGTTCGCTCTGTTTTATACATATACATTACACGAACATTTGGATTTAACTTCGATTTCGTATTAAGGCGTGTATATAGCCGGTTTTTATTAACAGCGAATTAACTATATCTTTATTTGGCGAATTCGAAAAAAAAAACCAGTAAAACGAATGAAGCGGTATTTCGTATACGTATCGTAAAAAGGAAGCTGTTATAACTGGCGGGTGTTACGCTGTCGAAGAAATATTATAGATTCGAAATATTCTATAAAACTGACGGCCAATATGACGTCACGTATTCGCGACGGCGACGGCGATGTCGACCTTTCAAAAACCAAGCGCAGTTGGTGCACAATGTGCGAACGTGCGGCAGATTTATGGTAAATCGTTACGATTAGTAACATCTATTCTTATTAAGTGAACACGTTGTTGGCCGCCGCGTTACATTCAACGCATAAAAACAGTTGACTGTGAGCGACCTGGTGATAGCGGGCAGCGCTGGAACTGTTTGCAATGACAACAACAATCATAATACCCATCATGGATAATCGGCAAGTCGACCGATCTTAATAGAGAAGAACGAGAATTAAAAGAAATCGGCGAAGAACAGACAGGTGTAAATATGCTGTTTAGCGACCTGAACACGGACGCCATCATCGGCTGGGTGGTCGTGTTCTGTACGACTCTGATCAACATCCCAGTCGCCGGGTTCCTGCAAAGTTTCGGCGTGTTCGTCAAACGTTTTGATGATCTATTCTGCCCGGGGGATTGCCTACAACTTTTAGGTACGTTTTAAAACTTTATGTATCGTTTTATATCTCGTCTGTGCGGTATAGTACGTGCTAATAATACGTTTTGAAAAAAAACAGGGATATTTGTAATTTGTAATTCAAGCAAACGTTGTCATTGATAAGAATGCATTTATATCGTAACCGCGGCTGTAACAATATTTGAACAATCCATATTTCATCGAATTAATGATTTGATCCAATAATTGCTACGGATGAAAATTGATAAAAATTATTATCATGCTCGTGCTAGTTTTATCAGCGACTGAACGGCATAAAGTTTCGATTGCTTGGCTTGATTAAAACGTGAAGTAAACAATATAACAACTATAAAGTGAAACTATAAACCCGCAGTAAGATAGGAAAAACTAGGAGAGAATCTGATGTTCGACACAAATCTATGAGCCATTTTCAAAATCTTATCAATTGAACAGTAGTTGTTACAACAGTTGTGGGTTATAACGACGAATTGTTTGATTTTCACTATTTTTGATCTGAACATAGGGATTGTCCCTGTTATTTATTCGATTGGTAGATTTCGTTTGATTTGTCTTTATTTGGTGTCCCTTTCAAAACCACCACCACATCTGACGGGAGCGAAACAGGGGTTTCGATTTTACTACCGGTGTTCGGGTGATACTTCGAGAACGACTTTGAAATGTCGATAGAAATGCTACTTTGATATCGCTGATACCCTCTCCCTACTATATGGTATATTGACTATGGAATTATCGTTTAATGCGTCGCTCTTCATGTTACGCATCTGTTCTCGAAATAGGGGAGGCTTTAATGACCATTCGCTGATAACGTGATCTGTTTGATGAAACGAGCACCGTTCTTTGATCTGTTCTCGATTCTGTATGGAGCGAAAGCCAAAATCTACACTCGAACAATAGTTCGAACGATCTTTTTTTTAAATTCTAAAATAGGGATTGACCCTGTTCTTATTTGATTGGTAGATTGCGTTTGATTGTCTTTTTGTTATGGTGTCCCTCACAAACCTACCACACCTGCCGAGAACGAAATAGGCAATGATAACATCATCTTCATATTTTTCATTTTTCAATACGATGAATACTTCTGGGATATTTTTTTGAATTATCTCTCTTTCATTTTGGTACTGCGTTAACAACGTAAAATGGCTTTTCTTTCGTTGTTTATTCTTCTCCTGATTTTATTAAACTCCTTTTCCGTGAAGTGAATATTGGATTGAATTAAAGTGAATTGAATAAGCAATACCCACGACCGTTTCTTAAAATCATTCGAAAAAATTCTATATATAACAGAAAAATCGGATATGGTTTTGCAATTGAATCAAAGATATCTGTGTGGGGTAAACACAATTATGAACGAAATTAACACACAAATAAAATACGGCGGTAAATTGTGTTCCTGAGCTCCGTCACGAGCCAAATACCGCCATGGGGTATATTGAGTCGTCAAATGAAAACACAAAACAGCGGATAACACATGTAACTCTGACTCATCGCTGCAGCAACAGAAAAAAACACACATCAACGATAGCGTTACTGTGGGCGAAATGTTTGCCCAACATTCATTCGTAGACAAGGAAAGTAAGATGTGTGCACTCTCGCGTTTTACCGGATTACATCAACAACAACGACCTGAGCGCTGTCGCTGGCACCTGCGTTATCTTAAACACTGTGCACTTACGTAATATACGACGCATTAGAAAATATGGTCGCAAACGAAAGCGAAAGTCTTCACAGACCCTAAGGAAATGTAACAAAGTTTTATATTTTTAAAAAAGAATTGAAGATCCAGCGTTACATCACCGATAAATTTTGATACGAAGTTTTCTTGACTCCGTAAAAACCGTTACAATAATGTTGGTATATACATATATTGATAGCTAGTATGCGTTATTTAAGGGGTTCTGTGATAGTCGATGCGCACTACGTCATCAATTTTGGCGTTTCAAAATAACAACTAAAACTGTGAATTAGGCGCTTATCTTGTAATTGAATATATTTCATAACTCTTATTTTATTTTTGATAAATCTTGATGATTATATTTGAGAGGATTGAGAGGTTGAGGTGCACTACGTCATGATTTCCGGTCAATTCAATTATTGATTTATTCAAATCCGAAATAAGTTTATTGATCCTTAATAGTATATAATCTAAACTATCGCGACAATAATTAAACAATATTTATATATTATTTTTCAAGGCGACAATCTTTCTAGTTAGTTTTCTCGTTTCTGTTTGAAAAATATTTTGTTTGTACCAATATTTTCATTTTTTTCTATTTTCTTAAGATAGAAATAACCTGTAGGCACTCATAACTAGAAAATGAATTATCCCTTAGTGTAAACTCTATTCATACTAGGAGATAATTCAACTCGGGGAGTGCCCCCTAAAAATTCAATCGAGGCAAAACATATTAAATGTATTATAAATGAAGTATATGTATACATTACAACCCGACATCCGCCCGGAGCATCGGCGATGATTTGGCGTGAAAATCGAGGCATATGCCTGACGAATACTATTGAATAAATATACAGTTTACAATTGACAAATTCGATACTTAATCGACATCATAAATTTGAAAGTTCGAATATTGCCAAATCATCGTATATAGGGACTGGGTAAAAACGTTACGTTACGTATAACATTTGAAATCGTTTTTAAAGAAAGCGAATACTAATTATATCGTGAAAATGAATTCAGTGGCGGTACTGCGGTGTAGAAGGCGGTAAGCAAGTATCGGTGAACGAGACAATATCGGAAAATACATTGTCAAATATTTGTATTGATGAAATGTCGATGAAAATGTGGACTGATATATCGTTTACATATGTACTCATGTACTACTATAGTAGTCTCCAAAACGCTGAATCGATATCATACAAATGTATATACGACAATATGTCGTATTTGTTCAGGTGCAAGAGAAAAGCGAATTTCGTCGCGTTTAGATGTCTGCTTAAATTCGATGATTTTTACCCCCAAAATCTGCGTAAAAACTACTGTTGGTGTGCTGGATGAGTGGTTGGTCGGCATCATGAATTCACTGAGTTCATTGACTGAGTATCGTGGTCGCGATGGTTTTTATGTCGGAATGGGGGAAATGAGGAACGGAGGGCTTATCCCTTGATGCCTGTGACATTTCCGTGGAAAGCGTAGAATTAAGCTCATACAAACTCATAGAAATTACGACTGATTGGTATTTCCCGTGTATGATTTAATTGAGAGAACTATGCTTCAATCTCTTTGAAGTACCTTTATGATTTACCCATATTCTATACGACAGACCCCGATTAGTTCGTTCTGCTATGAATGACAACAAATGCAATTGGAAATAAACGGTATCTACGTTCATTTCAATCTCTCCAAACTAGTCATCATTTTAACCGGTTTCTATATAGCTACAGCTTTGTTCCCGTTATTATCATCGTCCTCAGATAGAGTGCAACTAGTTGTATTCGTGCTGGTTGGTTTCAATTAAGAGTACTTGAAATTCTAGATATTATCGATTACAAGCAATGACGCATCGTGAAAAAATGAACTACAAATGAACTACACCGCGTCGGTTTTCTCTTTACTGATAAATTTTTAATGTAAAGTCGTATTCATCTAGTACGATCATTTTACGTTTCGCGGTAAAATGGGCGATGATTATTGAAATTCAAACCATTTCGAATGCAATCGTAGCCATTTTGAGGATAGAACCGCAAACACATTACCATTACAGGGGCTGATCCGGGTTTAGACATGGGGGGGGGGGGGATTCAAAGGTTAAGATTATCAGCAGTGTAGCAAGTGCCAAGTGCGAAATTATTTTTCTACGAAAAATTGAAGCCTCCAGATGCATTTTCTGAAATTTCACAATCAGTGACGAAGGAGTTACTACTGCTTTTTTAAGAACCATTTGGAATAGCAGTGTTGCAAGAAAAAGATATTTTTTGATGTGGATATCAACCTGAAAATCCCTCTCCCCCTTGCGTTACATCTCCGAAATGCAACGTATTGACATCGAATGTTACATACATACACGGTATTATATATATAAAGAATGATGAAATAACAGTGGAATTCAATATATCGATGGAGATTATTTTCACGAACAGGTGCGGTGGTAATTTTTACAATAATAAACTGCAGAGGATTATTGAGAAAAAATCTAACAGGGGTTGATTCATGATGCCTCACATGCCTCATGCGAAGTACTCGTCAAAAAATCTAAAATGCCCTACTTGAAGAAACGACTTGGGAAACTTTTGAGGAGATAATTTCTTCCGGAGTAGATTTCAAGGAACACACATGATCCGATGTGTTTTGGGTGTGGGTTGAGGGTATCCCGCTGTACCCCTTCGGGAACCTGAATGAGCAGTCTGTATTCCCGTGAATTCGGGTTGTTGATTCCCTAATGTGCAATTTTTTAAACACCTGCCCTTTTTCATTGGCCAGAAGTTGTCAAAACTGAACCCCGGATCCAGCCCTGTCTATCGGCGAAAATATATAGATGTACGAAAATATATATAACATTACTGTAAAGCTCTTTATTCATAGCTTATAACCTCGTAGGCCTACTTTAAGCGGCCGGTTTATTTCCAATGACTGAAATGAAATCATTGAGTTATCTTGACACTCCGCTAATGACCCTAGTGACTTCTGGTATACTACACTTCTGTCGTTCATTAACTATTCAAGAGCTATATGTATACTTTGATGTCACAATCTCGTTATGTATGCAATCATACTAATCATACAATACAATGTCAGTATCCCGGAGTCGAAAATTGCATATGGTACCGCGGCGACTTCAGCTAGTCCACGTTTGGAGTCATTTGAAATACCACCAAACATGTGTTACGTTGAATTTGATAGATACAATCATGGACGTAAAAACTAGAAAAATATACGTATAAAATGTATAAATCTAGTTTATACGTCCATGATATTATAGATATATAAAACTCATTATAGCCACCGCCCAGTATCCACCCAAAAATGTTCATTATCACACAGAAAAAAAAACAATAACGACTGTATCGTCGGGTCGTTTGATATCGTCGAACATCAACCGCGTTTTGCGGCTTTCGTCTGCCTACGAAAAAAATCAATACATCATTTACGCCACGGCGATATAGACACCGCCCAGTGAACTCGCGTATCTTCTCGCGCAGAAAAACCCCACAAAACTGGACAAATACCGACTGATACATAAATTTGGTACCGGCTGACTTAAAGAAAAAATCGGTGTCTACGTAATGGATTTATGCGGAGGACGTATGACTGAACGGTGCGCGTTTTCCATACGCGGTTCGCATTTGCGTTTTATGAGTAATTTATGTCGACGAAATGTTTACCGAAAACACGAAGCGATTTATCAATCAAATTATCGCGGACATGTAACACACGACTCGGTTTTCACATGGGAAATGTTGACGATAGAATTTAATTAATGATTCGTAGGTTTTGTAAGAATAGAGAGAGAGAGAGCGAGAGAGGGTCAGGTTCCATGGTCTATCTCTGTGTATCGCCATCAAAACGATCGGATTCTATATCTAAATTCAAGCAACAACCTGGTCCATTTTTTCGGGAACTCATCCCTTGGTTGATATGTGAAATTCCGTAGTCCTGTAGATTTTCAAGTGCATTTAGATGTGAAAAACATACATCTCAGAAAAGTGGAGGAGGAAATGTCTTGGCACAATCCCATCTGATTTTTGGCCAAAAGTTTCGTGGTCATCAACCTTAATTCAGTCCACGTATCAAATTCCAGACTTTCGAGTGCCTTTGATACACTTAGGATGAAAACTCACATCGTGGAGAATTGGAAAAGGAAATATCTAAAACGCATTACTTGAAAATGCACATTTTCTACATTTGAACCAGTAATCTGAAATTTAGGCCATAGTTTTCGTAGGTATCAACCTTTATTCAACACGTCAAATACCCATCGAATTGCAGACTTTCCTCCACTATTCTTACTATCCAGCCGATCCGCTAAGATATCAAAATATGCATATACGCTTCGAGATAAAGTACTCAACTTATACTATCAAATCATTGTCAACCTCTAGAGACACGTATATAGTGACTCAAAGAGAAATTCCCAACGACTAAATTGCTCGTCAACGATGTAATGGAGAAGTTCTCGCTGTAAACGCGACTGACATGGCGTGACTCGACCATCATATTTCTCCTTCTATCCCCTTCTATTATTGCTGTTTATGAATTATTTAAAACCATCGCGTATTCGATATACGATTTGATTATTAAGCTGTGTACAACCACGAGGGAAATGAGCTTTTAGTAAACGTCTTTGTGTCGATATCTACAAGGTCGTTAACGTCACCTCGTTATCAAACATCGACAGATTCATTTCTTTCCCGTCGAGAATTTCGGAAATTGAAATTAATCGTTTTTACGTAATTGCTCAATTTAATTTATTTCCCTTTCTTTCGTAGCTGTTTTGAAAATTGAAATCAACCTCGTTCGGATTATTATAACTCTATCTAATCGAACCGGAATACATTATTAACACCATGCGTCAATTAGAAAGTTAATTTACTGCTGAATTCAAGCGATATATTCTTGTGTAGGCGTAATTTCAAATAATTCTTATGTAAATAGCTGAATACGACGTGGTCCAGCTGTTTTCGAATGAAATCGATTAGCGTTCACTTGTCGGAAACAGTATCGCTCAACGAATCGAATTCAGCTGCAACTGATTTTAAGAAGATCGGAAAAATGTCAGCAAAGAAAAAAGAAAATCCATATGCCATGTTTTCGCTGAAGAAAGAAATGGGGGCTCGACCACGATTAGAAAAACGTTATTTTGGTACTCATCCAGGACCCAGTTCCACCGAGATCAGATTTGAGTTAACTCAAGTGAACTGACTTAAACTCAGAGTTAACTCTAACTCACGACTGTGGAATTGGATCCAGAATTTAAAAAACCTAAAGTGCCCTACTTGAAGAAACGACTTGGGAAACTTTTGAGGAGATAATTTCTTCCGGACAGATTGGATCCAGAATATTATGTCGTTATTCACAGTAATCGTCGTATCATCCCTAATGGAACACCTGCTTTTCATAATATCATTTCATCGTTTTTCGTAAATTTTTTAAACTAAGTTATTAATAGTCGCGTTCATACACAGAAATTGTAGCCTTACTCAAATGTGTCATTCCGCGTATCAATAAAACAAGACGAAATTAGTGCTGATACACGTGGAACATATAAACAAGCAGAAGTTCTACTTCAGGGGTGAATTCGAGCCGTTTGTTGGTTACTCCCTACAGGGTGATTACACGATAATATGCACAGCTTTTTGAAAATTTACCATAGTGCGCTCGATATCAACGACAAGCGCTAGGGGAGTCTTTCATTTCGTTGGATCAGGGGCGGATACAGGGACAGGAACACAAGCATACAGTTAAAATGGACAATTCCACGCCGAGCGAGCGTCAAACCAAAACAAGGGTGTGGAAAGTTTTTGAATTTCAGTGAATTTTCGTGCAATTTCTGGGCACTTGAGAGTCATTTTTCTCAATAATAGCTAAAATAAAATTCGAACCGGTAGCATTTGATATTAGCAAAAAAAACTTTTTTTCACAATGTTCTATTCAGATAGCATATGTCCTTTAAAGAGAATATAAGCTGAATTTTGTGCTGCGAGTCGCTATTCCATTAGTTGGAGGTGGAATTGTGCCGTGAAAGAATTACCATCGCATTTTCAAAAGGGCACGTGCTCCTTGTGCTCCTACCTGGATCCACCCCTGCAAAATCGAGGTATTTCATGATCTCATGGCTTATGTATGTACAGACGACTGGGCAATATTCTGGTAGAGAGCGCTGAAACGTCGTCGTCCGTCGTATTACGACCTGACACTTAAACAACATTATGTCGAATAAAACGACGACTGAGTTTAAATAATTTATAGCACGGCAAACGATAACAAAGTTGTTGCACCCGATAAAACATCGTGGTAGCGAATGTTACATACGAGATTTCCCGGTCTAGTTGATCGTATTGACGTTAATGTTCTATCGTTTCTTTTTTCCAGTAAGGCGGATTCTTTTATCACCGGTAGTTGTATTACGGATCCGCCAACGAACTTTTCCTATATCTGGGATTAAAAAAACATATTTCTATTCTTTTTCCTGCTCCCCCACCTTATTTCTAAGCATAGATATGAAAATAGAAATAATCATATATAGTTTTTTTTCACTGCTAGATCATCTTTTGATATCATACACAAAAACATTCGCCATGGCTAGTGTTCTAATGGATGTGTTTGTCAGTAAATTCAATAAATAGCATGACTAGCAAAAATGGCGGCGTCAGTTAGGTGTGTAGGGAGCAATAGACTATATTCGAGTATTATTAACCAAAAAGATCTCCGAAATAAAGTTTTTTTTTTTCAAATTCCCCTCCCCCGATCACTTAATTAGTAACGAATTAAATGTTTCAAGATATTTTCATGATATTTTTTTTTAAATTCCCCTCCACAATTATTTCAAGTCCATCGAGTCCATTATCCAACATAGATGAAATGGATTTTAATTCATATCCATTACAAAACAATCAAGCTAAAAGCCTAAAACTTTTTACATTTCATGTTCACATATATATTCATATGTATCGATATATAAAGTAGCTTGTGTGAAGCGAGGGCCAGCAAAAATAGTTAGGATATATATCATACCAAATTTTGCACACAAAAATCTCTTTGTCAGCTCGATTCATTCATTGAATAAATCACGGTTCTCTATAACATATCGGTCAAACAGCATCAGCTGCGAACGAGCGTGCTTGAAAAACACGTGTGTGTGCGCACGCAGAAATGTATGTATAAATTCGAAGCAAATCGGGTAATTAATGATCGCCTGAAACCATTAATGAACATCCATGCATAACATACAATAATATCGTATTACGTCTAATATCAGAACGATTCGAATATTAAACAGCGATAAATGTGAATATTACAACAGCTATCAGCTATCAGCTATAATCATGGACCTATAAACTAACTTAGTTGATTAGTCAATGCAGAAACTAAACATGAATAAACCTTTTGGGTCTTGCGCGATAAAGAACATGTACTTAATCTTCGAGGGAGCGACATATTTATTTATTTTTTATGAACGGAATGATCTCCAAAGCTCCGAATCGAGCTTAATTCAATTTGTTAAGTCGGTTTTCCACACGACACCATCTCGATAGATCTCGAGTTCAACAACTAACACAATAACGACATTACGTTTATTCATTACACATAACATTCTAAGAAGCTATCTCACATTAGAACAAACTAGTATACCTCAATCTCAACAGACGATTCTAAATGTTTTCGTAGTTAATCTAATTCAAATTGCCTTTTCAGGATGGATGGCCGCTCTACCGTACGCGCTGAATCTGCTGATGACACCGATCGTGATTCGAACCCAGAAGAAAATGGGCGACCGATGGCCGTTCATTATCGGCATACTGATATGCACGGTTAGCCTCGTGTCGACGTCATACCTGCACGGGTTGAGTTGGATGTTTTTCACTTATTGCGTTCTGTACGGCATCGGTTCCAGTTTCGTGATGTACATTCCGTTCGGTGTCATCGAGAGCTACTTCCCCGAAACTCACCCGCATCACGTGCTGGCCACGAGTTTCGTGACAATCGGTCCTCCGATAGGTACGTCAAAAAAATACGTCGAATTCCCAATCATCGAACTTTTTTTTTATTTTCTATTTTTCATTCCGTGGGAAAAACGAAAAACTTTTCGCTCGAACTGATTTTTCTTTACGAGACGACGATTTTTCTCGTGGGAACGAAATGTTTTTGGTCGCGTGCGACGTGGTGCCATAATCGATTATTTCGTTACCTCAAGAAAAAAGGATATTTTTCACCATATCACCTACCGAGGCTCCGTACCATAAGTAACCTTTGATTCTAGCAACTTACGCCCAAAACAACAATTTTTCACTACTTATTAACTTAAATATATAAAAATGAATAGAAATACATCTAAATTTTCGAATGAAATACGTTATATTTTTTTCGCATTTTTCTAGGGGTGTTGGTCGTGAACCCAGTCGCCGTGTATCTCGACCAACACGAGACGGCCGACTGGCGCGACACCTACCGCATATTCGCGGTGATCATCGGCGTCGTCGGTATCTTGCCGGCGATCATAATGCGCCGCTCTGGCGGCAAAAAACAGCGCGACTACGAAGATCTCGACGGCGAAGCGTCTGCCCAGAAAAAGAATCCAACGTGCCTTGAGAACATCGGAAATTATGTGAACTCACTCAGTGGTCTGACATCGCCTTGGATACTCGCCATTTTGTTGATTAGCTACGGTATATTCATACCGAAAATACATTTTGTAAGTTACGCCCAACGAATCAAGGTTTATTATCCCAGCGCTAGAATAAATTTCAAAACGTTTGATGGATCCAAAAATGATATATTGACGGATGACTCGACATCTGCCAAAACAGGCACCGTTATCCTTTACAGATTGGTGAACAAGAATATATCAATACTCAACTCAGATTTAAAACAATTTTGCCTCGTCAACACTTTTTAACTACGCATACACATTTTCCCGAATCAACGCACCTTTTGCCGATGTCGTATTCCGTATTAGTGTATATATTTCATTTTCAGATAAAATACATGGGAACATTGGGGATCGACGATAAAACAGCTTCAATGGTTCTCAGTTACGAAGGAATAGCTGAAACCCTAGCTACTTTTGTTGTTTCTATATTAGGTTAGTTGACTATCGGATACGTTGAAGCAAATGTTGAAATCGTAATGTTGGATTATTTTATTAGCAACTCTTGCGCCATCTATCGATAGCCGCATCGGCGTAAAAACTTCTAAGAAATATTCTTTTTTAGGTACATTGATGTCATCGAAATTATTGTGGTTTTATATATTTGGAGCTGGAACACTTGCTGTGGCTAACGGTTTACTCAGTCTGGCGAGTCAACTTTATCAAGTTACTATTTATTGCATCGGTAAGTTATTGCAGCATGAAGGAATTTCCATTAAATCACGGTATCTTCTACGTCCCTTCAACGAACAACACATCTTGCAGTTGAATCACGCGAAAACCCGAGAACAAACGTTCTTCAAAAATGGTTCACATTTTGAGCGTACGCCAGTAGTATTAGTTCATTTCCAATTTTGTTTTGTTTAAATCATTTTTCTTTCGAGATATGTCGAGAGTATAAATAGACTTTTTAGATATCCTCGTTTCCGTAGTTGACTTCATCTATTGATTTATAGAAGCTCTGTACCTACGCTCTAAAGATTAGGTAAAATGCTCGGCATTTTGTGATTTGATTCTTCTGATAATCTTATTATAATATTTTCATAGTATGATCTTTATTTTATCAACTAACATATTAATAAAATGTTCTAACTAATGTTCATAATTAACACATATTTTGAATATTTTGTAAATCAAATTTTTTTAATTTTTTTTTTTCATGGTATGCTTGATTTCAGTTCACGGAGCTATGGACGGTTTTCTTATGACTCTCACCTATCCTGTTATATCTTCGGTCGTGGAGATGAACGAACACAAACCCTACGTTTACGGAATGACTCAATTCGCTATCGGAATGGGTCAGCTAATCGGCTTACCAATGACGGGTACATGAAAATTACACGATATTCTTAACAAAAGAAAATAGATCGGGTATCTATGTTATTCGAATAACATTTTTTGTCATTCTGTAAATTCTGAAATATATATTTCATAGGTATGATGTACGACCAGCTGAAATCTTACCGTCCAACTTTCATCGTGGCTTCCGTGTTGTTCCTCATCGCTCTAATCCTAATCGTCATCGTCTTCATCGGATATCTGGTCAAACGGCGACAACAAACAACGACTTCCGGCGCCGACCCGGAATCGCCGACCGCTAATACAGCACCCGCAGACGCTGGCGAAAAACAAAACGACGACATCGAAACAAATGACCAATCGCAGACGGACAAGACCGAGACCGATTCGGTAGTTACAACTCTTGAAAGTGAATCATAGCATCGTTATAATGTATACTTGTAATTGTAATTCTTTCTCAATAATACTCCGTTTTTCCGTGGTTGAGTTTATCTGAAATTCATCGGTTTTTGTATTTATTTGAGGGTCCAGAAGCCGGTTTCAGGAACAAGTGTAAGCTTAAGACGGTCAAGTTTGAATTATTGTCCACATTGAAAACATGAAGTAACCAATGGTAATTACAGCAAAAATTTGAGTTTCACTTTTTTATGAAACTGTGCCCTGCTATTTTCGTTCAGAGAACTAGAATGTGACGGCGTCCATATCGGCTGCCAAAGCCGTCTGGTGACTCGGGCGAACTTTCTTGGTTATCGGATTAAGTCGATTATTTATATGTGAAACCGAGTGTTAGTTAGAACTGTGGTCCGGAAAAAGCGATCATGGCATTGTACTGTAGTTGTAGAATATCACACCTAGTACCAAGATGGCCGACACGGTGAAATGTGTTACGATCGAACTATAGTGCGTTCGGTTCGGTTATTAGTTCCGACCACTGAAAACGAACAGAAGTTCGCCTTTTAATATTTGGTCAAGCCATATTTCTTGACAAAAAATTATTTCGTCATAAAAAAATGGATTTCCATCGAAAAATATAAGTGAAAATAGTTCCGCTATGAAAAAAGAATCGGGTTCATTACCTAGAAATAGTTTTGTTATGTGAAAATAAATCGCCTTCGAAATATTCATGAGTAAAAATATTTCCACTATGAAAATTAAATCGCATTCGAGCGTATGTGAACAATTATATGCCATGATCAGAGCGAAACCCTCTCGAATGAGACCTGGCGTAAATTCTGATTGGTCGATTGGTCATTGACGTCACTATCCACTTCCATATATAGAAAGACAATTTCCATACAGCTACGTCGCTTCTGGGGAATCACTATTCCTCAAAATGAAATAATTTCAGTAAGGTTGATTATATTGGTGCATGATAATGAAATGTTTATACGAATGTTTGGAATCTTATGCTAAAAAATGATACCTCGTTTCTCCTAATCGACCTGGTTATTTTGTAACTCGCAATGAAATTTGTAATCAGTTTATTTCTTTAGCTGCCGGGTCTGTTATGGTGAGCTTGATCATGATTTCTAAAAAAAAACTTACATACAGGGTATATAGGCAGGCGGGTCAACTGTTAAACTCAGCAGAAATGAGAAACAAGGCATGAATTTTTTATACGTAGTCTAAAATGAATCTTTTTTTTGAATCGAATTCAATATCTCATTCGTAAAAACTATCATTGTTTTGACGTTATAGAATAGCAAATTCTCGTTAAAGGTGACGTATTCGTATGCATCTTAATCGTAGTCCCGAAAATGTCTTGATTATTTTCGTTGAAGCGATCGCTTCAGACGGTGCAAATGGAAGTTTAGGAGGAGTGGCACATCGCACCGCTCTATAACCACACGGCGGCGAAACCTGCAGCAACGAGATCAAATGTTACCTGAACCTCAACCCTAACTGAGCAATAATTGGATTCAGAATCTGTTAACCCCGGACACCTAGTGGGCATCGGATCAAAAGAAAACAAGATTCTATTTACCGAGAGGAAACTTCATCGTGTGTCTGTGCAGGGAGGTGGTCTGTGCTAACACGACGTACAACCCGAGGTCTCTCCATTAAAATCAATCAATGAACTGACTTTTACATGTATATTGTATAGGAATCATGGATATACGAATTAGAGGCGTGCTTCAAAAAATTTCAATAATAGGTACATTTTAGGCCTATCGGGGAAGACGCTTTTTTAAACAGGGTATTTATATATAGACGAGTCATATTCCTGTTAGTTCTTCAATAGATTTCTATCAAAATCAAGTGGGTATTTTCGAATGTAAAGCCTACACGACGTTGTAATTGGAAGCTCAATTGAAGTGTTATATTGAAAATGCGATAAGGGTGTATAAAATTTGCAACTCCCTTGCTAACGGCAGAATGCTATAAATACAGCGTGACAGCGTCACTATATATGAAAGCTTGTTTCCAATTTCTACATATAAAAGACTCATTCTTTACGTACAAACAAAAGGAATTCAACCCAAGTGTGTAATTTAAATGCCGCTTTATGCATATATGTCATTACTTTTCATGATACGAAATCAGAATTTATGTCAAATTAGATTATCATATAAACTCCAAAGTCAAATTCCAATGCGAAATAAAAACAAAATTGAAATATTCAACTGTATTTTCTTAATTGTAATTACAATATTTTTTTGCCTACAATTATGTTTCGTAATTTCTTTATTCGTGAACATTTCCTTTCGCTTGTTTTAAATCAGCTCAAAATCAATCTACGTATATCTACTACAATTGTTTGTATTATGAAGTAACGTTTGAATTCTGGTATGAAATGAAAATTTACGCCATACTTTTGGTATCCAAGAGGTATTCGATCAAGAGGTATTAAGTGAGTATGTCATCCACGAAGAAAATACGCCTGGAAACCCGTCTTACATAGACGTATGATTTTGCTTCGAAAAAATACAGCCCTAAACAACATAAAATCCACAACAGTTTTCAATCAGTTCATAAACTCCGATAGATAAAATACGTACATCCGGGGAATGTCTGTGCGTAAACAAACACGCAAAAGTATCGAGATTCGGTGAACTACTCGTCGGACAACAGCAAAATGCGGATCGCTATTCGTAAATCTGATCACATACAGATTTTTCGCCGCATGCATTTTTTGATAAAGGTACGGAAACAACGACACCTATCGGTCGTGCCACATTTACTCATGCAGACGAAATAACGCTTCCAGCAGACGCCTGAACAGTTAACTCTTTGTCGTTTAGGAGACACGTGTACCCGCACGGCCTCTATGTTATGTTTACTTAGAAATCCTTTTTTCACTTTGACTGAATTGTTCTCTTTCATCTGTTTGTCGACTTTTTCCACCGCCTTTTGTCGCCTGCGTTCTTGTTTATTGCGATTACGCTTGCGATTTTTTCTGCGCCTGTTCTGGCGACGGCGCACACTTTCGTTTCGGTTTTTGCGGTTTCGTCGCCAGTTCGGTCGGCTTTTTCTGTTCGGTGTGGCGTTGTTCGATAGAACGACGTTTTCGGTCAGTTTATGTATATACGATGGTTCTTGTCTTTGTAGTTTCTGGACGCTGTTTTTGTCGTCTGTTTTGGCCGCGTCCGTGGTCGTTTTCGGCGATTCTCGTTGTTGACTAGTTATCTGAATGTTTCTGAACGGTTCCTCCGGAATAATGGCGACTACAAACGCCAGTAGAGGGACGACGAAAAACGCGAACAATATCGTTACCTGTAACAAAAGTATGAAATACATGAATCGAATTAAATTAATTCAAAATCGATGAATATTGACCGCTTTCTTTGATAAAGATAAACATATTCATCAAATCAGCGAATTCATTTTAAAAAGTCTTACATCTTCGTACCTTCATTGTAAAAAAAGTATTTCCAATTCCGTTAATATTCCTTATTCCTTATTCCCCGATATATATTCAAGAACTTTTGACTATTTCCGGAGTTTCCATCGTCCCTATAACTGATGTCCGTCAAAATATTTATATTCACGTAACACAGTCATGTAGTCAAATTAGTAATTTGTAGCTTATACGTTTAAAGCGCCTCTTCGTTTCGCTATAGTGCAAGTCCAACGAAATACTGTTAAAATGTACCGACAAAAGCCCACGCAATTTGTGATAAATGTAGTCTCGGATTTTCACCGCCAACTTTCGCAGTAACAAAAAGGCGATTCCCTACTCCGCGTGGTCGTTTGATGGGCGTGATAACGGCACTGGTTATCAAACAATAAAAAAAAAACCCGCAAGAATTTCGACAGAATGTATTATTCACGGCGTTACATATAACACACAGGTGCTTCTATTTCTCAGCTCGAATATGCCATTATTTTGATGTTTTTGCCGCGCCTATCATTGGATTAATTTGAAATATTCGCTACTCGGCTTTATCTGCGTTTTTCCGCGCTGCGCGTAAACAAATATCTGATCTGGCATCCAATCAACAACGCGCGGGTATCATTATAAATATCACTTTCATCGGCGAAGTCTATAAGCGAGCACCGACGATGAATATGAACCGAACGAACCATCGATCTTCGCGAAATACTCGTCTTCCCCGCTGGAAAGATCATAGATATCTATATCTTACCACTAGCACGTGGTTAGGTTATAGTCCCTTTTGTAGTCCTTGTTACATCCAACAGAACCACCCAGGTCGCGTTATTAAGCAATGCGATGATGATTTATATGTTTTCGCTATTGGTTTATCGCATTTGAAATGTCCACTTTTCCGCCCGTCGGTATACGTGTAAACACGTAGCAAAAGCTTCTATATGACACGACGAAAAAAAAATTCCTCGCTTTTAAGCCACCTCTGTTCGAGCTATGGTGTAAGGTTGTTGTATTAATACATTTTGTGAAGTGGAAATTTTGCCGCAGGTAAAATCTGTTCTTTCTGTCGCTCCCCGTAGAATTATTGGCGCTGTGCTGTAGATTCGTTTTAAGTGGTAGCATGGGGCGAAACAGAAAACTGCACTTAATACGCAGAAGTGTTCAAATAGCATTTAATTACTAGCAATACGCGATAAATTGAGCGCTAGGATTATTATTAATTAAACCAGGCTCGTACCTGCCTGACTTAACGTTCCGGCTGTGTGTGACTCACGTGGGCTCGTGAATGCGAGTAAAAGTCGAAAGAAATGTTCATCTCCATTCCGAATTGATTTCTGCGCAGATCTTGAGTTGAAAAGGTCGAAAGGTCGTTGTTGTCGTTGCTACGAACAGTGATTATTTGTGATATCATTTGTCGAGCCGTATAGTGATGCGTATTTTCAATTACCAGAACATATACTAATTCATTTTCATACCTACAGGTATAGTCATACAAGACTGGTAGACCGATATTAATCTCAGTATTCCAATATTCGGAGTTGATGAATAAAAATCCACAGTTGACGAATAAATCATTTATTTTCTGGCTGTTTTGGAGTTTTGACTAAACACCATTAGAAGAGAAACCAAAAAAGGGTTTTTGTTTCTGGTTCCTCAGGTGATAAGCCCAACGCACACGGCACCGAAAAAAAACGTTTTCGATGTTTTTTGTTATGCCGTGTGCGGGGAGGCAAAACACAAAACGCCGAACTGAAAAACGTTTTTCACGAGCAAAAAACGTTTTCTGAAAAACGTGTTTTCTGTTTCGGCGAAACACATGTCTTGCCGTGTGCGTTGGGCTATAGAGTTTAGTCAAAACACCGCAAAACTGTCAGAAATGGTTTATTCATCATTACTGTGGGTTTTTTTTTACTTATCATATTCATACAAGTTGCGGCAGTTTGGTAGTATCTTTTCCATTGTCAGATCTTAGCCGGCGGCGTCAAGTGCTGCCTCTAAAACAGCATTAGCGGAGAATGTGTGAACGAAACGTATAAATCACCTTACAATGTATATTATATTTAACAGTTATTCTGCACATTCTATTCTATTATGTTGTTTCTTCTTATTGTATATGTTCAAAAATGTATATTTATAACGTAACGGCACAATAAAGTGAATTGAATTATGAGAAGTAACAGAGCAATATTCTGTCTGCGGCATGCGAGTAATGTTTCACCGGCAAAGGGGCAGCACTTAGCGGGTTAGATTTCAGATACATACTGTGGCATGCGATTAATACAGATTTGCTCCGTTCACGGTGACGTTCTATGAACGATGAATCTGGTGAAAATGAGTTTGAGCCTTAGATAGAACTTTTATTCAGTGTTTGTATTTATGTATTTTGTATTTTGCATATCAGTGAAGCGACAGCGTATTGATCCCTCACATGCCTAAGGAGGAATTTCAAATAGCGCCAACGTCGCGACCGTAACATTCTTCCGAAGTCTTTTAGAAAGCGGACGGAGTCGGACGAGATGCTAGAGGAAAGGGAAAGATAAGAGAATTGAATAAGAATCGAGGATCGGGAATTTCTTAATATTTCCTGATATGGTAATTTGATCGAATCTACGGAGTCAGTTTAGTCGATTGTGATTCCGACGAAGCCCAAACTCTCAAGGAGACTACTTCGCTTTCGTTAACACCGATCGCTTGGAAGGAATTTCCCATCGTTAATTTTGACTTACAATAATCTGTCCATATGGTTTGTTCGATAATGTACACTGAAGTTGATGAGTTATTAAAAGTGGATTTAAAAGTGGAGACTGGTAGATGGACGAGACCTCCATTACCGTATGCTCACCGCACATGCTTCCGGTGTAATATTAATGCAGTTGAAGACGAATATCATATCGTTTTGATATGTCCCTTTTATGATAACCTTAGGTTAGAATATATCAACTCGAGATACTGGAACAACCCAAATACAGCGAAATTTTCTATTCTAATGCGTAATAACAATGATTTTTCAAACCTTTCGAAATTCCGTAAGAAAGTTTATATACTCAGGCAACCTTAACTGATTATGTAATCCACATACATGTATCAATGTTTGTTCTATGTTATATTGTTTCCCGCCATTTATGCTTGTATATCGATTTTTGTGATAAAAGTTTATAACTTTGGCAATAAATACATATATATTAAAACCTAAACCAGTTCACATGGGGTAACTTGCAATCTACTCTGAGTGAAAGCATGGTTGTCATTAGAATATTTTAAAGGGGTCAGAATTAATACAAACGGAACTATATGCTATATTTCGCATCGTATCCACCGAGCGCCGAAGGAAAACGAGCATCTGGGAATCTTTGAAATTGTCTTGAAATAGTCTTACTGTAATTTTTGAAATTCGAAGCTTGTCGAGAGGGGTATTTTCTGGGCCAATTATTTATGAAATTTACGGAATATGAAAAAAAATAACTTGGATTTAAAAAAGAGGGTCGTCCTCAAAGGTGCCACCCCCCCCCCCCGACCCGTGGCATGCAGAGGAGATTATTGCGGCCAGCTTTTATATACGAGAAATCCTACACGCCGAAGTGGATATCTTTGTTATAACAGTATATCATTGAGTCTGGGCAAATAGCTGCGATTGACCAAATGACGCCGCGTGTTTCGAGCTTTTGCGCACGCGCGCATACATATCGCTGGATGATGGACGTCGCTAATACAGTTCAGCATCTATTTACATCTTGATGATAAGTTCGCAATGCTGGATGCGACTCGTGCAGCGTAGATAGATCGGTGGGAGCGGGATGATCACATCAGCCGTCGGCTTCATCGAACAGAACAACGACAGTGCATATCTGAGCAGTGATCCGCGCCAAATATAATCTAACCATCAATTGAAACATAAATTTCTGAAAGGTAAATGTCCAGTCTGTATAGTTGTTTGAATAATAGAGTTCGTCTGGCGCTGGGTGGAGGCCATTTCGTTCTGCCATTGCGATCCAGGAAGCCATTGTTATTGGACGGATTCTCAAAAACGAAGAGTTTTAAGAATCCATGGTTAGTGGAATGACAACCATCGCGATGAACGAAACCATGGACTGAGTTCGATAGATACCATGACTACTGATTGTGGTTCGTCTTTTGTGAAGCTGGGTCCTGCTGCTGGCACCATTGTTAATAATCAGTACCGAGACTCAGTAACCATGGTGATCCTGGTTAAGTACTGTATCTGCTGTCGATAACCGGGTGGCATCACCCGCTGTCAAATTCAATTCAATCACTGCATACATTAGGAATATAAATCCTCACAACCTGTATCCTCTCAAAGCCGAGGTCCAGCCATTTGTCCTCAGTTAGTACTAGTTAGAATATTCGGTTTTTAAATTCCAGACCCTCTACCCTACGAGCAATACCACCTGATATTTAGCTTGAACATCTTACTCTTCCTTTTGTATCGTTACAAATTGATTTCAATAGAACATTGGCTCATGACGGTGATGTGAGCCCGTTACTATGTGAAATATTAGATTCCTGTCGATGTTAGCAGAACCTATGCGTGTCACCTCTATTTAACTAACCCTAAAACTGGACCCAGATCCACGGATAAAACTCTGAGCTATTCATAAGCCGGTTGTTAGTCCTCTAGCGGAACAGCTGGCGACCTTCGGTTATCGGAGTTTTAGTCGACTTTTTTCGCCAACTTATAGTCAAAGTCGGAAATAGTCGAACACGGAATTGAGCACGGTCGCTGTCGACCAGATCTAGTTCCAAGATGGCTGGGCACTAGGCACTGGGCACTGTGAAATGCGTTAGATCGAACTGCGTTCGGTTATTTTTTCCCACCGATTAACTACGAAAACCGAAGTTCGACCATATTTATCTGTTAACGTATTTCCTGAGAATACTAAGCGTAATCGAAGAAAAAGAATCGAGGGAAAATGGAAGGAATAGAGGATCCTTTATACAGGGTATCTAATATTGGTTGTACGGTACCGAATGACATTAAAATTTTGAGCCCCTTTCTGTTCAGATCTTTCCTCTGTTAAGAACGACGCTAAATCCGCATATAATTATGTTGAATACGGCGTCCGCATTTACTTCTAAAAACCGGTTTGGCACAAAGCGTATTTTGGAACGTCAAGTCAATCAAGCTACACGGAAGTACGATCGTTATGATCAAGGCTATGTTTAAATATACCCATGGATGTCGTGTATTAGGTCGCGATAGTGTCGTCGTGTTTATGATGATGGCGTTGATTTGATATTCGTGCGCACCGTCATTATTAGCATTTCTCCGCGACGGCGCTATGCGTACATTCTACACCAGGTGAGCTCACGCGCGACATTATCACATTGTTTGGTATTTACGTACATACATCTTACGGGTTTGAGAAACCCGGCGTGTGAGTAGAAAAACATTGCTGTCCCACTATAGGGCTAATGTAACACTAGGTCGGATTTGAATAACCCGGAGTTAACGACGGATCTGAGCCCAGTCTTCTATATAGTTGCCAAATATACAGGTAAAGTTTGTTCGCTATTTTCGCTTAGTTGAATACATTGCTCGTTTTAATTAACACCACAAAAACATAAATCAAGCATTCGTACATGGGTTCCATTGTCTGGACTCGTAATTACCGAACTCACAACGATCCAGCGTGTAAATTAAGAATATTCCACGCTAGTATAAGAAAGATGAAGAGTTTTCCATAATTAATGAAACTGTGAATACTGCGTCTATCTTAGCAAATCTTTTCATATTTTGTTCACTCAGTGAAGATAGATCGAAAGGCGGGGATAGACAGATAGATAATTTTATTGTGCAAAAACTTATTTGCATTGATAAAATCAGTTTCAATGGTCAGTGCGCGATATCGATATAATTGTTCTTAGTGACAGAGATTCAACAGCAGCAGCAGCAGCAGCAGCTGCCACACCAGCAAGGGCCAGTTTCACACCAATTTTACACAATAAGGATTCAAAGGTTGCCATAAGTAACCAATCGTTAATCGTGGTATCGAAACGTCAATAAATTATTTGCTTATTAGTTTGGGATTCGCGACTAATCGTTTAGTGTTTCGTCAACGGTGATTCATTACAAATAAAGAATCGTCGCTATACAATCATGATTGATAAAACACTATATCCGTGTTGAAGCGATGTAGAGAGAATCCCACAATTATAACGAAAAAACACAGTCCGAAAATGCAACTGAAGCTGGTAGTTTATTCAACGTTTCGACTATATCCTTATAGTCTTCTTCATTGTTGTAATTCATTATTCCTGAAGATGACTATTAAGGTTTAGTCGAAACGTTGAATAAACTACCAGCTTCAGTTACATTTTCGGAGTGTTTTTTTTTTTGTTATTATTGTGGGATTCTCTTTATTACGTTGTACAATATTTCGTGTTTCCATGTTTCAAAAGATCGAGGCCATATAAGAAAATAACCAATGCACGTTGCCTTATCAGCCACCGATAAGATATAGCATGGACGTAATACGTCCATGGATATAGTGAAGCGTGTTAAAGCTTGCCTGGCAAATGTATTAACAAACGTATTATTAATATTCAGATCGAAAGCAAGAATATCGAAGAAATGTATAGGGTAAGTTTATCGAAATCGAATCCCTTCTTCGTCGCAGCTTTAAACGTTACGATTTAATTAATTGCACGAAAGTTTATTATTTTACTGGTAGAAAAATGCTTGCGAAACACCCGGGGTCTGGATGTTCTATCCCAGAACTTCAAACTTCGCAATTTATCGCCCGTTCATTTAGGCCTTTTTGATATCTTGGTTTACGGGATAGACCTATTCGAACATCATTTTGGAGGAGGAATAAAAATTAAGAAATAATTCCCTTAGTGAGGTAAAATCATTTTTGTTGATAGGGCAATATACATTCCAAACAAATGATTAAAAAAGAACCTTTTTCAATATTTTCCATCATTCAAGCCGGGATTCTCTTTCGGCGGCGAGAAAAAAAACGGAAATTTTTTTTTGCTAATTTTTCCAACGAATTCGTTTCCATGCACGGACGGGTATTAATGAGATAAAATTCCGTAAACCAAGGATATTTAAAAAGCTATCGCCTTAGTATAGTGACCTTACTATAGTGAGCCCGATATAATGTTAAATGTTGTTTTGTTTTGTCCCAGTTGTTAACATGTGCGTCCCACCTGAGAACTCGGAATCGATTTTTGATTTTTCGAATCGTGTGGAGTTGAATATCGGATGTTTTGCTTCACTCATCTATCACTGTCACTAGTGTATAAGATATCCTCATATAGCGTTAATAATCAATACACCAAGACTCTCTTGCAAAATGCAGGACACTCTACCCATTACGAATAGAGCTTTATTTTCAATGATGCTTATAATTCCTGTCAGGCAGGTCCCAATACCATACCTCAACTAACGTCACAATCCATGTCCTCTTATGAAAGCGAACAGGGAGGAAAGAATCCAGGACATTCACCACCTGTTCCCGTATCGAGTCAAACCTCGATGAAATTTTTCTTTTGCAGCTGCAGTGACAATAATTTCTCCAGTTTTTTCTCGCCACTGTTAAGGAACGGCATTGTCGATAAACAAGTGAGGAGGTGAAAGAGGGGGGGTGTTGTAGCTGTAGCAGGGGATTTTCTTCAGGGTGGTCTCGATATGCCCCAGTCTCCCCTACGATAATGTAGTTAACTGCAGATGAATAAGTTTTATATATTTTGTGCATCATTTCAGATTCGGACGGGGAGTACTAGATTATGGTTAATGACTGTTGTGATGTTCGTTGTGGTCAGCTCAATTGTCTTGATGTACAAACGGCGACCAGTCGTACATGATATGTCACGCCCTGATGTCGTCCCGATCCGTGGCGAATTGGATCCGAAATTAGTCGTGGTGAACGATTGCGTGACCGGCACCGCTGTTTATAAGATCCGTCCAAAGTTGAAAATAATTCCGTTCGACGTTGATTCGTCGAAGAACAGTCCGAAGAAAGAGGACGACAGTCACAGGATGGCGTCGTTTAGGGATGTGTACAAAAACCATCACTGGGGCGTGCAGCAGCCCGGTTACAAGGGGATACAAGGATCCGGTCAGGGATCGTCGGTCGATTTCGCTCGGCACATGATGAAAGTTTTGGGCGGTACTATAGATATGGTAAAGAAGGCTACCGGCAAAAATAAAATTCGTTTTCTCGACATCCCGTGCGGGGACATGGTTTGGATGCAGACGTTTCTGGAGAACAGAAACGACGTTATCTATACAGGAATGGATATCGTACCAGAGTTGATTAAATCGCACAACACCAGGTTCGCAAATAGAACGGATTGGTCGTTTCGACATCAAGATATCGTGAAGAATCCTTTGGACGGCTCTTACGATATAATTCACTGCAGGCACATGCTGCAACATCTGACAACAGCCGACGCCCTGAAAGTTCTAAAACACTTTTCGGACAGCGGAAGTCGCTTTCTGCTCACGACTACGTGGGCCAATACGCGCTCGAATGCCGAACTATCGTCTTTCGAACACGCTCGATTTAGAAATTTGAATTTGGAAATACCACCTTTCAGTCTCGTTCCGCCGCTGTGTATTGGCAGAGATTGGCCGAAACATCAGTTCGAGAAACAGCTATACGCCGGGATGTGGTCGCTTCCACTGGTGCAGTTACCAGCTAGCGAGTTCGGCAATCACGCCGTGAGTTACGTTCAGTCTAAAACCAACAGCGAGTTCCACGTTTTTGCGTCATCTTACGAATGAAATGGTCACCATCTCTACAGGCGTTGATTTTGGGTTAAAACATTGAATTATTGCATACATCAGACTATTAGTGTTTCAATGACGTTATATGAAATATTCTCTAACATTGGCCGAAAATGTATCTAAAACGCTTTTTCTTGAGGGAGGCCCCCAACAGCCCCCGCCCCACCCCCGCCACTCTCTCGCTGTTGCCGGCTATACGCCGTCAGGTACGTTCCGCGTTATCTAAATTTGAAATTTGCACCCACCCAAAATAGAGGCTACGTACGGGCCTGCATAGGCTTTTTGGTTAAAACATTGATATAGTAGAGACCGGATCAGATTCTTCGACGATGTAGCTTATGTTGCGTACAAAGATGAGTACAAGATTTTCGAAACATATCGTATGTATAGTAAATGATTGACCCTTGAGTAAGGTGTGTTGGAAGTTATACATGTACATTCTTCAAGTATTTGAAAGTCATAGATAATGTGCGTCACAGTCCATGGCTTTCAAACTGTAAACATCAACTATATTTTATACGTACGTACCCGTATGTACAT
The DNA here is from genome assembly GCF_964204645.1 of Tubulanus polymorphus. Taxonomy (NCBI): domain Eukaryota; kingdom Metazoa; phylum Nemertea; class Palaeonemertea; order Tubulaniformes; family Tubulanidae; genus Tubulanus; species Tubulanus polymorphus. The sequence goes on along the minus strand of NC_134035.1, from coordinate 9,921,491 downwards.
GTGATTCATTGTCGCTATTCATTATTATTCCGCTTTCGTGCATTCGAAAAATGCATATGTATGCTTATGTTTTTATCACTCTATATAACTACCTCAGACATGAACGATGTTTTTTAGCTGTATTGTCGGACTTAGAAAGTTCGAAAATTGCTAATCAATAGGTCACTCAGTAACGGTTTCAGGTGAATTTTTTCATCTGTCCACCAAGTGTTGAAGGGATCATAGTAGTAAGTCTGAGGCAAAAGTAAGCACTTTAATGCACTTATTGATAGTATAAGTGAAGCACTTCGTAAGGCAAAAGTTACACTTTTCTTATTATTTAAGTCCCAAACATGGGGGACTGGTGTCGACCCCAATCTCCGTTTAGGGCAGGGCGGAGGATCCTAGATCTTTAGATGATGTAGATTTTATTGTTGAATAATCACGGAGTTTTAACACCTAATACGGGTTAGTTTGTATGTATTCATGTAACTGCATAACGACTCACGTCTCGCGATCCTTCTACCGAATAAAATACGCTTCTTTAGTGAAAACGAATCGTGCATTATACTTGATTCCTTCATTGTTGTGAACCATACCGTCCATTTAAACAGAGAAAAACACAAAAAAAAACATTCTTTTTCAACACCATAAATGCATTAAACCTATCGTACATGCATCATCTGTTTATTTTTCATTATCCATATTACATTCAATAATTAGTACAATACCACTTACAAACGATTGCACACTTAAGATACACGCTGGATATTGATTATATCACCCCATTTGTTTTTTGATCAACAAGGCGCTATCATTTGTTTGGATTATTGTATACATGATATCGTAGTACGATCAATATTGATGATTCACGGTAGGTATCAGTATTATCAGTATATGTACAAATCTGTAATCGTTTATTACATGAAAAAGAAAACGCCCAATAGATTTTAAAATGATAAGCCTATTATGATATGATAAAAGATTCAAGGCCACACAAAAATGGCCATAGTTCCTCTACTTTAATAACTGATCCGTATAATTAGATAAAAACCCACTATCTACGGATTAAAAGAATTTAAAAATAAGAATTTATTTATTCATTAATAAATTGAATAAGTAAATTCTTGTTTTTAAATTCTTTTAATCTGTTAGATAGTGGGTTTTTATCTTATTATCCGTTCACCACGTTTGAGTGTGGTAATCGTTCTAACTGATCGGTATATTACAGGTCCTTGCTACCAGTGTTAATTTTTCAGGAAAATGTCATTGAAATATGAAACAACGTGTGCAAAATTAATCACTAATGACGAGGACCCTCATAGTAAGATCTTTCCACTTCTGGCCACAGCGTCAGATAAATCGAATCGATGTTTCTTTGGACAGAAATATGGTTACGCATATTCTGAAAATCGGGAAAGGTTGGCAGCTCTGACCGTAGCCTACATCGCCGATAAAGTAGACTCATCGGGGTCGATGAATTTTACAATCGCCGAAATATTATACGGTCAAACATAAATTCATACGTACACTCTTTCTAAAGGCTGTTTTCCGCGCGAGATTATGAATTCGCGAGAAACCAGGGCATTTTCGCGTAGCCTATTACGATTCGAAAATCTAAGGACCACAAGACAAGTGTGGAACTCGTCGGGATGGATCACAAATTATTATTAGACATTATCATATACACATAATAAATTGATCTATATGGTCTGATCAAGCAAAGATCCACCAACGCTGTTTTTAAAGCGAGAGCCTGAAGCCTTCGGATTCGAAGGGGACGCCAAAATTGAACGTTTTCTCCTACACAGGCCGGACAGACGTCAAAATACGTGGAAAATCCGCACTCTTGTTTCCGAATTTCATTTATTCGATATAAACTAGAATTTCGTTCGTGCAGTTGTAATCGGTACCGTCGTCAACTACACGACGGTGCCCAGCGTCAGAGTTTCAACTATATAATAAATCTAAGTTTCAGCTGCTACTGCGGAGTTGGTGCCAATATTTAGATTGAAACCACTTAATTAAACGTGATGCGATATTGTTTCAGAGACCGTATACATAAAAGAGGTCTAATATTCAAAACGATAGCTGTTCAAACTATAGCGAGAAATGTAAAATGGAATGCTTCGTTGCCAGTTTAAACATGATCTTGAAAACAAACACACACGCGCGCGCGCAGATACACCCATTCAGTAACCCCTCCGTATCGCCACACGACACAATATTACATTCTTATCGATTTAAGTACTTGTACAGCTATTATTTTTTTTGTTTTCAAACACGTCTTCTAAGATACAAGCGACACATTTTCTATTCTACCATTTCTCTTCGTTACAACTGAAAACAAAACAAAAACAGTAACTACCGTGCCCTCTATTACATACCCACTTAATTGTGTACAGTACAGGTGTTAGGGAGATGATCGTTGAGGTGCCTGATTATCAGGCGAAGATAGAGAGGGCCCAAGGCTAAAATAAAATGATACCTTGTTTCTCCTAATTGGCCGGCTCATTTTTAAACTGGAATAAAATTCGTAATCAGTACATTCTTATAACACTGCCGGGTCTGTTATTGTTAGCTTGATCATGATTTTAAAAAGTAGCCCAATGTAGGCCTACAGGGTAGATAGGCGGTCGGCCGGGTCAACTTTGAAGCTGAGCAGAAATGAGAAACAATGTATCAATCTTTGTTTATTTCTAGCCAAAATTTTATCATTTTTCAGAGTTTTTTTACGATATTGCATTCGAACCGTAGAACCTTGGACGTATAAACTCGAGGCATGACCAAGACATTTTAAGTAAAAGTCCAATGACGCGTTATCCAGGACCCAGTTCTAAACACGATCATAGACCCGGTTCCAAAATTGCGAGCTGGACGCAACTCTTTATGAATATCTAAAATTTCGATCCAGGATCCAGTACGACAGACGTAGGTTAAGATTTGGCTCGGATTTAACTCGTCGAAAATGAATTAATTTCCACTCAAAAGTTAACTCCAAGGCACAACTGCGACTGGAGCAGAGTCTATACTGTAGGTTAGTTTCTGTGGAACTTGGTCCTACATGAGAATACATTGAATCCAAGTTCACCGATAAAGAGGTTTCAATAGAATTTGTAACCTTTTAATAAACCAGATTTCAAGTAAACTTTCTCGAGTATCCTAACACGTGAAGATTCATTCGTCGAATTTCTATTAGTCAAACACTAGTCATTAAGAAGGCCGTGCTAAGGCATTAACAGGCACCTTGGAGTAATCACTCCAAGCAGGCACGGACGCAGTAACACTGTACTAACAAGTAACATTCGCAACAACAACAACAAAAAATCTAATAAAAATATCACAGATGAAAAATCATATTGAAATAGATGGGAAATGACGTGATAAATAATGGTGATTCAAAAATAGTTCGTGACGTACATCGCCGCGCGTGATGGGCCTTATTCGTAGACACTGTATCCATCATCATCAGGAGCAATGAAAGCGATGATCGATATTAAGAACTTGAATGTCATGACGATGACTAACTAATCGTGATTTGTTTAAATCCCTCAGAAATCGTGCCGCAGGATCCGCGCGATCTAAGGCACCTATGTGACAAAATTCCAGCATCGGACGAAAGCGAATTTAGGAGCGGTTCATCCGTCAATTTGAATAATCTTTAGAAGCGCTAATCATTTTAGTATAAGTAACGAATTCGGTTCTTTTAGCGACAACCTAAGGTGTAATATACCGGGTAAATATGAGACGGTTGGAATTGTTTCTAACACGACGATAATAACGCGATGAATTCTATACCTAGTTTTGAAATGAGTATATAGTTTATTCTATTACGTGTTCTACCGACCAGATGAAAGAACGGAGCATGCTATCGATATATAGATATATATATATATATACACACGCACAGAGGATGACATGTAAGACGACGAACAACAGTAAAACCGCTTTTCATTCACAATCCTCGTAATTCAAGTTTTTATATATAGATATATAATAATAAACGAGTGTTGTAATGTCGTCGGGACTCACGGTTCCATGAAAACAGTTGAAAAAATTCGATTTGAGCGCGTTCAGTTACTATACAGTCAAACCTTGTACCTGCAATAGCGAACGGACATGAAATAAATTTTGACGTTGAAATGAATTTGAACTTTGAACTTGAACCTAGCACATTCTTGCCACGCACGCTAAACAGGCATAAAGTAAGGACTAGAGTAAGGACTACAAATCGTTTTTAGACACGTGAACGTTCTTTCTTTCGTGAAACCGGGCCCAGGACGACGACAACGATGACGCTATAGTCGAAAAAGAAAAACAAATCCACAATCTTAACAAGACTAGAATTTACGAATTTTCCTATCGATAATGATGATGGATCTAAAAAATACTGTCATCAGGACCAAAAAGTAAACTCGGTTATAATTCCCGGGCGTAGAGAAAATATCCCCGCGCGGCGCGAATATCGATGATGCGGATTTTAATCGAGAATCCGAAAACGAAAAACAACACCGATCAGTGTTTTCAACGATGCTAACATCATAACCGGGACCATTAAGTCTGATGATGATGTCGAAACGACTAATACCGAGGAGGTGAATATAAGATTAACAATAATTGACTAGAACTGTGACGAATGTTACCGCGGCAATTGTATCGTTTATGTATATATATATATATATATATATATATATATATATATATATATATATATATATATATATATATATATATATATATATATATATATATATATATATATATATATATATATATATATATATATATATATATATATATATATATATATATATATATATATATACCTGATCAGTGAAACACCATGTCCCGTGACGAGATTTAGAGAATACCGCACACTGGTAATAACGAGAAAGATGAAGTCCGAGAAGTATCCTTTTTAGCTAATAATCTATCGATTCGATGTTTTGACTATAACCTGAGGAACCTCGTTACAACAACGGACTCGGATACAATGATTCATCAGGTCTAGCAAATGAAGAATTTTGTCCAAAGTAAGAAAATTTGATTGATTTCATACTGGATATAACGAACTATCGGTTATAACGAACAGATTTCCTGGTCCCGTGAAGTTCGTTGTAACGAGGTTCCACTGTAGTCATCTTCTGAAATGCCGAGTTGACAGAATATGAGATATAACCATAGATATATATATATATATATATATATATATATATATATATATATATATATATATATATATATATATATATATATATATATATTGGTCATAACATTATAGTCGAAACTTCGTCGAATCAATAAATTATTACCTTTAAGGAAACTTTTCGGACTTCATATTTCCCCTTATATTGAAATTGAATTCTCTGTATATCGTTTATACCATAACTAAATTCATCCTCCGTCTCGGCAGGGACACAAACAATGCGATCAGGTTTGCACATCTGCCGAGGGTCGATGGATGTAGTAGTGAAGGTGTAGTGTAGTCAAGCAAAGTAAACCGAATGATTGACCACGATCTTAAAATACATGTTATCATACAGCACGCTATGATTGACCATGATTTTCAAATACATGCTATTATTATATACCCTGCTACGAATGAACTCGGTGGCGCTAGTTTGTTTGAAGACCCGTAGCGTGGCGAGGCAGGAGCAGATCCAGACTTTGACCAGAGCACGAAGAAATGAAATGGGCAAGCGTACTGAAAATGGAGCAAATCCATGCAGCCAAAACAAGGGTCTGGACAATTTTGAAATTTCAGTGCATTTTCATACAATAAAATCTAAATCTTGCGCAGCAGACTGCTGTCTTATATATCAGTTGCAGGCAGACTTATATTGTATTGCGCCCATGATCAAGTAACACACACACAAAAAAAACATGCTCCACGAACCACGCGTTTACGAGCCCCGAACCTGCAGATTTTGTCACGCTACGGGTTTGGACTTCTTCATTTCACACCATGAGGTCATTCATTTATTACGTACGCATTAGGGGAGGGGTCAGGGCAATTGCGTACTGTAATTTACAGTACGCAATTGCTCGAGGGGGTTGAAAAA